>NW_027412088.1:152311415-153629915 GCF_047663935.1 Musca autumnalis | reverse complement strand
AGATGTTGATATTGCTTCAATATGCATATTTGGCCAATTATAGGTTCCTCATACAAAGTACTATGGAAAAAAGCATCGGTCGGGGGGCACGGGTTATCGTCGACCGATCATCGTAAATTTTTGTAGAAATCGTTTTTAGCCACAATAATAAACTGGTAAAGTTTTTTCATCGATTGGACCATAAATACGGCCTTTGGAGGATTTTCGGGAAAATTCACCTTTGGTCCCATACAAATTACTATGGAAACAAAGATCGCTTGGGTGACACGGGTTAAAGTTAACCGATCGCCACAAAATTTCATTTATAAGGTTTTTGGATCAAATCGAAAAAATTTAGAGGTTAGACGTTTAAAAAAACACAAATTTGTCATTTTTTGGACCGCCCATATGTGCCTAATAGAGGTAGTTTAGGCTAGCCATCAATGTCATATGTATGTGCTTAAATAATCAATCCTTATGCAGTCGCTAATGTGAGCAATATTGGGGATTTTCCTTACGCCATTTACTTTTTACGTCCATACCAGCAAAAATGCAGTGCAAAGTGTTCGATGACAAATCATGAGTTGAACCATTAAAATTGAAAAAAGTGGGCGTACAAGTGAGCGTGGTCAAATTTTCTTTGCATAAAAACCTAAGGGGTTGTTTACACTATCTATCAATGTCATATGTGCTGAGATTTTCCATCGTTATACAGTCACTAATGTATGCAATATTGGGCATTTTCCTTACGCCATTTACTTTTTGCGTCCACGCCAGCTCAAATGCAGTGAAATTAAGTCTCCAATGCCTGTTGGATGTTTTTATTTCGAGTCATATGACATTGAAAGCTAGTGTAAGCAACATCTGAGTTGGGTTATGACGAACATTTCAAAAAAGAATTATCCAAATCGGTCCAGCCGTTCTCAACTGATGCCATTACCAACGAATGACATTTGATTTTTATTTAAATAGATTTTGTGTAGCTGAGTAATACAATGCTTTTTGGAATACTTTCTTTTGGCGGTCACTGTACATACTAAAATACATACACACCACATATACTCTTATATGTACTTGTTTATTTGCTAATCAAACTCCTCCACTACTTTTGGCAGAGAAAAAAATAAATCACAATAGTAAAAATGTTAACAAACTCCATAACAAAAAATCACCACTAAATTGTAAAAAAAAGTGGATAATAAGTTAATGGAAACGACATTATTACACCTTGCCGCTTTAACCTCATTCAACCCCGTTTTATTACTTTATGAGCATTACGAAAGGGGGTCCGTTTGTCTGGAGGGGAATTTAACTAGCAAATCCTTTGGGTAATATTAAAGTTGACCTTCGTACAAATGAAAGAAGAATTAGCAATAACTACAAATGTTAATGGAAAACTAATATCTACGTGAAATTTATAAATGTAAAGCGCATTAAAAATTATATTTCGTTATAATATGTTTATTTTTTATTAAAAACATTGGGTGATTACTAATGGGAATATTTTATTACAAATAATTATTTCAAATTTAAATATTGAGTAATTCTATGAATTAGTATGATGATGCTATCCTTGGAGATAGATGAAAAATATCTTCTTTATTATATCTTAGTGGTACCCAATATGTTTCTTTTTTAATTACTGTAGAAATATACGTGTAATTAGCGGATTTTCCGAACTTCTTTCAAGGTTAAACCAATTTATTTCCTCAACCTTCTGGTAGTGATTTGTTTTAGAAACTTGACACAATTTTGAAATGAATAATTGCTCGAATGTGTTAAACGAAAAAATACACATATGGCGGTTATTTTCTTTAATTAGCGTATAGAGATATTAAGAAGATTTATTGGAATATTTATTAGGGTGGATATTTTGTTTAAATAAAATAATATATTATGGTAATTAATGAATTATCCAAATGAAATTCAGTTGTAGAAAACCTTCGGAAACAATAACAAGCATATATTGTTAATCGGGAAACAACATATTGTAGAAAGATTATGTCCAGACTGCCAGAATGTGAAGCTGGGAGTGAGTCAGCTGATGAACAAAGAGAAATCATCCGACTTAGGGGCAAGCGGGAGCAGATGGAACAATGGTGAGTCTGTGACAGCGTCAACTGCTTGAAAGGTCGCCATTCCTCAGTCGACCAATTCAAAATCACAACCATTAGTTGAGGATGAGGTCGTCCGAGGAATAGCCTTTGACCGCGAAGAAGTTGACACTGTTACAGCCGGTTCATTCGCCTGCGTCGTTTGCTACTGGAGATACCAAAAATCTCTTCAATCCGTGCATCTTCTTCCAAACCTTGTAAAGGGGGTTTTTTTAAGCTAGATAGAACTTTAAATTGTAAAAAGTAACACAAAAAAATAATTTTTGATGAAACTTTTTTTTATTTGTTTCAGTATACTCTGACAAATCATCATGAATAGACTCACGCTTGAACAACGCTACGAAATTATCCAAATTTACTTTGAAAATCAGTCGTCGATTCGCGCAACTTATAGACGACTTCGTCATTTGTATGGCGTTCAGTGATGAGGCGCATTTTTGGCTTAACGGGTTTGTTAATAAGCAAACTTGCCGCATATGGAGTGAGACCAATCCACAAGAGACCCTACAGACTCCATTACATCCAGAAAAATGCACCGTATGGTGCGGTTTTCACGCTGGTGGCATCATCGGACCTTATTTCTTCAAAAATGAGGCCGGAGCTCGCGTTACGGTCAATGGAGATCGTTACCGCACCATGATCAATGATTTTTTGTTTGAAAATATGGATGACATTGATCCGGAGGAGATGTGGTTTCAACAGGATGGCGCTACGTGCCATACGGCGAACGCAACCATCGACTTATTGAAATCAAAATTTGGTGATAAGTTGATTTCGAGAAGTGGACCTGTCAATTGGCCTCCAAGGTCGTGCGATTTGACACCTCTCGATTATTTCCTGTGGGGCTACGTGAAGTCACTGGTTTATGCTGATAAACCAGCAACAATTGATGCCTTGGAGGCCAGCATTGTTCGTGTTATTCGTGACATACGGCCAGCAGTGCTCGAAAAAGTGGCCAAAAATTGGACGTCCAGAATGCACTTCGTCAAGAACAGCCGCGGTGCCCATATGCCCGAAATCATTTTCAAATGTTAATGTCACGTATTGATCTTTCGAATAAAAAAAATTTTTGATTACAATTTAATTTTTTGTGTTATTTTTTACAATTTCAAGTTCTATCGGCCTTAAAAAAACACCCTTTACATCTGCGAAGGCGAACAGGGCTAACGCGAAGTTCAGCTCTTCGCAGCAGGGGTGCCAAGTTTGTGGTTTTCCCGCTACTTATGGTGATTTTTGACTTATAAAAACCATAGTTTAAGAGTTGTAGCGATTTTTTATTGTAAATCGCTAAAGTAGCGATTTTGGCTGTTTTAGATAGCGGCTGCAGCGATTTTTACGCAATATTGTTTATTATAATCACTTTTAAAGCAAACAAAAAAGAGTATATTGTTCAGCGAGTGAAATATTCATACATTTAGACGGCGGATCGTGTTTAATAACATAGAATTTTATTGAAGAAATTGATTAAAAAGATATATGTGCGATTTTTTAAATTTCTATCTTTCTGTTCAACTATTGAAAATTTCTGACGTTTTTACACATTTTCGTAGTGTCTTTTGGTCTTAGTCAGAAGAGATTTGTGGTGGTTTTTAACACAACTCTTTTGTAGCGATTTTTACCTCGGAACAGTTGGCATCCCTGCTTCGTAGAAACCATACTCGTTTATCGCGAAGCACCCAGATGATCTGTCTCAGCAAAAAAGAAAAAAATCATTACCAAATAATGGGTTTTAAGAGTACGTTTTGGTAGGTAACTACTTACAAAACCAACTACTAACCCATTATTTTAACAAGGGCATGTCGCAATGAATAGCTAGTTATTCTATAACCACTAGAATAACTAGTTATTCTATGGCCACTAGATATTGAAAAATAAGCTAAAAAACATATGTTATATTTTAAGAGGTTGAGGTGGATTTCGATTTCAATATAAACACACTTCATACTTTTATTTTGCTCTCTTCTGGATTTGATCATGCGAACTTCTGATTTGTAGCGGGACACACTACACGTTGTGCTACGCGCACTAACTTTAACGGAAGTTTAAACGCTTACATCTGCACCACCAACTGTTGTTTATATTTTTAACAAAAAACTCGCGTGTCGACTGTGAGCGTTCAACACACAATCCTAGGAATTATAGTCGGACACAAACGCTCTGTGCCACCGTACTCATTACTAAATAGTGAAGTAAGTAATTTTATCTTTAATGGGTTACATAATGATGAGAAATTTTGCTGGGGTTCCGGCGCATAAGCGATTGTCATTGGTTGCTTGTAGAAAGTCATCTTAGGGACATACCCACCTCGGACGTGGTTAACCAGAGTAATGTACGGCTTGTCCAGGCAGCTAGCTCTACACAAGGTAGTCAAGTAAGGAATCAGAAGATTTCCTTATTCAGGCAATTAAGGACATTGGCTCGCTTGGCAAGGCATCAAACTGGCAGCTGTACCTACCATGTGGAAAGGTGACTTAGGTGCAGGTTCCCCTTTCTTTAATGGAGCTGGGACGAATATTGAAGTTAGTCGAGAAACATAAAGCCGGTCTTCAGATGGGAAAGTGGAGAATTATTAACTCCTTTCAGAAGAACGGTTGACCTGTCATCAAGTTTGCCACCGACAAGTTGGAAGAGAAGGCACTACACTTTGGGCTAGGAATGTTATGCTTCCGAATCCCGCCCTAGGAAGGAAGGAGCAAAAGCTTAGTTTTGCGCACATAAATCTACATCATTGCAAAGCTGCAGAACTCCTGAAAACCCCTCGATCTTATACATCGGCATCGCCATAATCCAGGAACTTCATTTCTGTAAAAAAAATAAGACGAGCGGATTAAGCAGCAAGGCTTATACTGTGTTCTCCGACTCGAATCAGGACAAGGTAAGATCATGTACGATAAAGTTGTTAAAAAGAACTTTAATTTAAATATTCTGTCTAATTATATATTATAGATAGAGGGAGGACGTAACAGACCACTCCGATACTTATCGAAATCTCCATACTGGGAGTTAGACAGAGTTCCCATAGAAATCCCAGGAGAACGTACTAGGGTAAACTCAGAGTCGTAACTGCTTCAAAGTCGAGGAATCTGTGGATTCCCTAACCAATACTCTCCTTAATTGCTATGAGGAATCCTGTCCAATTACCAATCCTGGGAAGAAATCCCTACCGCCTTGTCGGAGTAAACAATTAGCAAATTTGCTAGGAAATCCTATAATAGAGCCAGTAAGACGAAACTCAGCACGGATTGGGATGCCTATAAGGACAATTTCAATAAATATAAGAGTCAAATCAAGAAAGCTAAGAGGAGCTCTTAGGTAAGTTTCAGTGAGTATATAGAGGGAGTTGATGAAATATCCCAATTCATTAGGTATTACACTATGCAACACTGAAAATGCATTTTTTGAAAGTACATATTTAGACTACAAAAACCCTAGTAGGGTTTTGTCCTGTCAGGTCCAGTTCGGATTTTATGGCCTCATCTAAACCGGGCTAAAACTACAGTTTTTTGCATTTATAGGGCCTTTATCTCAGAAACTATTATGAATTTGGCCTTGCTGTCTTTAGCAATATTGTAGCCCTAAAGTAGTAGAACTTATCTTTTGAAAAATCACATAAGAAAAACTCCGTCTAGGGCATCAAAATCTATAAAATATAGAACATTTTACATAATTGCTGAAATTCTGGTCAGTATCGGCTAAACTATTGGGAATTGAACCAAGTAACCTTTTGCAAAAATCTTCCAAATAAAGTTCTCAACAATTCTTTAGAACATTCTGAAACTCTAAAATGCTTACTTCATGTTGTTTCAGCGGTATTTTGCATCATATCTTTTACAACACGTATTTCAAACACAGTTCACACCAACAGTTTATTCTCGCATTTCGGATCTCACCACATTATTGACATATTTATTAAATCGTCTTTGAAAAATGTACTGAAAACAGCGGCATTTTACAACAATGACACGTTCTGAAGAGTTGTGTAATACATTCCAGGGAATATTTTTCCAAAAGAAAATATTCAGAAAAAATTATCGGTTTTGGAGATACGCACAGTGCAAAATTTGGGAAGTTTAGTAGAACTTTAAGGGATTTTGAAAGTACATAAAATTAATTAAATTTTTATTGAATTCGTTAGCTAAGTACACCACTGCAAATGGTCCATACTCAGTTTGCCGATTTACTCTGCGAAACGAATTCAAAATGCACTTAAAATTGCACATTTGTTTCATAATTTTTTTTCTAAAAAATATATTATCGATTCATTAAATATAAATGGAGTGGCGCGGACTAATGGTAAGTCAGTTTGTCATGATTTATTTTTCTTAATACTTTAAAAAACAATTATGATATTTCACTCTTTAATAAAATGCAAAAACTCCTTATTGTTTTCGTGCAATTTTAATCGGAAATAAGTGCTTTTTTGAAGTTTTCAAATTTATTTTTTTATTTTCCGTGGACACTTCAAAAGTGAGTCCCGTACATTCACGTGTTAAGATATATATAATCTGAAAGATTAGGGTCTCCTCTGTTCGCAAAGCCATAAAACAGCTGCGGTAACGTGCGGTCTTCGGAGAAATTTAAGTTTTTTAAAATTACTTCGGAAATTTCATTTAATTGCATTTTTCAAAATGGAAGGTAAAAGCGGCAATGAACGCTATTGATGACTGTGTTTTGAAGAGATGGACTCACTAACTCTAACAAATGATGATTCCTGTTAAAATAAAAATCATGTCGCAATTTTTCATAGTTTTGACTTGAAAGTGTTGGTGATTTATATAGAGCAACATTTTTGGATGTTGCGGTGCAAATACCAATATACGCTAAAAATTAAAATTTAGTTCCAGCCTGAACATGATCTGAGAGACATTATTAATAAAATTAATGGTACAGACCTGCTAAATAGACCAATAAACATTATAGATACAAATGAAAACAAAAAATTATTGACATTTTACTCCTTAATGGATGTGTACGGTTGTGGGGATTCACCCAGAAGTGGACCTATGTTGACAGCTTTGGGGGAGGAGGTTTTTTATTCGCTAACATCTTAAAATTTACATTTGCATCAAAATCGGTTGCAATTTTTGTCTTCAACATTTAAAACACCTAATATGAGGGAACCCGTCATAAGGGGGCTATACCAAAAACGCGTATCTACGATGCTACTATTTTGAACAGAGTTTTTTATCTACGAAGAACATAAAATGCCAAAACACAACCAAATACATTGAAAACATGTCACATTGGAAAACATGAACGACCGGTGTCGTTCAATGGGGACTATACCAAAACGCGAACAGATATTGAAAATATTTTTTATAGATCTTATCCATCCACTGAAACCCCAATATACCCATTTGCAGCAATATCGGTTGAAAAATGAACCAAATATGTAAAAATGGTCACCACCGATACATGGGGGCTATAGGAAGCCGCGGGTCTATGTGGCCCATATTTATCCACATACGACCCACAAATATAAGAAACATTTTTGGAAAATTTTAGTATCCTACGTCCTTTGCATCAAAAGTTATGAGTAAAGTTCCACTAAAGTGCTCATATTTCGCACTGTGATACGGTGCGAAATGTATAAAAATTGTGGAATTTTCGCATATATTTTGAAATTTGAGGCAATAAATGTAGTTTTTAGAGTTCATTATTTCACCAAATATTTTATTCTTGTCCTTATCTACAAATTTGCTTCAGAGGTCAGAAGAAGGTTCGCATTGGTTTCAGAGATATAGCCCCGAATTTCTTTAAAAACTCAATATCTCGATCTGCTATCCGGGGTTCACTTTTCCGGTTGGGCGCATTTTGATGGTGTCCTGCCTACAACAAGTCACAATCAAACCCGAATGTAGAGGATTAACAGCTAATAGAATGATTAACTAGCCTCTCAAGACTTGACACATTTCCGTCTTACAAATAGCCGGGACCGGATGGTACAATGCCGGCAATGCTTTAGAATGTGGCAAAGTCAGTACTAACGTACGATTTTAGTCGGTAACTCAAGAATGTGTTAGAGAATAGCACTACTAGTCTCTGGACAGAGGTAAAGGTTACCTATAACCCCAAAGCGGGAAAGCTGAATGACACATTACCCACAGTGTATAGACCAATTAGTCTTTCTTCCTTTTTATTTAAGACGAAGAAAAAGGTTACTGGATCTGGAAATTTGGGCATAAGTAGATTCCAAATAGTAGTAGTAGATCTTAACACACTTATATCAAGAACAAATCAGTGAAAACCGCCTTACATGAGGTGGTTGGATACGTTGAGAAAAATATGCAGAATTCAAACTTTACCTTGGCGAACTTTCTGAAAAATGTGAATCCATCCATATTGCTCCAAGAAAAAAGGAATTTCGTCTATCCTAGTGGAATGGATCGATGAAATGCTGATAAGTAGAATTATAATCTCGTGCATAGAAGAGAGCTCCACGAGGAAAACGATTAACTGAGGCACACCACAGGGGTTTCTGGTTATAAATGAAATTCTTCTGTGTTTCGACCGGCTAAAAATTAAGTTGGTGACCTACGCTAATGATGAAGTTTTTTTTGTAGCAGCATAGAAACCTACGTAGAAGCATAGGTTTAATGATGATGTGGTAGTGCTGATAAGTGACAAATTCTTACCAACCCTGTCTGACCTTGGCCATGAAAATTGTGGTTGACTCCAAGACAAAACGGAACTTATTTTATTATTTACCAGTAAACACAAATTTTTTGATTTCTAGCTTCCAATTTTGGACGTAGCACAATGGTTCAGGAATCGATTTTCCTGGCCAAAAATCAAAATTTTGTTTTGTCAATGATATTTAATTTCTATATAGGATTCTACAGTAAACATATTGAAACTATGGAAACCAAAGACTTACGTCAAAATACTGGAAGGTGTGGGCGTGGTGTGCCCCTAAAGACGAACATTTTCCCCATTTTTGGGAAATACGTAATTTTTGCTCATTTCTGAAGAAAGACGTAGCTATTTCTCGGAAACTATAACAGATATTGTGTTCATTGTTTTTTGTAAGGTAAGTAAGATTGTGGCCTTAACAGATCGCTTTAGTAAATCACCGTAGCGTTTACACAACATGAGCTATTTTATTTTTCCTCAGGTACTAAATTTTATGAAATTCCAAATTTAGTGGACTAGAACTTTTGTGGAACAACATGGAACAAAGTTCTGCTTTCACAGAAAGATGACCTGGAGTCTCCTCTTTCAGTCCATATATACTTTTGTACCCGCCCCATTCCGTCCGTTTAACACTTTTTTCAATTTATTGAAATTACCTGGGTAAAAATGTGTGATTTTCTATACTGGTTCTATATGAATTACAGATTTTTGACACAAATTAACATTTTTTTGAGTATATGAGTTCTTATACGAGTTATATAAGTTTTATGAAAACCCAATGAGTATTTTTTAATTTTTAAAAAAATTTAAATTTTTTTGTTAAACATTTTTTATACAAATTTTTGAAAACATTTTTTTTTCGACATTTTTTTTCGAAATTTTTTTTTTAGTTTTTTGGTAATTTTATTGTTTATTTGTTGGTGTTTGACCATCTTTAATACATAGAAAGACATAAAAACCACAAAAACACTCATATTTTGATGAAAAATAGTTAAAAAAAACTCAAAAGTTTAACTTTGACCTTGAATTTCTCTGCAACTACAAGACCGAATTTGACCGCTTATAATTCGTATGAAAGCTGGTTGCTTAGCAAAAAAAGAATTATGAAAATATCTCTATCCGTTCAAAAGTTACAGAATTTTGACCAGGAAAAAACGATTCTGAACCACTGTGCGTAGTTGCATTGGCAATTCTGGACCACCGATTGACAAGGAAAAGGAACATAGAGGAACGAACAAAAAATTACTTATTGCACTCTACTCCTGGGGAAAGGTTGGGGACTGAGACCGCAAGTCATACACTGGCTGTATGTAACCGTCGTCATGCCCTTCTCAACCTACGGTGGACTTGTCTGCCGAAGAAAGGACTACTCCTGGAAGAACTCTATTGGAAAAAAGTTGGGAACTAAGGCCGCAAGTCAGACATTGGCTGTATGTAACCGTTATCCTGCTCTTCTTAACCTAAGGTGGATTTGACTGGTGGCAATCACATTGAAATAAAGCGTTAAGGCCTAGGTACATAAGAACTCTCGCTTGCTTGCCTTGATTGCTTCTGATAAAAGAATAAAAAAATTAGCTCGGCCTTCATTATTCTTTTATCAGTAGCTAGCAAGGCAAGAAGGCCTGGTTGCCTTGCTTTCCTGCTTCATTTCTGTCATAACATAAAATAAAAAATAAAGAAGAAAGCAAGGCAACCAGGCGAGGCGGCTTATGTACCCAGGCCTTATCTATCCAACCGATAAAGTGTGTAAAGGACTGCGTCAATACTGATTACCGGCTCAATAAAAGCACTTCTCAGACCAATTTGAACATGATCCCGGATATCCTGATCCAGTTTTACACTGCGGGGACGGCTTTTGCAGCTCCAAGTGTTAGTGTCATAGCGGAGTTCACCCTTGACATGCAAAAGCCTTAAACTTAATTGATAGTCAGTTTGATCTAAATGACAGGTGGTGCGTTGGCGATTTTATGCCCACCTCCTTCAGGTTTGACTCATTATCCGTAATTTTACCAAGTAGGGACGCTTGGACGGTCTGACAATATACATATACAGATGTGTCCAAGATAGAGGAAGATACTGGCGTATATCAGGAAGAGTTTCTTGCTATGTATCAGGAAAGCAGTAGAATTGGTGAATGAACATAAAGGTAAACTAACTGGACCGGTGACTATATGTATGTCGATAGTCAGGCAGCCCTCAAGGCTCTAAAGTCATGGACCACAAATCCTCGAGCTATACTTGATTGCAGGAAAACTCTGCATGATATACACAATATCGTTAAACGTAGCGGTATTCCAGGTTATAGTAATATAATAACGTAATAGGCTGTAAGTCAAATCTTATATAAAGTAGCATGATAACTCCTATTTTTTCTAACACCCTAAAGCTGGGTACACATTGTCAGTTTTGCTCAACTAGTTGGTTGCTTGCCAGTGTGGCCGTTCATTTTTGTCATTCGTCATGAAACCACAAAATATTTTGTGGTTGCTGGACTGTTTGACAGTAATCGATAATTCTGAAAAATCGACAGTCAAAACTGATCGTGTGTACCCCGCTTTAAGGACCTAATTAAAATATGCAGATTATCAATAACGATATCGGCGAATGGCATTAAGATCTCCAATAATATCGTTGTAGAAATGATGGCCGATATCCGACAACATTTCCACGTGTAACAATGATCCGAATGATACGCTACAATCCATTATATACAACTTATATGTACGTATGTATGTATTTGTTAAAGGTTTATGTACATCCATATGTTTATAGTATGGAGGTATCTACAATATGTTGTCGAATGCAAATAAATAATAACCGAGAGTAATTATTTCCACTTTTCACTCCATTTATCAAAAGAACAATTTATAAAAATTGTGGCAGCTACCCCATACAGTACCTAATCAAGATAAAAGTGGTAAAAATACAACTTTCTTTCTGTTCAATTGATGATATTTTTCGTCTGTTGACATTCAAGGTGGCATTTGACGTTGTCTCCCTGTTGTTGTTTGTGGTCGGTGGAGGATATGTTTAAATGTCTTCAGAGGAAATATAAATGTATGTCTATAACATATAATTACTTGTGTACACAAATGAATACATGTAAATACAAAGTAATCCAATTGTATATAACTCTGGAAAAAAATACAGTAAAGTAAAAAAGTGTGTATCTTTTCCTAATAAAGAGTTATCATCGAAAGAGACAGTTCAATCTGCAGTGCAAGTGCCTCGGTACTTAAGCAAGACAGCCATATTTGTCAGACTTATATGCCATTTAGATATGACACCATTAGCCGGATTTAGCGCATTATCAGGTTTTATTTGCTAAATCCAGCCAAAATCTACCAGATTTCCCATACAAAAATAAATCCTCCTATTGAGTGGATTTGTTTTAAATCTGGCATAAATCCTCGTATACAACTCTGTTTTTTGCAACATGATGCTAGAAAATACAAAAAGTTGCAAGCTGGCACAAGAAACAAGGTAGATGCATCGGTGAATTGGTACACTAAAAATAATTTAAAATGTAAAAATTTGTAAACAAGGCGGGAAAATTTAATTTGTTTTGATGTACAAAGTTGATTTTAATCAACCAAGACTAATATTTACGATGTCTAAACGATAAAATAATTCGTTTATTTATTTTAGATGGGCAAACTGCGATAAAATAATTCTTTATTTGCTCTTTAGTTAGCATTAGTAGCATAATGTGCTAACATTTTCAGTATTAAGCAATACATTTATAATTTGACGTATGTTTTTTGAGACGAATTCAATTTACAAAAAATTCTTTTGACGTTTCACATTCGTTCAGATGGGCTGATGCATCTACCTTGGTAATTGTGCTATGAACAAAAATCAGCTGACTGCCATTTAAATCCTCCAAAATGTATATCTAAATGCAATGAGATTTGTACCGGATTTATTAAATCCAGTCGAGGATTTATGGCTAGTCTAAATGAGCTATTAAGCTACATATGTATGTATTCTCTGAATATTAACATAACATTTTCACCTTACTGTACTCTTCCCCAAAATGAGCAGACAAATTAACGCAGGACAACGTTTTGTCTCAAACTGCCACCATCGAAAATAAATACGACAGCTAATCGAAAATAACGAAGAAATTGTCAAAATAAAAAAATGACAAATCATTTCCTCCAAAAACAATGCGTTATTTCGGCCTGAAGACGTTCCGGCCACATATGTATGTATGAGCACACATTTACGTATATTACATGAAGGAGGGTCATTAACGGAACTACTAGACAATTAATGTAAATACATCAATTTCATAGACTCGAAGTCAAATTAGGTTTGTTATTTCAAACAAATAGACAAATTTTCCAAATGATATTGAAGTCATTAAAGGTGATTGGTGAACCTTTAAGGATGTAGTATAGTTTCAATACTTCTCAAAAAACAATTTGTTTAGGAAAGTTAATTTCTTTGTGAACTATGTATACAAAACTTTCTATTTTTAGAGAAAAACATTACTGGGTTTTGGCGTATGAAAAACTGTTTATTAAAAACAAATTTTACTTGCTTAAAGTAATTTTTCCTGTCAGCGGTTACCAAACCTTTATCGGGTGCGTCTGGTTTCGCGGATAGTGAATGGACTAAAACTCAGAGGTATATTCGGATGCCTTATGATGTTAAATATTGCCAATAATTTTCGATCTGCTAGAATTCACAAACATGAGTAATGCCTTGTTCACACTGACGGTAATTCGCTCTCTGTTCGTTGTTCGATCCCAAATTACGATATAATTACTTCATTTCCCTTACAAAATATTGAGAGCGAACAACGATTTTTGTACATTTTTCAATTTTAATTACTCTTCGAACAACAATAAAATATGTCCCATCTCTAACAAATGAGAGAATTTATCGAAATAAATTAATTATGACAGGAAAAATATAATGCCATGTTCATACTAGAATTTGAATCACGTAGTTCGTTCTCATAATTACGTACACGAATTAACCCGTTCATACGACATGGTACACAATTCATAGCAACATGATTCATATTTTCATACTTTTTATTTACTGATTTTAAAGAAAGTTTCAGCCCAAAGACGAGTAAAATTAATTGATATGAACTGAAAAAATGTTTGTCCTTCTTTCAGATATCTATTTAATATTAAATTATATTATTTTCATTCATGTTTTCTATTTTTTCTCACAACTTTGGTGTTTTCTGTATATTTTCAAATTTTTCTATTTTAAAAATTAACGAGAGAGAGACCTGCCACAATAACTTTTTGGTATGCAGACTTTCTGGCAGGCATTCGATTTTTTGTTTCTAAATTTGTACGCGAGTATGAAACGATGGACAATAAATGCAACTGCAATAAAAGAAAAGAGAAAATTTTCTATGAATGGAATGTATACTTGTCGTTAAACCGTTTACTTTTCATTTATGTTCTGCTGTTTTTCTACAAATGTTTGGGTTTTTAATAAATTTTAAATTTTATATTTTTCCTGTCATAATTAATTTATTTCGATAAATTCTCTCATTTGTTAGAGATGGGACATATTTTATCGTCGTTCTGAGAGTAATTTAAATTGAACAAAGTACACAAATCGTTGTTCGTTCTCAAAATTTTGTATGGGAAATGAAGTAATTATATCTTAATTTGGGGTCGAACAACGAATAGAGAACGAATTACCGTCAGTCTGAACAAGGCATAAAATTTAAAAATTTATTAAAAACCCAAACATTTTTAGAAAAACTGCAAAACATGAATGAAAAAGTAAACGGTTCAACGATTAGTATACTGTTACGAATGTAACTGATAGGTTTAAGTTAATTTAGTTCAATTTCCGTTAATTTAAAAATTTGAATTGTAACGTAAAGTTTTATTACGCAGTTACTTTATTTAAGCAACAACAACTACCTTCTTTACCTTTCATTAATGTGCTTTTGTTTTGTTTTGCCATAATCATGTAATTATCGTTTAGTTTGTTACTTCTTTATTTCTTGCATTTGTTTGTTGTTGTAATTACGTCATTACTGTGTTTGTCCACTGTATTGATCTTTCCCCATGTATGTGAGTCTGGTTGTTCGCTTAGTGCGAATGTGCGTCTGTGTGTTCGTTGTACAGATTCGAGGAGTTGCCAGACGTGTTCTAGAGGACTCTCGAACAGGGAGACTTTGGGGTATAAATACAGGGGAACTGGCAATGACGAGTTAGTTGTGTTTTAAGCGTTGAACTGAACAGATCGGTTAAAGAAGTGCTGCGTGCTAACTAGATACAAGCTGTGTGCTTAGTAATTAAAGTCGGTTCCGAATAAGTGTAATAAAGTAAATAAAGAATTGTAGAAACGTAATCTAAAACGAACCCTGTTTTATTTGGTACAAATCGTACTGGGGAATAAAACAACGTCTACACGGAGATTAGTTAAATCTAATTCCGTAACAATACATTCAAATCCTATGAAATTTTCTGTTTTCATTTATTGCAGTTTTATTTCTTGTCCATCGTTTCAAATTCGTGTACAAATTTAGAAACAACAAGTAAAAATTATCAGTCGGCTTTGCCGACAGAGATATACCCTCAGCCTTGAAACAATGTTTTCCCAAAAAAACGTATGTATTTAGTGGGTTTTAAAAATGTTGGGCGTTTGAACCGACAAAAATGTTGATTAGGATTAAATATCAAAAGTTTTGAGGAGGAGATACTAAAAGGAATGGATCGACATTGACCATTATGGTAGTGGATCTCCAGCCACTACATATGGTGCCTATGGGGTTTTTACACCCTTCGGGCTGTTTGCTCAAGAAGTATGGACTTGCCCCTGAAATAAACGTTTACCATCGTAATTGAGGCAGAGAATGCAAGTTGCTTCACCAAAAATCAAAGTGATTAGAGAGCAGATCTAAAAGTGAACTTATCCGAAATGTTGTGTGGGAGGTACGGGATGGAGTGGACAAATATAGTCCATATTTGATCCTGATCTATATCTGGTAGATATATTAGGATGTGTAAAGTATGGACCAAATCGGTTACTCCCTTCAAGGCCAGTCCCTTCAAGAGTTACCGTACGAACAATTTTTCCGAACATTTTTGAACTTTTGTGGGGGAGGTACCTGAAGGAGTGGACCGATATCGCCCATCTTCGAACTTAAACTAAGTTTGGACAAAATATTACGAAGGCCAAATTTTGGACCGAATCGGTTAATCCGTTCGAGAGTTGTCGTGCGCTCCAGCCAGCAGGACAGACAGACAGACGGACGGACATGGCTAGATCGACTCCAAATTGTCTGAAACACATTTCGTCCAAACATACTTGGGGTCTAAAACTATTATTTCGATGAGACACATTTTCATCGTATCAAAAGCTCTGTTCCAGAACCTGCAAGAAGCTACTATTTTTTACTACGATAACATTTTTTCCTTTATGTTATCGGAGAAAATAGTAAAAAATAGTAGATTTTTGCAGTTCTGGAACAAACCAATTGTGTATATACCCTCCTTAGCCTAAAGGCTGAGGGTATAAAAATCAAATAACTGCCAGAAAGTCTGTATACCAAAAAAGTTATTTTGGCAGGTCTCTCTCGTTAATTTTGAAAATAAAAAAATTAAAAATGTTCTGAAACACTAAAATTGTGAGAAAAAATAGAAAAGATGAATGAAAATAAGATATGCTCTGTTCCAGAACCTGCAAGAAGCTGCTATTTTTTTACTATGATAACATTTTTCCTTTATGTTATCGAAAAAAACAGTAAAAATTAGTAGATTCTTGCAGTACTGGAACAGACCAATATTTTAATATAAATTAGATATCAGAAAGAAGGACAACTATTTTTTCAGTTCATATGAATTAATTTTACTCGTCTTTTAGCTGAAAGTTTCTTTAAAATCAGAAAATAAAAAGTATGAAAATATGAATCATGCTGAAATGAATTATGTACCATGTCGTATGAACAGGTTATAAACTAGTTCAGGGTGAAGAAGAATTTCCAACTATTTCCTTTTGAAGCCGTCATGTTAAAGGCGTCTTTTAACAATATCCGATTTGTATCCAAAATCAGTGAACTTATTGTATATAAAGCTTTGATATTTCATAGATACCTATGAATAAATTCTACAAGTAAAAGTATCAGTCGGCTTTGCCGACAGAGATGTACCCTCACACATATCGAAGGCAGCCCCTTTTGCACGTATGAACTTGCAGACAAAAATATGGATTTGAATTAAAACTCAAAAGTGTTGCGGTACCCCCCATTTTGGAAGTGGATCCTATTTTTGGGAGTCATTCCTCTTCGATAGATATAACGCCCACCAGTCATTTCAATTGGTCACCGTATAATTTAGAACATGGACTTGCGCACGAAAAACATAATATCGCTGTAAACAGGACGGCAAGTAGTAGCTTCGGTATAAATTTCCAATGGATCTTCCAACAGATCTTAAACAGAGTAAACTGTTTATATTATGTCTTTTTGCAGGGTTAAACTTCATGAGGATTTATTTGACGTATGTATATGCAATAGAATTGACATTTATGGCCAGTTTCTCTAAGATGATTCGAATTCAAATTCGTTCGAACTACAACCAAACTCCTGTTATTGTAATAAATATTTGTTTGATTGAAAACAAAAATGAATGAAATATTAAAAAAAAAAAGTTTGATGGTAGTTTGAACGAATTTGAATTCGAATCGTCTTAGTGAAACAGTCCATTAATACCCAGTGAGTTTATTAAATCCGGTTATATGTAAACGTACTATAACAAAAATGTTGAACTTTGGTGGGGGTGGAACCATTAAGAGAAGACCGATATGGACAATTTTTGAAGTTAAATTAATTTCAAATAAATTGATTTGTTGAAGTTTTCAAAATTATAATTTTTCTATTTTCCGTGGACATTTCAAAAGTGAGTTCCGTGCATTCACGTGTTAAGATATATATAATCTGAAAGATTGGATTCTGCTCTGTTCGCAAAGCTATAAAACTGCTGCGGTATCGCGCGGTCTTTGGAGATATTCAGGATTTTCTAAAAAGACTTCGGGAATTTCATTCAGTTGCATTTTCCAAAAGTGGAAGGTAAACGCGACAATGAACGCTATTGTTGACTGTGTTTTGAAGAAATGGACTCACTAATTCTAACAATGATAATTTCTGTAAAATTAAGAAACCTCTCGCAGTTTTTCATAGTTTTGACCTCTAAATATTGGTGATTTACATATAGTGCAACATATTTAGATGCTGCGGTGCAAATACCAAAATACGTTAAAAATTGTAATGCAGTGCAGACCTGAACTTGATCTGGAAGACATTATTAACAAAATTAATGGTACAGACCTGATGAATGGACCAATACACATTATAGATACAAATGAAAACAAAAAATATTCACATTTTACTCCTTAATAGATGTGTAGGGTTGTGGGGCTTCACCCAGAAGTGGACCTATGTTGACAACTTTTGTGTGAGGAGGTTTTTTATTCGGTAACATCTTAAAATTTACATTTGCATCAAATTCGGCTGCAATTTTTGTCTATAACCTTTAAAATACCCAATATGAGGGAACCCGGCATGTGGGGGTTATTCCAAAACGCGAACATATTGTTACGAATGTAACTGATAGGTTTAAGTTAATTTAGTTTAATTTCCGTTAATTTAAAAATTTGAATTGTAACGTAAAGTTTTATTACGCAGTTACTTTATTTAAGCAACAACAACTACCATGTAGAATTCTCTTCATCATTCTAGTTCTCGCTTTACCTTTCGTTAATGTGCTTTTGTTTGTTTTGTCATAATGTCACAATGTAATTATTGTTTAGTTTGTTACTTCTTTATTTCTTGCATTTGTTTGTTGTTGTAATTACGTCATTACTGTGCTGTCGTCCAATTGTATTCCCCCCATGTATGTATGTGAGTATGGTTGTTCGCTTAGTGCGAATGTGCGTCTGTGTGTTCGCTGCACAGATTCGAGGTGTTGCCATACGTGTTCTAGAGGACTCTAGAACAGGGAGATTTTGGGGTATAAATAGCGGTAGGTAAGGTAAAGTTGAGTTAGTTGTGAATTTTATACCGAAGTGTAAACATCGACTAGCAAAGAAGTAAAGTAAAGCTGTGTACTTAGCTATAACGGTCAGCTCCGAATAAGTGTGATAAATTAAATAAAGCATTGTAGAAACGTAATCTGAAACGAACCCTGTTTTATTTGGTGCAAATCGTATCAGGGAATAAAACAACGTCTACACGGAGATTAGTTAAATCTAATTCCGTAACAATATATTGAAAAAATTTTGTACATAAGTTTTCTATACGCTGAAAACTCAATATACCAATTTGCATCAAAATCGATTGAAAAATGAATGTAAAACGTAAAAACGGCAGCCACCGTTACATGAGCGCTACAGGAAACCGCGGGTCTATGTGGCCCAATTTGATCCCCACACTGTCCATTAACATAAGAAACATTTGTGCAAAATTTTAGGAATCTACACCTTTTCCTTTAAAAGTTATTAGTAAAGTTCCGCTAAAGTGCTCATATTTTGCACTGTGGGACGTCTTAAACTGCACTTCTACGAAATTTTGTGTGGAAGGTGCCGGAAGGAGTGGACCGATAGAGTCCATATTAAAATCTCATGTAGAAATTTTACGATGTGCAAAGTTTGGACCAAATTAATTGCTCCCTTCGAGATTTATCGTTCGCACCATTTTACATAGAATGAGTTTCTACATAAGATTACATAAAATCTTAATTATAAAGTAATTCGATAAAAAAAGCTTCCGCACAAAAAGCTTTTAAAGTTTTTATTTTTCTGAAATTTTGACAATTTTTTGAAGTCACTTGGTCTGTTCCAGATCTACAAGAATCTACTAATTTTTACTATTTTTTCCGATAACATAAAGGAAAAAATGTTATCGTAGTTAAAAATAGTAGCTTCTTGCAGGTTCTGGAACAGAGCAACTGTAAGCAGATGTTTAACTGAAAACAAGGTATAGGGGCACATTACATAACCAAAATGACATAACCGGTTATTTCTGTTTAATTTTATCATCGTATTATTACATATTTATCACTTCATATTATATAGAACTTTATTTCACATATAATAAAAACCAGTAAGGAAATGATCATAGTCGGGCGGGGCCGACTATATGATACCCTACACCACTATGAATATGTAAAATATATAGGAGATATATTTCAATTTGAACTGATCGTTTTTCTTCAGTTTATCAGTCATCAGTTCCAAACAGGGATGTTTCAGAAATAGAAACGACTATTAGAAGTAGTCTATCTAGTACATCTGAGTCCATTTGCGTATTTGATTCTAATTCTGGTTCGTTGAGCAATACAAATTCAAATTTCACATCTTTAGGCAATTTGGTAGAAGAAGTAAGATTATTGAATAATATAATATTAATAATATTCGCCCAATATCAATGCTTTCGAATTTAGGGAAATTATTCGAAAAACTAATTTTAGGGAAGATGCGAAATGAAGTTGAAGAAGGATATATTGCAGAGTACCAGTTTGGATTTAGAAAAGGGCACTCAACCACTCATGAATTACTGAAATTCCACGACGATGTCGTGAGGAATTTAAGAGAACGTAAATGTACGGTTGCTGTGTCACTAGATATCGAGAAAGCATTTGACAATGCTTATCATAACGGAATCCTCTTCAAATTGGTAAACCTGGGGTTTAACGAACATACTATTAAGCTTCTCTGCAGCTTTTTCGATAATCGGAAATTCTTTGTGGACTTTAATGGGAATATAAGTACACTTGGATGTATACATTGCGGGGTTCCACAAGGATCTTTCTTGGCTCCATTTTTTTCCAGCATTTTTATTCATGACTTCCCACATATCTGTGATGATTCTAGAAGTATTTTATACGCAGATGATTCTTTGTTATATGCACATTCCGAGTCTCCCACAGTTGCTTTATCCAAAGTCCAAAATCACCTTTCTGTAGTTAGCGACTACTATTCTTCCTGGGGAATTAAGATTAATGTTGAAAAATGCGAAGCCTTGTGTCTCAGAAATGCTTCGGGAAAATGTGCTAGATATGTCGTGCCTGAAAGTAAGTCCTTAAACAGATTTTAAACGGAAATGAAATTCCGTTTAAGAACAGTTTTAAATATCTGGGTGTTCATTTCAATACGTTAGTCAAATTTAATGAACACGCCAGAATATTACTACGTAAAGCAAATAAAGCAAAAGGTGTTTTGGCAATAAAGCAACGCCTATTAAGACAAAGCTCTTAATTTACAAGACCTGCATAAGACCTATTCTAGTGTATGATTTTCCAATATGGTTTAGCATTTCTCCTTCTGTTGTTCGAGAGCTTGAGGTTTGTGAAAGAAAGGTGCTCAGGCTGTGTGTGAATAAGAATTTTCAGAATCCTACGAAAAGATACTCTAATTGTCACATTTACTCTGAATGTTCCTTAGAAATTTTGTTGATAGCTTGTCCAATCACGAAAATACATTGGTTAAAGACGTTTACAATCACCAACGTGAATTTAGCTGGTCAGATACCAACTATTTGTCTCCTGTTGGCATCATAAGGGAAAATATACCGAATGATTTTAATCCAACATCTTCGCTCCTCGCTGATTTTTACACTAACACAACTCCTGGCTCTCATAGAGGCTAGTTTTTTTTCTTTTCTGCATCTTTAATATTTAAAAGATTTCGTTTTGTATTTTTTTATTTAATTTTAAGTTAGTATTAAGTAAAATTAGTTTAAGTTGTTTTTATGGAAATATCCACTATTATTTTAGACAAAGTGTCGGGAGCAAACACTGGTAAACTACTAATACATGTTCATTTTTGAAAACTCTTCTACGAAGCAAGTTGCTATTAACCTCTCAACGAATTAAAATAATACTTTAAAATTTTAATATTTCCTTGTTATACGTCAAATATTTCCTTATAATTGTGTAAAAGCCTCAATAAAATATATCTTGAATCTTGACACACTTATTTCTAGACCGAACTCAGTCACACAATCAAATTTCATCAAAATCGGACGTATATAGCGTGTTTGGTGCAACAAATACCTGAAATCGGCCGAAAATATATATGGGAGCTATATCCAAATCTGAACCGATTTTCACCATGGCTAAAAAAATTATATTCCCCAATTTTCAGCTGAATCGGACAAAAAATGCGACCTGTACGTTGCGAACAAAAATACATAGACGGACGGACGGACATGCATAAATCGACTCAGAAAGTGATTCCTTTTCTATGTTACATACAAATGCACAAAGACATAATACCCCTTACCACAGTGTGGTGTAGGGTATAATGAAAAGTGGTTTGTGAGGGACCTTTTTTAAAATTTAAATGGAATAAAATTTATTTTCGTCATTAATAGGCAAAAGAGTATTCATTCGTGCAACAGGAAATAATTTTTGGAAAAAAAATGTATTCCATTTCATAGGATTTTTCAAAAAAAAATTTTTTTGGTTTGTGCGGAACCTTTTTTTATAATAAAATGGAATAAATTTTATTTTAGGCTATAATAGGCAAAAGTTCATTCATTCTCACTACAGGAAATCATTTTTGTGAAAAATGTCAAAAAGTCTGAGGGTATAAAAATAGAACAGCGAATCCGCCGTCGACCCTAAAAATTGTTGAGTGAATTTCGCTAGAAATCAAGTGGAGACATAGCGATACTAAAATATGATTAAGGCTGCCATCAGACCATCTGCTTTTTCAAATGTATGACATCAGCTGTTCTGTATATTAATATACTCAAAGTGACAACATACATGTGAAAAAGCAGATGGCCGTATAAAGGTTTATTAGGGTATGTTTAAGATTGAGTTAGGTTGAAAAGAATGGCGATAAATCACAGACAGAACTTTTTATACCCTACACCACAAAGTATTCTGAAATAAATTTAAATAATGAGTTTTCATTAGGGGAAGAAGTTTTTTGATCACTGTGAACCCCAATTACCATATTATAGCTAACTCGGTTAGAAAATGTACCTAAAAGAAATAAGAACAGCGTTATTTTCGGACGGGCCTAACTTTTTATATTATTTTATATTTTTATGTATATACCCATATCGAATGCTAAAAATGACCAAATTTCAGTTATTTCGGTAGGATAATGCGGCTAAAACCTTCATAATGCGCATTATCGGGAGGTACCGTTCTATGGGGGCTATATGAAAACGTAGACCTATACGGAGAAATTTCTAGGGGAAAGTTTTGTAGCCCCCAAGAAGACCAAATACCAAATTTCAGCCATTTCAGTGAGTAACGTGTCTAAAACCTTCTAAATAGCAACAAGTAAGAACGGCGTTAAGTTCGGCCGGGCCGAACTTGTTATACCCTCCACCACGAGTTCTATTGAAGTAAAATGGAACAATAAGTTTCCTTTCGTTTATGAAGAAGAATTTCAGCAATTTCAAAATACCGAAATTCGGGAGGTACCGTTCTATGTGGGCTATATCAAAACTTTGATATGCGCCGACAAATTTCTGGCGGAAAGTTTTTAGACTCAAAGAAGACTAAATACCAAACTTCCGATATTTCGGTATGATAAAGTGGATACCACCGTGGTGCAATGGTATGCACACCCGCCTTGCACGCTTAAGGTCGTGGGTTCGATTCCCCGGCCAGTCAACATCAAACACTTTTCAACGGTGGCAAAATACCCCTCAGTAGTGTTGGCGACACTTTCTGAGTATTTCAGCCATGTAAAACTTCTCTACAAGTGGTGTCTTAGACACGCCGTTCGGACTCGGCGATAAACAGTAGGTCCCATATCATTGAGCTAATATGAATCGGGGTGCACTCATTGATATGAGAGAAGTCTCCCCTGTCCCGCCTGGGATGTTTGTGGAACAATTATTATTATTAAAGTGGATAAAACCTTCAAAATAGCGAAAATCAAGAGGTACGCTTCCATTACGGATATAGGAAGACGTGGACCTATACTGATAATTCTCTTCTGGAATATTTTATTGACGTCACAACCCCCGGAATTACGAAAATCGGAAGGTACCGTTCTATGGAAACGTGGATCTATACCGACGAATTTCAGTCGGAAAGGTTTTTACCTCCAATATAAACTAAATACCAAATTCCCGCCATTTCGGTGGCCACAACCTTTAACATACCGAAAACCAAAATGTACCGTTCTATAAGGGCAATATGAAGGCGTGGACCTATACCGACAAAATTCTTATGGAAAGTTTTATACCCCCAACGAAGACTAACTACCAAATTTTAGCCATTTCGGTGGATTATTGTGGCCACAACCTTCAAAATACCGAAAATCGGGAGGTATCTTTTTATGGGAGCTACATGAAGGCGTGGACCTATACCTAAAAATTTCAGGTTGAAAGTTTTGTAACCCCAACGAAAACTAAAAATACAAAATTTCATCCATTTCAAGTTCGGTAGAATATTGATGCTACAAACTTAAAAATACCGGAAATCCGGAGGTACCGGAGCTATGGGGGCTATATGAAAGCGTGGACCTATACCGACAAAATTCATACGGAAAATTGTATACCCCCAACGAAGACTAAAGACCAAATTTTAGCCATGTCGTTGGATTATTGTGGCCACAACCTTCAAAATACCGAAAATCGGGAAGTACCGTTCTATGGGGGCTATATCAAAACGTGGACTTCTATACCAAATTACAAAGCTCTATCTTAAAAATTGCGAGCTGTACCTTGATTTCAACAGACTGGCGGACGGACGGGACAGGCGGACATGGTTATATCGACTTAGAATTTTACCCTGATTTTACTTTATAGGGTCACCGACGAATATTTCGATGTGTTACAAACGAAATGACAAATTTAATTATACTACCCCAAAACGTTTTTAACCTTTGGAAACAAAAAATTCCCAATTACAATCAATTTTGTGGATACATGTGGTTAAGGTCCTCAAAATATGTACCTTAAATTGACGCATTTCTTCATATGGGGTCTATATAAAAACGTGGACCTATATAGAAATATTTTGGTGCAAATGTCTTTAACATCTGAACACACACAAAAACCCAAATTACAACCAATTCGGAGGGCAAACGGTTCATCCACCTACTTCTATTCGGACGGACATGGCTATATCGATGTAGAATTTAACGCTGATCAAAAGCAGTTACAATCCGAATGACAAACTTAATATACCCTCCCTTATGTGGTGGAGGGTATAAAAAACATGTTAGTTGTATGATACGGGACCTACTTTTTATGTGACCATAGAATCTTGGGGTAGTTAGTGGTCGGTATTCTGCTAACATCGGCCATGACATTCAACTCAGTGCTTAACTCTGCAAGTCCACGTGGTGAACAGAATGGCTGTAGATTTAATGGCGGATATTTGCATATTTCTCGCGAGGAAAAATAGGAGTTCAGACCTTCACAAATGGCATCAGGGAAGATACCTGACGCCAAAATCGTACGTTCATCCTCATACGTTACGATTTCACTGCCGTCTCATGTTGATGATGAGGGTGGTCATTTTCCATTTTCCAAACTTCTGGAACGATATGGGTGGCTAGCGACACATTGAGAATTTTAGTGAGATACTCGACTTCCAGCACTTAAAGCTGTTTCGGCATTATTATGGAGATTTCATCAGGCCCCTTTGGATGATTTAGTGTTCCGGATAGCATTCACAACACCATCCATTGTAAATTGTGGTAATTCATCCTCGGCAGGAAGAGATCTGATGAGATGTAGTACTCTTCTCTGCGTCTTGTCCTTCCCGGGATGCTCGAAAAAATGTC
Source organism: Musca autumnalis (assembly GCF_047663935.1). Taxonomy (NCBI): domain Eukaryota; kingdom Metazoa; phylum Arthropoda; class Insecta; order Diptera; family Muscidae; genus Musca; species Musca autumnalis. Next base: position 153,604,443 of record NW_027412088.1, on the reverse strand, counting down.
GATTAAAATACATAACTTGCGTAACGTTGCAAAACGTGACTGTTGTCCTATCTTGCTTCTATCCAGGGTTCGAGAGTGACTTAAACGTTGCCCACAATTTACTAATTTCGGCTCCAATGTTGCCACTCTGATCTAACCCATTGTTTCTCATGTGCTCACCGACCAGCCTATAACTTGCAGTGTCCGCTTCTTAGCTCTAGGGTTGCTAAGATTGGCTCGACAGAGCTCATCAAGTTCATTTGCTAGTCACGCCGCCTCTGCTGAGAAATTTGGTCTCACTTTGGGTATTCGATCAGCAGGATTGTATGTAGCGAGCGGCTGCAACTGTGTTTCGGAACATCCGTTCTGCTACCCAAACATCAGAAGGGTGACACGATGGTTATGTCTGGTGAATTGTGACACGTTCCGATAAATCTGGGTGGGATATCTTCATTGACCGTGCAAAACGTAGAGCTATCCAGCACTATAACCCTCCGAGGACCGAATGACACAACTCATGACGTGCATTAAAGTCCCCCCATGACCACACTGTTATGACCTTCCGAAAACGGGCTAATGTTGGAGCTATAACATGGAGTACAGCTATTTATCGGCAGGATGTACACATTTAGCAACTCTACCTCGACAGTTCCACACCTGACTGCTACCCCCATACATTCCATGAACGTGTCATTAGAGCCCGGCTCAAGCAAGATAGGTCTGTATTGAACAGACTGGTGCAACAGGAAAGCTAATCTCCCCATTTTTAACCTTTGGATGACTACAAACCTGCGGCCAAAAGAAGGCATACCATCTAAAACGTAGTTATGTCAAAACTACGCTAAGTTTTTCGGCACAGCCTTTTTTCTTCTGTGACAATAGGAGATGGATGGACTCCAAGATCTCCAAGAATTATTGGCTACTTGTGTTTGAAAAAGGTCGCATATAATTGAGTTAAACTAAAACCCTTAAACCTTTGCCGATATTCCTGAGAGATAGTCTTCAAGATAGTCAAAGGAAATGCCAAATTGAATATAAATCAAATCAATATGCAGTACTCGGGAAACATTCAAGACTTTCTCAATAAATAACCATTCAATTCACCAACATTTTGAAGAACCCCCACAAATAAATTTTTACTTCAGCGTTAGCAGCCATAGGCTTATTAACATAAATATCCTGCCGAAGAAAATATTCAAAGGGAGAAGTATGTAGGTCATCCATCATTTATTCATTAATACCTTTTTCTTGTCAAAGGTATGTCTATAGATAACACCCACAATATTAAGCAATACATTTCCAATTACTGTTTCCTTTATTTGGGTTAAATAAATAGTCAATGGTTTCTGACAATTCTAGCCTACTACATAGAATGAACAATAAATGGTTGTTATCTATTGCTCTTCTGACCGCATCTGAACAATGACTGACTGGGTTCCAATTGCTAATTCTATTCTAGTTTTCAAAACAAAATTCACGTTACCGTTTCATTTTGTTCGTTATGGTCATTTGGGAGTTTTTAATGCTTGCGCGAATTATTGTTTGTATTAAAAATTATATATAATATCGCGTGTTTTCCCTTCATAATGTTTACATTTGTCATTTTATCGATTTTATATTTCATTTAGTTCAGAGTTCTGTTGTGTCAGTTGTATAAAAATTAAAAGTATTCACGTGTTGAATTTGTCCATTTGCCATTTGGGTTAAATGTTACAGTTGGTCATACCAAGCAAATAGTTTTTATGGTTTTTGAGAAATGTTTCGCTAGGTCAGTGTGAAATATTTTTGTATTGTTGTTTTTACCATATCAAATGATGGTACAGGGAAGCTGTAAAAGATAACATTTTTGAACATGGCAAATTCTAGAATTTATCTTGGCCCCTCCTTCATTTCAAGTGAACACTGACGTTCCCATAATGTCACCTGACGAAGCGCCTTTGCCTGAGATGTAGGGTAAAATTAGATAACAAACAAGTAAAAAAGTATCAGTCGGCATTGCCGACAGAGATATACCCTCAGCCTATGTGAAATGAAACTTGCATCTACGGACAGATCGAATGTATTTAAGTTTTTCTCAGATTTTTTGTGGCCCCTTTTTGGACATTTGAACTTGCCGACAAAAATGTGGATTAGGATTAAAGTTCAAAAGTGTTGCGGAGGAGGTACTTGAAGGAATGGACCGACGTAGTCCATTCAATAGATATCGCACCCCCTAGTCATTTTAGTGGGTCATCGTATAACTTTTGAACCAGGAAGCATGGACTTGTCCACGAAAAATATATCGCTGTTTAGGTGATAGCTCAGAGAGGCCGCAGAGAATAGTTGTTGTTTGTGGAGACGAGAATGGTGATACAAGTGTTACCGATAAATAAAAGAGGAGAAAATAAATCAAATGTTTTTAGTTGGTATAATAAAATAATGGTGTGTAGGGTGATTTATTAAGGCGAAAAGTACTGATGACTTTACCTTGTATTGGGTGAGACGCGTTACAATAAACCGAAAAGTACTTCCGTACTAGTGAAGAGATGACTAATAAGAGAGTCAATCAAGGATGTGGCAATCACTGCTTATTGGAAAGTTCTCACTACGATCCGAACTGAGCGAATATAGTTCCAGGGAGAAATTGCAGAGAAACTCCACTACCAAGAGAGTACTCTCTACGATCCGCACTGAGCGAAAATAGTCTCTGAGAAGATTGAAAATATCACCCTACGGTCCGCCGTAAGCGAACATAGTTTCTCAGAGGGTTTGTAGAGAGCACTTAAGGAAGGGAGACCTCTCTGCGATCCGAACTAGGCGAACAAAGGCTCCCTGGAGATTTGTAGTGAAAATACTTAAACAATCGATGTAAACAGGAACTCAACGAACAACATCGGTATACATTTACAAAGGATCTTCGTACAGACCCTAAACTGCACATAGACACAAATGTTGAACTTTTGTGAGGGATGTCCCTAAGGAGAGGACCATTTTAGAAGTTAAACTAAATTTGGACAAAATATTAGGAGATCCAAAGTTTGGACCAAATTAGTTGTCCCGTTCAAGAGATATCGTGCATACCATTTAAGTGAAATTTTTTAAATATTGGGTATTGCCCATCATCGAACTGAAACTAAGTTTGGAGAAAATATGACAAAGCTCAAATTTTGGACCAAATCGGTTGATCAGTTCGAGAGTTATAGTGCTCTCCAACCACTATATATGGCGCCACAGGGGGTTTTTACACCTTTCGGATTGTTTTCTCAAGAAGTATGGACTTGCCCCTGAAAAAACTTCTACCGTCGTAATGGAGGCATCGAATGCATGTTGCTTCAACAAAAATCAAAGTGATTCGAGGGCAGGTCTTAAAGTGAACTCTCCGTAATTTTGTGCGATAAGAACCCGAAAGAATGGACAAACATATTCCATATTCGAACCTGATTTATATCTGGTAGATATATTAGGATGTATAAAGTATGGACCAAATCGGTCACTCCCTCAAGAGTTATGGTGCGAAAATTTTTTCCGAAAATTTTTGAACTTTAGTGCGGGAGGTACCTGAAAAAGTGAAGCCCTAGGGCTTATCTTCGAACGTAAACTAAGTTTGGACAAAATATAACAAAGGCCAAATGTTGGAAAGATTCGGCAGATCCGTTCAAGATTTATATTGAGCTCCAACCTCTACACACAGCGTCATAGGGGCATTTTGCACCTTTCAGGGAATTTTCTCATTTAGTATGGACTTGCCCGTGATGAAACTTGTACCTTCGTATGGGGGCAGTGAATACAAGTTGTTACAATAAAACTCAGGAGGTCAATATGTCCTAAACTGAACTTTTCCGAAATTTTGTTTGGGAGGTACCCGAAGGAGTGGATCGATTGAGTCCATATTGGAACCACATCTTCGTCTGGTAGAAATTCCACGATGTGCAAAAAAGGGACCAAATCGGTTACTCCCTTCAAGAGTTATCGTGCGTGAAAAAAATTCTAAGTGATGCCATGTTTTCTTTTGAAGTTTTTGAAATAACCACATGAAAATATTCTAAGGTGACAAATACAAACTGTCCGTTGTGAGTCCCATCACGCGTTAAAAACAAGAACCGCATGGTTTTCCACACCCTGCTACAGAAATTTATATGAGATGTGAATGTGAAAAAACAGTATGTCAACATTACCATCAATAAAGCCCTCGGCACAATTACTCCGTTTAAAGGCCTGGGTGCATAAGCTGCCTCGCCTGGTTGCCTTGCTTTCCTACATCATTTCTGACATAATAAAAATAAAGGAATAAAGAAGGCCGAGCAAATCTCGGACTGGGTTGCCCTTTTCTTTTTTATTCTTTTATCAGAAGCTATCAAGGTAAGCAGGCGAGGCAGCTTATGTACCCAGGCCTTAAGACCTCGGCACATACGAAAGCAGAGGCACAATGTGTCGAGGCCTTTAACGCGTGATGCCCAAAAAACATCCAACGTTTGAGGAAAATTTTGCTTAATTCCTGGTAGAGCAGTAGGAAACAAAGTGCAGCCAAGTTCGAATTTTTCTTTATTCTTTTACCAGAGGTGGATGTGTTACAGATTGACATGGGGCGCAACGGCCCGATTGTGCCGAGCGCTTTACGCATTAAAACAGCAACCACGTGGAAACTTCAAAAGAAAACTTGGCATCACTTATAGTGGACAAGATATGACGATGCCCACATCGGTGGATCATAGGTCGCCATAGGGGTTTTTACACCTTTCGGGTTGTTTTCCCAAGACGTATGGACTTGCCCCTGAAAAAATTTCATCGTTCACACATAACCGGATTTTATAAATACACTGGATTTCAAATGGATGTAAAATTAATCATCATAAAGAACCGACAAAAAGCTGTAATGTGTGTGACGTTTCAACTTTTGTTCATTTGGTTGTTATTTTAACCCGTAATTCAACACTCAGCGGACCGATTCTGCTTTTCACTTAAAGCTGAAAACACATCCAACGTTTGAATAAAGTTTATTAGCTGGAATTCTTAATAAATAATAAACTATTTATTTTCACTATTAACTTAATGAGTTGTTGTTGTTTTATTTTAAATGTTTAATACGTTACTATCACGTTAAATATCAATAAGTATTTAATATATGTCATACCATTCGTGTTTATTCTATGCTGAAAAAGGATAGACGATAGACAGTTTTGAAAACAACCGGCACTTCAATTGTTCGAAATCAACTAATTACCAAAATAACTACAGTTCATTGAACTTAAAACGAACATGGAGGAAGTCAATATTTATGTTTTGGAAAATCTATATAAATATTTGAATAACAACATTTTCATCCACACTAAAGTTCTTTGGCTAACAGTATATCCATAAGTGTTATTTAAATTATGAGCTCCTTAGAGTACGTTTATATATAGCTGGATGGAATAAAGCCACTGGGTTTGAAATGTTAATTCCATTGTGTATACGTCAAATATATCCTCACAAAAAAGGTTAACCCGACAAAAACATATACATAATTGTTCTGTTCCTTTACTTTAAAATGGTAAAACCGACAAAAGTAGTAAAAGTTGTAAACTGCTCCTATATGAATTGTATTGTGTCTAAAGTAAAGGAACGATTTTCGAGTTGAAAGTGGTAAAAATTGAAGATTCTTGCACGTAAAGGAACAGAGCTAATATAAACAGGGTATTATAGTACGTTTAGATTTATAAAACCCCTCGATTTCTAATGTCAATTTCATAGTACGTCAAATAAATCCTAGTTATAAATCCACTGAATTTTATTTGAAATTTTTCTATGGAAATGACATTTGAAATCGGGTGGATTTCGTAAATCTAAACGTACTATTAAGTAATAATTTCCCTATTCTTTACATCCAAGAATTCTAAAGTATTGCTATGTTTTACTCGAAAAACGTTCCTTTGAATGATGAAACAGCAGTTTAGTCCATATTTATATTCGGCAATTTTCCTTGCGGCAATTGTCAGTTTGTCGGTGAGAGAGGGTCTTGAGAGGCAAAGGGTTACTATATGCCTCACCTCCCTCTCCTTCAAACTGACAATTGACGCAAGGAAAATTGCCGGATATAAATATGGACTTACTACTAAAAAGGTAAAGGAACCGATCAAATAAAGGAAATGTTATATTCCTAGTATACATTTTTCTGCCTTCCCCCAGGAATTATTGATTAGAAAGTGCGTAAAAGAGATATCCCTTGCGCGACGGAACCATATATTATGTCTTCGGCTTGAAAAACTATGCAGTAAAGCTGAAAACACATCCAACGTTTGAGTAAAGTTTTGTGTGATTTCTGGTAGAAGCATAGCGAAAAAATTGAAACTTGCCAGCACTTTGGCTTTATTCATCTACCAGAAATGACACAAAACTTTATTCAAACGTTGTATGTGTTTTCAGCTTAAAGCGCCAAATACATACGGTCCGTTGTGTGACGCGTTAAAAACAACAACCACATGAAAAATGTGTAAGTGATGCCAAGTTTGTTCTTGAAGTTTTCATGTGGTTGTTGTAACGCGACGCTCAACGCACCGTATGTGCCGAGGCCTTAATAGCAGCAGACGGGCGACAATAATAAGTCTGTCTGGTTACTTTCCCAGCAAGAACTTTCTTAGGGAGTAAAGGCCTGCGTACATAAGCTGCCTTGCCTGCTTACCTTGCTTACTTCTGATAAAAGAATAAAAAAGAAAAGGGCAACCCAGTTCGAAATTTCCTCGGCCTTCTTTATTCTTTTATTTTTATTATGTCAAAAATGAAGCAGGAAAGCAAGGCAATCAGGCAGAGCAGCTTATGTACGCAGGCCTTAAGGGGTTTTTATTCTCTTTTGCTAGAAAATTGTAAAAAGTAAACAGACACCTTCCCAGCAAAAACCAGCAAGCAATCAGCTGACTTGCCAAAACAGAATAATTTGTCCGCCAATAAAGAAACCAAAGGAAGCAAACATGTTGTATTTTATTAAAAATAAAAAAGAAAATGAACTGAAAACTGATTTTTCCACTTTGCAAATTTGTTCTTTAAAACACAATACAATTAGGCTTTGCTAATTCCACAATAAAATTGTTTTTCATTTTCACAAACATAAATCAAGAAAAAATTTAAAACAGATGATTTATTGTTTTCAGGAAGAAGAAGAGTTGCAAATGTTTGCTAGAAGAAATTTGTCCAGCAAGAATTTGCAAACTCTCAGTGAAAGAACTGTCAAAATGTCTCTCTCGAATCGCTCTCTTTTGCTGGTTTTTTTGTGTTAACAGACGACTTCCAGCAACAATTGGTACAAATTGTTACAAATTTTAGGGTAACCAGACAGAGCTAATAATAACAATACCATTTTCTCCGAAGAACATACCCCAAAATACAGCGGAAGACTTCGCGCATTTCAATGAGTGCAATGTGATTACATAAGTATATTTGTATGTTCCTTTACTTTTGAAAATTGTAAAACTGCCAAAAGTAGCAAAAGTTGTAAACTGCAACAATATTGTTGCGGAATTAGATTTAACTAATCTCCGTGTAGACGTTGTTTTATTCCCCGATACGATTTGTACCAAATAAAACAGGGTTCGTTTTAGATTACGTTTCTACAATGCTTTATTTACTTTATTACACTTATTCAGAACCGACTTTAATTACAAAGCACACAGCAAGTCTCTAGTTAGCACGCAGCTCTTATTTAACCGATCTGTTCAGTTCAACGCTTAAAACACAACTCACTCGTCATTGCCAGTTCCCCTGTATTTATATCCCAAAGTCTCCCTGTTCGAGAGTCCTCTAGAAAATGTCTGGCAACTCCTCGAATATGTACAACGAACACACAGGCGCACATTCGCACTAAGCGAACAACCAGACTCGCATACATGGGGGATGATCAATGACGTAATTACAACAACAAATAAATGCAAGAAAAGAAGTAACAAACTAAACGATAATTACATGATTTTGGCAAAACAAACAAAAGAACATTAACAAAAGGTAATGTAACGACTAGAATGATGAAGAGAGTTCTACATGGTAGTTGTTGTTGCTTAAATAAAATAACTGCGTAATAAAACGTTACGTTACAATTCAAATTTTTAAATTAACGGAAATTAAACTAAATTAACTTAAACCTATCAGTTACATTCGTAACAATATGAATTGTATGGTACCTGAAGTAAAGGAACGCTTTTCGAGTAAAAAGTGGTAAAACTTGAAGATTCTTGCACGTAAAGGAACAGAGCTTATATAATATTTAATTAGTTCAGTAGTGTGATTCTGTAACTCCTTAACGAGAGAATTAACGACGAATGTCGGTTGTTAACCATAATTTTCGGTAGGTGCTATTCTGTATACCAATTTTAACGATTTTTGTCGGTAAATTTTGTCGTTAATTACCGAAAATTATTGTTAAGTTACCAACCAAAAAAGTAGTCGTTAAGATTTAACGACAGTACATTATTGCAATATTTTGCTGAATTTTTCTTAACAACGGCGTTTTTATATGAACATATGTTATGTTAATAAGGAGGGTACACAAGGTAAATTCCGCCTTATTGAGAAAAATCTTCTTAAGGCATTTACATAAGGGTTAACTATGTTGGATAACATGGGGCAGCTTCGCCACTGTTGTGCTTTCGCCAGCGCGGATTTTATTGAAGCTGAGAGAAGAGAAAGTTGTAGATGGCGAAGCTGCCTCATGCTACCCTATCCTTATTATTAAAGATGAAAAACGTAAGCTAAAGCTTCAATGACATGTTAATTCATATCCTGGAATAAAACCACGAAAATCTATGAGATTTATTTGCCTCCTAGAAGTACATACATACACACTTGACGCTTTAGAAGTTGAAATAATACTTGTGTTTCTCATTGTTGGGATACTTGCAGATACTTATGTTAGCGCATTTCTTCAAAAAGCGGACTTTTTTCCTACCTTACGCGTTTTATGCATGTATTTGCGAAGAAATAATATTTTTAATTCAAAAATACATTAATAAATATCAAAATATAAATATTTGACAATTTGCCTTTCCATCGATATTCGTCGGTATGTGCTAACGATTTCTACAATCTTTAACATAAAGTTACAGAATAGCACATTCGTTAACTCAACCGAATATTTTTGTTAACTACCGATGTCGGTTCGTTATTCAAAAAAGTTACAGAATCGCACTACAGAGATCGAAGGACGTTTCGAAAACTGTTCAAAATATAAAAACGAATAACGGGGGTATGCAGGACGCTAACCTTGACACCCTCAATGTCTTCCGTGCTAGTTTAATGGTAAAGCTTGCAACAGAGTATAGCTTCCCCATATAATGTGTTCAAAAAGTACGGGAGCAAATGGCAAAAAAACTCAAGCAGAAATTTCTAAATCACATCAAGTGCTAGAAAACATGTTGCTAAATTTGTACAAAATTTTACAAACGCTTTTCGATAACAAACTTGTTCAGTAAAAGAGAAATGGGAAGTATTTGCATGTAGTTGCAACAACTTGCAAATACTTTTTACTTGCGAAGTTATCGAACAGGTCTAATATAAAAATATTAGAAGAAGGCCCAGAGGAACAGGCGGACGAAGTCCCAGCGTATATGTATTAGCCACCACAACATTATGGATAGGTTTCAAAACAGAAGTGAAAGTTAGCGGATCTTAAACAGCTTCTATCCCAAGAAAAGTATTCCAACCCGTGTAGCTAAGTCCCTGCAGTAGAAAGTTCGCCATCAATATCCATTTCTGAAATACTTAAGTAACGACAATATTTATACAATTCTCCTTTGTCCGAAATGTTACCCCAATCAGAGCGGACATTAACAGCCTGTTTCACTATGTCGAACGAAAATGAAAACGAAAGAAAAACAACTAAACTCGTGTATGATTTTCAAATTTTATAGTTGTTTTAAAGCAAACACAAAGTCAATATTGCCATGAAAACTAAGGTTTAGGTGTCTTTCGTTCGCAATCATTTTCTTTCGACATAGTGAAACAGGCCCTAATAGTGTAGTATTATGCTTTTTAGATGACAGTTTTCGTATTTATTGTGTGCCGTTAATACATTTTAATACAGCAGACCATTTAGCGGAGTGGGGGAGTCAGTCACGAAAACTTTAGCGCTTTTGTACACAATTATATTTGAATTGTGAATTTATATTTAAATTAAAGTCAAGCCATGAACTTGAGAGAACTTTCTTATACAATACTTTACATACAATAAGAAAAATATACATTGAACTCTTTCACTTAACGCCAAAACTTCAAGTGTCAAAAAATATATGTATGTATATGAACATATACAATTTATATCATTCTCCTTTTAATGACGAATCATACACGGATTTTTTTATTTTCAAAAGGTCAATAACATACTCGTCTATTAACTAAAATTTAACATGGAAATTTTCCTTGTCGATTTTAATATTTTAAGAACTTTTAAAACCCTACAATTAACGGTCATCATAGGAAAGGTAATTGATTTCAAACGGTGGTCAAGGTCTCCTTCGAAACAAACTTTAAAGGACAAAAGAAGTGAAACGTACTACAACAAATACCTACAAAATATGTATTCTCAAAAAGACCACGTGTTTCCCAACAACCATCCATCAAGTTTTATGATACCACCACAATAGCAAAGAAATACTAACGTTTTTATTGATACTTTCCCAACTTCTAATAATTGTTAAGCTAAATATAGCTCCTATTTTACGCAAATAGGCTGCGTATTTGTGTAGGAAACTATTTGCAGGACACTATGCACACATAGAAAATACCGATTAATATAATGTTGTGTACTTACTCATTTTCGCGTGAACGCAGAAAAACCGGTGTATTTCTAGATCCTGAACTACCGGTAGTTGATTTCTGCGGACTAACCCGTCTCATGTTGTTAATAAGACTGCGGGAACGTGGCAACATAGCGACATGCTGCTGATGATCTCGGTATGTTGGGGTTACCGATTTACCGCCACCTGTGGATCGGCGTGTTTTTGTGGCAACCCGTCCGCGACTACCACTGGAGCCTTTGTAACTTCCGCTGCCACTACTACCACCACTGCTATTATTCAGTTGAGGTACACTTGAGGCACGTGTAACCATTTTTTTCTTTTGTTTTATTTAACAAAAATTTCCAATACGTTTTCACTCTTTGACATTTGACCTTTTTTAAAATGAAGTAATAGTAGCGTTGTTCTCACTTCGATTTTCGATATTGACGTTAGGTTATCTATTTCAATTTTATTTTAATATTTTATAACATTAACAGCTATACATATATTAACCTTAATTACAACAGTGTTATTAATGTGACGTATTGTTGTGCAAAAATTAAAAATTCACCGTTATTTCATTGTTGTCATATTAGCTTTCATTGGAAATTATTAATTGCGTTTCGAAACATACCGACACCCGCGACCCTACCGCACACAAACAAACACATTCAAATCATTAAAAACCGTTTCTTCCTATATTTTTTTCGAATTCCGTTCGTTAGCGTTTTGCGTTGTGTTCAATTCCAAATGTCAACTCTCACTAAATTTCCCGCTATAACTGGTCAACAGTTTAATTCAATATTGTCCATTTACTTACTTGCAGAGGTCCTTTTATGAGAGAAAATTTTAATACTAGAAGTGATTTATGGTAATTTTTCTCCTGAACTCCTAGTAAAAAGCCACCAACCCCAAAACAATTCATTCATTAATGTGAATTGTCTATTGTTACACACACACACACACCTGCTGGACATTGTCCATTTGTCTGTGAGAGTCCTGTTAGATTTTGTGTTCTCTCTCTTTTATTATCCTAGCATGAATATTTCAAATTGCTTTTAATAACCTTGTCCCATGACATATCTCAGTAAGTTAGACATTATTCATCGTTTAACGCATTTTACACTTGCACTTAAAACAAGTGTTTTGGAGTTTACGTTATTTATTTAACAGATATTGTATGGAATTGACAACTTATATGATATAAACATGCTAAATGTAAAATGCGTTTTCTATAATGTATTAACCCAGTGAGTTGTCAATTCAATAGCGCAAACGTCAAATAAATCCTCATGAAGTGGATTAATCCGGCAAAAAAAAACTCTAATGTAACCGAACTATTAAGTTTCATATAGCCTTCATAACTATTCAGGCCTTCATATAGCCCCCATAGAGCGATACCTCCCGATTTTCGGTATCTTGAAGGTTGTGGCTGTGGTTATACATTTCTCTATTTTATTGACTTGTCTGAAGAGAATTTTAAACAGAAAAATTTTACACACAAACATTTTTGTACCTATTATTGAAATATTTGTTGCATAAGAAAATATGTAAAATGCATAAATTTTGCATATGCATATGCAAAAATTTATGCATTTTGCATAATTTTGCATATGTCATATGTTTCGATTGCAATGTAATCAGAAGCCAAAAATATGCCCAGTCTCAAAATTTGACATGAATCGGACCAAAAATTGGGGTTGCATAAAATTCCGCTGTCTAATGATAAGATAAGTGGTCTAGCATAGAAATGTAGTTCGTTTACGGAATAGTCTGACTTAAAAAGGCCGCCCTGATTTAAAGCAATGCTGAGTAAATAATAAAAAAGAGTATTAATATTACATTGATCTTAATGTCCCATTACATATATTAATTTTTTTAACATAAATGTTGTCTTCAACAAAAACAAAACAAACATGTTGTCTATAGGTCTGTTCGATAACCCAAAAGTTTGTACAAACTTTTACAAAATGCTGTTCGATAACAAACTTGTTCTGCAAAAGAGAAATGAGAAGTAGTTGCAAGAACTTGCAAATACTTTTTATCTGCGAAGTTATCGAACAGGCCTTATGTATTACTTTGCATTTGCACGTAAAACAAGCATTTGGAGAAATTATGTCATTTATTTGACAGATATTCTATGGAAAGCTAATAGCCCGTTTAGACTAGACCCTTATACGATGATTAAGGGCATTATCTCGATTTAAGTGCTTAATCCACCCAAATCCACCCTGATTTACCATACAAAATGTGTGTTCGTTTACTCAAAATTTGTACAAATTGTTACTGGATGTTGTTCGTTTACTCTACAGTACAATGCAAGAGACCTTAGCCGATTACAAGAAGTTACTGAACTTGTACAAATTGAGAATTTGAGTAAACGAACACACCTAAAATTAAATCAACTCAATACTTGGATTTGTTTTAAATCAAATGTTAAATCGAAATATTTTGATATACAACACTGCTTTTTGCTCCTAAAAATGCAACTATTGCAGTCTGTACCAATATTGGCAACTATGTTCATGTGTCGTTTATTTACTAGCGTTATGATTTTTTGATCTTTTTTCTCAAAAATGATTTCCTGTAGCGAGAGTGAATGAACTTTTGCCTATTAATGCCAAAAATAACAACGTTCATTCCATTTAATTATTAAAAAAGGTCACGCACAAACCAGGTTGAAAAATTATTTTTGAAAAATCCTTGAAATGAAAAAAAAATGTTGCACCAAATTTTTTTCCTGTTGCACGAATAAATGAGATTTTGCCTATTAATGACTAAAATAATTTTTATTCCATTTAAATATTGAAAAAGGTCACGCACAAACCAAATTTAATTTATGTGATACATGGAATAAAGCTATACATGATATAAAATTATATGTATGTAATAATACGACGATAAAATTGGTGAGAAAAAAAGCTTATGTCATTCTGGATATGTCGTGTGGCTTTAACGATTGTTTTGAGTTATTTATGTGCTTAAAGTGACTCCAAAATTTTTCCAAAAAGATCATATATAAAAACTTTAAAAGCTTTTTGTGCATGAGCTTTTTTCTATCGAATCACCTTGTAATTAAGATTTTATCTAATCTTCTAATCTAATCTCATCAAAATATGACACAGGGATATGAGGTTGTAAAAAAGTCATAACCCTATTATTTACATTTTTCAAATAACTGGAAACACAAAAACACAAAAACAAATAGAAGCGGAGAAAAAGAAAAAATAATTAATAAAAATAAAATGGATGTAGCTTCAATTTAATATAAATTTTAAACAACATATTTAATAGAAATTTGTTAGATTATTTTGTGCAGTATTCCATTCCATTTTTAATTTTCAAGCAATTCTCTTTGCAAATTCGCGTATGTATACGTAAACAAAGATCAGCTGACTGGCATCTAATATCATTTTTGACTAGTCTAAACAACTAGGATTTGAAAGTTGGATTTAGAAATTGAGTCGATTTAAAATGACTAGTCTAAACGGGCTATAAAGCTGTGTTTCTTTATTATTTAATAGTAAAAGTAGCACAGGAGGGAAATGTCAAACTTGCTCTCAATTAACAAGTTTTGCACAAAAGTAAAGGAACGGAAAAATAGTAGAGCTGACAGCAATGTCAAAAAAGAAACATGACTGCTTAAAAAATAAGAACAAACAAAATAAATTCCAAAATTTTTTATTTCTCTGGTTTAAAATTTTATTACTTATTTTTATTTTGCTCTGTTGTTTCCGTCATGGTAGAACAAAGTAAGTTTAAAGCAATACCCAACAGGCGAGGCTGCTTATGTACCCAGGCCTTAATTCTGTACTGTAATTTAAAAGACATTTGTTGTGCAAGAATAAATAAAAAATAATAGTTAGGCGGCCATCAGACCATCTGCTTTTTCATATGTATGTATGGTATCACTTTGGGTATTCTAATACACAGAACAGCTGATGTCATACATGTGAAAAAGCAGATGGTCTGATGACGGCCTTACCTCGATTTCAACTGTCAATTCCATTGCTAATACGTCAAATGAAATCCAATGGTTTCAGATGAGTTTCCATATGACGTATACACAAAGAAATTGATAGTTGAAATCCACTCGATTTCGTAAATTCAAACTTACTATAATAATTATGACAATAAATAAGACAACAATAAGCATGAGCCCGTGTGGAATTTGAACCTAAAGCCCTGGCTACATTAGCTAACACGCCTGTTTGCCTTGAGTGCTTCTGATAAAAGAATAAAAAAGAAAAGGGCAACCCAATTCGAAATTTGCTCGGCCTTCTTTTATTTTTATTATGTCAGAAATCAGGCAAAACAGCTTATGTACCCAGGCCTTAAGTACTTCACCTATCCTTCGATTCATTCCCCTAAGACTGTATAGTGTTACCCAGCAAAAAAGTTTGGAAGTAGTGCAATCAGGCAAAACAGCTTATGTACCCAGGCCTTAAGTACTTAACCTATCCTTCGATTCATTCCCCTAAGACTGTATAGTGTTACCCAGCAAAAAAGTTTGGAAGTAGTGCAATGCAGAGTTATGATTTCAATACATCTTTCGATGCAGTCCACACGGAGTTATGAAAATGCACTGCGCTCAATACATTTTGGAAACACTCGCTTATAGATCCCTAGCCAAGCAAGCCAATTTTTTGATCCCTACAGTCGCAGTCTTTTTTTCTGAACACAAGAAAGAGTGTTAAAATTCTAAGAATTAGTTTTATAAAAAAATTAAGAAATACAAACTAAAGTTATGAACATTGCTGTAATTCACGAGACGCAAATTATTTTTGAAGTAGAGTTGGAGTCTTTTGGAAATCTGAACTAAAGTAGGAGGAAAAATGAAAAACCATTTGGATGATGAAGCAATATCAATTTCGATGTCATAAAAAGCAGAGTAGAGGAAGTAAACTTAAGGGCTGCGTACATAAGCTGCCTTGCCTGCTTACCTTACTTGCTTCTGATAAAAGAATAAAAAAGAAAAGGGCAACCCAGTTCGAAATTTGCTCGGCCTTCTTTATTCTTTTATTTTTATTATGTCAGAAATGAAGCAGGAAAGCAAGGCAATCAGGCAAGGCAGCTTATGTACGCAGGCCTTTAGTTACGATAGAATTTAATAGGGAGTTTTTATAATTTGTGTTGCTGTAATAAAGTTAATATTCTTGTTTTACACTAATAAGCAATGTATTTTATTTATTTTGTGATATGTGCAATGGCTTGCATTTTATAACATCTTTAGACTGCATTTAAATTTTTGGATCGAAAATGGAGTGCATCCTAGCTATGTGCCGTGGAAGCAAAATGGAGTGCATCCTAGCTGCGCGCTCTCTTGTAAAATTCGTAGGTGAATTCATAGGAAAAGATGTACTCCAGCGGCAATTGTTCTAGTGATTTAACTGCATCCGCGGATGCAAACTTTTTGCTGGGTAGTATTGAGTAAAACTATCTTACTTTTCAACCTTTTCATTTTATGACAACATTAAAGACTGGCAGTATTCACCACCCTCCCACAAGCAAACCATTTACATGAATTGCTCATTTAATGTTTACACACCTTTGTGGTTTTAAAGTGTCAATGACTTTGTAATATTTTCATCCATGGGAAGGTGGGTGGAATTATGAAGTTCACCCTATTGAGGAAACCCTCATGTTGCATTTCCGTTATCGAATAATTATAAATAAAATTGGACAAACAATTACACTTGTCACATAAGCGGACGCATACATACATACGATACATGTATGTATGTAGATATTTACAAATTATTGTCGCTCTTGTCAATATTAAGTCAGTCGTCACACGAGCAAAGTTTGCGGTAGATAAAATTGAGATTTTGGATAAGATCGGGGAGGAAAAATTATAGAGGGCTCTTTCCTCTCCACTCTCTCCCAAAAACTCAATTTTCTTTACCGCAAACTTTGCGAGTGTGACTACTGAATAAGAGGGGTATTCCTATAAATAACTCTTATGCTAAGTTTACATTTACGAAATCCACTCGATTTCAACTGTCATTTCCATAACTCAAACGTCAAATGAAATCTCATCTGGATTTAATTTGACGTTTAACCTATGGATTTGACAGTTGAAATCGAGTGGATTTCGTAAATGTAAACCAAGCATTACACGCTAAAACTTTCATACGAAACTTTCCCATTATTTTGGCGTTCATAGATCGAGTTCCATACAAAAGTAATTTTATGAAATTACTGTAATGGGGAACTCGACCTAAGAACGCCAAAATAATGGGAAAGTTTCGTATGAAAGTTTCAGCTTGTAACATAAGAGTAACTTAAGGCCTGGGTACATAATAAAATACTGTAAGTGCCATCTTAAGACCTGGGTACATAAGCAGCCTCGCCTGCTTACCTTGTTTGCTGTGAATTGCTTGTTTACATTTTGTATGTGATTTTATTCACAATAACGCATTTTGACAGCTGGTATGAAGATCAGCTGTTTTTGGCGTTACACCTTATTATTCCACCATGGAAGCAAGCAAGGCAAGCAGGCGAGGCAGCTTATGTACCAAGCCTTTACATGAACTGGCATTTTTCAAGACTAAAGCTGAAAACACATCCAACGTTTGAGTAAAGTTTTGTGTCGTTTTGGCCGTTTTTACACTGTTGGGGCATGATGCCGAAAAATTCAAATTCATTTGAAATATATGCCGGCAAGCAGATCAACGCTGAAATTTGATGTCGGCGTCGCCCTGTTGTTGTTCTTTTTTCTCAACGACCAACACAAAACTTAACTCAAACGTTGGATGTGTTTTCAGCTTAAGACATTATTGATTTATTCAAGTCATTCGCACAAACTAAGGCGAATCATTCAAGGTACAGTTATGAACTCGTTCATGTAAGTCATTTGGTCTGTTCCTTTACTTTTGAAAATGGTAAAACCAGCAAAAGTAGCAAAAGTTGTGCACTGGGGCTCAATTCTGTTTCTATGAAAATGTGAAATGAAAACTTTTATAAAGGAGAAAACTGTCAAATGAAAAAAATTATAAAGGAAATATTTTTCATTTCAAATTTTCATAGAACAAGAATCCAGCCCCTGGTCTCATATGAATTGTATGGTTTCAGAAGTAAAGGAACGCTTTTCGAGTAAAAAGTGGTAAAACTTGAAGATTCTTGCACGTAAAGGAACAGAGCTATAAACAAACATTTGAGCTTTGTTCCAGAACTAAAAAGTTTTTAAAATTTTTACGACTTTTACACATTTTACCCGAAACCCCGTTCCCGTACACAAAAAAGTTGTAAAATGTTCACTTCTCTTTAAACAAAAATGGCGCTGAATGACGGTCTCTTTAAAAACTATTTACTCAACAAATTTGAGTTTGTAAAAATAGTAACATGGATGCCGGCGTCTGATTGGCTGGTACGCCGACTTTGACATTTGTTCCAGTTTTTTGACGTTTTTTCCATTTTTGCGTTCCCGAACTTTTTGAAAAAACTTTTGGTGTGACAACAATTTTTCTCTCTTTTACGAGTTTTACTATTAAAAAGTACCGGAACAAAGCTTTGGTTATTAAAATAATTACAAGATCAAAATGAGAAGAGATAACTAAGTCCGTGTTTAGACACACAAATTTCTCGGGAACGTAAATTCAGTTTTTAGGCAATAGGGGTAGGAAAGAGTATTGAGGAGCTCTTTCCTCTCCGCTCTCTCCAAAAAAAAACTCAATTTACTTTCCCGAGAAATTTGTGTGTCTAAACCAGCGACGACCACAGAAATACAGCCAAAGCGAAGATATGTATGAACGTATGAGTGAAACAAAGCAACAACCACATTATGTTTTTGTTTGTAATCATTAGACATCGGATTTTTGCATGTTTTTTATTTCTCATCCGATTGGACTCAAATTTTGGATCTAGGCGTTTTAAGGGTCAATTTTTCGATATTTGGGGTCATATCAAAAACATGCAAAAAATATGCAAAAAATATGCAAAATATATGCAAAAAATATGCCAAAAAATATGCAAAAAATATGCAAAATATGCAAAAATGCAAAAAATATGCAAAATATGCAACAAATATGCAAAATATGCAAAAAAATATGCAGAATATGCAAAAAATATGCAAAATATGCAAACAGTTTTTGGCCGAAAATCGCCATTAAAGTCGTAAAATTGTCAATTAAAGTTGGAAAAACAATCAAAAAATACATAACAGTGTTCTAAATTAAGACTGTTGACCGTATAACATCGTTTTTTTCAGCAGATTATTATGTTATTGAGACCATTTACGACAGTGTGGTGTAGGGTATAAAAGTATGGTATTGTAATACAATTTTTTTATTATTAAACTATGCAAAAATATAAAATTTGATAGAATATCAAACGCTCTATGTAAAATTCAATACTTTCTTTGTAGTAATTTGTAGCGTTGGGCTGGTTATTGTTCAAAGGGAACAAATCGATGTCGGATTTTTTAAGGCAGCAACCGCATAAGGTTTTTAGTTGGTTCAGATTTTAAGACTGTCAAAGTTTGAGCACAACTGGAATATGTTAACATGTGCCACTGGGGCCCTGACGTTATGAAAATCTCGATTTTTTTTGGCTATTTAGCGATTTCGGCGACCCATTTCTCTGGAATGGTTAAAGCTTTTTATCCATATTAAGCATTAAATTAAAGGCCATTCTGTTCTTAACATTTCTTGCTGAACAACAAACTACGTAAGTATTACAGAATTCGAGATAATAAAGCCAATGTCCCGAAAAACGTGACTAGGTACGCCTTTGTGCGAAAATGGAGACTATTAAAAAACATTTTCTTCATTTTTATAAATTTTTGGAATGAAAACAAATGTCTTTGACATTTTGTTCTAAATTAAATTTATTCGAGAGTCAGACATCATGTGTTTTTTTGATTCTGGGTACAGCTGACTACTTGAAGAACGCTCTGCTATGTAGTTCGCAACTTTCAAGTTGTTTACCATACTTTGCGCCTCCTGGAAATTCGGAGTTAATGTTTAATCTCTTGAACAACAAGAATTATGCCAGATCTTTTTCTAGGATTTTCGGCAGTTGCTCTTTTGGAAGTTTGGATCGAATATTTCTGAAGAAATTTGAATCTTTGCTTTGTTAAGATTTTTGTTGCCTTTTGGCTCTTTACGGCGTTTGCACCGTTGGATCAAACAATGCCAAGCCAACAAGTTCAGGACTAAGATCCACAGGTGATTTATTATTTTGTTATTTCCTTTTTCTGATACTTGTTTGTCTATGTTTTCGTATTTCAATAGATTTTCAATGAGGTCTAGCTCTTGTTTTTATGCTAAACGTATCGTAGAATCTGAAGAACCATCTGTCCCGAAAACAATCAAGCGTGGCTTCAAGAAAATCGTAACTATGCAATTGTCATTGGTGCTGGACCCCTGTAAGATGTATAGGAACGTTACTAGTATCATTATGGCTACAGTAGAAGCTATTGAAGAGGATCCCTACAAATATAAGGTCTCTAGAAGCTTTATCTGTGAACAGCGGAGAATAAACCGTGAAAAATAAACGCAACAGCTTCAAGGAACGAGGCTATTTGTGTGCACTGGCATGGAAAACTATTACCAGATATTCTCAAAACAGAGAAGAAAAAACGGGTTGCTGTTCTGGTATCACATGGGGGTAAAGAACAACTCCTATGCGTTCCTGAAACTGACAGTAGCTCATGGGAGAAACAAGAACTAGCAGTGTACAAATGCCTAGAAAAATGGGGTCCACGAGCTCGAACAGATATTGGAGAGCTTCTGTACCACCGTACAAACTTGTTAGAAAATTGTTGAGAGGGATTTTTGACTGCAAGTTTGTAAGCACATCCGGACATCAACCAAACATATTCAAGCGATTTCTATAAGAATAGTCTGCGATTGACAAATCCAAGTTCGAAGTAGGCGAGAGTGTTTTTAAACTACTACCCAGCCCACTTCCCAAGAACAAGAGGCCGTAGAAGCACCTTGCGTTTAAATCGTTCGAGACTGGACGCCCCCAGAATGATTTTTTCTATTTTATTTATTTGGTATCCCACAGGACAACAACTAAGTGTTATAAGTGAGAGTTTGGGTTATTGATTTTACAAAACGTATTATGAACAAGATAATGTTTATATTGTTACGAATGTAACTGATAGGTTTAAGTTAGTTTAGTTTAATTTCCGTTAATTTAAAAATTTGAATTGTAACGTAAAGTTTTATTACGCAGTTACTTTATTTAAGCAACAACAACTACCATGTAGAACTCTCTTCATTATTCTGGATGTTACCTTTTATTAATGTGCGTTTGTTTTGTTTTGCAACAATCATGTAATTATTGTTAGTTTGTTACTTCCTTATTTCTTAAATTTGTTGTTGTAATTACGTCACTCGTATTTCACCCATGTATGTATGTGAATGTGGCTGTTCGCTTATTGCGAATGTGCGTCTGTGTGTTCGTTGCACAGATTCGAGATGTTGCCAGATTTCTAGATAATTCTAGACCAAGGAGATTTTGGGTATAAATATGAGATTCCGGCCAAACAGTGAGCAGTTGTGAATTTTATACCGAAGTGTAAACATCGACTAGTAAAGAAGTAAAGTAAAGCTGTGTACTTAGCTATAACAGTCAGCTCCGAATAAGTGTAATAAAGTAAATAAAGCATTGTAGAAACGTAATCTAAAACGAACCCTGTTTTATTTGGTACAAATCGTATCGGGGAATAAAACAACGTCTACACGGAGATTAGTTAAATCTAATTCCGTAACAATTGGTGTCAGCAGTGAGATTACGATCATCCTACAATGAAGTTTAAGGATCTACGAGTGGAAGACTTGAAGAAGGAGCTAAGTAAGTTGGAGTTGTGTTCTACTGGCAACAAGGCCGAACTACAAAAACGCTTGTTGGAAGAGTTCGAGCGCCGTGGAATGAACATCGATGAATATGAGTTCGACGGTAAGGAGGAAGTCGAGTTATCGGCAAAGGACGAATCCAGCGTTGAGGAAGTTTCGTCGGTAGCTGCCAGGGGAGACGATTTGAAATCAATGCTGGCTATGATGATGGTGGAAATTAGGAAAATAGAAGGAAGCTCCATGGAAATGAATAAGAAAAGCGAAGAAACTTCCAGACTTATGATGGAAATGAAGGCAGAAAATTGTAGAATGATGGAAGAAAATTCCAGTAAAATGTTGGAAGAGATATCCAGAAAGAGCGAAGAAAATTCCAGAAAATTAGAGGAAAAGTTGGAGGAGAACTCTAGAAAAATCACCGAAAACTTAATGGCAGAAAATTCTAGGATGTTTGAAGAAAATTCAAGAAACTTAAAAGAGGAGTTGGAAGAGAATTCTAGAAAAATTAACGAGAAACTCGAGAACATCACGATGGTGATTGAAAAGAGAGTAGAAAACGTGGAGGTACAAATGAAAGAGTTGGATAAAAAGATTTTGTCTGTTGACGAGAAAGTTCTGGCCCATGATGAGAAATTTGTGAACCTTGAGAAGAAAATGTCGGAACTGGAAATCAAAGGCGGCCCAGTGAGAGCTATCCATAACGCGTTAAAAATTAAGCCTCCAGTGTTCGACGGCTCTACCTCTTTCAATGTGTTCAAATTACAGTTCGAGACAGTGGCTGCTAGAGATTCTTGGAACGACAACGAAAAGGCGGTGTCACTCCTTATGGCATTGAAGGGTGATGCTGCTGACGTATTACAGAGTATTCCCGCCGCTTCTAGAAACAGTTATGGGGATATAATGGCTGCTCTCGAACGCAAGTACGGTGGCGAACATAAGCAAAACATCTATCTAATGGAATTAAGGGGAAGAGTACAGAAGCCAAATGAGACCTTACAGGACTTCGCAACGGAAGTAGAACGTTTGGTGCTAATGACGTATCCAGGAGAAAACCATCCATTGTTGGACCGTATGAAAATCGAAACATTTGTGAATGGTATACGTGACGCCGAGATCAAACGTGCAACGTATGCGTCACCAAAATCGTCATTTGCTGAAACCGTGTCGTACGCCCTTACACAAGAGACGGAAAGAATAATCACCAATCCCCAGACTCACAAGGTCCGCCAACTGGATACCGAGTTCGATGAACCCAAATATCGTGTTAACGAGATCGAGGCAGCAATGAAGCGGGTATTACAAGGAAGGTATACGGCAGCACCAACTAAGGCCAAGGGTAGGTGTCACAATTGCGGCAAAATGGGTCATTTTGCGCGTGAATGCAGAGCGAAGCGCAAGCGATCGAGGTCATCGTCACCATCCTCGTCAAAAAAAAGTAAAAGAGTGGCTCAACGTTCTGCAAATGAGTCACCGTTAAACTAAATCGAGCCAGTCCAGCGGGGCGTGAACTGGCTCCCATCGACGACGGCCCCACAATCTCCATAGCGATTGTACAGCAGAAAAACCACAACCTTACAACAACTGGTTACATCAATGGCGACAAGCGAATTCTGACCTTGGATACAGGCGCATCAAAGTCAATCATCAGATCAGATCTGGCAAAAGGAGAGATAACGCCACTAAATGGTGTCAGACTGCGCACAGCAACGGGGGAGCCTGCGGCAGTACATGGAAAGATAACCGTGAGACTTACTATTGCCAATAAATCGGTCGATTATGAGTTTATAGTGGCTGATATCGTAGACGAAGTTATCATAGGCGCAGATTTTATGATTGCCTTTGGTCTTAATCTGGATATGAAAGAACGTGTGATGACATGGTCCAATGTGGAAATTCCATTAAATATGGGCTACGATGAAAACACACCTATTAGACGTCTGACTACGGAACATCCAGAGATTATACCGCCTTGTGCCGAAACATTGATATGGGTACCAATGGATGGAGATTGTGGAGTCGGGAAATTGTGGGTGGTGGAACCAGCAGAGAACAAAAATAGTAACATCTTAATAGCGAATGCCCTGGTGAAAAGCAACGACGATGGATTGATTCCAGTTAGAGTTTTGAACCTGTCAGATAAGCAAGAACAAATTTGCCAATTTTCCGACGTTGGACAATGTACACCAGCCGAAGCTGTAATCAATTTGGAAAATAACACCGGAAAATCAGCAGCCACGGAAAAGAAGCACCTCGATGGTTACATCAAAGAGTGGACACAGAACTTATTACCTTCCGAGAAGAACAAGGCCAAGCAGTTATTATGGAAACATGCCTCTACCTTTGCGTCTACAAAAGGGCATCAAGGAAGAACATCGGTGGTGAAACATGAAATAAACACAGCAGACGCAAGACCAATAAAACAGGCCCCAAGAAGCGTTCCACTGGCAAAAAGGGACGAAGTCCAGAAGTTGATAAGCGAAATGGAGGAGAGTGGTGTGATCGAACCGTCGTCGAGTCCCTGGTGTTCCCCAGTAGTTCTGGTCAAGAAGAAAGATGGAAGCACCAGATTTTGTGTGGATTACAGAAAACTAAATGATGTCACCAAGAAAGATAGCTACCCGCTCCCAAGAATCGATGACACACTAGACACCTTAGCCGGGACGTCATGGTTCTCTACCCTCGATCTGCAGAGTGGTTACTGGCAGGTAGAGATTGCCGAAAAAGATAAGGAAAAGACAGCGTTTGGCATTAACGGCGGTCTCTGGCAATTTAATGTCATGCCATTCGGGCTCTGCAACGCCCCGGCCACCTTTGAAAGGCTGATGGAGCGGGTGCTGAAAGGATTGCAGTGGAAGTCGTGCCTTATATACTTGGATGACATCATAGTCATGGGACAGACCTTCGACGAACACCTCACGAATTTAAGGAATGTACTCCAGCAGCTATCGTCTTCGGGTCTAAAACTTAACCCGAAGAAGTGTAACCTCTTCCAGCGAGAGGTGAAGTTCCTGGGGCACCATGTGACGACGGAGGGCGTATCGACGGATAGCGAGAAGATTAAAGCCGTCAGAGACTGGCCGCAGCCTCGAAACCTCCATGAGCTGCGAAGTTTTCTGGGTCTCTGCACCTATTACCGTCGGTTTGTCCCCAATTTTGCCAGCATTGCCGCAAGCTTACACCGATTGACTCAAAAAGGGCAGAAATTTCTGTGGAGCAACGATCAGGAAGAGGCATTCCAAAAACTCAAGGACATGCTCTGCACAGCCCCTCTTTTGGCGTACCCTGTACCCGGCGGTAAGTTTGTGTTGGACACTGACGCCAGTGCATACGGGATCGGTGGTGTCCTTTCCCAGGAAATAGACGGCCAAGAAAAAGTCATCGGGTACTACAGCCGAACATTGTCAAAGCCTGAGAGGAATTACTGTGTGACGAGGAGAGAGCTGCTGGCAGTTGTGGAGAGCATCAAACACTATCACAAATACCTGTATGGACAGCACTTCCTGCTAAGAACCGATCATTCCGCTCTGCGATGGCTGCTCCAGTTTAAGAACCCGGAAGGTCAATTGGCCCGTTGGATCGAAAGGCTTCAGAGTTATGACCTAAGTATCGAGCACAGAAAAGGTGGAAAGCACGGTAATGCTGATGCCCTGTCTCGTCGGCCATGCAAAATCGAATGCAGACATTGCTCGAAAGCTGAAGGCAAAGCAAGTATCATCGATGTCCGGCTACTGCAGGTTGAGTCCGGCGAGGATTGGTCGGCGGAACAAAGAAAAGATCGCACCCTAGGCAAAATAATTTCTGCCATGGAAATGGGCGAACGCCCTAGTCGCAAAGAAATAGCGCCCGAAAGCCCCCTCTTGAAATCTTATTGGGCCCAGTGGAACAGTCTACTTCTAATAGATGGGTGCCTACATCGTAAGTGGGAGAGCGACGATGGAAAAACTCACCGCAACTTGATTGTCGTACCAGACTCCAAAATAAAAGATGTCTTGTCAGAGTTTCACGATGGGCCAAGTGGAGGACACCTTGGTGTGACAAAGACTGCTGAAAAGATAAAGCAGAGGTTCTACTGGGTCGGCTGTCAGAAATCCATTGCAGACTGGATTGCCAATTGTGAGAGGTGTATAAGAGCTAAAGGTCCAACCCGGAAGAGTCGAGGCCACATGCAACAGTATAATTCAGGAGCTCCATTTGAAAGAATCGCAATGTATGTGGCTGGACCGTTTCCAATAAGCGACTCCGGGAACCGGTATGTCTTAGTGGTCATGGATTACTTCAGCAAATGGCCAGAGGTTTATGCCATTCCCAACCAGGAAGCCAAGACAATAGTGGATGTGTTCAGCAAGAATTGGATTTGTCGCTATGGTGTCCCATCCGAGGTTCATTCCGATCAAGGAAGAAATTTTGAGTCAGCGATCTTCAAAGAAATGTGTGACACCCACGGAATCAAGAAAACGAGGACAACGCCCCTGCATCCACAATCAGATGGCATGGTGGAAAGATTTAATCGCACCCTTGAAGAGCATCTACGAAAGGTGGTAGATAGCGGCCAAAGAGACTGGGATGAGCATATTCCAAAATTCCTACTAGCCTATAGATCGGCCATTCATGACTCCACATCTCGAACCCCAGCCAGAATTTTGTTCGGCAATGAATTGAAGCTGCCTGGTGACCTGATCTTCGGTGCCACACCAAACCCCGAAATTGATAATGATGAAAACAGTCAAAACTCTTTCAGTGAAGTCCACGATGCAGTACGCCATCGGATAAAAATGGTCAGCAATCGCATGAAGGCGAGGTACGATCGAGCGGTAAATACTGATGGGTTCCAAGAAGGGCAACTGGTACTATTATTCAACCCACAACGAAAAAAAAAGGACTATGCCCCAAATTACAAACGCACTGGGAAGGCCCCTACAAGGTAGTCACAAAAATAAATGACGTCGTGTATCGCATACAGAAGAGCGACAGCCCTAGATCAAAGATGAAGGTGGTACATCTAGAACGGTTGGCCCGCTATGGAACGAGAACTGTGCCAGGTCATGAGGAACAGGCTTAAGCGGGAGGCAGTGTGTTACCAATGCCCATACCACAGAGAGGGAACTGTGCCTATTCGGGACGAACAGGCTTAAGCGGGAGGCAATGTTACGAATGTAACTGATAGGTTTAAGTTAGTTTAGTTTAATTTCCGTTAATTTAAAAATTTGAATTGTAACGTAAAGTTTTATTACGCAGTTACTTTATTTAAGCAACAACAACTACCATGTAGAACTCTCTTCATTATTCTGGATGTTACCTTTTATTAATGTGCGTTTGTTTTGTTTTGCAACAATCATGTAATTATTGTTAGTTTGTTACTTCCTTATTTCTTAAATTTGTTGTTGTAATTACGTCACTCGTATTTCACCCATGTATGTATGTGAATGTGGCTGTTCGCTTATTGCGAATGTGCGTCTGTGTGTTCGTTGCACAGATTCGAGATGTTGCCAGATTTCTAGATAATTCTAGACCAAGGAGATTTTGGGTATAAATATGAGATTCCGGCCAAACAGTGAGCAGTTGTGAATTTTATACCGAAGTGTAAACATCGACTAGTAAAGAAGTAAAGTAAAGCTGTGTACTTAGCTATAACAGTCAGCTCCGAATAAGTGTAATAAAGTAAATAAAGCATTGTAGAAACGTAATCTAAAACGAACCCTGTTTTATTTGGTACAAATCGTATCGGGGAATAAAACAACGTCTACACGGAGATTAGTTAAATCTAATTCCGTAACAATATAGATATAATATAGGATATATTGGGTAAACATTATCAATAGGTTAAAAAGAAATAGAGACAATAGATTGAGTGAAAATAGTGAAAAGCATATTCAGAAATATTTTTAGGTCCAAAACAAGACCTAAACCGCATTGAAGATTTACTTAATACGAAAGGCATTCACAAACAAATATCAGATAAAGGAAATAGCAAAATGATAAATCATATGTGGTACCTTAGTCCTGAACTTATTGGTCTGGCATTATTTGATCTGATAGTGCAAAACACCGTAAAGATCCAAAAGACGACAAAAATCTTAACAAAGCAAAGATAGAAATTTCTCCAGAAATAATCGATCCAAAGTTACAAAAATCAACTTCCGAAATTCCTAGAAAAATGTTTACCAGGCATAATTACAAGTGAGACTTAATTGTTGTTCAAGAGATTAAACTTTAACTCCGAATTTCTTAAAAAAGATTCTGCAACTTGACCACATAACATCAATTACCCCCCTCCCGGTAATAAAGGAGGGTAAATAACTTGAAAATTGTGAGCGACATAGCAAGGAGTCGAGTTCATCACCAAGTTGTCTTGAAAATTGTGAGCGACATAGCAAGGAGTCGAGTTCATCACCAAGTTGTCTGTACCCAGATGGCTCCAAAACCACATTATGTCAGTCCCTTAATGTCCGTAATTTCAACGCGTAGTTATCTATGAGTTCACAGATATATCCCGTGTAAGCAACATTTTATAATTTCAACGCATAGGTAACATTACTGAGTCAAAAACGGCCGTGTTACTTACACCAAGGATTTTACCTGGTTAATCGTTGCCAATGTGTTAAAAGTTGTAAAACACTTCTATGTGGCAATGATTTTGCGAAATCATGAATGAAAATCACCAATATTACCACATCATTTCAAAATGTACACGCCTCGGTAAATGGCATGTAGAAATTACGCGTAGGCAAAGATTACTAATAGGTAGCTGCGTACCCGTATACCCAGACGTTGAAATTACGGGCATAAGTAAGTTAAAATATGTATGAACAAATGGTAAGCGTTTGTCATTGAAGCCATACAATGAATGTACAAATGTCCATCTTTGTAAAAACAAAATTGCATTTGAAAAGGGAAAGTTTTGATGGATAGCGATGCCATTCCACGGCCGATATGTCTGATGAGTCTCTACAAAAGGCGAACCATGTCACATAATGGTGGTTGTGAGGGTTCGAATCTTCGGCTTTCCTTTTTCACTTGCAAACATCATCGTTCATTAAGCTCGACTCCAACGAGAAATGAATTAAAATTAATATTAAAAAATCCGAGATCGATTTGGTCTTCGAGTTAAAACCAGCCCAATTCTACAAATTAAATTAAGATGCTACAAAAAAGAAAATATTGAATTTTACATAAAACGTTTGATATTTTATCAAATTTTATATTCTTACATGGTTTAATAATAAAAAAATGGTATTACGATACCATATTTTTATACCCTACACCACACTGTCGTAAATGGTCTCAATAACAAATTATTCTGCTGAAAAAATCGACGTTATACGGTCAATAGTCTTAGTTTAGAACACTGTTATGTATTTTTTGATGGTTTTTCCAACTTTAAATGACAATTTTACGACTTTTATGACGATTTTCGGCCAAAATCTGTTTGCATATTTTGCATATTTTTTGCATATTCTGCATATTTTTTGCATATTTTGCATATTTTGCATATTTTTTGCATATTTTGCATATTTTTTGCATATTTTGTGCATATGCAAAATATGCAAATATGCAAAATAAATACGAAATATGACCCTGCCATTGAATTTAGATTTCTTTGAAACGAATTTTGGTCCAATCAGAATCTTCGTATCTTTAATATTAAAAAATATGCAAATATGCAAAATCCGATGTCTAGTAATCATTCATTTACACTGTACGTGAGAGAGAGAAGCAAATGCAAAAACAACTCAGTGGGCGCCCTCACTATACGGTCTAAGCAAAGAAGCACGACCCTGGTCTAAACACAGACTAAATAAATTATGGAAAACTTAAGGCCTGAGTACATAAGCTACCTCGCCTGGTTGCCTTGCTTTCCTGCTTCTATTATGACATAACAAAAATCAAAGAATTTAGAAGGGCGAGCCGATTTCGAACTAAGTTGCCCTTTTCTTCTTTATTCTTTTATTTTTGTTATGTCAGAAATGAAGCGGAGAAGCAAGGCAATGAGGCGCGGTAGCTTATGTACTCAGGCCTTTATTTTGTAAAATAACTTATTTTGTGTGATTGTTATTTGTGGTGATTGTTTTATTTCTAAGGTAGTGCCGGGCCACACTAGAGTAATTTCAATGAAATTTTGACATGAAACTTTGAATTTTTTGGGAAAAATGCATAATTTCAAGAACCTAGTGTACTGTGTTCTTGTGTTCTGCAATTTTGCTTTGTTGCAATATTCGTATGAAAAAAACACACCGTTTTATTTTACATTTTCTTTTACTTTCATGTCAAAATTTCAGTGAAATTACTCTTAAGCGCTCGGCACATACGAAGCGTTGAGCGTTGCGGCACAACAACCACATGAAAAAAGTGTAAGTGATGCCAAGTTTTTTGGAAAACAACAATGTGGCTGACGCATTAAAGTTAAACATAATTGAACTGTTTTGGGACAACGCGTGTCCCAACGTGTCACTAAACGGACCGTATGTGCCGAGGGCTTTAAGCCCTCGGCACATACGGTCCGTTTAGTGACACGTTGGGACATGCGTTGTCCCAAAACAGTTGAATTATGTTTAACTTTAATGCGCCAGCCATGTTGTTGTTTTTCAATAAACTTGGCATCACTTACACTTTTTTCATGTGGTTGTTGTACCTCGACGCTCAACGCATCGTATGTGCCGAGCGCTTTATGGCCCCGGCACATACGGTCCGTTTTGTGACACGTTGCGCGTTGAAAACAACAACCACATGAAAAATGTGTAAGTGATGCCAAGTTTGTTATCTGATTTTTCATGTGGTTGTTGTAGCGCGACGCTCAATGCGCCGTATGTGCCGAGGCCTTTAGTGTGGCCCGGGACGTATTAAACCTCAGCAAAAAGCGGCGCATCCATGGAGTAGGAGGAACACTATGTGGATGGCCAGCCGTTAATTTATGATATGGAAATAGAATTATGTTTTGTAGCAATGGATAATCAAACAATATTCGTAACCAACCTTCGATTGTTAAATTATAGAATTATGTTTTGTAGCAATGGATAATCAAACAATATTCGTAACCAACCTTCGATTGTTAAATTAAATCTTATTCGCCAAACTTCTTGTTTGTCAAATCAGCTGACTTCTTGCAAGTTTTTGCAATTGTTGTTCGATAACATTCTATAAATTTTTAGCTTCGAGAGAGTAAATTAGTGGAGAGAAGTTACTGAGAACTTGCTAAGTACTTGCAAGTACTTTTTACTTGCGAAGTTATCGTACAGACCTAATTTGGGGAAAGGAGTCTCAAAAATTAAGGCCTGAGTACAAAAGTACCTCCCCTGCTTGCCTTGCTTGATTCTGATAAAAGAATAAAAAAGAAAAGGGAAACCCAGTTCGAAATTTGCTCGGCCTTCTTTATTCTTTTATTTTTATGTCAGAAATGAAGAAGGAAAGCAAGGCAATCGGGCGAGGCAACTTATGTACCCACGCCTTTAGAGCTGGCAAACTATCGATATTTCCAATATTAGATATTTTCGATACTTATGGCCTATTTCTCTAAGACGATAGATAGTATTCTTTCGCTTCAGTTCGAAAAGAAATCCAGTTTTGGTTTCAGTAAATGTGTTCTATTCGATTGGTGACTACAATCGACAACTCGAAAGAAAAAGTAACGTAACTGTGTGTATTTGAATCATTTTGAGTTTCTGTACGACGATAAAGTTGTCAAATATCCGAAACGATATGTCAAAATCAGTCACTATCAATTTACCTTTCGAATGGAGAAAATATAAAAACATTAAAAGCAAAAATAATTTATTTCTTAGAGAAAATGGAAAATAAAAGGTATGTTATACATATATGCATGTTTATGCATTTATAGAGATCCAAAAATACATATATGTTATTGTTTCAGTATAAGGAAAACCACAGCCTATCAAATAAAATCATTGGTGCTATGGAAGAACATCCGGAAATGGCAAGAAGGGCACCAGTATTTTGCAACAACAAGAATTCCATGGACGAATTGTGGAAGGAGATAACATTGAGAGCCGTAATGGAATGGAAAAAAGTATGTTTACCTCCATTGCATCCTTTTCATCATAACCATTTTGGCTTGCATTTGTTCTTATTTGTTGCAGGCTTGGGCTGATTTGAAATCTAGGACCAAGAAAAAGATCTTTGAGAACAAAAAAAGTCTTCGGGAAACTGGTGGTGGGCTATATAAAATGTGCAATTTGACTAAGATGGAGGAAATAATTGACAGAACACTTTCACTTTCATCTGTCGCAGCTCCAAATGATAACCTATTTGGTTATAAGGAAACAGAACCGATTCCGCTTCATTGGAGAACTCGTTTATTTCTTTAATCGAATCACCTTCAGTCAAATTCAATGAGTGCACCACCTATTAATGATGAAATCCTTAGCACAGTACCCGAAATACAAATAATTGAAAATTCTTTGTTGATACGAAAATTTGAAATAAATCTGCAAGAAATGTTTAAAAATGCATATATTTATATTTATCGTTAAATGAAGATGGTGTTCTTACTGTTTCGATGGGATTTCCAATACATTATATGCGTCTCGTAACTGTTTACGAGGTATGGACAGATTTTCTTCCTCCAACTCGTTTAAAAAATACACGGCTGCTGTTAAATCCATCACAATATTGTTATATTTGTTCACAGATTAATTAATTTTCGTTTGTTTACTTTCTTTATAAGTTTAAACTTCAAATATTTTATATTTGTTTACTTCATTTATTTGACAGAACGTCACAAGAAAGGAACACAGCTGTATTAGCCAGCATATTATTTCGTATTATTTTTAACAAAAGTTCACCAAAAGCAAACTTTAATAATCTGGCAATATTTTCTAACGTAAAGTATTATTTGACATGAAAATCGAAAACGTAACTCGTGTCGAACGACAATGTATATTTTACAGAAACCGAATTCCGTTCAAATTCAAACGACTAACATTTGTTCGAATAACCTTTCGATCGTCTTAGAGAAACTGGCTATTAATTTCAAAAAATCAATAGCTATCGATATTATCGTTAATTTGTCATCACCATTAATTAGGAAATAAAAATGGCGGAAATGTCTATGCTTTTATTGACATTTTGCACAATTACTGCAGAGAAATATAAAAGAGAAAACAACAGTTGCTTTTATTTAATAAAAAGACACAAAAATACAATTTACTTTTCCGAAAGTTGTACTTGTGACTACAAACATATGCTATGTTCCAGAACCTGCAAGAAGCTTCAATTTTTTACAACAATAATATTTTTTCCTTTATGTTATTGGAAAAAATAGTAAAAAGTAGTTGTAGAAAGTGCTGCCAAGTTTAAATTTTTCTCTATTCTTCTACCAGAAATGACACAAAACTTTACTCAAACATTAGCTTTAGAGGCCTAAACACATCCAACGTTTGAGTAAAGTTTTGTGCAATTTCTGTTACATGAATAAGGGACAAAGTCGATAGCTATCGATATTATCGTTAATTTGTCATCACCATTAATTAGGAAATAAAAATGGCGGAAATGTCTATGCTTTTATTAACATTTTGCACAAGTACTGCAGAGAAATATAAAAGAGAAAACAACAGTTGCTTTTATTTAATAAAAATACACAAAAATACAATTTGCTTTTCCGAAAAATTGTACTTGTGACTACAGAGAAGCTACTATTTTTTACTACAATAACATTTTTTCCTTTATGTTATCGAAAAAACAGTAACAATTAGTAGATGAATAAAGGACAAAGTGCTGCCAAGTTTCAATGTTTTCTTTATTCTTCTACCAGAAATGACACAAAACTTTACTCAAACATTGGATGTGTTTTCAGCTTTAAAGGCCTAAACACATCCAACGTTTGAGTAAAGTTTTGTGCAATTTCTGTTAGATGAATAAGGGCCAAAGTCGATAGCAATCGATATTATCGTTAATTTGTCATCACCATTAATTAGGAAATAAAAATGGCGGAAATGTCTATGCTTTTATTAACATTTTGCACAAGTACTGCAGAGAAATATAAAAGAGAAAACAACAGTTGCTTTTATTTAATAAAAAGACACAAAAATGCAATTTACTTTTCCGAAAAATTTGTACTTGTGACTACAAACATATGCTATGTTCCAGAACCTGCAAGAAGCTACTATTTTTTACTACACTAATATTTTTTCCTTTATGTTATCGGAAAAAATAGTAAAAAGTAGTAGATGAATAAAGGACAAAGTGCTGCCAAGTTTAAATGTTGCTCTATTCTTCTACCAGAAATGACACAAATCTTTACTGAAACGTTGGACGTATTTAAGCCCTCGGCACATACGGTCCGTTTAGTGACACGTTGGGACACCCGTTGTCCCAAAACAGTTAAATTATGTTTAACTTTAATGCATCAGCCATATTGGTGTTTTTCCAACACATTACACATTTTTCATGTGGTTGTTGTAGCGCAACGCTCAACGCACCGTATGTGCCGAGCGCTTTAGGGCTTTTAGGGCTCGACATATACGGTGCATTGAGTGTCGCGTTACGCTGAAAGCACATCCAACGTTTGAATTAAGTTTTGTGTCATTTCTGGTAGAAGAATAAATAAAAATTGAAACCACTTTGTCTTTTATTCATCTACCAGAAAGGACACAAAACTTTACTCAAATGTTGGATGTGTTTTCAGCTTTACAACAACCACATGAAAACTTTAAGAGCAAACTTGGCATTGCTTACACATTTTTCATGTGGTTGTCTGTGACGCGTCTCACAACGGACCGAATGTATTTGGCCCTTAATGCAAACGGCGTTTTACATTGTATAACATCGAATATGATTTAAGGCCTCTGCACATACGGCGCGTTGAGCGTCGCGTTACAACAACCACATGAAAACTTCAATAACAAACTTGTCATCACTTACATATTTTTCATATGGTTTTTGTTTACAACGCGCAATGTGTCACACAACGGACCGTATGTGCCTGTGGCGCGGCCTTTAAACATTAAATTTGATGTGTGTCCCATCGATATAATAGCCGCTTTCAATGCAAACAATATGGCAACACATTTCGACTAAAATAATAAAGATGCTAACGTCAAAAAACTATATTTCTCTCGCTTGCACAACTTATTTCTTTCTGTTGTGTTTTGTTTTCGCAAAAAGAAGAACAACAACTTAACGAATCCAATGTTTAATTCTGCCGGCGACACGAGGAAAGCGCAGTGAATTATTCTTGATTTTTTTAAGCAACCAACGTAAATGTGCTTTGTATAGTGCGAATTATTTGCGAAATAGTTTTTTATTATCTAAGTCCGAACACAAGGAAAAGGTGAAAAGGTAACAAAGTCAACAACAATATGCAATAATTATAAAGTGTGAACTTTACTTGAAATGGAATTTGCATAAAAAATTGTTTGTTGTTGAGGCAGACAGCTCAAAAAGTCTGTCTGGTTTAGTAAGAAGAAGCATAATAAATGTTTTTTGTGTGGAAAACGACGAATTAACGTAAATTGTTGTGAAATATTTGTGTGTTTTGTGTGTACCATTTTGCCAAAGTCTCCTCCATACATCAATCAGTTAAAAATAGAAATTATTAATGGATTTTTCTCTTTTTCCTCTTTTCTAGTGAATACAATAAGAAAACTGTCTTTGTTCCTACTGCAAAAAACAAGAGAATTGCGAAAAAATCCATTAAAGGGAAACGTGAGTGTAAATACAACAGAACAGCCAGCTAGAAGTTAGTGTATAGTGCAACACAGTGTAAAATATTGTGTTTTGTCAAAAAGAACAACAGCAACATAGAAAACAATAGAGTTGTGTACCGGTTGCTTGTGGTGATCTCTTACTCCTTTTTGTTGCAAACGCAAAAGGAGCAAATTGATGATAATTTCACAGTTCAACGTTAAATTATTTGAGTAACAACAGATGTCTTCTAGCCCCCAAGTTGTCGAGCAAGCAGCTTCCTCCACTCTTGAGCAACCAGCAGCCAAGAAACGGAAGCTTGCATCCAATACATCCCCAACCTCCTCCACCACCAGCCCCCACAATAACAACAACATTGGTGGCAGCGGACTTGGTGACGGAAACGGCGACGCTGTTGATGCCTCGAGTGTGAAAGAGACAACCGCTACAGCTGTTTCATCTTCGTCCTGCTCTGTTTCGTTAAGTTGCGAAAACGCAGCCGGCTCAATCGTTTCAACAACGGGCGAGAGTGGCAGCGGCGGCATTAGTACATCGTCAGCAGTGAATAAAGAAAGCAAAATTGTAAAAAGTGGTGACCAGAGAAATTCCTCGTGCATTGAGAAACAGAAAGAAAACTCCCCAGTAGTGGACTCTAATCTGGCAAAACAACAAACAAACGCTAATAGCAACAACAGCTCAGCAGTTTCATCCACAACTAATAGCAACAACAGCACCACAAACAACTCATCGGGAATGGCTTCGATTTCTGGTGGTGGCCCATCCGCTAGCGGTGACATCGATGAATCTTTGTACTCGCGCCAATTGTATGTGCTTGGTCATGATGCAATGCGTCGTATGGCCAGTTCTGATATCCTGTTGTCTGGCCTAAATGGTTTGGGTTTGGAAATAGCCAAGAATGTCATCTTGGGAGGTGTTAAATCCATAACTCTTCACGACACCGATAATTGTACGGTAAGTACTCATGCATTATTGTGCATCAATTTCTTGAAAGTGCGAAAAAATGTTGGTAAGCAGCATAATTAACATTTTATCTTTGTGACAAATGTTTTGGAAAAAATCGATTTTCCCTTAGTGTTGCTGCTCAATTATTAGAAAAGAAAAATTTGTTTGGTTAGGTTTTTCTCCCTCCCATTTTTTCATGAGTAATTATCTGTGAAAATACACATCATTCTGGCCAAGAAAGAGAGTACCACAATTCCCAAGTGAAGCTGTAATTGGGGGCTTTGGATAAATTTAGCCACAAATTTATAAATATTTGCTTCATCAAAAGTAAACTGGCCATATTAAGCTGAAAAAAAATATTGGTTGAAATTGTTGTTGTGTCATTGTATGGCAAACATACGCTGATACATATACAAAGTATAATTTTCTTCGTTCCATTTGTTCCCCCCAATTTTTGCATTACTGTTTGTGTACGAGAAGTGTGTGTGTGTTTGTATGGTTGTTGTCATTTTTCCATGGATATTTGCGAAGTTGAAGTTTTCTCTAGTCGTGTATGAGTGGACAAAGTAATAATGTTGCCAGATTGTAGATCGTGATTCTTTCGTTCAGTTCTTATTGGTATGCTGGAAATACTACGTTTACATATGGCAAGACTGTAAATTGTTGTTATTGGGGGGAAAACACGTACTCCATCCACCACAACAATGTCGTTGGTAAAAACGAAATTAAAAAAAATATGAATTTAGTTAAACAAAAACACCACATTCACAATGAGTCATATTTTTCTTCTTGATTGTTCAAACAAAGATATGCATGACACCTGAGAGCTGCAAAAGACCAAAGCACAAGTGCATTGACTGACTTTCTGCATTTGCTTGGGTTGATAATGAATGTTTGAATTTCGTCAGTGCTTGTGTTTTATTTGAAATTCTATTTTTAATTTCAGACACACAGTAGCTTAATTTAAAAGTTGGTGGAGGCAACTATACGTCCTACCAAACTATACTAATTACAATTCATGATGCCTTGTAAAAATCGATTGATGTATTATTGAAATTCAATAGACATTGTTTATGACCGCGTCAGATAATATTATTTTTTACTATATTTACCAGAGTGATTTTGTAGTAAGTTAAGGTTTAGATGTCGTTTAGGGCACCTCTCGGATCGGGTTGAAATTAGAGTTGGGTAATCTAGTTCCTAGTTCCTCGTACTTGTTCCAAAGCGTATGAGTAACATCATGAAATATAACGTGTGATAGTAAGTATACGCAGTTTGTTCAAAGAAAACATGTGGGCCATTGGAACTGCGAAGTGAACTAGATAGTTCCATATAGTTCCTTTGGCACAACTCTAATTGAAATGCTTATCATAGGTAACGATATATAGTTTTCAGCGAGAAATTCATAATTGTTGTTGTAGCGCAACTAAGAGTTGTTTGTTTATTATATCTTACTTGATTTCTGTTTCCAAGATCAAAAAGGATGCGAACTCAATTGTGATCGTCCATAGCGACTTGGCGCTCAGATGAGTGGGCATTGCTTGGCAGTTGAAAATGTGTAGCTTAGCGAGTTGACCGTTTGCATGGACAGATGTTATGCGTCATTTTATCAAATTCCACCTCAGTATTGATTCGGTTATATCATCGAAAGCGCAGTTGCGCTCTTCCACTTTGCTTGTCTGAAGAGTTGGTCTTCAGATGCAATGGATGGTGGACCCCTCACTATAGTTTTGGATGGTGCTGTGTATATCTGGACCACCCTCTCTAGATCGTAAATACTGTTTCTATACATAAGGCCAAAGGCTTTTAGTCTGGCGAAAATCTGTGATTGTTTGCTCTGTTCAAAATGTCAGTTTCAAATATCCCCAAACTGTTTCGCAGGTTCTTTTTCTGCACTTATAAGGTGGCTGTTGCTGTAATTATTTCATTATTTATAAAACCAATAATTCGTATAAAAGATGCCACAGTATCAATTGTTTTATAGCATGCGTCTCCCTATAATGTAAAGTTTTTGTTGTTATGATTTGGATTAAACCTCTGAACTTGTAATTAGTTATCATTTCCCTTCTCAGGAGAACTGAGATTTCTTTATACCCTACAAAAATAAATCAAGAGTCTTATCGGGGGGCGTATTCTATTCAAGTCGGCTCGTTATACTCACATGTAGTTATGTCGTAAATGACAATAGTTTTGCTATGATTCCGTCATTTATTAAGTTCCCCGCCCATCTGCTTACCTTCCCGTAAGGTTCGGTGTCTTACTTGCGGTTGTACTATTCTTCATTACGCAAGGGTTTTCAAGGCCTTGGAATCTTCGGAGGGTCAAAACAAGTATGTATTTAGTACCATAGTAACGTACACTTATTTTAACTGGATCCGTTCCAAAAAGAGCACGCATAATTTTTTGTTTTCCGTACCCTCAGGTCAGATTATAATTGGCCTGTTCAAGAACCTGCAAGGAACTATTTTTGAATTTTTCCAATATGTTCCTTTATAAATTGTTCAAAAATGCAAAAAAGTAGATTCTTGCAAGTTCTGCTGCATACGTATGTTTCGATTATCATATCTATATGAATTGCAATTGTCCGTAATGACTCCTGTCATAGGGCGGGGAGAGACAGTGTCTGAGAGCATTTTGCTTGAAAACATCGTCAAATTTGAGCCGCATGGCTATCCGCGAAGATGCCTCTGTTTTGAAGTCCTCAGAATCCTGAAATTCCGTATTCAGGCTTAATCCCATTATTTTATTAAAACCATTTGAATTTATTAGTGGGAAAATTATCTACCATGACAGCTACTCGAATACCCTGCTATATATATCCTTCCACCATAGTGTGGAGAGTATATCATATTTGTTTTTCCGTTTGTAACGCATTGAACTAATTATTTAGGATCCTGCTTAAGTGTTCCATACACCATTTTTGTCATTTTGAGATAAAGGTAGCTTACTAGGTTTTTAACCATGCCCCTTTTGATTTTTTAATCTGTTTTCGGTGGAGGCAACCCCTTAAATAAATGTTAAGGTGATTTAGAATAATATTCCTTAATGTATTTATTTTCTCATATAAATGTTTGATTTAAAGCCCTGTATTTTCAACTCCACACTGTGGAGTCCACAGTAGCACTTCACATAGTGACAAAACGTTCCATGTGACCCAAACTGCCAAAAACATGAAAAAAAATCCTATGAAACAATTCATCAACTTTCTGTAATTTTAAAAATTGGTCATAACATCTAAACTATCCCTTATATAACGGTACCGCCCGATTTTAGGTATTTTTGAGTTTTTAGGTTAATTTTCCAACCAAATAAGTTATAATTTGGCATTTAGGGTTCCCAGTGGTCAAAAACCTTTTCCACTAAAAATTGTGGACTTAGAACCACGGTAGAAAGCTGCCCAGATCATTTGCATTATCTAGCATACTTTCAGGCTGTTTTGTTATATCTATTAATTATAACAATGGCATGCTTGTATAAAGAGTGTAATGTTAGAAACTTTAATGAACGATTAATTACTTGCTGGTTATGCGATAACAATGCGCACTTTAAATGTGCCGGTTTTAATGGGAAACAGTTTGACCACATCACGGATAGAACTAAAGGTCTGCGTTGGTCTTGTCCGGATTGTAGAGATCTTGAAATAAATTTTCATCGTCTATTTAAAGAAACTAAAACTGAATTTTTAAACCTAAAAAAAGATTTTAATGCTGTGCTTAAAAATTTTGATAAAATTGAAAAACTGGTAAATAAGTTTGAATTCTCTAATGATTCTCCAAAGAGGAAGAAGTTGTCGGCCATTGTTGTTGATAATTCCGGCGTAAGTTCGGAAAATTTGATTAGTTTAAATTCTCCGTCTGCCTTATCTTCTCCAGCTATGGCCCATAAATCTACCGATTTGAACAATCATAAAACCGCATCTCCTGTTTTAAAAGCGAAGGAAAAGTCTGTTACTGCAGATAACAATCCTATCGCTTTTGTAAATAAACCTCCTCCTGCTATTAATAAATCTGTTACTGCAGATAATAAAAAAAGGTCTAGCAATAAAGAATCTGTTCCTGCAGATACTATCACCCATTCAAATTCCGGTAACCAAACTTCTCTTGTTGTTAATGAAATTTCTGTTCCTGCAGAAAGCAATAACTTAACTGAATCTGCTATACCTTCGTTTACCGATCAACTTATTGTTGTCGCGCCGCGTAAGACCATATTTATTTCCAGGTTACATGCTGCTACTACGACCGAAAACATTCGATCGTATTTAAAGTCAAAAATACCAAATCTTCCTGATAATGATATACAAATTTTTAAATTTAATCCGTCACAACCTCGCGATATCTCCTCCTTTAGAATTGTTATTCCTGGTAAATGGTTCAGTACATTGATCGATAATACTTTTTGGCCTGATGATCTTGTAGTAAGAGAGTACGTATTTAGAGAAAGAGTGAATCGTGCAAATCCTATTATAATTTCATCGAGTTCAAAAAACTAGATGATAATATTAACCTGTCTTTTCTATATCAAAATGTTAGAGGCTTAAATACTAAACTTAGAAATTTATATATAAACAGTTTTCATTGCGATTTCAAAGTTATAGTTTTCACAGAAACTTGGCTAAAACCAGATATTAATGATTCTGAAATCTTTTCCGATAACTATCAAGTTTATAGAAAAGACAGGTTAAATAAAACTGGTGGTGGTGTTTTGATTGCTATTCATAACTCTATCTCTTCTGAACTTGTTGATCCTCAAAGTAACTCAAACGATGAATTCATTTGCGTAAAAATAAAGCATCTCGGTAATTATATTCTTATAACCTGCTCCTATATTGCTCCTAATTCGGATATTGAAATTTATACTAGGCACGCTGATCTGATAGATAACGTCTCGAAAACACTCTCTGAATCTTGTACATTAATTTGCATGGGCGATTTTAATTTACCTAATGTTTCATGGGTAGCGGGTGATAATAAATTAGATTTCATACCTGCATTAAGTAATACCGGATTTGATATTTTTTGGGATAAGATTTATGATAAATGCTTATATCAAATTAATAATATT
This sequence comes from Musca autumnalis, assembly GCF_047663935.1. Taxonomy (NCBI): domain Eukaryota; kingdom Metazoa; phylum Arthropoda; class Insecta; order Diptera; family Muscidae; genus Musca; species Musca autumnalis. Next base: position 153,563,285 of record NW_027412088.1, on the reverse strand, counting down.
GTAAATGTCAAAGAACGGATTTTGGATTTAGTTTTTTCAACCACTTTAAACATTTCGTTAAATAGATGTTCTCCACTTGTACTACCTGAGGACAAGTATCATCCTACACTTTCAATCGACCTTGAAGTAAAAAATTGTTCAAATGAACTAAAGCCTCTGATTAACTCGACTCCTACATACAATTTCGCTAAAGTCAATCTTACTCAACTGAAACCCATGCTACGTAATACTGTATGGGATTTTAGTGATGATTTAGACCTATGTGTGTCAAGATTCTATAGTCAACTTGACACTGCATTTTCCACAGCCGTTCCTTTAACAATAAAAGCATTTGACCGCGGTCCTGCCTGGTTTACACCGAAGTTAAGACGTTTACGTAACATTAAGAACAGACTCTTCAAGAAGTTCAAGAAATGCAACAGCTCAATCAATTACTCAAAATACTTAATTGCTAGAAATGAATATAATATTGAAAACTCAAAATCGTATTCGATTTATCTCACCAAAATCAAATATGATTTAGAAAAGAATCCTAAAAGTTTTTATAAATTTGTGAACTCTAAACGTAAAGTTCAAACGTTTCCAAGTTGCATGAGATATGGTTGTAGAGAATCTTCTGATAGTGTAGACATCTCAAATATGTTTGCTGATTTCTTTGAATCATCTTATTCCTCTATAGGATTTAATGGTCAATATAACTTTTCTATTGAAACATTTAATAATTTTCCCTGTATCACTTTAACTGAGAAAGAGGTTTTAGCGGCTTTAAATACATTACGTATTTCAAATAAACCTGGACCGGATGGGGTTCCCACATCCATTCTTAAATCTTGTGCGAATGAATTTTATTTACCACTTACTAGGATTTTTAACGAATCTTTACGCCAAGGATATTTTCCACTCCAGTGGCGGTCTAGCTATATTATTCCACTTCATAAGTCTGGAAATAGATCTTTGGTTGATAATTATAGATGCATAGCAAAATTAAGCGCCATTCCTAAATTATTGGAACTATTAATATCTCGCAGATTAAAACATTTCATGAAATCAATAATTTCACCTCTTCAACACGGTTTTATTCAAGGAAGATCAACAACCACAAATCTCTTAGAATTGGTTACGCATGTGCATAAGGCATTTAGTAATAAGAATCAAATTGATGTTATTTATACTGACTTTAGTAAAGCCTTCGATACGGTTGTACATAAACTGTTGCTTTACAAACTTAACGTAATGGGGTTTCCTTGCGTTTTCTTAAACTGGATATCCACCTACTTAGAAGGTCGTACACAGAATGTGTTATTTAATAGTTGTTTATCGAAAAATGTTACTGTCTCGTCTGGTGTTCCACAAGGTAGTCACTTAGGACCTCTTCTGTTCGTACTATACCTTAATGATCTCCCTTCTGTTATACGTTTTTCTAAAATGTTGATGTACGCTGACGACGTTAAATTGTTCCATCAAATAAAAACTTCAAGCCATTCACTTCAATTACAATTTGATTTACATTCTTTAGCTAACTGGTGTGGCGTCAATGGAATGTCCTTAAATCTTAAAAAATGTAAAAAGCTTTCACTATTTAGGACTCAACATATCTGCACTGAATACCATGTTGGTTCATACAAATTAGAAAATGTTTTGTCATTCGTTGATCTTGGTGTAATATTGGATAATAAACTAAGATTTCATCTTCATATTGATTCCTGTGTTAATAAAGCCAAGTCATTATTAGGATTTATTAAGCGATGGTCCAAAGAATTTCAGGATCCTTACGTCACCAAACGTCTATTCGTTAGCTTGGTTCGTCCGGTCTTAGAATACGGCTGTATTATATGGAGTCCTTCTTATAAGTGTTATTCAGATAAAATTGAATCTGTTCAAAGTCAATTCCTTTTGTTTGCTCTCCGCGGCTTAAATTGGAATACATCTGTACCGCTCCCCCCTTATGAAAGTCGTCTTATGTTAATTGACCTGCCTACACTCGAGAGAAGACGTTTCATGTTGAAATCAATGTTTATTATAAAACTGACTCGTGGATTAATTGATTCTCCATTTTTATTAGGCGAAATAAATTTTAATTTCCCGTCTCGTTTAACTCGTAATTTTATCCCAATAAATTTGCCACTCGTTAGAACCAATTATGAAGCTAATAATCCCATGAGAGCTTTATGTGAATCCTTTAATAATATATATAATAGTATATCGTTTACTGACCCTTTAAACTTGATAAAAAATGCTATTATGCGTATGTAGTGAGTGCCAGACACGTATGCATGATTTGTGATTTAGTACTTCTTCATCTAACCTTATTATAATTAGTTTTAGTGTATTAATACTTGTTTACTTTTACTGTATGCCGGCTGATTTAATATGTAGCCGGTCATCCCATCATTCTACTAACCCTCCATAGTCCGGTCTATGGGGTGTACGCGTTCCCTACGATATAGGGAGGTGGCCCCCTCGGTCGGGTGGGGCGGGTAAGAGTGGCGTGGGACCGAACGAATTAACTGTTTTGGAGATATGCTGCGAAATGTATACAATTTTTGGAATTTTTAGATATAAAATTTGAGGCTATGAATGATATTTTTCGATTTGATTATTTCTCCAAACATTTTATTCTTGTCCTTATCTACAAATTTGCTTCAGAGGTCACAAGAAAATTCACATTGGTTTCAGAGATATAGTCCCGAATTGCTTTAAAAAGTCAATATTTAATCATGTTGATATGGGGCCATAAAACCCGAGCTGGATCTGACACAACAAAACCCAACTAGGGTTTTTGTCGTTTGGGTCTCTGCTTTCAAAAAATCCTCAGTTCAAATTGCAAAATTGCACAAGATTACCTTCAAAATGTTGCGCTGCATAATTTGTAACGCATCCCTCTGTGTAGAAAGCTAGAATGTGTATTCGGTTCTACATTTTTTCTCTATAATTATTCACTGGACTTCTCAAGAGAATTATGCACTTTTCCAGAACCTTCAAGAATAACTCCTCTACTTTCCAACATTTAACTTTATTGGAGTGTTGTTATATCAATGTTTACATTATTTCCATTATATATCATAGGTGACAATGACGAAGCTTGTTGTTGTTGTAACAGTATTTATTATTGTGTTTGCGTGTTCGTTCTTTTGCTCAATCTGGCTCTGGGTCTATCCCCAGTTCCTGGAAGGTGACTGTTTCGATGGGATGTAACAACAGATCCACTGGAGTTTGATTTGTAGGTTTGACAGGGCAATTGAAAAGGTGCAGTGTGTTGTGCGGGCCCATGCCGCATACTGGGCAGATGTTCTGCACAGTGCTATCGATACTTGGGCAATAAGAATTTAAGCGACTGCAATATCCAGAGCATAGTTGAGCCAAAACTACCCTGGTTTGTCGTGGCAGCTGACGCTCATCAGCTGCTATAGATGGGGAATGTACTCCGAGGACTTTATTCACACTGTATTTGCTTATGGCCTTAGCAACTGCGTCCGTGTGAATGCTATTCAGACCTGATTGATATGCCTGTTGATCTAGGGGTTCTCTCCTATATTGTTGGACCTCTCTCTCTAGAGCTTGAATATCCTTCTTGAAATGTCTGAATGTGTCGGACCTAGCCAGCAGATGGTGATTGGGATGGCTCACACGGTAACACCTAAGCAAGTACTGCTTGTTTCTGCATTTCAGTTTGTCGAAGATAGCTGCAGCATGCGCGGACGACGTGAATGTAGTGTCGAATGTGTTTCTTAGAATTTTGGGACAGTTTGTGGTCGGAATTCTGCTACCATCGACCACAACATTCAACTCTCTTCTATACTGAGCCGTCCATGTGGTGAAACAGAGTGGCCGTAGATTTAGTGGCGGATATCTGCATATTCCTCGTGTGGAAAAAGGTGGTAAGATGGGCTAAATAGTCTCTCACAGATGTCATCAGGGTAGGTACCTGACGCCAGGATCGTACAATCATCCGCATACGTTACGATCTCAATGCCGTCTGGAGGGAATACAGGAAAGGTAGAGATTAAACAGTTCCGGAGATATCACTTCACCTTGGGGAACTCCCTGTTTCACTCTACGGTTTTTGGACATCTTGTTCCTGAATTCCACGTACGACAGGCGTCCACACATATAATTGATTATCAAACGTTTCAGACTTTCCCGGAGGGTTGTCTGCTCAATGTTCTCAAACAGCGTGGAGTGCCTGACAGTATCAAAGGCTTTTGATAAGTCAAGCGCCACCATCACCGTTCTATCACACGGCCTTTCCTGGTTGAGTCCTCGACAAATATATGGGGAGATGGCGTGCAGCGCTGTTGTCGTGCTGTGCTGCTTACGGAATCCATGCTGATGATCGGCAACTAGATAGCTATTTCTGACGCTGGGGAGGACTAAGGCCTAAAGAGTCTTTGCTACAGGCGACAAAAGCGAAATCGGCCTGTACTATTCACTCTTGCTGGCATTCTTGTCTGGGACCAGTAGAGGCTAGCGACAGGTTGAGAACTTTAGTGAGATACTCCACTCCCGGCTCATCCAGCTATTTCAGCATAACCATGGAGATTCCATCACGGCCCAACGCTTTGGATGGATGGCAGTTCTCTGAAACGGTGATTGGTGAACTCTCTGAAACCTGGCCAATCAGCTTTCTTATGATTGATAACCTTCACTTACCTCCACTGACCGGATACGCAGGAGTATTATTCTGTTTAATACAACATACCCATAGCATTTGGCGTACTAGCGGGGAAGCATATTGTAACACTGCCAGCATAATCTCAACGGGAGCAGGTGATTTATTCAGTTTGAATTCCATTATTGCCCAATTAACTTCATTTCTGCCAAACACATTTTTTAGTTCTCATTTACTTCTGTAGTGCGATTCTCTAACTCATTTTTTGAGTTACAGACAAATATCGGTAAAATTAAAATGCTTAAAATTTCGGTAGTTAACGATATTATTCGGTAAGTTAGCGACCAATAAAAAGTAGTCGTTCTACCGATAGCCATCATGTTGTAAACTTTTATTTGAACTTTTTATTCATAATTTTGCATTTTAATGTTACCGATTTTTGTCGGTAACTCAAAAAATGTGTTAGAGAATCGCACTGCTGGTCAGTTTTGGAGATCGTTGACACATTGGAGGTGGACGTAAATTCCCTCGAGTTTTCTCACTTTCTGTTTTTAAGTTGAAACGGCGGAGTTTTTGTTCAGAATAACCGTCATTATCTTTGCAGACTAGAAAGTGTGTCTAAAGTTTCAATAATTTTTAGGCGTCCCTCACTACCCGACCTCCTTTATTTGGCGAGTTTCGACCACGATTGAATTCATTAAACCAGTTTTTCATAGTTCTATAGGGTGACCCTTTATCAACATACAAAGATTTCATTTGATCGATGCACTCTTGCCGTGATTATCCACGTCGAAAGTTGTGACAAATGATCGGACGAAAATGTATGTTCACAAGTAAATTCCATTTTGTGCAAAGTGATTTTTTCAAGTCACTGTAAACAACACAACACATGGTCGTATAACAAACTGTCCTGAGTACGTCTAGGCTAAAAACTGTCAAACTTTCCAAAAAAATCAAATAGCGCCTGGCAACACCCGGTGTTGCCAAAGCCAGAAAGTTTTCGTGCAGCTCTCTTACTACGAATTAATTTATTTGATTTTTTATTTTTTTAACACGGGTACCACCGTGGTCCAGTTGTATGCGCACCCGCCTTGCACTTAGAAGTTCTGCGGTTCGATTCCCAGGCCAGGCAACATCAAATTTTCTACGCTGAAAAAATACTCCTCAGAGTAATCTTGGTGACATTTCCTGAGTATTTCAGGCATGTAAAACTTCTCTAGAAGTGGTCGTAAGACACATCGTTCGGACTCGGCGATAAACAGTATACGTTCCATATCAATGACCTGATATGAATCGGGGTGCACTCATTGATATGAGAGAAGTCTCCCTTGTCTCTTCTGGGATGTGACACTTTTTTTTTAAATTGGACTTTTTTAAATTTTATTAAATATGACATACATAGCGTGCTTAATGCATAAAATTAAACGATCGAAAATATGAAATATCAGAAATTTTTATAGCCTATGTTACTCTCAGGCCATGTAGTGATATACTCTGACAATTTCAGGAAAATCGGTTCAACTGTTTTTGACAAACAAACATTTGTCTACTTTATATATAGATTAGGGTGGGGCGATTTGTGTGGAATGAAAAAAACCTTAATGAGCCCTTCGCGTTTCTGATTCCTGGGATTGAACTGAGCAAAAAAGTCCTCTGGACCATATATCTACCGTGAAAATCGAGCCTCCCGATTTTAACTTTAAGTTTTTTATTGACGTTTTTTGGATATTTTGGCATATAACAACCAAACCATTGAGATTTTCGATCCAACGCAAAGGCAAAAATTGTAGCCAAGACAGTTCTTGAAAACTCTCTGATACATCGCAAAAGCATTGGAACGCTCCTTCAGGCAGTTTTGGCCTTAAGAATGTGCAAACCTTTCGGAAAATGTCGATAAATGAGATTGTGCTACAAAATTTGACCAGAAAATTATTCAAGCGTTCTGATGCAAAATTCCATCGTGTTGGGATCCATGGAGAACGAAAATGCCTTTACTTCGTTTGGGTCACTTCGTTTTATTTTTTTATACCAGTTAAAGTAGTGAAAATCTGAGTTTCTTATATTTTCAAATTTAAACGGGCATATCTTATTTTTTCCACAACGGATTTCTTTTGATCCTTCTTCCTTTAAAAGGGGTAAATAATGTCTTTTGAATAAGCTATTATTGTTTTAAATCGGTTAACAAATGGCTAAGTTATAGTGGTTTATGTTTGAAAACCCCCACAAAAAAACTATAAAGGAATTTTTCATAATTTTCAAAAATATAATGTTTTTTTGTTTTGTTCAATATTTATTTTGAAAATTATGAGAAATTCCTTTATAGGTTTTTTGTGGGGGTTTTCAGACATAAACCACTATAACTTAGCCATTTGTTAACCGATTTAAAACAATAATAGCTTATTCAAAAGACATTATTTACCCCTTTTAAAGGAAGAAGGATCAAAAGAAATCCGTTGTGGAAAAAATAAGATATGCCCGTTTAAATTTGAAAATATAAGAAACTCAGATTTTCACTACTTTAACTGGTATAAAAAAATAAAATGAAGTGACCCAAACGAAGTAAAGGCATTTTCGTTCTCCATGGATCCCAACACGATGGAATTTTGCATCAGAACGCTTGAATAATTTTCTGGTCAAATTTTGTAGCACAATCTCATTTATCGACATTTTCCGAAAGGTTTGCACATTCTTAAGGCCAAAACTGCCTGAAGGAGCGTTCCAATGCTTTTGCGATGTATCAGAGAGTTTTCAAGTACTGTCTTGGCTACAATTTTTGCCTTTGCGTTGGATCGAAAATCTCAATGGTTTGGCTGTTATATGCCAAAATATCCAAAAAACGTCAATAAAAAACTTAAAGTTAAAATCGGGAGGCTCGATTTTCACGGTAGATATATGGTCCAGAGGACTTTTTTGCTCAGTTCAATCCCAGGAATCAGAAACGCGAAGGGCTCATTAAGGTTTTCAAATTGCCCCGGCCTAATATAGATTCTTAACACGGTGGACTAAAAAAAGTAGATGCAATTTTAATGAGATCAAACGTAGATACTTCATATGTTTATAAACATAAATATGAACCTGAAATGGATCATTCTTCAGATGGTGAATAATGGGAATTTGTCGTAAAACAATCTTAATAAACTAATATGATTTAGGGTCTATGGACCTTATTTTTCGAGACGTGGCTGTACCGTTAATTGGTTGGTTTCGTTCTGGTATTTTTGTAAACCATTTTCAATTCGTCGAGTTTCTTATTCAACCACGTCGACATCTAAGAAGAGCATTGGTCAGGTACACCACAGCTCCGCAATTGTTATTTTAATACCTATATCGATTAGTTGAGAGTTTGTAAGTTCTGCACTTCTTTGATTCCTCTAAGGCATTTAACATTTTTTGAATCTTCCTATGATCCGGAAGATCATTCTTCAGACACGACCAATATTCCGATAACAGAGCGTCGTCGATGACATCTTCGCTATCCCTAGTTTTAAAAGTGGGAGTATTTTTTTACATATGCTCCATCCAAGCACGAGCAAACTCATGAGTTATTTTATTCCTTGCAATGTCACAGTACAAAGGTACCCCAAAAATGATTTTGTAGTGTTATTATTTATTATTTTATTATTATTAGGGGTAAAATATTTCCAAATTTCTTTTCTGGAATTGCATCACTATCAGTATTCCCGATTAAAGTACTAACAATACTAATTTTCCTCCATTGAGGTCTACCTTCATAGCGTAATTTTAAATGAAACATTTCCAATTCTATTGTTGTTTTGTTCTTACTTGTTTTTTATTCATAACTTCATTTTGGTTTTACTTTTAATTTAATAGTATACTTTACACATTACATATTATTTTAATATTCGTATGCACACACAAAAAAAAATTCTCTAAACTATAAACGCTAGAAGTCATCATCAAAAACAATTGCATTTTTTGTAGTTATTATTTAAATATTTATATATTATTACATGGAGGATGAAGAAGGGGGTGGCACGTCTTATCCAATGTGGTTCTGTGTGCCCTCTTTTTTAGTTAGATTTACTTTTGTTATTGCGTTCAACATTATTATAGTGTGTGGGAGATGATTCGGGCGATTTGACAGACAATTTACAAAATACCTGATACATTGCGGGGAAATATTGGATGACAAAGTAAACCGAAAACAAATAAGCGCAAATTAAAATTGTCAAGAACAAATCGAAAACAGCAGGCTTAACGCGATAAACATTTAAATTGGCATAGGCTCCTTCGTAGAACATAAAGTCGGGTTCGCGGGCATCGGGTTTGTCATAGATTAGCTTGACATTTTTCAAATACTTTTCAAATGCATTTTTGAGGTCGTTATTTTGTAAGGCGGATTTCAGATTTAAGTACGATTTAATAAGTTTTGGTGTAATTTGCTAAAAGAGAAAAAGGAAATAGATTAATTATGAAGAATAATAAAGAAGGGATGAACTACTTACCATGGCACCAGCAAATACCTCCAATTCATCACTGTCCACAGCTGCGCCATTATTTGTATTATCTCCATAAACATAACGTGCCAAGGCTTCGGCAATAATTTTGGTATTAAGCTGGGCTCTTTCTAGGACTTCTTCTTCGCTATCACTGAATATGGTGGTGCGTGTAGGATGTTTTGGTGTCTTTATGGCAGATAAAGTAAAGGCTGATAGGCGCTTGATACTGAAACGTTCATGTTGCCAGGCCAATTGTTGATCTGCTAAATTGATTTTCTTGTGAACTCCCTCTACAGTGATATTTTGATATTTCTGTCCAGCCTTCTTGAGATGTTTAAAGAACACATTCATGGGAGTATTTTCTTTTGGTGGTTTTGAGACATGCATATACAGCTGTTGATCTCCATTGTCACCATTCAATGTTTGGGTAACGCTGTCCAAGCACAATACGAAGTCCACATTCTGTTTTATAAAAAAGAGGGGGTCAAAGTCATAAAATTAAAATTTGTTTCTAAAAAAGTAGCAGCAACAACCAAATAGCACTACGGCAAAGTGAAAGTTTGTTAAAAATGTGTGCAAAGAAGAAAGAAAAAGAAAAAGCTGTTTTGTTTAAAACAATAAACTGCTGCTTCAAACAGAAAATCTGCAAATATTTGCCTACCTGGGGCTAAAGGTTAATGAACTAAATGTAGATATTAACTAGCTAGCTAATCCATATGACCAGTGGTGCTTTTTTCATTTCAAATTTACTTTTACGCTTTTCTACACCAATATTTTACCAAGTAATGTTGTTAAAAAATCAAACCTCTTCAATGATATCACTGTGTTTTCCCCGAGAAATTATAGTACCGGTTATAGAAAATATATCATCAAACTTGTTGGTGTTAAACAAAACAAAATACCCATTTGAATAATGTTTAGCAATATTTTATAGACTACATACCTGCAATTGAACATTTTCATCCAACCATTTCTTGGCACCTTGGAAATTAAGTAGAGGTCCAGACTCCGATAACAAGAAGAGTAGGCGATATTTTGGTGCTGCATTGGCAGTATTGTGTAGCTTACTAAACAAATCTGCCAAAGTCATTAAAACGGCGGCATCAACATTTGTGGGATATTCATTGTATATTCCAAATGTATTCAAATGACCAGCCACAATAATCAATGGCAATTTACTGTTGAGATCTTCATTATTGTTGACTTTGTTCAACTTGGCAGCTGGGGCCAATTCTCCCTGGACAATGGGAATTTTGCTGTTTTTGTTATTGGCATGGCTGGCACCAGTTACAATGATTTGATATCCATTAGCAGAAATTGAATTGAATACTTCATTTAAGGCCGAGTTATCACGGGAATTTTTCTTGTTCGCTGAGGCAGTATTACGACTAATGTCATTGACTATTTTTTCCAATTCTGTATTGTATTGTGAAAAATATACGGGTACAGAAATTGATTGGGTCATCATGGCTTGTTCCAATAAATTTAGATGCTGAAAAAATGAAATACATTTTAGATTTATTTGGAAAGTGACTACTGTATTGTAAAACATACCTCTTTATCTTCACTAGACATGGTCGAAACATTTTGAGGCAAAAGTAGGACCAAACCTCCTGCCTTTTGCCTAATTTCTTTGAATTGATCAATGGTTACATCTTGAAATCTGTAATGAAGGTTTTGTTTACGATGATTTATTAAACTACAAGGTTGAGAAACAATCTTACTTGGCAACCACACAATGTCTGGATGTACTCCAAGTATACAAAGATTTGGCTTCCAATGACAAGGCTGAAGCACGGCATCCTAAAAGAGACACAGATAAATATTATATCTTTAATTAGAAGGTTTATAGAGCACATGGCTGTTGTACATATTTATAAAGATAATTCTTCTTCGCACCTATTTATGAGGGCTTATCTGAAAATTTAGAAAGCTTTATCTTGATTTCATTTCACAATGGTGTCATATGTGGGGAATTATATAGATATTTGTTAATAGGTACTTGCTTGCAAGTCACACACATTCAAAAATAAATATTGTATTTTAATGCCATGCACTTCGAACCCGTTGTCGCCGCCTTCTCTCTTCTCCATAAAAGATGAATTGTGCGAACACACAAGACTTTGCGGCGAGTTAATTTTATTAATTAGTAGACATACAACACCATCATCGTCGCATGCATGGCACTTTTGGTATTCGGCACATACTACCACCACAACCACTACCCCCTTTTTAAGCACTAAAAATAAACGCGCGTTGACCACTTTTTGCCCACCATTATTGTGTGCGTTCGGTCTCTACTCACCATATGAAACACCATTGACATCGAATTGGGACATTCGTTGAACAGTAAATTCACTGGAGGCCAATACTGGATTAGCTGAACAGATAATCATGATGGGCAATGCCAATAGTAAATAGTAAGGCAATCCTCCGCGGAATATATCCGCAAAATTGTCTGCATCTTCAAAGATGGCCATCTTTTTTCTTTTTCTGTCGTGTGCTGGCAGAAAAATTTGATGGCAATTGCTAGAAAATGTTGGGGGGTTCTGCCCTTGTTTTTGCCTACAATTTTCAATAGAAACACTGACTAAAGTTGTTTACTAAGTATGGCCCACTTTCTGTTGGTTTTCATTGATGTTTTATTAATTTAATTAAAAATGTTCTTGTGAAACGTTGAAGTATTATGCAGGTATGGATTTTTTCTCCCTTCTTATTCTCGTACACCGGTCTGCACGTTAGTTCTGCTAAAAAAGGTATTCGATTACTGGTTACAACTACTCATTTTATTTGCCCTTAATTTGCCAGACACAGCTTAGTCATTGAATGGTGTTGCCAGATAATGTTTTGTCATATGTGATGAATAGGGATGAAGATATAACTTGAGGCAGCATAAACTGTTTGAGTTCTTTTTTTACAAAAAGGTAATATAACACTGCAGTAGAGCATTAATTACCGAAAATTTATTGGTAAAAGTGAGGGAATGAAAGACAAATACTCTCGGTGATTGTGCCCATTGAGAACCCCCGAGTATGGCAATTTCATTTTACTCACATATCAATACGTGTGGTAACATTGATTCGTCATATGTCCGAGTAATCGAGTAACCATTATTGTTGAGAAATGTCAAAATCGGAAAACATGAAATACATACATATGATGAAGCAGCGGTTGTTGTGTATGTGTGCTGCATTTGTATAACAAAGATTTATCAATGTAAAATGCAATACAAATTTTATAATATAAATTAATTATAATAATAAATCAATTTATTAGTATATCTTATTCAATTTCTTAGATTCCTTTTAATTAATTTCTCCTGTTCAGAATTATATTTTTGTTTTCATGGAAAACCCCATTACCTTGCAGTTCCAAGCAGAGTTGCCAGATTAAAGATTTTACAACAAAAAATGTGGGAATAATTTATATTTAAATTTGGGAGATAATTAAAATAGCCTAATAACATTTCCTTAGGCAGTAGTCTCACGTAGAAAATTTGCCTAAAGAAAATTCAATTTTTGGGAAATAGTGGAGAGGAGATAGCTCCACCATACTATTTTCTCAACGATCTTACCCAAAATTTGATGTCCTTTACAGCTAATTTGCACGTGTGACTACTGACTTACACATTGGCTTTGGGAGAAATTAATTTCATCTTGGCTGAAAAACGTTTTCTACAGGAACCTTATTTCTATAGGAAATCTTCATTTTCAGCCTGGCTTATTCTATAGGAAAAACTTTTCAGCCTGTCTGAATAAGGTTTTCTATATGAAGCTTTATTTTTAGTCTGACTTAATTAGGTTTTCAGTAGGAAAACTTTATTTTCAGCCTGACTTAATTAGGTTTTCAGTAGGAAAACTTTATTTTCAGCCTGGCTGAATAAGGTTTTCTCCAGGAAAACTTTATTTTAGCCTGGCTGAATAAGGTCTTCTCTAGGAAAACTTTATTTCAGTCTGGCTGAATAAGGTTTTCTCTATGAAATCTTTATTTCAGTCTGGCTGAATAAGGCTTTCTCCAGGAATATATTATTTCAGTCTGGCTGAATAAGGTTTTTTTCAGGAAAACTTTATTTCAGTCTGGCTTTATTTAGAAAATCTTCACTGCAGTTATATCTTTTTACAATATATTACTATATTTTCTTACATTAATCCTATTTTCTTTTTCTTGCAGCTTCAAGATCTTTCATCTCAATTCTATTTGACCGAAGCAGATATTGGTAAAAATCGTGCTGTAGCATCATGTGATAAATTGGCCGAACTCAATAACTACGTACGTACTTCATCGTATACCGGTGAATTGACAGAAGATTTCTTGTGTAAATTCAGTGTCATTGTTTTGACAAATGCCAGCGATGCTGAACAACATCGTATTGCAAAGATCGCTCATGAAAATAACATTGCATTGATCATTGCCGAAACTCGTGGTCTTTATGCCAAAGTCTTTTGTGATTTTGGTGAAGACTTTACCATTTACGATCAGGATGGTGCCCAACCGATTTCGACAATGATTGCCAGTATAACCCATGATTCACAAGGTGTTGTCACTTGTCTTGATGAAACTCGCCATGGTCTAAACGATGGCGACTATGTAACGTTTTCCGAAGTCCAAGGCATGTTCGAACTAAATGGTTGCCCTCCATTGAAAATCACTGTATTGGGTCCATACACTTTCAGCATTGGTGATACCACCAACATGAGCGAATACAAGACAGGTGGTGTTGTAACCCAAGTGAAAATGCCGAAAACCATTAGTTTCAAACCTTTGGATGTGGCTGAAAAGGAACCAGAGTTCTTGATTTCTGATTTCTCCAAGTTCGACCATCCAGCAACACTGCATGTAGCTTTCAAAGCTCTGCATAAATACCGCGAAGAAAATGGTGGAAAGCCTCCACGTCCATGGAACGAAGAGGATGCTCAAAAGTTTTTGCAATTATGCAAATCTATGGATGAAAACGTATTGGAAAATGTTGTATTGACTTTTGCCAAGATTTGTGCTGGTAACACTTGCCCCGTGGATGCTGCCATGGGTGGTATGGTCGCTCAAGAAGTCTTGAAGGCCTGCAGTGGCAAATTCACTCCCATCTATCAATGGTTTTACTACGACGCTATTGAATGTCTACCCGAAGGTGGCGTGGAAGAGGCTGATGCCCAACCAATAGGTTCCAGATATGATGCCCAAATTGCTATTTTCGGCAAGAAATTCCAAGAGAAATTGGGTGATGTCAAGTAAGTCGAAGGTTATACATTGAAATTGATCTTCATCTACTTAGATTTTGATGTAATTTTTTACAGATACTTTATTGTTGGTGCCGGCGCTATTGGTTGTGAACTGATTAAGAACTTCGCTATGATTGGTGCTGGTGTTCGCAATGGTCAACTTTTCATAACCGACATGGATCTCATTGAGAAATCAAACTTGAATCGTCAGTTCCTTTTCAGACCAAAAGATGTGCAAAAACCCAAGGCACAAACCGCTGTGGCTGCCATCAAACAAATGAATCCTGAAATTAAGGTCACCGCCTATGAATTGCGTGTCGGCAGCGAAACCGAAAAAGTATTCTCCGAAGAATTCTACAGTCAATTGGATGGTGTAGCCAACGCTTTGGATAACATTGATGCACGTATTTATATGGATCGTAAATGTGTTTTCAATCGTATACCTTTGGTAGAGTCTGGTACTCTCAGCACCATGGGTAATGTCCAGGTTATTGTGCCATTCTTAACAGAATCGTACAGTTCATCACAAGATCCACCAGAGAAGAGCATTCCGATTTGTACATTGAAGAATTTCCCCAATGCCATTGAGCACACTCTGCAATGGGCACGTGATTGTTTCGAAGGCATTTTCACACAAACAGCAGAAAATGCTGCACTCTATGCATCTGATCCCAATTTCATTGAACGTACTTTGAAATTGTCCGGTATTCAGCCATTGGAAACTTTAGAGTCTGTCAAGGTAATGAAAAGAAGGTCCTAAATTTGTTTGTGTGTATGGTAACTAAAATTTTGTTATTACCTCTTTCTAGGTTGCTTTGATCGATGACAAACCCAAAGATTTTGCCGATTGTGTTAAATGGGCCCGTCTTTACTGGGAAGAATGTTATGCCAATCAAATTAAACAATTGTTGTACAATTTCCCTCCCGATCAAATCACATCAAGTGGCCAACCGTTTTGGTCCGGTCCCAAGCGTTGTCCCGAACCATTGGTATTCGATATTAACGATTCAATGCATGTGGATTATATCTATGCTGCAGCAAATTTGCGTGCTGAGGTATATGGTATACCACAAGTTCGTGATCGTAATGCTGTTATTGATTTGGTCCAAAAAGTTGAGGTAAGTTGAAAATTCGAAATATTCTATTGACAGTTATGAGAAATTTTAGAGAGGTAATCATTGAAAAACCCCGTCGGAGAAGCAGTTTACGTATCCTGGTTGCTCCCAGACACTTTAATCTCTTTATTATGTTATTGATCATAACTGGCTCCATATATTAATATAATGTTAGACTTGGTGGGAAATGGGCACTTAATATACCATGCTGCTTGAGAGCTAGCATTGGGTAGCGTGGGATGTTTTATTAAATTGCGCCTAGGTTCATTATGCCGTTTTGCTTTTGCTCTTTCATGAAATAACTTAACTTTCCGAAAAAAGTGGAATATAGGTGGTTGATGTTGGTTGTGGTCCGTGCCTGCCTAGCTAGTTCATCTGTCGTTTCCCATAATGTCGCAGCATAGTCGGAATGCATTTGTGCTAGATTTTACGAAGCGATTCTGCTGTTAAGGACGGCCTCAAATCTCATGGTAAAGGTTTAGATGGCTTTAAGACCCTCTTGTCTATCCACAAAGATAGTCACCGGTTCAAAGATATCAGCATCCCGACTATTTATCAACTCTGCTGTCTCTATGATCGCGATGATCTCATCTTGGAATACACTAGAATCATTGTCATACTTGTATAAGTTTTCAAGATCAAGCCATTACGGTACCTTTTTCCCATCTTGGAGCCGTCTGTATAGGTGGTCAGACCGTCTAGTAGATGGTTACTTCATTTCCAGTCATCTCTACTTTGGATAGCGACCTCGCCTCTTTAAAGTTTGTCCTAAAGATTCTGTTCATGCAGCCTTAGAGCACTACGCGCTGCCTCATATCTATTGTTGAGGCCCATAGGACGGACGTTCAGAGCTTGAATCAAATGAAGAGTACTTATAAAAGCTTCCAGCTTTTCTTTGCACCTTGTGTCCACTTTGCAGGATGTAGATTTATGGCGTAATGAGTGCCACCAGACAAGAGATCCGTATGAACGAATGGGCCTTACCACAGTGTTATGCATCCAGTGTATGTATAATCGAGAGAATCAGCCCCATCTCTTCTCAATTGAATCCTTACACGAATAGAGTGCGATTAACTCTCTCTTCGTGCGAACCTCAACGTTCGATTTCCATTGAAATTGACTGTGCAGAATTATATCTAGGTACTTAGCTTAAGGGGACAGATATTGTTGCTTTTAGTTTTCTAACTTGGACAAATTTTACTGATGTTTATATTGTTGTTTTTACTTTTCGCCCTACTCTTAAGGTACCCGAATTCAAACCACGTTCTGGCGTTAAAATCGAGACCAACGAAGCTGCCGCTGCCGAAGCCAATAATCACAATCATGAAGTGGATCAGGATCGTGTAAATAAAATACTCAACGAATTGCAGGCCTTGGGCAAATTGGATTTCACCATTAAACCGTTGCAATTCGAAAAGGACGATGACAATAATTTACACATGGACTTTATTGTTGCCGCCTCCAATCTAAGAGCAACAAACTACAAGATTACACCTGCCGATCGTCATAAATCCAAGTTGATTGCTGGTAAAATTATGCCGGCTATTGCCACAACAACCTCATTGATTTCTGGCTGGGCAGTTATAGAAATCATTAAACTAATTATGGGGTAAGTTACCATCAAATACCTACGCTATACACGACAGTGTTTATCATTTCTCTCCCTTCCCCGTTCTACAGACACAAAGATGCATCCAAATTCAAAAATGGTTTTGTCAATCTTGCTATACCACTTGTGGCATTCTCAGAACCACTTCCAGCACCCAAAAACACTTTCTATGGCAAAGAATGGACACTGTGGGATCGCTTTGAAGTAGCCGGCGAATTGACTTTGCAAGAATTCTTGGAATACTTTGAAAAGAAGGAAAAGCTCAAGATCACCATGTTGTCTCAAGGTGTGTCTATGCTCTATTCATTCTTTATGCCCAAGGCTAAATGTGCTGAGCGCATGCCCTTGCCCATGTCCGAGGTAGTTCGCCGAGTGTCTAAGAAACGCATTGAACCACATGAACGTTCATTGGTCTTTGAAATTTGCTGCAATGACGAAGAAGGTGAAGATGTTGAAGTACCCTATGTGCGGTATACTCTGCCCTAAAGACGTAACAAATAAGAAGAATCACTAGAAGAGTAAAACAAGGAACCGGAGGAACATTAACAACCAGAATTTTTTTGGCAGTTTAACTGAATAACATTTTTATTACTTTTTATCAATGAATTGAGAAAAAAATTAACTTGAGTTTGCTGTGCGGGGCCCATAAAATACCCTATGCGTTTAATATACGAAAATATAAAGAGAGAAAAAAAAACAAACAATGAAACAAAAATCAATGTGCGTTATCTTTTTTTCTTTTTCAGTTTTTTTACAAAACAAAAATCAAGCTACATTAATGCGCATCAACAGGAATTAATAATTAGATCATCTTTAGAAAGTACATTTAATTTATTTTCTACAACAGCAACAACAAACAAACAAAATTTATGCATAAGAAGAGCCGAAAACAAAATATAACGGCAACCAATAATTAATCGTAAACAACACACATACATACATCTTGTATTTGCAAAATTTAATTTTTCTAAGGAATTATTATTTTAAAAGTGATGCAGAAAACAACAAAATAAAAAGTTAAAAATATAAATAAGAAAACAAATACAATTTGATCTAGTTTCTTTTTGGGTATTTGTCGTGTTTCATTGTTATACAATATTGGCGGGATTTTTTTTAAGAATCTCTGCACATTTTCTGAAGAACCTTAAGAATCTCGTTCTGATTTCTAATCGATTTTCTGATGGATTTTTTGTTTGATTGTTGTCGAAAAACAAAGTGATTTTTTATAAAATTCGCATATACAATTTTTGAATTGTTTTAATATAAATACAACATACAGTCAGGGACAAAAGTTTACATACACCCCATAAATCTCGGGTTTTAGGACAAGTAATGACTTTTACGAAATTCCAAGTATACAGTTTTATTTCTTCTCACTAATAAACAATTGTTGAAACAACAAAAGTATAATCCATAATACAAATAACGGTAAATTTTACAAAAAACCAAAAATGGTGGGGACAAAAGTTTACATACACCCCAAGGAAATTGTGTATTACCGTAGAATTTATGGAATTAGCGGCAAATTTTATACACTTTATTTTTTCAAGGAACGTCTCTGGGTGTCCAAGATATATTTTAGAGAAACAAAAATAATTTTTGGGGCTTAAATGCCGTTATTTAAGGTCAGAATTCTTGTATTCCTCATCAATGCTGACCCTTGCTTAATTCTTTGCGTTTTAAGGTATTGTACTTTATAAAAAGCATATAATTAGTGTCAGATGGAAAATTTTGAGACTCTAGAAAGCTTTGAAGTTGTTCTTGCTCATAATATACCTTCCTGGACGTCGATAAGGCAAGTTTTCCCCGAGATTTCGCTGTAATTTAATAGATTCCGCCGAATTCTTTGCGCAAATTGCATACCGAAGGCCTTGAATTGCCTTGTAATATGGTCTGATACAATCCTTGGACATCAGTTGAACCAGAAATGTGAAATATTCTTTTACAAACCTGTTCCCAAAGCTTCCATAGCATTAAAATATAAACACAACCAAAAAAGCCTGAAATTTGTACCGTGAACAATGTCGTTTTTGTATTATGATAATTACCGTCACTATAGGGGCGAAAAGTTTCGGATAAATGTACATTTCTGAGTCAATTGATGTCCAAGGATTGTATCAGACCATATTACAAGGCACTTCAAAGCCTTCTGGATGTAATTTGCGAAAAGAATTCTTCAGAATCTATTAACTTCAAGCAAAATCTGAGAAAAAACGTGCGTTATCGACTTCCAGGAAGGTATATTATGAACAAGAACAACTTCAAAGCTTTCTAGGGTCTCAAGATTTGCCATCTGACACTAATTTTATGCTTTTTATAAAGTACAATACCTTAAAACGCAAAGAATTAAGCAAGGGTCAGCTTTGATGAGGAATACAAGAATTCTGACCTCAAATAACGGCATTTAACCCCCAAAAATTATTTTTGTTTCTCTAAAATATATCTTGGACACCCAGAGTCGTTCGCTGAAACAATAAAATGTAGAAATTTTGCCGCTAATTCCATAAATTCTACGGCAATACACAATTTCCTTGGGGTGTATGTAAACTTTTGTCCCCACCATTTTTTGGTTTTTGTAAAATTTACCGTTTTGTATTATGGATTATACTTTTGTTGTTTCAAATATTGTTTATTAGTGAGAAGAAATAAAACTGCATACTTGGAATTTCGTAAAAATCATCACTTGTCCTAAAACCTGAGATTTATGGGGTGTATGTAAACTTTTGTCCCTGACTGTATAATAATTCACTTATCGGAAGATCGGAAATCGATGGTGACATCGATATGACAGATTAATAATCCCCCTTATTACGGTTGGCGTAGTCGTATCCATTCAAATGTCGTAGGCGTAGTTTGCATTTTTTATATGATGAAAAATTATATACTACGAACATTTTTTTTTATTTTACAGTATCATAGATCCATAAAATTTCGAAAGAAACACATTCATCATTCTCTGGACGATTTCTTAAGCTATAAATAATTTTTTTTTTGATACGACAAATCGGTATCATGTATGGCGTTGAAATGCGAGGAAGGAGTCGTGACCGATTTTGTTTACGACTGCATATAAAAATAAAAACAAATCAATTTCAAAAGAATTTTTTGGCAATGATTAATGAAATATGTACATATATTGGAAAATAACTAAAATAAATAAAAATTTTACTTCTTTAATTCATTTTCGTATGACAACTTTCGTGTTTTTATCAGATGACAAACTTCCTATTGAAAATCTGTTGGAGTCCTCGTATAAAGATTCAAGCAATGCAAATTTCTTAGTTCTTGGTCAAAAGATGATTTCGAACGAATTATTTTGCAATGAAAAAAAAAAAAAATATTTTATTTTTTAATTTTGTATGAGAAAAAAATTGTCATCGTTAATTTTTCGAGATACCATAGAATAGCCCTACGACAACGACTACGCCAATGACTACAAAAACGTCTACGCCGAACAATTATTTTGATTGTAAAATCTGTAGGGTTGGTTTCTCTTCTGGATTAAAAGCTTAAACATGATCTACTAACAATTCTATTAATTTTTTTATCAAAAGAATTCTTTAAAGCCTTTACCTAATTAACTGCGTGTTGCGTGTGCGTTCACAAAAACAAAATACATGTATTTGTTTTTGTTTTCAATTTGAAATACATGTATTTTGTTTTTGTATTTTTGAACGCACACGCAACACGCAGTTAATTAGGTAAGTCCCAATTTACATTGGGCGAGTTTACTTGCGGCAATTGTCATTTTGTAGGAGAGAGAGGTGAGGCATATGGTAACCCTTTGCCTCTCAGCACCCTCTCTCACCTACAAACTGACAATTGCCGCAAGTAAACTCGCCTAATGTAAATTGGGACTTTAGGCTTAAAATGTGATACTTTAGCTTTTAAGGCTTTACCTAATTAATTGCGTGTGCGTTCGAAAAAACAAAATACATGTATTTCAAATTGAAAACAAAAACAAATACATGTATTTTTTTTAACGCACACGCAACACGCATTAATTAGGTACAGCCATCAAGGACGAATATATTCATAATACCAATCAGTCGTTTCGACACGTCAACTTGCAATTTTGGATACGACTACGCCAACCGTAATAGGGCCAGAGATGGTCTGTATGACGATTTTTTAGGTTTTCGACGGTAAGAAAGTTGTAAACGTCGAAAACGTCATATACCCGTAGAAAACGTATAAAAAGTACTTAACGTCATAAACCTCAAAAAATGTATGTTGCCATCATATTTTTCACTTAATACTAATTCTGCAAGACTGTCTTTGTTACTGAAGAGCGTCCGTACCTTTTTTGAAAATAACAGCATATTTTTATTAATATTTAAATTCCTTAAATAACTGAAATAATTGAACAAAAAATCGGATTGGATAGGATACAATATATTCCGAACACTACCACTACTTTACGTATGATTCAAAGAATTTGCGGGTGAAGTAATAATCAAACATACATATGTATGTATAATGTCTATATAATATAAAAAATATAAAAGGTACATTTGAAAGTGACATCTTTTTATGCCTGTTTTTTAATAAAATAGGATCTCAAAAAAATAGTAATAATAAAATGAGTTTTATTATTATGAAAAAATATCGATTTTTAGGTTAGAAAATTCGTTTGTTTATTCTGTCAAAAACCTTGTTGGTTTGGCTAGGTTTACGACGTTTCCGACGTATGTAATATACGTCAGAAATGTATGTCAGATACGTCATAATTGCAGACAGACCATCTCTGAATAGGGCTGAATGTCTGTCAATTTTCATTTCGCATCTTTTTTTTATTTTATTTTCTTTCCCCTATGACTGACTTCAAAATTGCCCAGTGGAATATAAAGGGTCTTCTAATTAATAATTACATATGTAGATCTGCAACTGCTGATCAAAGACCACAATTCTCATATTCTATCATTGCAAGAAACACATTTACCCATCCAAACAAATCCAATTGCACCAAAGCATTTTATCGCATACTCATCGAATCACATCAATAACACAACCGCTAAAGGTGGATATTAGCCATATTCATCAAGAACAACATACCTCATAGAAGGGTATTTAACTCATCTAAAGGGCTGTTTACACCATCTATCAATGTCATATGAGCTGCCATTTCTTTCACCCATTCGACATTCTCTATGTTTGTCAAAATTGACGTCATCCATACAACTTTCAATTTGTGCGTTCATACCTGCAAGTGTTATTTTCGTATGACATAACCTAAAAATATAAAAACAGCTGTTTTTGTCATTATTTACATTTATTGTTGAGTTGCAATTTTGCGCAAATTTTAATTCTGGTTGAAGGAAACTGAATTGGTAGAATTTGTGTTTGGAGTTATAGAGGCATTCATATTTTTGCCACCAAACAATCATTTCAAAGACTGCTTCTTTCGACCGATCGATCTGAAAATAACATTATAAACGCCATTTATTTACTGAATATTTAAATATACATACCTTTCCGTTTTCTTTTTTAAAAGATTTTGTTTTTCATTTTTTGTTTGAGAATGTCAGAAAACAGCTGATAAATTTATGTTTACATACGAGAATGCCGTATCAAATAGAGCGCTCCCTAAATGAAAAATTTACATATGAGTTGCCAAATCATTTTGATAGATGAAAATTTTCATAGTGGTTACACTATGTGTACAGCATTCGCAGGTAGAAAATTTGGCATCTCATACGACATTGATAGATGGTGTAAACAACCCTTAAACAACATTGATGTCGTTTGCTGTTCACCTGGCCGTCTACCAGTTATTTCAAGTTCAACACTAAATGATCTGTATAACAGCGACCATTTCCCTGTCATCACCACACTTAATACGGACACAAATTCAGCGAAAACCACGTCCCCTTTTTCAATATGATTTCAAAAAGGCAGATTGGGACTCATATCAGCAAACGGTTGATGGAATTTTAACAAATAAATACTTAGGCGGTAACCCTAATGGAGTCAATGCAGTTATTACAAAATCAGTTAGAACTGCTGCAAGTCGAAATATACCTGTAAAACATCAGGTGTGTCTTTTTACGTGATAATTTGTAATAATTATTACGAAATGTTACTAAATGCTGTCTTTTTACACAAAAGTTCAGTAAAAGAGAGCGAAGTGAGAGAACAATTTTGACAGTTGTTTGCTGAGAAATTGCTAAAAGTTGCTGAAAGAATTTTTCCCAGCAACATTTAGCAAGTTCGATCAACTGTTTTTAATCATCTGCTAATGGTCAGCTGCTCAATGTTAATCTTCATAGCGATCATGAATACTCACGTAGGGAGCTTCTCACGAGTGAGTTGCAGCTCACTTCTCACGTCTCGACCTATCACAAATGACAAGGGAGGAGCGAAAAAAGTGAAGAGGGGTTCACAAGTTTGAAAATAGTGCCGCATTTTGTGAACCCTTGAAAATATAATTTGCGTTGCCATATCGTTATTTTATTTACAAATAATTTTGCAATAACTAAATTCGTAATTTTTTTATAAAACATTAATTTATTTTAAATTAAATTAATATTTTTAAAACGAAAAATAATTAAATTGGTTGGCAACACTATGCCTGAGTAGCACGCGTTTTTTGTTTGGCTGATCGAACTCTTGTTAATTATACATTATTTGATAAAGTTTTGGATAATTATTGTTGCAAATTTTGGAATTATTGATTTATAACTACGATTTCTACGGATGATATAAAAATTTTCAAGTTCTAAGGTGTTTTACTTGAATTTAATTGTTGATCTTCGATTGCTGCTCTGTTGTTTGCACTTGTTGTTGTTTACACGAACGATTGTTTATTATAACCTAATCGACAATGCCGTCAGCAGCCAAGTGCTCTGTTTGTTCTGGTAATATTTGCAAATCGAAGGGAGGAGTTCAATGTTGCCGCTGTAACCTTTGGGTGCATCCAGCATGTGTTGGGTTATCTAATGAACTACTGGACGCCTTGTCTACCAATAAGTCGCTTTCGTACACTTGTCCTACCTGTGTGAATAACAGCCCAGATGCTTCTAGCACGTCGTCGTTGCGGAGTGATTTTAACCGGCTTAATGAAAAAATTGACAGTTTGCTGCGAGTGCATGGCGAAGAAAGTCTATGTTTAGACACGCAAATTTCTCGGGAAAGTAAATTGAGTTTTTTGGGAGAGAGCGGAGAGGAAAGAGCTCCTCAATACTCTTTCCTACCCCCTACTGCCTAAAAATTTAATTTACTTTCCCGAGAAATTTGTGTGTCTAAACACGGACAAAGGAGTGAGGTTGAAAAGGCATTGGACGCTGTTGTGCAAATGAAGAATGATATGTCTATGTTCTTTAAGAATGTTGAATCTCAAATTTTGGAATGCCACAATGTAATCAAAAAAGTTGATTCGAATACTGATGCAAAATTGTGTCAACTTCGACATGAGAACAATCTTTTGCATAGGAAAATAAATAGAGCTGACATTATCATCAGTGGTTTGCCAGAAGGATTAGATAATTTTATAGAGCCTGTTGTCAAGCTTGGAGAGTTTTATGACATACCAATTATTCGTCATGATATTAATTATGCGTGCTACATCAATCGAAAGAAATCTGTTTTAATAAAATTCAACGATGTCTTTATACGTGATAACATCATGAGGAAGTACTTTAGTGGTCTTAAAACAAGAACCCCAATTGTATCCGATCTTGTAAATACTGGTTTGCCTGCTGAAGTTTCTGTTAACAAAAGGATTTATCTCAACGATCACTTTTCGCCGGCTCTTAGTAAATTGCATGCTGACTGCAGAAAGCTTCTTAGGTACAAGATTATTACAAGGTTTAAGGTCACTAATTCTGATAAACTCATTGCGGAACTTACAATGTCTGATGGAACTAAGATTACCAAGGATGCTGCTGGTTGTGAAGAATTACTTATTGGAACTCATTCCGGTGTATCAGTTCTATAGTATTTGTTACAATTTGTGGTTTGAGTCCGTTTTATAAGTACTGCCCTTGTCTGTCCGACTATGAACTGTCCATTTGCCTCCTAATAATAGTATAGGCCGTATTTTTAATGCTTACAATTTCGGTTTAACTATATTGGTTCCTCATTTTGTATATAGAATTGAAATTCTCTAAATTGCTTTTTCCTTTCACCATTTTTAATTTGGTTATTATTTTGTACGTATACACTTATGCATAATGTTTTACATTACTTACTGCCTTTAAGTTTAAGTTTATTTTTGGTCTATTATGATCCAAATTCTTTCTCAATTATAGACTGCTGTGTTTATTACTGTTTTTGATCTCATTAACGTTCGATTAGCCAACATATTTGATGAAGATTGTTATTCGATATGATTTTTGAAATGAGATTTAGTATTATTTTTTTATGTATCTCACTATACTTTTTGGTCCCCGCCATATTCTCTTTATCATTATTCTTTGATGTCTTTAAACTCTAATCTTGGTCATATTGTCAGTGATAGTGCTTACTTAAAATCTGTATTACATCCTTACCAATCCCAATTCAAAATTGCGCATCTTAACTGCAGAAGTATAAAGCCACCAACAAAACTGGATGAGCTTAGAAGCATACTCAGAGATAGGGATTTTGATTTGTTTGCTGTTTGTGAAACATGGTTGTCTGATGACATTTCTGATCGTGCTGTAAACATACCGGGCTACAAATTTGTACGCAATGATCGAATCACTGCTGGTAGGGGCGGAGGAGTAGGAATATATGTTTTGAACGGGATAAAATATAAATCTGTCTTTAAAACTTCTGGAGTAGGTTGTGAATCAATTTATCTGGAGATTACTTATGGTGATATTACTTTTTTATTCGGCACTGTTTACCTTCCTAGGGGTGATTTGCGGATATTTGAAAACCATCATGGTGAACTTCTTGCTAGATATACCAATATTTTAATTTCTGGTGACTTCAACTGCAATCTTTTTAACTCTAGTAAGGCTAACTTGGTACGTTCACTTTGTGCAAGACTTGATTTGTCAGTAAGTCATAATTGTCGGCCAACACATTTCGATTTATCTTCGCGGTCAACATCTCTTATTGACTTTTGGCTTGTCAGTGATTTTAATTTGCTTTGCGTTATGGACCAGGTTCAGTGGCCTTCTATATCTGACCATGTCATGATTTTTGCTTGCTTGAGGTTTAATTCTTGTAGACTGCCTGAATATGTTGAATACCATGACTTCCATAATATCGATTGGAGCGGATTGCATACGCTCTTGTATGAATTTGACCAGCGTTCTTTTTTCCAAGCTGTAGATATTGACACTAAATGTGCTGCACTTGATCGTCTTTTTAAAAGCTTATTCACTTTTGTTCCTATTGTTAGGAAGTGTATCTCTTACTGTAATGACCCTTGGATGAAATGTAGGAAAGTTGTATTTTATAGATCGTTAAGGGACCAGGCATATTCTGCGTATTTATCTAACCAATCTACCGAAAACTGGAATTCTTACTGCAGACTTCGTAACAAAGCAAAAAGCACAATACGTAAAGAGAGAAGAATACATTTCACTAAACTGTTTTCTAGATTAAATTCGACAGGTTGGTGGAAGGTCATTAATGCTTCTGGTTGTATGAATTCTGATGATGTTTGTTTTGATGAAGATGTAAATGCTATCAATGAATCTTTTGCCATTTCTACGCAGAATGATGAGACTATTGATTTTGATGAAATTTTTGATTCTGATCATTCTTGGTCTTTTAGGTGCATTGATGAACAGGAATTATTAGAGCTGTTTTTAAGGTCAAATCCAGTTCCATCGGTATTGATGGAATCCCTATTCACTTCATTAAGCAAATTTTCCCTTCATTGCGTCATTTGTACTAGATTTGGTGAATTCTATTTTAACGTCATCTACTTTCCCTAAAATCTGGAAAACTGCTCGAGTTGTACCCATACCCAAAACTAAAGTCATTCGTGGACCTGATGACCTTCGTCCTATCTCAATCTTACCCGCCTTGTCTAAAGTAGTTGAACACGTAATCAAAAAGCAATTGCTAGAGTTCACTAGTCCAATGATATTTCATTCTCAGTATGCTTTCCGATATGGACATAACACTTCTTCCTTACTCCTACATCTTACTGATTCTATCCGTTTAAATATGAACTATAACAAGGTTAATGTTTTGGTAACGCTTGATATGTCTAAGGCTTTCAACAGCATTTGTTATAAAACTATGATAGATAACAAAGACGTATAGCAATAAAGACCCGAACAAATGCATTTTCCAAAAACATATGTTAATAGTTCCACATTTGGGTTACAGGCGGCTACACAACACACTGGAATAGATAACAGCAATGCCAATCATTTTTGATTCCCATTTTTCGCGGCAGAAAGCATTAACGTCGTGTTTTGTGGCTGACATTTATTTCTTCACTATTTCTTATTTTTTATTTAATAAAAAAACAAAGGTCAACGCCGTAAAATTTGAGTTTTAATGTTTTTCTTGTCAATATTCCAATGAATAACAGTTTTCGTTTAACAGAATGTTGCTATGATGTCGTAGCAACAGAGGTTAACTCCCTCTACAGTTAATTTTTCACAATTGACTTTTCCTATCTTATAATATTGACATCTTTGTAGATAAACTTAATAGGGATTACTGCTTTTCTAGGTCTGCTTGTAGGCTCATATATTCCTATCTAGTTGGAAGAACACAATTTGTTGTTTGGAATGGAGTAGAGTCAAATTTTATTGAATTGTTTTTTGGGGTCCCACAAGGATCAGTACTTGGGCCGTTGCTGTTTATTCTTTATATTAATGACCTTCCAAACATATTTAACCCTCGTACATGCGCCACCTTCCTTTTTGCTGACGATGTATTTCTATTATTTTCTGGTACTACGACTTGTGTTGACATTTTGGAAAGTTCGATAAACTCCTATTTGGATCGCCTTTTGAACTGGACCTCCTTGAATTCTTTAAAGGTCAATGCCTCCAAAACGAAAGCCATGATTTTTTGCCCTTCCAATCGTTCGTTGGTGAATTTGAATCTGTTTCTTGGTAGTGATCAACTGGAATGTGTTGATAGACATAAATGTCTGGGTGTAGTTCTAGACACCAAATTAAATTTTAAATCCCATATTGATGGTATCGCTGGTAGAGTCTGGGGCGTTTTGCGAAGAATAAGATCCACTAATATGTTCTTACCGCTTCGTGTTAGAAACATCATAGCTCACTCGCTTTTGATGTCCCAAGTTTTATATGGCTTAGAGGTTGTTTCGGGCACATGTTGGAATAATATTCTGAAGTTGAGGCGCGTAGTAAATACTATAGTACGGTTTGTTTACAACATACCTAGAAGAAACCACATATCTAGTCATGTACAAAGGTTTCTGGGTTGTTCATTCAAAAATTTTCTGAAATATCGTAATTTAATTTTGTTCTACAATGTTGTGAAGACTGGTAGGCCTATTGCCTTGCGTTCTATGTTTATGTTTTCTAGATCCACCAGAAATCCTCAAGTTTTCATAAATCGTGTTGCTAGGTCCGTGTATGCTAGATCTTTTGTTGTTAGGACAGCTCGCATGTGGAATGGTTTACCGTATGACTTGAGAATTTTTTCCCACTCTAACAACGTATTTCGACTTAAATTGATGTCGTTTCTTAACCAACCTCTTGTCCCTTGATTTGAGTTTTGGCAATATCTATCACTGGCACGACTTGTAATATTTTCTGTAGTTTTCACATTCTTTTCTTTATATGGCTGGGGAGCCAACATGTATTTTGAGATAATTTTTATTCTGTTTTTAATGAATATGAATATATTATTATATAAGTATCAGGCGTATTTTACCTTTGTAATATATTATTGGCCACCTAGGCTTCTTTATTACTGGCCCTGGATTCTTGTTCTATGAAAAATTCAAATGAAAAATATTTCCTTTATAATTTTTTTCATTTGACAGTTATTTCCTTTATAAAAGTTTTCATTTCACATTTTCATAGAAACAGAATTGACCCCCTGAATAAATAAATGAAATGAAATGAAAATAATTTTTATCAACAATCCACTTTAAAAATACTTGGTAATTGATAAAAATATTAAATGTTTGATATGTGGCAACATCTGTAACAGCTGTTTTTGTTTTGTTTTGACAGATACATACATACATATGTATGTAAAAATTGTTTATTTACGCCCGAAGAATTTCTGCAATTTCCAAAAAAGTGAACAAAAACCGTTTAAAGGTCATTAAATGGCAAAAAGAAATGAAAATGTTTAATATTGCATTTTGAATGATGTGCGAAACGACAAACGCTGAGGAATACAAAGAAAACCAAGCAAAATTTTGTGGAAGTCGTTCCATGCGATGCCAATATCTCACTGGATCTTTTGTATTAGTTCAAATGAAATTGTGAAAGATCCCATTTTCAGCATTTGGAAGGAATTTCAAGAATTGTAAATAAATACAATACGTGAAACATCCGATCTCTTCTCCAGCAATAGGACCAATCATATGAATGCTAAGTACAATTCGTGAAATTCGGATCCTATTCAACATTTGAACCAATTTCATGGATTT
This sequence comes from Musca autumnalis, assembly GCF_047663935.1. NCBI lineage: Eukaryota > Metazoa > Arthropoda > Insecta > Diptera > Muscidae > Musca > Musca autumnalis. Next base: position 153,533,741 of record NW_027412088.1, on the reverse strand, counting down.
TAAATACAATTTCTCAATTTTCAAGAAGGTTAACCCTGCAGAAGGCTATATAATATAAACATGCCCTTTTTTATGAATTTAATCCTTCCTATTGTGGCTTGTTCGTGGAATATTCCATGCCAAGGTGGTTGTTAAGATACCATTCCACTGGGTTATTGAAGATGCCATCCAAAATGATTTGGATCTTTTAGGGGTCACAGTCTTGTAAAAAGAATGGGCGAAGGTGGTAAAAAGGTGACATATAACTTGCACTCATGCTTGAATAGAATCTTTGGCATCGAATATTTTGCTGGGAACCTTAGCGAAGTACCTACAAAAAAAATTTTAGAAAGGTGTTGCTCCTGATAGTATCCTCTTCCATTCCTGTTTTCATCATATGATTCTGAACCGCTTCCCATATCTGAAAAATTTTGGCCAACTTCAACTCCACCTCCAAATTACGCCAAACTCGATTGAGGTCTTCCTTGCTTCATTGATACACGGATGAACATGTATAGTTGCCAAAAGAATTTTTAATTGTTTTTTTATTTGTTACCTTTAACGTAAAACACAAATAAATACAATTGATTATCATTGCAAAAGATTCGTTTCTTGTCGATTTTTTCTCTAAAAATTTCCATAGTTACATTTTTTTGTTCAACTCACCTTGATTTCTGTGGTGAGAGAAAATTGCCTCACATTCTCACTTTTTTGACATTAATGATAGCTACTTTTCTCACGAACGTGAGTTTTGTTCTCCCTTATGATGTTTATAATAAGGGAGGAGGCGAGAGTGAGAAAACTCACGGTGAGATGATGTTCATGATTGGGCTGCTTATTTTTGTGGAAAAATATTATAAATATTACGATTCAGCTATATTTATTGATTGTTTTATTAATATATTAATTATTTCTTATTTATTTTGCTTAAAATTGAAGAACTTTTTCACTGCTTTGGAGTGAGTTTTTCTTTCATGCATTGGCGCCAATGTTTTTGTTTTGGCTGTTAACTGTTATCTTGCTAAAGTTTACTAAATGCTGTCTTTTTACTTTTTTCTCTATTTTCGTATCAAAGAGTAAAATCTCTCTTACTCTCTGAAAATAAGTTACTGAATAATTATTACTGAAAAAGTAAAAAGACACAACTATTATAAGAGAAATAAAAAATATGTCCCTTGGTGGAATAAAGATCTTAATACACTACACATTGACTAAGTGAAAAAACTCTGTATTTTTTAAAGAAGACCAAGTTTCGAAAATCCTACTATATACAAGAAGGCAAATGCAAAATTCAGGTATGAAAACAAGAAGGCAAAGGCCATTTGTTTTGAAAAAATTACAAAAACAATAAGTAAGAATACGCCAAAAGGGCAAAATAAACAAGATTTCCAGCAGATGCTCTATGCATACATTTACAATAATCGAAACAAATAACGGCACTTTATCAGACCCAACAGATATTGCAAATTATTTTGGTGATCGCTGGTCAAATAAATCATCTAACAACAATTTTCATTTGGATTTCTGCTATGCAAAAAATGCTTTGCCAAATAAATACACCAACTCACCTGGTAACAAACATGCATCAATGATAGAGCAAAGTATAACTTTGAATGAAATAACATATGCTTTGAAAAAGGTTAAAGGAAGTACCCCGGGGCATGATCGCATCTCACATTGCATGATCCAAAACCTGTCTAATTATGGCTGTTCTACTCTCCTTATATAATTTAGTTCTCGATACAGGAATAATTCCCCACTCATGGAAACTGGCTTTAGTTTCAGCAATACCCAAACCTAACAAGATTAAAACGAATTTCTCCAGTTACCGACCCATATCGTTATTACCATGCATATCTAAATTACTGGAAAGAATTATTTCGAAAAGAATCGCATGGTTTCTAAAATCTCGTAAACTTCGTGCTTTAAACCAAGTGGCTTTTAAAGAAAACCAAGGTTGCACAGACGCCTTGTTGCATGGTATAAGTAAAGAGTAAATCTACCTCATTACTGCCTATTTAATGGAAAAAATCTATAGATTCCTTGTTTTCCTGAATTCCTAAAACATCAAAATTAGTAAACACAAAAGCAACAAGTGGGTTTGTTTACAATACCAATGTTGAGCATTTAAAAAAAAACCCCACAAATTAATGAAGAGCCAAGGTTTCTCCACATAATCGAGTTGTGGATATGATAAAATGTTTGTTTCAATGAAAAGCTGACCAATTTCTTCCATACAAATGTTCCAAAATCTATTTTAAAAACCATTGCATTCGATTGCTTCTAAAATTGTTTGGCATATTATTCAAACAGCACACACACATACAAAGATTGTGTATATTGTCTTGACGTTTTAGGAACAGTCGAAAGAAAAAAATTAAGTTGACAGGAAGCTTTAGCTAACCTTTCTTATTAAACCATGCCTTGTTGCATATTGATTACTTTGTAACTAATGCTTGGTTTACATTTACGGAATCCACTCGTTTGCAACTGTCAAATCCATAGGTTAAGCGTCAAATGAAATCCAGATGAGATTTCATTTGACGTTTGAGCTATGGAATTGACAGTTGAAATCGAGTGGATTTCGTAAATGTAAACTTAGCATAAGGGCTTGTCGTCAAAGAATCACACCTCTATATTAGCAATCGATTTCGACAAAGCTTTTGACCGCATAGGGGCTCATGTCATATTAGATGCCTTGGCATCGTGGGGAATTGGATCAAAAATTTTAAATTACATCAAATTATTCCTGACAAATTGCCATTTTCGCGTAAAGATAAACAACCATTTGTCACAACAATACCCTTTACACAATGGAATACCGCAAGGATCGCCACCCTCGATTGTTCTTTTTCAAATTGCATTTAACCAAATAAGTGCTATCATAAACAAACACAACAAAATATATCACTGCTTGTATGCTGATGACTTGTACATACTGAGCCTCAACAAAAACAACTATGATACTATCGCCCTTTTTACCGACGTTCTGAATGAAACAAGTGAGCAAAGGCTATAGTCGGGACGGGGCCGACCATGTGATACCCTACACCACTACACTGGTAAACATTTCTTTTAGGGAATATAATCCGACTAGCACCAAAAAATGTGCCTCTTCCTCTGTGGGACCCCCATTAACCCCTAAAATTTCGTGACGATCCGATCAAAATTGCAACCTGTGGCGTGATTACAAAATAATCGGAAAATGGGTACATTATCGACTATTGCCATATCTCTGATATTTGACCACCTACGACAACCTAATTTACATCGCTGGAAAGGTGATATTTTATACTTTCCTTGCCAGGTTTTGCTTTTGATATACCTCTTAAAGAAACAGAGATATTGGCTTTGAAATAAAATGTTGACCTTTCTCCAAATAAGTGTTTGCCCATTCCGACCCCTGAATATTATCCGACCATCATCAAAATCAATAGGCTTCTTCATCTGTGAGATCCCTATTAACCCTCAAATTTTCGTGACGATCCGATTAAAATTGCGACCTGTAGCGTGATTTCCGACTATTGCGATATCTCCGTTATTTGGTTACCTACGCCGACCTAGTTTGCATCATTGTAAAGACGGGATCTTCTACTTTCATAGTCATAGTTTTGCTTTTGGAAAATTTTCAACCAAAGCTGTGATATGCGTCAATATAATTAAAATCGCAAAAATTAAAATTGGGGTTTTATTTGCTACTATTGTGATATCTTCGTTGTTTGATCACCTACGAGCACCTACTTTACATCATTCGAAAGGTGATATTTTCTGCTTTCATTGTCAGGTTTTGCTTTTGGTATACCCCATATACAAGCTGAGATATTCGCTTTGGAAAAAAACGTTGTCTTTTTATCCACCTAAGTTTTTTGCCCTTTCCGACCCCTAAATATTATCCGACCATCACCAAAATCAATAGGCTTCTTCCCCTCCGGGACCCCCATCAACATCCAAAATTTCGTGACGATCCGATCAAAATTGCGACCTGTAGCGTGATTACAAGGTTTAGATGGACAGACGGACAGACGGACGGACACACATAGCCAGATCGACTCAGCTCGTCGAGACATTCATTTTGGTATATACAAGTATGGGTCTACGACCATTATTTCGATGCGTTACAAACTTTTTGGCCAAAACCAACTTATAATACCCTCCCCACATAGTGGTGTAGGGTATAATAACCGCCTGAAAAAAAACATCAGGCGCTAAAATTTCACCAGCCAAATCTTCAGTACTGCATATCTGTACGAAACATGGATGTATTCCTCCAGAATTATCGATTAATGGCACAATTTTTCCTCGCGTCGACAAATTAAAAATACTTGGCATTATTTTGGAAAAAAATTACCGTTGGAATAATCACATTCTTAATCTTAAAAAGAGTCTTCAACACAGAGCAAATATTATCAAGTATCTATCTGGACGGATAACATTCTGCACTTCAAAGAGAAATTGCCACATTACAAAGCGAAATATCCTTTTTGGATGTATACAGAAGTTAATTGTGATCAACGCCTCACTAAATATGTATATTACCCTGCGTTTACAAATGACAGGACAGTTGAATTCATGTATTGATTGTCAAAATCCCACAACTTGCCTGTGTGACGTAGGCGTCCAGACAACTGCAAAAACAGTTGTAAAATTATGAATGAAAATCACCGATTTCTTTTTGTTTTCCGTTCACATATTTTGTTTTGTACATATTCTTTTGTTTTCAGCACATTTGAATTATCATCTCACTTCTTTTTCACAAAAATGTCAAAAATTTGTTAACCCGGCTGTCTGTGAAAAACTGATGGACAGCTGAGAGACAAACGACAAATGTATGCATGTGTTAGTAAATCAGAGTTGTATTTGAAGACAAACTGTCTGGTGTAAACGCCTAGTTAAAAAAGATACACCAAACGAAATATACGAGCAGCTTTTTTACGACTTCTTATCAAAACATACTAATTGGGATTGCCTTTATACGGATGCATCTAAGAACATGTGGTGTACTGCATATGCAGTTGTCAATACAACTGGACAAACACTAGGATTTAAAATACTAAATAATTCATCTTCAATTTTTACTGCCGAGGCAGCCGGAGTTTTACACGCACTTAACATTAAGGAGTCAAATCATGGTTTAATAAGAAAGGTTAGCTAAAGCTTTCTGTCAGTTTAATTTTTTTCTTTCGAGTGTACCTAAAACGTCAAAACAATATACACAATCTGTTTATGTGTGTGTGCTGTTTGAATAATATCCCAAACAATTTTAAAAACAATCAAATTCAATGATTTTTAAAATTGTTTTTAGAACATTTGTAGGGAAGAAATTCGTAAGCTTTGCATTGAAACAATCATTTTATCATATCCACAATTCGATTATGTGGAGAAACTTTAACACTTCATTCATTTTTCGCGTTTTTTATAAAATGCTCAAAAAAGGTATTGTAAACAAAACCACTTGTTGCTTTTGTGTTTACTAATTTTGAAGTTTTTGGAATGCAGGAAAAACAAGGGTTCTAGAGATTGTTTTCATTTAAATCTACCTTTTTACTTATACCATGAGTCAAATAAAAAAACCATTATAGGGTAAGTGCACCTAATGTCGGCATGTACCAGTAGTCGGCACCTTTTGAATTTGAACTCAAATAACTGAAAATTAAGAAAACAAAATAGGAAAATAATCTTAAAAATACTTTAACAATATTGTCAGCTAACTTTATATAAAATTTCATTGAGCTAGGACCAATTTTTATATCGAAATTTAAGTTTTTGTCAGTGAAGGGTTTTCACCACAGCCGAAAATGCATGTTTCTTAAGAAAAAAATTGTGGAGATGTTAACCTTATAAGCTCTGTAATTATATTAAAATGTTAAAAGAACACTTTAGGAAAATAAATTTTTAAAATATATTTATAATTGTGCAATTTTTGCTGATGCCGACTTTAGGGACAAAAAAATATAAAATTTGCCTGAAGTCGGCATGGGGTTATAAACATTGGTTTTTATCGATTACTTTTAGCTAAAAATTATAAAAAATACTAAAGAAATACTTTAAAGGCTAATTAATAAAAAAATTGTTTCAATTTGAAAGGAACTTTAGCGATTTAAAGCAATATTAGCCATGGTTTTAAGTACATACGTTGTGGGGTGCCGACAACTGGGTCATATCATGCCGACTATTGGTACGACCTAATTTATTTAACAATATGTTTAAATTTCATTTTTTTTTTATTAAGTAAAATCAATAGAAATGTATATAATAAACTAGAAATGTATAAATAACAAATGCTTAAGCTATTGTTCTTTCAAATATTTAAGAAAAAATATGAAGTATGAATTTTTTCTTTATTTAAATATAACATGCCGACTACTGGATCATATCATGCCGACTATTGGGTAATGGTGCCGACTACTGGTGAAAAAACAGTATTTCACTAAAATTGTAATTTTTGCATGTTGAACAGAAATAATCAAAAAAATTGTTTATATAATCTAAAACTACACAAAATAACGAATCATAACAACTTAAATTCAATTTGATTGGACATTAAGACTCGGAATTACATACGGCTAAAGATACGAGAATCCTTAAAGTGCCGACTACTGGTGCACTTACCCTATTTACAGATAGTTTATCTGTTGTAAAAGCGGTTTCAAACTTCTCTAATGAGAAATGGATCTCTATTAACATTATACGAGACACATTATTAGTTAAAAAATATAAAATGTCACTTTTCTGGGTTCCTGCAGATTCGGCCGCTAAATATGCCTGCTCGGCGCCTCTTCTGACCGATGCACTAATTGAAAAAATTGACTTAAAAATTTGAAATTCGTCAACTTTTCTCAACGAAATATAAAAACTATCAACACCATGACTACAATATCATAAACCCTGACAACATAGTTCCTATTTTTCCCTGCAATCTTGGAAAAAAACTAATCCGCATACATACACTTTCTACACACCTGCCATGGTAGAACAAATACAAGGTAAAGTTAATACTACAACAAATACAACTCGAACAACAACCACAAAGGAATTTGTTTTTGTTTGTAACGTTACTGCCAGTTGTATTTGTAAACAAAACAATGAAATGTCTATAAATTATTGGAATTTAAAAAACTATTAATTTTTCACATTTGGTTGAATATTTTGGAAAACATTAATGAAAATTCGTTACATTTTAAATTTTTATGTTTCCACATCATTCCACTAAATGCATAAATTCTCGCAGAAAGTAGAATTCTTGCAGAAAAGTTTGGGGTCGCTGGAAATTCATAGAAAAAGGAGAAGCTGTTTCAATGTTTTGTTTTAGAAATCAAAGAAGCACATGTTTATTAGGGTTTTATTTTTTTAAATTTTAACAAAATACCTCACACATTAACAAACGTTGTATCGCCTCTACAAGCGGTGATTTACTGCGCGGCTTATCGTTCGAACTTGGAGGAGGTTACATATCATTGATATGAAGAAGTCATTCTGGGAAATGTTTTTTTCCGAATGATATATTTTATTCTCAAAAAATATATGTCCCTAATGTACATCGAAATAGAAATAAATGTATAAAATGTCATATGAAATTTGACACTAACGTTACTACCCAGTTCAGTCAGCTGTGTACTGCTGCTACCTTTTCTTATTCTACCATGCACACCTGCATATAATTGATAAAAACACTGACAACAAATGCCAAAAATGTAATAACACTTGTATGGTCGAACACATTCTAAGCCAATGCAGTTTTCTAAATCAACAGCATATCAACATACTTCATGGCAAAGGACTGGATATTTTAAAAACACCTACCACGGAAACTGTCGAAGTAGTATACAAATTCAGTTTTTGCAGTTTTTCTAAAAATGCTTGGGTTTTGAATAAATTTTTAAATTGTGTATTTTTCCTGTCATAAGTAATTTATTTCGATAAATTCTCTCATTTGTTAGAGATGGGACATATTTTACCTTCGTTCGGAGAGTAATTTAAATTGAACAATGTACAAAAATCGTTGTTCGTTCTCAAAATTTTGTATGGGAAACTAAGTAATTATATCGTAATTTGGGTTCGAACAACGAATAGAGAGCGAATTAGCCTTAGTATGAAAATGGCATAAAAATATTGAAAATACAAAATTATTCAGAATTTATGGAAAAAATGAATGAAAAGTGTGTAGATAAATATAGAAGATACATTTGAAGGAAGTCTATTGCTTTTCCTGTTCATTTAATGTATATTTTATGTGTTTTCGGTTCAAATTTTCGTGAAAACAAGGAAGCAAAAATGAAGGAAATGTTGTTTATGTTTCTGTTAATTACGAATGGTGTCGTGGAAACGGGTTTATTCGTGTACGTCGGTCGATAGGCGAACAACGTAATTGAAACGCTTGTGAACATGACATTATCAGCCCAATCATGCTTGAATATTCTTGCGGAATACAACTCTCGCGGAATAGATTTTTCTCGAGAGAATATTCCTCCTATCATGAATAATGTGAGAAAAATAATCATTGAATTTGGCAGCACTGAAGGGTCTTTTTCATACCTTGTGTGCGCTAATTGTTGTGAAAACAAAGCGAAAATTTTAAGTGTTTGTGTTTTTAAACAAAATCAACAAATTTAATCAAATTATTTACACTATTATACATCAAAGATATTCAGAAGATGTTACTATCATGAATGTGTTAGAAACGAGTGTTTTTAATTAAATAATGGCAAAAATTGAATAAATACGAATTCTGAAATAAAAATAATTGAAAATATGCTTTTATCCAGTGTTTTTTCAGTATTGTTGTGCAACAACAAAAATTCTCTCATCCCATCGTTGATCGGTACCATGGTCTGTGTTTAGACCATAGTCGACCAAGAAGAGCGAGCGCTTAAATTGTTTATGTGTGGGTAAAATTACACTGAAAAATATATTGTTGGCGCGTTCGCTTTGTATGACTTAAATTAAAAATAATATAAATAACTTCATAATTTGAAAAGTATTTTTCTTCATATGTTATTTTTTTTGAGAGAAAAAACAAATTGTATATAAAAATGATTTTTTAAGACTTTCTAAGCATACATACATTTTTTATTGTTGCATTGCAGACGAGGCATTCTGCGTCATTAAAAATATTAATACAAAACAAAAATCATTTTCAAATTCTTCCCTCCACATATTTGCTGTACAACTGCAAAATCTTTTCTGTGTACCCAAAAATAAACAAATAAAGCGGCATCAACCTGCTTGCATGAAATTCAGTACAAGACTGAAGTAAAAAAATCAAAACATTTGCTCTCTTACTTTGCGTTCGGGTCGCGTGTGTGTGATTTGCCGAAAAACTTCGTAACCAAATCAATACCCACGAACGGGTTTGGTTTAGACACACAAATTTCTCGGGAAAGTAAATTGAGTTTTTTGGGAGAGAGCGGGGAGGAAAGAGCTCCGCAATACTCTTTCCTACCCCCTATTGCCTAAAAACTGAATTTACTTTCCCGAGAAATTTGTGTGTCTAAACACGGAAATGGTACAATTACAAAGGTAGATACTTCGGCGAATTGCTACAACAAAGCAACTTTTTTTTGTAATGTAAACTGTCAAAATTTTCTTCAAATGGTCTCTTGTTGTCTCTTTTTATCGCTTGTGTTTGTCTATCATGGCCAATTATAGGTCCTCCATCAAGCGAATTCAAAGAAAAACAAAGATTTTAAATGTCAAATTTTATAAACAGAGGCGAAAAAATGTTTGAGGCGAATTTCTTTTCTGTCAATTCAGGTAGATACATACAAAACATTTCCGAGAAAAAGTTGTTCCCGTAGTTATTTTTGTTTGACGAAGTAGAAAATACCAGCTGATCGAAGATGAACTGCTAAAATAAGTTATTGTAAATTAAATTCTCATACAAAACACAACAAATGTTGATTTTCTACGTGTATAACATTAAGTTTATTTTTTTCTGTTTTCGAGATACATCTACCTGTTTCTGTACAGTTTGACATTTCTATACCTCACAGCGAATTCAAATGACAAATATGAATTTTTGACAGTTCAAATCGAAATCATCTGATTTTGCTGGAGGACCTATAATTGGGCCATGTTTGTCTATAAAGTGTAGACATGCTATCTCTTACTAACCGAATCATATGGTTTTTTGTTTTGATTTTTCATGGCGAATTCCTAGTTGTTTGACGTTTTAGATTCGATCAGCTGGGCTGAGGCATCTACCTTTGTAATTGTACCATGATCGGTACAAAAAGTGGAGAGTGACTAAGTTTGCAAAGTGATGTTATTTTGTAAAATTTGTTCAATTTTTAATAAATTTCCAACTACAAGTAAAAGATTTTAGTATAAAATCCCAACAAAAGTGTTTATTTTGCATGTTTTGTACAAAGTTTGTGGGAAATACTAAGATTTTTTGCAAACTCCCTTCAGTTTTGCAAGGGAGATTTTTTTGGAGGAAAACACATCTTTGATAGCGTTCATGATACCTACTTTTTCTCTATCGGATTTTTTTCCATCCGGATTTTTTGTTTGTGATAGCAAATAAGGTAAAAGAGAGAAATTCCGCACGGAATTTTCATTCATGATTGGGCTGTATGTCATGCAACGTTTGAGTAATTTTTTTATCGGAGGCCTAATTACGACATTGGATCGAGTATTTACTAGTGAATCAAAAAATATAAAAGTTTTCATTTCACATTTTCATAGAAACATTGCATTCTTGCTTAAGTCATATCTGGTAAATGACTAAAGACCAAGTTCGACCTAATTCAAATGTGATTCTGAAATTTTTTTATTAGGTCGAACTTGACTTCAGTAGTGCGATTCTCTAATGGCCCCGGCATATGCGGTACGTTGTGCGTTGCGTTACAACAACCACATGAAAACTTCAACTTCAAGTTTGTTCTTGAAGTTTTCATGTGGTTATTGTAACGCAACGCTCAACGCGCCGTATGTGCCGGGGCCATAACTCATTTTTTGAGTTACCGACAATTCTCGGTAAAATGAAAATGCTTATTACCGATGTTTTTCGGTAAGTTAGCGACGAATAAAAAGCAGTTGTAAAGTTCTACCGATAGCAAGAGTGTTGTCAATTTTTATTTGAACTTCTCATTCATAATGTTTGGTTTACATTCGGCGTCTTTTCGTGATTTCGAAGGCGTTTCGTGATTTCGCGCGAAATCAAGCAAAAATTGTCATGATTTCGCATACAAAAATGAAATCATCTCATTTCGTGATTTCAGCGAAATCAACATCGAAATCACAGTACACATGATATACAACCCTGCTTTTGCCTGAAAAAGTACCAAAAGTTGCAACACTTTTCACGTATCACAATAAACAAGGTAGATGGTCAGTTGCTGCAACAAAAAATTGTATTATCAAAATTTGTAAGCAATGTGAAAAAATATGAAATTACTTTGTTAAAATGCTGTTTTTGTTCCCGTACTTTTTAGTGGTTATGTTAGAAAAAAGAGCGAATTTTCATAAATTGCTTCCCCATACAAATTTCTTAAAAAAGACGGGAACGGAAAAATTACGGAAATTGCAAAAACTCCAGCAGAAATGTCAAAATCAACGTATCAGCTATCGTAGTTAGATGCCAACGAACATGATGCTAGTTTCTAATACCCTAGACAGACAGGCCAAAATTGTATGGCAGAAAATAGGAGAAGAGAGTGTTATTCGGCGCTGCTATTGTTTAAAGAGAAGTGCAAGTCTTGCTAGATTTCGGAGTACGGGAAATCAGTTTTAGCACTGAACGGGCAAACTACTTCAAGTAATAATATTTTGCAGGTTCTGAGCACAAATGTTATCTATCAAAATTTATTATTATGACGTCTCAACGATAAAATATTTTTTTATTTGATAGTACTATACACAATTAATACGATATATAGCTAATTTTACGGTAATTTTCGAAATAAAGTTGTAAAGTTCTATATTGTCGTATATTTTTGATGACTAATTAAATATACAACAACTCGTTTTGAAAATTCATGTTCGATCAGCTGCGCATATGCATCTACCTTGATAATTGTGATATGTTTGAAATCAACAAAAAAATAAGTATAAACACCGGGGTGTATTTCAGGATTTCGTAAAATCCAGTGGATTTTGGAGCGCAAGTGTAAACTTGGCATAACTTTGCATTTTAACTTTAACGATTTTTGTCGGTAACTCAAAAAATGTGTTAAGCCCCCGGCACATACGGTACGTTGTGCGACGCGTTGCGCTTTGAAAACAACAACCACATGAAAAATGTGTAAGTGATGCCAAGTTTGTTCTTGAAGTTTTCATGTGGTTGTTGTAACACAACGCTCAACGCGCCGTATGTGCCGATGCCTTTATGGCCCCGGCACATACGGTACATTGTGCGTTGCGTCACGCGTTAGAAACAACAACCACATGAAAAAATGTAAGTGATGCCAAGTTTTGAAAAAAACTTTTGTGTGAGAAAAATTTTTCTCTTTTACGAGCTTTACTATTAAAAAGTACAGGAACAAAGCTTATATGAACAGGAAAAGCAATAGACTTTCCTTCAAATGTATATTCTATATTGAACTACACACTTTTCATTCATTTTTTCCCATAAATTCTGAATAATTTTGTATTTTCAATTTATTTATATTTGTTTCTATTTGCAAAATTAAAGAGAGAGAGAGAGACATGTCAAAACAATGTTTGTGTATACAGTAGGGTTATGACTTTTTTACAACCTCATATCCCTGTATCATAGCGTGATGAGTTTTGCCATAAGATTACATAAAATCATAATTATAAGGTGATTCGGTGAAAAAACCTCACGCACAAAATGATTTTCAAATTTGAATTTATCAACATTATGGACAATTTTTTGAAGTCACTGCAAGCAGATATACAATTGAAAATAAACTTTAGAGTCACATGAGATAACTAAACTGACATAACATTTAATTTTCTGCAATTCTGAGAATCGTAAAAATGTCGTAAACGGTTTTTTTAAGATATAATTTTTTTACAAAAAACAAAAAATTTAAATTTTTTTTAAAGTTTTTTTGTGCATGACCTTTTTCAATATTTGAATGAAATAAACATTATTATAGTAATTAGTAGGCTTATATTTATTCATTCGTGCCACAAAAAATAATTTTTGAAAAAAACATTTTTTTTTCATATCATACATTTTTTAAAAAATTATATTTTTAAAATCGACTTGTGCGTGAACTTTTTTTATATTTCAATGGAATAAACGATAGCGTAGTGATTATTAGGCAAAAGTTCATTCATCCCTGCTACAGGAAATCATTTTTGAGAAAAAATGTCAAAAAGTCATAACCCTAGTGTAAACGCTGGTGAAAAAGTGAACATTTTTGGGTGGCATGTCATAACGTCCAGGGTCATAATGTCCATGGACGCTATGACACCAAAAAAACTGTCATATCGTCCATGGACATTGTGACACTTTCTCAAATGTCATAATGTCCATGGACCTTAAGACACTTTAAAAATAAAAAATATGGTATAAAAGTTTTATTCATAATTCATAATTCTATATATAAATTTTTAAATTTGTTTCAACAATTTGTCTGTTACCCTGCGTTTACAAATGACAGGCCAGTTGAGTTCATGTATTGATTGTCAAAAACCCAAAACTTGCCTGTATGACGTAGGCGTCCAGACAACTGCAAAAACAGTTGTAAAATTATGAATGAAAATCATCGATTTCTTTTCGTTTTCCGTTCACTTATTTTGTTTTTGTACACTTTCTTTTGTTTTCAGCACATTCGACTTATCATCTCACTTCTTTTTCACAAAAATGTCAAAAAATTGTTAACCCGACTGTCTTTGAAAACATGATGGACAGCTTGGAGACAAACGACAAATATATGTATGTGTTAGTAAATCAGAGTTGTATTTGAAGACAAACTGTCTGGTGTAAACGCCTAGTAATAAGGGCAAAGCAAAGGCGATCGATTTGTTTTGGACTTTGCATCTAACTTTTCAAAACAATACGAACAAATCTTGAAATGTTTACATGGTTGTAGCAAAATATTTCTCGGTTCCTGCACACAAATAACACATTTAAGGACCTCTGTAGGTTGACTCGGAGATGTTTCTGCATCCTCCTGAGTCTCCGATTCAGAAATATCTTGGCTATCAGCATCCTCTATGATGTCATTATTAACAATGTTGTTTTCCTTGTTAATAATAGCTTCGAAGAACTCAGATAGAGTCATAACACCTTTCTTGAGTTTTTCGGTAAGACAACTGATCTTACAGTTTTTACTATATTGAATTCGTCGTTTTTTCGGCAAAACTCTCGTCCGTCTTTATTCGTCAAAAACAAAGGGAATGGAAAATCGGTCGCCGAAGTCGCTGCGGAAAACCGTAAATGCAAATGTAATGAAAAATCGGCGGCCGATTTTTCATTACATTTGCATTTACGGTTTTCCGCACCGACTTCTTCACAGTGTCGTCCGTCTTTATTCGTCAAAAACAAAGGGAATGGAAAATCGGCGGCCGATTTTTCATTCCCTTTATCCTGCTCACCACCACCGAGAATAATTTGTCATACCTTTCTCATCCACTGTTTTTCGAAGTATTTTAGAAATGTATTAAACATTTCCTTATCGTTTTGGGAAAAATTCTCTAATTCATTTTTAAGTGTTACACATTTTTTGCCCAAAAATTTGATTTTCGTCGGTTAGTACAAGTAATTTGGAATTCTTGTGAAATCCTGAATTCGAACTTCAAAATTAATTTTTAAACTTCCATTTCTTTTTTTATTTTTTTTTCCAATTTTCTACCGCACTATTCAATTGACGCTTTCAGAATGAATCTCCAATTCAATAGCACATCACAAAACAGCTTCTGAGTAAACTACTCACTAAATAACGTTTCTTTTCATCGAAATTTTAAGTTTTTGGACATTATGTCACTCCAAAAGTGTCATAATCTCCATGGACGTAGTGTCGCAAATTTTTAGACTTTATGACACTCCCAAATGTGTCATTTTGTCCATGGACGCTACGACACCTTTTTTGGTGCCATAGCGTCCATGGACGTTATGACCCTGGACGTTATGACATGCCACCCATTTTTGCAAAAAATATCTAATATTAATAGCCTTTATTTTAAAGGAGTACAATTTCTAATAGAAAACATTTCAAAATAAAGTTGTTAAAATCTAGTTAAAACGAACTAGATTAGTTCCAAAGAACTAGATTTTAACCGGCCTAGTTTACTATATAGTTCAGTGGACACCGGTCGTTTATATGAACGAACTGTGAATGAGTAATATTACCTCTTTGTTTTTATGAAATGACGCATACGCAAACGAACTATCGTACTGAACTAGTTCACTAGATTTAACAACTCTATTTCAAAAATGCATCAGTCGATGTTTACCAAAGGAAAGACTCTTTCAGAGAGGCTAATGAAAACAGCCACCAAATTCTCTCTCATTTATTTTAAGAGAGAATTATTAAGGTTGATGTATTAGAAAAGATTTTGCGAATATTTATTAATTTTCTTATTTTCTTAGCACAACTTCATTCTGAAATTATTATTCAATGTATTGTTCAACAAATTCCACAAATATTTACATATTTTTATTCATTATTTTGTTTTTTTTTTTTAGTTTTTGCTTTCAAATAAGGTCTGTTCGATAACCCAAAAGTTTGTACAAGTTTGTACAAACTTTTACAAAATGCTGTTCGATAACAAACTTGTTCAATAATGCCTTGTTCATACTAAGGCTAACTCGCTCTTCATTCGTTGTTCGAACACAAATTACGATATTGTTACGGAATTAGATTTAACTAATGTCCGTGTAGACGTTGTTTTATTCCCCGATACGATTTGTACCAAATAAAACAGGGTTCGTTTTAGATTACGTTTCTACAATGCTTTATTTACTTTATTACACTTATTCGGAGCTGACTGTTATAGCTAAGTACACAGCTTTACTTTACTTCTTTACTAGTCGATGTTTACACTTCGGTATAAAATTCACAACTACTACTCACTGTTTGGCCGGAATCTCATATTTATACCCAAAATCTCCTTGGTCTAGAATTATCTAGAAATCTGGCAACATCTCGAATCTGTGCAACGAACACACAGACGCACATTCGCAATAAGCGAACAACCACATTCACATACATACATGGGTGAAATACGAGTGACGTAATTACAACAACAAATTTAAGAAATAAGGAAGTAACAAACTAACAATAATTACATGATTGTTGCAAAACAAAACAAACGCACATTAATGAAAGGTAAAGAACATCTAGAATAATGAAGAGAGTTCTACATGGTAGTTGTTGTTGCTTAAATAAAGTAACTGCGTAATAAAAACTTTACGTTACAATTCAAATTTTTAAATTAACGGAAATTAAACTAAACTAACTTAAACCTATCAGTTACATTCGTAACATTGCCTCCCGCTTAAGCCTGTTCGTCCCGAATAGGCACAGTTCCCTCTCGGTGGTATGGGCATTGGTAACACTGCCTCCCGCTTAAGCCTGTTCCTCTTGACTAGACGCAGTTCTCGTTCCGTAGTGGTGGCAACCGATTTAGATGTACCCTCTACTGCGTCAGCTCTGGACTTCTGCTCTTCTGGACGTTGCTTTCTCTCCAGGAATCTTGACGTTATACCTTCTTCCTTTGTGGTCACCTTCCTAAGTGCCACCTGGTCTTCATCGGACTTGTCCTTGCTTGTTGTACTGCCGCTTTTCGATGGACGTTTCCTCGACGTACATCTTCGCTTTTTCCTCCTCGTTGCGAGATTTTTCCGCTTTCGTACTGGCCATTTTTCGGCGGCTTCCACCTTCAGCGTACGGACATCTACAGCGATTTCGTCAGACTCTGCGCTAGGGCGACACATGCTTTTCTTCTCTTTGTAGCCCACATTAATCGGTATTTCCACATTGGACCAAGTCATCACACGGTGCTTTATGTTCAGGTTTATATCGAAGGCAATCATGAAGTCTACACCAAGTATAACTTCGTCCATAATATCGGCCACCACAAAATCGAAATTTACCGATTTTCTACCCATGCTCAGCCTTTGGTAGGCCTTTCCATGCACCGTTGCAGTCTCGCCTGTGGCCGTCCGCAATTTGACTCCATTTAACGGCAATACCTTCCCTTTTACCAAATCCGGTCTAATAATGGACTTTGTTGCACCGGTGTCCAATGTCAAGGTACGCAATACACCATTGACGAAGCCTTTAACCGTTAGGTTGTGATTCTCCTGCTGGACTATGGCTATAGAAATTGTGGGGCCATCGTTTTCATCCTCTGCCAGCGGCGCCTCGTGATTGACGGAATTCATTTTATTTGATTCACCTGATGTCTCTCTTTCCAGATTCTTGGCCACCGGTTGGTCGTCGCTTTTTGAAGGCGGTGAGGTGGATCTGGGCCTTGCTTGCCGCAATCTGCATTCTCGGGCCATGTGTCCAGTTTTCCGACAGTTATAACAAGTCTTTTTCGTTCTAGCAGCCCCTCGTTTCACACGCATCAGTGCATCCTTCAGCAGGTCGACAACGGTCTGGGAATTGTTGTCCTCAACTTGCAGCCTCCGCACGTTGTAAGCTTTAGGTTTCACCAGCATCTTCGCGGTTTCTTGGGCCAGGGCAAATGACACGGTTTCTGCAAATGTTCCCATCGGTGCCGCATACGTCGCAAATTTTATCTCTGGATCGCGAATACCACTTGCAAATGTCTCAATCTTTATGCGGTCCACCAATGGATGTGTCTCTCCTGGATATGCCAACTGCGCCAACCGCTCTATATCAGCCGCAAAGTCTTGTAAAGTCTCATTTGGCTTCTGGACTCTTCCCCTCAGTTCCATTCGGTAGATCTCTTGCTTGCGTTCACTACCGTACCTACGTTCAAGAGCAGCCATTATATCTCCATAGTTGTTCCTAGAAGCGGCGGGAATACTCTGTAATACGTCAGCAGCATCACCCTTCAATGACATCAGGAGTGATACCGCTTTGTCGTTGTCGTTCCAAGAATCTCTAGCAGCCATTGTCTCGAACTGTAATTTGAACACATTGAAAGAGGTAGAGCCGTCGAACACTGGAGGCTTAATTTTTATCGTGTTATGAATAGCTCTCACTGGGCCACCTTTGATTTCCAGTTCCGACATTTTCTTTTCTATGCCCAGAATCTTCTCATCTTGAGCCAGAAATTTCTCGTCAACAGACAAAATCTTTTTATCCAACTCTTTAATTTGTACCTCCACGTTTTCTACTCTCTTTTCAATCACCATCGTGATGTTCTCGAGTTTCTCGTTAATCGTTCTAGAATTTACCTCTAATTTCTCTTCCATGCTCTTAGCGATTTTTCTAGAGTTCTCTTCTAACTTTTCCTCTAATTTTCTGGAATATTCTTCACTCTTTCTGGAATTTTCTTCCATTTTAGCATCTAATTTCTCCATCATTTTACTGGAATTTTCTTCAACCATTCGACAATTTTCTGCTTTCATTTCCATCACAAGTCTGGAAGTTTTTTCGTTCTTTCTGGAATTTTCTTCCATTTTAGCATCTAATTTCTCCATCATCATAGCCAGCATTGATTTCAAATCGTCACCCCTGGCAGCTACCGACGAAACTTCCTCAACGCTGGATTCGCCCTTTGCCTCGACTTCCTCCTTCTCGAACTCATATTCATCGATGTTCATTCCACGGCGCTCGAACTCTTCCAACAAGCGTTTTTGTAGTTCGGCCTTGTTGCCAGTAGAACACAACTCCAACTTACTTAGCTCCTTCTTCAAGTCTTCCACTCGCAGATCCTTAAACTTCATTGTAGGATGATCGTAATCCCACTTCTGACACCAATTGTTACGGAATTAGATTTAACTAATGTCCGTGTAGACGTTGTTTTATTCCCCGATACGATTTGTACCAAATAAAACAGGGTTCGTTTTAGATTACGTTTCTACAATGCTTTATTTACTTTATTACACTTATTCGGAGCTGACTGTTATAGCTAAGTACACAGCTTTACTTTACTTCTTTACTAGTCGATGTTTACACTTCGGTATAAAATTCACAACTACTACTCACTGTTTGGCCGGAATCTCATATTTATACCCAAAATCTCCTTGGTCTAGAATTATCTAGAAATCTGGCAACATCTCGAATCTGTGCAACGAACACACAGACGCACATTCGCAATAAGCGAACAACCACATTCACATACATACATGGGTGAAATACGAGTGACGTAATTACAACAACAAATTTAAGAAATAAGGAAGTAACAAACTAACAATAATTACATGATTGTTGCAAAACAAAACAAACGCACATTAATGAAAGGTAAAGAACATCTAGAATAATGAAGAGAGTTCTACATGGTAGTTGTTGTTGCTTAAATAAAGTAACTGCGTAATAAAAACTTTACGTTACAATTCAAATTTATAAATTAACGGAAATTAAACTAAACTAACTTAAACCTATCAGTTACATTCGTAACAATATAATTACTTCATTTCCCACACAAAATTTTGATAACGAACAACGATTTTTGTACATTGTTAAATGTAAATTACTCTCCGAACGACGATAAAATATGTCCCATCTCTAACATATGAGAGAAATAAATTAATTATGACAGGAAAAATAAAAAATTTAAAAAGTTATTAAAAACCCAAACATTTTTAGAAAAACTGCAAAACATGAATGAAAAGTAACGGTTTATGCCATGTTCATACCAGCATTTGAATCACGTTGTTCGCTCTCATAATTATGTACACGAATTAACCCGTTCATACGACATGGTACACAATTCATAGCAATATGATTCATATTTTCATACTTTTTATTTACTGAATTTAAAGAAAGTTTCAGCCAAAAGACGAGTAAAATTAATTGATATAAACTGAAAAAATATTTGTCCTTCTTTCAGATATCTATTTAATATTAAATAATATTATTTTCATTCTTTCTTTTCTATTTTTTCTCACAATTTTGCTGTTTTCAGCACATTTTTTAATTTTTCTATTTTCAAAATTATCGAGAGAGAGACCTGCCAAAATAACTTTTTGGTATACAGATTTTCTGGCAGGCATTTGATTTTTGTTTCTAAATTTGAACGCGAATTTAAAACGATGGGCAAGAAATGCAGCTGTAGTAAAAGAGAAGAGAAAATTTGCTATGATTTGAATGTATACTAGGCGTTAAACCGTTTACTTTTCATTCACGTTTTGCAGTTTTTCTAAAAATATTTGGGTTTTTAATAAATTTTTAAATTTTATGTTTTTTCTGTCATAATTAATTTATTTTGATAAATTCTCTCATTTGTTAGAGATGGGACATATTTTATCGTCGTTCTGAGAGTAATTTAAATTGAACAATGTACAAAAATCGTTGTTCGTTCTCAAAATTTTGTATGGAAAATTAAGTAATTATATCGTAATTTGGGGTCGAACAACGAATAGAGAACGAATTACCGTCAGTCTGAACAAGGCATTAACGACTAGTCTGCATTCAAACCATATCAAATGTTGTCTTCTCTTTCATTGCAGTTGCATTTCTTGTCCGTCGTTTCAAATTCGCGTACAAATCTAGAAACAAAAATCAAATGCCTGCCATAAAGTCTGTGTACCAAAAAGTTATTTTGGCAGGCCTCTCTCTCCTTAATTTTCAAAATAGAAAAATTAAAAAATGTTCTGAAAACACCAAAATTATGAGAAAAAATAGAAACTATGAATGAAAATAATATAATTTAATATTAAATAGATATCTCATGGTTTAATAAGAAAGGTTAGCTAAAGCTTTGTGTCAGTTAAAATTTTTTCTTTCGAATATTCCTAAAACTTCAAAACAATATACACAATCTGTGTATGTGTGTGTAATATTTGAATAATATGCCAAACAATTTTAAAAACAATAGAATTCAATGATTTTTAAAATTGTTTTGAGAACATTTGTATGGAAGAAATTCTTCAGATTTGCATTGGAATAAAAATTTAATCATATCCACCATTCGGTTATGTGGAGAAACAATGGCACTTCATTCATTTTTCGCGTTTTTTATAAAATGCTTAAAAAAGATATTATAAACAAACACACTTGTTGCTTTTGTGTTTACTGATTTTGAAGTAATAGGAATTCAGGAAAAATCAGGGCTCTACAGATTGTTTTCATTTAAATCTACCTCTTTACTTATACCATGATATATCTGAATATTTAATATATTCAGATAATATTTTTTCAGTTCATGTCAGCTAATTCAACTCGTCTTTTGGCTGAAATTTTAGCTTAGTTCCCGTACTTTTTAATAGTAAAACTCGTAAAAGAGAAAAATTGTTCTCACACAAAAGTTTTTTTCAAAAAGTTCAGGAACGCAAAAATTAAAAAAAAAAACGTTAAAAAAGCTCGAAAAAATGTCAAAGTCGGCGTACCAGCCAATCAGACGCCGGCATCCATGTTACTATTTTTTACACGCTTAAATTTGTAGAGTAAAGCGTTTTTAAAGAGAGCGTAATTTAGCGCTATTTTTGTTTAAAGAGAAGTGAACATTTTACAACTTTTTTGTATACCGGAACGGGTTTTCGGGTAAAACGTGTAAAAGCCGTAAAAATTGTAAAAACTTTTTAGTTCTGGAACAAAGCTATAATTTGACATCAGAGGTTCCCAGCAGTTACGAAATATCTTCACCAAAAATTGTCAACATAGATCCAAATTTTGTTATAATCCTAACGATTTTCGGTATTTTCAGCGTTTTAGCTACATTTTTGAACGAACTACGTTTTATTTGACATTTGATGTTCCTAGTGATCATTAAACTTTTCCATTAAAAAATTGCTGTGTTCCAGAACTAAAAAGTTTTTACAATTTTTACGACTTTTACACATTTTACTCGAAAAAGCGTTCCCGTACACAAAAAAGTTGTAAAATGTTCACTTCTCTTTAAACAAAAATGGCGCTGAATGACGCTCTCTTTAATAGCCCGTTTCCACGGTACGTCGTTCGTTCTCTATTCGTTGTTCGACCGATAACTACGAATAAATTACTTATTTCCCCACACAAAATTCTATGAACGAACGACGATTTTTCTACGTTGTTCGATTAGAAATACTCTCTGAACGACGAATATGTATGTCCCATCCCTAACAAATGAGAGAATTTATCGAAAAAAATAATTATGACATGTCTAAATTCAAAATTGAAAAATTTGTTGAAAACACAAAAAATTTTAGAAAAAAGGAAACAGATGAATGAAAATTAATGAAATAAACATTTTATATAGATGCAGAAGATGGTTGTGTTTCCTTCTTAATTCCACACACATTTCTTGTCCATTAGTTCAAAATCGCGTAAAAAATCAGAAACAAAAAGGAAACAAATAACTGGAAGTCTGTATAACAAATATTGTTTTGACATGTCTCCGTCTCTTTATTTTGAAAATAGAAACATATAAAAATATATTGAAAATACAAAATTATTCAGAATTTATGGAAAAAATGAATGAAATGTGTGTAGTTAAACATAGAAGATACATTTGAAGGAAAGTCTATTGCTTTTCCTATTCATTTAATGTATAGTTTATGTATTTTCGGTTCAAATTTTCGTGAAAACAAGGAAACAAAAATGAAGGAAATTTTGTTTATGTTTCTGTTAATTGCGAATGGTGTCGTGAAAACGGGTTAATTCGTGTACGTCGTTCGACAGGCGAACAACGTAATTGAAACGCTCGTGTGAACATGACATAAAAACTTTTTACACGACAAATTTGGGCGAGTAAAAAAATAGTAACATGGTTGCCGGCGTCTGATTGGCTGATACGCCGACTTTGACATTTGTTCCAGTTTTTTGACGTATTTTCCATTTTTCCGTTCCCGAACTATTTCAAAAAACTTGTATGTGAGAACAACTTTTTTGCAGTTCTCTCTTTTACGAGTTTTACTATTAAAAAGTACGGGAACGAAGCTAATGTCAACATGGGTCAACGTAGGTATAGCCCACACATAAAGATACCTCCTGATATTTTCAAATTTTTCTGTTTTAAAAATTAACGAGAGAGAGACCTGCCAAAATAACTTTTTGGTACACAGACTTTCCGGCAAGCAGTTGATTTTTGTTTCTAAATTTGTACTCGATTTTGCAACAATGGACAATAAATGCAAGTGCAATGAAAGAGAAGACAAAATTTTCTATGATTTGAATGTATACTAGTCGTTAAACCGTTTACTTTTCATTCGTATTTTGCAGTTTTTCTAAAAATGTTTGGGTTTTTGATAAATTTTTAAATTTTGTATTTTTCTTGTTATAATTAATTTATTTTGATAAATTCTCTCATTTGTTAGAGATGGGACATATTTTATCGTCAATTACGCTGTTCGCCTGTCGAACGACATACACGAAATAACCCGTTTCCACGACACCATTCATAATTAACAGAAACATACACAAAATTTCTTTCATTTTTGTTTCCTTGTTTTCACGTAAATTTGAACCGAAACACACATAAAATATACATTAAAGCTTTGTTCCACAACAAAAAAGTTTTTACAATTATTACGACTTTTACACATTTTACCCGAAAAAGCTTTCCCGTACACAAAAAAGTTCTAAAATGTTCACTTCTCTTTAAACAAAAATGGCGCTGAATGACACTCTCTTTAAAAACTTTTTACACGGCAAATTTGGGCGAGTAAAAAATAGTAACATGTTGCCGGCGTCTGATTGGCTGATACGCCGACTTTGACATTTGTTCCAGCTTTTTTGACGTTTTTTCTATCTTTGCGTGTCCGAACTTTTCGAAAAAACTTTTGTGTGAGAACAATTTTTCTCTTTTACGAGCTTTACTATTAAAAAGTACAGGAACAAAGCTTATAGTGCGGTTACACTACAGTTTTTTGCCGGGTTAACCCACTTTATGAGGATTTATTGCTTAATCTGGTCAAATCTGACCAGATTTGCCATACAAAAATTAAATCCTCTCACGACTGGGTTTATTTTAAATCCGGCATAAATCCACCAAAAATACAGTGTTGTATTCGGTATTTGTGCAAAAAAATCCAACTCTACTCAAAAAGTACCAAAAGTTGCAACTGTTTTTGCAACAGAGTTTGTCGTGTTTTACACGTTTACGATTGGTCGCATGAGATTTTATGGAGTTAACAAATCTAAAGTTATTTGAAAATCATAAAATTATTTATTTTTTACATTAGACACTTTTTTAACAAAATACTTTTTGTTTTGATACCTTGATACAAAAATGTATCCCTGTGTGTAAAATATACCAATATGAGCAAAGAGGGGACGATATCTCATGCGAGAAATTGTAAAAGTGTTAAACACGACTTTATTAGTTATTTTGTATGTATACGTAAACAAACATCAGCTGACAGTTTATATCCTCGAAAAGCTAAGTCCCGGGCCACACTACAGTAATTTCACTGAAATTTTGATATGAAAATATTCGTCTCTAGATCGACGTCCATAGTAGAGTAAAACCATAAAATTGCTGTAGTGGGGAGTTCGATTTAAGAACACCTAATTTCATGAAATAAAATGTTTAGGTTATTATTTTCCATTCATATTTTTTCTTTTATCTAAAAATTTTTGCGTTTTCAACAAATTTTCAATTTTGAATTTAGGCATGTCATAATTAATTTTTTCGATAAATTCTCTCATTTGTTATGGATGGGACTTTTTCTACTCGAACAAAGTCAAGGCATATCGACCAGGTAGTGGCATCGACATACATATTTGTAATTGCTTTGTTCCAGAACCTGCACGAAGCTACTATTTTTTACTACGATAACACTTTTGCCTTAATGTTATCGGAAAAAATAGTAAAAATTAGTAGATTCTTGCATTTCTGGAACAGACCAAATATGTTATTTCAAAATTTTCTTTATGTTGTTGGAGAAATTACAACAAAAATAATTTTTTATAAAGGGATTTGACACTTCACATTCGAACAGCTGGTGTGATAGCACTACCTTGGTAATTGTGCCATGAACAAAGTAGAAAAATCGTCGTTCGTTCATAGAATTTTGTGTGGAGAAATAAGTAATTTATTCGTAGTTATGGGTCGAACAACGAATAGAGAACGAACGAAGTACCGTGGAAACGGCACATTAGTATGAACAAGGCATTAAGCTACATTTCTGACTGAACTGCCCGTAATTTGACATTTGACGTCCCCTGCAGTTACAAAACGTCTTCACCAAAATTTTTCAACATTGGCCCATGTTTTGGTATAGCCCCTCTTTATGGTTACCTGCCGATTTTCGGTATGCATCATATAGTGCGCCTCGCCCGGCCAATAAAAAAGACATAGTGTATTGTTTCAAAGAAAAGTTTTATTATTTTATAAATTTGTTTGTTTACAATTTGTTCATTACTATTTGCTTAATTAATTTTTATTTTGGTCGTTTCCAGTAATAGATTTGAGGCATAATTATGTATGTATGTTTGTGTATTCGGTACGGTCAATGCGATCCGTGCTAAAAATATTTTTAAAGGGTAGGTATGCGTAAAGAAAAACTTAACTAAATGATGGTTATTGTACGTTTACATTAACGAAATCGAGTCGGTTTCAACTGTCAATTCTTTAGCGTATACGTCAAATCCATTGGATTTCATTTGAGCAATGGAATTGACAGTTGAAATCGAGTGCATTTCGTAAATGTAAACCCACTATTATACTGGCGTTTATTTTCTGGAAGACTGCACTATTTTTATTCATTTCCTGTTAAATGTACATATGAACATTAACATTCCATCAAAATAGAGCAATTATCATGACAAACGTCGCCTAACTCGGAGTTGCATTTTTATTTGTGTTGGAAATGAAATTGACAATTTAAGCAACTTTCCACGGTATGTATTATGCGTAGCAACTGTCACTATTTACAACCCTTATGCTAGGTTTACATTTCCGAAATACACTCGATTTCAACTGTCAATTCCATTACTTAAACGTCAAATGAAATCCAATGGATTTCAGATGAGTTTTCATTCGACGTGTGTATAATGGCCCCGGCACATACGGTACGTTGTGCGTCGCGTTACAACAACCACATGAAAACTTCAAGAACAAACTTGGCATCACTTACATTTTTTCATGTGGTTGTTGTTTTTAACGCGTGACGCAACGCACCGTATGTGCCGGGGCCATAAGGAATTGACAGTTGAAATCCACTGGATTTCGTAATTGTAAACTTACTATAACAAAATTTTGAGGTACAAACGGAATTGGATATGATAATGGAAAATAACAGTTTCTATGCAAAATACATCTCGTAGAAAAGTCGCTTTAGTATTCTTCCGCTCAGCACTGCCCATTCAAAATTTATTGCCAAACTAGAGATCATAAATAATTGCTACTTATGATGTATTTGTAAAAATTATATTTTTATTGTTGTTTTTCCTTTTTTGAAAGCAGGTTAGATTACAAATGAATGCTAAGCAAATTTTAAGGCATACAAAAATGTTTAATTAGAATTACAAAAACAAAATGAAGAATGAACGAAAAATAAACTTTAGGTGATGTCACATTAATTTATTTTAAAATAATATCACATTCTTATTTTATTGGTTATTTTTATAAATACATAATTGGGCGATAATTAGACATCGGATTTTTGCATATTTTTGAAAATTATAATGCAAATAATTCGTTTATTAAACAATGGAAGCTGGAGCTTTGTACGCATTATTGATGATGACATCAAATTTCTGTCATTGGAGCGATATTAATCCCTAAACACATCCAAAGTTTGAGTAAAGTTTTGTATCGTTTCTGGTAGAAGAATAAAGAAAAATTGAAACTTGGCAGCACTTTGCCCTTTATTCATCTTCCAGAAATGGCGCAAAACTTTATCCAAACGTTGGATGTGTTTAGGGCTTAATTCTATATAATAAGGTAGTTACAATTGGCTGCAATTTCAGAAATATGCAAAAATCCGATTTCTAGTGTTAATTATTATATTGTTACTTTCTTTTATTTATTTAAGCATTGTAAAAAATCTATAGTTGTTAGAAATGTTGATTAAAATATATTCACTAACCAAAACATAGAATATTTATAGACATTTATGGCCCCGGCAAATACGGTCCGTTGCAAGTTGCATCTCGCGTTAAAAACAACAACCACATGAAGAATGTGTAAGTGATGCCAAGTTTGTTCTTGTAACGCGGCACTCAACGGACCGTATGTGCCGGGCCCTTTAAACCCTCGGCACATACGGTCCGTTTAGTGACACGTTGGGACACGCGTTGTCCCAAAACAGTTAAATTATGTTTAACTTTAATGCGCCAGCCATATTGTTGTTTTTCAAAAAACTTGGCTTCACTTACACTTTTTTCATGTGGTTGTTGTAACGCAACGCACAACGCATCGTTTAGTGACACGTTGGGACACACGTTGTCCCAAAAAAGTTAAATTATGTTTAACTTTAATGCGTCAGCCACATTGTTGTTTTTAAAAAAACTTGACATCACTTACACTTTTTTCATGTGGTTGTTGTACCGCGACGCACAACGCATCGTATGTGCCGAGCGCTTAAGAGTTAAATGATAAAGTCGAAAATGCATCCAACGTTTGAGTAGTTTTGCGTCATTTTTGGTAAAAGAATAATTCAAACTTGTCTGCATTTTGTGTTTTTTCTTCTACCAGAATGACCCAAAACTTAACTCAAACGTTGGATGTGTTTTCGACGAAATGAATTCAAATTAATTTTTAACGATTTTCACAAAATTGGCAGTATTTTATAATACGTATCGTTAAATATTCATTATTATTAGCTATTGGGTTGAAGAATAAATTGTTGGGTTTGCAAGTTAAGTCGAAAACACATAATTTCTGGTGGAAGAGTAAATGATAAAGTGCAGCCAAATTCGAACTTTTCTTTAATATTTTACCAGAAATGACACAAAAATGTACTCAAACATTGATTGTGTTTTCGACTTTAAGGAAACTGTGAATTGGCATTACTTTTTAAATTCTTAAATGAAGGCATTTGCATCTTTTATTTTTAGCCGTGTTCCTTTACGTGCCTGAGGTTACCAGTTTTTACCCGCAAAGTGTTCCCTAACTTTTGAAAGCATGCAATTTATATGAGAACAAGTATCTTAGTTTACCTTTTCTGAACGAATTAGTGTAGTTTTTGTAGTCAGATAACTTTCGTGCCATAAATGTTCGACGTAGGGCAATGTTTTGGTATGGCCCTCAAACAACGATATATTTCTAAATATATTATAGGAATCATTTTTAGGAGGGTTGGCATTTTTTATTTGGGATGACGACTTCTATTTTGTTTTTCAAAATGGTCAGGCTTATACGGCGTTTATATTATAGTTTTTTGCAGGGTTAACCTTCTTTATGAGGATTTATTTGAAGTATACACAATGGAAATGACATTTGAAACCCAGACCCACTGGGTTAACCCGGTTATATGTAAACGGCCTATTAATAGTCGTTGTTTTAATATTTTATTAAAACAACATTAATTTATGAGTGGGAAAAAATTGGCGATGTTTAACAAGGTCAATTGCTCAAATAGATACGTGAGCAAAGAAACACTCTGATCGAGAATTTCTTTGGCACTACCTAAACTCGAGCAACTTCACTTGCAAACAAAACCAAATCTTTCGTTTTAATTTCACCATGTTTTGTCGGTAACTCAAAAAATGAGTTAGAGAATCGCACTACTGGTAAGGATTGGACCGCAGATAACAGTACTTCAACATTTCTAACATTTGATGTAGTTTGGTACACGTTACCATCAAAAATTGTAAATACATATAAGCCAACGAATTGGCGTAGCCCTATATACCCTTCGTATTTCTGGTATTTTACAACCTGATTCCGTATGTCGAAAGAAGAATGTGTGCGAAAGAAAAACGTCCAAACTCTTGTGGTTTTCAAATTTGTTTTTTGTTGTGATGCAAAAACAAAGGTAAAATTATTTTGAAAACTAAAGTTCGGGCGTGTTTCATTCGCACACATTCTTCTTTCGACATACAGAAACTGGCTGTTAAAGTTTTTAGTTACACTTCCTAACCAAATTATTCACAATTTGTTATGAAAAACTTGACCTCACCTACACTTTTTGCATGTGGCTGTTGTTTTCGATGCGTAAACGAAATCAACGGATCGAATGAGTTTGGTTAAAATACAATGAACTTTGTTGCTTGCTTCACGCTTGATTACATGTAAAAGCCTAATGGCCAAGTACTACCCAGTTAAAATGCAATCTTGGATTTCTTTATTCTTATACATAAATTGAGGCTTGGATAACCGTGAATTTCTCATTCTGTTCTCACCTTAAGCGCTGAAACAACAACCACATGAATAAAGCTTAAGTTATGCCATTTGTGACAGCAACAATCCGGCTGTCTTGTTTAAGCTGAAAACACATACAACGTTTGAGTAAAGTTTTGTGTTGGGCGTCGAGAAAAAACAACAACAGGGCGACGCCGATACCAAAGTCCAGCGTTTATCTGTTTGTCGGCATATATTTCAAATGAATTTGAATTTTTCGGCATCATGCCCAACAGTGTAAAAACGGCCAAAACGACACAAAACTTTACCCAAACGTTGTATGTGTTTTCAGCTTAAGCGTTTGGCGCAATCGGTCCGTTGTGAGTAGCGTCACGCGTTGAAAACAACAACCACACAAAAACTTCAAAAGAAAAGTTGGCATCACATTTTTCAGCGGTTGTTGTAACGCATGGTAGAACAAAGAAGGTAAAGTAAATACTACAACAAATACAACTCAACAACAACCACAAAGGAATTTGTTTTTGTTTGTAACGTTACTGTCACCGGTACATGTAAACAAAATAAGGAAATGTCTATAAATTATTGGAATTTATAAAACTAATATTTTTTCACATTTGATTGAATATTTTGAAAAACATGAATGAAAATTCGTTACATTTTCAATTTGAAAGAATCCATATCATTCCACTAAATGCATAATTTCACACAGCAAGTAGAATTCTTGCAAAAATATTTGGGTCGCTAAAAATTCATTGAAAAAGGAGAAGCTGTTTCAAACTTTTGTTTTTGAAATCAAAGAAGCACATGTTTATTAGGGCTTTAATTTGTTCAAATTTAACAAAATATCACATATATTAAAAAATATTGTACCGCTTCTATAAGAGGTGTTATAGTGTGCGGCACGTTGTTCGGACTTGGAAGAGGTTACATATCATTGATATGAAGAAGTCTTTACGGGAAATAGTTTTTTCTGAATGATATATTTTTTCCTCAAAAAATGTATATTCCTAATATACATCGAAAATAGAAATTCATAAGCGCTCGGCACATACGAAGCGTTGAGCGTCGCGGTACTACAACCATATGAAAAAAGTGTAAGTGATGCCAAGTTTTTTGAAAAACAGCAATGTGACTGACGCATTAAAGTTATGGCCGCGGCACATACGGCGCGTGGAGCGTCGCGTTACAACAACCACATGAAAAATTCACGAACAAACTTGGCATCACTTACACATTTCTCATGTGGTTGTTGTTTTCAACGCGCAACTCGTCGCACAACGGATCGTATGCACCGAGGGCTTAATTGAACTTGTTTGGGACAACACGTGTCCCAACGTGTCACTAAACGGACTGTATGTGCCGAGGGCTTTAGGTCCGTTGAGTGTCGTTTCACGCGTCAATAACAACAAACACATGAAAAAAGTGTATGTGATGTCAAGTTTGTTCTTGAAGTTTTCATGAAAGATTTTTTTTGGAGAAAAACACACGTTTGATGACGTGGCGTTTATGATACCTACTTTTTCTCCCTCGGAATTTTTTTCATTGCCGCTTTTTTGTTTGTGATAGGAAGTAGGTAATAGAGACAAATTCCGCACGAACGTCAAATTAATCAAGATACGAGCTACTTATGGCTATATTACACCATATGCTTTTTCACATGTATGTAGTCACTTTGAGTATACTAATATACAGATCAGCTGATGTCATACATGTGAAAAATCATATGGTGTAATATAGCCATAAGTTGTTAACACAATAGGTCTGTTTCGTTACTTTTTTGATGGTAAAAGTTTGTTTTTATCTTCATTGTCAAACATAGCCGACGAAAATTGTTTGATAGCCAGTAGTAGAAGAGAAAACCATTGTGCTCTCTCTTAAAGACTGCTTCCAGATTTGCCACTTTTTGGGGTAAAGGAACGCATTGCAGGGTAAAAATGGTAAAACTGGCAACCTTAGGCACGTAAAATCTTAAGCTGAAAACACATCCAACGTTTGAGTTAAGTTTTGTGTGATTTCTGGTAGTTGAATACAGACAAAGTGCTGCCAAGTTTCAATTTTTTTTTATTCTTCTACCAGAGATGACACAAAACTTTACTCAAACGTTGGATGAGTTTTCAGCTTTAGTTACACATCGAAACTTTCATACGCAACTTTTTTATGGGTAAGAAGGAGAAAAAAGCTGTGAAAGTTGCATGTGAGAGTTTCACCGCGTAGAATAAGAAGAAGGATCACAAATAATAAAAGTGTAGGCCGTTGTTACACTGTTAAGTGTGTTCTACACGGCATGTATTTTACATATTTGTGCATACCAACTGTCACTTTTTACAAATCTGAATTTTGTACACATGGTGTGAACCATACCGAAATTTCAATGCATCAAAGTGTTATGTCCATGCATATGTATATTTTTCGAATAGAACGCGCTCTATTCTCGTCTGTACAACCAAAGGTAAACAGCTGTTTTGTTTGTACGCGATATAAATAAAGAAAACAACAGAAAACGAATGAAAAATAAAATTTTGCCGTGCAGAAGGAATTACATATGGGCGAAAAAAGTGACAGTTGCTATGCATGAATATGTAAAAAACATACCGTGTAGAAACCCTATTAGTGATGTCAATAGCATTTCATATTCTAAAGCAAGGCGAATTTAACAAGGTGATCCAATAGTTGACGTTAGGTTGTAGTCTTCATTTGCTGTCAAATTTATTTTGCGCGAAATATCCACAAAAGTTAGAAGAAAACGTTAAAATATTATTCGCGAAGCTTAAACAAAGATGTTGTACACAGATATTTTTTATAGAAGCGAAATATTTGTTATTTATTTTTGATTAAAAATATGTTTTGACAGCAAATGAAGACATAGGTTGCTATTATTGTATCACCTTCTTTCTTACACCATGTTCTAAAGTAAAAGTAATGCCAAACTTTATTTTACATATTTTCAATGTACTGCACAAACGAAAAATTTTAACTAAACGATGGCACATTTATTTTCCTCGAAAAAGATTAAAATTTTGAAATTTGAAAATAATTCAAAATTGGACAATATTCTATCAATTACAAAAATTATTTTTCGTATACATTACAGTGATCTTTGCGGTTTTTGGTTGAAGGTGAAATGATAAACTTAAATTGTATGTTAAAAAAAGATTAAAAATAGGTATAAACTAATTCTTAACAAATATTTTAGTATTTAACCTATTCTAAAAAATGCTAAAATGTACTTAAAATTTAAACTAATATAAGAAATGTGAAAAAATATGTTTGTTTATGTTATATCTTTGAAAATTGTTTAAGAAAACTAGGTTTATGTGAAATACGGCGGAATTCACGTTTTTGCAATAAAATATTGGCTGAGCTATTGACGCCCATAATGTTACGAATATTGACGAATGAATAAAATTTCCTTTCCTTGAAATCACATAAACCGCGCTTAATTATATATTTATTTTAAATTGCATAAATTGTAAATATATTTGGATTTTATTCAGGATTGTCCTTTTTTGC
This sequence comes from Musca autumnalis, assembly GCF_047663935.1. Classification (NCBI taxonomy): domain Eukaryota; kingdom Metazoa; phylum Arthropoda; class Insecta; order Diptera; family Muscidae; genus Musca; species Musca autumnalis. The sequence goes on along the minus strand of NW_027412088.1, from coordinate 153,501,035 downwards.
TAGACTTTTGCCATACATACACACATTTACCATAACCAACACCGCAACAATCGTGTTGACCAGATCAATGTTATGAAGTATGCAAAACTCAACACGAATAAAGACCCCCGTTTTTGTGTGGCAAAATTTTCTTCAGCAGTTTCAACCTCCGATATTAAAGGTGCCGTCCGTTGCTCCTCATCAACTTCGTTGGCATTTCGAGGACATTTCATCCAATCTCTTGCCGAGGATTTGGGTTTAAAATGAGCCACTTTCATTGCATTGTCATTAAATTCCCAATAGTGGTGGCCCTTGAAGAAGTATGTTTTACCATTGGTATATTGGAAGGCAGCATCAATGTTATATCCAATGCCCGACCATATGGACATATCACGTGGATAGTCAAGTTCCACACGTCCCGTTTCACGATCTAGAGACCAGTAGAGTGTGCCACTAAAGAGATATGTGCGATTGTTGTAACCCCAAATAAAGGCAGCATCAACATTTGGCAGTGTTGCGGGCAAACCCAAGGCAGTTAAGTAGTTTTCTCGGATCAGGGTGACCGAATCAAATTCATAGAATTTACGACCTGCAATGTAGGGGAAAAAGTGGAAATTAATAAGTATAGTAGTACTGTTTTAAATTGTGGACTCACCAATGAAAAATACAATGTGACGCTGATGATTTTCATATACGGCATCAATTTTTGTAAAGTCGGATGGCAGGGCTGTCCATAAACGTTTAGTTTCGGTGGGATAACCGGGATAGAGACCTCTTTCACCAATCCGCCAAAGGTACTAAAAAAAGAGCGAAGAGAGAGTTAGGTTTAGCAAAAAGACTATCAGTAAACGGATTCCCTAATGGGCCAAATACATACGGTCCGTTGTGTGGCGCGTTGCGCGTTGAAAACAACCAAATGAAACATGTGTAAGTGATGCCAAGTTTGTTCTTGAAGTTTTCATGTGGTTGTTGTATCGCAACGCTCAACGCGCCGTATATGCAGGCACATAAGGCATTTTTTGGTTACCGACAAAAATCAGTAAAATTAAAACGCAAAATTATGAATGAAAAGTACAAATGATAGTTGACAACACTGTTGCTATCGGTAGTACCATGGTACAAATACACAGGTAGCCGCATCGGCAATTGTTGGCAACATAAGATGTCAAAATTTGACATCAATTCAATGCAATTGACACATTATAGCTCTGTTCCAGAACTAAAAAGTTTTTACAATTTTTACCACTTTTACACATTTTGCGTTCCCGTACACAAAATTTATATGAAAATCGTTTACGACTTTTACAACTTTTACCACTTTGTAAAGTACGGGAACAGGCCATATGTTACCATCAGCTGGCATGATAATGCTACCTGTATTATTGTACCATGGGTAGTACTTAGGGGTAGTTTACATTATATGTAAATGTCATATGAAATGAAAATTTTCATCATTATATAGTCGCTAATATGTGCAATATTGAGGATTTTCCTTACGCCATTTACTTTGCGCGTCCACACCAGCAAAAATGTAATAAAATTACGTCTCCACATTGCCTGCGTGGGTAGATATGGAATGTTCTTATTTCGTGTCATATGACATTGATAGATAGTGTAAACTACCTCTTAGCGACTAATTTACTTTGGTTGCTAACTTACCGACAAACTTCGTTAATTAACGAAATTATAATCATTTTATTTTATATTATGTTTTATCGACCTTTCAATTATTTATTTGTATGTATCAGACTTTGTCTTCTTGGGCTATAAGGTCTATTATTGATCAATGAAAAATAAGACTATTTATTCCATTTTTCTACCCGACGTTTCGATGGGATTTTCCAACATCTTCAGGGGTAACTTTTATTCGATCTGGTAACGACATAATTTCACAAAGATTCTTATTAGTTTTCTATGATTGCACATTTTGATATTACTAGCATTAATAATGGTGGTACTTACAAATAATCTTTCGTCAGTTTTTACATTTATGCTTGTCAAGTTGTAGTTTGTATAAATAAAATATCACGACAATTAAACTAATGTATAAATGCAAAAATAAATAAATAAAATTAATGTAAAAATCACAATTCTTAATACTAGCTATCACAGGTTGTTGAGTACGGCTAAATTATTGCTAACGTGTAAACTGCATTCGTGTTGTCTTTGTCCTCTTTTCGATTAATCGCAGATTCCATTTTTTGCTGTATTCGCAAACTCTCTAGTGTATACCTTTTATTCTGGATTCTCTCTTTGTCTAGTATTTTTACATTGACTAGATCAGCTGTGTGTCCGTAGTCTAGGCAGTGTTGTGCTAACGCAGTCGTTTGTTTACATTTTTGTATGTCGTTTCTATGTTCAGCTATTCGTATGCCTAAGCTTCTCTTTGTTGTGCCTATGTAATGTTTCCCACATTTATCTTCTGTGTTCCCTTCACATGTTATTTGGTATACCACATTATTTATGTCAGCCGTTTCTATTCGTGTTTTTGTTTTTGTGTATAATGAAGAAATAGTTTTATATGGTTTATGTGCGATGGTGACTCCCTCTTCATCCATAATTTGTTTTATTAATTTTGTATCAGTGAGTCTTGGGATGTATTGGAGGCTGAAGTATTTGGTGTTGCCAGATTGTTCACTTTTGGTCTCTTTTGGACATATTGATTTTTGGACAAGTTTATTTATTAAATTGGTCGGGTAGCAGTTTTGTTTTAATATTTTTTTAATTTTTGGTATGTTTTTCGTTTTGAATCGTTCGTCGCTCAGTGTTAATACTTTGTTTATGAAATTTGTCGCAGTGTTTAGTTTTTGTTGTAAAGGTTGGTTTGAATGAAAACTCATAATTCGTCCAGATGAGGTTGGTTTTGTATACCAATCAGTATACACTTTATCTCCAATTCTGTGAATTTGTATATCCAAAAACGGGATGCAGTTATTTTCTTTCTGCTTCAATAGTAAATTGCAGCTTTTTATGATATTTATTGAGCACCTCCAATATTCTTGTTTCCTCACCCTTTTTGACTATCGCAAACATGTCGTCCACATATTTGGTCAAGAATTTGAAGTGAATGTTTTCCTTGTCAAGATCTTGTAATATTTGCGTCAAGAGGGTATCTAAAACTATGTCGGCTATTGTCGGGGAGAGCGGATTTCCCATGGGCATGCCATATACTTGAGAGTAGCAGATTCCTTCATACATGAAGTAGTTATTGTCATTAAGACAGAACTGAAGAATTTTCAAAAACTGTGATCTGGGAATGTTTGTGTATTTCTCTAAGGTTTTCCATTGTGTCATTATATTATTAATGGCTAGATGAATCGGTATGTTGGTGAATAACGATACCACGTCGAAAGAAACTAAAATATTGTTGTCGTCCAAAGTTATTTCACCCAATTTCCTCTTAAGTTCGAAAGAGTTCTTAATATTATAGTCTTCTACTATAATATTTTTGAGAATATTCCCCACATATTTAGATAAGCCGTAGCACGGAACTTCTACAGATGAAGATATTGGTCTAAGGGGCATATTTTGTTTGTGCACTTTGGGAAGTCCGTACAGTCTAGGAGCATTTGACGAGGTTGTTGTCAGCTTGTACTTTTCATGATTGGTAATGTAGTTTTGTTTATGTAATTCCATAACTATTTTGTTGTTGGCCCGTTGCAAGCTTTGAGTGGGATCTGTTCTCATCTTTTTGTATGTTGTTTTGTCATCTAATAGAGTATTCATTCCTTTTTGATATGCATCCTTATACATTACGACTGTTTTATTGCCTTTGTCGGCTTTCGTAATGACTATCTCATCTTTGTATTTTTTCAAAAATCGTTTTGTTTCTTCAAATATTCGTAATATGAATTTGTCTTTTTGGTTTATTTTTGTGATCCTTTTATATGTTAATATCCTATTTGCTATTTTTGTTCTTGTTATTTCCTTTTGTCTCTCGTCATTTAGTGTTTGTACCCATTGCTCTATGTCTGCTATCAACTGTACTGATGAGAAATGTTTGTCTCCAATGGGTATGGAGAACTTGGGGCCTAAGGACAATATCCACATACTCTCCTGGCTGAATTTAATATTTGTTTCATTCACGAACCACGAAGGATTGAATGTTAAACCGTATGTTTCCAAACCTTGAAGTTTCAATTTTTCCAATTTTTGCGTTTGTTTTTTCCTGTCATTAGATGATAAAAATAAAAACCTCGTTCTCTGCCTTTTAGTGAAATTGTCGTACTCATCCTTCTGCATTGTCAATTTTAATGGTTTAGCAATACTTCCTATGATTTTTTTTGATAGCCGTACTCAACAACCTGTGATAGCTAGTATTAAGAATTGTGATTTTTACATTAATTTTATTTATTTATTTTTGCATTTATACATTAGTTTAATTGTCGTGATATTTTATTTATACAAACTACAACTTGACAAGCATAAATGTAAAAACTGACGAAAGATTATTTGTAAGTACCACCATTATTAATGCTAGTAATATCAAAATGTGCAATCATAGAAAACTAATAAGAATCTTTGTGAAATTATGTCGTTACCAGATCGAATAAAAGTTACCCCTGAAGATGTTGGAAAATCCCATCGAAACGTCGGGTAGAAAAATGGAATAAATAGTCTTATTTTTCATTGATCAATAATAGACCTTATAGCCCAAGAAGACAAAGTCTGATACATACAAATAAATAATTGAAAGGTCGATAAAACATAATATAAAATAGAATCTCGGAGGGCCCGCCGATTGGAACAAAATTTATTCAAGTAACGACAACATGAAAGACTTCTTCACACATATTAAACTAAAGTATAGCATAGAGACATGCACTCTATTGAAATCATATTGCAGAGAAACCAAACGACTAGCGAAGTTATCGGAAAGACTAAAATTCTTATTAGCTTGTAGAAAGAGCGGTTTAATACCATCTCATATAAACAATTCTACAAAACATACTAAAGCATTATTTAACACCAATCAAGTAATAACAGAATTCAAAAATATGGAACAAAAATTTCACTGCAAACTACTAAACGCAGAAATTAAAGAAACTAACTTAAATATAAAACAAACAAAGAAAATCATAGGAAGTATTGCTAAACCATTAAAATTGACAATGCAGAAGGATGAGTACGACAATTTCACTAAAAGGCAGAGAACGAGGTTTTTATTTTTATCATCTAATGACAGGAAAAAACAAACGCAAAAATTGGAAAAATTGAAACTTCAAGGTTTGGAAACATACGGTTTAACATTCAATCCTTCGTGGTTCGTGAATGAAACAAATATTAAATTCAGCCAGGAGAGTATGTGGATATTGTCCTTAGGCCCCAAGTTCTCCATACCCATTGGAGACAAACATTTCTCATCAGTACAGTTGATAGCAGACATAGAGCAATGGGTACAAACACTAAATGACGAGAGACAAAAGGAAATAACAAGAACAAAAATAGCAAATAGGATATTAACATATAAAAGGATCACAAAAATAAACCAAAAAGACAAATTCATATTACGAATATTTGAAGAAACAAAACGATTTTTGAAAAAATACAAAGATGAGATAGTCATTACGAAAGCCGACAAAGGCAATAAAACAGTCGTAATGTATAAGGATGCATATCAAAAAGGAATGAATACTCTATTAGATGACAAAACAACATACAAAAAGATGAGAACAGATCCCACTCAAAGCTTGCAACGGGCCAACAACAAAATAGTTATGGAATTACATAAACAAAACTACATTACCAATCATGAAAAGTACAAGCTGACAACAACCTCGTCAAATGCTCCTAGACTGTACGGACTTCCCAAAGTGCACAAACAAAATATGCCCCTTAGACCAATATCTTCATCTGTAGAAGTTCCGTGCTACGGCTTATCTAAATATGTGGGGAATATTCTCAAAAATATTATAGTAGAAGACTATAATATTAAGAACTCTTTCGAACTTAAGAGGAAATTGGGTGAAATAACTTTGGACGACAACAATATTTTAGTTTCTTTCGACGTGGTATCGTTATTCACCAACATACCGATTCATCTAGCCATTAATAATATAATGACACAATGGAAAACCTTAGAGAAATACACAAACATTCCCAGATCACAGTTTTTGAAAATTCTTCAGTTCTGTCTTAATGACAATAACTACTTCATGTATGAAGGAATCTGCTACTCTCAAGTATATGGCATGCCCATGGGAAATCCGCTCTCCCCGACAATAGCCGACATAGTTTTAGATACCCTCTTGACGCAAATATTACAAGATCTTGACAAGGAAAACATTCACTTCAAATTCTTGACCAAATATGTGGACGACATGTTTGCGATAGTCAAAAAGGGTGAGGAAACAAGAATATTGGAGGTGCTCAATAAATATCATAAAAAGCTGCAATTTACTATTGAAGCCGAAGAAAATAACTGCATCCCGTTTTTGGATATACAAATTCACAGAATTGGAGATAAAGTGTATACTGATTGGTATACAAAACCAACCTCATCTGGACGAATTATGAGTTTTCATTCAAACCAACCTTTACAACAAAAACTAAACACTGCGACAAATTTCATAAACAAAGTATTAACACTGAGCGACGAACGATTCAAAACGAAAAACATACCAAAAATTAAAAAAATATTAAAACAAAACTGCTACCCGACCAATTTAATAAATAAACTTGTCCAAAAATCAATATGTCCAAAAGAGACCAAAAGTGAACAATCTGGCAACACCAAATACTTCAGCCTCCAATACATCCCAAGACTCACTGATACAAAATTAATAAAACAAATTATGGATGAAGAGGGAGTCACCATCGCACATAAACCATATAAAACTATTTCTTCATTATACACAAAAACAAAAACACGAATAGAAACGGCTGACATAAATAATGTGGTATACCAAATAACATGTGAAGGGAACACAGAAGATAAATGTGGGAAACATTACATAGGCACAACAAAGAGAAGCTTAGGCATACGAATAGCTGAACATAGAAACGACATACAAAAATGTAAACAAACGACTGCGTTAGCACAACACTGCCTAGACTACGGACACACAGCTGATCTAGTCAATGTAAAAATACTAGACAAAGAGAGAATCCAGAATAAAAGGTATACACTAGAGAGTTTGCGAATACAGCAAAAAATGGAATCTGCGATTAATCGAAAAGAGGACAAAGACAACACGAATGCAGTTTACACGTTAGCAATAATTTAGCCGTACTCAACAACCTGTGATAGCTAGTATTAAGAATTGTGATTTTTACATTAATTTTATTTATTTATTTTTGCATTTATACATTAGTTTAATTGTCGTGATATTTTATTTATACAAACTACAACTTGACAAGCATAAATGTAAAAACTGACGAAAGATTATTTGTAAGTACCACCATTATTAATGCTAGTAATATCAAAATGTGCAATCATAGAAAACTAATAAGAATCTTTGTGAAATTATGTCGTTACCAGATCGAATAAAAGTTACCCCTGAAGATGTTGGAAAATCCCATCGAAACGTCGGGTAGAAAAATGGAATAAATAGTCTTATTTTTCATTGATCAATAATAGACCTTATAGCCCAAGAAGACAAAGTCTGATACATACAAATAAATAATCATTTTAATTTTACCGATTGTTGTCGATAACCAAAAAATGCGTTAGAGAATCCAACTACAGGAAGGTGCAAGGAATTCTAAAGCGCTCGGCACAATCGGCCCGTTGTGAGTAGCGTCACGCGCGAAAAACAACAACCACATGAAAACTTCAAAAGAAAACATGGCATCACACATACTTTTTATGCGGATGTTGTAACGCGGCGCTCAACAGAGCCATTGTGTAGAGTCCTTTACGCCAAAGACATAATCAAAGATTTCGATAAACTAAAATTTAGAGATGTTTTAAACTTACCTGTCCTTGGAATATAAACAATTCTCCGCGTATAATCGATATGGCATCATAATGCGTTGCACAACTATCGGGTTTGTGTTTGCGGGGTTTCGGTGGTCGATGCGTCTTTGTGGGTGTACGATGTTGTGGATAAGAATGTGTAGGATGATGACGAGTCCTTGGACGTACTGTGGTCGTTGATGGTGTCATGTAATAAGATCTGCGTGTTGTTGTCGTCGTCGTTGTTGTTGTGGTGGTGGGTGGTGTTCTATAATCTGGATAATATGTTCTTGGTGTGTAGGGGTCATTGCGAGGATCATGATGATTACGATTATGATTATTATGATGATTGTTGTTATTATTGTTGTAGTGATAAGGATAACGTTCCTGCGGTCTTTGTGGCGAATATGGATAAGATGGATTTGAGTTGGGATAATTACGAACTGGATAATATGTTCTTGGTCGCATTGTTGTTGTTGTAGTTGTTGTTGTCGTAGTCGTTGTAGGTCTTGGCGGTGGTCGATATGTACCCCAAGATTTTACTTTAGCTCCATATAATTCTTGTATAGCATTACGATCGTCGGCTGGTAGTTCTCTGCCAACGGTATAACCTTGATACCAGGGGAACATGATGGCATTTTGATCTGAAGAATGTCCCAATCCGAGGGAGTGACCAAATTCATGTACGGCGACACCAAGGAAATCAGTACCTGAAATGAAAGTAGAGTAGAAGCATTATTGGTGGGGGGAATTCTACAAAAGTAACAATGGCAAAATTTAAAATCATGGTCAAATTAAAAAGTCATATAATTTAAAATTTAACACCCCAACTCTTAAGCGCTTGGCACATACGATGCGTTGAGCGTCGCGGTACAACAACCACATGAAAAAGTGTAAATGATGCCAAGGGCTTAAAGCCCTCGGCACATACGGTCCGTTTAGTGACACGTTGGGACACCTGTTGTCCCAAAAAAGTTAAATTATGTTTAACTTTAATGCGTCAGCCATATTGTTGTTTTTCAAAAAACTTGGCTTCACTTACACTTTTTTCATGTGGTTGTTGTACCGCAACCACATGAAAAACGTGTAAATGATGCCAAGTATTTTGAAAAACAACAATATGGCTGCCGCATTAAAGTTAAACATAATTTAACTTTTTTGGGACAACGTGTGTCCCAACGTGTCACTAAACGGACCGTATGTTCCGAGGGCTTTAAGCGCTTGGCACATACGGTCCGTTGAGCGTCGCGTTACAACAACCACATGAAAACTTCAAGAGCAAACTTGGCATCACTTACACATTTTTAATGTGGTTGCTGTTTTCAACGCGCAACGCGTCGCACAAGGGACCGTATAGGACCAAATACATACGGTCCGTTATGTGACGCGTTGCGCGTTGAAAACAACAACCACATGAAAAATGTGTGAGGGATGCCAAGTTTGTTCTTGAAGTTCTCATGTGGTTGTTGCAACGCAACGCTCAGCGGACCGTATGTGCCGCGGCCTTATGTGCCGCGGGCTTAAGAGATCAGCCGCATGAATATATCGTGTAAGTGATGCCAAGTATTTGTTAGAAACGTATACCCCGTGAGTCGCTTTCAAACGAATAATCATTTTTCGCATTTCGGAAATTAAATCTTGGCCATTTTCCAGATTACACCACAACAAAAGAGAGTCATCTTTAATATTAAAAAAGAACATTAACCGTATCACAAAGAAGTACATTTCCAACTACTAATCCCTTTGAACCATATTTTAATTTCAAAATTGTCTTTATCAGCTGCGACAAAGAGATATCCTTTTATGTCAGAAGTACAACTTGGTTAGAGACATTAATGTGATTATTGTGAAATATGTGAAATTTGTCTTAAAGAATATTAGGATATATGACGGCAACTTTGATATGACTACAATTACTTCAGACCTTAAACACATTTCATGATGGATATGCAACAATAACTAATAATGACCTGGGTTCACACAAAAGATTATTTCGCTCTCCTTATGCCATGGATGAAGGGAACGTTTATAGAAAAAAGAGAAGGAGTGAGTAGATGCCATACAATCTAATTTTCATCACATCATTTATACGCTGAAAGGGAAAATACCACTGCTTTATACCTTACCGACAGACAGACAACGTAGGGCAAGCAGACAAATGTATAGACAGATTGACCCAAAATGGAACGAATGTTTGATACCTAATTAAGGCACATGGGGGCATCAGAACCGGCATCATCAATGCCATGCTAATAGCCATGGCCAAACTGATAATGTTCCAGAACAAAAAATTACATCTAAACAAACAGAAAATAGCGGATTAATTTGCACCCTTCCCATTTTATTTCTCAATAGACAGACTTAACACATACAATGCTCTCAAAAAAGAAATCAAACTGAAATGTAAATGAAAGGCCTCCGCCCTCCCATTAATAGTTAGTGGGCCAGTGGAGCATTCACATGTTTAAATATTGTTGCTACTGCAAAAACCTTTTCCAACCTCGAGATGAATGAATGGATGGATGAGTGATTTGTATGAAATTGATTGATGATGATGCAAATAAGGCTGACGATAAATGAGTGTGAATGGTGGGCATCTGCTTTTGTAGGTTGGATGAATAGATGTTTGAATGGTCACTGTGATTCGGTAAAAATGTAACAAAAGTGTGATGATTATGAGACGAAAAACGAATTTGATGTTCTTCTCTTCTAAAATATAATTTTGAACACCATTGAAAACAGAATCCAATAATGATTGATGAACTAAATTGGACGTGTGAATAATTCGATTACCGGTTAAATAAGCGAATGAATTTCATAAAATTGTATTTAATTAAATCTAAAACTGGAAAATTATTAATGAAAGTTATATTTTTGCATATTTTATTTTTTTATTATTAAACCATAGATGGTATTTGTGTATAACAGACAACTAACAGAACTCGACGGCAACAAAAACAAGTATAACATAAATTCATGTCACCATATTGGAACATAACATTAAGTTAGACCTCCAGCGCCAACTGCCGATGTATAGTAGCAATGGAAGTGTCCCATCTTGTTATATTTTATGTCTTGTGCCAGACATTGAACATTTTCATGACATTTAATATTTTTGGTTTATGGGTAAGTCTTATGCCAGACTATGAAAATTATCATTAACATGAAAATGAGTGTATAGGTAAGAGGTGTGAAGGGGGTGAAACTCTGTACACAAGGTTCTGTAATCTGAAATTATTCTTTGTGTTTAAATTCGTAACTCTAAAACCAATGTGAAAATATCAACATTTTCACATGATTTCATATATTTGTGTGGACGTTAATGAAAATTTAAAAGAGAATAACAAAGAAGTTTCTAATGAAAATTTTCATAGTCTGGCATAAGACTAAGAAGAGAGAAAGGGAGCTCCTTCACCTTCGCTCTCCCCTAAAAGCTGAAAAATGTTCATGTGGTATTTTCAATGTCTGGCACAAGAGAAAGGGATTGGACAATTCGTATTCGAACAGCTGGTGTGACACTATGCGTGTTCGTTTACTCAAAATTTGTAAAAATTTTACTGGATGTTGTTCGTTTACTCTACAGTACAATGTAAAAGACCTTAGTCGGTTACAAGAAGTTACTGGACTTGTACAAATTATTAGGTAAACGAACAGACTTACTACCTATTCAATATACTTTGGTCTGGACAGAGGCATGCAATTTATTTTGACATTTCTGCCAGAGTTTTAAGTTTTTCTGATATTTTTCCATTGCCGTATTTTTTGAAAATATTTTTTTATATGGACGCACTAGTTTTTACTAGGCTTAACACCAGACAATTTGTCTTCAAATACTACTCTGATTTACTAACACGTACATAAATTTGTCCGCTGTCTCCTAGCTGTCCATCATTTTTTCACAGACAGTCGAGTTAACAAATGTTTGACATTTTCGTAAAAATAAGTGAAATGATTATTGAAATTTGTTGAAAACAAAATAACAAGAACAAAACAAAATATGTGAACGAAAAACGAAAAGAAATCGACGATTTTCATTCATAATTTTACAACTGGTTTTGCAGTTGTCTGGACGCCTACGTCACAAAGGCAAGTTTTGGGTTTTTGTCAATCAATACATGTACTTAACTGTCCTTTCATGTGTAAACGCAGGGTTATTATTAAAACTAGCTATTGAAATAAGCGTTTGTATCAAGGCATATTCATATAAGGTAGAAGTGACAATCAGCTGTATTCTTACTTTTTTTGTAAATTTAGTTTTCAAAATGTAATAAGGTCTACTCATGAAATTGGAAACTTCGGAATTTGCTACCATAAAAAACTGTTTTTCATCCTAAACGTGTAATAAAAATTACCTACGAGAGTTCTGAATGCTTCAATAACAACAATGTTGTTTTTGTAAATTTATTAGTTGTTGCAGTTTTCCATTTTACAACACTCATTATTTTTACATTTATTGGTGCACACAAAAATTAATGTTGTAAAATGAAAAAAAAAACATGTGTATGGTGGTTGTACTTGGCCCCTTAAGCGGAATAATATCAAATGTTTTAATTTAAAAGTTTAAATTACAAGTTTTCTTTTGCTATTTATTTTTTTTTTTTTTTCGAACAGATGTATAGGCTTCCGTTTAACTTAAAGTTAAAAGTGATCATTACTTTTAAAGAAGGACCTTCTTAGCTTTAAATTTTAGTGTGTAAATTATAACTTAATGTTGAACTGCGTTCCACAACATAGTTTTTAAGTAAATGAATTCCACATTATGAACTAAACTTTTGAATTTAAATATCTTCTAACTGTTATTAATTAGAATAATTTTTATATGGCAGCCTTTGCTCTAAACGAGCTTTCACTCACTTGGGTGAAAGACTATTAATTTTACGTTTAATTCCATTTGTTTCACTTGCCTTTTGTCGAAAACAAAATGTCTAACAACATTTTCCCTCTTTTACTTGTAAAACAGAAGCCAATCTATTAAGTAGCAAGAAGCTAAATAAACCCGCAGCATTTTTACATTTTGAAAGAAGTCAACTGCCTTTCATTTTCCGCAAATAAAGCCGCTTACACTTATAGGAGTTGCCACCGCTAAAAGTTTTATACAGTCCACTCCAGGCTTACTCCCGTAATTGTACAACTTAAAGTCTTCAAAATTGGTTTATTTTGCAATTTCAAATCCATCCTATAGTAAAAGAACACATGTAATAATAGCCCTATTAGTAAGTTTATATATAACCGGATTTAACAAACCCACTGGGTTTTAAATGTCAATTCCATTACATTACGTCAAACAAATCCTCATAAAGAAGGTTAACCCTGCAAAAGGCTATAATATAAACATGGCCTATGTTTGATTTGATTTACACTTCAATATAATTGAAATTTTGGGGCATCAACGTAAAACTTAAAATAACATCCAAACCTTTAAAGGCCTCGGCACAACGGCTCTATTTAGCGCAGAGTTACAACAACCACATGAAAAGAGCCAAGATTTCTTTTGAAGTTTTCATTTGGCTGTAGTTTTTAAAGCATGACGGGACGCACAATGCACCGATTCTACCCGGACCATAAGCGCCGTATGTGTCGAGCCCTCAATGCAGGGATGGACACCAACAACAACTTTCCTATGCCCGCGGGCATACGAAACACACGTACACTATACACACATTCGTTAGGTTGATGCCTTGTTTACGCTTCCACTCACACTAGCGCAAGTTATAATCTGCAAATGTGTTTTTTGCCATCCCTGCCTTAAAGGCCTCTGCACTTACGGCGCATTGAGCGTCGCGTTACAACAACCACATGAAAACTTCAAGAACAAAATTGGCATCACTTACACATTTTTCATATGGTTATTGTTTTCAACGCGCATCTCGTCACACAACGGACCATATGTGCCGCGGACTTAAGAAAAAACTTGGCATCACTTACACTTTTTTCATGTGGTTGTTGTTTTTTGACGCGTAAAAAGACACTCAACGGATCGAGTGTGTTTGCCCCCTTAGTAGCTTTTAAGATATTATTACAATAACTATATGAACCACCCTTCTTTGTTTTCACTTATCGAGGGAATGCCAACAGAATAGCAATCAAAAGGATTGTAGTTTTTTTGTGCGTTACAATTGTATGCATCGCACTGAATCTATCCATAGAAGGTCTTTTTGTGTTGTTGCCCTGGAAATGACATTCGAACGTAACGGACAAAATGACTTGTGTGCTATAATAAAAAGACATTTTCAAAAATAACTTTGCAGTGAAAATTTATAAGCTTCTTAAAGTTTTCCCGTTGCATTATTTTTATTGCTGGCAAAATGCTGTTGTGGTGTCCTTGTTGGAGCGATGATGGCTGATAATATTCCTCAGAGCTCAATTTATTGCCCAAGTCTATTTGAATACTTGTGCTGTTCCCTAGTTCGTCCGTTATTGGCATTTGTGTACAAATATAATGTTAGCGCTTTATGTTGTTGTTGCTGTATTGGATAATTGGTTTGCAGTGTTGGATGGCAGTTGTAATTCCTTTTTGATATTTTATGACGCAGTAGCTATAATTTTGAATAAGTACAATACATACTATAATTGCATATACTGTTTTTATTATATTTTTACAACTTATATTACGATAGAAGGGTGGGATTTATAACTTCCAGTTTGATTGCCTCTGAGTATTGTGGGGAAGAAAAGAAAATATCATGGGATTTTGTGTATTAGTTTTATTTTAGGTTAATGGAATGTATTTAGTGGGCAAATTTAAAAGGTGTGGTCAAATATGGTTGGTTGATTAAGTTCTTACTTTCACTTGGGAATTTATGATATTGTGCATCCTTGTTTCCACAATATCGCTCAGTCGTTCAATTGAACTAGTTCGTTCGTAAAGCCCTAAACACATCCAACGTTTGAGTAAAGTTTTGTGTCATTTCTGGTAGAAGAATAAAGAAACATTGAAACTTGGCAGCACTTTGTCCTATATTTATCGACCAGAAATGGCACAAAACAAACGGTGTATGTGGTTAGGGCTTAAGCTATAGAAAAAATAGCAAATTCTTAATTGGGCGCCATGGAAAGTAAGGGCGGAGATACATTCTTAGGCTTAGATAATAGCCTAGACAGACGGCAGTCTTAATTTGCATTAACAGCCTTAATTCAAATAAATTTGAACATTATCCCCATTTTAAATGCACAAAATGAAATTGAATTTATAATGAATTTAGCAATTTCAATATGGCAATGCTGTTGAAAATCAATTATCTTTTGTCAAATTTCCATGTTTAAGAAAATAAAAAAGGAAAACAAATCAGCAATTTTCGCTTTTCTTTCAAATAAGTAGTAGTCTTTCGCGAATAGAATGGCAGATAATCGTTTTTCGCGCCTTCTATCAAGTCTATTTTTAAAATTTTTATTTTCACAAGCATTTCATTACCCACCATACCAATTCTATCGAAAATAATATCTTCTTCAAATGTTTTTTACAGTTTTGCGACATTTTTTTAATATTAAAAAAAACTCAAAAATATCGCGAATAAATTAAATTTATGTGTGCGTTATCGTGGTGAAAAAGTCAATGGTAGAAAGTATACTTGTTTCGCATATTTTGGCGAACTTTTGTAAAAATTTATGAAATGGTCTGCTGGGTACAAACAAATAACACAAACAGCTGTTTCATAAATGCAGAAACAATCGTCTGTCAGGGCAAAAAGTTAATTCAAATAAAGGAATTTTTAATGCAAATTAACTGTGCCGTCTGTCTAGGGTATAAGTCTATTCTGCTAAATGATAATTAATGCACCAAAAAGTGTCTCTATTAAAACGCAACTTTGGTCCTTTATAACATCTTCTGTGTGCAAGGCGGGAATTCTATGGGGCCAAATACGTACGGTCCGTTGTGTGACGTGTTGCGCGTATACGTATATGAGTATACGTCAAATAAATCCTCATTAAGAAGGTTAATGCTTGGTTTACATTTACGAAATCCACTCGATTTCAGCTGTCAATTCCTTTGCGTATACGTCAAATTAAAACTCATCCAAAATCCATTGGATTTCATTTGACGTTTAAG
Organism: Musca autumnalis; assembly: GCF_047663935.1. NCBI lineage: Eukaryota > Metazoa > Arthropoda > Insecta > Diptera > Muscidae > Musca > Musca autumnalis. The sequence goes on along the minus strand of NW_027412088.1, from coordinate 153,485,112 downwards.
CAATGGAATTGACAGTTGAAATCGAGTGGATTTCGTAAATGTAAACCAAGCATAACCCTGCCAAAGGCCATAATATAAACATGGCCTTACATAGCTGCAATTTATTAATTTTTATGTCAGTTCATCAACCAAAATGAAAACAAAAATTTACAGTTATTACAATTTTACCTATAGCTCTGCGTGTTGCGTTCAAAAATACAAAAACAAAATACATGTATTTCAAATTGAAAACAACAACAAATACGTTTATTTTGTTTTTGTAGTTTTTAACGCACACGCAGAGCTATAGGTTTCGCCCGAAAGAAGAATGTGTGCGAAAGAAACACGTCCAAACTCTTGTGGCTTTTTCAAATTTGTTTTTTGTTTTGAAGCAAAAGCAAAGGTAAAATTATTTCGAAAACTAAAGTTCGGGCGGGTTTCATTCGCACACATTCTTCTTTCGCCATACAGAAACTGGCTGTGAATGATTTGTTAAACTACTTCGCTCTCGGAACTATTTAGAACGAAGGAAATAAAAAGAACGACAAAAGAGAAAGATTTATTGAACTATATCGGTCTCGGAACTATTTGGAACGAAGGAAATAGAAAGAACGATGAAAGAGAAAGATTCATTGAACTATATCGATCTCGGATCTATGTAGAACTATGGAAATAATTTGGGAAAAGGAACTAGAAAAATCGGTCAGCTCCAGGAACTAGATTGCCCAACTCTAGGATCGGCACATAAGGTCCGTTGTGTGACAAGTTGTCCTAAAAAGATTAAAGCTTTGTTCCAGAACTAAAAAGTTTTTACAATTTTTACGACTTTTACACATTTTACCCGAAAACCCGTTCCCGTACACTAACAAGTTGTAAAATGTTCACTTCTCTTTAAACAAAAATGGCGCCGAATGACGCTCTCTTTAAAAACTTTTTACTCGACAAATTTGAGCGTGTAAAAAATAGTAACATGGATGCCGGCGTCTGATTGGCTGGTACGCCGACTTTGACATTTGTTCCAGCTTTTTTGACGTTTTTGTTTCATTTTTGCGTTCCTGAACTTTTAGAACAAACTTTTGTGTGAAAACAATTTTTCTCTCATTCTCTCTGTTACGAGTTTTACTATTAAAAAGTTCGGGGACAAAGCTTAAATTATGTTTAACTTTAACGCGACAGTCATATTGTTGTTTTTTTAAACTTGGCATCACTTACACATTTTTCATGTGGTTGTTGTAACGCGACACTTAACGGACCGTATGTGCCGAAGCCTTTATGAGGTTCGTTGAGCGTCGCGTTACAACAACCACATGAAAACTTCAAGAACAAACTTAGCATCACTCACACATTTTTCATGTGGTTGTTGTTTTCAACGCACAACGCGTGACACAACGGGCCGTATGTGTTTGGCCCATAGCCGATTGTGGTTGGCCCATGGCGCAATAATACAGGTACCACACCAAAAACAGCTGATTATCATTCTAGTTGTCAAAATTCATTATTGTAGCAGTGGCAAAAAAATGTGAAAGTGGTGAACTGTTATCATATATGGTCTGTTCCAGAACTGCAAGAATCTATTAATTTTTACTATTTTTTCCAATAACATAAAGGAAAAAATGTTATCGTAGTAAAAACAGTAGCTTCTTGCAGGTTCTGGAACAGAGCAAAAAAGTGTATGTTTTTAAAGTAAGTCCCGGTCCACACTAGAGTAAATTTCATTAAAAAATTTCATGAAATTAGGTGTTCCTAGGCCGAATTCCCCATTACAGCAATTTCATGATTTTACTCTACCATGGAAGTCAATCTAGAGACTCATAATTTCATGTTAAAATTTCAATGAAATTATTCTAGTGTGGCCCGGGACTTAGTAAAGTAAAACTTTTAGCCTCAGGCACGTAATGGGGTTTCTACACGGTATGTTTTTTACATATTCATGCATAGCAACTGTCACTTTTTTCGCCCATATGTAATTCCTTCTGCACGGCAAAATTTTATTTTTCATTCGTTTTCTGTTGTTTTCTTTATTCATATCGCGTACAAACAAAACAGGTGTTTACCTTTGGTTGTACAGACGAGAATAGAGTGCGTTCTATTCGAAAAAAATACATATGTATGCACATAACACTTTGATGCATTGAAATTTCTGTATGGTTCACACCATGTGTACAAAATTCAGATTTGTAAAAAGTGACAGTTGGTATGCACAATTATGTAAAAAACATACCGTGTAGAACACCTATAAAGGAACACGACTAAAATTACATACCCAACGTAAACAAGGAATTCACAGTAATGTGTTATAAGCTCTGTTCATTTACGTGCAAAAATCTTCAAGTTTTACCACTTTTTACTCGAAAAAGTGTTCCTTTACTTGATGTAAGCATACAATTGTTAGAACTTTTGCTAATTTTACCATTTTTAAAAGTAAAGGAACAGACCAATTGTGAACTATTTTGACGTTTAGACTGATTTTGAGCAACTGATGTAACACCTTCTTATTTCGCCATGGGTTGGCCCATAACCGTTGCATTGCGGTGGCTCCCAATGCAATGGTTTGATTTTGTATAGAAATATAGCATTGCAAATATATAAGGCTGCGTCTAGTATCGGCCATAAATACTCAATTGAACCAGTCCACTGACCAGTCTCTGTTTTGATTGTAGAATGGTTTTACACTTGAAGGTTATCTCTACCTCATGTATCTCCGGGGAACTTTATTATTATGGTATTTAATTCTGATAACATTACCCGTCCTAATGATCCATCAAAATTTGTTTGTTATACAAAGTCGCTTTACAAATAATTTTATAATCAATTTAAAAAGTTTCATATTACTCATTTCAATGATTTACCTTAATTTACACACATATATGTACATAGGACGAGAGTTGTTATTGTTCTTTCTAGTTTTTTTTGCACATTTATCTAACCTTACATTTTATATCCGATAGTGGTTGCAACCAAAACTAATTAAAATACACAAATCCCACAAAAAAATAAGCAACAAACGTCCACTAGGTATATGGATGATCGTACGCGTAGTTATGATGCTGGTTGGTTGGTTCGTGTGGTTCCTAGCCATCAAGCTTTTTGTTGTTAGCCAAAACTAAACATTTTGACTGAAATATGAAAAATAGAACCTGGCCGAATAATATATTTGTGAAGAAGAGAGGGAGACTATACGTTATGACGGAAATTCAAAATGTGGAAATTTGACCACATAAAATACCAATCCCTGCGTTGGGGGATGTCATAAATATAACAACATATTGTGGCCAAATGACCATAGGATGAACAACCAGCAACTGATGGCGATGACGAGGAAAACTAAACTGCTAGACTTTGGCGGTTATGCCCATTGTCGTCTATCGTTCACTGATTGCCAGCATATGTTACATGTATGTAGGTACGTGGAAGAGCGGGGAGTAGTGAAGAGTGATAGTGTTGGATAAAATAATATTTTTCTAGACCAATAAAATACTCGGCCATACAATCCATCCATTTAAATTGTGCATTATAATGCCTTTTCACAAAAATTGCATGAATGTGTGAATTGTCGTACTAGGTGTGTGAGTATATAGATTTGTGTAGTTTTTAAATTGCGTAATAATGTACTGCGAAATTATGAACTTTGCCAATATTTAAATGGTCGTTGCATGGTTTAATAAGAAAGGTTAGCCAAAGCTTTATGCCAATTTAAATTTTTTCATTCGAGTATGCCTAAAGCTTCAAATCAATATAAACAAACTGTGTATGTATGTGTGGTGTTTGAATAATGTGCCAAGCAATTTTAAAAATAATCGAATTCAATGATTTTTAGACCATTTGTATGGAAGGAATTGGTGAGATTTGCATTGAAACAATTAGTTTATCATATTCACAACTCGATTATGTGGAGAAAACTAAACTCTTCATTCATTTTTCGCGTTTTTTATAAAATGCTCAAAAAATGCATTGTAAACAAACCCACTTGTTGCTTTTATATTGAAGTTCTAGGAATTCAAGAAAAACAAGGGTTCTATAGATTTTTTTCATTTAAATCTACCTCTTTACTTATACCATGGGTCGTTGGAAATAGTAGGATTGATACACTTAAAAAACACAATGGGAGGGAATAACCTCTGATCACAGAGCAAAATTTATCTACAATATAGGCTTTATATGCGCCAAAAGGAATTATTTTAATAACCACAAGTGAATCTTTGTAGACGACCATAGTTGAGGCGACCACAAGTTCTTTTAATCGCCACGAAGTGACTTTATAGAGAGCACTAAGTGTGGAGTTTCCTCATATTAAAAATTGAAACCTCATGTTTTAATATCAATTAAATTCTTCTAACTCTTGCATTACGGTGGCGCCCAACGTAAATCGTATAAAGACTCCATTGTCTTTGTCTGTAATGATTCCATTGTAAATTTTAACCATTGCGGTTGTTCGTATACAAGTTGTTGTTTTTTGGTGTACACAGGACATACATAGATAGATGATCAGAAGGAGTCTTTGTAGACAATACAATGAGCCTTTTTGACGACCGCGTGGGAGACTTCATAGGTATCTTTATAGACCACAAGGGTGTCTTTATAGCGACCTAAAGAGAGTCTTAAAGGACGAACACAAGGTAGTCTTTATAGACGTCTAGGAAGGAGCCTTTATAGACGATCACAAGGGAGTCTTTATAGACGACCTCAAGGTAGAATTTATAGGCGACCGTAAGGAAGCCTTTAGAGACAACAACAAGGGAGTTTTTATATACGATAACAAAGGTATATTTACACCACAACAGAGTCTTTATAGGCGGACACAAGGGATTCTTTATAGACGACCACAATGGAGTCTTTACAGAGGACCACAGGGAAGGTTTTATAGACGACCACAAGAGAGTCTTTATAGACGATCACAAATGAGTCTTCAAAGACGACCTCAAGGGAGAGATGACCACAAAGGAGTCTTTATAAACGGTCACAAGATAGTCTTAGGTATATTCTATTGAAGGTTTTTGGTTATCTTTTCCTTCTCCATTTATTACCTTAGTATAAACTATGTACATATGTATGTGTTGCATTAAATGTTTAATTATAGAAGGTTTTTAAACCATCTCTTTATGCACAAATTTTAATGTAAGCAAGATATAAATTTAATAAAATAAAAAAAGATAGTCTTAGATCACAAGATACCCATTTTAGACCTATGAGACACCGAACTTTAGTACTCCGTACATGAGCACCATAGAATCGTTATAGATACAAAAGAATCTTATATACGACCTTGCGGATTCTTGGGCACCACCGTAATGCATTGGTTAAAATTCCTGTCTTGCAAACCGCAGTTCAGTGATTCATTCCATGGATAAAAAATATTTTCCTGGAATCAGAAGAGGCCTCTCTCGTATGAAAGAGTGCTTTCGATTCTACAATTTTCCTCAGATATATAAAAAGAACCTCCGTTGATAAACTCCTTCAGAGGAATAAACAAACTGTCAAGTCAATTCTGATCAAAGATGTCAATATTATAAGATAGGAAAAGTCAATTGTGAAAAATTAACTGTAGAGGGAGTTAACCTCTGTTGCTACGATATCATAGCAACATTCTGTTAAACGAAAACTGTTACTCATTGGAATATTGACAAGAAAAACATTAAAACTCAAGTTTGACGGCATTCGCTTTTGATTTTTTCATTGAATGGACAATAAAAAAAGAAAAGAAATAAATTTTAGCCACAAAACACGACGTTAAAGTTTTCTGCCGCGAGAAATGGGAATCAAAAACGATTGGCATCGCTGTTATCAATTCCAGTGAGTTGTGTAGCCATCTGTAACCAAAATATGGAACTATTATCACATGTTTTGGGAATATGCATTTGTTCGAGTCTTTATATCTATACGTCTTTGTTCTGATAAAAGAATGGGCAAAGTAGATCGATTTTTTCTTTATTATTTTATCAAAAATGACGCCCAACTATACTGAAACGTTGGATGTGCTTTCGGCTTAAAGGGCTCGGCACATACGGTCCGTTGAGTGTCGCGTTACAACAACCATATGAAATCTTTAACAACAACATCGCTTACACACTTTTCATGTGGTTGTTGTTTTCAACGCACAACGCGCTTTCTCTTTAACGAAACAAGTTTTTTAACAAACAGAATTTTGTACAAATGTGTACAAATTGTTGGGTTATCGAACAGGCCTAATAATCACAGGAAAATTTAAAGTAAAGCTTGGCATTACTTACACTTTTTCATGGTCTGTTCCAGTACTGCAAGATGCTCTGTTCCAGAACCTGCAGAAGCTACTATTTTTTACTACGATAACATTTTTTCCTTTATGTTATCGAAAAAAATAGTAAAAAATAGTAGATTCTTGCAGTACTAGAACAGACCAAGAATCTACTAATTTTTACAATTTTTTTCGATTACATAAAGGAAAAAATGTTATCGTAGTAAAAAATAGTAGCTTCTTGCAGGTTCTGGAACAGAGCAATATTATTATTTGGTCTGTTCCAGAATTGCAAGAATCTACTAATTTTTCCGATAACATAAAGGAAAAAATGTTATCGTAGTAAAAAATAGTAGCTTCTTGCAGGTTCTGGAACAGAATATGTATCTATAAATGTTTGCCTTTGTTTTCAGTGATTTTTCACATTCCTTCTACAACTACTCGTAATGACCATACAGGCATAATTTAAGCGTTTTGAATGCAGGCGTTTTTACCACATATTAGATGCAGCATATCCCCATGGATGTGGGTGAGTGTGCGTATTTGTGTATTGCTTGCTTTAATAATTTACTATGGCGGTTTAGAACATATTTGTTTTATTGTGGCGTTTATTTTTTTCACAATATTTTTCCGATATAATTTCATTCTTGCAAACCACGTTTTGCGGGTGGTGTGTGTGCGGCAGGCCGCCACAGTTCAGTCAGTGCTAAAACCGCATTATCATGTTGCATTTAGTACTAATGTAATTAATTACAACATACTGGTTAAATCATGCACAAGCATGTCGATAGTATATAATTATGTAAGTTTGTAAGATCAGTAAACAGCGTGTTTTTATTTAGAGAGATGGTGTTGTGTTGTAATGGTGAAATTGCAAAACAAAAATTATTGTGAGGTTAGAATAATAATGAGATATTTGGTCTGTTCCAGAACTGCAAGAATCTACTAATTTTTACTATTTTCTTCGATAACATAAAGGAAAAACTGTTATCGTAGTAAAAAATAGTAGCTTCTTGCAGGTTCTGGAACAGAGCAATTGTTAGAAGATGTAGAATTGAGTTTGAATTTCGGTAAAGTGAAACGTTGGTAAGTGGAAATTTTTAAGTATAAAGGCCTCGGCACATACGGCGCGTTGAGCGTTGCGTTACAACAACCACATGAAAACTTCAAGAACAAACTTGGCATCACTTACACATTTTTCATGTGGTTGTTGTTTTCAACGCGCAACGCGTCGCACAACGTACCGTATGTGCCGAGGGCTTAACTCTTTTTAATACGGTCCTTTGAGTGGCGCGTTGCGGGTTAAAAACAACAACCACATACAAAATATACAAGTGATGCCAAGTTTGTTCTTGAAGATTTCATGTGCTGTTGTAAAGCGGCACTCAACGGACCGTATGCGCAGAGCCCTTAAGACTTACCACAGCAACAGTGCTGCCAAGATATAGTTTAGGTTTAAATTAAACGCGTCAGGAATATCTTTGCTGTCAAGAAAACTTGGCATCACTTACACAGTTTTCATGTGGGTGCTGTTTTAACGCACGACTCGACGGATCATTTTCATTTGCCCTTAAAGGCCGCTGCACATACTGCGCGTTGAGCGTTGCGTTACAACAACCACATGAAAACTTCAAGAACATACTTGGCATCACTTGCACAATTTTCATGTGGTTGTTGTGTTCAACTCGCAACGAGTCACATAACGGACCGTATGTATTTGGCCCATAATGGCTCCGGCACATACGGTCCGTTGCGAGTCGCGTCACGTGTTAAAAACAACAACCACATGAAAAATGTGTAAGTGATGCCAAGTCTGTTCGTCAATTTTTCATGTGGTTGTTGTAACGCGACGCACAACGGACCGTATGTATTTGGCCCATAAAGGTGTCATCAGAACATCTGCTTGTTTATGTATGTTATATAGCTTGTATATTCGCATGTAAATTAATATGTACAACAAAATTGTCATTTTACATACAGTTAATGATTTTTGCTATCATACCTGGGTATTTTTTTTTGTATGACATAACCTAAAAATGTAAACAACAGCCTTGCCAAACAAACAAAACAGCTGTTCCCTCTATGTTTACAGACGAGAATAGAGCGCGCTCTAATCGACAAAAAGTACATATGTGTTGTCATCTGATTTTGATACATCAAAATTTTTTTATGTATCACACGATGAGTAGAACTTACAGATCTGAAAAACAGATACATAACATACGAAAAACAGATGGTCTGATGGCACTCTAACGAGTTTGTCGGTAAAGAAAAATGCATCGATGGTCAGACTAGCACGATTTCAACATGGCGACGTCAAGTTTATAGGCGAGGGGTATGAAGTAGTGAAACCCATGTACATGGTTTTCTGTGTTTGTTGTGTTGCCTCTTCTTGTTATTCGTTGCAAGATTTTTTCTTCCATTTTCTTTCATTTTTATTTTCTCAAGCAAACGTTAACAACAAAACAAGCATAACAAGATTTAATAAAAACATTTAATTAATGAAATAGTGAAATTTAACTAATAATATTAATTGATTTATTATTACTGCTAATTATTTTGTGTTTTTTATTAGTTTATTTATGTTTGTTTTGTTTTTATTGGTATGAGAAACACAACAAACGCGAATAGTAAAATAAAGAGGACACGCAAAAATCTTAAATTTCACGTTAACGTGTGTGGACACTAACGAAACTTGAAAAGAAACTTTAACGAAAATGGTTTCAAGAAACCTTGCTAGTCTGACCATCGACATAGCAGATAAGTTATACCTACCACAATAATTAATATCCACATTGTATCCACATGTGTATGTATTATAACAGTCCCATGGACTGAAGGTCTTTATAAGTGATGAAAAAAGCATAAAAATAAAATTATTGAAAAAGAATTGAAGCATGAAAAGCGAACTGTATAGCCTCACTAGATGATTTATTGATTGATGGCGATTTAAAGCTTGATTTTATTTCCTCCTTTCATTGGGATCTTTCGTTTTCATTTGTTTGTGAATTTCGTTTTCCTATTTGCCACCAACCCAAGTGATTTTTAACTCATTCATTTTCCTCCACCTCCTTCATTTTTTGTATTCATCAACGTTATGTTGATTAATACACTTTGAAATGAATTTTTCTTTGCATCTTCTTTTCTGCTTTTGTTCGTCCTTTGTCCTTCCTACACATATTTGTTTTGCCAGATGATTGTTGAATTCATAGTTCTGTTCGTTTTGAATTGATTTCAATTTGTCTTTGTTTGTTGACCATTTAAAGGGGTTTTTTATGCGCCCTACAACCATATTCTTGTTTTGCCTTTGGCCTCCAGGCGATTTCCATTATCCTTTTGTGTCATGTTATCTTTGGTTTATTTTGACGCACTAGCGCAAGCACGCACACAGATACAATGTGGCTGACACTAAAAGTAGTATATATTGACTTTTAAATCAATATTAATTAAGTTTTTTCGTTTCATCTTCGAAGTAATTTTTCAATTTGATGTGTTCTTCTTTATCGCCTTTTTTGCCATGTGACCTTCCCTTATCGCCAGGATAAATTTCTCATATACGCACATAACATATGCGAGTGTGGGTGTTTATGGCATTTCATTTTGGTTTTATTCTCTCTCTCTCACACACACACACATTTGTTATTTGGCCTTTAAGATCTTTGGCCTTTGTTTTTATTAATTGATTCTTATGTGTTCGGGTTTGGCTTTCAGTTTATCTTTGATATTTGTGTCTGAATGTTTGTGACATTTATATTCATTTGCCACTTCCTGTTATTATTACTTGCCACAGGATGGGATTTTATTGCAATGACTTCCGCTGTAACTACAAACACACATACACATGTATGGGAATGTGGAAAGAGTTTCAATAATCCGTTACATTTGACAGTGACCTTTATTCTGGCTATTCTTTAAGTTGTGCATGACGTTAAAGGCTTTGACACAAGGGCTCCGTTGAGTGCCGCGTTAAACCGTAAACACATACAACGTTTGAGTAAAGTTCTGGGTCACTGCTTGTAGAAGTGCAGCCAAGTTTGAATTAATTTATTTATTATTCTTTTAATAGAAATGACTCAAAACTTTACTCAAATGTTGGATGTATTTTCGGCTTTACATACAAACACACGAAAAGAGTGTAAAGGCCTTTGCACATACGGCGCGTTGAGCGCCGCGCTACAACAACCACATGAAAACTTCAAGAACAAACTTGGCATCACTTACACATTTTTCATATGGTTGTTGTTTTCAACGCGCACAACGCGTCAAACAACGGAGCGTATGTGCCGCGGCCTTAATGCGTCATTAAGACTATGTACGATGATTAAGTGCATTATCTTGATTTACTTGATATATATTGTACGAAAATGACAACTTGAATCCACTGTATTTGCTAAATCAAGCATATTCTAAACGTACTTTAAGTGATTCTGAGGCCTTAAGGCCTCGGCACATACGATCCTTTGAGTGACGCGTTACAACGACCACATGAACACTTCAAGAACAAACTTGGCATCACCTACACTTTTTTCATGTGGTTGTTGTTTTCAACGCGCAACGCGTCACACAACGGACCGTATGTGCCGGGGACTTAAAAGCGCTCGGCACAATTGGGCCGCTGTTAGTCGCGTCACGCGTCAAAAACAACAAACATATGAAAACTTAAAAAGAAACTTGGCGTCACTTATAACTCCTTATAAAGGAGGTTAACGTGGAGGTTAATGTTCTAATGGAAATCTGACGTTATTTTCAATATGTATTTGTTTTGTTTAAACGCACTTTACACTTGTACTTAAAACAGGCGTTTTGGGAATTTACGTCATTTATTTGACAAATATTCTAAGGAATTGATAAGTTAAATGACACATGATTTATAAAACCTGTTAGATGTAAATGAGTTTTAGTAATTTGTTGTAGCAATTCACCGATGCATCTACCTTGTTTCTTATGCCAGCTTGTAACTTTTTTATTTTATAGCAACATGTTGCAAAAACCAGAGTTGTATACGAGGATTTATGCCGGATTTAAAACAAATCCACTCAATACGATGATTTATTTTTGTATGGGAAATCTGGTAGATTATCGTCGGATTTAGCAAATAAATCCTGATAATGCGCTAAATACGGCTAATGAAGCCATATCTAATGACCTCTTAATTGTTTTAATTGCAAAAAATAAGAAAATTCGTTTTTATGACGCATTTTTGGTCGTCCATAAAAACACTCTCCTGGCTGGCTGTTCCGAAGAATAAAAATATTTTAATTTGAGATTTTTTATTCTGAGAACTTACCTTTTGAATCATCTGTCCCAGCTTCCGCTTCATAGACCCAATTTTCATCATCATCAAAATGGGCATCACCTCCACGACCAACGCCAGGATAAAAGGCATGGGCCAATACTAAACCGGGACCATCGAATTTATAGCCATCACCGTGATCACGTCTGTAAAGGAAATTTATGAAAAAAAGTTACAGGATGAAGGAGAAAAACTACAAAAGTCGTAAAATTTTAGCAGAATAAGAATAATTACAAAAAAGAAGCGGCAAAAGGTGAAACGTTGGAAAAAACAAGGACAAAAAACAGTGTATAAATTTGATATAAAATAAAAAATACAACTAATTTGCGAACATTTTTGCGCTAATTCACAAAAAGTAGAAATTGAAAATGATGGGAAGTTGGAGTCGATGTCGAAATCTTAAACGGCGTTTGGATTGGAGCTTTTTGCCTGGTTAACCTTCTTTATGAGGATTTATTTGACGTTTGCGTTATGGAATGGTTTTATTAAATCCGGGGTATTAACTGGCGATGGGAAGACAATATGTCTGTACGATATCTCAAACATTTGTACAAATTTTTACTGAATGCTGTTCGAAAAAAAATCGTTGAATAAAAGAGAGCTAGTTGAGAGAGACTTTGTGACAGTTATGTAACTGAGAACTAACAAATTTTTGCTATTTTAATGTTGACCAGCTGAATTTTAATTAGCTGTTTAATGCTAATTGTTTACATTTTAGACTAAGAACAATGTTAAAATTAATGTTTTTGTGTCATTTGCATTAAAAATCATAAAAATTGTTCATACATTTTCGGAAATAGCTGACCTTCTTTCAAGTTTTTGAAAAATGTTGTTCGTTAACTTTCTGCTACATTTTTGCTTGAGAGAGTAAAATTCATTGGGAGAAGTTACTGGAACTTACTGAGTAATTATTGCTTGGAAAGTTATCGTACAGACCTAAAGTTAACAAAAAACATTGTGGACGATGAAGCAAAATCAGTTTCAGTTGTATTAAATGGAAAGCGGGCGAAGCAAACTCAGTTGTGGTTGATTTTAATGCCGATAATGTAATGTAAATAATTTTTTGTTTTTTTTCTACTTACTTGGCAAACAAAACTTGTATATCCGCCTGAGGATCATAGACTTCACGGAATGTCAATTTTGAGCTATTTTGCCATACAAGTAAAGCCTTGCGCAGGGTCGCACGTACCTGTCCAGCATTGGGCATAGATTGATTAACCAAACTGTAATAAAAGAATTAATAGAAGAATAAATAGAAGAATTAACTGTAATTAATTCATTAGAAACTGATAAAAATCGAATTAAGCAAATGTTTTTCTGTAAAATTAATGTTAAAATATAAGTCCGATGTCACACGCACAAATTTTTCGGTAAAGTAGATTGAGTTTTTGTGAGAAAGTCTCTACTCTCTTTCCTTTTCCCTATTTCCCAAAAACTCAATTTACTTTAGCGACAAATTTGTACATTTGACATCGGACTAAAGAACTAGAACTTTTCGCACCTGTAGTGCGATTCTCTAACACATTTTTGAGTTACCGACAAAAATTGGTAAAATTAAAATGTTTATAAATTCGGTAGTTAAAAATATTTTTCGGTAATTTAGTCCCGGGCTACACTAAGAGTAATTTCACTGAAATTTTGACATGAAAGTAAAAGAAAATGTAAAATAAAACGGTCTGTTTGTTTCATACGAATATTGCAACAAAGCAAAATTGCAGAACACATGAAACCGTGTACACTAGTTTCTTGAAATTATGATTTTTTCCCAAAAAATGCAAAGTTTCATGTCAAAATTTCATTGAAATTACTCTAGTGTGGCCCGGCACTTAGCGACCAAAAGAAAGTAGACATAGGGCCATTATTACATGCTTTCTTTTACTATTTGATGGATATTAAATCGCAAAATAAACCAATTTGTAGCCATTAAAAACAACATTTTCACATTAAAAGTTAATGCCAAGAAAGGTCCTCCTTGAAATCTGTTCATAATTTATAACTTAAAGTTAACCGGAACGCTATAAATCTGTTCGGAAAATCCAAACTATAACAAAAGGAGACTTATAATAATGGGGGTTAAAGTTATACCCATAGCAACAGTGTTGTCAACTTTTATTTCAACTTTTTATTCATAGTTTTGCGTTTTAATTTTACCGACATTTGTCGTTAACTCAAAAAATGAGTTAGAGAATCGCACTACTGTTCAACAAAAGGGTAGTAACTGAAAATTTTCTATTTTTTAGTAGAGACAAAACACTGTAAAGAGTGATATAACGGTATTTTTTGGTGAAACAGTAGTCAAAATAATTCCAGATTTTTACAGTGGGTGGAGTTGATTCGCTATGCATCGTTTTTAATAAAAAGTGAAAATGTCAACATTTTGAGTTACCCTTTTGTTGAACTGGTGCGATTTGTCTAATTTTAGTTATACTGTATCTTGTAACTCTAACACAGGGAGAGGCAACAGAAGCACCCTGTCTTTCAAAATATAATTTTTCACATCCTCAAAGTATGCTACATAATTGAGTATTTAGTTGAAACGTTTAGTTTAACCCTTAGATGCCATCCTTGGTACAATTGTATAAAATGTTGACTTGAGTAATTCGTTGAAAAAATCACTGAAGATTTTAAAGAAATATCTGTAGCTCTGAATGACTACCCAAAACCTCTCAAATGCTTTAAGACCAACTGGAAAAAAGTTGAATCTCCAATCGTGTTCCTCTTGTTCTTTAACTAGGTGTATGTGGGATATAGGGTGATTCAAACAACGTCAGCGCAAATTCGTCCATAAATAAATATTTGGTCTGTTCCTTTACTTTTGAAAAGGGTAAAACCGACAAAAGTAGTAAAAGCTGTAAAATGCTCCCATATGAATTGTATGGTGTCTGAAGTAAAGGAACGCTTTTCGAGTAAAAAGTGGTAAAACTTGAATATTTTGCACGTAAAGGAACAGAGCTATTATTTATAATTCTTTTCTTAAAACTGTATTGTTCTAATGCTAGGTTTACATTCACGAAATCCACTCGATTTGAACGATATCGTAGCGTAGTTACCGACAAAAATTTGTAAAATTAAAATGTTTATAAATTCGGTAGTTAAAAATACATATTTTTCGGTAATTTAGTCCCCGGCTACACTAAGAGTAATTTTACTGAAATTTTGACATGAAAGTAAAAGAAAATGTAAAATAAAACGGTCTTTTTGTTTCATACGAATATTGCAACAAAGCAAAATTGCAGAACACATGAAACCGTGTACACTAGTTTCTTGAAATTATGAATTTTTCCCAAAAAATGCAAAGTTTCATGTCAAAATTTCATTGAAATTACTTTAGTGTGGCCCGGGACCAAAAGAAAGTAGACATAGGGCCATTATTACATGCTTTCTTTTACTATTTGATGGATATTAAATCGCAAAATAAACCAATTTGTCGCCATTAAAAACAACATTTTCGCATTAAAAGTTAATGCCAAGAAGGGTCCTCCTTGAAATCTGCTCATAACTTATAACTTAAAGTTAACCGGAACGCTATAAATCTGTTCGGAAAATCCAAACTATAACAAAAGAAGACTTATAAATAATGGGGGTTAAAGTTCTACCGATATCAACAGTGTTGTCAACTTTTATTTCAACTTTTTATTCATAATTTGCGTTTTAATTTTACCGACATTTGTCGTTAACTCAAAAAATGAGTTAAAGAATCACACTACTGTTCAACAAAAGGGTAGTAACTGAAAATTTGTCTATTTTTCAGTAGAGACAAATCACTGTAAAGAGTGATATAACGGTATTTTTTGGTGAAAGAGTAGTCAAAATAATTCGAGATTTTTACAGTGGGTGGAGTTGATTCACTACACATCGTTAAAAAGTGAAAATGTCAAAATTTTAATTTACCCTTTTGTTGAACTAGTGCGATTTGTCTAATTTTAGTTATACTGTGTCTTGTAACTCTAACACAGGGAGAGGCAACAGAAGCACCCTGTCTTCCAAAATATAATTTTCACCAAGGCACATTCATATAAGGTAGAAGTGACAATCAGCTGTATTTTTACTTTTTTTGTAAATTTGGTTTTCAAGATGTAATAGGGAACTTCGAAATTTCCTACCATAAAATACTTTTTTTCATCCTAAACGTGTAATAAAAATGACCTACGACAGTTCTGACTGCTTTATATTTACATCTTGATTCAAATTTGTTCTATTTTAGAGGATTTTCAAAATGTATTTATGTTTTTCCTGAGAAAATTTTAAGAACGACCCTATTATTCAATATTTTCTTTGACATTAAATGTTCAATAACAACAATGTTGTTTTTGTAAATTTGTTAGTTGTTGTAATTCATGCATATACCTTATGTAAATATGCCTTGATTTTCACATCGTCAAAGTATGCTACATAATTGAGTATTTAGTTGAAACGTTAAGTTTAACCCTTAGGTGCCATCCTTGGTACAATTGTATAAAATGTTGACTTGAGTAATTCGTTGGTTACTCCATCGACAAAATCGACAAACCTGTAGCCCTTAGGTGGATGACAATGTTTTTGGAAGATGAAAATATAATAAAAACTGTACGGTTCGAAGAATTGGATCTGGTCTTAAGAATTAACTTCAGACAAAGAAGCCATAGTCATCCTTATTAAGTCGCGGTCCACACTAGAGTAAATTTCATTAAAAAATTTAATGAAATTAGGTGTTCTTAGACCGAATTCCCCATTACAGCAATTTCATGATTTTACTCTACTATGGAACTCAATCTAGAAATTTAATGAAATTAGGTGTTCTTAGACCGAATTCCCCATTACAGCAATTTCATGATTTTACTCTACTATGGAACTCAATCTAGAGACTCATAATTTCATGTTAAAATTTCAGTGAAATTATTCTAGAGTGGCCCGGGACTAAGATGATTTTGCAGTTATCGCGGACGATGAGCTATCGATGCGTTGAAAAAAATCACTGAAGATTTTAAAGAAATATCTGTAGCTCTGAATGACTACCCAACCTCTCAAATGCTTGGAAAAAAGTTGAATCTCCAATCGTGTTCCTCTTGTTCTTCAACTAGGTGTACATATGTATGTGGGATATATTATTTATAATTCTTTTCTTAAAACTTTATTGTTCTAACTACGCTGTGCGTTGATATCCTCGACTCGGTTTTAAGCTGGAAACACATACAACGTTTGGGTAAAGTTTTGTGTCGTTTTGGCCGTTTTTACACTGTTGGGCATGATGCCGAAAAATTCAAATTCATTTGAATTATATGCCGACAAACAGATAAACGCTGGACTTTAGTATCGTCGTCGCCCTGTTGTTGTTGTTTTTTTCTCGACGCCCAACGCAAAACTTTAATCAAACGTTGTATCTGTTTTCAGCTTAATTTCCTTAACTGCGGCATTCATTTTGCAATTTTTGTAATTCCTTTCCATTTTGTCCATGTATCGTAGCGTAGTTAAATGATTGGAAGAGAGGTTGCCCGTAAAGAGTATTTATAGGCCACTTTTTCCTTTTCCGATTTGTTATTGATACAACTGTGACCATGCCCAAAAACACTTGAATTTAGTTGAAATCTAAATTTGACACAATTTAATTTACTTAGGACCTTAGATTATATTCAGCCCCACATTTAGATAAGGACAATAGCTTTTATTCGCCATTTCCCAGGCCAATTTAAAACATAAAAACTTATTTAAAATATGTTTTAAACAAACAGTAGGCCACAAGAAAAACGACAAACTCATTCAAATTTTTTTATTTGCCAACGGAAGTAAGCTTTACTATTTGCAAATAAACCAAAAAACGGTAACGAAAACAAAACAAAAAATACCACAGTAAACCACAACTGGGGGATTGATGTAAAACTTACGAATTAAAATGGACCACCTTACAAATCTGCACAGAAGCAAGAGGACATAAAACGAAATGGAAACCCAAAAAATATAATTATCCACCTTTCCTTCGCCCCAACCACTACCTGCTTCCACAAAATTAAAAAAGAAAAACAACAAAAATAAAGGTTACAACATATGTAGGAAATGTCTGATGCTGAAGTATATTAAGCACCTGCTGAATCCCCGACAAAAGCGAGTAAATGAAAAGCAAATTAACCACAAAAACCAAATAGAAACAAAACAAACAAGCCACACAGAAAATAAAAACTTAAAACTGCTTAAAACCAAAAAGAAAAACACCCAACAAAAAACAATAACAGTCAAGAGTAGAAGAACAGCAAACAACAAGAACAGCAAACAAACAAACCGAGGCACATAATATAAAGAGGAAGAAAATGGAAATGAGCAAAAATAAAACTCCCTCAGTTCAAACCTGCTTTTTGATTATGAACATTGGACATGGAAACTCAACTAATTTGCATAAAATCTGAAAACATTGAAGTTCTGTTTTTTTGTTCGTGTTTTTCTTCACACCGTAACCATAACGTAAGATTGTCTATTATCCTCTCAAACCCTATTAAGGTAGAAGAAAAAGAATAAACGACACCAACAACAAGGATACTCGAAAAAAGAGGTTAAAACACAGTTCAGGTGCTGTAACATTTGTTTGACCACACACACATACATACGCAAAGAAACAGGTGGTTACCAAAATGACCATAATATACCACTTAATATGAGAAGGAAATTTTGTACAAAGACCGGACTGGACACACCACCCACACACACAAAATTCAGATCAAAACCCAGAAACATGTATGTTGGTGGTTTGGTTGCCAACATTAAAATGCTTTCAATTTTATTTTTCCACACACATACATGCTTACATACATACATATGAAATGGAGTCATACATATGTGAAAGGATTGAAGTGATAAAATACATACATTCATAGATATGTATGAATATGTTTTCATTTGTAGCTATGTTTGTTCCCCCATAAACCTTTACAATTTGTTAATAGAGTTAGTTATGCTCCCAATTAGAGAAAATTATAAACAAATTGGCATAACTTTTGAATGGAGAAAAAGAGGAACAAAGGTTATGTGAAAATCGTTTGGCATAAATGTGAAAAGAAATCCTGCATTTCTTTTTTTAGCTGCGGCATTTACATAAATCTAGTTTTTCATAAAAAACATTTTCCATGTACAACCTTAAAGGGACAACGAGAATATATCAAGCAGTGCTTGCGTAAAATTAAAGAAAGGGCATGGTGCTCCTGAACTAACTTTAAATGAAATTTTCGATCATCAAGAGAAAATTAATAAAAATCATTAAAAATGATTTCAATTTCAAAAAAAAAAACAGGCTGAGCCCGGCTGGGATTTGAACCCGCGCCTTGAAAACATATGGAAAAAAATTTTGCCACGGCGTGTTAGTGTTCAGAGCCAAACTCATAACTTCAAAGGCTGCGCAAAAAGGCGTTTGTCATGAAGAAATACAATTCAACGGCCAAATATCCGTGGATGTATAAAAACACATTTACATTTGAAAAACCAAAAGTTCTAGGACAGAGAAGCCATCCCACAGTAGATACGTCTGAAGAGCTGCTCAACTAACAGCGAAACCAGGTCACGTAATTTGGTGACTGTGTGGGTTCGAGTCTAGAGTTGTACAATCTAGTTCATTTGAAAGATCTAGTTCAATAGCTCAGCTCTTTAAACTGAACTAGGTCAGTAATCTAGTTCATAGTTAACTGTCCAGTTCAATCATTCGGCTAAAAATCTTTCACCGGCGGCTCTTAATCGGTCGTTTGATGAAAACGCATACATACACCAAATACAAACAAACAAAACACTAATATAATTTAACTACTCCATAACAAAAATATTACATTTACATAGTTTTATTGCATTCTTAAAGAAAGATTAATTGATTTAAAAAAAAAACATCCTTCATTTAGGTGGCTGGCAAAAAATTTTATGTTGTGTATGTGTGTAGAAATTGTCATTGCAAAAAAGCTTTGTACGTGTGTGTTTCTTTTTATGTTTTCCCTTTTTTTCTATCCAAAAAGGCAGATTCATTAGGTAATCGATTCGACATATTGTAATATGTTATGTCTCTATGTTTTTGTAGAAAACTTCATTTTCGGACTGCTATTCCATGTACCTTGATCCAAAACGTAAATAAACTGATCACATTACGCCGACGACGACGCCGTCACTTTATGTATTTGTGAACGACTTGTTGAACTAGATTGTGAATCGTTCGTTGATCGTACGGTCACCGACTGATTATAGTTCAGTGAACTATTGAACTATAATGAACTATATCGACTGATCTAGTTCATACGCTCTTTTCAATGAATCGTTCAATTGAACTAGTTCGTTCATGAACTATACAACTCTATTCGAGTCCTTGGCTTTCCTTTTTCACTTGCAAACAATTTTCGATTATCAAGCTTAACTCTAAAGGAGAGAGAAAATTAATAAAAATAATGGTGCTTACACCTGCACTACAATGTTTATAGATTAGAAGAGATATTTTGTGACTACGCATACCCAAATGCCTAAATATATTCAGAAAATGTATTAAAAAATGTCTTCAATCGGGCGGCTTCTTTAAATAGGGACTATATTAAAGTGTGAAACGACATTTTGACATTTTTTGCGTGAAGAAGTTTTGTGAACTCTGGAAAACTCAAATGGCAAATTACAGATAGTTCGGTCAACAAATGTAGGTAAACTCCTCAAAATACCTTAAATCGGAAGGTGCCGTGGAGACGTCTAGTGAAAACTGGGAACATCAAATGTTAAATTACAGGTAGTACGGTCCAAACGTGTAGGTAAAATCCGCAAAATACCAACAATCGGGAGGTACCGTTATATGGGGGCTATACCAAAACATGGACCCATGTTGACAATTTTTGGTGGAGATAATTTGTGGCCACTGGGAACCTCAAATGTTAAACTCCGGGCAGTTTGGTCCAAAAATTTAGCAAAAATCCTTAAAATACCGAAAGTCAGGAGGTACTGTTATACATATGGGGGCTATACCAAAACATTAACCTATGCTGTCAATTTTGGGGAGAGATGCTTTGTGACCACTAGGAACCTCAAATGTGAAATTACACGTAGTTCGGTCCAAAAGTGTAGCTAAAATCCGCAAAATACCGAAAATCAAGAGGTAACCTTATATGGGGGCTATACCAAAACATGGACCTATGTTGACAATTTTTGGTGGAGATGTTTTGTGACCACTGGGAATCTTAAATGTGAAATTACAGGTAGTTTGGTTTAAACATGTTGCTAAAATCCTCAAAATACTGAAAATCGGGTGGTACAGTTATATGGGGGCTATGACAAAAGTGAGCTTATATAGCCCATCTTCGAACTTGCCTGTGCAAAAAAATAGTTCTGGTGCACTATTACAGCGTTCTAGCTTAATTATTGAGGACGCTAGAGTGATTGCAACATACGGACATGGCTAAATCGACTCAGAATTTTATCCCGATAATGAATATATATACTTTATAGGGTCGCAAAAGAAAAACAAACGTAATATACGCTCCATACTATGATGAAGGATATACAAAATCGACGGAGAGATTTTTAAATAAATCGCGGTCAAAGTTCACATTTGTAGGGTTTTTTTTAGTTTTCAGGATTTTTGCTTGAAAACTGCAAGTTTTATCGAAATTGGATTAGAGAAAATCGTATAGCTGTGAAAATTCTCTTGTTGGTTGTACCATTTTTTAGATATATTAGTTTAAATTGGGACATTGCACTAACTGCAGCGTCTGATGATAAAACAAGAGCATTTTCTGAACTGGCTGCGTCCATAAAAACTCAGGAAACATGAATCAAGGATAGAATCATAAAGGTCTCTCCCGACGCGGCTTGTGTCATGAGGAGGCACTCTGTTGCAGTCCTCAGGGCTGCATAGTGACAGGTTTGAAAATTCTTCCATTGCGTAGCGCTAACATTTGCATACCACACTGGCGGCGCATAGCATACCACAGACCGGCCTATTGCTTTATAAGAGGTCAGAGTGGCTGCAGTGGCTGCAGCTGTGATTATGTCCCGGAAAATTCTCTCAGCTACCGAGAATCTGAAGGACAGCTCTATGAAACGGCGATTAGTAAATTCTCTGAGCCCTTGCTAATCAGTTTTTCCATGGTTCGAAAAGGTACGGCGATCAGGGGTTATGAAGACGGTTGGTCTGTTAACGCAGTCGATAATCGGAAGATTGTTTGAGTCAAGGGAAATAATGTGTTGCCAGGACACGTCATTTATCAGACCGTGTGCCCTAATGGCGATTTCTGGCGAGCTGTGGCAATCTCCTCTTGTCCTCGTAGGAGTGTCTTGCAAAATGTGAAGCTATCAATTCGCTCGGCCAGCACTATACTCCTCTGGTCATTGACGGAATAGAAAAGTTCATCATGAGCATTGTTGTCCCAACATCGAACTTATGTTGGGCATATAACGAACGCAAGGTACAAATATTCATCGGCGGTATGCACACTAGGGTTATGACTTTTTTACAACCTCATATCCCTGTATCATAGCGTTTTGAGTTTTGCCATAAGATTACATAAAATCATAATTATAAGGTGATTCGGTGAAAAACCCTCACGCACAAAATGATTTTAAAATTTGAATTTATCAAAATTATGGACAATTTTTTGAAGTCACTGTAAGCAGACATACAATTGAAAATAAACTTTAGAGTCACATGAGATAATTAAACTGACATAACATTTATTTCTCACTAATTTTCTTCAATTCTGAGAACCGTAAAAATGTCGTAAACGTTTTTATTTAAAGATACAGATGCAGATCCATACTATTTACTTTTTGAGAGTCCTATACTATGCCAACATTCGCAAGAAAAAACTGGACGGTGTTGCCATATTTTCGGAAAATATCACAATTATAATAAAAAAATTACAAAAAAGCGTCCAATTTTTGCGATCATCAAAATAGGTTTGAATCAAATAAAATTGAAAAATTGTACTACCCATGCAAATATTGGTTTAGTTTAGTAAAATGGAACATTCTGATAAATCCTACAATAAATTTGACCCGCTTGATTAGGAACGTGGGTTCAATTCTCAACATGGAAAAGTTAGCAAGAACTTTCAGATAAAATCAAGAAATATTCCAACAAAAACGTTTTATAAACCTGCTTTAAATGACTTTTTGATTTCGTTAGATCTCTTCTGAGAACATTGTCTGAAAGCAAATACCAAGTGTTAGCCATATTATTAGGATGGATTAGGAAGGACATTGAAAATAGTTGGTATTTTAGCTCAGGTTTAATTTTTAACTATCCTTGCAGTACAAATTTAAGTATTATCATGCTCACAAATCCACCATAGTTGACCACATGTATTATTAATGTTCGAAAATTGGTCTGGAAGAAAGTTTCTTCGACGACAATAAAGTAGAAAATTGTAATTCAAATTTAACTCAAAGGGGCATGATATCGCCGACTTTTATAGTGCTGTATAACCTCAGTAGTCCATTCTTTTGTACTTATTCGTGTTTGTTTTATGACTTGTGAACAGAAAAAAACTTTTTGACCTGACTATATAGGTATTACAGCACTATAAAAGTCGGCGATATCATGCCCCATTGACTTAAATTTGATTTACAATTTTCTACTTTATTGTCGTCGAAGAAACATTCTTCCAGACCAATTTTCGAACATTAATGGTACATGTGGTCAACTATGGTGGATTTGTGAGCATGATAATACTTAAATTTGTACTGCAAGGATAGTTAAAAATTAAACCTGAGCTAAAATACCAACTATTTTCAATGTCCTTCCTAATATATCTATCCTAAGAATATGGCTAACACTTGGTATTTGCTTTCAGACAATTTTCGAAGCTCAGAAGAGATCTAACGAAATCAAAAAGTCATTTAAAGCAGGTTTATAAAACGTTTTTGTTGGAATATTTCTTGATTTTATCTGAAAGTTCTTGGTAACTTTTCCATGTTGAAAATTGAACCCACGTTCCTAATAAAGCGGGTTAAATTTGTTTTAGGATTTATCAGAATGTTCCATTTTACTAAACTAAACCAAAAAATTGCGCAATATTTGCATGGGTAGTACAATTTTTAATTTTATTTGATTCAAACCTATTCTGATGATCGCAAAAATTGGACACTTTTTTGTAAATTTTTTTTATTATAATTGGGATATTTTCCGAAAATATGGCAACACCGTCAAGTTTTTTCTTGCGAATGTTGGCATAGTATAGGACTCTCAAAAATTAAATTGTATATTTTTTTAACAAAAAAAAAAAAAAAAAAAAAAAAATTGAAATTTTTTCAAAGTGGTTTGGGCATGATCTTTTTCAATATTTGAATGAAATAAACATTGTTAAAGTTATTAGTAGGCTTATATTTATTCATTCGTGCAACAAAAAATAATTTTTGAAAATTTTTTTTCCATTTCATACATTTTTTTCAAAAAATTATATTTTTAAAATCGATTTGTGCGTAAACTTTTTTTATATTTCAATGGAATAAACGATAGCGTAGTGATTATTAGGCAAAAGTTCATTCATCCCTGCTACAGGAAATCATTTTTGAGAAAAAATTTCAAAAAGTCATAACCCTAATGCACACATTAAGTAAATATATCCAGACAGTCCCACAGTCAGAGTCAAGCTCAAACAAGGTCTGTGTTGCACAGAATGGTGTATGAAGAAAGTCATCCTCCTCCACTGCTTTCGCAAAACATTGAAACCCTCGCAACATTGAAACCCACAGGTGACTGTGAGTTTTATTTCCTGTCTTTCTGTCTGTTCCAGAACTGAAAATTTAATACAACTTACAGCGTATCACAACGCAAAAGACTATTTTCGCATACAAAAGTATATTCCTCACGTTCCATTACCTCTTCTGTACACACACAGCCTATTGCTTTTTTTCAATAAAATTCATTATTCCCATGTTGTCAATCTACACATTTGTCATTTGCATATTTATGGCTCTCTTCGTTGAGACAGTCACTCATTTTCGTATTTGTGAACAGTAGAACGTGAAAATCTGTTAAGAGTAAATAAAAATCTCAAGAGATATAATCTTTTAGGGGCTCATAATGTAAGGCGTCTGTAGACGCACAACAA
Source organism: Musca autumnalis (assembly GCF_047663935.1). NCBI lineage: Eukaryota > Metazoa > Arthropoda > Insecta > Diptera > Muscidae > Musca > Musca autumnalis. The sequence continues at coordinate 153,460,601 of NW_027412088.1, read as the reverse complement.
CAAACCTTTGCTTACATATGTATGTATATATGTTTATGTCCAAATCTCGGTGGAGTCTCGCATTTGAATGGAAAATATGTTTTGAAAATTGTGATACTAAAGTGCGAAATAATGATATGTAAAATGATTGTTAACTGAGGCCCAAGAGAATGAAATTCGTACTATTATCAACTTAATATAAATATGTACTTCAAAATAAAGAAAGTACTATTGTTAAGACCAGAAGAAAGTCCGTTAAAACTTAGTGTAAATATTAAGACAGATTTGATGCTCGGAGTATCGAACAGATCGCCGCAGCTAGTCTATAGATATATTAATTAAAAGATGCAGATGGTCTGCTTGGTTTGAGTAGTTGTATGGCACTGATTTATTTGCAATATTTTAACTAACATCCCAGTTTACAAAATATTTTTTAACCTAACTACAATTTAGCAACTCTTATCTTCTATTCAATAAGTAATAGAAAGTAGTGCTAGATTGCTGCGAGCGTTTTCAAGTGGATTTGACCTACGTACATAGGTCTGTTGGGAGTCATAAAATATTTATTACAGTTATGCGTTATTATATGCAGCAGGCAAACCCAAGCTTCCTAAATAAATTTCTACAATTGATAAAAACTATGGAATAATATGTCGTAAATCTCTAAAAGCAGTATCGTTTTGTTAAGCTGTTGGAAAATCGATTTGAAGATTTATTTGAAATTTTTATATTTTACAGCGCATCGACATGAGACGGAAATATGTACAAAACTTATTTGTACATTCTCGCGGCCGCCTTAGATAGTGTTTGAAGTTAAATCGTTAAGAATAAAATATAAAAATACACGTTACACATTGCAGATTCTGTGTGGACTGTATCTAAAGTAATAAGATGGTATAAAATTTAAAAGAAATTTGTGTTTAAGAATTAAACACTTAGAACTATTTATTTGTTGAATTCTTTTTGAAAAGCTGCGTGAAAATCTTTACCAGCTTAGATATAAATTAATTTCACACACAACATGGCCATAGACTGGCAGGCGACTCAAGAGGTCTCTGCTTCAGTTATTTCTTAACATTTTTTATTTTAAATACTTCACATTTTCTCCATGGTTCCCAGCTTTGTGTGCAAACTGCCACTATTCCCACATAATTTTATAAGGACACAGATATTACCATTCATTCCCTTTAGTTAAAGTAATAACCTTTTGTTGATTGCGGGTTAATAATGTTTTGAAAGAAAATTAAAGTTTATTTTTATGGCGTACCCATTAACCTCAAAATATATTTCCATTTGGTTTTTCTTCATTTACTGTGTTCCCCACCACACAAAATTTACTACCGCCATAGTGCAATATAATGCACAAAAATTTGAAAGATAAAAACTTTTTTATTTGCATAGAGTGGTGAATAAGTGCAGCCGCAATGCCAGTCAGCCAACCAGAGCTTTTATGTTCTTCATGATGAGGGAATTTATGTTTTAATGCCTTTCGGCTCTTAGTTTTTATGATGCACTCGTCAGTCACACACACACTCACACCCCCATTTACACGCACAAAAATTACAAGGGAAAATGTTTTTCTTGCTAAGGAAATTCCTTTTCCTCCTAACCTCCAAAAAAAACATATAGCGAAGCAAATCAGTTTTGTTCAATTTCTTGTGTTGTCCCTGCAGCACCAACCAGCAGTATGTGTATCGGAAAAAATCTTTGCATTGCATTTTTATTTTGCCTTGGCGTCATCTTAACATGCAATGCAATTTCCATTTTCCTTTTCCACGAAAAAACCAACACACACACAGAAAGCAAACCAAAGCGAATATTCCAAACAGTGGCAAGAAAATGTCATTTTAAATGCAATGACATTTTCCAAAGATAACATTCACATGACCTTAGGGTTGGAGTGTTTGTGCTGTGCCACCGAAAAAAAGTGAAGAAAAAAAAACCAAAAATGGCCAGAAGGGGATTTGGAGCAAAGAAAAAAAAAAACGAAAATAACGCTAAGATGGCATAAATGGAAAATAAAGACGTGTTGGATATTTATTGGTATGTGAGTGCAGTGATTTGCTTCCACATACTAAGGGATGATTTTTTAGCTTCTAAAATGTTTTCCAAGAGCCATAATGTGACCTCTAAGTTTAAGGAATAACTTCAGAAGTTGTAAAGTATAGAAATAATTTGAGGGAGCTATTTGACTTTAAATCTATGATTTCTTTGGGAAATATGAGTGATGAAGAAATTTAGGATTCCAAAAAATTAGCGGTATATGAACTTAAAGGACACCAAGTATTAGTTGATCTGAATTTATATCTGGTTGTTTAATTCTTGGCACAGAATCAATATGTGGCATAGAACAGAAGCCATTATGTGTATACGATAAATGACACTCCCCATATCTTAAAAGCATCACCAACAGACAGTAGAAGGTACGTGTCTACAGTATAAAATCTTGCATAGCGACCTCTAAGGGGCAGTGCAGGAATTATCCCAATGGAGAATTCATTGTCAACGTTTGTGCTTGAGAAGTTATTGTTATTGTTGCAATATCTTTAAATCTTATTTACCTTGATGATGTCTTTCGAAGTATAACGAAATGTAAAATAAAATACTTGTTAAACAGGGATCCATATTTCTAAGAAAAACAACGCCTCTCTTATTCGAATGCTTTCCATGCACTCTTTTTACTACTTTTATTAAAAGTAACAAATATTCTTAAGAACTAAGTATGTATTACACTTTGATATAACCTAACTTAGAGTAGTGTGTAAAGAGAAAGAGGTGTGCATAAATGTGTACGATTGCGTCTGTCATACAATATTATGGAGAGGTCGTAAACACATTTTGTTATTTCACATGTGGCAAGCAAACATACTACACATGCTTATCAGTCTGCAGCCTAGATTACATCCAGCAATCTAACTCAGGCATACCAAATATGTCAACGGAAATTCTAATCTCATTTTATTCTATCGACCTCATACGACATGTCGGCCTGCTTACCACATGTTTATGGTTCTTAAGTGGCCAGTATTTTATAAAAGTAGATCCCTGCTTAACAAAAAATACCTCTACTCTACACACGCAATCCTCATCAAGCCATTTACTATCTTTATTATAAAATTAGTCGGTTCGCTACGTGAACAATACGCTATTTAAATAACATAAATAAATGTTGAATGAAATAACTAAAAATCAAGATAAAATTATTTGTTTGACATTTTTCCTAAAATTTCCCTTAGAGATTGGTTTTTGATTGCAAACATTAAATTGCATGTGTGAAAGAACCCTCACCAAACCTTGGAAGCGACCTCTGTCAGTCATAATGAACAATGCCTTCAACAGATAATAGAAAGTTTGTGTATGTACCATGGTGAATACTTTTATCAACACTCCATAAAGTGTTCGAGTCTTTGATATCAATGTTATTGAAATTTTGCCTTTGCCTTCAGTTATCACCTACTGCTGAAAGTTAGTATTTAAGAAAACTTACTAGAAATAGTCCTTAGCTGAGATGGAAATTGTGGGTTTGATGTCGTTCTCAGTCAGAAATGTCCCAGTATGCTGTGTTGATGACAACAGGAGGAACTCGGGCTTAGATATATTTTATTTGTGGCAATTGTAATAATTTATTGGCCAAGAAGAATCACAAAAGATCTATCGAAGACGGGGAAACTAAATATTTTTCAACAACTATGCAACAAGTAAACCATATTTCCTGTACATATAAATAGGTTGACATTAAATATGTTTATAATTACAAAAGGCAAGGTGCGTTTCTACAGTCTCAAATTTTGCATAACGATCTCTAAGGGGCATCTTCTTTTCCGGTTAATTCCTTGAGGAGCCATATCTTCAAACATCCTCCAGGATGATCTGTCATTTGCTATTGCTTTTATTTCGTTCCATTATTTTCCAGTGGATTCTAACTCCTTCATAAGACTTCTTTTTCAGGAGTTTTAGGCCTTCTTTTTTTCCTGCAACCTTGAGAATTCCGTTCTAGGGCTTACTTTACGAGTGCAAAACCTGGTTGAAAATACGGATAAAACGTTAGATTTGAATATATTTTTTGTATTCGCCGATATTACTGAGGAGTTCCAGATGCTCCGAAGTTTATTGAAAGCTCCGTTAGCTTTACCAATTCTATTTGCGATGTCGACTTTCGCTTCGCCTTCGATTGAAATTATGCTTGAGTTTAGGAATTTTATGTTCATTGCTTTGGTTTTACTGATATTTATCTTAAGTTCTCCACTAGCTGACTTCACTTATAAATCATTAATCTTTGACTGCCAAGTTGTTTTTGAAGACTTCATGTGGTTGTTGTAACGCGAAACTCAACGCACCGTATGTACGAGGGCTTTAAAGTCTTCGTATTGCGATTTTTTGAGGTTTACCAATTTAATGGGGGTGGCAAGCGAGCTAAGAATACACCTTGAATTCAATTGTTGTACTTATCCTATTTAAAAGGATTTGTGTCAGAATCGTTGATGGTTTTGCTAAGATAGTATTGATAACTAAGGGACAGTGCAGGAAATATCCAAAAGGGATTTCGTTTTTGCATTCAGTGCATAACCAACTGTCGAGGGTTATGATTCTTCGTACTTTGATATGACAACGCTTGATTCTGAGACTTGTGTCTGACTCGAATACATTGAATAATTGAAAACTGTTATAATTCACAGTAAGAATTGATTGATCTATATCCAATACACGAACGAATTATATTGAATTCATAAAGATACACTCTCCGCACACTTGCTGCGACATCTATCTTTGAACAGAGTATATAAAGTTCGCGTATAGAGCTGATTGTCTTGGATTGGTATCTAGCGACCTCTAAGAGGAAAAGTAAGAATAATCAAAGATGTATAATATTATAAGATGAGACATTTCAATTGCCACTATACATCGGCAGATGGCGCTGGTGGTCTTACATAATGTGATGTTACAATATGGTGACATGAATTATGTTATATTTAACATAGTTCACATTGGTGCACGCTTTTGTTTCTGTTAATTGTCTGTTATACATAAACGCCCTCTATGCTTGAATATGAAAATTAAAAAAAATTTTGCATGATGTCCAATCTTTACCAATTTATGTCTTTGACCTCCACAATAATGTATAATATTATAAGATGGGACATTTGCATTGCTATTATACATCGCCAGATGGCGCTGGTGGTCTAACATAATGTGAAGTTACAATATTGTGACATGAATTATGTTATATTTAACATAGTTCACATTGGTGTACGCTTTTGTTTCTGTTAATTGTCTGTTATACATAAACGTCCTCTATGCTTGAATACTAAAAATTAACTCCATTGTGCATGATGTCCAATCTTTACCATTGTATGTCTTTGACCTCCAACAACATCCACTAAATGGTTTATGTATAGGGTATGTCTATGCTTAGCTTATTAAATAGTTCTAGATGATGTTCATATTGTGGATAGCGATCGGCGACCTCCAAGAGTGATTCCAGTAATTATTTATTTGGATTTTTGCATGTTCATTCATTTACACCCTACTGATGGTGTTGGGACTATAATGTTTATTAGAAGTATTTATGGATTCTTTTCTTTACTGGTTAGCAATTTCTTTACAATCCAATTTACCAAAATTTCCATATCATCCATCGTAAAATAAATTATGTGAACATTCCAGAATTGTTGGTTGTTTGTTTGTTTGCACTGGCAAATTGCAAATAAGGATTCATTGAATTGAAATATACATGGCCCTGGTTAACACTGTTCAGCTAGCTGGTTGGCTGGCTGACTGTTTGTCGTTTTTGTGCACTGGCATTCGTCTGGACATATTGAAGTAATGAATGTTGTTTTTGTTGTTGCTGCTACTGTTGCTGTCGTTCTAGTCCTCCAGTTGCTGCAGATGACGTTGTTGCCGGGATGATGTTTTGTGGAAACTGATGCTATTTCATACTTGTGGCAGAAATACGTGCCTGGTGAACATTGTTAACGGATCTCAAGGGATTGTAAATAACGACCTCACAAAAACACCAACAAGTAAAATACCAGTTGACAATAACAACAATAACAGAAACAGAGAATGCAACACAAACAACAACTTAAATTAAATCCTTGTACAATTGTATTTTTATAAATGTTATAAGGACTACAGTTGTGTTGGTGTGTGTGTTGTCAGGTGAGGTTCGGATGGTTGGTTGATTGGTGCCAGCGGTGATAACTAGCTCTCGCTGCCGCAGGTACATGGTAGAGAAGGATTCGATTTTTAGCTGTTGATATCCAGTTAATTTGTGACTTAAAATTGGGAAACTTTGAAATGGAAAATCTGTTGAAATGTACCATTTACGTTTTCAGTTCCTGTAGCTGGGAACTGTGGACTGAGTGATAGCTATTTTTGTTGTAGTACTTTGAATGATATGTTGTGACTCTAAAGCACCCACAACCTGTTAAATATGGGTGGGAGGCTACGTGTTTGTTTTCTTTATTTGTTTGTGTTTATTTCATTCCATTTGTCCGTCCAATGGGTTGTTGTTTGTTTGTTTGCACAAACGATTGTGCAACTGTAATGCAAATACGAGGAAACTGTCGTCATAAACCAAACGGCCAGCCAACCAGGCAGTCAGTCAGTGTTACTCAGTGTTACTCCCAACGCCTGGCTCATCAACCATGTTGGGGCGACAAATGACCGGCTAATGCAACAAAAGACCAAATTGATGAAGAGACCAAGAAGCTGATGACGACAACAGTGACAATGGATGGCGATGGCGACATAGATGTTCATGTTGGCGTTGACATGAGTGAGAAGATGACTGAATGCCAGCAGATTGCTGGTCATGATGTGTGTGTCTGCATCACCATCGTCACCATTATCATAACAATGTGTGAGAAGTCTGAGAGCTCTTGGCTCAGCCTTGTCGTGGTGAACGACAACGAACGAGGACGTTGACAACTAGGACATGTTAAGCTGAGCCCACGACGACGACACAAATGCAAACAAAGTGAAACATGACAATGAATAGAGCACGTTTCTGGGATGTTGTTAAATGAACTGTAGTCCCATTACAAACACATTGCTGCAAATAAGGTTGCTTGTGACCAAACTAACCAAGCGCAACAGTTCTATGCATGCACAGTGCTCCTCCTCATCATCCCGCCCGCTCATCCAAATCTAGATGTGCAACGTGAAACCCATACCAAATGCTGGTGGTGGTACACGCTTTTCTTAATGAATCTTTTTGTGGAAATTCAACGAAATCACGTTATGTACACTCAATATTGTTGTAGACTCGTTGTACTGGTGTCTCTGGATTATCAAACAGGTATCCTGATCCTACCTAGAGTATCGTATAGCCAGGCACCCAACCAGTCCATTCAATACAACCAATGGCGTGCATAATTGTTTGGAATATCAAAAGGGGTAAATGATGAAGGTTGGCTCATTGTGAAATCATCATCAAATCTAATTTCATCCTGCTGATGAAATGACAGGAAATGTGTAAAATGCAAGGAATACCATTTTCCTGCTAAGGACACATTTGTCAAAATGATTTATTAGTGGTCTAGTTAAGCAGCAGCTTGTTTGCATTAGCTTTAAAATTGCAATGTGAAAGAAATCGAGAAGGAGCGAAGTGGCAAACTAAGGGTGTAGTTTTTCACATTTCAGCTTGTGAGAAAGGGAATAATCAAGGTTGGGACAAATCAGAAGGAAGGGCAGTGACAACTATGGACGTAGTTTTTCACACTTCAGCTATGTGTGCATAGAGAATACTATTCAAGGAGTAGTGGTCTTATTTGCCAGGTTTTTGCTTGTAAATATATAAACTGCAGCAATTCCAATAAAGTGAGTAAAGTAACTTGGATAGCGATCTAACGACCTCTAAAAGGAATTGCAGGAATTATCAAAGATATATAATATAACGAGATGAGATATTTGCATTGCTACTATACATCGGTAGATGGCGCTGGGTTATGTTGTATTACAATAGGTATGTTCGTTTACTCAATAATTTGTACAAATTTGTTCGAGTCCAGTAACTTCTTGTAAACGGCCAAGGTCTTTTGCATTATATTGGAGAGTAAACGAACAACATCCAGTAACAATTTGTACAAATGTTGAGTAAACGAACACACATAATATTGTGACATGAAATTATGTTTTATTTGTTTTTGTTGCTGTTGTGTTCTGTTAATTGTCTGTTATATTATATATCTTTGTCAGAGAGCGGAGATGAAGGAGCTACTGTGAAAGTTTCGTATGAAAGTTTCAAGTGCCGTATAGAATTGTATAGTTCATTAACGAACATATTTTTCGTGAAAATCACATTTTTCTTGGAACAAAGATTAATCTGGCATTACGAAAAACAAAGATAAAGGAAAACGAAAGAACTCAAACAAAGTGACATGCCTGATAATTAATGAAATTCCGTTTAAGATCGCTTGATCCATATCCGTGGCACGAACATTACATAGACGAATCTTTACAACTAACAGTAATACGTTTATGTCCAGGGCATCGTAAATATTCTTATTTCAAGGTATGGCTTGGCTATGTAATGACCTCTAACGGGGAATGCAGGAATCCTATTCATCCAAGACATGAACATTATTACATAGTCGAAACACCTACAATTTTCTATGAACAACTTCATAACCAGATATTTTTGATGGTTGGTAAACAGGCTATGCTGAATATATCCGCAACAAAGTTCGTGCCTTGGATATCTATCTTGTGACCACTAAATACACGTATAACCTACTGTTGGTAGTTAGGTTTTAAGAAGACTTATTATAAAAAGTCGTAACCCGAAACGAAAATGTGTGCGTGCCAGTACCATTTTTTTCGTTTCGTGTTAAGATTATTTATTATTTTATAGATTTACCTATTTTTATAGATTAACCTCAAAAATTGGAGTGAAATAAGCCTCTCAAACGGAAAAAAAGCTTATGCCCAGGGTATGGTAAGTAATCTTATATCAAGTTCTGGGCTAACGACCTCAAACGGAGAGTGCAGAAATTATAGTCAGGACATCCAAGACAAAACATTATTACGTTACTGCCCATATCATAGTCGCGGCATCTACATTTTACTATGAACAACCTCACTAATAGCAAGGACATGCAATAGTAAAAATCATGGTATAAGTAAAGAGGTAGATTTAAATGAAAACAATCTATAGAACCCTTGTTTTTCCAGAATTCCTAAAACATCAAAATTAGTAAACACAAAAGCAACAAGTGGGTTTGTTTACAATACCTTTTTTGAGCATTTTATAAAAAACGCGAAAAATGAATGAAGTGAATGAAGATTTCTCCACATAATCGAATTGTGGAGATGATAAAATGATTGTTTCAATGCAAAGCTGACGAATTTCTACAACTAACAGAACACAACAGAAACAAAAGCGTACTTAAATGTGGACTATGTTAAATATAACATATTTTCATGTCACAATATTGTAACATAACATTATGTTAGACCCCCAGCGCCATTTGCCGCTGTATATTAGCAATGGAAATGTCCCATCTTTGTCCCATATATCTTTGCTGATAGATAGTTGAAGATTTGTGAGTAGGCTACATATATTGAATATCTTTATCTATATTCGCGATAGAGTTAGTGGCTTGGATGTATATCTTGATGGATTCATTTACACTCTACTGTTGGGAGCTGGGTTTTCAAAGGACGGATATATATTTTAATAATTTAAGAAAGCTTATCACAATAACTTGCAACTTTAGATTCACTACAAAATTGGGTAGTTCTTCGCCAAGCATAATGTAGTATAAGTTAATGTTACACTCTAATAAACAATACAAGTTCAACGATTGTTCTAACTTGACACCTTATTAAAGTGAACGTACTTCAACAAAGATGAAAAAATATACTAATACCCCGGCTACACTTAACCGGATTAACCCAGTGGGTTTGGATTTAAAATTTCAATTCCATAGCTCAAACGTCAAATAAATCCTCTCAAAGTGGGTTAACCCGGCAAAAACTGTAGTGTAACCGCACTATAAGATGGGAAAAGTCTATTAACTGTAGGTGGAGTTAACCTCTGTTGTTACGATATCATATCAACATTCTGTTAAACGAAAACTGTTATTCATTCGAATATTGACAAGAAAAACATTTAAACTCATGTTTAACGGCATTCGCTTTTGTTTTTTTATTAAATAAAAACAAAAAAGTAAAGAAACAAATTTTAGCCACAAAACACAACGTTTATGTTTTCTGTGGGCAAAGACGTTTAGAAATTAGAGTTGTATAGTTCATGAACGAACTAGTTCAATTGAACGATTCATTGAATAGAGCGTATGAACTAGTCAGTCTACATAGTTCATTATAGTTCAATAGTTCACTGAACTGTAATCAGTCGGTAACCGTACGATCAACGAACGATTCACAATCTAGTTCAACATGTCGTTCACAAATACATAAAATGACGACGTCGTCTTTGTTAAGGGATGCCCTTGTAATTTGATCAGTTTGTTTATGTTTTGGATCAAGGTACATGGAATAGCTTTCCGAAAATGAAGATTTCTACAAAAACATACGAGACCTAACATATTACAATATGTCGAATCCATTACCTATTGAATCTGCCTTTTTGGACAGAAAAAAAATATTTAAAATGACAATTTCTACACACACACAACATACGATTTTTTCCAGCCACCTAAATGAAGCATGTTTTTTCTAAAATTAATCTTTCTTTAAGAATGCAATAATACTATGTAAATATAAGCTCTGTTCCTTTACGTGCAAGAATCTTCAAGTTTTACCACTTTTTACTCGAAAAGCGTTCCTTTACTTCAGTTACAATACAATGCATATTGTAGCAGTTTACAACTTTTACTACTTTTGCCAGTTTTACCATTTTCAAAAGTAAAGGAACAGACCAATAATATTTTTGTTATGGAGTAGTTAAATTATATTAGTCTTTTGTTTGTTTGTATTTGGTGTATGTATGCGTTTTCATCAAACGACCGATTAAGAGCCGGTGAACGATTTTGATCCGAATAATTGAACTGGACAGTGAACTATGAACTATATTACTGACCTAGTTCAGTTTAAAGAGCTGAGCTATTGAACTAGATCTTTCAAATGAACTAGATTGTACAACTCTAATAGAAATAATGACCAAAAACATATGATAATAGTACTATGTTTTGGTTACAGATGGCTAAACAATTTACTGGAATAGATAACAGCAATGTTAATCGCTTTTGTTTCCCACTTGTCGCCATGGAAAACATAAACGTCGTGTTTTGTGGCTAAAATTTGTTCTTAACTTTTATTTGTTTTTTATTTAATAAAAAAACAAAAGCGAATGCCGTCAACTTTGAGTTTATGTTTGTTTCTTGTCAATATTCCAATGAATAACAGTCTTCGTTTAACAGAATGTTGTTATGATATCGTAACAACAGAGGTTAACCCCAACTACAGTTAATTTTTCACAATTGACTTTTCCCATCTTAGAATATTTACGTCTTTGCTGTGGGGATAAATGGGAATCAAAAGCGATAGACATTGCTGTTATCAATTCCAGTAAGTTGTTTAGCCATCTGCAAACAAAATGTGGAACTGTTATCACATGTTTTTGGAAAATGCATTTGTTCGAGTCTTTATTTCTCTACGTCTTTCAACAACACTTCAACCTACATTGCTGTCATCGGCACAACGCATGCTGTCGACTAAGCAATATAAATATTTTACTAAATACTTTAGGCTAGCTTTATTGAATTGCTTGTATTCATTCTTTATTATCATTTCCGCTAAACAAGTGCATAGCACTGCGAAGATAAACAAATAAAATCAAACTAAAGTGCGTAGCACTGTGAAAACCAATAATTAAAACTTAACTTTGTGAAAACCAATAAAGACAACTTACATAACTAAAGTGCATAGCACTGCAACAAAGGCTTGGACTTTCATTTGCAACTACAAGGCTTAATTTAACTTATATAATGTTGTTTTAATTAAAAAATTTCGGTTATAACACAAAAGAGAACATAAATAAAATGCACATTTTTATTAAGTACATACAAGAAATACTTGTAGGTAAGAGGCAGAACAAAAGTTCAACCCAAAATCAAAAACACGAGATTTTCCCAAAGATCAAACAACTACGAAACCTCCATTCACATCCTGAAAACACGCTGCAGCATAAGTTAAACACTTGGAAACGTGAAAAACTTCGTGCCAAAATAAGTTTTCTTTAAACAATTTGTGTTTTAAAGTTTTTAATTACAAACATTGGAATGTAAACATCAACTTTTGTGCACACATTAACTTACTTACATACAATTTTGAGGATTTCCCGCTACATACTGCACAATATTTACGCAAGTTTTGACAGTTTATATTCTCTTTTTGAAGTTTTTGGACTGGATTCTTTTGGATTTGGGAAGTAGGTTATTACACTTTATAGTCTAGAATAATACGACAGGATTTCAAAAACAACCTCGTGAACCAGCATCGAAGAGAGAAATGGGTAAAATATCGGGACATCTGTGAAGCTGGTTCACATTAGCTGTGAGCCACAGTGAAGAGTCTTACAGGAGCCAGTCTGCAGAGAGGAAACAGTGCTGTAAGTTTGGGAGAAGCTAAATCATCTATGCAAAAAGAAATGTGCGCTAAAGTTCTGCAAGCAATTTATTTATTGCACATCCAACGGAATAGCACAGCGCAAAAAGAGCAGCCATAAGGAGAGCTCGAAAACTAAGAAGTAGGGCTCCTGTCTTATTCACAACGCAGGACATTGGTACTGTCATCAGGAAAGCTGAACTATCGAAAACCCTGGTACCTGATGGCATTTACATGTTTATGCTGAAGAACACCGGTCCAGCTGCAAAAGGCTATTTAGCAGAAATACTGAACCTATTGGTCAATACGTCAGTGATTTCAAATTTTGAAAATAGTGAGGATATTTCCGCTACTAAAAGCTGACAAGCCAGCTAGCAAAGTAGATTCATATCGTCCGATCTTCCTCTTGTCACCGCTAGACAAGGTTTTGGAATCTCTACTACTACTCAACATGACCGACCATATTCCTGCAGCTCATCATCAGTGCAGCAACATCGCAACCGAACCACCATATTGTGACAGAGGATCCATCAGCTAGGCGCATCCAGAAGAAAATCCTGCGTTACAGCCCCGTCACCCAAGATGTCATTCCATCGGACCGATTGTCACTGGCAGTATCACTGAAGATGATTCATACTCGTGCACAACAACATCCAGCCCAGAGCTACCAGAACCATTCTGGCAGAACTGAGATCTGGTTGTTCAACAACGCTCAATGTGTACCAAGCCAAAATATATCTGAACTAGCATATCTCTCTTCAAGAAAATGCTCCTAAAAGATATAACTCTGTTGGTCCTTAAGACCGAATAACTTTAAAATTTTGCGGAATGTTTAGATTACTTCTTAAACTTTCCGTAAAATTTTAACTTTAATATGGTGTAGCGATATCAAAGAAAATCTCAAATAAACTTTGATAACCACTTAAATTGACTAACACACATACATGTTTTATATACATACAGATGTGTAGGTGTGGATTAAATTCTCCAAAGGACACACGATTTGATGTGGCAATAAAAGAAATGTGTTTTTGGTTTGCCGCACCACATACACACACAAATTGTCTTTTAAACAAACATAGGGTGTAATGTGTGGGAGACACACTCCCCAATGTGTTTGCGTGTTCGTGTTTTCAGCTAATGGAAAATAATTATGTATGTCTTCTGCAGCAAATATAATAATAATAAAATCTTTAAAATACAATCAAATTCAATGCGGGAAACGCTGAAATGAGCAAATATAACAGCACATCGGGATACAATGAAACGAAATGTCATAAAAGGCAGTTAAAAGGCTGTTAAATGTAAACAAACAATGTCATTTTGGGCATGGAGTACGAGCCAAGTGTAACTCCATAAAGAACTCAGACTTCTTAGTGCGTTATGAACTTCTCTGAGCGCCATCATTTTCATTGATGTGGAAAAGTAACATAATATCCATAAAAGAAATGTTTGAAAACGGTTTGCTCACTCCCCTCTAATGACGGGAAGAAAGTTTTATTTTTCTTTTGACGTTTGTCGTCTGCGTCACAACAGCCATTTTGTGTTTTGTTTCATTAATAATAAATCATAAACTCATCGTAAGTTGCAATCAAAACATTCTGACTGTCAAAACTTTGCGTCAAATCAGGGGGAATGGGAATTTGGAGAGAAGAGGGAAAATTGAAATTAATGTATATCATATTTATAACGATTTCGGTTCCAGGGTGCGTTCACAATTTCAATGCCCATGACCCATAAATCGGCAAGTTTTGACACGTTCCGAGAATTTATTTTACTTACTCTTTTCGGTAGTTATCGTATTGTCACGGATGGGTTTTTTAGAGCCAATTCCATTAACTTGTCCAGAGAAACCGTTATATCGTTGTAAACAGGAAAGCTTTACATATGTACTACCTTCTTCAAAAATTTCGAAACGATCGAACTGCACCTAATCAAACTTTTTAAGACGTTTTCAGGATGGTGCTCAAAGACGTCTAAAATGATATTCGTTTGGAAAAAATATTACTATTTGCAAATCGGATATTCAATTCGTGCCCATCAGATATTTCAGTTGGTGACTTCTCTAGCGCCGTGTCTTGAGACAAAACACATTGGTGATATACTCAGGAAATGTCACCTACATTACGCTGACTAGTCACCGTTGAGAATGTAATGTTGTTGTTGTAACAGTGTTTTTATTTTATGTCTGTAAGTTCATTTTTCTGCTTTATCTGGCACTGGGTCATTTATATTCGCGGACCTAACTGGCACCGGATAGCTTACTTACCATAGGCCGGGGCCTATGGCGTTATATGTGGTCAACAAGGTATCTTTGTATGCACCTCAAGTGCTGTCGGCTAGGGACTTGAGGACCTTGTTCCTACATCACAGCTTTTCGCATATAGCGGACGACATTAACATGCTGCCGAATGTGACGCCTAGAATTTTGGAGTTGTTTCTGTTCGGAATTCTGCTACCTTCGAACATGACATTCAACTCTGTTCACACTTCTGCCGTACATGTGATAAAAAGAGTGACCGTAGATTTAGTGACGGATATTTGCATATTACTCGCGTGGAAAAATCTTGATTAAGATAAATTCGTATTTAATTAGCGAATACACAAGTCACTCTAGCGGAGACACAAAGCGCTCGTTAATGCTTTTGCTAACAGCGAGTTAGCAGAGCCCTGTTAATGTTAACAGAGCTATTCATAAATGGTTTTCTTCGTAAAAATATCTTTTTTAGGGTCTTTACGGAAAATTCTGCCAGGCCAACATGTATACCATTGGAAAGTTATCGAGACAGCTATCCTCTGGGCTAATAATATCTTTAAAAAATATTGCAGGATGTCGCGATATTTACAGTTTTTTGGGGTGACCCTGCCATCAGGACAATTATTTTGACCACAGATCCTTTAAGGAAAAGTCTGCCAGGACAACATGGGTACCATTGGAAAGCTTATCGAGACGGCTATCCCCAGCGAGAGTAGTACCTTTAAAAAAAGATAAAGGGAAGGAATCTGACGCCAAGGTGGTACAATCATCCGCATACGTTACGATCTCAATGCCGTCTGGAGGGGGCGGAATACATGCTTAAAAGTTCCGTAGATATCACCCCACCTTGCGGAACTCCCTGTTTCACACTACGTGCTTGGCCTTCTTGTGCGTCTTTAATACGGGCGACAAAAGTGAAATCGGTCTGTACGATTCACCTTAGCTGGTATCCACGCTGGCTTCAGTAACGGGACCACCCTGCCCGTGATGGCTAGCGACAGATTGAGAACTTTAGTGAGATACTCGACTCCTGGCACATCCAGTTGTTTCAAAATCACCATCGAGATTTCATCAGGTCCCAGCGCTTTGGATGAGTTAGAGTTCCGGATGAAATTCGTAACATCATCCGTTGTAATTTGTGGTGGTTCATCCTCGGCAGGAAGAGATCTATTGCGAGGTAGTACTCTTCTCTTCCCCTGCCACTCTCGCGAAATAACTTGCGCACCTCTACGGATCAGTCAGCGTAACGTCGCCAAACGTGATTGAGGTCCTATCTTCCTTCTTTCCAGGGTGACTTAACCGTTGCACGCAATTCACTTATGCCAGCTCCAATGTTACAACTCTGTAGATGATTTAATCACTTGTTCCGCTAAAGCTCAGCGACTAACCTGTTAACTTCCAGTGTCACTGAGAAATTTAGTTTCACTTTGGGTATTCGACCAGTAGGTATGTACATATATATGTATGTATATGGCGAGCAGCTGCAGCTGTGATGATGTCTTGGAACGTCCTTTCCGCTACCCGAACATCAGAAGGCTATGGCAGATCTGCGATTAGTGAACTATCTGAAACTCGGCCAATTAGCGATTTCATCACCTCTAAACGCCACACATTCTTCAATCATGGGAAAGCTAATTCGCCGAAAATGGTATGTAGTAGGGACTGCTGTAGGAACATCATCTATCGAATCTGGCTAAAGCCTAACCCCCATTGTTGATTTTTTTCAAATTCTGAGTTACTTCAACAAAAACTGTTTTGTTGCGAAATGCAAAAAAGGACGTACATACATTTTTATTATACATGTAATAACACAATTTCCTGTTGTATGTGCGAGCGTGATTGTGTGTGTGCGGTGTAGTTGTAGTGTTGACAACTCATAAAACTTGTAAAAATTACTGTAACATCTGCAGCAACGATGACGACACATTAGTATTAAGAAAGTTTTAAGACAACTTTTACATGGCCGCATTACATACACAGACACATGTGTGGCAAAAACTCACGCACATAAAAATACTTTTAAAAACAGCGTTTTGCTTTGGTCCCCCCAACCGCCGTTGTTATCTTGTTTTTCTTCATCTTCCATCAGTTTTGTTTAAACATAAAAGATGTTGTATATTTTTGTGTTAAATTGATATTGCTTTTGTTGTTGGTGGTCTTTATCCTTTTGGCATGAGGGAAGGAGCCGCAGTCGGATTTGCTTAATAAAATTTGTTTACTAATTTTGATTTAATAACCCATTATGGCATGAATCGTTTAGTATTCGAAACAAGTTTTTGTGTTTTGGTAATGATGATAATGATTCGTTTCTTTAGTGTTACAGTTTAGCGAAAAAATTCACAAATACTAATATCCTCAATTACTTACTTGCCTTGGGATATTTTAATGGATGAGAAATGTTATATTTTTTGATATGGTATGTTCACACATACATGATGTTATGGCAAATTTTGAGATTCTTATATTTCACACGCTATTTAGTGTGTTATATATAGGAACAAGTCGAAGAATAGACCAAATGTATTTTGAAGAGGTTATGCCCACCTGTTAGCAGATTATATTGACATTTTAATTTCAGTCAACACTCGTCACCCTTTATGCGGACTCCCAAAAAGCACGTTACGTCGTACAGTAATCTTCGATTGGATGTTGGCAACTCTCAGGGGACAATGACGTGGGACTGAACTGCAACAAACTTCAAGCAGCATCCGAGCGAAAACGATGGTTTTTTTCTTGTTTTTGCGCGAGCAGAGACATCAGCAGAAAAAATTGCAATATGCTAAAAGTTCGTTTTTTGGGAAGAGTTTTCTTTTTGGTTGAATCAGCTCGCGAAATAAGTCGAAAAATTTCCCCAGTGTTCCCAGTGTCCATTCACAGATCATCCGACATACATCTCAAATATTTCAGCCGTGTGAAAGGTACCACCTACGGGGCTATATCAAAGTGTCGACCTGTCTTTACAATTTTTGGTGGAAAAGTTGTATAACTGCAGGGATCCTTAAAAGTCAAATTGCGGGTATTTCCGTCAAATAATGTAGCTAAGACCCCCAAAATACAGAAGATCGGGAGGTATCGTTATATGGTAGGTATACCAAAACATGGACCTATGTTGACGATTTTTAGTGAAGAAGTTTCGTGACCACAGAGAACCTCAAATGTCATATTCGGTTAAAAATTGTAGCTTAAATCCTCAAAATATCGAAAATCGGGAGGTAAGGTTATATGGGGACTTTATCAAAACAGTAACCTATGCTGACGATTTTTAGTGAAAAAGTTTCGTGCCCACTGAGAACCTTAAATGTAAAATTACAGCTAATTCGGTAAAAATTGTATCTAAAATCTTCAAAAATACCGAAGATCGGGAGCTATACCAAAAGATGGATCTATGTTGACGATTTTTGGCGAAGAAGATTCGTGACCACTGAGAACCTCAAGTGTCAAATTACAGCTAGTTCGGTTAAAAATTGTAGCTAAAATCCTCAAGATACCAAAAATCGGGAGGTACCGTTATATAGGGGCTATACCAAAACATGGACGATTTTTGGTGGAGAAGTATGGTGGCCACTGAGAACGTCATATGTCAAATTACATGTAGTTCGGTTAAACATTGTAGCTAAAATCCTCAAAATACCGAAAATCGGGAGGTACCGTTATAAGGGGGCTATCTTAAACACGGACCAGTGTTGACGATTTTTGGTGGAGAAGTATGGTTGCAACTGAGAACGTCAAATGTCAAATTACATGTAGTTCGGGCTATACCAAAAGATGGACCTATGCCCATTATTTTTGGATTATAAGTTTTTTGATCACTAGGAACCCTAAATGTCAAATTACCGCTAATTCGGTTTGAAAATGTGAATAAAAACCTCAAAATACCTGAATTCGGGCAGTACCGTTATATGGGGGCTATAAAGATATATATACATAAAGAATATATATACACTTTATAGGGTCGCAAATGATTATTTCAATGCGTTAAAAACGGAAAAACAAACTTAATATACCCTCCATACTATGGTGGAGGGTATAAAAAGGAATGTACATCCACACCAACCATTCCAAACCCTAAACAATTACCACCCTCATCCATAGCCATGCAAACCGCCATCATATTCAGATAATAATTTTTAGTTCATCATCATCAAGGCATCCTTCCTTCAGATAATCACCATTTCATTATCCGATTCATCACCTCATGAAGCTTTAAAGGTGATTTTTCCACCAATCCATCGTTTAAACCACATTCCAACAGATTTACGTTACCATACACACATGGGCTGTTGTGCTGGCTGAATAGATTCGTAGTCCTATGCTTTGCACGGTTAATGAGGACGCCCCAACCCATCGTGTAACCTGATCTAACTAATGACGCCACTGGCAGACCAACCGCTTTCATTACCTTTGATCGCCACATTTTGGAAAGCAAATTGGCCTAGTTTCACAGAGTTCACTAATTACCACTTGACCCTTCTGATGTTCGGGTAGCAGAGAGGACGTTCCGAGACATCATCAATGCTGCAGCAGCTCGCTATATGCTGGTCGAATACCCGAAGTGAGACCAACATTCTCAACAGAGGAGGAGGGACTAGCAATGGTGAGGTGATGTGCTTCGTCGAGCTAACCTCAGGGAACTGACACTGGAGCACAAGCAGAACGAGTGCCTAAATCATCTGAAGAGTTGCAATATCAGAGATGGAAAAAGTGAATTTTGAGCAACATTTAGGTCACTCTCGAACCCTGGAAAGAAAGAAGAAAGGATTTCAGTCACATTTGGTGACATTACGCTGTCTTTTTTTTAATCGACAGGTTTCCAAGCACCCCCAGTGACAGGGCGAAGAGAAGAGTGCTATGTCACAATATACAATGGATCATGTTAGGAATGTCATCAGGAACGCTAAATCATCCAAAAAGTTAGGCCCTGATGGAAACTCCTTGGTAATGCCGAAACAGCTCGATCAGCCGGGAGTTGAGTATCTTATTAATGTTCTCAACCTGTCGCTAGCCACGGTGTGGGTGTCCGAATCGTAGAAAATGGGTAGACTGGTCCCGCTACAGGAGCCAGCAAAGGTGAATTATACATACAGATTTCGGTTTTCTCACCCCTACCAAAGACTCCTTGGTAATGCCGAAATAGCTCGATGTGACGGGAGTTGAGTATTTCATTAACGTTCTCAACCTGTCGCTAGCCACGGTGTGGGTGTCCGAAGCGTGGAAAATAGGTAGACTGGTCTCGCTGCCAGCAAAGGTGAATTGTACTGACCGATTGTCACACCTACCAAAGACTATTGAGTTTTAGTCTTTCGGCATCAGAAATATCTACCCAGTTGTCGCTCATCTGCATGGGTTCCGTAAGCAGCCCAGCACGATAACAGGTCTGCGCGCCATCTACACACATGTTAGTCAACGACCTGAAACAGAACAAGCTGCGAGATAGAACAGTGATGATAGCGCTCGACTTATTAAAATCCTTTGATACAGTCAAACACTCTACGCTGTTTGAGGACACTGAGCTGACTAACCTCCGGCTAAGTTTGAAACGTTGGATAATTAATGATATGTGTGAACGCCAGTTGCAAGTGAAATTCTGGAACAAGAAGTCCGAGCCCCGTTGAATGAAACAGGGAGTTCCCCAAGGTGGGGAACTATCTCCCTAACTTTTAAGCCTCTACCTCTCCTGTATTGCATCCCCTCCAAACGGTATTGGAATCGTAAAATATGCGGGTGATTGTACGATCTTGGTGTCAGGTACTTTCCCTGATGTCATCTGATATAGCCCCCATGGAACGGTACCTCCCGAATTTCGGTATTTTAAAGGTTAGCCACTAGGGTTATGACTTTTTTACAACCTCATATCCCTGTATCATAGCGTGATGAGTTTCTACATAAGATTACATAAAATCTTAAGCTGAAAACACATCCAACGTTTGAGTAAGGTTTTGTGTCATTACTTGTAGCAGAATAAAGAAAAATTGAAACATGGCAGCACTTTACTCAAACGTTGGATGTGTTTAGCTCATTAATTATAAAGTGATTCGATAAAAAAGCTTCCGCACAAAAAGCTTTTCAAGTTGCTATTTTTCAGAACTTTGCTTGATGGCACTATAAGCTCATATTTAACTGAAAATAAGGTATAGGGGCACACGACATAACCGATATGACATAACCGTTGGTTTCCCAGTATTTTATCGTTGTATTATTCATATATATAATTTTATATTATATAACATTATTCCATATATCATAAAAATTAATCCACTTATCGCCGAGAATTTTTTTTTTGCGAGAAAACTTATTTTTTTTGAAAATTATATTTTTGAAACTTTTTAAGCATTTTTTCTAAAAAAAAAACATTTTTCTAAATCGTATAGTTTTCCTGCAATCGAGCCTTCTTTTAAAAGTGCCAAAAACTTTGGAGGGTAAACTAGGTGTATCCTTATATGCCAATCCCTCGGTTTTTGATTGAGAAAATACTCTTACCTAACAAATCCCTGACTTTATATGATTCTAACGTTTATGATTAAATTTTTATCGCATATTTAAATTTTTCATCAAAAGTCGAAAATTACAAAAAGAAGCCGATTTTTGAATAGCTTGGCTTTCAGGCCAATTGCGTGGAAATGCATAGGTCAAATGAAGGCATTAGTAGACAAAAGTTCATTCATTCTCACTACAGAAAGTCATTTTTGAGAAAAAACGTCAAAAACTCATAACCCTTTTAGCCACATTATTTTACTGAACTTGCTGAAATTTGGTATTTAGTCTTCTTCATATACAAAAGGAAACTAATTGTTCCATTTTCCTTCAATACAACTCGTTGTTGAGGGTATAACAAGTTCGGCCTGGCCGAAATTGACCTCGTTCTTGTTTGGTATATTTTTGGTTAGAGGCTGAGGGTATATCTCCGTCAGCACAGCTGATTGATACTTTCTTACTTGTTTATCGAGTAACAAATATGGTATTGCTGAAAAATGTCGTTGTAATCTGAATAAAATTGGGGCATTGTAATTAAAATATTAACTCTTCTATAAAATTACACTAAAGTAAATTTTATACCAGGGAATTTGGAAAACCACTATGGAACATAACTGCCCTGTTATTGGAATAAAATATGACTCCTCCCAATGCAATATATCCTAGTATTTTCATTTGTTCACAAATACATACATATTGGTGTATTTTGCCCAACTGTTGTTTCCCCCCATACCATTGCTATCGCAAACGATATCGTTTTCGAATGTTTTGCGATAGTTTTGCGGATATTTTGTTCGAGAACGACACACGAAAACGAATCAAAAACGATTCACTGGTCGCTCAGTTTGTGGCAGTAAAACTTTCGTTTTCGAAGTATCGATAATAATATTATTTTCGAATCAAAAACAATACGGAAACATATAATTTAGCGATACTTTAACGATTCATTTTAGATATCGCTAGAAGCTCTTTAATGTTATTATTATCGATAGTTTTGGTGTTTCATTTTCCATTCGTTCCCCAATAATTAAAGGGTATTTTAGGTAAATTTTAATACCTATATTTTTATTGAGTTAGGAAAGTGTATTGCAAAAACTAAAAATAATATAATTCTATGCAAGAATTGCAAAATAAACAGAAAACATAACAATTAATTCAAAGTATTAAATGGCGGGAAAACTAAGTCTATATAGATATAAATTTCTTCATTTTCTTTTTTAGATTCATCGAACTTTTGCTTTTCATATGTCATTTCGCGGCTTTTACAACCCTGTCATGAGCGTTTTACAACTCTGTCATCCAGGGAAAATCCCAGGTCAGCCACCATGTCACCCGGGTACATTTAAAACGAGAGAAAAGATATATGTCAAAAATTAATATTTAAAATAGACTTAATATAAATATACATACTCCGAATTGCAATTTTTAGTTGCTGTTCACACGCCAAGAAACCTTTTCGGCCAGGTAATCGGAGAATATTTTCGACATCGATTGAATCTTCTGACACTATGTGTCCACTTCTTCCAGGGACGCAAACCCGCGTCAAACGTTCTTCAACGTCAGGAGTCTCACCTTCAATGGATTCTTCATGCAATATGTATCCACTTCTTCCAGGGGCATAATTTTCTCATCTTATTCAAAAGTCCCTTCATCTGGTATATTTGCTCATCTCCTAGGCTTTCGATTACAGGTTTCACAAAAATATTTTCAACTTTTCTTTTATAAAAAACATATAACACAATAAAATTTCGCGATTGTTATTTACACAACTTATAAATAAACCAAATTCTTTTAATTCAACTAAATAAACGAATTCACATAAAACTTTTTACAAACTGATTTTAATTTGAAAAAATAAAATTTGACAACAATTCCAAATATTTTATTTTTGGCCTACACTATCGAAAAAACCCTTGTATTCTGCTCGAAAATAATATCACTTTCGAAGTTTTGTGGCGAACTTTCGAATAATATCCGCACTTGGTATGGGGGGTTATATGGACCCCCAATAAGTATGCTATAGTTTTCCGTTTCACACTGTTAACATTATTTCGATACGCTTTTTTTCTCATTCAGACTAAAGGCAAACAGCTGCAAGTAATAAAAATTATTGTGGTTTCAATAGTTCGGCATTAAAACGAAGACATGTGGAGACATTTGTTGTTATTTCATTGTGAAAATGTCATCATCTTAATGGCCTGACATATGAAGGACATTTGTGCAACATTCTTTGGGAAATATGTGGTTTTATTTGCCATAGCAAAATGGTTAATGGCCGAAGCGGAAATTTTGTTGGTCTTTAAGAAATGTCGTTGGTGATACAGTTTTTGTGTGTGTTCGTTGTTAAGGTTGTCTTGTTGAGCTTTGGAAGGATAGACTAAGTAAGTACAGGCACAATCTTCAGGAAAGGTGGTGATGAAAGATACCCGACCAAGTGAAATTCGGATGATGCAGCTGCTGAAATTCGTATTGGGCTCTGCATGTGGATTGGAACCGCAGAATACGCTGCAGTTGTTTAACTGTGCAGCTAAACCCACTCACCTGTTTCCCGATTCTTTATGGACGCAGCCAGTCTATGTTGCAGAATTTTTGAATATGGACTGAGATGAACCAGAGCGGGATAACTGAAAAAGTTATACCAACGAACATATTTGCGTTGGTTGCTACAACAACAACCAACCAATCAACATCAACAATACCCGATAGAGTCAATGCAGCTCCATTTGTGGACAGGGTTTCCCACCAAAAAAAAGAGAGAAGCCCAAATGTACAAACGTAATCTCCGGGATCAACAGGAAAATTTGAGTAGCAGTTGCCCAGGAACTACCTAAGGTTTGCTAGATTGTGTGGATATCTTTGATCATGTCCATCTTTTCCAACAACATACTATTTTTTTCGCTTTCCCTCCTGCTTCTCAAAATTTGACAATTACGAAAAAAAGTTCGACTTCTTATGACTTAATCTAAATCTTAATTGCTCTTATTTGTTTAGCATACAAAATGTTAATATTTTATGGTTCAAACAGATTTTAGATTTCTCTTCATTTTTTGTTCCCACTTGCCTTTAAGAGTGAAATAATTTACATAATGTTTATAGGCTTAGAAATTAAATTTGCTGCTTATGTAAATACAAGCAATTTTATTTTTTACTTTCATCGTTGAAAAGAAAAAATGATTGTTGCCATAAAAATTCCAACAAGTCCTGAATTGTTTATCAAATATCAACAATCAAGAAAAGTAGAAAAGTGGAAGGAAATCTTTTGAGGTTTCTTTTTTTCTTCTCTGCAAAAGGATAAAAGGAAACCACGTCGATGGAAGTGAGGCGGGTGGGGTTAACATGAAATATTTAATTCTTAATCAAGTTTTAAATTATTCATTTTTAATACAATATTGAAATTACCATAATGAAATTTCCTTATATTTATTTCACTTTTACTGTTGTTGTTGTTATTGTTGTCATTCTTGTTTGAATTGCAAATATTTTCTAAGCGAATAAGAGGAACATTTTTCCTTTGCTAGGTCTAGGTTAAGGCTGCTGCTATTCCCTGGTTATGCCCATAAATCTTGTAATATTTCATCGTCATGAAAGGTGGGAATTTTGTTTCCCACCTTTCTCAGATGAAACAAACAAAACACACAACAACAAATCACATTGGAAGAAAGTATGTTGAGAGCCAAAGGCATGATAGCTAAACACTTTTTGAAGAAGAAAAAAACACACACACAAAGAAAGGATACATGACTGTTGAACACATTTGGGAATAAACATTGCACAAACAACAGTTGAAGTTGACATCTCTCAGCGATTCTTCTTGGAACAAAAATAATGTAAAATGTAAATGCTACAGAATAAAAGTCTGTAAAAGTATAATTTAAGAAGAAGTTATTCTTATTTAATACTCATGAAGTTCACACGCGCAGACTTATACAATTACAGCACTTGAATACACCACACACGCACACATGCATTCCCCCTTGGAGGAATAGACAAGAACTGCCAGGAATAGCCAGAATTATCCACGTAAAGGTAAAGTTTTAATACAGTTGTGTATTCTAAAAGAGCAGAAATTTCCCTTTGAATGGAACGCCTAGATGACATACATCACTGCTTCAGTAACTTGCTATATACCTGCTGTTCGAATACCGAAGTGAGGCTAAATTTCCGAGCAGAGGAGGTGGGATTAGCAGATGATTCGTAGAGCCATCTTCAGTGACCCCAGAATTAGGATACTGACACGGAAGTCAACCGGTTGGTCGGTAAATATAGGCGGATCAGTTGGCTAAGTCATCTGAAGAGTTGCAACATTGAAGGCTCAAAAAGTGAATTGTGGACAACGGTTACTTCACTCTTGAATTCTGGAAATAAGGAAGATAGGACCTCAGTCAAATTATGTTAATTGACAGTGTCTCGAACATCCCAGAAGTGAAAAGGTGAGGAGAAGAGCACTGCGTCGCATAACATCTCTTCCTGTCGAGGAGAGGCCAATACAATTTATAATAGAATTTCCATGGTTGAATGGAACTTCCATGCTAATGCTAAAAAAGCTGTATGAGTTGGGAGTTGTATATCTCAGCAAAGTTCTCAACCTACCCTTCGTGACTGAAGCGTGGAATGTTGGCAGGGTGGTGGCGGTACTGAGGTCGTGCATGGATCGTACAGACACGAGTTCGCTTTTGTCGCCGTTAGCAGGGATACTTGGAGATTTACTCCTCCCCATCGTCAGAAATAGCTATCCAGTTGCTTATCGTAACTCTCTGGAATTAAGAAAGATAGGAACTCAGTCAAGTTATGTTAATTGGCAGTGTGTCGAACATCCCAGGAGTGAAAAGGTGAGGAGAAGAGCACTGCGTCGCATAACATCTCTTCCTGTCGAGGGGAGGCCAATGCAATTTATAATAGAACTTCCATGGTTGAATGGAACTTCCATGGTAACGCTGAAAAAGCTGTATGTTTCGAGATATCTGTATCTCGAGTATATCTCAGCAAAGTTCTCAACCTACCCTTCGTGCCTGAAGCGTGGAGTTTTGGTAGGGTGGTCCATGTACTGAAGTCGTGCAAGGATCGTACAGACACGAGTTCGCTTTTGTCGCCGTTATCAGGGACACTTGGAGATTTACTCTTCCCCATCGTCAGAAATAGCTATCCAGCTGCTTATCATCAGCACGGGTTTCATTAGGAACCACCTCAATTTACAATACAATGGATCTGCACGCCATCTCCACACATATTAGTGAGGACTTAACCAGAGTAATCCGTGCGATAGTAATAACTAACCTCCGGCTAATTTTGTATAATCAATTATATGTGTGCACGCAAGTCGTACGTGGAAGGTGCGGCAATAGCTCTGGAACTATTTAAACTCTACCTCTCCTGAATTCCACCCCTTACAAACGGAAAACATAAATTTACGGCCACTCTGTTGGTGTCCGGACATAACTCCCAAAATTATTTTGGGTCTTATGTTCGTCAATGAAATCGTACATAACTCCTACAATTTGTTGTCCACGAAAACTAGCGGACATAACTCCTAAAATATAGCTTTGTTCCTTTACTTTTTTAATGGTAAGAGTGGTAAAAGAGAAAAGTTTCAAAATTGCTCTCTCATGAACATTTTTACCAGAAAAGTAAAGAAACGGAAAAATTATAGATCTGGCAGCAATGTCAAAAAGAAACATAAAAAATCAATTTTCGTCTTTTATTTCACAGTTTTTAATTTAGTTTTGTCAGCGTTCGACTTTTTCTTCTGTTTTTCGTCCATTTTCTTATTCATTGTGAAATAATCGTCAAACAAAAGTCGAAAAATCAATTCTGCCATTTTTACCTGCAGAAATTTGTCTGGTAGCCTGTGGTAGAAGAGAAAGCCATTTTCGCTCTCTCTCCTCTCTCACTCTCTTAAAAATTGCTTCCAGTTTTGCCACTTTTCGGGGTTAAGGAACGCTTTGCAGGTTAAAAATGGTAAAAAATGGTAAAAATGGTAACCTCAGGTAAGTAAAGGAACACAGCTTATGTCGATAAAAATTTACCACACGTTGTAGGTGTTTGCATCTGTCCAAAGGTTGAAGTCGCAAATCCCGACGGTAGGCCGGTCAATCCATCTAATCTTATAATGTTGAAATAGATAACAAGGCAAAGAAGATTTGGTTCGCCTAGTCGGATTTACTATCTGTTCAAGGGTTGAAGCTTTAAACCCTGCCCGAAGGCAGGCAATTTGGGCGTTATGTCCCACATCAAAGGAGAACACAACTCCCAATATTGATTTGGGAGTTATATCCGTTGGGAGTTATTTAACGGCACCCACTCTATTCTCCACATGGACTGCAGAGCTGGGCACTGATTTAAATCGATGGTAGCAGAATTTCGACCACTAACTACCCCAATTTTTTAGGAGTCACATTCGATAGCATTTTCACATTGTCCGCCCAAGCTGACATGTAGGATCCTCAAGTCCCTAGACGGCAGCACACAACAAAGAAATCTTGTTGACCACATATAACGCGACAGGTTGGTCTGTGTTAAGCTATGCAGCGGCAGTGTCTGCCGCGAATATAAATGTAACGCAATGGAAAATATTCAAAGATGTCAGAATGTCGCCCTGAGAACTGTGACAGGATGCCTTCTCATGTCTTCTGTGGGCCATCTACAAAGATTCTTCCAGTACAGCAACACAATGGCATGGTATCGTTGCAGAATTTTTTTCGCTGCTACCGTGAGAGCAAATATGGTCACCACATGGCGGATAGAACCTCCCGCCCCGCACCCTGTCATGTGAGGAGCGATCTTCATGATCTACAGAGAGAGGTCCAACGTTACAAAAGAGAACTCCTAGAGGTTTGAATAGCATTCATTATCGTGTAAATACGGTCCTCGGAGAACACCGCCATCTATCGCAGCTGAGGTGCGTCAGCTGCCACCTCAGATTTATCAGGGCAGTTGAAAAGGTGCAGTGAGTAGAGTTTTGCACGGTGTCATCGATCCTTGCCCTATAGTAATTTAGACTGCTGCACCATCCCGAGTTTAGTTGAGCCAAAATTACACAGGGTTTTCGTGGCTCCTCAGCTCTAATAGGTGTTCTCGGAGGACCGCATTCACAGGATAGTTGTTTATGGCATCCACTAGATCTGTGGTTACAACCCTGCGAAGCAACCACATTTCTACAACAGGAGATATACACAGACCCAGATTAAGCAGAAACAACAACTACAACAACAACATACTTATGTTCCCACGGAAAAGATAATGGAGACATATCATATCATATATCAGTAACACTATATATTCACGATAACTTACAAATTAGTGGTCCTTTATATACTTTTCTCCCTCAAGACTTCGAAATGTTCGCTTAAGTCCAGTTTAAGAGTTGTTAATCGTTTTGATATTTTCTCTGAAGTCCGTCTTTGTATTTCTGATTACCACGATCTCATTTTTTTCGGCGGTAATTCCGTACGTCCTGACATAATGGCTCGAAACCATTAAAATATACCATGGTGATCAACTAAAATGGCTAATGGGCACTTAATCAAGTTCCAAGGTGCACTACGTTGGACTATCCATTCAGGTATATCTTTCACAACACTTCCACTTTCAAAAATGTTGCGCTTTAATTCAATTTAAGGCCACTTCCTGTGATCAGGACAGCAACGGTTTTTTCTAAATGAAGGCAATACTTTCTGACATATGGGACCCGAAACATCATAATTTCCCTAATATACCTTCCACACCAATGTGCAGTTAAGTCCAGGGGCTAAATTTTTGTTCTATGAAAATTTGAAATGAAAAGTTTTATAAAGGAAATAAATGTCAAATGAAAAATTTTATAAGGAAAATATTTTTCATTTTAAATTTTCATAGAACAAGAACCAGCCCCAGGTTTTTTTTACGGCAGACGGTCTTTGTGGTCTCTATTAAAACGCTACAAAACCCCCGACCAAGTGGTGTCATTATAATTATGAGGGGTTAGTCATTGTTTTATGTTTTGAAAGTTAATAATTTTTGTGGCATTTGAATCAATATTTTTGAAAAAACAACCCAAGGAAAAAATCTGCTATTTATTCACACACTGCTGTTACTTGTCATTAAAGTTAAAATTACCATAGACGACTACCCGTGAAAATCCATCTCGACTACAAGAAAACAATTACACAGTAAACAACATACAAATACAAACATCCGTGCATAGGTTACAATTACACAGTAAACAACATACAAATACAAACATCCGTGCATAGGTAACGCGAAAACGGTTTGAGTTGGTGACAGCTCTCCCCTTCAGTCGTTCGTTTCTTCATTCGCTCGCTATGTTAATAAACCTTTGACTTGGTAAACAATTTTCTTAACTTTGTTAACACAATTTGTTGTGTTGTGTAGCAAGTTGACACGATTGTTGTTGGTCTGATGGCGGGTTGGCTGCTTGCTTGTTCCTCGTCTTGGTCTCAATCTTCGGTATACTTATTACTGTGTTTTATTTAAACATCTTTTTTTTGCGTATTCTACACCTGCAGATTCAATTTGTTTTGCTGTTTTGTTTCTTATCTCCGAAAAGAAATTCAACTCATGAAAATTACATTCAGTTCATAGAAATTTTCTACTTCTTCTTTGTGGTCTTTAAGTCATTCTCATTAACATATGTATATATGTATGTATGTGAGAAATAAGAAGTTTGTTGAATGATTTGGTTGTGCTAATTTTATGGCACACCGGGGTGACATTTGTAAATAAAAATATGAATTATTTTATATTTTAATGAAAATTACAAAAAAATCATCAGTGGAGTCGTTTTGCGGTGGAATGTTTCATGATAGACCGCCAATTTGTTTCATTACTTCAGTACTGATCTTGTTTCAGCTTAGAGTATCTGTGTGGTGGATTTGGCTGGGATTATTAATGGGCTATCCTAGGCTGGCATATGCAAGTCGATGAAAAAGTGTTGCGCGTCTCTATCTATTCATGTTTTTCTACTGTCAGGCCATTGACAGGATGAAATCAGCCTGATTCCCCTCTTTACATGTTGTATGAAGATAGAATGAAGATACATAACTCCGAGTTCAGCAACATCGTTCATGGTACATTCTCGGCTGAGAGCGCTCTTATACGACGTAGCACACTCCTCTTCCTAAATTGCCGGATAAAACGATATGCTCAACAACATGCATCTGTCATGATGTCCCGGAAAATTCTCGAAAACGGTCAAAACATTAATTTTAAGTCTGTTTTTATACCCTCCACCATACTATGGGGGTATATTAAGTTTGTCATTCCGTTTGTAACTACTCGAAATAATAATTTTAGACCCTACAAACTATATATATTCTTGATCAGCGTACAATTCTATATCGATATAGCCCTGTCCGTCCGTCTGTCCGTCTCTGGGAATCACTCTAGCGTCGGAACGGATTGAAGTAGGTGGATGAAATTTTGGTGAAATCTATTGTATGTACGTAGGACTTGTGGTGTTGAAAACTGGCTATGGTAGAGCCCCCATACAAAGTGACACATCGTCATTTTAAGGAATTTTTAAGATATTTGTCCGAATTGGTTGTAATTTGGTATTATGTATTGTGTATCCAGAGGCTTAAAAACATTTCTACCAAAAAAGGTTTATTTATATAGGTCCACGTTTTGGCCCAATATATAGTATGTGTCATTTTAAGATATTTTGCATATATTAATCCCATTTGACCACAGAATCGGTTGTAATTTGGTATTTTGTGTCTCCAGAGGCTAAAAAACATTCTACCAAAAAATGTTTATATAGGTCCACGTTTTGATATAGGCCCCATAGGAGGGTATCTCCCGATTTTCGGTATTTTGAAGGTTTTAACTAGCAATATGGCTGAAATTTGGTATTTAGTCCTCATCTGGGCTACAAAACTTTCTCCCAGAAATTTGTCGGTATCGGTCCACGTTTTTATATTGCCCCCATAGAACGATACCTCCCGATTTTCGACATTTTGAAGGTTTTAGCATCATTATAGCACCGAAATGGCTGAAATTTCCGTTTCCACTTGAAATTCGTCGGTATAGGTTGACGTCTTCATATATCCCCCATAGAATGGTACCTCCCGATTTTCGGTAATGGCCTCAATATCCCACCGAAATGGCTGAAATTTCGTACTTAGTTTTCTTTGAAGGTATAAAACTTCCCACATGAAATTTGTCGGTATAGGTCCACGCTTTCATATAGCCCCCATGAAAGGTACCTCCCGATTTTCGGCATTTTGAAGGTTATGATCTATATATCCCACCAAAATGGCTGAAATATGGTAGAAGATTAAAGCTGGGGATTTTCAACTTCCCACCTGAAATTTGTCGGTATAGGTCGACGTCCTCATAAAACGGTAAACCCCGATTTATATATCCCACCAAAATGGCTGAAATGTGATAGAATATTAAAGCTGGGGATTTTCACCTTTCTACCTGAAATTTGTCGGTATAAGTCGACGTCCGTCGATATTTTGAAAGTTGTGTCCTCAATATCCCACCGAAATGGCAGCAATATCCCAACGAAATTCCTAAAATTTGCTAATTTAGTTTTCGTTGGTGGTATAAAACTTTCCACCTGAAATCTGTCGGTATATGTCCACGCCTTCATATAGCCCCCATGAAAGGTACCTCCCGATTTTCGGCATTTTGAAGGTTGTGGCCTATATATCCACCAAATGGCTGAAATGTGTTGGAAGATTAAAGCTGGGGATTTTCAACTTTCCATCTGAAATTTGTCGGTATAGGTCGACGTCCTCATAGAACGGTACGTGCCGATTTTCGATATTTTGAAAGTTGTGGCCTCACATATCCCCCATAGAACCGTACCTATCGGTTTTCGATATTTTGAAAGTTATGGCCACAATATGCCACCGATATGACTGAAATTTGGTATTTAGACTGCCATGGGGGTATAAAATATTGCAGAAGAGAATTATCAGTATAAGTCCATGTCTTCAAATAGCCCCCCACAGAAGCGTATTTTGAAAGTTTTAGTCACATTATTCAATCGGAAAATTGTAAATATTGGTCCATGTTTAATACTTTCATAAACGTTCCTACACTTCAATATAGTTCGTGGTGGAGGGTATAAAAAGTTCAACCCGGCCGAACTTAACGCCGTTCTTACTTGTTATACCCTCCACCATAGTATGGCACCCAAGTGTCTTTTTTCCATAGACAGATCAAGTTCGAAGATGGGCTATATCGACCCACGTTTTGATATAGCCCCCATATAACTGTACCTCCCGATTTTCGTTTTTTTGTGGATTTTAGTTACATTTGTTGACCAAACTACTTGTAATTTCACGTTTGGGGTTCCCAGTGGTCACAAAACATCTCCACCAAAGACCGTCAACATAGGTCCACCTCTTGGTATCACTTCCATATAACGGTCCCTCCCGATTTCCGGTATTTTGAGGATTGTAATTACATTTTGTTACCGAACTACCTGTAACTTAACAGTCGAGGTTTCTAGTGATAAAAAAAATATCTCAACATAGATCCATGTTTTGGTATTGCCCCCATATAACGGTACCTCCCGATTTTCCATATTTTGAGGATTTCAGGTACAATTTTGACCGAAGTATCTGCAATTCGACATTTATATAAAAAGTTCAGCCCGGCCGAACTTAACGCCGTTCTTACTTGTTTTTTATTTACGCTGCTGAAATTCTATCCTGCTATCGCTCACTCAAGGAGGTTGTGATGGATAGCAAATCAAAATACACACATCACACCCAGGTTGAGTGAGTCAAAGCAAGACAAAATATGTTGGAAATATTATAAAAATAGAATTGGAATATCTTAGAATTATTTAAAGACACATTTTTTTCAAACACTTAACTCGCGGGATAAATATATAATAAATCCTTTTTCATTCAAATTTGTTGTTGTTTTTTTTGTAATATTTATTGACCAAATCTTTTAATCCTTTTCTTTTTATACCCTCCACCATAGGATGGGGGTATATTAAGTTTGTCACTACGTTTGTAACTACTTGAAATAATCATATTAGACCCCACAAAGTATATATATTCTTGATCAGCGTGCAATTCTACATCGATATAGCCATGTCCGTCCGTCTGTCCGTCTGTCCGTCTGTCCGTCTGTGGAAATCACTCTAGCGTCCGAACGGATTGACGTAGGTTGATGAAACTTTGGGAAAATAGATTATATGTACGTAGGACTTTTGGTATTGAAAGCGGGCTATGTAGGTCCACGCTTTCGTATAGCCCCCATACAAAATTACGCGTGACGCGTCGTCGTTTTAAGAAATTTTTAAGATATTTGTCCCATTTTACCACCGAATTGGTTGTAATTTGGTACTTTGTGTCTCCAGAGGCCAAAAAACATTCCTACCAAAGTTGGGTTATATAGGTCCACGTTTTGGTATAGCCCCCATATAAGGCCCCATATAAAGTACGCGTCATTTTAATATATTTTGAATGTATCAGACCCATTTGACCAAAGAATCGGTTGTAATTTGGTATTTTGTGTCTCCAGAGGCCAAAAAACATTCCTACCAAAGTTGGGTTATATAGGTCCAAGTTTTGGTATAGCCCCCATATAAGGCACCATATAAAGTACGCGTCATTTTAATATATTTTGAATGTATCAGACCCATTTGACCAAAGAATCGGTTGTAACTTTGTATTTGTGTTTCCAGAGGCTAAGAAACATTTCTACCATACAATATTTATATAGGTCCACGTGTTGATATAGCCCCCATAATACGATATCTCCCGATTTTCGATATTTTGAAGGTTTTAGCCTCATTATCACACCGAGATGGCTGAAATTTGGTATTTAGTCTTCTTTAGGCTTATAAAACTTTCCCCCAGAAGTTTGTAGGTATAGGTCCACGCCATCATATAGCCCCCATAGAATGGTACCTTCCGAATTTCGGTTTTTTGAAGGTTGTGGTCGCATTAATCCACCGAAATGGCTGAAATTTGTGGTGGAGGGTATAAAAAGTTCGGCCCGGTCGAACTTAACGCTTTTCTTACTTGTTATCACTTAAATTGGTACTTGCTTCATTTTGCTCTTTTTTTTAATAAACCATATATTTTTCAAAACCCCCAGAAATAATTCTTTGAATTTGATTAAGAGTTATTTGATGTTACTGTTGTTGTTTTTGTTGTAGCCAATATTAGCCATAACCATAATTAAGATTGACAAGGGTTAGCATTTTTAGATGAGCATTTATGTATATTTTGTCGTTTGTTTTTTGCTTTCGCCTTTTATTTAGGAAATATTGTTAAATCCTCCACAAAAAAAGGATTTTCTCTTTTTATTTTTTTCACTTTTTTGTTGAAATCTTTATTTTTTGTTGTTGTTTGCCTAACAGTTGTTGATGAAATTATCGGCAAATCGAATTTTCCTCTTTTTTGTTGACTAAATCTGACATCTCATTTTAATTTCATATTCATAATTTGTATCCTTTTGTTTTCATTCAAAATAAATGAAATGTTTAATATTTGACTCACGATTTGCATATTTTATAAGGATTTTTGTTTGGTTACCAATCTTTATTTTATATGAGAGCAAAATTCCATTTTGAGGAATAAAATGTTATAATGCTTAGCCAGGACACCACAGTCGTTCTAGCGACACTAGACGTAACCGCAAAACAATGCACTTCTCAGTGAGTTCGTCCATTAAGGTGAGATAAATTAAATTGATACAAATTTATGTCAAGGCAGCGAGGACACTCGAGAATACCTAAGAGAAATCCGTATCTCACACACCTAAGGAAAATCCGTATCTCACAGAGGGAAAGTTGAATTTGGATGAGCTTTTAAACCAAACTTTACAATCTACGGATGTCATGTGAAAATTAGCTCCTAAAGCAATACTTTAGGTATTGTAAATTACCTGAGAAAAATTTATTCATCTTACCTGAAATATAAAAAGAAATACATTAATATTTATTTATATTTTTTATAGATTTTATACAATTTAAGGCTTTAAATAATTTAGAGGAGAAACTTCATATGAGCTTAGGTAATTCGCTTATATAGTTCATAGTTCACAATTGTACGGATCAGATTAGTTTTACTGCTCTGCTCTGAATTTTCCTTCTTGGGTTTCATTTAAGCAATGAACTCATTTTTAAACATAGAACTAAGAAAATTATAATGAACTATACGGAAGGATCTAGTTCGTAAGTTATTTTCAATGAATCGTTCAATTGAACTAGTCCGTTCTGGAGCTAAATAATCCTAACTGGGTGACGTAGGGGATGGAAGATACCAAGGAACGGTCCTGACCGGTTTTAACATGGCAAAGCCCAGGATTTATCTTGGTCCCTCTTTCATCTCAAGTGGACACTGACCTCCCCGTGGTGTCACCTGGGGAACTGCCTTTAACACCCGTTAAAGGTAGTGAGCTAACATGTGCCGCCATAAGAACGTTAAAAACTTGGGTTTGGGCGTCGGGTTAGTAACCCTCCCCTAGAAAAAACAGCCTACTATGAAAAAACGAAAGAAAAGAAAAACAAACCCCTCTAAAGTTGACGAACCCCGCAAACGTTTTAAGGACCATGATCTGCGAATCTGCACCTGGAATGTTCGCACTCTTTATAGAGAAGGTGCAGTCTTCGCATTGGCAGACGTACTTGGAAAGTACAAAGCCGATATTACTGCCATACAGGAAATACGATGGACTGGGAAAGATGTCACAACAACACCTAAAGGTGACGCACTGTATTATAGCTGCCATGACACAAAGCATGAGTTTGGCTGCGGTTTTGTAGTTGGTCGGAGGTTAAAACATCTGGTCTCCGGCTTCACCCCAGTAAATGAAAGACTTGCTACAATTCGATTTAAAGCAAAATTCTTCAACATCAGCTTTATCTGCGCTCATGCCCCAACCGAAGACAAGGACGAACAGACCAAAGATATATTCTACGAGAGCTTAGAAGAAACATATGACCGTTGTCCTGCCCATGACATTAAAATTGTTCTAGGCGATTTTAATGCCAAAATTGGAAAGGAGAATATCTTTGGACAAACAGTTGGGAAATTCAGTCTACATAGCGAAACATCAGACAATGGAATGAGGCTGATAGACTTCGCAGCGGCGAAAAACATGGTAGTTAGCAGTACCAGATTTAAGCATCTCGATATTCATAAGGGCACTTGGCTGTCTCCAGACCAAAGAACAATAAATCAAATTGATCACGTTGTGATAGATGGAAGACATTCATCGAGCGTGTTGGATGTACGATCGTTCCGAGGAGCAAACATAGATTCGGACCATTACCTCGTTGCAGCAAAGGTACGTACCCGTCTAAACGTTGCAAATAAAGCACGGACAGACACAACACGAAAGTTGGACATCGCCAAGCTGCAAACACAACAGATAGCCACTGCATATTCCACTCAACTGACCCAATTGCTTAATGATAGCGCTTCTCGTCCCGATAACATATCAGCACAATGGCAAAATATTGCCCACTCCATGCAAACAGCCGCAAAATCAGTACTTGGATACCAGAGACCTCCACCAAAGAATCCGTGGTATGACCAGGAGTGCCGTGCTGCTACCGAAGAAAAAAATGCGGCATATATGGCTACTTTACAATCAGTAGCAACGTAGCGCACGAGAGAGGTATCGGGAGAAAAGGAGAGAGGAGAAACGTCTTTTCCGCAGGAAAAAGAGAGAAATGGAAAAGAGGGAGTGTGAACAAATGGAGATGTACAGGAGACAGAACGAAGTCCGAAAATTCTACCAAAGAGTGAAGCATCAAACTGATGGCTTTGGTACAGGAATATCCTCCTGTAGAGATCAACAAGGTAATTTGGTAACTGATACAGATAGTGTGCTCAGGATATGGAAAGAACATTTTTCCAAACTGTTGGTATCCGATAGCAGTGAAGACGGCGAAGATACCACAGATCCAATCCCAGATGATGGTATTGAATGTATACCGCCCAGCCAAGATGAGGTAAGGACAGCAATAAACCGGCTGAAGAATAATAAGGCGGCAGGAGCAGATGGCCTACCAGCCGAGCTGTTCAAAACCGGAGGCGACACGCTGATAAGGTGTATGCATCAGCTAGTTAGCACCATCTGGCAGGAAGAACGCGTACCCGACGATTGGAACGTGAGCATCCTATGTCCAGTCCACAAGAAGGGTGATAAGACTGTGTGCTCCAATTATAGGGGCATAAGTCTGCTCCCTATTGCATATAAGATAGTATCTGGCATATTGTGTGAGAGACTAAAGCCTATGGTCAATGAAATTATTGGACCCTATCAGTGCGGCTTTAGACCTGGCAAATCCACCATTGACCAGATATTTACCTTGAGACAAATCCTGGAAAAGACCCAAGAAATGCAGATCGACACCTTCCATCTTTTCGTCGATTATAAAGCAGCATTCGACAGCCCTATACGTTCAAAGGTGTTCCAAGCCATGTCTGATTTTGGTATTCCTGCAAAGCTCATTCGACTTTGTAGAATGACACTAACTGAGACGAGATCCTCAGTTAAAATTGGAAAGAACCTCTCCGAAGAGTTTACTACCAAAAGAGGTTTCAGACAAGGAGACGGCCTGTCGTGTGATCTATTCAACATCCTGCTGGAAAACGTCATACGAGACGCGAAGGTCAAAAGAAATGGAACGATATACACGAACAGCCACATGTTACTGGCTTATGCCGACGACATTGACATCATGGGTCGATCGGTAAAGGAAGTAACTGACACCTTTGCAAAAGTCGAAAGAGAATCTGCTAAAGTTGGTCTGGCAGTAAACGGCGTAAAAACCAAGTTGATGGTATCGACGCGTAATATGTCCATAAACACCGCACCATCTGTGAATGTTGGTACCTATAATTTTGAGGTAGTAAAGGACTTCGTCTACCTCGGCACCGCCATAAACACAACAAATAACATCAGTTGTGAAATACGAAGAAGAATAGTGTTGGCTAACAGATGCTACTTTGGGCTGAGTAAGCAGTTTAGGAATAAAGCCACCTCTCGTCAAACAAAAATAACACTGTACAAAACACTGATACTACCCGTGCTAATGTATGGTTCCGAAGCATGGGTACTTGCTCAAGCAGATAAGGCAGTGCTTTGTGTGTTTGAGAGAAAAATTCTTCGAAAGATCTACGGGCCAATCTGTGTTGACGGCGAATATCGGCGTCGTATGAACATCGAGCTGTATCAACTATACAATGACATCAATATAGTTGAACGAATCGAGATACAACGATTGCGATGGCTAGGCCATGTTATAAGAATGAGTGATGATGAACCCGCTAAAAAGGCGTATAAATACGGGCCGCATGGAGGTTCTCGCAGATCTGGAAGGCCAAAGCTCCGTTGGAGCGAACAAGTGAAACGAGATATCACAAAGCTACATATCCCAGATTGGGAAAATACAGCAGCAAACAGAGAGGATTGGAGATTTTTTCTTAGTTCGGCTTATGGAACAAATGTTCTGTAAAAGGCCAGCTAAGTAAGTAAGTAAGTAAGTAAGTAAGTGCGAAAACCGTTGGATTGACCATTAAGTAATAAGTAAAAAAAAAGAATCAGTGGGCTTTGCTGAATGGTAAATATACTCAGCTTATGACTACAAAAAAATGCGAATGCATTTTCCGGAAATTATTTTGCGTTGCAGGGGAGATATCATAACCAGTGGACCTAATTATTCATGCTTTAAAAAACTTAAACTGAGAATAAAGTGCTAACATTTAGAACTTTTGTGCCCAAAATATAATAAGCTTCATTAAATATTTGTTTTTCATACTGAAGAGCGAAAATGCGTATAATTTCTTGGGAACCCCTTCCTTGATGCTACCGAAGTGTCGAAACCGTGACTTTTGTGCATATCAGGCAGCCATGCACAACACACAATTCCATGCCAGCCGGTTCTAAACACCGGATTAACTCGGAGAAATCTTCGACCAGTGGTCGTCTCCTCTACAATTATATTTATTATATATCCCGGAATTATTGCTTCGAGGTATAGAGAAGAAACCCGGGTCATTGTTCTATTCCGTTTGCCATAACCTCATCCATCACAAGTCAGCATCGGTGAGATGTAATAGATGTAGGTTGCTCTGGTCTTAGCCATCTGCAGCACTACTGCGATAGAGTTATTTTGCTTCTTGCTGCGCCAGAACATCTCCCAGCGTGTTTCAAACCTCTTCGTCGTCGTCGGAAAACGAAACAATTCGCAGTCTCCTCAGAGACACATGCCAGAAAACTTCAATGCTTATCATGACCAGATTGGTACATCGCTGACCGAGCAACATCTCGTCAGAAATCACCTTTTTAGCAGCCTATCTGATAAATGACGTGCCGCGGCCGAATTAATAACCTGTAACGGTTATACTTATCTGAACCATAGAAGAGCTGATTCGCAAGGGCTCAAAGAGTTTATCAATCACCGCTTCCGAAAGCTGCTGTAGCCTCTCAAATACCCAAAATTTCCCAGTAGAGGCGAGTTCGCAAGAGTTAGGGAACTTACCCTTGAAGTCAACAGTCTAGCAGGCGAACATACGCGAAACATGTGGCTAGATCACTTGAAGCAATGCAACATTGGTACAGGATTAAATAAATTGTGGGTAACAGTTGAATGACTCTCGAATCCGGGAAAGATGTACATATAGTAGAAAGGCTATTACTTTCAAGGGCGTGACAATGACAGATGCGAAGAGGTAAACTGCCGGTTAAAATGGCAGTTTACAGACCAGCCAAGGAGGTACCACCACAATTTACAATGAGCGATGTTGCAGACGTCATCTGAAACGAAAAATCATCCAAAGAGTTGGGCCGGAATATAATCTCAATGGTAATGCTTAAACAACACGATGAATCCGGAGTTGAGTATTTGAGAAGTGTCCTTAAATTATCGTTAACCACCCAGTATTTGAGAATTGTCCTTAAATTATCATTAGACACTCATACTGTACTGTGCCTGGAAAATTGGCAGGTTGGTGCCGCTACTGAATATATGCAAGGTGCGAATAGAGGCGAATCATATAAACAGATCACTCTCCTGCCGGCATTAGCGAAGATTCTAGAGTTACTACTTCTCCATATAAAGAAAAGCATTTCCCAGTTGCCTAAAATTAGCATGGATTCCGGAAAATGCACAGTACCACAACATCATTACTGGCCATTTCCACATATATCAGTCGAGAACTGAACCAGAACGAGCTGTGCCATCGAACGGTCATAATGGTTCTTGACCCAAGTTATTCTCCAGTCATGTTTTAAACGTTGAATAATGAACTATATTTGTGGAGGCTATTTGTTTGTGTAATTCAGAAGTTGCGTAAAGTGAAACAGGGAAATAGGCGGGGTGATATTTCCGAGTGAAATAACGCCCACTTTTTTTTTGAAATTCGACACCCTCCAGACGGCATAGAGATTTTAATGTATGCGGATGATGTACGGATGATGTCTCAGCGTCGGGTCTAATCATATGTGTTAGGTAAAATATCTGCATCGCGGACTTAGTGCAGTTCTTCCATCTGAGGAATATGAAAATATCAACCGCCAAATCCACTGTCACACTGTTCAAAACGAGAACGGCTGAACAACACTTGAACGGCTGAAATGAGGCTCCCCCTGAATATATCGATCGATGTTGTCCTGATTCCGACCACAAATTACCCCATAACATTAACTAAGTCACAGGATCAGAAGTATGAAAAAGATGATCAAGTAGCTGCCAGCCGCACTTGGGTACTGGCTGATAAAGAAACCTTGTTGACCTCTTACAAAGCAATTGCCCGGTCTGTGGTAAGCGGTGGGCGTCAGAGTGGTATGTACATTTTAGCTAGAATTCCGCCCTAATAACGGCCACAGGATGCTTTCTCATGACACCAGTTGGCCATCTTCATTGGGAGACGAAGATTTTATCGGTGCATCAGAACAAAAAGATCTTGTCGATGCAACAATACCTATTTGAGTTTTATCGCCGTGAGCATCCCTGCCACAGTCCCCCGTCCACGCACTTCAGGTGAAAAAGAGGTCCAAAGATACAAAGGAGAACCTCTAGATAAAGGAGCCTCTCAGACATGCTTAGATAGTATTTACACTGATGCCGTTGCGCAGGCAGTACAAATGTACTGAATGAACGTCATACTCGTAGACCACATCTCATTCATCACAGCAGAGGACTGCCAGCATCCAAGGCAAACACGAGTAGTTGTAGCCCAT
This sequence comes from Musca autumnalis, assembly GCF_047663935.1. NCBI lineage: Eukaryota > Metazoa > Arthropoda > Insecta > Diptera > Muscidae > Musca > Musca autumnalis. The sequence continues at coordinate 153,419,158 of NW_027412088.1, read as the reverse complement.
GACAGATTCGAATGATGCAGCCGCATCAATTCATATTTTCCGCGAATATTGATTGGGACCTCACGACACGATGAATTTGATAAATTGTCCTGCTAACCCCACTCACCTGTCTCCTGATTCTTTATTGGCAGCAAGGTGTTGCCGATGCAGTCAGTACCTGCTTGGGTGTTACCGCAGTGCGCACCCATGCTGTAATCTAGTCAGCAGAGATTTTTATGATCTAGAGATACAAGCGAGAAGCTCTAAATTAACGTGCCAAATTCATAGTTGCAAGAGATTGTCACCTGTCTTCTTTATGAACGCAGCCAGTCAATTTTGCAGAATTTTTGAAAGATATACGAACGAACATATTTGCGTTGCTACAACAACAATAAAGACTACCTGCGGTAAAAGTGGAAGTAGGATCGAAAACTTTTAGTTGGTACCGGCAGGGGCCATTTTTGGCCATTGTCGCAATAAGAATGGACTTGCCCCTGAAAAAATGTATCATCGTAATAGGGAGCTCGATAACAAGCTTCTGCAAAATATTTCAAACATGTGGGAGGTATCCCAAGGAGTAGGTCGATATATACGATACTTGAATCTTAACTATGTCTGGAAGAAATATTGGGATGTGCAAAGTTTGGACCAAATCGATTACTCGCTTGGAGTGTTTTCGTGAGCATAATTTGAGCGAATAATGTTTTATTTTTGTGGCGTACGAAAGAGTGGACCGATGTAGCCGGTCTTCGAACTTAATATAAGTTCAGGCAAAATAATATGAGGTGCAAAGTTTTGACGAAATCAGTTGATTCGTATAAGATTTGTAATGTTCACCATTCAGCCAGACAGACTAATAGGGCGAAATCGACTCCGAATTGTCTGAAACGGATTTCGTGCCAAAATATACATGGGGTCTAAAATCATTATTTCGATGAGGCACATTTTTGATCGTATCAAAATTTGTAAACCCATTAGCTAAAGGCTTAGGGTATAAAAAAGTAAAATGGACTTTTACTTGGAATATGTATCCTTAGAATCCACTTTGAAGCATTAAAATACTTCATGTTGTTTTGCTGCCCATTTGAACCCCTAATGCGAATTTATCGGAGTGTCGAAACCGTAACTTTCAGTGTGTCAGGCGACCATACTAACCGTTATACGACGGTGACACCCACGGTGTTAGAAATTAAATATTTTTATCAGTGTTATGCGTTAAGTGTTCCGCACACCCTGATTTCGTCGCCTTTTCCCTGTCTTTATAAATAAATTTAGCAATAAACACAATAAACGCGATATAACAAGATATACACCTTGACAAAAACGACACCAACACTAAGAAGGTTAACACTAACAGCCAGATAACAGTATCATTTACTGTGTAATGTCGTTAGGTTTAGTCACATAGCTAGACTATAAAATATCACAGAAGAGCAGGAAAGGAAGGTGGGTGGGTGGATAAAGAAAAAACACCAGAACACAAGAAGTAGTTTAACGAAGAGAAAAATTACACGTCTTTCATTGTGTTTATTGTGCATGTTTTACACTTATTTTTCCCTTTTTCGGTGCTGTTGAATTTTATTTGTGGAGTTGTTGGGAAACTAGGAAAAATCTTTATAAGATTTGAATGTTGTTTAGGGATGAAAATTCAAATCACGTTTAAAGCAATATTTGTTAAAATTGCACACTTATAGAACAAAGTGAAAGTGTTAGAGTTTGAAATCAATTTGAATATTCATTTTGTAACTCTTATGCTATACACTGAAACTTTCACATGCCACTTTCATAGGGTTTGGGTAGGGAATTCCCGAATTTTTGGCGACGAGATTTTCCCGGGGAACAAAAACATATTTCCCGGGAAAACGGGAAATTTATACATTTATAATCACACCTAATAAAACACCCGCATTTAATAAGCTTTACATAAATTAATGGTTTTAACGTCGCGTTGAAATCCAAATACATAAATAATACTAAATAAAAGAGTTCGATACAATGTTTAAAATCGTATAAACGCATTTATTTAGCGCATTAACCATTGCCAGTACATACAATTTTTACGGCGGCATCGCTATTATTAGTGACATTGTCATTTACAACAGAAGCGGGAAAGCAAAAACAAAAACATGTAAGAAATTTGCAATTTGTTTGAAAAGAAAAAGTAAAACAAAAGAAAAATCGTAGTTGACAACTTATAAATTGTGCTTGCAATTGAATATAAAAAGATAAGTAAAAACAATCTTTAAAAATACATGGAAATTAATAGTATTTTATCATTTAGGCAACCAAATGTCGGATGTATGGGAATATTTTATAAAACATAGTGATTCCGCAGAATGCACTGTTTGCAAGAAGAGATTAAGGCGCAATGGCGGATCTACAAGTGGTCTCATTAGACATCTCAGCCAAGTGCATAAAATTAAACATTCCGAAAGAAGTAACAGCCTTGAAGTTAAAAAGGACAGTTCATGTAATATTGAACAATTCCTGTGTAAACAAACAATGTTTAACATAATTTCCAAGTTGGCTGCCGTTGATGGCTTATCGATCCGGGTAATAACAAGGAATACGTTTATCCGTGAAATCTTTGCTCATAAAGGAATGTCCTTGCTGAAAAATGAAGGCGCTCTTATGCTTGATGAGTGGACAAGCAAATCACAAAGGATATATTTAAATATATGTATAAATGGAAACAGCTCATTCTTCAACTTGGGACTAGTTTATATATCGGGATGTAATGCAACGGGAATATATCAAATGATATTTGAAAAACTTATGGAATTTGATTTATGTTTGAAAAAGCATACAGTAGCAACCATTTCTGATGGTCCCAACGTTATGAAAAGGCTCGTTTCAGAAAGTCCTGCACATGGATTTTTCTGTTGGAATCACGCTATACATTTGGTCGTAATTGACGCCCTTTATTCGAATAATGAAGTGGTGGTTTCAGAAAGCGAAACCGTGTCAAGTCGTAATTGACGCCCTTTATTCGAAAAATGAAGTGGTGGTTTCAGAAAGCGAAACCGTGTCAAGAGAGGATGATGAAGACTATCAGTATGACATTAATGGTAAGAATATTGTGAGTTTTAAACTTATTATTTATTTTGTAATGTCCCTTTTTACCATTTTAAAAACATTTAAACATGCAGTAAACCACACTAGAAAAATAGTTAATATATTTAAAAGAAGTCCGTTAAAGAATGCATGTCTTCAAAAGTATGCTATAGAAGAATTGAATAAAGAAGTGCACCTGATTGTGGATGTGGAAGACCAGATGGAACAGTATGGATGCAATGCTTCAACAATTTTTGAAAGTAAAAACTCCGATTAAGAAGGCATTGAAAGATTTCGAATTGGCGCATTTATTTGAGGAGCGAACATCCCAATTCTAGAAGTTCTAGTAAACATCTTAAATCCAATAAAAGAAGCTGTTGAGTAGAGTTGTGTAGTTCCGGAACGAACTAGAAACTATTCCGTACAAGGAACTATTGGAACTATATCCGACTCTTGCATTTATATAGTTCCTTTAGTTCATATAGTTCCTTTCATTTATATAGTTCATTTTCTTCCTTTAAAGCTGGGTACACATTGTCAGTTTTGTATGACAGCTTTGTTGTTGCTTGCTAGTGTGGCCGTTCATTTTTGTCATTCATCATGCAACCGCAAAAGGTTTTGTGGTTGCTGGACGTTTTGACAGTTATCGATAATTGCGAAATATCGACATTCAAAACTGACAATGTGTACCCAGCTTAATTCTACACTCACTTCGATCTTTCTCGCTCGGTTCATTCATCATTCAGATGCGGTCACATTGTAAAATAAAGGTAAATTACATTCTCGTTAAATCGCTACTATTTATTTATTTGTATGTCAATTGATCCTCCATAAGATAAAAACAACGAGAAAGAGAAAGATTCGTTAAACTACTTCACTCTCGGCACTATTTGGAACGAAGGAAATAAAAAGAACGACGGAAGATAAAGATCCATTGAACTATATCGGTCTCGGAACTATTTGGACGGAAAGAACCAAAAAGAACGATGAAAGAGGAAGATTCATTGAACTATATCGCTCTCGGAACTATTTGAAACTATATTAAGGAACTAGTTCCTTTTGGAAAAAGGAAATAGAAAGATCGAACCGCTCCAGGAACTAGATTGCCCAACTCTACTGTTGAGGCATTAAGTAGACGCGATACTATCTTGTAGCGGATGCAGTTTTGAACGTTTTGTATGACCAACTGGCAACAATTGATCATTTTATTTCTAAAGAATTGTTAGAATCTATTCAGACCAGAATAAGCAACAGACGCGATCGCAAAATAATATCATTATTAAAGTATTTGATAGACGCAGATAATTTGGATAGTTCGGATGTGCCAAAAAGAGAAATAAAAGCATATTCGGAGCAATTATATGGCCGTATGTTTAATACCATCTATTCAGAAACGGTGCCTAGTAGCGAAAATGATTTATTTGAACATGCAAATGACACAAGTTTTGGAAATAAGCTAAAAGAAGCTATTGCAAATGCAAAAGCCAATCTTAATAAATCAAAACCAAACCACAAAGTATTTTTCATGAAAGAAATAGCCTTATATGAAGTTAGTACGAGCCGCACCAACAAATTAGAAAACTTATACAATGCAATTTTGTAAAACCAACCACAGTTGAAAGCGAAAAAACATTTTCGATTGCTGGAATCTTTTGTACAAAAATTAGGAATCGTATGTCTAGTGAACTACTAAATGCGCCAGTATTTTCAAAGTCTCATTTTTTGAAACCATCTTAAAAAAGTATATATCACAATTTCCAAATTAAAATGTATCAAAAACACTGAAATTTTTTGTCAGAGCTTTATACCATGACGTAGAACGTATATTTTGTTTTTTTTTTTTATTTTTAATTTTTGTTTTTATTGCTAATAAACGTAAAAAAACCTGATACCCGAAAGTAGTTTTTGTATTATTTCTGAAAAATTCTCGGGAATTCCCGGTAATTGCAATTTTCCCATTCCCGGGAAAGAAAAAAACCGGTAAACCCCAATACCCTACTTTTGGGAGAGTGAAGGAGCTCCCTTTCTCCCTTCTTAATCATAAATTAAAAAATTTCGTAGGAAATTTTTAAAGTGTAACATAAGAGTAATGAAATTGAAATAACAGCTGATAGCATTTTTTGAAGTATTTGCCAAAAAATATGCTTTAAAATATCATGCAATTTCACAAAGCTACAAATTTTTAATCAATTGCATTCAAAACACTCATCATTTTACTTTGTAAACCAATTTGAAAAAGATTTTGTAGCTTTTATATTGTTATCCAATCATTTTGAAAAAGCATAGAAAATAGTTTTCACAGAAAACTTTATGAAACTATTGTAAATAAACAACTTAACACGTTGGCAGTATCCTCCACTTAAAAACGGTGTGTGACACAATAGCAGTCAACTTGGCTTAGAAAGAAATGGTAAACATATTTGTTAACAACTAAAAAACGTAGATTTAAGTGTCACTTCCTCGATTGAAATCACACAAGAACCACCCACACACACACAAACTTCCGCTTACTACGTGCGTTATGTGGGCGTGGGCGTGTTTCCGCTCGTAATGTGAATATCATGACCCAGAATCTATTTTTTTTTCTTCCTTCAACTTTATTGAAGTCCTTCTAAGAACGAGCTGATGATTCCCTCACATAACTAACTGGGTATAAGTTTCACTATGTGATTGTATTTCTCAGTAAAGAGCTTTAACAAGGAAATAGAAAAAAAGTGTTGGTCGTATTTTTTTTTCTTTCCTTTGCAAAAGGTATTTGTTAAACAATTTATTGTGACTGAAATGTATTGACAGTTTTGGTTGAATGAAGACGATTTACGTTCTCGTGTTTTTATGATTTATTGTAATACGATTGTATATCGTCACCATAAATGCCCGAAGACGTAACCCACAAAACCAAAACTTTACAGGAGAAGCAAAAAACCTTATAAAGTTAAAAACTGTTTTATGGAATATTAATCTTATGAAGGCAAATATATGGGATATTATCGATCATATAAGAAGGGGAATAAGTAGTGAAACCAAAACCGCTGAAGTGCTTAGTTTTGAGATCCTCCATTACAACAAAATCTGCAATATTTTCCCATTTTCCGAAATGCCATTTCTTGAATAGGATCGTTGTTTTTGAACGTAGAAGCTTGAAATTTTGCCAGGGCATGTATTTTAGCTTTATGTATCAGATTTCGTCAAAAAACTAATTTCGATTTTCCTGTCGGTTACGTCTTCGGGCATTTATGGTGACGATATGTATACATATATGGGTGGGTGAGTGACTGCGTTGAATTGAATTGGATAGACGACAAATGACATTGTTTTGTATGGTGTTTAGCAAATCGTTAGTGTGCGTGCAAGGGTGATACATTGTATTGCTGCAACACCAACGACAACAACATATTTTTGATGACAGCAACATGAACATAAGCAAAATGATGTTGGACTGGATGGTGTCACCACCATATTCCGCTGCCATTGGATGATCATCACCGTATGTCACAAGAATTTGATGGATGAGATAAGAGGCAGGTTCACGTGGAACCTGGTAAACAAAAATATTTACAGAATGCGACTTTTCATGACTATTAACTCATATTTGGGAATTATCAGCTGATTAAATTTTAAAATCATAATTATCGCCTGAAAGTATACTTTACTTTTTCTAAGCCAGTGATAGGCACTATATTTTTGGCATACTTTAGGGTGCGCATGGTTTTCCAATTAGTCGATTGGAGTGTGTTGAGAGTGAACTGTTCTTTTAGAATTCGCGGGCATCGCTTTGCTTATCACTTCTTTATTCAAAGACTACAGACGGATTATATTTCTTCCACCTTATCATCGATTCCAGACTCAAAAGCTCCATGTACTATGTCAGCAGAAACTGTCTAGTCAGCAACACATTATGTTGTCTGAATTCCGGCATCTTGGTCTTCTTATGAAGGTGATGCACATTGGGCATTTGGACACAATCCGTTGGTCGGAGAGTATTATTGTAGGATGTTTCCATAATTCCGTTTTGAGTGTTGCTGAGGAAAAAAGTTCATTCGTAATTTCATTCTCAAGCAAAAATGATATTGGGCTGGGTGGTGTCACCACCATATTTCGCTGCCATTGGATGATCATCACCATAAGTCACAAGACTTTGATGGATGAGATAGAAAATACGATTTTCCATGATTTTCCATATTAACTCTTATGTGGGGAATTATCAGCTGTTTAAATGATTTTAAACATAATTGTCGCCTGAAAGTGTACTTTACGTCTTCTAACCCAGTGATAGGCACTATATTTTTGGCATACTTTAGGGAGCTGTCATGGTGTGAGTACATGGTTTTCCAATTAGTCGATTTGAGTGTGTGGAGAGTGAATTGTTCATTTAGAACTCGCGGGCATCGTTTTGCTTATCACTTCTCTATTCAAAGAGTACGGACCGATTATATTCCTTCCTCCTTACCGCCGATTCCATACTCAAAAACTCCATGTACTATGCCAGCAGAAACTGTCTAGTCGGCACCACATTATGTTGTCTACATTCGGGTATCTTGGTCTTCTCATGAAGGTGATCCACACTGGACATTTGGACACAATCCTTTGCTCGGAGAGTATTATTCTAGGATGTTTCCAAATTTCCCTTTTGAGTGTTGCTGAGGAAAAAAGTTCATAGTGGAGCTGCATATATGAGGGCGAGACGATCGATAACTTTGTACGGCGCAGTCAATATTTCCTTATCACAGTAGACTCGTTGATCTAGAAGTTCTCGTTTGCACCTTTGGTGGTGCATGAAGGTGGTCCATTAGTGTCATGCCTCATGAGGAGGCACCCTGTTGCAGTCCACAGGGCGGCATTCTGACAGGTTTGTATATTCTTCCAATGCGTAGCACTTAAATTTGCATACCACACTGGCGACGCATCGCTTACCACAGACCGGCCTATTAATTTGTAGGATGCCAGAAAGTTTCCTTTGTCAGCACCCCTGCCGGCCAGCGATTTGGTTGCCTCGTTACTACTTCTGATCTGTCGTAAATATCTGGGGCTTACGTTGACGATTTGAACGTGCTATCGAACGATACTTCCAATATCGTGGAGTAATTAATGGTCCGAATCAGGACACCATATACCAATATTTTCAGGGGGAGCCGTATACCAATATTTGCAGTCATCCAGGTGGTGAACAGTGTGGCAGTAGATTTAGGGGCAGATATTTTCATATTCCTCAGATGGAGGAACTGCACTAAGTCAGTTATATAGATATTTAACCTATCACATATATCATCGATGACATACCATATTTTACGATCTCTATGCCGTCTGGAGTGTGTGGAAAGGTAGAGCTTTACAGTTCCTTGAGGAATTCCCAGTTTCACTCTTCGGGTCTTCGACTTCTTATTTCTAAATTCCACAAACGACTGGCGTCCAGACATATGGTTCCGGAGATATCATTCCGTATTGGAGAATCCCCTATTTTTACGTTACGGGTCTCCGACTTCTGAATTCAACAATTGACTGCCGTTCAACGTTTCAAACACGGCTGGAGGTAAGTCTTCTTGATGTCCTCGAACCGGTTGGCATGGTTGACGGTATCGAAAGCGTTCGAGAGGCCACGAGACACCATACTTGTTCGTTCACATGGCCTGTTCTGGTTCAGTTCTCGACTGATATTTATGGATATAGAGTGTAAAGAGCTGTTGTAGTATTGTGTATATTCCGGAATCCATGCTGATTTACGGCAATGGGGAAACAGCTTTTTATTAAGGGTTAGAATAGTGCGTCAAGAATCGTCGCTACTGCCGACAGATGGGAAATCGGTCCTGTCTGATGGCGTCCTTGTCTTGGCTTCAATTGCGGGACCACCTTCCCAACTTTCCAGGCTTCTGGTACAATATGGGTGGCAAACGATAAATTGAGGACACTTGTCAAATACTCATCTCCGGGTTCAGCGAGTTACTTAAAAGCTTAACCATTGAGATTTGGCCCACAGTTTTTGATGATTTCGCGTTTCGGATGACATCTGCAACATGGCTCATTGTGGTGGTATGTTCCCGCACCTAATCGTATAGGTCATGGTCAGGACACTGAAAGTAACAGCCCTGCTATTATCCTATTTTCCGGATTCGAGAGTGATTCAACCGTTGTTTAGAAATTTACTCAATGTCGCACCAATGTTGCATTGCTTAAGGTGATCTAGCCACTTCACCTTGACTTCATGGTTAAGTTCTTTAACTCTTGGGTCTTCAGGATTAGTATAACGAAGCTCATCGTGCCCATTTACAGGTCCCTTCGTCTTTTTTGGGATTTTTGGTCTAATTTAGGGTATTCGAGAAGCAGGAAGGTAGCGAGTGGCCGCTGTTATGATGATGTTCCGGACATTTCTCTCAACTACCCGAGGATCTGAGAGAATGGAAAGTTCTCTAAAACATTTATAGGAAAATTCTCTGAACCCTTGCAAATCAGTTTTTGCATGGTTAAAGAAAGTATGGTGCACAGTGGTTCAGAAATCGATGTTCATGGCCAAAACCCCAATTTTTTTGTTGTCACCCACTGATAATTTCTACATGGGTTTCGATAGTAAACATATCGAAACTAAGGAAACAAACACAATAGGTCAAAATATTGGAAGGTGTGGGCGTGGCGTGCTTCTAAATGCGACATTTTTTCCCAATTTTGGAAAATAAGTAATTTTGGCAAATTTCTGGGGAAAGAAATAGTTATTTCTCGGAAACTATAAAAGATATTTCGTTCATTGTTTCTTTATTAGGTAATGTGGGATTAATGCTTTTAAGAACCGTATTAACAAATTAACGTAGCGTTTACATGGAGTGAGTTATTTTATTTTACCTCAGGTACTTAATTTTAGGGAAATTTCAATTTTAGTGGATTAGAACTTTTACGGAACAGCATGGAACAGAGTTTCGTTTTCGTAGAATGATGCCCAAAAGTGTCTTCTTTCAGCGCCTATATGGTTCTATATCCGTCCCGTTTCATCTCTTTAACACTTTTTTAAATTTATTGAAATTACATGGGTAAAAATGTGTGTTTTTCCATACCGTTTCCCATATTAATTACAGATTTTTACACAAATGGTAATTTTTTGGAGTAAATGAGTTTTTATATGAGTTATATGCAGAGCTCCGATTTACTCGCGTGTGAAAATTTGGGGGGAGGTGGTAGTTATTTGTAGGTCCGATTTTTTTGGTGGGAGTGGGGCTTGTTTTTTTTGGTTGTTATCCCCCTCAACTTGCGCGAATTCGAAAAGAGTTTCACTCGCGAGTGAAATTCGAGCGAGTATTCGGAGCTCTGGTTATATGAGTATTTTTTAATTTTTGAAAAAAAATTTAAAAATTTTTTGAAGTTTTTTTTTCGAAATTTTTTTTTTAGTTTTTTGGTATTTTTATAGTTTATTTATTAACGTTTGGCCATTTTTAATATATAGTATATAGAAAAAATAGAAAAATAGTAAAAAACTCAAAAGTTTAATTTTGACCTTGATTTCCTCTGCAACTAATACACCGAATTTGACCGCTTATAAATCATCAGATAGCTGATTGTGTTATCTGTCTAATTTTCATAGAATTTGGAAAATTCTCTATCCGTTCAAAAGTTACAGGATTTTGACCAGGAAATAACGATTCTGAACCACTGTGTGGCGGTTGGAGGTTATGAAGACGTTTGGAATGGTGTCCAGGACACGCCATTCGTTAGACCGTGTGCCACTATGATGATGTCTGATGAACTGTCTCAATCTCCTCATATCCTCATTAAGCTCGACTCCAACGAAAAATTAATTAAAATTCAAAAAATCTCTCTAAATAAATCTCTACTCTTCCTCTCTGTTTTATACACCCTTCTCTTATCCTCTCCTTTTTCGTGTCCCGCTCTCTATCGTTTTCGCTCTTTTCAGGATAAGCACAATGGACAACTGGTCTCCAAATGAAGTGACTGCCTACAGCAATGAAAACGTCCCTCTTACAACCTAACCTTAACTCCTCCTCTTTTGTACGATAATATAATAATTGTTCCACAAACATTCCATAAGGGATAAGGCAGACTTCCGTCATATTAATGAGTGCACCCCGATTCATATAAGCTCAATGATGTGGGAGCTACTGTTTATCGTCGAGTTCGAACGGCGTGTCCTAAAGACACCACTTTTAGGGAAGTTTTAGCTGGCTAAAATATTCAGAAAATGTCGCCAACATCACTGAGGGAAATTTTGCCGCCGTTGAAAGTTTGATTTTGTCTGTCCGGGGAATCGAACCCACCACCTTCAGCGTGCAAGGCGGGTGTGTATACCATTGCACCACGATGGCAGCCTTCTTGTACGATACTGCCGCAAAACGTAACATGAGGTGTAAGATGCTGCGTTTGTTGTGTACCTAATTCCGACGACGATGAAGTTAGGCACATGCTGGGCGCAGCAGGCAGCAACATAAGTCCTATCTCAGTAATCCTGGAGGTGGCTAGGACCAGAGCAGCTTCCTCATGTGGTGAAACAAATGAAACAGATCCATTGCTCGGGTTTTTTTTATCTCAGCATCGACCAAAAGACCTCGGAACAGGTAACCCTGGATATAATGCCGCTCCCATGATGGAAAAATACACGAGCACATAGTTCTTGAGCTGACGGCACCATTAGTGGAATTCTGTAACTCAATTTTCGAGTTACCGACAAAAATCGATATAATTTCGGTAAAACTGTGCGACAAAAAAATGACAAGAAAAACTGAGCTAAAAATATGAGACACGTGTAAAGTTTACATCGGAAAGTAGCCAAAGTAGGCCGGGCAAGTTCCACCCATTTCTAGTCTTTTTTCGAAATATTTGAGTTAAGATATCTTGGAATCCTTGCATTTTAGGTATATAGTGTCTTCGGCGACTTTACAGAGGAGGATGTGGAGAATACTTTTGTTAAAAATTTTAACCCTCATGCGGTTCACCAAAGGTGTCTTTTTGGTCCTTTTTTGGAATTGTTTCAAAAAATTCTTTAAAATATTATTATACCAAATTTTTACATTATATATCATGAAAATATCAGTATCAATTTTTCTGAAAAAACATGAAAATATTTCCCAATTTTTTTGATGAAATTTGTTCCTTCTTTTTTCGAGTTGATACATGTCTCATATTTTTAGCTCTAGTTTCTTAAACTACTCGGTTTTTCCCACTATTTTGAAAAAAAAAAAAATTGAATTTTGTTGCACAGTGCAATTAACGAAATTTTTCGGTATGATAGCGAAAAATATGTAGCAGTCGTTAAGTTCTACCGATATCAAGAGTGCTGTGAACTTTAATTAAACTTGTCATTCATAATTTTGCGATTTTTGTCGGTTACTCAAAAAATGAGTTACTTGTCTAAGATTTTGGCAAATTTTATTACACAATTTTATTACAGGGTCTTCAAATACAAAATTCTCACATATTTTTTTTTAATTGAATTCATATATTTATGTCTGTCTATATATCCACAAAAACATTGAAGTGCCAATTACAGGGTGAATAAACAAAATATGATCTCAGTTCCCATTTGAATGCTTATAAAGCAATTTTTCTTGTATTTGTTAGGATCACAACAAAAATATTCAGAGTAGAGGAAATAAAAGAACCCTGAAACTGAGTGACAAAGCTTCTGTTACATTTTTGTTATGCAATTTCAATGTGACAATTGGAATAACAATGCTGCCAATGTCAGTGGCAATGCTGATGATGATTGTGATGATGATGATGATGGCTGGCTGCATGACTGGCATTGGTGGCAACAACACAAATGTCAAGATTGACACTTTTGAACAAAATGAAGAAATGTGCGGATGAATGAAGTTATGCAAATCATTTGCAATTTATCAATGTCTCAATAACTGTCAGTGGTGTAATTTTCACATATTTTTGTGCCAAAGGGAGAGAGAGATGGAGAAAAAATGGAAATTCAATGGGAGCGTGTTTAGATGATTGTGTGTGTGGGTTTTATGTGGGTGTTGGCGTGAAACAGTATTCAACAGTTTGGGATTTTAATGAAATATTTTTAAATCCGCGATGGGTACAATATTTTCTTTTTCTTTTCAATTAGTTGAGTTGTGTGGAGAGAAAAACGTTCACTGAGAGCCCATCTGCGCTCTCTTACGCATCGATGTTTTAAATAGTAAAACATGTTGATTAGAAGGACTGTTAATATTAGTGCATACATTTAGGCGCACATTATTTTGTCATTTATATCAGCTGGGAATTTGTTTTGTTTTCGTTAAATTTATTAATCATTCCCTTTTTGATTTAAAGTCCTCAAAGGAGGAAATGCCCAAATGTATAAGTGAGGGCTTAAATTATATTGTGTGCATTCTATCAAAACCACAATTATTGCATACTTTAAGGATTAACTATTAACACCGATTTGTGTCATTTTGTTTAAGGGATTGATAAAACTAAAAAAAACGTTGCATATTTTTTGATAATAATTCCTCAACACACATAATAATTCCATAATATATGAATAAATATTTTAAAAAATCTAAATCGCTACAGATTAATAAAGATTTAAACCAATCATTCAACCAGTGAGTCAATCAATTATTTATACCATGCCACCAACATCAATGGCCACAAAATAAAGTGATAAAAGAATAAAATGCCATTGGGCAAATATTGTCATAAAATATTAATAAAACATATGCATGAATTTCTAAATCAAATAAACTACAGTTTTGAATATATAGAATTGCAATTGGCCTCTTAAATCAGGTTTGCAAAATTGATTCTCTACTGAAAAACAAAATTGCATGAAAATTTTTCCTCTCTCCCCAGAGATTTTAAATAAAATACAAACCGATACTTTAAATGCCATCGACAATAAAAATCAATTAAAAAATCTCTTCATTTGTAACCAGACAGAATTGACAGTTAGTTGATTGTGAATTTTTAAATGTTCAAACAAAGGACGGCAAAGAGAGTTAGTCAATGAAGGTTGTCTAATAATAATAACAAATTCTCATGGGAAAAATAAACAATTTCTTATATATGTAGTTGTTGCTGCTGTTGTTTTGTTAACAATATATGTCATCATAAATCGAATTATAAAACTAAACATGAAATGAAGTAAAAAAAAAATAAATAATAAAAAAATAACAATAAAATTTATTAGACAAATATGTAGATTTGTATAACAAAGCATAACATTTAAATTTCAAAAAATAAAAACTAATAACAATTTTATTTTATTAATTTAATTTAAATAAATTGAATGTTGTGATTTGTGATTAGAGCCGGTAGGGCAGTTGACTGCAAAAAAATAAGATTATAAGATTAAAAAATACAAAAATTTGTAGAGCATACCCAGCAAAATGTTCGATATCAAAGATGCTATTCAAATATGGATCCAAGGATTTGATCCCATTGTTTTTATTATTTTTTCCATATAGGTCGTAACTTCCACATGATCCAAATCATTTTCAGATTATGAGCATGACATCTTTACCAACTCCATGGAATAACATTAAGATGTCATGCCAAAGATTTGCTAAAAATTTAATTTCACGGGTGTGTCGAAGATCCATGCTTAGTTCATTAGATTTCACATGCGCCCATAGTGCTTGCTAATATAGTGCTCAGCATAACTCTCTAACGGATCCATTGATTTGGTCCAAAATGTTGCCCTGTTAATATTTTTATACCCTACACCACTATGTGGGGAGGGTATTATAAGTTGGTTTTGGCCAAAAAGTTTGTAACGCATCGAAATAATGGTCGTAGACCCATACTTATATATACCAAAATGAATGTCTCGACGAGCTGAGTCGATCTGGCTATGTGTGTCCGTCCGTCAGTCCGTCCGTCCGTCCGTCTGTCCGTCTGTCCGTCTGTCCATCTAAACCTTGTAATCACGCTACAGGTCGCAATTTTGATCGGATCGTCACGAAATTTAGGATGTTGATGGGGGTCCCGGAGGGGAAGAAGCCTATTGATTTTGGTGATGGTCGGATAATATTTAGGGGTCGGAAAGGGCAAAAAACTTAGGTGGATAAAAAGACAACGTTTTTTTCCAAAGCGAATATCTCAGCTTCTATATGGGGTATACCAAAAGCAAAACCTGACAATGAAAGCAGAAAATATCGCCTTTCTAATGATGTAAAGTAGGTGCTCGTAGGTTATCAAACAACGAAGATATCACACTAGTAGCAAATAAAACCCCAATTTTAATTTTTGCGATTTTAATTATATTGACGAATATCACAGCTTTGGTTGAAAGTTTTCCAAAAGCAAAGCCTGACTATGAAAGTAAAACATACCGTCTTTACAATGATGCAAACTAGGTCGGCGTAGGTAACCAAATAACGGAGATATCGCAATAGTCGGTAATGCATCCCATTTTTCTATTTTTTGGAAATCACGCTACAGGTCGCAATTTTGATCGGATCGTCACGAAAATTTGAGGGTTAATGGGGGTCTCACAGATGAAGAAGCCTATTGATTTTGGTGATGGTCGGATAATATTTAGGGGTCGGAATGGGCAAACACTTATTTGGAGAAAAGTCAACATTTTATTTCAAAGCCAATATCTCTGTTTCTTTAAGAGGTATATTAAAAGCAAAACCTGGCCAGGAAAGTAGAAAATATCACCTTTACAACGATGTAAAGTAGGTTGTCGTAGGTGGTCAAATAGCAGAGATATGGCAATAGTCGATAATGCATCCCATTTTCCGTTTTTTTTTTTTTGTAATCACGCTACAGGTCGCAATTTTGATCGGATCGTCACGAAAATTTGAGGGTTAATGGGGGTCCCACAGAGGAAGAAGCCTACTGATTTTAATGATGGTCCGATAATATTTAGGGGTCGGAATGGGCAAAAACTTATTTGGAGAAAAGGTCTACGTTTTATTTCAAAGCCAATATCTCTGTTTCTTTTAGAGGTATATCAAAAGCAAAACCTGGCAAGGAAAGTAGAAAATATCACCTTTACAACGATGTAAAGTCGATGTAAAGTCGACAACGATGTTGTCGTAGCTGCTCAAACAACAGAGATATCGCAATAGTCGGTAATGCATCCCATTTTCCGATTTGTTTGTAATCACGCTACAGGTCGCAATTTTAATCGGATCGTCACGAATTTTTTAGGAGTTGATGCGGGTCCCACACAGGAAGAAGCCTATTGATTTTGGTGATAGTCGGATAATATTTAGGGGTCGGAATGGGGAAAAACTCATTTGGAGACAAATTCAAAGTTTTATTCTTTGTGAATATATTGGCTTCTAGTAGGGGTATTCCAGCGGCAAAACCTGTCAATGGAAGAAGAAAATATTACCTTTACATTGGTGTAAAGCAGGTTGGCGAAGGTGGTCAAACAAGGGAGATACCACAATAGTCGGTAATGCATCTAATTCTTCTATTTTTTGCAATCAAGCTACAGGTCGTAATTTTGATCGGACGGTCACGAAAGTTTGGTTGCTTATGGGGGTCCCAGAAAGAAAGAGGCATATTATTCGGATTATATTCCCTAAAAGAAATGTTTACCAGTGAAAAGCTTATGCACAGGGGTAGTGGTGTAGGGTATCACATGGTCGGCCCCGTCCCGACTATAGCCTTTGCTCACTTGTTTTCAGATAGATTATATTTACTAGATTCATATTAACTCAACGATATGGGACCTACCCTTTATCACCGGGTCCGAACGGCCAAGATTACAACGATGGGGGTATCTCCAAAGGCTAAGCATTTGTCATGGAAGTCATACAATGAATGGACAAATATCCATCTTTGTAAAAACAAATTGCATTTGAAGGAAGAAAGTTTCGATGACAGCGAAGCCGCTCCACAGCCGATATTTCTGATGAACCTCTACCAAAGCTAAAACATATCACATAGTGGTGGTTGTGTGGGTTCGGATCTTCGGCTTTCCTTTTTCACTTGCAAAAAGCTCGACACCAACGAGAAATTTGAAATTTCCATCGAAGTTAGCCCTTGTGGTTCTGATTACAACGATATATTTTTTTCGTAGGCAAATCAATGTTTCCTGCCATAATGAAGCCGACTCATACTTTACACTTCTTACATTGTGTGACTTCGATCCGCGACGCTCCAATTCTTCCACTCTTGCATTTTATTCAAGGATGCAGTGACCCTGGACCCTACATAAAATTACAATTTAGTTTAGGGTCCTCAAAGCATTCTTTGAATACAAAACTGTAGCAGATTTGATTGCGTCGGACCTGAGTGATATAAGCAGCTTAACTATTAACGTAGGTGGTAATCGGCCCTTCGATGTCCCTTTTCCTATTGTTTATCAGTTCTTTAAACATTTTGATTGCAAAGATTTTGACTTTGAAGATACTACAATTTTCGTTTAACTATTATGAGAGCCGCAGGTGAAGCATCGGGTTGAATCTCTGTACCGTCTAGTTGTGGAGTGTTGTGGATTCAGATCTATCTGCTGGGGATGGGCATAATTGTTTGCTCGAAGTTCATTAGAAATGATAAATAACCATAATCGGATGTTTTGCACGGTGTCATCAATCCTTGTCCTATAGGAATTTAGACGGCTGCACCATCCCGAGCGTAGTTGAGCCAAAACTATTCTGGTTTGTTGTTCTGGTAGGGGCATGGGTTTGATGCTGGCCGAAATACTATGCTTTCGGGTCAATACGGCACGAAAGAACCCGCTGCCGTGCTTTTTCTTGGCAGCTGACACTCCTCAGCTGCGATAGATAGGGGATGTACTCCGAAGACCGCATTCACACAATAGTTGGTATGGCATCTGTGACTGCATCTGAGTGAGTGCTATTCGAACCTGCTTGACAGGCTTGCTGATCTATGGGTTCTCGTTTGTAGCTTTGGACCTCTCTTTCTAGATCATGAAGATTCCTCCTGATTAGGATTGCTCTCGCGGTAAGACCTAAGAAAGTACTGCACCGAGAGCATGTCATTGTGTAGTGGTACTGGAAGAATCTTTGTCTCGTCATTTAGATGCTCGTGAAAAACTTGAGAAGGCACCCAATTGCAGTTTTTAGGTCGACATTCTGACATGTTTGAATATTCTTCCATCTCGTTGCACTTATATTCGCGGACGACACTGATGCGCATAGCTTACCACAGACCGACCTATCGTGTTATATGTGGTCAACAAGGTTTCTCTATCTGCACCCCAATTACTTTCGGCTAGGGACTTGATGGCGTTATTCCTACATCCCAGCTTTTCGCAGATAGCTGTGGCATGCTTGAACGACGTGGAGGATATTTGCATATTCCTCGTGTGGAGAATGTGGTAAGATAAGTCATATAGGAGTTCAACCTTTTACAAATGAAGTCAGGGAAGGTAGCAGACGACAAGATCGTACAATCATCCGTTCACGTTACGATCACAATGCCGTCTGGGGGCGCCGAATAGAGGAGAGGTAGAGGTTAAACAGTTCCGGACATATAACCCCCTTGGGGAACCCCTGTATAACTCTAAGGATCTTGGTCTAATTAGTTGATTCCTCGACGACAAAATCGAAATTGATTTGTACGACATCTTCACCTGGCTTCAATAGCGAGGCCACCCTGCCCATTTTCCAGGGTTCAGGCACGATGTGGTTGGCAGGTTGAGTACTGTGGTGAGATACTTAACTCCCATCACATCCAGCTGTATCAGTAATACCATGGAAATTCCATCTGGACCAAATGTTTTGGATTATTTTGGTTCCTGATGGCATTCGCACATTATCATCCATTGATAATTGTGGCGGTTTCTCCTCAGCAGGGAGAGATCTAATGCGACGTAGTGCCATTTTCTTTGCCTTGTCATTTCCGTGGTGCTTGACAAACTATCTTCGGATCAGTCAGCGTAAAGTCGCCAAACGTAACTGAGGTCCTATCAAATTTTTTCCCAGGGTTGAGGGTGACATAATCGTTGCCCACAATTCACTTATTCCTACTCTGATATTGAAATTCTTTAGACGATTTAGTCACTTATTGCGGTTATGCTCACCGACCAGCCTGATAACTTCCCGTGTCAACTCCCTGACTATGGGGTCACTGGGA
Source organism: Musca autumnalis (assembly GCF_047663935.1). Taxonomy (NCBI): domain Eukaryota; kingdom Metazoa; phylum Arthropoda; class Insecta; order Diptera; family Muscidae; genus Musca; species Musca autumnalis. The sequence goes on along the minus strand of NW_027412088.1, from coordinate 153,400,135 downwards.
CTGGCTCTTCGAAGCTCATCACGCTCATTTGCTAATAGTGCCACCTCTGCATACCGGATTGACTAGAAACCCAAGAACACTAGTGTTCCGTCCAGCGGCACATTGGCATCATTGGCAACTCCTGGCAGCCTGTGGAGCGCTCCTTGTAGCACCGATGCTTTCGGGTCAATCAGGTACGAAAGAACCCGCTGCCGTGCTTTGTCCTCAGCTGCGATAGATAGGGGATGTACTCAGAAGACCGCATTCACACAATAGTTGAATGGCATCTGTGACTGCAAATGTGTGCACATAGTGCACATATGTTTGTATTTGTACTCATTGGCAATTCCTGGCAGACTATGGAGCGCTCCTTGTAGCACCGGTGATGTATATTGATGACGCTCGATCTCTGATAGCTGTGTATATAGATTTCTTATTTAGCGCATTCCACCAAACCAAAGCTCCATAGCTTAGAATTGTTTGGCATGTGGCTTCAGTGTCCTTATCTTACCTACAGAGTTCTTGTGTACACTGTCACGTGCTTCAGACTTCTCTTGGCAAAGTCTTCGACATTTCTTTTAATGTTAGCCGATTGTACCTAGTGACTTTTCAAGCTCCTAAAAAGAGTTCCATGTTAATAAAGTGAGGGAGACCAACTCTTTCATTGAATTGTTCAACTGCAGGACGTTTGGGTTTGCCATCCCGCTAAATTGGCTAGTTTATCAAATTCCCTAAGCATTTCGTTGACCACAAGGAGCCACAATAGTGATGACAATTCTCCAATCTGTGGTGTGCCTCTTGTGGCGAACTTCCCCTCTGGCAATGTCTCGTATAATTGAATCACTCAAGTGAACTTACACATCAGCGCAGTTTGGGAAGTGTTTGCTAGCTAGGAGCTCAAGAGTCTCTAGACCAGAAATAGTCTGTAACATCCTTATGTTTGTTACTTTCACTGAATTTGTTGGGTAATTTGAAAGTATCCCACGGAATCTAGCAACGTCCAGAATTTCCTCAGTAGACTCACTAAAGCTTACCCATTCCGCTTAGTTTCGTATCGCTGGAGCGCTCCTCGTAGCACCGGTGATGTGTATTGATGACGCTGAATCTCTGATCGCTGTATATAGATTTCCACCAAACCAGAGCGCCATAGATTAGAATTGTTTGGCATGTTATTTCAGTGTCCTTATCTTACCTATAGAGTTCTTGTGTACACTGTCCCGCGCTTCAGACTTCTCTTGGCAAAGTCTTCGACATTTCTTTTAATGTGAGCCGATTGTACCTAGTGACTTTTCTAAAAAGTATTCCATGTTAATACCGTGAAGAGGACAAACTCTTTCATTGAATTGTTCAACTGCAGGACGTTTGAGTTTGCCATACCGCTAACTTGACTAGTTTATCAAATTCCCTAAGCATTTCGTTGACCACCAGGAGCCACAGTAGTGATGACAATACTCCAACCTGTGGTGTGCCTCTTGTGGCGAACTTCCTAAGGAACTCTCACCGCCAATCCCGGAGGAAATGCCCAGGTCTGTAAGTGAATTGTGGATAGACTCTAGCTTAACGTTATTAAAGGCTTCTTCTATGTCTAGAAAGTGCGCTAGCGTATTGTTTGAGTTAGCCATATTCTTCTCGATAAATCGACAATTTTATTCGATACAGTTTCTACCTATTTGCCTTTGTATAAACATGTTGGGCAGGACTGATTGAAGCACATGGTAGTTTGGCCCTGATTTCAAGGTCCAACAGCCGTTCTAGAGTTTATAGTAGAAAGAAAGTCTAGTCGGTCAATGGTCTTTTGGAAGTGTCTGGCTGGGTTTCTCAGCTTTAACGAAAAACGTCACTGTATTTTCTCCCCATAGAACTGGAATATATAATAAGCTTACACAAGATCTGAGAATACCCTCCAGATATGCTATCAGTACCTCTGACGCGTTTTGCAGCATTGTGGGTCTGGACCGGCGGATTAAAAGCGATTAGGTGTGTTTATCGCTCAAGAAATATTTGAGTGGCTTATAATTTCCTCCATGACACTCACCACCCCTCTGGCAATGTCTCGTATAATTGAATCACTCAAGTGAACTTACACATCAGCGCAGTTTGGGAAGTGTTTGCTAGCTAGGAGCTCAAGAGTCTCTAGACCAGAAATAGTCTATGTAACATTCTTATGTTTGTTACTTTCACTGGATTACTTTCAGAATTTCCTCAGTAGACTCACTAAAGCTTACCCATGATTTCCGCTAAGTTTGGTATCGCTGTTGTACTTGTTGTATTTGTTATTTAATCTTCCCCCTTAGTTTAGCCAGGTTCTTTGTCCACCCTGTTGATCCACATCTGTGTGAGTGGGTATTCATAATAAATAGTGAAACAATAGATTACAAAACATATATGTATTATAGAATAGTTCCTCAGGTTATAGTAGAGGAATGTATATTTTGTTCCTGTAACGTGATCCTTCTTAAGAATAATGCATTCGGGTATCAAAAAATCATATTGACTTGGATTATCCGATTCGATTAGCATTAACTACATTTTCCCACTGGGTAATTAATATACCATACATAATAAAATAGCAATTATACGAGCTCCCTATAGTATCCTACGTTTCCTCTTCCTGAGCACAGACGTGCGTAACCTAATTACTACACTTACATTTATGACTTAAAGATATTTTCGAAATCTTTTCCCCATTACTATTTATTTTCCATTTATTTCATATAGCACCTGTATCAACACATACAAGCAAGTACCAACACACAGACACATACACCTTACTTAGAATAAAACTAAAGCATTAATTTAAATTCTATCAAAATTTCAACTGCAATCTTAATTGCCTGTTATTTGCTGATTATCGCAGCACTGGTGGGTATACAATAATCTCATTCAATCCCTTTGCAATACACCTGGAAAATTCCAGAAACATCCTCACACCCCCACTCTCTCTCTCTCTTTAAGCGTGTGTGCGCCTCTGTGTGATTGTCATTGATATTACTACTGCTGTCTGTCTGTCAGTTTAGTTCATTTCAAAGTGCTTTCGTAGCTTTCAAGTGGTTTTATAATAAAATTCAATTGGTTAACGTAAAGTGTTATTTAACGAATGCTGTTATTGTTGTTGTTATTATGGCTGTATAAATGTCGGTTTCAGCCACAGAGAACAATTCAACAAATGCGTACCGATGACAGACACATAGACATATACACACACGCATATACGTAGATAGATTGTGAATAACTATAAATGGCAGGAGTCACATAAATGTCTGTAAAGGTTTTGTCGTTGTTGTTATATTATTATAGCCCAGTTATCTGCAGTTTTAATTGTTTAAATTGAATACCGACAGCAATAAGAGGGTTATCATAAGAATATGTTATGACATTTTGATATGGTGCAGGCGGGCAGGCAGGCAATCATGCTTCCACCAACAGCACATTCAATCTGCATTCAACACATTAACTGAATCAGCTGGAAGCGAAGGTAGCAAGGATTAACAGTGGGTCAGAATAGGATTTGAAATTAATTTTCCAAAAAATTTTTGGGTCCTCCGAAAGGGAATCTGCTGTAATGAAATTAATTTATTTATAAATCAAAGGAAAGTTTTATAAATTCTAATTGAAGGTTATGTTACCTTCCAAGGCCAAGCATACAGATTATGGACAAATACATACGAAAGGAGTCTCAGCGTAAGTTCAATCTAGATTTAGTCTTCATCAAAATATAAGCGACATCGACTGCGAAAGCAAGAGCAACAGACCAGGGGAAAGTAGACTTAACACCGATCGTTGCTGTTGTAATCTCTGAAAATGCATCATTTTCGTCATTAATTGCAATGGACTCCGAAGTAAGATGGAGGAAATAAGTGATTTTAGGAGTCGGAGAATTATCATGGTGGCGGAGGTGCAAGAAACTGAACTCAAAAACAACTTCTGCTTACAACGTTGTAATGGTAAAAACACCAGAAAAGGTGGTGGGGAACTAGTTTTCATGTTGCACCAGTCTGTTCAATACATAGCTGTATTTCTTGCATCTGGCTCTAATGACCCGTATATTGAATGTATGGGTGTAGTTACAGGTTACAGGACCAACATTAGCCCGCTTTTGGAAGGTAATAATCTACTAATCTTGGGAGACTATTGAGTGTCCATCATGAGTTGTAGCATTCGCTCCTAGATAATGACCATGGCTGAGAACATTGATATCTACACGTTTTGAATGGTCAGGTCAGTGAGTACGTCCTTACCAGAATTTGCTTAAAGCGCCAGACAACCGTCGCGCCTCGTTTATCTCTTGGCTTAGACCATCTTCCTATATTTATCTCATCTGCACACCGCCCGACTTCATCACTTCACTTAACGCCGCATTTTTATCAATCATGGTCAAGCTAGTTGGCCTAGTTTCAGAGATTCGGTTAGCATAAGGCACATTCCGGGCCATCATCGCTGATGCAACTACTCGTTATATACCTGCTGGTCGAATACGTGTAGGGAGACCAAATTTCCCAGCACAGATGGTGCGACAAACAAATGAGATTGATGAGCTTCGTCGGGCCAACTCCACTCAATCACACTCCACAGGTTGGTTGGAGAGCACAATCGGCTAGACCATCTTAGGAGTTGCAACAATGGAGCTGAAATAAGGGAATTGTGGGCAACGGCAAAGTGTGAGTGAGGAGATATTTGCGCTGAATGATCCTTAAACCTGCGCAACTTATTAAAATCGGCCATTTGTCGACAACCCCCGGAGTGGCAGGGCGATGTGAAGAGTACTGCTTGACATAAGATCTCTTCCTGCCGAGAAAGAACCACTACTGACGGAATGCTGAAACAGCTGGATGAGCCTCGAGTTGAGTATCTCACCAAAGTTCCCACTCACATCGTAGCAAATAATCGCCACTAAATCTTCGGCCACTCTATTCACCCCATGGGCTGCGGAGATGATCACAGAGTTGAATGTCCTTGTCGATCACAACTATCCCAAGATTCTTGGGCTTACATTCGACTGTATGATCATGTAGTTTGTGCATGCCACCGCTTTCTGCGACAAGCTGAGGTTTAGGAACAAGTTCCTCTAGTACCTAACAGCAGAATTTGGGGTGCAGATTAAGAAACCTTGGTGATTCCTAAAACGCGATAGGCATGTCTGTGAAAATCTATGCAGCGCCAGTGTTGTCTGCAAATAAAAGAGCAATGCGATGGAACAATTTTAAAACCTGTCAGAATGCGACCCTGAGAACTGCATCAGGGTGCTTCCTCATGTCATCAGTAAACCATCTGCAAGAGGCAAAACAATACCATGCTCTTGTTGCACTACTTGCTCAAATGTTACCGTGATAGTCATCCTAATCACCGTATGGTGGATAGGACTTCCGATTCCAGGTACATACAATGATCTAGAGAGGGATGTCCAACGTAAGAAAACATAACCTCTAAAACAACAAGCTTATCAAGTATTCAAGCAGATGCAGTTAGCCACAAACAATTACCGTGTGAATGCGTTATTCGGAGTACATCCGCCATCTGCCGCAGCTGAAGAACATCAGCAAGTTTTGGCTCAACTACGTTCGAGTTGGTGCAGTCATGTGAATTCCTACAGGGCAAGAATTCTCAAACCTACTCTTAACTCTTGTAGCTTTGTTGTCACAATCCATCAAAGCAGGCACATTCTAAGACCTGGAGATAGAGCCAGATTAAGCAGGCACGCGAATATACAAATAAGTTTGACAAGAACGAATTTGAGAAATGCATAAAAGGTTATACAGCAGGGTGTTCCAAAATAGATCATGAACACTTCCTACAGTTCTTTGGAAGCTGCTAAGAGGATTGATTTTCTGACAAGCAGTACACTGCAAAGCCTTCGAAGTAGAAACAGATCATCTTGATTCTAATGCTTCGGACAAATAGACAGATCGTTATTCGACCTTGGTTTGCGTCATGGATAGGTAATACCAATAATTAACCTCCAAAGTTGTGTCTAGGGTAACGACTGAATCCTCCTGTAACAGGGTTATAGAACTAGCAATCATTCCAGAACATATTACAGTTTCAGCCTAGATCCGAACTTTGCGCAATCGTCCATATTTAATTTACCATGAAGAAAGATGTTCCCTATTCCTTGTTAGAGGGCACCGGTTCTGACAGATTGTTAGTCCTTTTTATTCGATACTGGTTTGTGTCATGGGTAAATAATACTTATAACGAACCGCCGACGTCGTGTCTAAGCTAACGACTGAATAACCCTATAACAGGGTGACATAACTAGCGGTCATTCCAGAACATATTTTAATGGAGTTTGGCAGTCGTCCTCATTAGTCCGCTATTAGAATTCAAATCCAAGAGGAATCATCACAAAATAGATTCTTAACTGATGTGATGTTACAACAAAAAAAAGTAGATTCATAAAATGGTAGATGAAGCAAGCGAGTCCATTTGCAGAGCTTAATAATTATAATAGTTCCACAAACAAACCAGGCACGACAAGGGAGACTTCTCTCATATCAATGAGTGCACCGTGATTCATATTAGCTCAATGATATGGGACCTTCAGTTTATCGCCGAGTTCGACCGGCTTGTCCTAAGACACCATTTATAGAGAAGTTTTACATGGTTGAAATACTCAGGAAATGTCACTAACATTACTGAGGGGTATTTTGCCACCGTTAAAAATTTGATGTTGCCTAGCCGGGGAATCGAACCCACGACCTTCAGCGTGCAAGGCGGGTGTGCGTACCATTGCACCACGGTGGCGCCCCGTGCAGAACTTACATATCTCTTTATAATACTTTGGAAAAACATTTCGACTTCTCTGTGTCAAGTATCGTGGAAAATGCATTTATATAAATATGATTGTACGTCTACTTATACTGCTGTGACAATACATTCGCACACTCTGCCACTATAATTTCCCTTTTCTTCCTCTCTCGTAAAGTATTACAATTGCAATTATATATTTTTTAATATTGTGTATTATTTTCAACAATTTTAAATACCTTATATGAATTGTTAATATCTATGATGCCGGGCTCCTGTACTGAGTTAAACAGATCCCTATAGGTATACCCTACATACATAGCTGTATGAATAAAGTTATCTGCGTGTGTGCGAAAGCAGTTAGGGAAAAACTGTTCAAGGGAGTGTCATTGTCAGTGTCATTTAATAATTATCTTTATTTAAAATGAAAGCAACGGGAGAAAGAGGAGCAACAGCAACTTGTTGTTTTTTTTTTGTACTAATGATATACTCTTGGATATACTGGTTGCGCTTGGTTGTCCTCAAAGTTGGGGTGAAAAACGTAGGTGTTGAGTGGGAGGTGCTTGCAATGCTCTGTGATAGCTGATGACTGGCTTACTTACTGCATTTAACTGTCATGTATGCATAAGCATATCATTGGAGAATTAGGAAAAACAGGAGCTCACTTTCACAAAAGTATTTAGATGGTGCATAATAACACATTAAGCTGCTGAGGTATGTCAATCAAGCTGGAAGGTAACTAGGGAGAGAAGGAGAGTAAGTTGTCACTTTATATTTGTTATAGAATTTCATTTAACTGATTTACTTGGTAAATCTATTTAAATTGCACTCAAGGGGGGATGGTTGGTTGTGTGCAGGTGGCTTATTTTTAAGCTTTTGCAGAGAGCAGAGCAGAAAAAGAAAAACTGATATGGTGAATTGTATTATTTTAATGTTGTTTTTGTCAGGTTAGGTTGCATTGAGCAGGTTTTTTACAACAAAGGAAGATAATGTATGGATAATGTTTTGGTGATTATATTTTTTAAAGCAGAGATTTCCATCATTTGTAAAAGTTTTGCAGTTAGATCGAACGATATGACCCGTTTATACAGCGGAAATTAAAAAACTAATTCCTTAGCGACTTCTTCATCGCTAAATGCCGTCATCCATTAAGTCACTGTTACGTTGGTGTTCCTGTTGAAAAGATTAAATTTTCGACATTTTTGGTGGAAATTCTTCAAACAAACGTCTTCTGTTCCAATTGTAATCCAGTTGGTCTGCAATTATTATCATTTTATATTAGAAAGAGTTTCAAGATACATTCTTTCGGATTTGGAGAATTTATAAAACGGTTATAGTTGTTCTCCGTAGCAATTCATTCCAAAACACACTCTTCAACGCTTTCGTAGGTAACTAATGGGAAAGGCTGAAAAACACCATTAAAATTGTGTCTGCAATGACTGTTTCCACATTTTTTTACATATATTTCAGCCTAGACACGAACTTTGCGGTATTCTCCATATACAAAAGACACTATTTAATTCACCACAAATAAAGTTGTCTCCCTATTTGTTGTTAGATGTCCCTGGTGTTGACAGATTCTTATTCTAGTACTTGTTAAACGTCATTGGATTGTGTCATGAATGCAAAACAAGCCTCTAATGTCGTGTCTAGGATAAGCGTGACAAAACTAACAGCCATCCCAAAACATATTTTAATGGAATTTTTTGTCTTTCTCGTCAGTTCCATGTTACATATGTACATTTCAGTCTATTAACGAACTTTGCGCTATCGTCCATATGCAAAATACTAACTTTAATGCACCGCAAATAAGGATGTTTTCCTATTTCTCCCAGATGGTACCAGTGCGGTTTGATAGATTTTGTAATCCTTGTTTATTGTTAATCGACATTTGTTTGTGACATGGTTATGTCTGGTCATGTCTAGGCTAACTATTGAATCACTCTATAATAAGTTGACAAGACTAGCGATCGTTCCAGAACATATTTTCATAGAGTTTTGCAGTCTCTGTCATAGTTTCCCTACTAGCATTGAGACAAAATGTCAACTATATTCCAGATTCACTCCGTTCTTTAACACCGGTTTTATCTGCGTCCATTCCACAATCGAAGACAACATAGAACAGACCATATCTTATCCATTATCTATTAACATTTGTTACTTTTTCTGCGGCTTCCTTAATGAAAGTGTTTGTTGCTGGTTTCTCCTTTTCTACTGCCAACTGCTGAGTTTCGACTATTGTTGCGCTAGCAGATATTCTTTTAATACGTGATCGAATCATCTCCTGCACTTTTTGTCCTTCCTTTGATTTCAGAGGGTGTACCGTATCATACTACTTCTATATTTGTTTCTTCAGAAATAACCTAAATAATTTTGTGCCCTAATATCTCTTCTTGTAAATAGAAGCTCAACGATTATTACATGAAGTCATAAGTTCCTGGAACGAGAAAAAGGATACTAATATGTCTTCTACTGCGTCATCGGCACTCACCATCAGATTCCTCAGACTTTTAGTTTCTGCTTCAATTCTATCTCCCAACTGCCTTTCTTCAAACCTATTATACAACATAATTATTAGTGTCTGCTCCTCTTTCTCTCCTTTTCCCTCTCTTACTCAACCAAACCATGTAAACAATTATTTCCATACCATCGTATCCTTTGTTAATGCCAAATACTGTTTTTTGCAAATGGTATTACAACATGTAACAACTGTTGCTACACTTTACGTTTCATTCATTTTCTCATAGCGTTTCATTGCGCCACCTCAGTCAGTCAACATCCTTTAGGATTCCCATGAGCAACAGTATCCGATTTACAGAATTTATTCCATTGAATTGCACATTTCAACGAATGTATTCTGAACGCACAGATACACACTCAAATACATACAAATCGGATAATGGGGTTATGCTATTAAATGCTCACATGCAGTGTTACAAGATTCTTTACCTGGCGCATTGACTTATTTGTTTTGTGGGTTAACGTGAGAAAAAAAGGGAAGTTTTTTAGGAATTAATTTAAAGTGGCACAACAAACACAAGAGAGAAAACTTCGCATCAGTTGCGGCATTTTCACAAGTTTGTTTTTTTTAGGGCGTTACCGGATGCCTTTAGGGCTATAGTTGACCTTCGTAATAATTTATTCAGAACCACACTATCCAAAACTTTAGTAGGGTACTTATGAGAAAGTCTGCAAAATAGTATTACAATGGTTTCTACATAGACAGGTTTCACCTTGTTGCATATATTTTAACCTAGGCGTGAACATTGCTGTATAATCCACATACAAAACTCAAACTCGATTTTTATGTTGTTGCTAGGTGTCACCAATGTTGACAGATCGTTGTTCTTGTTCTCGTTAATTGTTTACAAAGACGTACAATGGTAAAGATTGGACATCGCTTGGACGCTGAATCACCCGGCAACAGTGTGACAACACTAGCGGCTATTACAGAACATATTTTAATGGCGTTTTGCCCTCATCAGTTCCCTGCTAGCATTTAACGTCAAAAAGGAAGCATCACAAACTAGATTCCAAATTAAAGAAAAGGGGTATAGACCTGGGATTGCTTCGCAATTGCTTATAGCTTCCTTTGGGAAAGCAGGAATCAATTTTATTCTAAAGTAATGTTACGAATGTAACTGATAGGTTTAACTTAGTTGAATTTCCGTTAATTTAAAATTTTGAATTGTAACGTAAAGTTTTATTACGCGGTTACTTTATTTAAGCAACAACAACTACCATGTAGAATTTTCTTAATCATTCCAGTTCTTACTTTACATGTTATTGATGTTCTTTTGTTTTCATTTGTTGTACTTTCTTTATGTTTGTTTTTGTAATTACGTCATTAGTGTGCTTGTCCACTCGTATTGATCTTCGCCCATGTATTCGAGTGTGGTTGTTTGCTTAGTGCGAATGTGTGTTCGTTGCACAGATTCGAGGGGTTACCAGATGTTTTCTGGGTAATTCCCGAACAAGGGGATTTTGGGATAAATACAGGTGGGATCAGCAATAGCGAGTTAGTTGTGTTTTAGACTTTAAATAGAACAGTTGGTTAAAGAAGCTGCGTGCTAACTAGAGACAAGCTGTGTGCTTAGTAATTAAAGTCGATTCCGAATAAGTGAAATAAAGTAAATAAAGCATTGTAGAAACGGAATCTAAAACGAACCCTGTTTTATTTGGTACAAATCGTACTGGGGAATAAAACAACGTCTACACGGTGATTAGTTAAATCTAATTCCGTAACGCGCCAACATTCCAGAATAGAATAAGGGGGAAATAATTGATGTATTATGGGATCAGGAGATGATGCTTTTTTCAAATAGAGAAAATATTGGTACAAATTCAGAGATCGCTTGCGACTTCAAAACTGTGTGAATGTAATGACTTGCTATGATAATTTATATCCAATTGCATAACAGTGAACGGTTTGGTGGTCCGAAAAGTAAGCTACTCTAAGCAAAACAGCAGGTAAATCATATAACAAAGGCAGTTATAGGTATGCCTTTAAGGTTATTTTTAATAAGTATAACATTAAAATCAAGAACGTTAAGATCTGAAAGTATTTAGCGAAACGACGGATTGTGGATTAGCTGTGGACTAGATATTACAGACCTACTATCAGGGGCTCACTTTCAAAATTGCATGGATCTTGATGTTGACCAGTAATCACCAAGCCATTATAATTCCCGTACTGAGAAGGATGTACAACTCATATACAGATTAACTTTAACAATCCCAGTAGGGACAAGGGTGACTTCTCTCATATCAATGAGTGCGCCCTGATTCATATTTGCTCAATGATATGGGACTTACTGTTTATCGCCGAGTCCGAACGGCGTGTATAAGATACCACTTATATAGAAGTTTTACATGGCTGATATACTCAGGAAATGTCGCCAACATTACTGAGGGGTATTTTGCCACCGTTGAAAAATGTTTGATGTTGCCTGGCCATGGAATCGAACAACCCACAAGCTTCAGCGTGCATGCGGGTGTGCATACCATTGCACAACGGGGGCACCCAATACAGATTAACTAGACGTCGAGAAGAACAAAGGACTTTCAATAATGTAAAGCTTGAATCTATCCATTACATTTTCAACAGTAAAGGAATTTCCTCCTTTCTAGTTAAAAGATTTGATGAGATATTGAATAACAGGACCATTAAGTCGGATATATAATAGAGTTACGTGAAGAAAACTGTTGGCAGATGTACAACGCAGAGAGGAGTTCTCTGTAATAAATAAAATTCTTGTGCTCTTCGACCAGTTGAAAACTAATTTGGCCGCTTGTGCCGACGATGTTGCAGACTAATAAATGGTAAATGTTTGTCAACCTTGTCCGACCAGATGCAAGGTGCTTTTGTACAAATGTCAGGTTGGACCAATGACAATATTCTTGGGGCGAACGGAAAAGACGCAACATGATATTCACCAGAAAGCGCAAAATTTCCGATTACCAACCTCCAGGTCTGGATAGAGTTGCATTAGAACTTTATCGCGAAGGTAATTGCCTGGGTAAAATCCTGGAAGCATAATGTGGAAAAGGAATATAGGAATATCTCCTGCATGAACACCATTGGCAAAAGTTGAGTACTCAGACCACAAGTCATACATTGGTTGTATGGTTGCCATTCACATGGGAAAGGAACTACAGCCCAAATTAAAAAGCGTGTTATGGCCTGCGTTAATTTTGATTACCTTTGATGAAGGTGATTACGGCATAGACTAATGCATTGTATAGACATAGATTTGATCTCAGCATTTATCTTCGAATTTTCGAAAATTGGTAGATGGCGTTAGTAGTTTTATTTATAGTTACTATAGATTTTAAACTATTTATTCTGATAAAAGACAATATGTGGATAATCTTGGGTAGATCTACATCCCATATAAACAAATTCAACAAAATATTGCATTTTACCTCAAAACATTGCGCAATTGAGTGAAAGATTAAGCAGTTTCCGTAAGGGCACACTACAATCTCTTTGTCTATACGATTCATTAGTCCATGTTCATTAGACTATGGTTCTATGTGAAGATATTCACCACAAATAAAGCTATTCCCCTATTTGTTGTCAGATGGCGCCATCATTGACATACGGTTGTCCTAGCCTTTGTTAATCGACATTGGTTTGTGTCATGGGTAGATAATATCGATGACGAAGCCCCAGCATATTATCTAAGCTAACGAAAGAATCGCCCTAGAACAGGGCGACAACACCAAAAATCATTTCATAATATATTCTAATGGATTCTAATGGAGGTTTGAAGTGTCTCCCACAAATCACACGCTGGTTCTATGTAACCGTGTGTGTCCAGCTTAATCTATAGTGAACTTGTCTGGGGACAGGATTTTGCCAAACTATCAGGATTTTGCCAAACTATCAAGCAACATAAAAATAGTTCCTGTAATTGTTGTTAAAGGAGCCATATATCACCATCTTTCAGAGCGATTCATTTCAGCTTAGATACGAACTTTGCGATATTCACAAATACATATTTGTTGCCATAATGAGCCAGTTCGGACAAATTATTGTTCTTTTTTATTTAGTTGCACTAAAATCGTGCTACTCCAGAGATGGAGCTTCTAGCAAAAACAAATATTAGAATACATTTAGGTTATATTTCATTTTTTTAATAATTGATTATAAGGAATCTACAAAAAAATTCCAATTGGCTCTATCCTGCGCCATGTGTCGTATTTGGGACCAGGATAGACCTCGGTTTCGGTGTTCAGCTTCCACTGATCTGCGCCAAGTGCTTTTTTGTGTGCCTACATTTCGTTTTCCTTGAGGGTTCCATTGGAGACTGGTTTTAGCGAGGTCATCGATACTTTTACGTAGAGTCCGATCCATGACCACTTCCCCTGTTGTTCCCCTTACTTATCGTAAGCAAGTTACTGTTGGTAATACAGTCGGGCCAACATATTCTGTTTATTTTTCTAAGGCATTTGCTTAGGAATATTTGGACCTTCGTTGTTACAGTAGTTGTTACCTTTCATGATTCGCAGCCATATAGAAGAACAGATTTAACGCTAGAATTGAATATTTGAATTTTATGCCGTCTCGAAATTTGCGATGAATTCCACACTTTAGCAAGGGAAGCATATGCGCCACGTGCCTTGTTTATACGATTTGCCACGTCTGCATCCGTTCCACCGTCGGTTGAAATTTTGCTATCAAGGTATATAAAGCTATTGACGTCAGCAATTTCAGCCTCATTTAGGATTAACGGAGATGTGTTCGTCGTTCTGATTCGCATAGACTTCGTCTTTGAGGCATTTATTTTTTTTAGGCCGACTCTGCGACCATTTTCATACAACCTGTCCAGTTTGCGCTCAAGGCCTTCGAGCGAGTGTGACATTAAGCAGATGTCGTCGGCATAGTCCAAATCGTGAAGTCTTTGGTTAAGATGCCATTGGATGCCTGATGACGCTTCCTCGTTTGTAAGCCTAAGGACTTCATCCAGTACGATTAAAACAAGTAAAAAAGTATCAGTCGGCTTTGCCGACAGAGATATACCCTCAGCCTGTGTATATTGAAACAATTTTTTCACAAAAAAAACGCATGTATTTAGGGAGTTTTAAAAATTTTGGGCGTTTGAACTGACAAGAATGTTGATTAGGATTAAAGATCAAAAGTTTTGCGGAGGAGATACTAAAAAGAATGGATCTCCAGCCACTACATATGGTACCATAGGGGTTTTTTACAACTTCAGGGATGTTTGCTCAAGAAGTATGGACTTGCCCCTGAAACAACTTTTACCATCGCAATTGAGGCAGCGAATGCAAGTTGCTTCAACAAAAATCAAAGTGATTCGAAAGCAGGTCTTAAAGTGAACATGTATCCGAAATTTTGTGTGGGAGGTACCGGATGGAGTGGACAAATATAGTCCATATTTGAACCTGATCTATATCTGGTAGATATATTAGGATGTGTAAAGTATGGTCCAATTCGGCCACTCTCTTCAAGAGTTATCGTACGCACAATTTTTCTGAACATTTTTGAACTATTGTGGGGGAGGTACCTGAAGGAGTGGACCGATATGGCTTATCTTCGAACTTAAACTATGTTTGGACAAAATATTACTAAGGCCAAACTTTGGACCGAATCGGCAGACCTGTTCGAGAGTTATTTTGCCCTCCAACCTCCTCACACGGTGTCATAGGGGTTTTTTGCAACTTTCAGGCTATTTTCTCAGGAAGTATGGACTTGCCCCTGATGAAACATATACCGTCGTATGGAGGGCAGTGAATACAAGTTGCTAAAGCAAAAATCAAAGCGATTCGAGAGATGTTCCTAAACTGAACTTTTCCAAATTTTTGTGAGGGAGGTACCCGACGGAGTGGACCGATTGAGTCCATATTAAAACCTGATCTAAGTCTGGTACACGCTCCACGATGGACAAAGTATGGACCAAATCGGTTACTCCCTTCAAAAGTTATCGTGCGCACAAATTTTCCGAACATTTTCGAACTTTTGTGGGGGAGGTACCGGAAGGAGTGGACCGATATAGCTCATCTTCGAACTTAAACTAAGTTTGGGCAAAATATTACGAAAGCCAAAATTTGAACCGAATCGGTTCATCCGTTCGAGAGTTACCGTGCGCTCCAGCCAGCCAGACAGACAATCGATTCCAAATTGTCTGAAACACATTTCGTCCAAACATACTTGGGGTCTAAAACCATTATTTCGATGAGGCACATTTTGCCCGTATGAAAGTGTATATACCCTCGTTAGCATAAATGCTGAGGGTATAAAAAAAGTGTAGGTGAGAGGGTGCAGCCCTGTCTTACGCCGGTTCTTATAGTGAATGGCTTGCTCTCTTGTCCTTTGAAGCGGTATAGTTCCTTAATTAGCGATATTAGCTGCGCCGGGATGCAGATGTTATGGTATGCTGACCAGATGGCATGCCTGTTTATAGTGTCAAATGCGCTCTCGAAGTAAACAAAGAGTAGGAAAAGTTTAGAGTGTGGACTCGGATGTCTGTTCTATAATTATTCTTAAGGTGTTTATGTGGTCTATACATGAGCGGTTCGGTTGGAATCCGCTTTGTTCGTTGCGGAGGGATGACTCGATGGCTGGAGATATTCTGTCCAATAAAACCAATGCGACCACTTTGTTTATGGTGTTAAGAAGGGTGATGTCTCTCCAATTACGGCATTCTGTCAAGTCGCCTTTCTTCGGTAGGGTTATGATAATTCCTTTTTTCTACTCATCTGGGAATCTGCATGAGTTCCATGCCTCAACTATGAGGGGTAGAATATGGTTGGCTATGGAAGGAATATTCTTAAAGATTTCGGGTGGGAGCATGTCTGATCCTGGTGCTTTACCATTTTTTAACTTTGACATAGCATGTATTATCTCAGTAAGTGTAGGTGGTGACGTTCTTATATCCCGCTTGGCATTTCTTCTGGTTGGAATCGAAAGCCGACTTAACTCCCCATTAGGTATGAAGAAAGTCTCGAAGAACTCTTTCCATCTTTTTTTTATTGTTTTCTATTGTTCTAGGCTTTGTTAATCGGTATTGGTTTGTGTCATGGATAGGTAATATGGATAACGAACCTCCGGTATAGTGTCAAGGCTAATGATAGAATCACGCTATTACAAGGTGTCTCTCAAACAGCGTACGTTGGTTCGTGGCTTAACTTAACTTATCGCTTAACTTATTGTGGACTTGTCAGGGGGCAGGTATTTGGGAACAAGACACTACTGTCAAAACTCTCAATATACGAAGGGCTCCGACAATGCTTATCACCATGTGAACTTCCTGGTGTCAGGTTATGACAGCAGTATTTGAGAGTAAATTACTTTAGAAAATTAAGGTAATTATAGCTTCCGTTTAAATTTTCCCAAAGAAATACTTCCAATATATTTAAAACTTTAACATAAATTTTCAATTCGTAATTTATCAAGAGCAAAGTAAAACATGCATGTTTTCCAATTTGACCCAGGACACTCATATTGGAGTGAGGGAGGGGGGAAGAAAATTTTATCTTGTGAAAATGCGATTCCTTCCCCTTGTATTGCTTGCAATTCCCGCTTTTACTCCACATATGCAATTTCCCAAATTCCATTTGAAGTGTGATGACTTCTTTGTATCTTCCAGAAAAAGAAAATAACCAACAAAGGATGACACACGTTTACATACTTAGTCAACAAACAGACAACAACAACACCAACATCAAAGGAAAACTTGAATGTGTGACAAAGGAACCCTTGGAATTCACCGCAATTTGCAACGATGGAACGAATAAAACGAAAACTAGTGTTTTGTTATCATCACCACCAGCAAATGCATTCTATTATCCTCAGAAAAAGGGAAATCCTATTATAGATATTTTTCGGGAGAGAGTTTATAGATCTTTGGTTAGAGGGATGCAAGGGAAATGAGTTTTGCAAAGAGGGCAATGTTGAAGCTTTCAAAAGAATTCATGTATTTTTTGTGTGCACAATTTAAAATAACGAATATCTTCTTCTCATGACACAAAGTGTTGTAGTACAACACAAAAAAAGGAAATAACTTAAGCAACACAAACACTTGCATACTTATCGAAAAAAATGGTTAACTATATTAAAGAACATTAATTTGAAAATGTATTCAAAAATGACAAAGTTTAGAAATGAATTTTACTACAATTTTACTCAAATTGAATTAAAGCAAATTTTGTTTGAATGATTTCCCTGAATCTCTTTGCCAATTAAAGTTTTAGGGGAAACTATCAATTTCTTGAATTTTCTCTTTAAGCCAGAAAGGAAAAAGAAAACGGAATAAACAAACAAGTCATCATCAACAATCAATATATCCTTCCTCCCCATGCACCCACTCACAATGTGTCCCCATGCTTGCTTTGTCCGAACTCCCCTTACATAAATAATGATTACAAAGGGGACACTTGAAATTTGACCAATACACTTGTGTGGTTTCCTTCTTCTTCACACCATGTGTGCGCGCTATGTGTGTGTGTGTTCTTGTTAGTGTCAATTTAAGTGTCATTGGTGAGAGAGTGTCCATGAGGTCTTAGATTACATACTCCCTGTACAAGACTGACTATTAATTTATTTGCCTAATGTGCAAATGTCATCGTTGTGAACACTTGTAGGATGAATGAAAACGTCAATAGTGTGTGTGATTGTAGTTGTACACATATGTTGTTGTTTACTGTGGAAAGGGTACAACTGGGTAATGACAATTTCATACTGCTAAAGTTATATGGCTTTTGGTGGTCATGGCGAGATTTTGTATTGAGCTGGGAGAAAGGGGATTAAATTAATCTGTTAGGGACGATCGAAGCCAAGCTGTGGATGAAGGATGAAAGCTACATCCCTTAACATTAGTCTTAAATACTCCTGTGCCCCAACGAAGAAACTAGATCTTGAGGTAGCACCTGACCGCGTTCCAGACAATTTGAAGAAGTCGAGAGAGCTGTGAATATCCTCACCAAAATCTACCTGACATACTATGAGGACTTATGCACCAGCAGCTGGAAAATCATATAACAAAGCCGAATCTAAGTACTGATTGGTATGCATAGAGGGATTGGTATGCAAGTACAAGAGTGAAATCAAGAAAGCATAACGAAAGATTTGAAGCCATGTATTTACTATCTACGGGTACCAAATCAATAGGTAGTATTACGCAAAGCGATGGTACGTGGACTAGCTCAGAGACTCTGGATATACTTCCAGAGGTATTACAATAACTACAACGCTACTTTCTTGCTGTTAGGTTTGGTTAGAGGATGCCTAGCTTTACTCGGACACCTTAGATGCATTGTGTTCATCCTGAAAAGTGAACAAGTAGATATTGTGGCTTATCATCATAGATGGCACTAATTTGGCTTTACCGAGTTATCGATCGCAACATTGGATGACTCCGATCCGCGATGACCCAGTTCATGGCTGATGAACATTTCATTCCTGTGAGTTTCAAAACTGCTGCAGATTTAAAAAATAGTTGGACCTGAGTGATTTTCGGACCGTTTTACTATCGACGGAGATAGTCACCGGTTCAACCATGTTGCCTTTCCTACGTTTTATCAGTTCTGCAGCCTTTGTGATTGCAAAAAGGCTTGAAGAACACTACAATATTCGTTCAACTCCCAGTTTCCATCTTACAATCATCGGTATGAATTTATGTAGCGTCTAAAGGTGGTGTATGGTGGGTCCAGGCCGCTCTGGGGAGTATGTGTACCTTTGTGGAATCGAAGCTCTTAATTTGTGGTGATCTATAATCACTGAATAGCTCTGAAGTCTATAGTTGTTGTTGTAACAGCATATTATTTGATTGTATGTTGCAATAAATGTACCCAGTGGACTGATCCATAGGTTCACTCTCATATCGCTGGACCTTCCCCTTAAGATCATAAAGATACCTCCTGACAAGGCTAGGTGAGGGAGTTCTATCCACCATATGGTAATTGGGATGAATCTCACTGTAACACCCATGCAAGTACTGCAACGAGAGCATGCCACTGTGCAGCCGCGCTGAAAGAATCGTCGACTCCTCATGCAGATGGTCCACTGATGACATGAGTAGGCACCCTAATGCAGTTCTCAGATCGGCGTTCCGACAATTTTGAATATAATTCCATCGCGTTACACTTATATTAGCGGACCACACTGGTGCCGTAAGCTTACCAGAGGCCGACCTATCGCGTTATATGTGGTCAACAAGGTTTCTTTAGCTAAATCCAAAGTACTGCGGGACTTGAGGACCTTGAGATATAGGAATTTCAGCTTGAAGCAGATAGTTGCAAAATGTGCTGACGACATAATCATAATGTCGAACGTTAGCTCTAGAATCCTTGCGTAGTTAGTGGTCGGAATTTTGTTGCCATCGACCAGGACATTCAACTCAGTGCTCACCTCTGTAGTCCATGTGGTGAACAGAATGGCCGTAGATTTAGTGGTGGATATTTGCATATTCCTCGCATGGAAAAGGTTTGTAAGATAAGTAGCCCAGCCTTTCTCAAATGACATCAGGGAAGGTACTAGACGCCAAGATCGTACAATCATACGTATACGTTACGTTTTCAGTGGCGTCTGGATGAGATGGGATACATCAGAGGTAGATTTTAAATAGGTTCGGAGATATAATCTCACCTTGGGAAACCCCCTTTTTCACTCTACGAGGCTTGGACTTTTTGTTTCGGAATTCCATGTACGAATGGCGTCCGCAAATAAATACGATTGATTATCCAACGCTTCAAACTTGGCCGAAGGGTAGTCTGCTTGATGCCCTTAAAGAGTCCAACGCCAGCAGAACTGTCCTATTGTAAGGCTTGTTTTTGTTGAGTCCTAATATGTGTGCAGCGCCTTTTCAGTGCTCTTGACCGGCAATTGGATAGCTATTTCTGATGCTGATGAGGAGTAAAGCCTCAAGAAAGTGATATCGGTCTATGCGATTCATCTTTGCTTGCATCTTGCCTGGTTTCAGTAGCGGGACCACGCTGCCAGACTACGGGTACCATGTGGTTGGCTAGCGACAGGCCGAGAACTTTGCTGAGATACTCGACTCCCGGCTCATCCATCTGTTTCAGCATTACTATGGAAATTCCATCAGGACTCAACGCTTTGGATGATTCAGCGTTCCTGATGGCATTCGCAACATCATCCTAAATAATGGTGGTTTCTCCTCTGCAGGATGAGATGTAGAATGCGACGAAGTAGTCTAATATTTGCAACGTCAAACCAATGGTGCTTGACAAGTTTTCGATTAAAATAAGTTGTACACTTCTTCGTATCAGTTAGCGTATCGTCTCCAAAGTGACTGAGGTTCTATCTCCCATCTTCCCAGGGTTCGAGAGGGATGTTGCAACTCTTCAGATGATCTAGCCATTTGTTCCGCTTATGATCATGCTTATGCTGAAGTCAGTGGACTTGGCTCGACAAAACTCATCACCCAAAGTTGCTAGTTCCACCAACTCTGCTGGGTAATTTGATGTTCAAAGGCCTGGACCAGCAGGTATATAGCGATCGGCTGCAGCAGTGATGATCACCCGAACGTTCTTTCTGGTACCCGAACATCAGAAAGGTTCGACAGTTTGGTGAGGCGGTGATTGGTGAACTCTATGGAACTAGGCTAATTTGATTTCCCATTATTGATGAAAGTGCGCCGTTCAAAGGTGATGAAGTCGGACGGTCTGCCGATTAAGAAAATAATAGGAGGATTGTCTGACCCAAGAGAAACGGCGTGTTGCCAGGTGACGTCATTTGTCACACGAGGTGACAAGATGGTTATGTATGGTGCCCTGCGGCATTTCTTCTAATTCTGATAGGAGCTGCTCGGCCAGCGCTATATACCTCTGGTAATTACCTATGGCCGAAAGCTACAACTCTTGATGAACATTAAAGCCCCCTAAGAATAGTGGGTTATTACCAGGAGTTCTGCTATTTACCGGCGGGTTATAAACTTAAAGTTACTATATCTCAACAGTTCCATTCGACAGGGGTTGCATTTAAGTGTGGAACCGCCGAGATAAAAGTACTCTATGTGCCCGGTGCTTCAATGCGGCGGTCATGTGTGGGAGGTACTCGAATGAGTGGGCCGATATTCGAACCTGATCCAAATCTTGTAGAAATATTATGATGTGCAACATTAGGATCAAATCACTTATTCCTACTGTGGCCACCTAAAATGGCTGGTGGGCACGAAAGGAATGACTGGCACTGTTGCAACATTTGCACATCGTAATATTTCTCTCAAACTTAAATCAAGTTCAAAGATGGAACATGTCGGACAACTCATTCCATTACCACAAACGTTCAAAATTTTCGCTTAAGTGCAGCAGGATTCCCCCAAACGATTTCTTACATTGGCAAAATGCACTTGCAGAAGACATTTCTTTGAATGGCTATGACAATAGTTTGGTTCCCTACGTAATGGCGTGTGGATATTGTCACATAAAACCAGGGCACATAAACACAGTTCCATCATCCAGAACTACGATGACAATACATTGGATTGCAAACAAAAACCACTCACGAATACAATGAACAATGCAATGCCATGACAACTACGACATAATCGACCACCCATTCCAGGGCATATGCTGCAAAACGAATGACACCATAAAGGACAAAGATAGATGGATGGATGAAATCGACATGGTCAAACAGTACCAGTAGCTAGCCAGCACCACATTCATCACCCGGTCTAAAAGACTACGAACTCTTTCACATTTAGACGCAGCAGTACAGCGTTGTTTGGTGGTAAGGTTGATGACATACCCAGGGTCTTCTAATGTGTTGCTGTTCACGTCCGTTATTTGGACTGGACGGACTGGCTGGCCATTGATGTTGCTTTCATTGATTGTGTTCGTTCTTGCATTCTGTCCAGGCCATTGTTGGTTTGTTGTCCTGCAATGTGATGTCATCGTTTAACGACAACGAATTTGTTCAATAAGAAATCCGATACAACTTTAGTAATTTAAGAAATTTGCTAAGGATCAATGTGGGCATGTGAGTAGTGGGTGTTGGTGTGCGAAGGATAAAGTGTATGAAGCAAAAGAAATGGCTCTGGCCAGACAAGCGAAAGAACATCAAATTGATTTTACTTAATTCATTTTACATGTTGTACATATTTTATGGAATGACCGACCAACACTGGATAATGTTTCCTGCAAATGGATTATTGTTGGTTGTGGGTATCGTTTTACTTTCTGTTTTTTTGTTTTCTTGACTGTTCATGGTTTGAGGATTTAAGGAAAAGAAGAATTGTTAGGGTAAGGTAGTAAGTTTAGACAATTTTTTGATTTTCCAATTGGAATTTTAACCTGACATTCTAGAATAGGTTCCTCTTCCAAACAAAACAAACGAGATGCCAAAGGCCGATAGCATGGCTAAAACTTTAAAGATTTTAATTGTTGAATTAAAATCCCATAAGCCCATCTAAGAGGTAGTTTACACTATCTATCAATGTCATATGTGCTGAAATTTTCCATCGTTATACAGTCGCTAATGTGTGCAATATTGGAGATGTTTCTTACGCCATTTACTTTTTGTGTCCACACCAGCAAAAATGCCGTAAAATTACGTCTCCACATTGCCTGCGTGGGTAGATATGGAATGTTTTAATTTCGTGTCATATGACATTAATAGATAGTGTAAACTACCTCTAAGAATATATTTTCAAGATTATCATTGATTTACCATGCCTTTGGATATCATTTTATCCGTCTACCATCAGTCTTTAGGCTAACGAGGTACTATCCAAAATGTGCATCTTCGAAATAATAGTTTTGGACCCCAAGTTTTAAACAATTTTGAGTCGATTTAGCCCTATCCGTCGTACAGTGGTTCAGTATCGTTTTTTCCTGGTCATAATTCTGTAACTTTTGAACGGATAGAGATATATTCATAATTCTTTTTTTGTTAGACAGATAACACTATCAGTTTTTAGACGAATTATAAGCGGTCAAGTTCGGTGTGGTAGTTGCAGAGAAATTTAAGGTCAAAGTTAAACTTTTGAGTTTTTTAACTATTTTTCATCAAAATATGAGTGTTTTTGTGGTTTTTATATCTTCCTATGTATTAAAGATGGTCAAACACCAACAAATAAACAAAATAATCACCAAAAAAAACTAAAAAAAAATCGAAAAAATTTCGAATTTTTTTTTTCAAAAATTTGTAAAAAAAATTTTACAAAAAAAATTAAATTTTTTCAAAATTTAAAAAAAAAATCTCCTTGGGTTTTAATAAAACTTATATAACTCGTATAAAAACTCATATACTCAAAAAAGTTGTAATTTGTGTCGAAAAACTGTAATTCATATGGAAACTGTATAGAAAAAAGTGTTAAACGGACGGAACGGGACGGGTACAAAAGTATATATGGGCTGGAAGACGAGACTTTTGGGCATCTTTCTGTGAAAACAGAACTTTGTTCCATGTTGTTCCACAAAAGTTCTAGTCCACTAAATTTGGAATTTCATAAAATTTAGTACCCGAGGAAAAATAAAATAGATCATGTTGTGTAAACGCTACGGTAATTTACTAAAACGATTTTTAAAGGCCACAATCCTACCTACCTTACAATAGCTTCGTCTTTCTCCAGAAATTTGCAAAAATGACGTATTTCCCAAAAATGGGGAAAATGCGGTGGTGCTGATTAACGTGGTTAGCTGCCTTGACGGTTTGACTCCACGGTGGTGTCAACACCGGGTTGGTTCCAAGCGACAACCATCGCTCCCTACACCGTATTGAGGTGTCAATTGTGTTCAAGTGTTTGGTTCGCCGCAAAGCTAATTGGCTTCGCTTTAGAGAACTGCCCAACGCTTCTGATGTCTGATCACAACCGCTTGCTGCTCGAATATCCGAAGTAAGATCAAATTTCCCAGCAGAGGAGACAGGACTGGCAAATGAACATGATGAGCTTCGTAGAGCCAACCCCAGCGGACCAAGAGCCAGCACGCAGAGAAAAAATATTTTTCGCTTTTGTTGGAACAAAAATATCAATTTTTGTTCCAAAATTGTATTTGTTTTGTTCAAGCATTGCATTGCAAATCCAAAAATACAATCTTTTGCTCCAAACATAAAAAACAAAAACAACTTTCGGAATTCCGCAATATTGTAAAAATCATTAACAATACCGATTGATAGGAACTATCATAATCTAGAATTTTTACAAAAAATATTGTCTTTTAAAAAAATCGCTTTTGTTGTAGTTTTAAATACGTATTGTTATTTTGTTTTTTCAGTAGATACACAATTTTGGATTGAAATGTCTATTATTAGTTCAAAAATACATATTTTTGACTATACTCTCTCCCGTTAACTTGTTGAGTATTTGCTCTGGATTCTAGTCGCTGCATTCTTGTTTTGCTCTCTTTAGTTTATGTGTGGCAGCCGGTGAAGTTATTTGGGTTTGCGCGTTCTTTGTCCCTAATTAGTTTTTGTTTGGCAGTCAAAGAAAGTGGATCAAAAAATGTAAAACATTAGTGATTATAAACTCAGAAAAACAACATTCCAAGACAAAAATGCAAAAAAAAATCTAATAATAAAAGTGTCATACATTATTAAATCTATTGAATTCTTTATTATTTTAAAACTGTCGGTGTTTTCTTTTTTTATGGCGTTATCTACTTTTGTCATGTAGTTTTTTTTTGTTTTTGGTTTTCTCATGTGTTTTTGTGAAGCGGTAAATATAAAAGTGGTGGTTGAAGCAGAATTTGCGTTGCAAGGAGATATTAAAGAAGAATTCCGATATTTCATACATCTTTGACACAATAAATTAAATTTTCTTGAAAACGTCGATCCCTTTTGGTTTCTTTTTGTACTGAATAATGTTTACAACACGCGTTTGTAGTTTTGACCAAAACTATTGTAAATATAGATAATTTTACCTCAACTGTTCTGAATTCTAACAATATTTATTGTCCATTTTACCAATACTATTTTTCATTGTTGTTTGACACCACCTCTTTTGAATTTCTTCTTCTACTATCGTATGTAAGTTGTTATGTGTGTGTTTTGTGGAGAGCTAAAAACAAAAAAGAAAGAAATAGTTTTTTTTCCTAAATTTGAGTTTTTGTGAACGAATTGTCGGAATTCTATTTTAATTTAAAATATAAAGAGCGAGTTGCAACAGTCTAATAATTTTTGCAATGCATGCTCAATGAAAACCAAAGAAAAGACTATTGCTGACACTTGTATTTTATTGCGTAGTTTTGTGTGTCTGTTTTTAACTAACTTCATGATGCTATTTTTTTATTTAGCGGGTTAAGGAGTGTTTTGCTGCAGACTTTTTAAATTTAGTTAAGAAAACATAAAACTAATCAACGACAGCTGAAGTGGACATTTTTAATAAGAATACTCTCTAAACCAGTTATATTCAGTAATTTGGTGCAACAATACATTTCTTCAACCGATTTTGTTTTGGGCATAAAATTAATTAGTAAGTATCTTCTTTTTGTACTTTTACTAAGCGATATTTCTAACATATTTTCTTTTTTTATTTAGCTTCAAATTGTACTAACGACTTGGATTCACAATTTTCCTGACCGAATAAATCACAATAAATAGTTTACCAACATGCTTTATTTGCACATCAATCTTTGTTAAACTAAATAAAATTAGCGTCAATTGAAATTAAAATTATCTCATATCAGGTTTATTTAAAATTTTTAAAAATCATATATGAAATAAATAATAAAATGAAACTTTTTATATTTTTTTAAATGTAACACATTAAAAAGGTAGGTATGCAATTTTTATTCCAACCATTTCGCATTGCAACAATAAGTATTGTTACTTCTGACCAAAACTATTGTGAATTGCAAAAATAAATATTGTTACTTCTGACCGAAACTATTGTAAGTTCTAACAATATTTATTGTCCATTTTGACAAAAACTATTGTTAATTGCAACAATAAATATTGTTACTTCTGACCAAAACTATTGTAAGTTCTAACAATATTTATTGTCTATTCTGACCAAAACTATTGTAAATTGCAACAATAAATATTGTTAATTCTGACCAAAACAAATGTAAGTTCTAACAATATTTATTGTCCACTTGGACCAAAACTATTGTGAATTGTAACAACATATATTGTTACCTCTAACCAAAACTATCGTACTTACATGTTTGGTCCAAAGCGTTATAGTGTCAAAGTGACAATACATATTTATATTTAGAACACATAATATAGTCCAGTGTGACAATAACGATTGTTGGATTGACAATACTACATAAGGAATCCAACAATATGTTAACAATATATATTTTGCTTTTGGAATATTGTTGGATCAAACATATTTTTTTCTCTGCGTGAGAGGGTTGACACAGAAAGTTAACAGCTATATCGATCAGAACAAGCGCAATAAGTGCTAGATAATCTGATGGGCTGCCAAGTTGGGCGCCTGACTGATCAGAATCAGAGTCGTCATCTGATTGCTAAACTATTAAGACGTGCATTATGAATTCATCCGAACCGAACTCTCACTGTGCAAAATGTTTTAACTCAGCTAAAACAAATTACATTTCTTGTCATATATGCAAGGCAAGATTTCATTTTGTGTGTATGAACATTGATCGAGAAAAGTTTGGTGAAATATTTGTTTGCAACAAAAACATTGTTTTTAATTGCGAAAATTGTTTAAAAGTCTCGGACGGTATGCTGGCATTACTCTCTTCATTGTCTCATGACATAAGAGAAATAAAAGAGAGCGCGTTGATGCACATAATTGGTGACATGAATATTTTGAAAAAGAAGTTCGATGACCTAAGGGCTGGCCTTGAGCATTTAAACAATCAACCACGCAACGATGTTCAAAATGTTGTTGGTAATCGTACTATTTCTGTCAATGCATCGACATCACAAGTTAATGCATCTGACGTACAATACCAACAAGAGTTAGATGCTGCTTCTACACTTTCGTTCCCTTCTGCTCTGTCGGAGGTTCGATCGAACTTGCATGATAATAATTGGTTGGAGGCTCGCGGTCGTAAGAGAAGACGTCGTGTTATTGCTGTGGGTGATAATGTTTCAATGGATCTTCCTGTTGCTGTTAAAAAGAAGTATGTACATATTTCGTCTTTTCAAACGTATGTGACTGCACAACAAATAATTGATCACATTGTTAAGAATGCCAAGATTGACAGAGAACATGTTGAATGCTATCTGCTTGTAAAAAAAGATGTGGATGTAAAAACACTTAAACATGTAAACTTTAAAGTCTGTATTTCGTCTTGTTGCTACGAGGAATTAATCAAACCTTCACTGTGGCCAAAAGAGGTGAAGATCAGACCATTTATTTTTTTCGAAAAGAAGCCGGCGACTCTGCCCAATCAGTAAACACAACCTCTGGATTGAAGATTTTTTATCAAAATGTTGGAGGAATGCGTTCGAAATGTGAAAGTTTGTTTACATTTTCGTCCAGCGAAGATTACGATGTGTATGTTTTAGTGGAGACATGGTTAACTGTGGAGTTCAATGATGGTGAATTTTTTGATTTAAAAAAGTTTGCCGTTTTTCGTAAAGATAGAAATGCTGATTTGACTGGTTGCAGTCGAGGCGGTGGTGTTTTGGTTGCCGTAAAGAAAAAATTTCAAGCTCATATATTGCCAAATTTAAATATAGATTTGTTATTAGATCAATTATTTGTTTTTATCCCCATAAAAAATGGTAAATTATGTATAGCTGTTTCTTATTTACCCCCGAACAGTGACTCAAATTTATATTCAATGCATTTAAATAATTTATTGCATTTATATGAAGATTTCGATAATAGGACACAATTCTGCGTTTTAGGCGACTTTAATTTAAAGAATATTGTGTGGTCTTATTATGATGAGGTTCTAATTCCTACAAATGTAAATAAGGATTATGAAATCGATCTTATAGACAGCATGCTTGAAATGGACCTAATTCAAATTAATAATGTTTATAATCAGCTACATCGACTTCTGGACCTAATATTTGTTCAGAATGATTTCAAGTTCATAATTTATGAGTGTACAGACTCATTTTCTAAACGTAATATACACCATTCAGCTATTATAGTTGAGTTGGACATTGTAATATATTTAAGAGATTCTTGCGATTCGACTTTGGAAATGTTTGATTTTAAGCACGGCAATTTTGACTTATTAAATTCAGCTTTATTGAATGTTGACTGGTCAAATTTATTAAACATCGATGATTTAAATGTGTGCTATGATGTTTTCCTTCAAAATATTATTCACACTTGTAAGCAATGCATTCCTATCAAGACTTCAAAACCAATTAGCCATCCGTGGTATACAAAAAGGTTGCGTCAGTTAAAGAATAAGCGTAATAAACTATTCAAACGCTATAATGATTCTTTAAATCCAATCATTTATAATGCATATGTTCAATGCCGAAAGGAATTTGACTTTCTCAATAAATTTCTTTATAAACAATATATAATAAATATTGAAAATCAGATTAAGGATAATCCTAAATCGTTTTGGAATTTTATTAATGCTAAAAAGCAATGTTTGGACTTTCCGGTCCCGATGTGCTATAATAATTCAGTTGCAAATAACCCACATGAAATCGCGGATTTATTTGCTTCCTACTTTAAGTCCAATCTTGAGAATTGTGACCCACTTTTTTCCTGTAATCTATCTGAAGAGGTGTCTTCAACGCATTTAAGTTTTGGGGTGTTAACTTTGACTGATTATGATGTGATTCATGGTATTCAGAACATCAAAAATTCATATACTAGAGATGTTGATGGCCTCTGTGCGTATCTACTCAAGCAATGCGCGATTTCTCTGTATTATCCTCTTAAACTTCTTTATAATAAATCCTTGCATAATGGAATCTTTGCAGACCGTTGGAAATTTGCTTTTATAAATCCTGTTTTTAAAAGGGGTCGTAAAGAAGATATATCTTCTTATCGATCAATCTCTAAATTGAGTGTTGTGTCTAAGATTTTAGAAAACATAATTCATGAAAAGTTGTTTTTTGCTGTGAAATCTTTATTGATCCCTCAGCAACATGGTTTTCATAAAGGTAGATCTACGACTTCTAATTTATTTGTATTCACGGACTACTGTTATTCATCTTTTTCTGCTGGTTGTCAAGTTGAAACTATATACACAGATTTCTCTAAAGCTTTCGATAAAATCGCTCATGATGTTCTTTTGAAAAAATTGCATAATTTCGGAATTCACTCCAATTTTTTTAAGTGGGTTAAATCTTATCTCGAAAACAGAACATGTGTAGTTAAAATAGGTTCATTTGAATCAAAACCTTATAAATTATCCTCGGGTGTTCCACAAGGAAGCATATTGGGACCATTATTTTTTAATATCTTTATAAATGATATTTATACATGTTTTAAATATGCCAACTTTTTGATGTATGCAGATGATCTGAAAATCTTCCTTGCTACAAAATACCAAAATGACTTTTTGAAAATTCAATCTGATTTGAATAGATTCTCTGATTGGTGTAATAATAATCGTTTGAATTTAAATGTTAAAAAATGTGTTCATTTGTCATATTATCGTGTTCGCAATCCTTTGCACTATGAATTTACTATTGATCAGACAATTCTGAAAAAGGTTGAGGAAATTGAAGATCTTGGCATCATTTTTGATTACAAACTTTCTTTTACACCGCATTTAGATAAATTAATTCCTAGAGCTTATTCGTTATTGGCATTTATCAGACGACACAGCACAGGATTCAGCGATCCTTACACTTTTAAAATATTGTTCACTTCTATTGTGAGAGCAAAACTAGAATATTGTTGCATTATTTGGAATCCTTTTATTGCAGTAAATGTAAATAGATTGGAGAGAATACAGAAGAAATTCTTAAAACTTGCTTTGTATTCATTACATTTTACACGACCTCTACCAACATATGAGTCTAGGAGTATGCTAATTGGTTTGGAAACATTGGAAAAAAGGCGCAAAATGCATTCATTGATGTTTATATACGATTTAATAAATAATAACATTGACTGTCCATATCTTATGTCTAAAATATCATTTAACATTCCTCGTCGAAATCTTAGATCACACAATATTTTCTCGATTGATTGTTACCGCCAGAACTATATTATAAATAGCCCGCTAGTTGGTGCTCTACATAATTTTAATAATTTAAACAGAATATCTGTTATCGATTTTAATACTTCAAGAGAGTCTTTTAAATCTTTTTTAAAGCAATTTTTAGATTAAAATATTATTGTTTATATGTTTAAATATATAATTTTGTACATAATTGTATTAAAATTTTAAAAAAATTTGAAAATTTATATTATAAAATTTAGAATTTGTATTTAATTATGAATATTACATATATCGCAGTCTGTAAGGGAATTTGCCCATCTTCTTCTTCTTCTTTATTTGCGGATCCGTTATTCGGATATAAGCGATCATACAATACTATATGTATTACAAATTAATATATTTTAATGTTTTATGTTATGAAATTATTGACAGCTCTCGATTCTTCGCAGCATATATTAGATTCGTTTCATCCCAGTATCCTGTCCATTCTTGGATGTTCCTTAACCAGTACGTCTCTCTTCTGCCTCTTGTTCTGTGTCCTTCTATATTACATTTAATAATGGCTTGTATAAATTTATATTTATGGTTCCTCATCAGGTGCCCCAGGTATGCGATTTTCCTTGATTTTGCGGTGCGTAAAAGTTGCCTATCGAGGTTCATTCGTCTTAGAATTTCTTGATTCGTAATATGCGATGTATAGGGTATCTTCAGTATTCTTCGGTATACCCACATTTCAAATGCTTCAATTTTTTTCTCATCTGCACTTTTTAGGGTCCAGGTTTCTACTGCATATAGTAGTATAGACCAAATGTAGCATTTGACAAATCTTGCCTTCGTTTTGAGACCAATTTCATGGTTTGTAAGTGTTTTTTTGTATTTAAAAAAGGCATTTCTGGCCATCTCCACTCGACGCTTAATTTCGTTTGATGTGTTCCATTGGTCGTTAATTAAAACGCCGAGGTATGTAAAAGATTTTACGCGTTCGATGTTTTCGTTTTTGATATTTAGTGACGTTTCACAACTGACATATTTTCGACTTACAATCATATATTTTGTCTTCTTTATATTTATTTTGAGGCCATATGATTCGCTTACGTACGTGAGTTTGTCTAAGAGTTGTTGCAGCCCAGATATACTGCTAGCAATAATTGTGGAATCATCAGCATAGCGTATATTATTTATAATTTTACCCTGAACTCTTATTCCAATTCGTTCTCCTTCAATTGACTCATTAAATATCTTTTGGGAGTATATATTAAAAAGAAGCGGCGATAGTATGCATCCTTGCCTGACTCCTTTTGATATGGGAATTTCGTCAGTCAGATCACCATTTATTTCAATTCTTGCAGTTTGGTTCCAATATAAATTGCGTATGCATCTAATTTCTTTTTCTTGTATTCCAATTTCCCTTAGTATATTTATCAATTTGTCGTGTTGGACGTTATCGAATGCCTTTTCATAATCAATGAAACATATATAAACATCTTTTTGAACTTCGCGGCATTTCTGTACCAGTACTTGGATGGATAATATGGCTTCTCTGGTGCCCATACCCTCCTTGAAGCCGAACTGGGACTCTCCCATAGCACTTTCGCATTTCGTGTAAATTCGTTTGTGGATTATTCTCAAAAAAATTTTTAATATGTGGCACATAAGGCTAATAAGCCTGTAGTCACAACACTTTTTTGCATTAGATTTCTTTGGTATCGCAATAAAAGTTGATTTCAGCCATTCGTTTGGATATTGGCCAGTATCATACACATGATTGAAAAGTCTTACAATGAGTGAGATGTTATCACCATCTATTAATTTTAAGACTTCAGAAGGAATTTCGTCGGGTCCGGTTGATTTCCTATCTTTTAGTGATTGAATTGCATATTCTACTTCGGATTTGGTAATTGGGTTTCCCGTTAAAGATGTATTTATGTTGTTATCATATCTTGACCGTTGGTCGTCAGTGAATAATTGTTCAATATAGTTTTTCCATCGTTTCTTTATGTGTAATGGCTCAAAGATTGGTCGATTGTTGTCATCCATTAGTACTGATGGTGATGCTCTCTTATACACTCCTGCGGATTCTTTTAGTTTTTTATGAAGATTGTAATCATCGTGAATATTTTGTAGATGTTCAATTTCTCTACACTTTTCATTCAATAGAGCATTTTTTGCAGCACGCGTAGCGGTGCGGATTTCCTTGTTGATTTCCCAGTAACGTTCATAGTCAACATTCCTATATTTGCTTCGTTCCACACGAAGTTCCATAATTTCATTATTCATCCATTCATTTTGGGGTCTTCTTGTACAGTTTCCAAGATATTTTTTTGTTATTTTGCACATCGTATCCTTGACATTGTTCCATATATTTTCTACATCGTTTGAATCTATGTTTTCAAGTTTATTATTGATTTGCACCTTCACTTCATTTCTGGTTGATGAGTTATTGAGTATCTCAGTATTTATCTTGTGAGATTTTTTCTTCCTTTTCTTAAATCTTGCAATTTTTATTCGAACGTTGAGCATCAACAGATTGTGGTCGGATGGCACATCAGCTCCCGGGTACGTTGAGCATTTGGTCACACAAGATCTGAATCTGCTGTTGATCATAGACTTAAGAAATAAAGAAATAAAGAAATAAAATAAAAATAAAGAAGAGGTGCTCAAGGTGCTCAACAATTTGTTGATCACTCCTGGAGTCCTGCCGAGGAGAAACCACCATAATTTACAATGGCGATGCTATAAATGTCATCGTCTAAATCATCCAAAGCGTTAGGCCCTGCCGGTATATCCATGGTAATGCTAAAAAAGCTTGATGAGCCGGTAATTCAATATCTTACGAAAGTTCTCAACCTGTCGCTAGCAACTCATAGTGTGTCCGAAGTTTGGAAAATGGTCCCGCTACTGAAGGCAGACAACAAAGGTAAATCATATGGACCGATTTCGCATTTGTCGCATAACAAAGACTTTTGACGCTTTACACCTCCCAGTATCAGAAATATTTATGCACTTGCGGATAATCAGCATAGTTTTCATTAGTAGCGGTACACGTCATCTCCACACATAGTAGTCGAAGACTCAACCAGAACAAGTCGTAAGATAGGAGAGTATTTGTGGCGCTCCACTTATCAAAAGTCTTCGATACTGCCAAACACTATTCATCCTCTACCTTTCCTGTATTCCACCATCTTTAGGCGGAATCGAGGTTGTAATGTACGTTCTCGGCGTCGTGTAACTTTCTTGATGTCATTTGTGAAAGTCTGAGCTCTTGTTTGCTCGATCTTACCACCCTTTACCGCGCGAGGAATATGTAAATATCCGCCACTTAATCTATGGCCACCCTGTTTTCCACGTGGACTGTGGAAATGAATGAACACAGAGTTGAATGTTATGTTAGATGGTAGCAGAATTCCTACCACTAACTTCCACTAGATCCTAGGGGTAACAATCGACAGTGAGTTCCCGTCGTCTGTGCTATCTGCGACAAGCTTAGATGTAGCAATACGGTTCTCAGCAGATAAAGAAACCTTGTTGACCACATATAACGTCTTCTGTCACGATAAACCAGAGTAGCTTATGCACAGATACGCTCAGGATAATGCAGCCGTCTAAATTCCTACAGGGCAGGTATTGATGACACCGTCTAAAACATCTGTCTAGCATGTGGTGCAGGCCCGCACAACATACTGCTCCTTTTCAACTGACCTGCTAAAACTACGTAACTAACTCCAGACGTGGAAATAAAGTCATGACCGAAAATGTTGATGTTCTGGTCAGGGATTGAACCGCAGACCTTCTAAGTGCAAGGCGGACGTGCTTACCACTGCACTACAGTGGCTCCCTTATTCCTTCGGGATGTTGTGGAAACATACATATGTATCTATGTTACCGTGTAGGTCATCCCACACCTAGGTATGTTAGGAGGTATCTTCATGATATAGAGAGAGAGGTCTAACGGTATAAGGTAAAACCCTTCGATCAGCAAGTTTCTCAGGCAAGTTTGAATAGCATTCACACAGATCCAGTAACAGATGCCATAAACAAATATCGGCGGTCCTCAGGCTACACCTTTTTCAGATGAAATTCAAATTATTTTAGTTGTAATTCGAGAATTCTATTTGTAATTCGAAACATTTCAATTGTAATTCGAATTATACCATTTGAAATTCAAATTATTTTGCTTATAATTCGAATTATATCATTTGGGATTCGAATAATTCTATTTGTAATTCGAATTATTTTATTTGCAATTCGAATTGTTTTATTTGTAATTCGAATTGTTTTATTTGTAATTCGGATCATTCCATTTGTAATTCGAATTATTCCTTTTGTAATTCGAAACATTTCAATTTTTTGTTTATTTTTTTTTGTTTCGAATTTCAAATTGTATAATTCGAATTACAAATGGAATAATACGAAATTCAAATGGAACAAGTCGAATTAGAAATGAAATAATACGATTTTTAAATTCAATAATTCAAATTACAAATGGACTCGGTGCTCTTGAACCAACTTTAAATGAAAGGAGCTTACACCTGGGAAGTTTTTGCGGATTCAGAAAAACAAAAAAAATCACCGGAGTGCTTTTTAAATTACATATGGAATAATTCGAATTACACATAGAATAATTCCAATTTCAAATGGAACAATTCGAGTTAAAAATGGAATAATTCGAATAACAAATTGAATAATTGGAATTACAAAATGGACACGATGCTCTTGAACCAACTTGCGGTTTCCCAGCAAAATCGTGAAAACCTAAAAAACCCTAAAAATATGAACTTTTTTTGTTTTTTTTTTTTTGATTTTTCTCATCTATGAAAATTGTAGTTTCAGAATCCGCAAAAACGTCTCAGGTGTAAACTCGAATTGCCAATGAAATGTTACGAATTACAGTAGTTGTGGCTCAACTACGTTCAGGGTGGGTGCACTCCCATTTATATTCAACAAGTTCTATATCGGACTAATCTTCGGGTACTTCCCTTAGAAAGTTAAAAATTTTAGTACAAGTGCAGTTTACGGTGGGTTCGACGATCGTTTGGAACTTTTTTCCAAAGGCACTTCTTGAGTTCCTCTTTAAAGCTATATACTTTTTTTCATGGACGAGAGTATGCTTCCTGACATGATGATCCAAAGCTGTAAGAAAGTCATACGGTGACTAACTAAAGTTCCTGGTGGGCCCGCCAACTGTCGAAAGGAGTGATTGTCATTAGTCCAACCTTTGCACATCGTAATATTTCTCTCAAATTTAAATCAAATTTGAAGATATATAGTATCGGGCAACTCCTTCGGGTACCTTCCTCAAAACAATTAAAATTTTCGATTAAGTTAGCTTAAGGGCTATTCTAGGATACTTTCGCAATTTTCATCTGTGGTACTTCCCTCAGAAAGTTAATATGTTTTGCTCAACTGCATTTTAAGAGCGGTTCGGCTGTCGTTTAGAACTGTTTATCGGAGGTACTCCTTGTTGTCCTTTTTACAGTTATATAATTTATTTCATGGACAAGATCATGCTTTCTGACATAATGGTCTAAAAGATCTAAAACATACTACGGTGACTAACTGAAGTTCCTGGTGGCTACAAAAACTATCTAAAGGACTGATTGTCATTGGTCCAACCTTGGACATCGTAATATTTCTCTTCAATTAACAACTAAATATTCTGGTACCACCCTCAAAAAAAAAAAAATAAATAAAATAAAAAATAAAATAACTAAATAAATAAATAAATAAATAAATAAATAAATAAATAAATAAATAAATAAATAAATAAATAAATAAATAAATAAATAAATAAATAAATAAATAAATAAATAAATAAATAAATAAATAAATAAATAAATAAATAAATAAATAAATAAATAAATAAATAAATAAATAAATAAATAAATAAATAAATAAATAAATAAATAAATAAATAAATAAATAAATAAATAAATAAATAAATAAATAAATAAATAAATAAATAAATAAATAAATAAATAAATAAATAAATAAATAAATAAATAAATAAATAAATAAATAAATAAATAAATAAATAAATAAATAAATAAATAAATAAATAAATAAATAAATAAATAAATAAATAAATAAATAAATAAATAAATAAATAAATAAATAAATAAATAAATAAATAAATAAATAAATAAATAAATAAATAAATAAATAAATAAATAAATAAATAAATAAATAAATAAATAAATAAATAAATAAATAAATAAATAAATAAATAAATAAATAAATAAATAAATAAATAAATAAATAAATAAATAAATAAATAAATAAATAAATAAATAAATAAATAAATAAATAAATAAATAAATAAATAAAATTAAATATTCGTTTAAGTATAGCTTAAGGGCTATTCAAGGACAACATCTTCGGATACTTCCCTTAAAAAAATTAAAAAGGTTCGCTCAACTGCAGTTTACGAGGCGGTCGTTTGGAAATTTTTATCAAAGGTACTCTGAGATCATGCTGCCTGACATAATGATCCAAAATCTCTAAAAAGTCCTACGGCGACTAACTGAGGTTCCTGGTGGGTACGATAACTATCGAAAGGAGTGATAGTGCACATCAATGTCGAAGATGGACAGTATAGGACAACATCTTCCGGCACCTCTAGTTTAATACTTTAACATTTTCGCTTAAGTGCAGTTTGAGGACTGTTCTAGAATAGTTTCGAAATTTTTATCGAAGTTAGTAGTCCTTGCGATTCTGATTACAACGATGTGTATTTGTTGTTCCACACTGCTCTTGATAATAGTGTATGTATGTGTATGTTCGTAGTATATATTTTGACTGATCGCTTGTATTTAAACCACCAATTATTGGCACCCTTAAAACATTTAATACTTCTCACCTACATTGTCCTCCAGAACACAGTGTGCACAGGAATTTTGTTGTGGCCGACACACAGTAATGCTACTGTTGCTGGTCTGTTGTGAACTAAGAACTGTAACATAACCACATTTTTGTTTCTCTGTATGCAGATTACCAAACTAACAATGCAACACATTTCGAATTGCAATTATGTAGAATTCAGTAAACATCATTATCATCGATATCCTGTGGTTTCAAAGCCATGTGCAGTAAATGTCCTGCAATGCACGGGCGGGTGTTTTCCATGGGGTTAAGATCCTGGCTATTGTTATTGTATATAATTTAATGAATGTTTTTCGGTTTGTTAAAGTAGGAGTAAGTTGGTGTGCCTCACCTACTCCCCCCTCGGGGAAGGGTAAATAGTTCAGCGGCTTGCAACAACCCACCAACAACCTTCCCTTCCTCCTATAACTATCATTTGTGGCTTGTGTGGTGACATTTGCAAATCGTCATTTGGCTTGGTCATAGTCAATATACAAATGTCCCTACATTTGCCATCGTGTGGGTGTGTATATTGTGGTGTGGGTTTGTTTGCTTGTCCTATGTCCCTTTGTAGTGTCACTATAATTGTTGTAATAATCACACAAAGAACAACAACATTCATGTGTGGACATTCACATTGTCGTTATACAAATAAATGGTTTGTTTGTATAATGTCATTGAAGTGTGTGTCCCTTTGTGTGCGGTTGTGTGTGTACTTTTCAAAACACATCATTATTGGAAATACAAATAAAACTTCACATTCATTCAGTTGTGTGTATCACTGAGTGTTTGTTCTTACATTTTGTTGTTGTTTTTGTTGTTCTTATTGCATTTTCTCACATTTGATTTTGCATTACAACGACATTTCAATGCTAAGAGAAAGAGGCAATTGTAACAGCCTTTCAGCAAATAATAATAATTGTAGTTATCCTACCAATCAGTAGCAGTATTAAATGGAATTAAATTTAAAATCAATTCATATTCACAACACTGCTACGGCCCATGGTAATGTATGGGAAAAGAGAGACAGTAGATATTATCAATGTTTAACTCTATTTTGAATGGGATGTACATTTTACATTGAGTTGTTGTATCTTGCTTTTGGCCAAGTTCAATTTAAACAGTGCAGGGAAGCAATATTGAAAAGGGAGAGAGAGAAGATAAATATACTCCAAGTCCATATTTATATTAGGCAGTTTTCCTTGCGGCAATTGTCAGTTTGTGGGAAAGAGAGGTGAGGCATGTTTTAACCCTTTGCTTTTAACACCCTCTCAAACCGACAAACTGACAATTGCCTTTAAAAAAATTTATCGATGAAGGACTAGGTCTTTATAAATAAGCCCACAATAATATGTGACGATCAGTTCATTAGTTTTCGAGTTAAAGATGACACCGCAAAACGCTTTCGTAGGTGGTCATTTGCCACAAAATTACGAAATATTTTCCATAAAAAAAAATCAGAAATCATCTAAATGTACAAATGTGCTCTTTCACCCGTCAACCGTTAACTGTCGAACAAAAACAAATATTGGTATACCTCTATCCACTGAAACGGTCAGAATTTTGATAAGTTTAAACGTTTCTGAATCACTACGCAGTGTTTATTTATGCCGCTACACAGAAACTTTTACCTTCACGATCCACCAAGAAATTTGTTATAATTAAATTACAAAATACTGTTAAAATGAGTTAAATTAAAATCCTAAAAATTTACACATCACTTAAAATTACACACGCACGCCCACAGACACATAATATTGTAATTAGAATTGAACCTTTAAATCCGATTGTAGCATGAATTGTTCTAGAATTAGATACACCAGAAAATAGATATGCATAGACATACATCTGTGAATTTATGATATGTGTTGTGAATAAATGTGTAAAGGTCGGTAGGTATGTACATCAGGGATATAACGTTTGGTATTTAAAACATGAAGGGCAATTAATAGTTAAAATTTTAATAATCGGGAAAGTATCCGTTCTATATCACGGTGCTCTTGAATCAACTTTAAATGGAAGGTGCTTACATCTGGGAAGTGTTTGCGGATTCTGAAACTAGAATGGTCATAGATGAGAAAAATAATAAAAAATCGCCGGAGCGCTTTTTTAATAAATCGCGGTCAAAGTTCATATTTTTAGAGGTTTTTAGGGTTTTACGATTTTGCTGGAAAACCGCAAGTCCTATCGAAATGGGACTAAAGAAAGTATTGTAGCTGTGAAAACTCTCTTAACTAACTTTAAATAAAAATCGCTTGCACCTGGGAAGTTTTTGCGGATTCTGAAACAGCAATGTTCATAGATGAGAAAAATACAAAAACAAGAAAAAATCGCCGGAGGGATTTTTAAATAAATCGCGGTCAATATCACACTTTTAGGTTTTAACGATTTTGCTTGGAAATGGCGAAATGGGACTTAAGAAAATGTTGTAGCTGAGAAAATTCTCTAGAGGATTGACCTTTATGATTTGTTCATGGTATTACCATTTTTGAGATATAGAAGTTCAGGTCACATTTTTTATGTTTTTTTGTTAGGTTTTCACGATTTGCTTGAAACGGTAAGTCTTATCGAAATAGGACTAGAGAAAATCTTATAGCTATAAAAACTCTCTACAAGATTAGCATTCGTAATTTTTTCCTAGGTTGTACCATTTAAGTCGGGAAATTGTCAGAATTGTCCCAATTTGAAATTCTATATCTCACAAATGGTAAAACCTAAGAAAATATCAAAAGGGACATTCTTGTAGAGAATTTTTGCTTTAGTTTCATTTTGACAGGGCTTGCGGTTTCCAAGCAAAATCGTGAAAACCTAAAAAATCCTTAAAGATGTGTACTTTAAATGCGATTTATTTAAAAAGCGCTCCGGCTATCTTTTTTTAATTTTTCTCATCTATGAACATTATAGGTTTAGAATCCAGGTGTAAGCACCTTCCATTTAAAGTTGGTTGAAGAGCACCGTGATATCTAAATAAAACAATTTGGATTTACGCTCAAGGGCGTTGAATTTTTTTGCAGGAACTTGATATAAGTTTTGGAGTCACTCCTTACGATAGTTATTTTACCCATTAACCATTTTAGTTAGTCACCGTAAAATTTTACAGTTTTCGGGCCATGTTATATATTTTGTCTAGTGAAAAGCAAATTCATAACTTCCAAGGGCAGCGCTAAGCGTTTGTCGTGGAAGCCATGCAATGAATGGACAAATATTCATCTTTGTAAAAAACAACAAATTGATTTTGAAAGAGGAAAAGTTCGATGAAAGCGAAGCGGCTCATGCAACATAGTGATGGTTCTGTGGGTTCGAATCTTTGGCTTTCTTTTTCATTTGCAAAAATCATCGGTCCTTATGCTCGACACCAACGAGAAAAATTAATATTAACAACTAAGAACGGCTCTAAGTTCGGCCGAGCCGAACTTGTTATACCCTCCACCACGAGTTGTATTGAAGTAAAATGGAAAAATTAGTTTCCTTTCTTTTATAAAGAAGACTAAATACCATATTTCAGCAATTTCAAAATACCGAAATTCGAGAGGTACCGTTCT
Source organism: Musca autumnalis (assembly GCF_047663935.1). Lineage (NCBI taxonomy): Eukaryota > Metazoa > Arthropoda > Insecta > Diptera > Muscidae > Musca > Musca autumnalis. The sequence goes on along the minus strand of NW_027412088.1, from coordinate 153,359,513 downwards.
CTGGGGGCTATATCAAAAGTTCGATCTATAAAGACAAATTTCTGGCGGAAATTTTCTAGACTTAAAGAAGATTAAATACTAAACTTCCGATATTTCGGTAAGATAATGTGGGTAATACTTTCAAAATACCAAAAATCAAGAGGTACGCTTCTATAGGGAATATAGGAAGAATAATTCTCTTATGGAATATTTTATAACCCCATGGACTATTAGATAACAAATTTCAGTCATCTCGGTGAGATGTTTACGTTACAACCCTCAGAATTACGAAAATCGTAAGGTACCGTTCTATGGAGCCTATATCGAAACGTGGACCTATACCGACGAATTTCGGTATTTTGAAGGTTATGGACACAAACCGTACCGTTCTATAAGGGCAATATGAAGGCGTGGACCTATATCTAACAATTTCAAGTGGAAAGTTTTGTACTCCAACGAAGACTAAATACCAAATTTCAGCCATTTCGTTGCAATATTAAGGCCATAACCTTTCAAATATCGAAAATTGAGATGCACGTTTTTTTGGGGCTATAAACAAAATTTCAGCCATTTCGGAGGAATATTGAGGCCACAACCTTTAAAATAACGAAAATCGGGAGGTATTCTTCTATGGGGGCTATATGAAGGCGTGGACCTATGCCGACAAATATCATGTGGAAAGTTGTATACCCCAAATGAAGACTAAATACCAAATTTCAACAATTTCGGTGGAATAATGATTCTACAAACTTCAAAATACCGGTAATCCGGAGGTAGCGTTCTATGGGGGCTATATGAAGGCGTGGACCTATAGCAACAAAATTCTGGGGGGAAGTTTTATACCCCCAACGAAGACGAAACCAAATTTCAATAATTTCGGTGGAATATGGATGCCACAAACTTCAAAATGCCGAAAATCGGGTGGTACCGTTCTATGGGGGCTATATGAAGGCGTGGACCTATACCATCAAAATTCTGGGAAAAGTTTTATAACCTCTGCGAAGACTAAGTACCAAATTTCAGCCATTTAGGTGTGATAATAAAGCTAATAAATTGAAAACAACGAACATCGGGTGGGACCGTTCTATGGGGACTATACCGATATGGCCCATTTGCAATACCAAACATCGTAGTAGCAATAGAAACTCCTATACCAAATTACAAAGCTCGATCATTAAAATTGCGAACTGTATATTGATTTCAACAGACGGACGGACAGATGGACATGGTTATATCGACTTAGAATTTTACCCTGATAAAGAATATACATACTTTATAGGGTCCCCGATGAATACTTCGATGTGTTACAAACGGAATGACAAATTTAATTATACCCTCCATATTATGGTGGAAGGTATATAAATAATCTTCACCTTAATAGGCAAAAATTTCAAATAAAAAAAGTATATACAAGTTTTCAAACTCAGCCTTTCTCTAGCACCACATCTAAATATGCCTGATGAGCTGGCTTAAACCACCAGCGAAAGATCGTAGCATATTGGTTGGATGTGTGTGGACTTCACTAGATATCACTTTTTCAATACAAAAACTCCTTAGGTCATGATAAGCTCAATTAATTCAATTAAATAAAACTCTCACAAATAAATGGCCTTCGTCCTAATAAGACAACAATTAAATAAAAATTCATAGCATGAGAGCCCGGCTGCCCCGGTTGAGGTTTGAACCTGGGTCCTCTCCAACAAACAGACAATGTTGTCGAGGTCTTAGCGTTCTAAACCACTGCCAATCTATCAAACTTCTGAACTGGAAGGCATTACAATTCATGAAGAGAAAAAAATCTTCGATTGTATATGTGTGTGTACTGAAGAAGGATACTAGGAAGACCAGAGACACTAGGCTGACTTGATAGTAAAAAGGCTTCAAAAATACTTCACAACTGCAAATTTGCAATAAGTTTAGTATATATATAAGCTTTCAAACTCAGCCTTTGTCTAGCACCACATCTAAATATGCATGATGAGCTGTCTTAAGCCACCAGCGAAACGATCGTAGCATATTGATTGGATGCGTGTGGACTTCGCTAGATATCACTTTTTCAATACAAAAACCCCTTAGGTCATGATAAGCTCAATTAATTCAATAAAAAAATTTTCGTTATCTGATTTATAAGTTCATATCAGATGCTGATAAAATGTTTTCACCTTTTGTTTCAGAAATTTAATAATTCAATTTGTATACCCTTTATATAAATATATATTCAATTATTTGGGGACAATATGGCAAACATTTCCCAAGAAATGCCAATGGATATAAGTCTCTTTGTGTATGTGTTAGTGTCAATGAATTTCAACAAACATGTATGGCATTTGAAATAGATATTTCTATTGAATATTTAAAATGTAAAATGAGACTGGATGTGCAATGGATGAGTGTGCATGTGTCTAAACAACTTTTCTGTGGGTATCAAAATCTAATTAATTGTGCTGGATTTCAAAATGAATTCAAAGTTTTTGATTATGTTAATGTCGAATAACATCATACGAGAAGGACCAACAGGATAATGATACTACAGCAATGCATGAAGAATAAGCAATGTAAATAAGCTGCTTGTTGACAAACTAAAATTTAGTTTTCAATTCTTGGAATATAGGCACATACATGCATATTTATGTACGTACATATGTATGTTCATACAATATTAATGACAGTTTCATTTTTGGAAAGAGTTTTATATTTAATCTATAATAGCAAAATATTTATTATAATTATAAAGGACATGACCATGATTTGTGTTTGGAGTACTTAAAGTTGTCTGTTATTAGTTGAGAGTATTGAGCAAATTGTTTCAAAATGTTCTTAGAAAATGTTATAGGTTCTAAGTTATTGCTTTGTATAGATTTTTATGTCATACATTAATTACATGTTATTGTATATTGTTGCTCTTTAAAACTTTTAAGTGGTAACATAATACGATTTTGCAATTAAACTTCCATTTTGTTGAACTTACCCAGTTGAAGGAATATTTTTCGAAAATTGAATTGCATATTTAACTTACCTGTAATGAAAAGAAGATATTGATTAATTATTTTGTTGTATAAGTGTTTGTTTGAAAGGTTTTGCTTTGTTATTATTGTTATAATTTTATTAATTTAAATTAAAATAATAATGTTATGTATGAATGGTATTTAACAATCACTTATACATTAAGTATACGTGTAATGATAAATTAGAATGTGGTTTTATAAATATTACTCATACGCACCAGTAAACACACGCTAATGGATTTTTGTTATGATTAAATCTGAATTGGGATATTCTGATGCTGCAACTGGCAAGAGGGAAAATGGAGTATAGGGGAAAATGGAAAAGAGACTAATAAGAAAGAGCTAGACTCTAAGCCTGTGATATAATTAATAAACCATTCTCAGTAGGGGTTGTTTTCCAAAACGTTACTGTTGATACAGCTGTCGCTGAGTTGACGATCTCTGGCCGAGCGTTGCTCGGGTCGCTCCGGAAAGTAGATCCGATCGTCGTGGGATAAAAACGTTACTGTTGTAACGGGTACTGCGAAAACTATCAGAAATAAAAAAGAAATAAAAAGCACATTTTTTTAATTTTTGAGGGGGAGTTATCGGAAGAAATGGACCGATATAGTCCATCTTTAAAATTTATATAAGTTTAGAAGAAAGATTACGATCTGCAAAGATTGGACCAAGGAGTCCTCGATTGAGAGCTATAGTTGGTGGCCGTAAAGGTTTAAGTAAGAGCTTTAAGGTAATTATCTCAATCAGTACGAACTTATCCTCGATAAAAATTTAACATTTCAAAACAAAAATTTTGAACGTGAAGTACCCGAAGTAGTGGCCCCGATAGGCCATATCAGAGCATAATTTAAATGAATGACGTCATCGTAGGACTTTTTAGAGTTTTTGAACCATTATGTCAGGAAGCATGGACATGCCCACGAAAGACATTACATTGATGTAAACTGCGCCACAAGAAGTATTTTCAGTAAAACTTTGCAAAAGATCTTCGAACAGTCCTTAAACTGCAAATGAGGGAGGTGCCCAAAGATGTTTTCCAATATACGGAAGACATTTTACGAAGTGAAAAGTTTTAGCCACATAAAATATTCAATTTATAAGTTTTAGTATTCATTAGTCATTTGAGTTGATGCCAGCAGGTTTATTTAGAGGTTTTGGGACATTAACTCAGTAAGAAAAGACTCAACCAAAAAAAAAGAAAAAAAGAAAAATGCCGCTTGCACAACCTGCAGCAGAAAATTTCATTCCGATCCGAAAAGAGTCCATAAACTGTCTTTGTTCCAAAAATTTTGAAAAATTTGTCATGGAGGTAATCGAAGGTGTGGGCCGAAAGTCCATATTCGAAGCTGATCTGTGTTTGAGGAAATATTACGAAGTGAATGGTTTGAACCTAATCACTCTCTTCGACAATTATCGTAAGCACCATTGATCTAAGTAAGAACTAGATCTAAGTTTGGACAAACTACTACGAGAACCAAATTTTGGACCCAGTCGGTTGTTACGATCGAGAGTTATCGTGCGCTCCAACAGACGATCATGTCTAAATCGACTCCAAATTGCAGGAAATGGTTTTCGTTGGGGTATAAAAATATTATGTCGTTGAGAAATATTTTTATCGTATCAGAGTGTAAATACCAGAGCGGACCAAAAAACGACAGTTTTTTTTTTGAAACGCCTACCCCCTACTTTGAAAACAAAGAGCGCTCTGATGGCACGGGTTAACCTTAACTGATCGTTATAAAACTTCTTATATAAGGTTCTTGGATCAAATGAAAAAAATAAGGGGATAGGGGGATAAAAAAAAAAAAAAAACAAGTGACCAAAGGCTATAGTCGGGACGGGGCCGACCATGTGATACCCTACACCACTACTCCTGTGCATAAACTTTTCACTGGTAAACATTTCTTTTAGGGAATATAAACCGACTACCACCAAAAATAATATGCCTCTTTGTCTCTGGGACCCCCATAAGCAACCAAAATTTCGAGACCATCCGATCAAAATTACGACCTGTAGCGTGATTGCAAAAAATGGAAGAATTGGATGCCTTACCGACTATTGTGGTATCTCCTTGTTTGACCACCTTCGCCAACCTGCTTTACACTAATGTAAAGGTAATATTTTCTTCTTCCATTGACAGGCTTTGTCGTTGGAATACCCCTACTAGAAGCCAATATTTTCACAAAGAATAAAACTTTGAATTTGTCTCCAAATGAGTTTTTCCCCATTCCGACCCCTAAATATTATCCGGCTATCACCAAAATCAATAGGCTTCTTCCTATGTGGGACCCGCATCAATTCCCAAAAAATTCGTGACGATCCGATTAAAATTGCGACCTGCAGCGTGATTACAAACAAATCGAAAAATGGGATTCATTAACGACTATTGCGATATCTCTGTTGTTTGAGCAGCTACGACAACCTTCTTTACATCGTTGTAAAGGTGATATTTTCTACTTTCCTTGCCAGGTTTTGCTTTTGATATACCTCTTAAAGAAACAAAGATATTGGCTTTGAAATAAAACGTAGACCTTTTCTCCAAATAAGTTTTTGCCCATTCCGACCCTTGAATATTATCTGACCATCATTAAAATCAGTAGGCTTCTTCCTCTGTGGGACCCCCATTAACCCCTAAGCTTTCGTGACGATCCGATAAAAATTGCGACCTGTGGCGTGATTACAAAAAAATTGGAAATGGGATGCATTATCGACTATTGCCATATCTCTGCTATTTGACTACCTATGACAACCTAATTTACAGCGTTGTAAAGATGATATTTTCTACTTTCCTTGCCCGATTTTGCTTTTGATATACCTCTTAAAGAAACAGAGATATTGGCTTTGAAATAAAACGTTGGCCTTTCTCCAAATAAGTGTTTGCCCATTCCGACCCCTGAATATTGTCCGACCATCATCAAAATCAATAGGCTTCTTTTTTTGGGACCCCCATAAACCCCCAAAATTTCGTGACCATCCGATCAAAATTGCGACCTGTAGCGTGATTACAAAAAAATCGGAAAATGGGATGCATTATCGGCTATTGCCATATCTTTGCTATTTGACCACCTACGACAACCTGCTTTACACCGTTGTAAAGGTGATATTTTCTGCTTTCCTTTCCAGGTCTTGCTTTTGATATACCTCTTAAAGAAACAGAGATAAATATTATCCGACCATCACTAAAATCAATATGCTTCTTCACCTGTGAGACCCCCATTAACCCTGAAATTTTCGTGACGATCCGATCAAAATTGCGACCTGTAGCGTGATTACAAAAAAATCGGAAAATGGGATGCATTATCGGCTATTGCCATATCTTTGCTATTTGACCACCTACGACAACCTGCTTTACACCGTTGTAAAGGTGATATTTTCTGCTTTCCTTTCCAGGTCTTGCTTTTGATATACCTCTTAAAGAAACAGAGATAAATATTATCCGACCATCATCAAAATCAATAGGCTTCTTTTTTTGGGACCCCCATAAACCCCCAAAATTTCGTGACCATCCGATCAAAATTGCGACCTGTAGCGTGATTTCCAAAAAAATAGAAAAATGGGATGTATTACCGACTATTGCGATATCTCCGTTATTTGGTTACCTACACCGACCTAGTTTGCATCATTGTAAAGACGGGATCTTCTACTTTCATAGTCAGGCTTTGCTTTTGGAAAATATTCAACCAAAGCTGTGATATTTGTCAATATAATTAATATCGCAAAAATGAAAATTGGGGTTTTATTTGCTACTATTGCGATATCTTCGTTGTTTGATCACCTACGAGCATTAGAAAGGTGATATTTTCTGCTTTCATTGTCAGGTTTTGCTTTTGGTATACCCCATATAGAAGCTGAGATATTGGCTTTAGAAAAAAACGTTGTCTTTTTATCCACCTAAGTTTTTTGCCCTTTCCGACCCCTAAATATTATCCGACCATGACCAAAATCAATAGGCTTCTTCCCCTACGGGTCCCCCATCAACATTCAAAATTTCGTGACGATCCGATCAAAATTGCGACCTGTAGCGTGATTACAAGGTTTAGATGGACAGATGGACAGACGGACGGACGGACGGACTGACGGACGGACACACATAGCCAGATCGACTCAGCTCGTCGAGACATTCATTTTGATATATATAAGTATGGGTCTACGACCATTATTTCGATGCGTTACAAACTTTTTGGCCAAAACCAACTTATAATACCCTCCCCACATAGTGGTGTAGGGTATAACAAGTAAGAACTTGTTATACACTCCACCACGTGTTGTATTAAAATAAAATGGAAGACTAATTTTCTATTCGTTTATAAAGAAGACTAAATAACAAATTTCAGTCTTTCGATGGAATATTGGCATCACAACATTCAGAATTACGAAAATCGGTCGGTACCGTTCTATGGGGGCTATATCGAAACGAGGACCTATACCGGCGAATTTCAATATAAACCAAATACCAAATTTTAGCCATTTCGGTGGGTTATTGTGGCCACAACTTTCAATGTACCGAAACTCGGGAGGTACTGTTCTATGGGGGCTATATGAAGGCGTGGACCTATACCGGCAAATTTCTGGGAGAAAGTTTTATACCCCCAACGAAGACTAAGTAACAAATTTCAGTCGTTTCCGTGTGATAATGGGGCTATAACCTTTAAAATGCCGAAAATCCGGTGGTACCCTTCTATTGGGGCTATAGGAAAGTGTGAACCTATACCGACAAAATTTCATATGGAACTTTTAGTACGCCAAATGAAGACCAAATATTAGCCAGTTCGGTGGATTATTGTGGCCACAACCTTCAAAATACCGAAAATCGGGAGGTACGGTTCTATGGGGGCTATATGAAGGCGTGGACCTATACCGGCAAATTTCTGGGAGAAAGTTTTATACCCCCATGTACCAAATTTCAGCCATTTTGTTGCGATAACGAGGGTAAAACCTTCAACATACCGAAATTCGGGTTGTGCCGTTCTATGGGGACTATATACCAAACATCCTAGGAGTAATAGAAACTTCTATACTAAATTACAAAACTCTATCTTAAAAATTGCGAGCTGTATCTTGATTTCAAAAGACGGACGGATGGAAGGACTGACAGATGGACGGACATAGTTATATCGACTTAGAATTTTACCCTGATCAAGAATATATATACTTTATAGTGTCTCCGATGAATATTTCGATGTGTTACAAACGGAATGACAAATTTGATTTTACGCTCCATATTAAGGTGTAGGGTATAAAAAGGGTTTTGGGTCATATACCCTTATTAGCCTAAAGGCTAACGATATAAAAATAAATAGCATTTTCGTATAGGGCAAATAGGTTTTTGTTTGTTCTGGTAACAGCATATGTTGCGTTTTCGTTTTTCTGCCTAATATGTCTCTGGCTCAATGTCCTAGGAATGTGGATAGATACTTCGATGGCCAGTTCAAAAGGTGGAGTTTATCGGCCCTGTAGCAATTAATTTAGCTGGGGTTCCTATCTTTTATATGGTGGTTAGGCCGACTCTCACACCCGAGCAGGTAATGCAAGGAGAGCATGTTATTGTGTTGTCGAACTGGAAAAATCTTCTACTTTCATGCAGATGATCCAGTGATGACACGAAAGGCACCCTGCTGCAATTCTCAGGTTTAAGTATTTTCCCATCGCGTTGTAGATTTAGTGGCCGATATTTGCATATTCCTCGCATGGAAAAAGGTTGGTATGATCGACCATATAGAAGACCTGTCTTGGGTTAGGTTAATGTAAACGAACACTATGCGGTTCATTGTGTTCATCCTAATAGATGGCTGAAAAAGTTATCGATTGTATCCATTTCTTATTCATCTTCGCATAACCTTCAGTAGTCAGCAATTTCATCTCTATGTCATTTGCCAGACATTGATCTTATTCTTATGCAGAAAACTTTGCATTTTGTTTTTGCAGACCAAATTTTGATAAGTTTGCCTAAAATTTGCGGTGTAAACGTTCTCTTGGCCAATGTACATTGTTAAAATAAGTAAAGTTTTTAAAACGTTACGAAGGGACATTCTGTTCGGAAATATTGATAACACGGTAAATAGCAAGATGGTGGAAAAATAATTCCATTAAAAAGTAACTGAAAAGTAATTTTGTGGAACAAAAAATATCACTTTTAAAAATAGCTACTTTTTGATAAGTGCAAAGTGAAAAGCGATAAGTTGTTTCGTGGAATAGGTCCCAGGTGACACGATGGTTGTATCTGGTGAACTGCGACACTCTCCGCTAACACTGGTAGGGATCTAGTCATTACCTAGGATCGAAGGCCAGAACTACGCAGGTAGCAACATAGCAGAAGTCGTAGTCTCTGATATGGACGAGTCGAGAGCAATTCCCTGAGATGCACCCACTTTCGACATCTATTGCATCTCATCGGTTGGCCTGCTATGACATTAAAGTATTCTTGATGGCATTCGTTATCTGGGTGAGGAACCTTGTAATGAACCACAGAACTAGCCATTGTCTTCTCACCAGAACTGTCAGAATAATTCGTAACTTTTACCCAACTTTCCGACACAGTTTAATTTTTGGCATTTCTAAAAACAAAACAATGTTTATTTCTATGTAAACTACTTTGCTAACAAATTAATTATTTTGGTATTTGGTTTCGAAAAGAAGCTTCCAACAAAATGATTCTTTAATTAAGCCTTCTTAAATATTCTCAGCATGCAAATAAAGCTGCTACAATTTTGAGTAGATTTTCTGATTAAACATAGAGACGAACTTTACTAATTTTGAAATTTTAATATGAAAACGAATATTCACACAAGCACAGAGTGGGCACACACTCGTAAATTTTCTACAAATAAAACCTGCCAGTATGTAAATGTGAATTGTGTGTGTGTGCGTTTGTGTAAATTTTGGCATTATGCAGTCACCGCCACTGGGGGTTGTATCATATTTGCCACAAGTTAATGGTTCGTTACAATTGAATTTTTATGTGCAATTTTAACACAGCCACAATTTTGGCAAAATATTTTATAAACGCACACACACACGGGCGTACACACGGACACACATTCAAATTTATATAAGAAATGTATGGAAAATCGCATAGACACACTCCGTTCATTCGTAGTCATATTGAAAACGCACCATAGAAATGAAATCCTGTTATTCATAGATATAATGCCCATGTGTGCCATTTTTCCAAAAAGGACAGACACACTCCAGTTACAGCTACACACACGCATATACACACACATGCACTTGGATCGACATTCATTTGAGATCATTTTGAATGAAATTTAACCTCATGGCAGCATATTCAGGCATTACACACATGTCCACACACACACACATGCACATCCATATGTAGGCATGCGGGGAAAATCATTAGAGAAATTCCCAACATAAGGATGCCCTGCAAACATTTGCTATCTGTTTCTTGTCCAATGAGTCACTTCAATTAGATTGCACAAACGAATGCGATAGTCGCATTCTTATCCAATAAGATCATGCTCTCGGGAGGAACTGTTCCACTCATTAGATACTTTTTTGAGTGTCTCATTGGACACTGCAGAAAGTTATTAAAACGATAATATGGGTGGTGCAATGGTAAGCATGCTTGCTTTGCAATCTGAATGCCCGGGTTCGATTCCCAGCCCAGTCGACATTTTTTTTTTTTTTTTGAATGACAAAATTATTATAAGCTATAAAGCATTAATATAAGCTAAAACATTGATAAAAATAATAATAAATAAAAAGAAGAAAAAAATAATTTTTTTTCTTTTTTATTTGATTTGATTTAATTCTTTTTTATTTTATGTGTTGTTATTATTGTTGACCCATTGGTCGTTAATCCTTTGTTTGATTTATTTTTGGATTTTTGGTTTTTTATTTATAATTCATTATATTTTATGTTTTTAGAATTTTTGTCGCTCATATTAATTTTTTCATTTGAAAAATGTGATGTCGCCTGACCTGGTAATAGAACCCCGGACATTCGGATTGCAAAGCGAGCATGCCTACCATTGCACCACCGTCTCATGTAATCATCTGTATACAAATGTCTTATTTGTTCAAATTACAACAGTTCTAAAAATAGATGCAAGCTATCTCATTTGTATCCAAATAAACGATGGAAAATAGATAGACATCATAATGATACAGAATTGTTATTGTTATTTGCCTATCGTATTTTTATCTAAATTTTGACTGAATACGATGCAAATGGGATAACAATGTAATTGTTGTTGTATATTAGACAAATGTCGAATTTTTACAGAAAATTAGACACCAAAAAGATTCTCATTTATAAAATTAGATAAAACTCACTTCCAATTGCTGGCAGGGATGGTTGCATAAATGAACGAACCAAACACACACACAGAACCACCAACCAACCATTCATTTAGCCAAAATGTGACTTTAGCCGAAAGATATGACCCTGCCAGCAATTGGAAGTGAGTTTTATCTAATTTTATAAATGAGGATCTTTTTGGTGTCTAATTTTCTGTAAAAATGCGACATTTGTCTAATATACAATAACAATTGCATTGTTATCCCATTTGTATCGTATCCAGTCACCATTTAGGAAAGAATACGATAGGCAAATAACAACAATAACATATGTATCTAAAAATAAATGTAAGCTATCTCATTTATGTCCCAATGAAGGATGGAAATTAGATAGACATATCTATTTTCCATCCTTTATTTGGATACAAATTAGACAGCTTACATTTATTTTTAGAATTGTTGTAAGTTGAATAAATAAGACATTTGTACACATATGGTTATATACGCAGGTGGTGCAATGGTAAGCATGCTCGCTTTGCAATGTGAATGTCCGGGGTTCGATTACCAGGTCAGGCGACATCACATTTTTCAAATAACAAAATTAATATAAGCGACAATTCCTGAAACAATTATAAAAATATAAATAATGAATTAAATTAAATAATAAAAAACCAAAAAGTCAAAAATAACCCAAACAAAGGATTAACGACACAACAACAACAATAAAAAAATAAAATAAAAAGGAATTAAATTAAGTTAAAAAGAAAATCAAAATAAAATGTTGTTCTTTTTTATTTATTATTATTTTTATCAAGTTTTTAGCTATATTAATGTTTTATTGTTAAAAAAAAGATTTGTCATTAAAAAAATGTCGACTGGCCTGGGAATCGAACCCGGGCATTCAGATTGCAAAGCGATCATGCTTACCATTGCTCCACCGATATTATCGTTTTAATAACTTTCTGAAGTGTCCAATTAGACACTCAAAAAAGTATCTAATGAGTGGAACAGTTCTTCCCGAGAGCTTTATCTTTTTGGATAAGAATGCGACTATCGCATTCGTTTGTGCAATCTAATTGAAGTGACTCATTGGACAATAAACAGATAGCAAATGTTGGCAGGGGAGTTTTCTATATGTGTTTGTGTGTGTGTGTGTGAGAGAATTTGCATATGTGCCTGTGTTTGATTGCATCACACATAAATAGTGTTTAAATTGTATTTGCTTTATGCAAATACTATAAAAATATAGAAGCAACAAATTGCAATTTTTATTGGGTTTTTGGTTTCAGAACTGTTTTTTTTTGTGAAAAAAAGCAACATTTTCAAAGATGTTGCAGGAGAAAAAGAAAAATATTTGGGAAATGTTATGCTTGTTATAAGGAGAAATTTAAAGATTTTTTTTGCTTAAAAAGGAAAGAATCACTTTAGAACTATATTTACATTATCACCCCACGAATATCCCTGAGCGATTGGATGGACAGATTGATAGATCTACGTTTTGAACAGGTAACGAGGGCGCCCCTAAAATTAGTGGAGAGTGCCACAGTTTCCCAGACATAACCATCGTGTCACCTCATCTGACAAATAATGTCACCTAGCAACGCGTTATTTCTCGTAGATAGATCAGACCATCTCCCTATACACATTTACCTATAATTGTCTCCATCAGCTGATCCCCAGATCTTACCAAATCTAAACGCCGCACTTTCATCAATCATGGAAACGGTAATTGGCCTTGTTTCAGAAAATTCATCAATCATAACTTCAGAGAACTGCTCAATCATTTTCATGTTCGGGTTGTAGGAAGGAGTTTCCGGGACAAAATCACTGCCGCAGCCCCTCTTGCTAGTTAAATGCCCGAAATGAGATAGAATTTCGTAGCCGAAACAGCGGGACTCGAAAATGAGTGTGATAAGCTTTGTCGAGCCACACCCAGTGAGCACAGAGACAGGGAGTCAAAGCGGAAAAAGTGGCTAGATCATCTGAAGAGATGCAACATCTGAAGATGCCGTAATAAACAATTTGTGAACAACGGTGATCCGAAAAGGCGCGCAAGTTATTTCAATGGATAATTTGTTGAGCATTTCGGGAGTGACAAAGTGAAGAGAAGATTACTACGTCACATTTGATCTCTTCCTGCCGAGGAGTATGCCCCACAATTTACAATGGATGATGTTGCCAATGCTATTAGGCATACTGAACCCTGCAAAGCGTTTTACCTTGACAGAGTCTACATGGTAATGCAGAAACAGCAGGATGAACCCGGAGTTGTGTATATCACCAAAGTTCTCAAGGTGTCTCCAGCCACGCACATCATGCACTGCAACAGCGCTGTGCGCCTCACATATCGGACGTGATCTTAACCAGCGCATGCCGTTTGATTGGACAGTTTTTGTGGCACTCAACTTATCAAAAACTACACTTCTGTCAAGTTTGAAACGCCAGTCGAACGTGGAATTCAGGAACAAGAGGTGGAAGCCCATAAAGTGAAAGAGGGAATTTCCACCGTTGGGTGGTATTTCGCGAACTGTTTAACCGTAAAGGATATCTTCCTCCGTACAGAATATCTTCCGATCTTACCACTTTTTTTGGACACTAAACTCCCGTGGTGTCACCTGGGGTAGCTGTCTTTAGCACCCGGTAAAGAAAGTGAGCTAAAATATAAGGCCGAAATTACTGCCATGCAGGAAATACGATGGAATGGGAAAAGCGTCACAACAACACCTAAAGGTGACGCAATGTATTATAGCTGCCATGACAGAAAGTATGAGTTTGGTTGCGAACTTTTAGTTGGTCGGAAGTATAAACATCTGGTCACCAGCTTCAACCCAATGAATGAATGACTTGCTGCAATTCGATTAAAGGCTAAATTCTTCAACATCAGCTTTATTTGCGCTCATGCCCCCAATGAAGACAAGAACGAACATACATACCATAGATATATTTTACGAGCGCCTAGAAGAAACTTATGACCGTTGCTCTGGAAAAGGAGAATATCTTTGGCCCAGCAGTCGGGAAATTCAGTCTCCACAGTGAAACATCTGACAATGGCATGAGGCTGATAGACTTTGCAGCTGCAAAAATGTGGTAGTTAGCAGTACCAGATTTAAGCATCTCGATATTCATAAGGGCACCTAGCTCTCGACAGATCAAAGAACAAGAAATCAAATTGATCACGTTGTGATAAATGGGAGACATGCATCGAGCGTGTTTGATCTACTATCGTTCCCAGGTGCAAACATGGACTCGGACCACTACCTTGTTGCAGCAAAGGCACATATCAGATTAAACATAGCAAATAAATTGCGAACGGACACAACACGGAAATTGGACATCGGTAAGCTGCAACCACAACAGATAGCCACTGCATATTCCACTCTATTGCTTAATCAAAGCACTCCTCGTCTCGATAACATATCAGGACAATGGCAAACCATTGCCCACTCCATGCAAACAGCCGCAAAATCAGTACTTGGATATAAGTGACCTCCAAGGTATGACCAGGAGTGTCGTGCTGCTGCCGAAGAGAAAAATCAGGACAATGGCAAAACATTGCCCACTCCATGCAAAAAGCCGCAAAATCAGGACTTGGATACCAGAGACCTCCACCCAGGAATGCATGGTATGACCAGGAGTGTCGTGCTGCTACTGAAGAGAAAAATGCGGCATACAGGGCTACTTTACATTCAGTGGCAACGCGTAACGCACGAGAGTGGTATCGGGACAAAAGGAGAGAGGAGAAACGTCTCTTCCGCAGGAAAAAGAGAGAGATGGAAAAGCGGGAGTGTTAAAAAATCGAGATGTACAGGAGCCAGAATGAAGTCCGAAATTCTACCAAAGAGTGAAGCATCAAACTGATGGCTTTGGTACAGGCACATCCTCCTGTAGAGACCAGCAAGGTAATTTGATATAGATATAGATAGTGTGCTCGGGATATGGAAGGAACATTTTTCCAAGCTGCTGGTATCCAATACTAACGAAGATACCACATATCCAATCCCAGAAGATGGTATTGAATGTATAACGCCCGGC
Source organism: Musca autumnalis (assembly GCF_047663935.1). Taxonomy (NCBI): domain Eukaryota; kingdom Metazoa; phylum Arthropoda; class Insecta; order Diptera; family Muscidae; genus Musca; species Musca autumnalis. The sequence goes on along the minus strand of NW_027412088.1, from coordinate 153,344,238 downwards.
CAAGATTAGGTAAAGACAGCAATAAACCGGTTGAAGAATAATAAGGTAGCAGGAGCCGATTTCCCACCATCCAGCTGTTCAAAACCGGAGGCGACACGCTGATAAGGCGTATGCATCAGCTAGTTAGCACCATCTGTCAGGAAGAACGCGTACTTGACGATTGGATCTTGTTCATCCTATGACCAGTCCACAAGAAGGGAGATAAGACTGTGTGCTCCAATTATCGCATATAAGATAGTATTTGGCAAACATTGGAAAGCAGTTCAGGTTGTTCACGTATGCCGCAGCTAACGTGACAAGCTGAGAGGAGGGAGTAACGTTCAAACTTGTCAGATCCTCGCCCTGAGAATTATAGCAGGGTGCCTGCCCATGTGATCACTGAACCATTTGCATGAGGAGACTAAAATTCTTCCAGTACGACAATGCGATGGCATGCTCTTGTTGCAGTACTTGCTCGGATGTTACCGAGAGAGCCATCCTTATTACCATATGGTGGTAAGAACCCCCAACATGGTATGCCAGGAGGGATCTTCATGAGCTAAGAAGAGATGTTCAACACTGCATGAAAGAGAATATAAATGCAACGCGATTGTGTAACACACACTCAAATCTGCCAGAAAGCCGCCCTGACAACTATAACAGGGAGCTTCAGAGACTTCCAGGGTGGACCATCGTCATGAGGAGACTAAGATGTTTTCAGAACGACACAATGGCATGCGTGGTATTGAGTGTCATCCTAATATTGTAAATATTCGCGTTGTCAGTGGAGAGGATGAATCTCAGTGGAAGGTTGTCATTCTTGCGGTAGATATCTTGCATAACTTTGATCGCAGGTTCACAGCACTGGTTGTTTCGGGCAATTTTGATTGGAGATTCATCTTTTTTCCAGTGAATCTTCAAACATTTGAGAGCTTTTGGTTAGTAATCCAAGTTGGCCCAATGACTACTGGCCCCAATGATCTTGAATAACAAATGAATGAACAGATTTTACGCAACCTGTTAAGGAAATAAGGCATAAGAATAAAGTCTAGAAGAGCTAGAATGGCACAAGAGTTCCAGCGTGCACTGCAGATGCTTGGTATCTGCTTAAATTTTATAAAAGGCATCTCTGCTCCTCTCAGTAAAGTGGCGGAAGCAAAACTTCAAGTAGCTTCAAGTCCGCTGGTATTTTTTTAATATCAGTTTCGCCTTTGCAGAACATAGATCTTATTCTGCAATGACCCGTGATGATTCCAACAGTTAGTTTCAGGTCGGGTTTGTTCATGGAGAGTAAGGATGTAGTTCTTCGCTTGGAGAGAATGGGCCAGATTGCCTTGGAAACCTTTAAACTAGCTTCATGGTGCCAAATCTGCCTAACATTGTCTCGATATTTTTGTTCCAGTTGTCGGATGAAATGGCACAAGGGTGGCTTGATCGAGGTTTCGACTTCGGTTGACTCTGATCCACAACGCGCCAGTTCATCCGCTTTGACATTTCCTTTGATGTTGCAATGACCAGGGAGCCAACATAAGGTAAGGATTGATTTTAGCGCCTCTAAGGCTTTCCTACAGTCTAAAACCGCAGCAGACGCGATAGAGTGTCAACATAGACAATCACCGGTTCAATAGTTCTGCAGCCTTTCTGACCCTGCATCAAACATATGCTTCTAGGTTGGTTTCTATACCGCTACAACAACAACAAATTGATGCTCACAAGTTGAGCATATCTAACACATTCTGGAGTCCTTTTGCGATTTCCATCTTTCAATTTGAGCGCAGGCAACATAAATTCTATAGATACCTTCTTGAGTACTGCGACCATAGTGCATGTCCCACTTCTTCAGTTAAAGCGTGCACACCATGTTCTCCTTCAACCGAGCAGCTTCTTTGATTCTTTGTTGATTCATGTCTGACATGGGATTTCTGTCAATGTCCTCAGAGGAAAGCTGCTGGCACACCGTTGCTGCGTTGTGGCACGACATTTTTGAGCAGTGTCCGTTTGGTTATGCTGCATTGTAATCCTCCCAAGGACTATCTATCCGGATGAGTGCGTGCAACTTTTGGAACAATCTGGTAGCGCTGATAAGCGTGGAGACAGTCGCTTTCATTGTTCATACGTTTGAATGGGATGGTGGATGGCCAATGCGGCCTTTGCTCTAAATTCTAGAGTTGTGTCAAAGGAACTATACTACTTCGCAGTTCCAATGGCTCACATTTTTTTTTGTATGAACAGACTGCGTATACTTAATATCACACGTTACATTTTATGATGTTACGCATACGTTTTGGAACTATTATAGTGCCAGTGGTTGCTGAGGAATTTTAACTTAAAGTCCACATGAGAACCTCTTTATAAAGTAAATACTGAGAAATACTGAAATACTGAGATTGCCGCTGATCAATGCTCCCATATCACCATCCCCTTTAGTTCCAGTCATGCAGAACAGTCCTTACTTTTATATCGATTTCCTTCTCTACACAATACACTCTTTGTTCTTAAACCCTTTCCCATTCACACCCATTGAAATCAATGGAAATGTGGTTGCAAATTTCCAACTCATCATTAATGGTTGTTATTAATTCTGCTCACACAAATTCAATGTAAAATTTCATCAAAGAATTTGTAAAGATTTCTTCACGACTATCAACAAATCACTTCAAAATGATGTGACAGAAACTCTGCTTACGAAACCCTAGAAAAGGGAAAACTTTAAGGCAAAACGGGGTAGAGGGAGAGTGAAAAGAAAACGTTCCAACAAAGGCAACAAACGATGGCATCAAGATGAAGATTTAATGTAATTTATTTTATCTTAATGTCTCATAGGCAATTATCATGTGTCTCACCAGCCAACAACTACAATAATGATAGAGCAGCAAAATAGCAACAGCAACAACAGACGACAACAGTTACTGGCTGGCTGTCAGTTGGCATCTTTGTTTGTTTGTGTCTGTCTGTCCATTCTTGCATTTCACGGTGTCTTTGGGCCTTCCCAAAGCTTTTCTATTCATATGTGATAGTGTGTGGGTGTGTGTGTATGAATGTGTAGTTGTGTACATGAGATTAGCCATGTTTTTGTTCGGAGGGTATGGGAAAACTTGCTGGGAGGGTTATAAGTTTGTGTGCAAGAAATTTATTCCCTGATGTTATCATATCTATAGCCTGCTAAGATACAAGGCTTTGTTTTTATCTCAATGTGTGTGTTTAGATATGTATGTATGTTGTGTGTATTAGTATCGTGGTCGTTGTCACACTATTTTATTTGTAAACACCACGAAGCCCCACTATGTGGAGCAGTGTCAATGAATCACACCACCGCATTATTGTGCGTTTGTGATTGTAGCTATAGTTTTTGTCCCCCCATGCCACATTACACCCTTTCCGCTCTGCTTCATGGGGTTTTGACAGTTTTCTGTTGCCACTGAAAATGACTTAAAGTGTGTGTAAGCTTTAAACAAAGTGTTACTAATTTCTATGACTTCCCCTTAAATTTTCCGAAAGAGAGCTACAATGCTAGGCGCTTTCAACGTGTGGCAGTTTTCTCCTCTCCACTTTGAACACTAATACAGTTACAAAACACACACATAACTAAAAACCATGACAATAACTTATTGGACCACATACGAGGCATGGACTCAAAAATTAGGATAGTTGGGAAGTTTTAAATTTGAAGGACTTAAAAAATAATTGTGGATGTTCTTCAGCGCCGCACAGTATATCACAATCGTTTTTTCCTAGTCAAACCTTTGTAACTTTTGAACGGATAGAGATATTTTCATAACTTTTTTTCGACAGGTAACACTTTTAGCTTTCCGATGCAGCAAAAGTGATAAAATTCGGTCGAGAACACCACGAGTTTTATTGAAGTAAAATGGAACAATTAGTTCCTTTGGGTTTATGAAGAAGACTAAATACAACATTTCAGCAAATTCGGTAAAACAATGTGAATAAGCTTCAAAATGTCGAAATTCGGGAGGTGGATATATCAAAACTTCGTTCTATACCTAAAAATTTCTGACGGGACAAGGGAGACTTCTCTCATATCAATGAGTGCACCCCGATTCATATTTAGCTCAATGGTATGGGACCTACTGTTTATCGCCGAGTCCGAACGGCGTGTCTTAAGACACCACTTATGGAGAAGATTTTCAAGACTGAAATACTCAGGAAATGTCGCCAACATTACTAAAGGGTATTTTGCCACCGTTGAAAAAAGTTTGATGTAGCCTGGCCGGGGAATCGATCCACCGACCTTCTGCGTGCCAATAAAAACTAAATACCAAATTTCAGCCATTTCTGTGGGTTACTGTGGCCATAACCTTCAAAATACCCAATATCGGGTGGTACCGTTCTATGGGAGAAAGTTTAATACACCCAACGAAGAGTACCAAATTTCAAACATTTCGGTGTGATAATGAGTCTAAAACCTTCAAAATACCGAACATCGGGTGGTACCGTTCTATAAGGGGCTATAGGAAGGAGTACCATACATACCCCAAACAAATGAAGACCAAATACCAAATTTCAGCCATTTCGGTGGAATATTGAGACCACAACCTTCAAAATACGGGAAATAAGGAGGCACTGTTCTCTGGGGGCTATACTAAGGCGTGGACCTATACCGAACGTTTAATACCCCAAATGAAGACCAAATACCAAATTTCAGGCAATTCGGTGGAATATTAAGGCCACAACCTTCAAAATACGGGAAATAGGGAGGTACCGTTCTATGGAGGCTATACTAAGGCGAGGAACAGTACCGACAAGTTTCTGGGGGAACGTTTTGTACCCCCAACGATTACTAAATACCAATTTTCAACAATTTCCGAGGAATATTGAGCCCACAACCTTCAAAACACCAAAAATTGGGAGGTAGCTTCTATAGGCGCTATATGAAGGTGTGGATCTATTCCGTCAACTTTCATATGAAACGTTTAGTACCCCGTATGAAGTCCAAATACCAAAATTCAGCCATTTCGTGGATTATTGTGGCCACAACCCTCAAACTACCGAAAATCGGGAGGTACCGTTCTATGGGTGCAGTATGAAGGCATGGACCTATACCGACAAGTTTCTGGGGGAAAGTTTTATACCCCTAAGGGAGACATAGTACTAAATTTCAGCCATTTCGCTGTGATAATGAGGCTAAAACCTTCAAAATACCGAAAATCGGGTGGTGCCGTTCTATGGGGGCTATATCAAAACGTGGACCGATATAGCCCATTTGCAATACCAAATATCCTAGGAATAATAGAAACTTCCACACCAAATTACAAAGCTCTATCTAAAAAATTTGCGAACTGTATCTTGATTTCAACAGATGAGCGGACGGACGGACCGACATGGTTATATCGACTTAGAAATTTCCCCTAATCAAGAATATATATACTTTATAGGGTCTCCGATGAATATTTCGATGTGTTACAAACGGAATGGCAAATTTAATTATACCCTCCATATTATGGTGGAGGGTATAAAAAGGAACGAGGCGAACGGACGAAATATGGGCTGAAACAGAACATTCTCAGGCTTCATGCTGCGAAATCGAAACCTTGTTCCATGCTGTTCCCTAAAAGTTCTTACTTACTTTGCTGGACCATTACAGAACATTTGTTCCATAAGCCGAACTAAGAAAAGATCTCCAATTCTCTCTGTTTGTTGCTTCGTTTTTTTTGGAATGCCGCGTTTTTCGTTCTCTTTTTCCACTTGTTTGCTCCATAGAAGTCTTGGCCTGCCAGTTCTGCGTGTTCTGCAATGTGGCCCGTAATTATACGCCTTTTTAGCGGGTTCATCATCGCTCATTCTTTTGATATGGTCTAGCCAACGCAGTCGTTGCATCTCGATACGTTTATCTATACTGATGTCGTTGTATAGCAGATACAGCTCGTGGTTTATACGACGTTGATATTCACCACCAACGCAGATTGGTTCGTAAATCTTTCGAAGAATTTTTCTCTCAAACACACCGAACACTGCCTAATTTGCTTGCGCCAGTAACCAAGCTTCGGAACAATACATCAGAACGGGTAGTATCAGTGCTTTGTAAAGCTCTATTTTCGACGAGATGTGCCTTTGTTTTTAAACTGCTTGCTTTTAGCCAAAGTAGAATCTGTTGGCCGATAAAATTCTTTTTATTTCACAACTGATGTTGTTTGTTGTGTTTACGGCGGGTCCGATGTAGACGAAGTCTTTTACTACCTCAAAATTATAGGAACCAACTTCAACAGTAGGTTCGAGCTCTATGGACGCATTGCGCGTCGCCACCATCAACTTGGTCTTCTCGCCGTTTACCGCCAGAACCACTTTAGCAGATTCTCCTTCGACCTTCATAAAGGTATCAGTTACTTCTTTTACTGATCGTCCCATGATGTCTTTGTCTTTAGTTGCTCGCACAATATCCCTGACACTATCTTGTAGGCAATAGGGAGAAGACTTATGTCCTTATAGTTAGAGCATACAGTCTTATCTTATTTCTTTTGGACGGGACACATGTTGCTTATGGTCCAATCGTAGGGTACGCGTTCTTCCTGCCAGAGGGTGCTAACTAGCTGATACATACACCTTATCAGCCTCTGGTTTTGAACAGCTCGTCTGGCAGGCCATTGGCCCCTTTAGCCTTATTATTCTTCGGCCGGTTTATTGCTGTCTTTACCTCATCTTGGCCGTATGGTATACATTCAATACCATCTTCTGGGATTGGATATACGGTATCTTCGTCGTCTTCACTACTATTGGATACCAACAACTTGAAAAAGTGATCTTTTCATATCCTTAGCACACTATCTGCATCAGTTACCAAATTTCATTGTTGGTCTCTACAGGTGGATGTGCCTGTACCATAGACATCAGTTTGATGTTTCACTCTTTGGTGGAATTTTCGGACTTCATTCTGCCTCCTGTGCATGTCGATTTTTTCACACTCCCCTCTTATCCATTTCTCTATTTTTCTTGAGGAAAAGACGTTTCTCCTTTCTCGTGCGAGAATATTTTGACTTGTTTGGTTTCCCTAGTTTCAATATGTTTTCTATCGAATCCCTTATAGAAATTAACAAAAATTGGGGTTTTGGCCAGGAAAAATGATTCCTGAACCATCGTGCTCCGAAGATTTCATTATGGAAAATATATTTTTTATGTAAAAATATCCTCGTCTTATAGAAGTTTTCCTCTTTGAATTATAATTCACCTTATCACATTTGGTCCCCGTATGCAACAAAAAATTCCACAAAATTATTTTTCAATTTCTTTCCTATTGTTGCCACCATCCTTCGCTCCTCTAATTTACTCCTGGCACGGTTGAAATTGTCTTCACACATAAATTGTGTTGTTCGCTTTTTATCTTCATGGCATTAAATTAGTTATGGTTGTCGCAAAAACACAACACTAATGTACAGAGGTATACACCACCTACATATATAAATTCATATGTATAAGTAAATATACATACATACATATGTATATATGAATGTTCACATGAATAGTCCTTTAGCAGTGATTCGTTTTCTTTGTGTGAATGTGTGGGGTAAGATGTGAGCATTTTCTTGTGGATAACTAAAACAAAGGGAAATTCCTTTTTAAAGGGCACTGTGTGACAATTGAATTTTTATCACACACATAAATAAACCAACTACACATATGTACATGTATGTACTCATTAAATTATATAAGAAAACACCGTAAAATCGTTGAAATCAAGCGAAAAGCAAAAAGAAAACTTCAAATTAGCAGTTAATTGTGTACAACATTATTCCCGCCCTTCCCCAACGTTTTGAAGAAAACATGTTCCACATAACAATAAAATGATTAAAAAATATAGTGTGAGAAAATTAATTAAATTAAAATGTTTCATTTGAAAAACGAAACAACTAAAAACTAATAATGTTTACGATTACATAAGACAAAATATATATTGTGATTATGTGATACGCATGAAAAGTGATGATTAGCATTCTTGGAGCGATTAAAATAAGCAGCAAAAGAATTTTAATTTATTTACTTTGAAGCGTTTCAAACATGTTACGCTTATGAAGAGAGTTGGCGGGAAGTTGGGGGTTGGTTATTATATTATTGGATGGTAATGTTTAATATTATTAGCAGATTTAAGAATAAGATTAGGTATTACATTTTTTTTTGTGAGGAATTTGGATAACTTGGATAAACGATTTTCGTATTTAGATAGCGTCGGAAGGTATTTGGCATATTTCTATAAGTAAATATTTCGATAAGTAAAAATTATTAGCGATATTTGTAATAAAAAAAGTATAAATCTTTCTTGGCAGAGATATGTTTTTAGTCTGTAATAAAGAGCCTACGATGGCTACCGCGATAAGAATAATATCCAAAACGGATCCTGACAATCATATAAGTTTAAAGCGTACAAAAAGCCATAACCAGAGCAAAAAAGCAATCCAGTATTGAATTCTGTGAATCGCTAGGCAGCGCCAAAAATACAGCCAGACTGAGTAAAATAATGGCAAAAGGCCACTCAAATCCCACTTATACAAAGAGAAATCAAACTCCTGCGAATTTCTTAAAATTCTTCTTACGACGCACCCCGGTTGCACACCATAGACGAACAATATGACTAAAAAATAACAATAAATCTACACAATGATATATTCTGAAATGTAATAAAAAACTTGAAAATATTTGAAATCAGGTGGCTTTTTGATTACATGGACTTTTAATGCCAAATGACAGCCAATTTATACCGTAAATGTAGACAAAAACTTCAAAATATCTGAAATCGGATGGTACTCTTAAACGAGGTCTGCACGAAAATTATCTGGCCTAGACAACAACGAGTGCCAAACCCTTTGATTTTTTTGGAAAGTTTGAACGTTTTTGGACGTACAGTTTGTCATACGACCATGTGATGTTTTGTTTACAGTGACTTGAAAATATCACTTTGCAAAAAAAGAAGTAATAAAGTATCAGTCAAAAGTGTTGCGGAGGAGGTACTTAAATGAATGGACCGACATAGTCCATTATCGAGTCCAATCTTTTCGATAGATATCGCGCCCAGTGACTTTTGGACCAGTATGACAGGAAGCATGGACTTGTCCACGTAAAACATAATATCGCTGTAAACAGAACCATATCGAACAGCATCGGTATGCATTTCCAAAGGATTTTCGAATATACCCTAAACCGCACTTGGACTGAAATGTTGAACTCTCCTAAGGAGAGGACCGATATGGACATAGTGTACACCATTTTAGTGACATTTTTTAAATTTCGGAGTACGTACCGGAAACTGTGGACCGGTATTGCCCATCTTCGAACTGAAATAGATGTTTGGTCAAAATATGATGAAGGTCAAATTTGTGGACCAAATCGGTTGATCAGTTCAAGAGTTATATGGTGCCATAGGGGTTTTTTCGAGCTGTTTTCTCAAGAAGTATGGGCTAACCCTTAAAAAGCTTTTACCGTCGTAATTGAGGCATCGAATGCAAGTTACTTCAGCAAAAATTAAAGCGATTCGGAAGCAGATCTTTAAGTGAACTTATCCGAAATTTTGTGTGATAGGTACCCGAAGGAGTAGACAAATAAAGTCCATATTCGGACCTGATCTATATCTGGTAGATATATTTGGATGTGCAAAGTATGGACCAAATCGGTCACTCCCTTCAAGAGTTATTGTGCGCACAATTTTCCGAACATTTTTGAACATTTGTGGTGGAGGTACCTGAAGGAGTGGACCGATATGGCTTATCTTCGAACTTAAACTATGTTTGTGCAAAATATTACTAAGGCCAAATTTTGGACCGTATCGGCAGATCCGTTCGAGATTTATCATACAGTATCATAGGGTTTTTTTCTCCTTTCAGGCTATTTTCTCAGGAACTATGGACTTGCCCCTGATGAAACTTGTACCGTCGTATGGGCGGCAGTGAATACAAGTTGTTGCAACAAAAATCAAAGCGATTCGAGAGCAGGTCCTAATCTGAACTTATCCGAAATTTGGTGTGGGAGGTACCCGAAGGAGTGGACCGATTGAGACCATATTGGAACCTCATCTAAGTCTAAGTCTGGCCTCCCGTCGTATGGGAGGCAGTGAATACAAGTTGTTGCAACAATAATCAAAGCGATTCGAGAGCAGGTCCTAATCTGAACTTATCCGAAATTTGGTGTGGGAAGTACCCGAAGGAGTGGACCGATTGAGACCATATTGGAACCTCATCTAAGTCTGGTAGAAATTTCACGATGAGCAAAGTTTGGATCAAATCGGTCCCTCCCTTAAAGAGTTATGGTGCGCACAAATTTTTCCGAACATTTTCGAACTTTTGTGGGGGAGGTACCGGAAGGAGTGGACTGATAAAAGCCATTTTCGAACGTAAACAAAATTTGGACAAAATATTATGAAAGCCAAATTTTGGACCGAATCGGTTGATCCATTCGGGAGTTATCGTGCGCACAAATTTTCCGAACTTTTGTGGGGGAGGTACCGGAAGGAGTGTACCGATATAACCCATCTTCGAACTTAAACTAAGTTTGGGAAAAATACTTTCGTCCAAACATACTTGGGGTCTAAAACCATTATTTCCATGAGGCACATTTTGGCCGTATAAAAGTGTATATACCCTCGTTTGCATAAATGCTGAGGGTATAAAAATGGAATTTTTCTTGTGAACATTTTCGTCCGATAAGTTTTCACAACTTTCTACGTGGATCATAACGGCAAGAGTGCATCAATCAAATTAAATCTTTGTACATATGTCGATAAAGGACCATCCTATAGCTCTATGAAAACCTGGTTTAGTGAATTCAATCGTGGCTGACACTCGCCAAAAAACGAAGGTCGTGACGGTCGCCCAAAAACGGCCGTTGTGCCAGAAAAAAATAAGCCGTGCGTGAACGTATAATGCGAGATCACCATGTTATAAACCGTGGGATAGAGGCATCCTTGGGCATTTCTTCCACCAACTAACATTTGGTATTGCATGGACACCTGGACGAAAAAAAATGATTTTTCTCGTTAGATCCAGCAAAATTGGACAATCGTTCAAAAAAGGCTTTGCGGATTGGTTCAAAGAAATTGTGCATAAAATCGATCGCGGTGCTGCAAACGACGTTTATAAGATCATAATAGACGAAGAATCCAGGATCTATGCTTAGAAACCCGAAACAAAGCAGGAATCGGTCGTTTGGGCCTTCGAAAGAGAGCCAAATCCAACGAAAGAAGCACTTCGAAGCAAAAGGTCGCCTGCTTCTTCAGCAAAATTAACGGTGTGGCGACTATACGGCTTGAGAAATATAGGACGGTTAATTCTGAGTGTTACACTACAATTTGTTTCGAAGCAAAAAGTCGCCTGCTTCTTCAGCAAAATTAACGGTGTGGCGACTATACGGCTTGAGAAATATAGGACGGTTAATTCTGAGTGTTACACTACAATTTGTTTGCCAGAAGTCTCCTGAGAAATTCGAAAAACGAACAAGAGAAGACGAATCATTCTGCAACATGACAATGCGAGCTCTCACACATCGATTCAAACCAGTGCCTGTTTGACCGGACAAAATGTGGAACTGATGGGTCATCCGCCGTACAACCCTGACTGGGGATAAAATTATATCATTTGATTCCAGCAAATAAAGAAAAAATGGGTGGTCAACGATAGCCAGAAGATGCTATAAAAGCGTTAAAAACTCATGTTTTGGAGTGGAAAAAGGGATTCAAGAATTGGTTTGAGCGCATTAAAAACGTATAAATCATGCTGGAGACTACTTAATAAAACAGTGAAACTATTTTTAATGGTAAATATTCGCGTTTTTCATTGCTAGACCAGCTAGTTATCGTTCAGCCCTCGTACAATAAATACTGCCTTCACATCGTCTGCAATTTTTTACCTGAAAAAAAAAAAACGTCTAGGGCATTGCCATCACTTGAAGTACATGGTCAACCTAGTCCCATACACCTTTGAAACCCACTCACATCCTAGGTTCATAATTCTGAAGCCTTCAAAGCAATCACAATTGTGTAGTAGGCGTGTATGTATGTTTGAAATGACTGGTGTCTATATTATGTTTACACAATGTCTGCCGTGTTTTTTTCTTCGTTCCTTTTCTGACATATTATGTTTGATGCTTCTAACCTCACATTCAAATAACTGACACTTTCACAGCCGTTGAGGCAGAGTTGCTATCTGTGTTCCACACTAATAATGATAACTCTGTATATGCTTGAATAGTGTCAGAATATTGAATAGTGTCAGTTTTGTTGGCTTTGTTAGACTCAAACACACGCATCTATGCATCCTTGTCTTATGTCCCGTGAGCGTAAGTGGTGATATTATGATTCCATGCCTACTGCCATTCGAACTACTATCACCGCCAATTCTGCTCTAGTAAAAACTCACGTAGTTGTGACAACCATGTATGCAGAGTCTCACACACACCTCGGCGATACTCATGGACATATTGACATTGCATTTCTATTTAGATAATATCAACATGTCATAAAGTTAATGATGAGAAAAGAAGCATTATGTATGCATACATTTATTTGGCTTGACATTAAAGGTCATAGCAGATGTTGTTGTACTTTAATATCAATAAGGACGAATGTATTGGAGTATGCAGTAATTAGAAGGAAAATGTGTGAGTAAATAGCAAAGCTAGGTTTATATCAGGGAAAAATAGAAAAAATAAATTTAGAGACAAATAGACAAAAAATTGAAAAAATTATAAAAAAATGTCTTTTTTGGTCAGAGCAACAATAGATATTTTAGTCACAACATACAACACCGAATTTGAAAATGCATTCTTTTCTCTGACAATAAAAACACAAAAAGAACCATCGAAAATGAAAATTACCATAATATCACTTAAAATTCAAAAAGTAATTTCAAAATATATTTAATTTTCATATGTATTTTCCATCAACGATATCACCTAACCTACATATGTATATGTTTGTTGATGTGATCATCAATATTGTTAACGGCTCCAATAATACGATTAGGCCATCACCTTACCTTGTATTATTGAAGTACTCACATATATTCTTAAAGGCCCAAAGTTTAAAATTGTCGAAATGATAATACATATTCATATTTAGGACACACAATAGTGTCCGCTATTCTGACAATATATTTATAATACCTATTTTGTTCGTAAAACATTATAAGACCAATTCTATATTTTCTTATTGTGCAAATAAAACAATTAAGCCGTTTCGTTGCTCGTTGTAAACCTGGCTTTATGACCACTATTAAAACGATAGGGGTACTTTCGATAGGTTGCCTTCTCTTCTATTTTTGCCCAACAAAATATATTTACAAATTAATATTTTTAACAGTATTTCCCACCCATAAAATATCATGTAAAATTATGTCTGTTTTAACACTTAAACATTACATTGCATATTCAAAGGGCTTGTACATTAACTATGCACATAAGTACACAAATAACACAAACAACACATGCATAAATACCTCTTGTTTGTGTGTTACTGTAAGAGACTTTCAAATAAACAAAACACAAAGTGTTGTATGTGTTATGTTAAAAGTTTCTGTGTAACAACAAACAATTCAATGTAACAACCCAACACAAGAACGATTATTTATGCAATTATATAAAAACACAGAATAAATATACATACATATGTATGTATGTGTGTGTACTTATACAAACACATAAATATGTAATATCATAGAGAGAGAGACAGAGAAAAATTATGTAAAAATACACTTCATTCATGTGTTATTTTACAATTCACTCAATATTAACACATTCGTCAAAAATTTCACCCTTTGCCATTGACATGAAATTTTCATGCTGTAGTTTTGAAGGGTACTCGTCATCACCTTTTTTTTTGTACATGCCATTTATAAATAAACTTGTAACATTGTAAAGTGTATTTATTAGGGCTATAACCAAAAAAATACCACCACATAGCCGTATAGAGCATGGAAAACTATTATGAAATACGGTGTCAATTTTTCCCTACCGCGAAAAAAGTTTCCGCACCAAATGCATTGAAGTTCTGCAATGCATTTTTTAATTTTAGCTGTTATGACAACATATTTGCTTTTAATTAAAATTTTTATTTTTTTGTAATCTAATTTAAAATCATTATCAAAGCGTTTTGGACCAATTTCTTCTCAAATCGCGCCATTTCGGACCACATTAGGATTTTTTGACACTATTGCAATTTTTGGTTTTTCTTTATAAACTCGTGAATTTTATGTTTACATTTATTTAACCTATCGGACAAGAGAATATGGAGTCATTTGCAACTAATTCGCGAAAGTTACAGGCTGTTTTTGTTGACTTTGCCTGTGAGAATCGTATTTGTTTTCTACAAAAATACAACACCACTACCATGTTGGGAATTTTGTCCTAATAATGAAAACGCGTTTCTAAGACCGATTCTGTGAAAAAAGTTCCCGCACCGGCCCTGATTACTAAAACCCTTTTGATATTTTTTCTACTTAAAATTTTAAATTTGCTTTGTTTGAATAAATATTTATAGAAAAAAATACAATTCTCACAGGCAAAGTCAACAAAAACAGCCTGTAACTTTCGCGAATTAGTTGCAAATGACTCCATATTCTCTTGTCCGATAGGATAAAAAAATATAAACATAAAATTCACGAGTTTATAAAGAAAAACCAAAAATTGCAATAGTGTCATAAAATCCTAATATGGTCCGAAATGGCGCGATTTTAGAACAAATTGGTCCAGAACGCTTTGATAATGATTTTAAATTAGATTACAAAAAAATAAAAATTTTAATGAAAAGCAAATATGTTGTTATGACAGATAAAATTAAAAAATGCATTACAGAACTTCAATGCATTTGGTGCGGAAACTTTTTTCGCGGTAGAGAAAAATTGACACCGTATTTCATATTAGTTTTTCATGCTCTACACGGCTATGTGGTGGTATTTTTGATATTTGCAAAAAAGTGCAAAAAGTTATATCCCTAGTATTTATATATGTACAAATGTAACAAACAATTTCAACAACACAATCCGCCCATTACAATGTATGCATTTTGTCATAGGTGGTACTTCGGCATATGAAATTTGTATGGGAAAATTGTGACAACTAAAAGAGAAACGAACAAATATATCAATATTTGTACATAAATATTGATTGGATTGTAAAGATAAACAACACTAGATGGCATACTTAAATACGTAAAAAAGTAAGGTTAAAGTACCTCAACAAAGAATATTTTTATTAAAATCACTAACACGGTGCTCTTGAACCAACTTTAAATGTTCATAGATGAGAAAAAATAAAAAAAAAATTTCACTATTTTGCTTGGAAACCGCATGTCTTACTACCTAGGTAGTTTTTGCGGATTTTGAAACAGCAATGCTCATAGATGAGAAAAATTCAAAAAAAAAAATCTTGAAAGATTTTTAAATAAATCGTGGTCAAAGTTCACATGTTTTTGCGATTGTTCTTGAAACCTATTGAAATGGGGCTATAAATGTGGTAAATGTGAAAAATTCTCTAGAGGATTGACCGTTATAATTTGTTCCTAGGTTTTACCATTTTTGAGATATAGAAGTTCAGGTCACATTTTTAGGTTTTTTTTATTAGGTTTTTACGATTTTGCTTCCAAACGGCATGTCTTATCGAAACGGGACTGGAGAAAATCTTATAGCTGTGGAAATTCTCTACAAGAAAGACATTCGCTATTTTTTCCTAGGTTGTACCATTTGTGAGATATATAAGTTTAAGTTGGGAAATTGCAGTCATGACATTTTTTATAAGGACATTTTTAATAAGTCCTAATTTGAACTTCTATATCTCAAAAATGTTAAAACTTAAAAAAATATCATAAAGGTAAACCTTGTAGAAAATTTTTATTGCTACAACATTTTTTTAGTCCGATATGGATAGGACCTGCGGTTTATAACGGGTGGTTTTATCTAGGGCTGAGGTACGCTCAGTCGCTGCCAGGGTCGGCCTAAGGTCCCAGAAACCTTAAGTAAAACACGAGTTTTTATAAGTTTAATCTTTATTGTGAACTCTTGGTGTTTGATGAACGAATAATATATGTGTGTGGAGAGTGGATGCAATATTAGTTATTAGTTTAGTTCACTGAGTTCATCAGTAGCTTTCGGCTCGGCAGTTGTCGGTTGGACTCGGCTCTACACGATTCGGGTTGCTGTCTACTCGGGGCAATGAGTAGCTTTCGGCTCGGCAGTTCGTCGGTGTCATGCTTAAGTGTTCCATACGCCATTTTTGACATTTTGAGATAAAGGTACCTTACAAGGTTTTGAACCATGCTCTTTCAGACTTTTTTGTCGGATTTTCTATATCTCTTATAGTTTCTGAGATATTCAGGTGCCAGTATGTTCCATATCCGCTTTGTGACCCAAAAAATCTTGTCGTTTTGTTCCATATGCATAAAGCCTGTCGTATGGAACAAAACAAATTTAAACTTTTTAGTTCCATATCCATGTCGTTTGGCGTATGGAACAAAAAGAGACAAAAACGAATTGTTCCGCACCAAAAATGATGGCGTTTGGAACAAAAAATTGCCCATTTTTGCCAAGTTACGGAAAAGTTTGGCGTATGGAACAAATTGTTTTAAAGGACTTGGTGTAAAAACTAAAGAATAATAGTTTCTAAGTCCAAATATTTTTGAATATTGTATTGTTATATGACAGCGAAAAACTATCAATCGTTTAAACAAAAAATCCCTAGTTTAAAGGCAAAATTTTGATGTAAGTCCACAAAAATATACGCAAAAACGTCCATTCGACTTGAAGCCAACCGACTACAAAAATGGTATTATAAGAAAACCGCCTTTAAAAGTTTTATTGTACCTTAGAAATGCAAAATATCAATCCGTTTTGTCCGATTGAAATTTTTGCCACAAAAAAGTAGTGATAAGTGGAGGCAATCCCTTAACTAAGTGTTAGGGAAACCTAAAATTATGGTCCTTATTGTATTTATATAAGAAAAATAAATGTTTCATTTAATGTCCTGATTTTTAAAACCACAGTAGCACTTTATATAAGGGAGGTGGAACACGATTGATAAAAAGTGTTTTGGTTGAAATGTGACAAAACGTGTTCCATGTGACACAAACTGCCAAAAACACGAAAAAAAGACTCCATGAAACAATTCAGCAACTCTTTGCAATTATAAAAATTGGCCATAACTTCTAGACTATCACAGATATCTGACTAAAATAAACTACTGATATATTCTATGAGTTTAGTTAAGTAGAACTGAGCTCTTAAAGTATTGGATTATTGCACCATTTTTATCCTGTATGGCCTTAAACATTAACTTGAGTTTTTCTCGAATCAGGCAAATGGCGTATGGAACACTTAAGCATGACACCGACGAGTTGTCGGGTGGACTCGGCTCAACACGACTCGGGTCTGGGCAATCGGGTGGTTGTCGGCTCGGCGGTCGTCGGGTGTATGTCTCGAGTCGATGGTATTCGGGTTGCTGTGGGGGAGAGAGGTCGGTAAATATTTAGGAGCTGGCTATGAGCATTGAGCTGGCTATGAGCGTCGAGCTGGCTATGAGCGTTGAGCTTGCTAAGAGCTTGGAGCTTGCTAAGAGCGTTGAGCTTGCTAAGAGCTTGGAGCTTGCTGAGAGCTTGGAACTTACTAGGAGGCTTGGAGCTGACTAAGAGCTTGGAGCTTGCTAAGAGACTTGGAGTTTGCTAAGAGCTTGGAGCTTGCTAAGAGCTTGGAGCTTACTAGGAGGCTAGGAGCTGACTAAGAGCTTGGAGCTTGCTAAGAGTCTGGAGCTTGCTAAGAGCTTGGAGCTTGCTAAGGGACTGGAGCTTACTAGGATCGTATTCGAATCGTAGCTAACGAGTAACGAGACTGCGGACGAGCCACACGTCTTGTCGTACTTTGTCGGCTGGTGATCGACGACTTCGGTGAATAAACCCAGAATACATATTCGGCTAGTTACACGAAGTGAATGAGAATTATTATAAACGGTGGTTATCGTTAATTACCCCCAAGTTAAATTTGTCCACTATACTGACTGTGAAGTGGTGGTTGATGGTAATGGATGTATGTAGAAATACATATATGAAACGGTCACGTTGCAGGTTTCCAAGCAAAATCTTGAAAATTTAAAAAACTCTAAAAATGTGAACTTTGGCTGTTTTTTGAATTTTCTCATCTATGAACATTGTTGTATCAGAATCCGCAAAAACTTCCCAGGTGTAAGCTCCTTTTATTTAAAGTTGTTTTAAGAGCACCATGCTAATGCTATAGTTCGGGTGTGTTAAGTTTAGTTTGTTTACATGTTGAGTTGTTCGAGTTTAGGGAGTGTCAATTCAAATTCAAACTTGGCAAATAAGATCAAGGAAATTGATGAGGATCTGTGGCTAGATTCGAAACAAAAGACTATCCAGAATTGCCTGCCCATTATAAAACAACAGGTTATGTAGTATTTTTTTGGAGCTACTTAAAAATCAACTTACATGTCACCCGAAATACGTCGACAGTCCAAAACAGCATCCGACAAAAAGGGGCACACGTGCCCTTAATGAGAGTAACAACAAAAAAACCACCATTTAGTCTTCATTCAGTAGTTAACGAGGAAGGTTGTACGTCGTTTTTTTCAATAATTTTTAATTTTAGCAATGCAATAACCTACACTATGTTTGTGGAGAGAGCGAAATTTACGCTCTCGATGTCGTATGCGTGTGACCGCACATACTTCATTTGTATGCCGGACCGAACTTTTGATACCCTCCACCATAAAATATTCTGAACTACAACGGAAACATTTTTCGACCACATAGTATACCCCAAATCACTAAATATAGTCAGAAAATGTATCTAAAAAAATGTCGACAGGTCCCTTTATATGGGGGCTATATAGACAATTTTTGGTGGAGAAGTTCTGTGACCACGGGAAACCTCTAATGTTAAATTACAACAAAGGTAAATGTAAACTTCTCAAAAGACCTAAAATCTTTTAATGCAGCCCATACCAAAACATGGACCTAAGCTGACAATTCTTCTTGGAGAAGTTTTGTGAACACTATCGTTATATGGGGGCTATACTAAAATATGGACATACGTTGACAATTGTTGGTGTAGAAGTTTTTCGACCACTTGGAATTATAGCTAGTTCGGTTTAAAAATGTAAATCTGCAAAATACCTAAAGTCATAAGTTACCGTTAAATGGGGATATACCAAAACTTGGACCTTTATTGAAAATTTTTTGTGGATAATTATTGTGACTACTAAGAACCTCAAATGTCAAATCACAGATAGTCCCATGTACCTAAAATCGGAAGTTACCGGGGGTTATACCAACACATGGATTAATGTTTTTAGTGGATAAGTTTCGTGCAGGGTCAAATTACGGGTAGTTCGGTCCAGAAATGAAGCTAAATCACTCTCGAATCCGGAAAATAAGGTGATAGAACTGCTATTACTTTCAACGGCGTTATAGTAACTGATCCGAAGAGGTGCTCGTGTTGTTTTAACCGACAGTTTATAGAGTACCCAAGAGTGATAGGGTGAAGAGGAGTGCGCTACACCGTGTATGGACCTTCTAAGCCGAGAATGTACCACTGCAGATGATGAGCGATTTTGCGAATGCCATCCGAAACGCGAATTCTTTCAAATCGCTGGGTCCACGAGGTTTATCGCGGCACTGAAGCAACCAGGTAAAAATGACAACAGGCGATTTTTTTCTTCTGCCGCTAGTAGCGAACTTTCTCCATGATGAGAATCTGTTCCTCAATCGCCCAGCATCAAAATGGATTCCGCAAAATTCACAGCACAACAACAGCATTACACGCCATATCCACACATATCAGTCGAGGTTTAACCCACCAAGTTCATTTGTCGAATATATTCGACATTTGGCAATGTTTTGACATGGAAAGGGTTAAACCAGAACAGCCCATGCGACCGGCCAGCAATGCCAAGCTGTTCGAGGACGCAGAGAAAACTTTTCTTCAGCCGTGTTTAAACTGATCCTGAACATAGCGGTCATTGGTCCCTTATTCCGGCCACAAACTACTTCAAGACATTCACGGTGCGCCTTAACTAATTTTAAATGAAAGCTGTTTATACCTGGGAAGTTTTTGTGGATTCTGAAACTACAATATTCATAGATGAGAAAAATCAAAAAAACCATAAAAATCGAAGGAGGGATTTTCAAAAAAAAAAAAAATCGCGTTCAAAGTTCACATTTATGGGGTTTTTTTAAGTTGTCACGATTTTGCTAGGGAACAGCAAGCTCTAACGAGGTAGGTTTTACCATTTTTGAGATATAGAACTTCAAATTGGGACAATGTACTGACTGTATCGCCTCCTTATAAAACAATGTCAAGCAGGGTGCACCTTAACTAACTTTCAATGAAAACCGCTTACACCAGGGTAATTTTTGCGGATTCTGAAATAACAATGTTCATAGATGAGAAAAATCCAAAAACAAGAAAAAAAGGCTGGAGGGATTTTTAAATAAGTCGCGGCCAAAGTTCACATTTTTAGGTTAGTTTAGGTTTTCTCGATTTTGCTTGGAAGCGGCAAGTCGTTTTAAAATGGGACTAAAGAAAATGTTGTAGCAGTGATTATCCTCTACAATATTTTCTTTAGTCCCATTTCGATAGGCCTTGCCGAATTCTGAAAACCTAAAATAAACCTAAAAATGAGAACTTTGACCGCGATTTATTTTAAAATCGCTCCAGTGATCTTTTCTTGTTTTTGGATTTTTCTCATCTATGAACATTGCTATTTCAGAATCCGCAAAAATTCCCCAGGTGTAAGCACCTTTCATTTAAAGTTAGTTAAGGCGCACCGTGTATTGGGTGTTGTAATATTCGGTATCATGTTTAAGTCGCGTGGGGAAACCACAGCTCTTTCCGACAAAATCAGAAGTAGGTTCTTAAGTCGTTGGTTGGCAGCACTCGGGGTGCTGATAGATGAATCTTGTTAACGTCTTATAAATCAAAAGGTCGGTCTGCGGTAAGCTATGCGACGTCAGTGTGCTATGCAAATGTTAGCATTACGCAGTTGAAGAAAATTTAAAATGCCGCCCAGAGAACTATAACAGGCTGCCTGCACATGACACCAGCGGACCATCTTCATGAGGAGACGCAAATTTTACGGGTGCATCAACACAACAAGAGTTGTCGAGGCAGTGCCTGCTTAGGTGTTACCGCCATGAATATCCCTGCCACGATCTACTGGGCAGGTTTCCCCCACCCAGACACGTCATAAGAGATCTTCAGGATCGGGAGAGAGAGTGACAGAGAGAGAGAGAGGTCCAAAGGTATAAGTGAAAATCTCTAGATCAACGAACCTATCATGCAGACTTGAATATCATTCACGCTGATGCAGTTTCGATGGTAGTACAAAGGTACTGAGACCACTGTGGTGTTACAACTCACTTTTCAAGGAATAACCTTTCGTTTGGTGTAGGCCTGCCTAGGGGTTTCTGCCGGCTCTTTAATAAAGCCACTGGCAACTAATATTTTTGAATTGCAGGCACTTAAAAATGCCGGTGCAAGTTTTAAATAATAAAATAAATTGTTTTTCAGGTTGCCAACAAATCGGCAGTAAAAACTTGATTGATTTTATTTGACAAATTTCAGTCCTTATATATTATACATAACGGTATTTTCCTAATCTTATTTTCTTAATCCTAGTTTTCTTATTTTCTATCATCCTTAAACATAAACAGTATTTGTTGTTATAAGTAACATATGATCTTAACAGATGATTGAAACAGCTGATGACTGGGATCTAAAGGGATCTAGTGATTGATAATTACATTGATCTACATATGTGATTATTGGGATCTACAGGGATCTGTAGGTGTGAATATCGGTAACAATCGATATCACTACACCACCCCTCATCCATCGCAGCAGAAAAACGCCAGCTGCCATGGCAAACACGAGTGGTTTTAGAACAATTAAGATCCGGACGATGCATCCGCCTTAATTCATTTTGGGCTTGAATTGATGCCACGATACCCATCACATGCCCTGCTGCATTTTCTTAGCTACTCAGCTAATTCCACTCACCTGTTTCCTGATTCTTTATGGACGCAGTCAGTCCAGGTTACGAAATTTTTGAATTTTGACACAGAGGAACCAGAATCAGATAACTGAATAGAATATACGAACGAAAATATTTGCGTTGCAACATCAACATTGCACCCCGGTGGCACCGATTTCCTAATTTGTAGATCTTAGCCGCCTGCTCCAATAAACATTTAAATATGTTTTTGGTGTTTGAGTTTTGAATGAGGGAAAAATCTAAAAATATTAACGAAATTCTTTCATATACATATTTTTAAATTCCACTTTGTTAAATTCCTTCTGTTATTTAATTTTTTTTTCACCCTGCAGACGTACATTTGTGTTTGTAAACAAATCCATTGTGATAAAATTCACTTCGTTTTCAATAAATATTAAAATCAAACTTTAATATTTCACCAATAATGTCAGATTTTAATGGGACACTGATAATTCCTGTTCGATTTCTGCCGCTTGTCAAATTCTTCCCTCTCTTCGTGTGTGTCCACTGACATCTGAACTTCCGTTTACAGCAACAGCAACATCAATTCATATTTTTTCCGATGATGAATGAATGCATTCAGACGGACTCTAGGCGGCTGGAGTTTTCATAAACAATGGTCAAACATCAATCATTCATGAAAGTGTCGAACGAACGAATAAACGAACGACAGGAAGAGGGAGAGAGAAGATAGAGAGTGAATGTGGAATTAAAATAAGTACAATTGGATTTTTGGTATTAAGCGCCATTTGTAAAAAATGCCAGTCGACACAAGTTTCAACATTGTTGTGTGTTGCGTTCAGTTTTTGGCTATAAAACATTTAAAATTAACAGCCAGCCAGCTAGGCCTGGTAGTCGGATAACTAACTGTGTGAGAGGTGTTCATATTGTTAAGTAACAGCTTAAAGGGATGATTATGGAGGGCATGGACTCAGTGTTTTAGCATTGCTAAGCTCCATCAGGCCAACATATGACCCGATAACAACTGTCAATTATTGTTAGACAGAGACACTGACTGTTAGTCATTCACTCACTCACTCACTCGTTCGAATGACAGTCAGTCAAATACACATCGACATACATACATAGATTGTTTGGCCATTCGTCTATGCTGGTATTTGTGTGCCTATTTAATGGTCGATTCCAGGGATAGCATACCAACACATTAGGGTGGAGTATGGCTTGTAACAGTCAATCAGTGGGTTTAAGTCATTTAGCACATTTGAAAGTCACATGGCAGGACACTCTGGATTGATATGGATGAAGTTCTTCCAATTGGGGATTAAATTGTGATGGCATTCCATTATCCATTCTACTTTATGGTTGACATTTACATTTGAAGCCACTGCCAACAGAGTTTAGTGCAGTAATCCAATGACACCCCACGCAGCACAGGCCAATATCTATTGGGAATTTTGCCCATTTAACATTTTGTTCATTAATGAATTTTCATCTGTTTTTTGTTTTTTCGTCCTTCGTTTGGACAACTGACTAACAGCCGCTCGTCAATAAATCACTGTTTGCATTTGTAATGTGATATAATTTTGGACATCAATTGCCAGCCAGCCAAATGCCCTTAGCTACCACATCCGCCAAATATAGCAAACAAAACAAGAATTCATTAGAAAAAGTGTGTGGGTGCAGCTGTGTGTGTGTGTGCGAATGTGTGGAAAGTCCAATGGCAGTGCTTTATATTTCAATAAATTTTAAACTACCCACATAAATAATTTAATCTAGTCGTTAGAGTTGGTGATGGGCGTTGTTGAATAATCACTTTTTTGCAGTAAAATTCAAACCCAATGTCACTGGTCCAAGAATTCTATTTTTCTGAAAATATTTTGTGGTTTGATTTAATTACGACGATTGACAAAATTGAATTCTATGTAACTAATATGTTATGCTCACCCATATATGTACGTTAACGCTTCATTATCATATGCAATTTTTTAGCAAAGCCAAGACACTTTCAGAGAGGATAATGCATAAAATATTTGAGCCCCACTGCACTAAAGCCAAATAGACTTTTAGAACCTCCACTTTACTTCAAGAAACACACCATCCTCGTGAGAACCAAGAGACAGTTTAGTACCCTTATGTCCTTAGCGCCAAAGGGACCCTTGTAACCTCTCTGAACTCTAAAGGCACACACACGTCACTCTCGGGAAAATCAAAGGAACGTTTAGAACCTAACATGATTTTACAGAGAACACCCACAAATATGCTTAGGGCCAAGGGAACTTTTAGAACCCTACTCGACCCTAAAGAGTCACATACAAAAAATATGGCTCAAGCCAAGAGAAGGTTCGTTTTAACACAATAAAACCTATGTTTTGCTCAGGCGAGGGCACACCACTTAATAGAGGGACTGTGCGAGAACACAGACAGTCGTCTGTTTGATATTCCAACAGGGCAAAATATATTTTACGGCTATGCTTAAACATCTCCACAATATTTTAGCTATGAAAATCTTGGCTGCCCATTGTTTCGGTCTATGTGCGACCTACATCGGGCACCGAATCGGTGCCACCGATTATAGGAAGGTCTTATGTAATCGAGCTTAAAATAGAATCTGGATTCGCGAATCCCTTCGGAAATGGTCACACAATAGATGTCAGGAGTGGGGGTATACCTTGGGGTTGTCCTGGACTCGTCCATGTGAGATACTATGACAAGGACTATTTTGATACATGCTGCGAGAACAAAGATCCCCACAGTCCCCAAAACAGCAACCGCACACACCAGTCGTTGCTGTTCTAACCCCTGAAAATGCATACATTTTGCAATTTAATAGCAATTGATTCCTAGGAAATAGTGGACAGGAAACCATGTTTCATACCAACTGCAGCTTACAGCGTTGTGATGGTTAAAACGTACTCAGGAAGGATCGCAACAGAAGTGGAGAAGAGGGGCTAGCTTTCCTAGTGCACCAGTTTGTCCAATACAGACCTAGTTCGCTTGAACCTAGCCTAATAATCCATACATGGAATCTATGGGCCTAGCAGTCAGGTGTGGAACTGCTGACATAGATTTTCTGAACGCATATAACTCGGCAATAAATAGTTGTACTCGAGGTTATAGGCCCAACATTTGTCCATTTTTGGAAGGTCATAACCTACTGATCTTGGGGGTATTTAATGTACATCATTAGTTGCGGCACACGTCGTCAGGTAATGACCAGTGGATATAGCGCCAGCTGAGCAAATTGATAACTCTAAGTTTTGCCTGGCCAAGTACGCCCTTACCAGAATTGGCAATGTGTGCCCCAGTTCACCAGACATAACCATCGTATCAAGTGGTCTGACAAATGACATCACCTGGCAACCCGTAGTTGCTCTTCGGTCAGACCCTCTCCAATTATCTGCTCCATCAGCTGACCGCCCAATTTCATCTCCTCTGAACGTCGCACTTTCATTAATCAAGGGAATAAGGTGATTGGTGAAATAATCACCGCTTCAGAGAACTCTTCAACCCTCCTGATGTTGGGGCAGCAGAAAGGGCTCACTATATGTGCCGGTCGAATACCCGAATTGAGACCAAATTATTCAGTAGAGGATTGACTATTTGTTACGCTAACTGATCAGAAGAGGTGCGAAAGCTACTGTTATCGACAGGTTGCCGTGATGCATTAGATATTTTCCTGTCGAGGAGAAACCACTGAAATCATCCAAAGAGTTGGGTCCGGAAAAAATCGCCGTGATAATGCTGAGAACAGCTGAATGGGCCAGAAGTTGAGTTTTTCACAAAAGTTCTCAAACTGTAGCTAGCCACCCACATCTTACCCGAAGTCTGGAAAATGGGCAGGGTGGTCCCGCCAGGTCCCGAAGCCAGGGAAAAACGTCAGTAAAAGAAAATCTTACAGATCGATTTCGCTTTTATCGCCCGTAGCAAAGACTATAGAGGCTTTACTCCTCCTTTGTGGTTACAATTCATCAAGGCAGCCACATTCCTGCAGGGTCAGACTTATCAAGAAATGGAACATATAACGATATTATAGGCCGTTTACATATAACCGGGTTAACCCAGTGGGTCTGGGTTTCAAATGTCATTTCCATTGTGTATACTTCAAATAAATCCTCATAAAGAAGGTTAACCCTGCAAAAAACTATAATCTAAACGCCGTATAATATCCGATTACAACAATATATAGGGAATATCATACAATAGGGGATATAATGAAGCCAAACAGGCCAATAAGCTCGAATTTTTTAAAAATTGCTTAGCTGGATACTAAATGGGCAATAAGCGTGAGTTTTCTTAAAGATTTTGAGCTGGACCCAAAGTGGCCAATAAGCGTGGATTTTCTTAAAGATTTTAAGCTGGACCCAAAGAGGCCAATAAATGTGGATTTTTTAAGACACAAAGAGGCTAATAAGCGTAGATTTTTTAAGATTTTTTAAAAGATTTTTAGGTGGACCCAAAGAGGCCAATAAGCTAAACAGGCAACTGAGCGTGGATTTTCTTAAAGATTTTTATAGGGACTCAAATATGCAACTGAGCGTGGATTTTCTTAAAGAAAAGTACTACGTCGCATTAGATATTTTCCTGTCGAGGAGAAACCACTAAAATCATCCAAAGAGTTGGGTCCTGACAAAATCCCCGTGATAATGCTGAAACAGCTGTATGAGCCAGGAGTTGAGTTTTTCACAAAACTTCTCAAACTGTTGCTAGCCACCCACATCTTACCCGAAGCCTGAGGACCTGTGTCCCGCCAGGTCCCGAAGCCAGGTAAAAACGTCAGCAAAAGAAAATCTTACAGATCGATTTCGTTTTTATCGCCCGTAGCAAAGACTCTAGAGGCTTTACTCCTCCTTTGTGGTTACAATTCATCAAAGCAGACACATTCCTACAGAGCCAGATTAATCAAGAAATGGAACATATAACGATATCATATGCGGTTACAACAATCAAAAAGTTGTGCTCAAATTGACCGGTTCTGCTATATAGAGGATATCATACAATAGGTGATATAATGGATCCAAAGAGGCAAAAAAGCGCGAATTTTTTAAAAATTGCTTAGTTGGGCCCTAAGACCTGTAGATAGGGCCAGAGCCAGATTAATCAAAAAATGGAACATATAACAATATCATATGCGGTTACCACAACAACCAAAGAAGAGCGCAAATTGGGCAGTTATGCTCCAAAAAAGCCAATAAACAGGGATTATTTTTAAAGATGTTTAGTTGTACACAAAGATATTTTAAAAACTTTTAGTTGGACCCAAAGGGACCAATAAAAGTAGATTTTCTAAAAATGTTTAACTGGACCCAAAGGGACCAATAAGCGTGGATTTTTTAAAGATTTTTGTTGGACCCAAAGAGACCAATAAACGTAGATTTTAAAAAATTTTTAACTGAATCCAAAGAGATTTTAACTGGATCCAGAGGGCTAATAAGCCTGGCTTTTTAAGAGGCCAATAAGCGTGGAATTTTTTTTTAATTTTTAATTGTAAACAAATGGCCAATTGGATGGATTTTTTGAAAAATTTTTAATTTGGACCCAAGCAAAAGGCCAATAAGCGTGTGTAGCCGGCATTCTTAATTCATACTGGCTGAGGGTATATCTCTCTCGGCAGAGCCGACATACGCATCAGATTGCATGCCTTTTGTTTGTCTTCATACTTATATTAACTTTTTTCCACAATCATGGCTTTATCTGACATTAATAATTCGTTCATTCCCCAACACGCTAAGGCATCAGCATCGATTTCCTTTTAGCCGATAGCCTTAGATGCTAGTGCTATTTTTTATATAATTTTATTGTAATTTTTTATTATAATAAATATTTGAAATAAATAAATAAAAATAAATCGATTTCCTTTTGAAAGAGTTAATTGAATTTGAAGCAATAAAACAACATTAATCCTAACTCCCATTCCAATACCATCTAACTTCCCTGCTCCTCCTCTCTGCCAAAAACATAATAGTTTTTCAAAGTTGTTTCTATTTTGTTGTTGTTTTCATGACAAGAAAGAAACATTCAGCCAATACACAATTCAATTCAATCACCAATCGTTGTTGTCCAATGCCGGTCGGTTGGTTGGTTGCTCCCCACAGTATCAAAATAATTTGTTAGTAACGAATGAAAGAATGAATGAATCCCTTGCGTAGAAATGATTCCAAGCATTCTGGTTGCACACACACACTCCTCCGACATACACTCGGACACACATCTATCACATTTGTTCCTCCATTTAAGTATTTATTTAATATTTAATGGTAGTTTGGTATTATTTTCTAGGGATTGACAGAGTTGTGATTGCCATTTCTCATTGTTGTAGCTGTAGTTATCGTTGTTGTTGTTGTAATAGTTATTGTCAAAGTTGTCGTGTGTATGGATGAGTGTGTGCGTTCGTGTTCAATACAAAATGGATTATTATATGTTTTTTATTCATTTATTATTTATATGTTTCGAAAAGTTTTATTTTCATGCTACATCAATGGCATGATGTGCAATTGTTCAATTTTTTTTTGTGGACAAATACAGATTTTGGGCTTATCAGAGACGTAGTGAGAGGCAGTTGTTTTCAATTTTTGCGGAACCCCAAAAGAATTTAGAAATTGTTTCTTTTTTTGTCAAAAGCCGAAAAAATTGCCTTGAAATTTGTTGAGAAGAGAGCTACAAAGGACATGTGCATGTTTGAGGGCATAGAAAAAAATAGATGGGATTTTTTCTTGATTTTTATCGGCACAACAGTTCATTGTTATTATCCTTGTTGATGTTGTTCAAGTGAAAACGACAACTAGTATGTGTGTGTATGGCGATTGCTTCATGTTCGTGTTGTTGTCTTTTGTGACCTTTTAGTATCCTTGTCCTAAACAACAGCAAAAAGAATTTTTAGTACAAAATAAAAATAACAATAACAACTGTCGCGTCGAGTGTTCCAACAATGTGATAATATTGTATACGGCCTCAATGGGAGTTGGACATCTCGAATAGCAGCACGAGCATCAGCATTGCCATTCCCCAAGAACCCTAAGAAAAAACGAGTACGCAATCATTCATTGATTGAGAGCTTCCAATGAAAAGCAAAGACAGCCAGCTTTTGTCCAGGGAATTCAATAAAAAAAGAAACAACAACAAAAGCCTCAACATCTAAGCGAAACATGAAATTCCACTGCAGTAGATTCTTAAATTTTCAAGTGATTTATTGCTATTCCACATCGACAACAACAGCAATAGCATCAAGCAGCAGAATGATGATATTGGATTTTCCTTTCGTTGAAAAAATGCAATTGTGATAAAAAAGATTTTCGTTTTTTATTATTTTCCAAATTGAAAAATATGTGTCTTTAATTTGGATAAATGTTAAATAAGGAATAGAGAAAAAATTTTATAAAACGACAGATGTTTATTAAAACAAGTAAGAACGGCGTTAAGTTCGGCCGGGCCGAACTTGTTATACCCTCCACCACAAGTTGTATTGAAGTAAAATGGAATAATTAGTTTCCTTTCGTTATGAAGAAGACTTAATACTAAATTTCAGCAATTTCTGTAAAACAATGTGAGGCACCATTCTATGGGGGCTGTTTCAAAACGTCGATCTATACCGACAAATTTCTGACGCAAAGTTTTTAGGCTCAAAGAAGACTAAATACCAAATTTCCTATATTTCGGTAAGATAATGTGGCTAAAACTAAAAAAATACCGAAAATCAAGAAGTAAGCTTCTATGGGGATATAGGAAGACCTGGACCTATACTGATAATACACTTCTGGAATATTTTATAACTCTTGGAAGACGAAAAAACGAATTTCAGCCATTTCGGTTGGATATTGACGTCACAATCTTCAGTATTACGAAAATCCGGAGGTACCGTTCTATGGGGGCTATATCGAAACGTGGATCTATACCGACGAATTTTAGTCAGAAATGGGGCAATATGAAAGCGTGGACCTGTACAGACAAATTTCTGGCGAACAGTTTTATATCACATTGAAGACTAAATACCAAATTTCAGCCATTTTGGTGAAATATTGAAGACACAACCTTCAAAATACGAAAAATCGGGAGGTACTTTTCCATGGGGGCTATATGAAGGCGTGGACCTATACCGACAAATTTAAAGGGAAGTTTGAGTAACCCCAACGAAGTCTAAATACCAAATTTCAGCCATTTCGGTGGAATATTGAGGCCACAACGTTCAAAATACCGAAAATCGGGAGGTACCGTTCTATGGGGGCTATATGAAGGCATGGACCGATACCGACAAAGTTCTGTGGGAAAGTTTTATACCACCAACGTAGACTAAGTACCAAATTTCAGCCATTTCGGTGTTATAATGAAACTAAAACCTTCAAAATACCGAAAATCGGGAGGTACCGTTCTATGGGGGCTATATTAAGGTGTAGACCGATGCCGACAAAATTCTGGGGGAAAGTTTTGTACCCCTAAAGAAGACTTACTTACTTACTTACTTAGTTGGCCCATTACAGAACATTTGTTCCATAGACCGAACTAAGAAAAGATCTCCATTCCTCTCTGTTTTTCGCTTGACTTTTTGGAATACCGCGCCTTTCCATTTCTTCATCCACTTGTGTGCTCCATCGAAGCTTAGGCCTGCCGATTCTGCGTGCACCGCCATGTGGCATGTATGCATACGCCTTTTTAGCGGGTTCATCATCGCTCATTCTCATGATATGGCCTAGCCAACGTAATCGTTGCATCTCGATACGTTTAACTATATGCATGTCTTTGTATAGCTTATATAGCTCGTGGTTCATACGACGTCGATATTCACCGTCAACGCAAATCGGCCCCTAGATCTTTCGAAGAATTTTCCTCTCAAACACACCAAGCACTGCCTTATCTGCTTGCGCAAGTACCCATGCTTCGGAGCCATACATTAGCACGGGTAGTATCAGCGTTTTGTATAGTGTTATTTTTGTTTGACGAGATGTGGCTTTGTTTTTAAATTGCTTACTTAATCCATAGTAGCATCTGTTGGCCAATACAATTCTTCTTCTTATTTCACAACTGATGTTGTTTGTTGTGTTTATGGCAGTGCCGAGGTAGACGAAGTCTTTAACTACCTCAAAATTATAGGTCCCAACTTCTACGGTTGGTCCGAGCTCTATGGACGCTTTGCGCGTCGACACCATCAATTTGGTCTTTTCGCCGTTTACCGCCAGACCCACTTTCGCAGATTCTGCTTCGACCTTCCTAAAGGTATCAGTTACTTCCTTTACTGATCGTCCCATGATGTCTATGTCATCAGCATAGGCAAGTAACATGTGGCTATTGGTGTAAATTGTGCCATTTTTTTTGACATTTGCATCTCGTATTACCTTTTCCAGCAAAATGTTGAATAGGTCACACGAAAGGCTGTCTCCTTGTCTGAAACCTCTTTTGGAACAAAATTCTTCGGAGAGGTTCTTTCCAATTTTAACTGAGGACCTAGTATCAGTTAGAGTCATCTTACAAAGCCGGATGAGCTTTGCGGGAATACCAAATTCAGACATTGCATGGAATACCTTTGATCGGAGGGGACTGTCGAATGCTGCTTTATAATCGACAAAAAGGTGAAATGTGTCGATCTGCATCTCTTGGGTCTTCTCTAGGATTTGCCGCAGGGTAAATATCTGGTCAATGGTGGACTTGCCAGGTCTAAAGCCACATTGGTATGGTCCAATTATCTTGTTGACCATAGGCTTTATTCGTTCGCACAGTATCCCTGACACTATCTTATAGGCAATAGGGAGTAGACTTATGCCCCTGTAGTTGGAGCATACAGTCTTATCTCCTTTCTTGTGGACGGGACATAGGATGCTCAGGTTCCAATCGTCGGGTACGCGTTCTTCCTTCCAGATGGTGCTAACTAGCTGATGCATACACCTTATCAGCGCGTCGCCTCCGGTTTTAAACAGCTCGGCTGGTAAGCCATCGGCTCCTGCTGCTTTATTATTCTTCAGCCGGTTGATTGCTGTTTTTACCTCATCTTGGACGGGTGGTATACATTCTATACCATCTTCTGGGATTGGATCTGCGGTATCATCGTCTTCGCCACTATTGGATACCAGCAGATTGGAGAAATGTTCCTTCCATATCCTGAGCACGCTATCTGTATCTGTTACCAGATTACCTTGCTGGTCTCTACAGGAGGATGTGCCTGTACCAAAGCCATCTGTTTGATGTTTCACTCTTTGGTAGAATTTTCGGACTTCATTCTGGCTCCTGTACATCTCGATTTTTTCACACTCCCGCTTTTCCATTTCTCTCTTTTTCTTGCGGAAAAGACGTTTCTCTTCTCTCCTTTTCTCCCGATATCTCTCTCGTGCGCTACGCGTTGCTACTGATTGTAAAGCTCTATATGCCGCATTTTTATCTTCGGTAGCAGCACGACACTCCTGGTCATACCATGAATTCCTTTGTGGAGGTCTCTGGAATCCAAGTATGGATTTTGCGGCTGTTTGCATGGAGTGGGCAATATTTTGCCATTGTGTTGTTATGTTATCGGGACAAGGAGTGCTCGCGTTAAGCAATTGGGCTAGTTGAGTGGAATATGCTGTGGCTATCTGTTGTGTTTGCAGCCTATCGATGTCCAACTTCCGCGTTGTGTCTGTTCGTGCTTTATTTGCAACGTTTAGACGGGTACGTACCTTTGCTGCAACAAGATAGTGGTCCGAATCAATGTTTGCGCCTCGGAACGATCGTACATCCAACACGCTGGATGAATGTCTTCCATCTATCACAACATGATCAATTTGATTACTTGTTCTTTGATCTGGGGACAGCCAGGTGCCCTTATGAATATCGAGATGCTTAAATCTGGTACTGCTAACTACCATGTTTTTTGCAGCTGCAAAGTCTATCAGCCTCATACCATTGTCAGATGTTTCACTGTGGAGACTGAATTTCCCGACTGTTGGGCCAAAGATATTCTCCTTTCCAATCTTTGGTCTGTTCGTCCTTTTCTTCAGTGGGAGCATGAGCGCAAATAAAGCTGATGTTGAAGAATTTAGCTTTTATTCGAATTGCAGCAAGTCTTTCATTCACTGGGGTGAAGCTGGATACCAGATGTTTTAGTCTCCGACTGACTACGAATCCGCAACCAAACTCATGCTTTACGTCATGGCAGCTATAATACAGTGCGTCACCTTTAGGTGTTGTTGTGACGCCTTTCCCAATCCATCGTATTTCCTGTATGGCAGTAATATCGGCCTTGTACTTTTCAAGTACGTCTGCCAATGCGAAGACTGCACCTTCTCTATAAAGAGTGCGAACATTCCAGGTGCAGATTCGCAGATCATGGTCCTTAAAACGTTTGCGGGGTTCGTCAACTTTAGAGGGGTTTGTTTTTCTTTTCTTTCGTTTTTTCATAGTAGGCTGTTTTTTTCTAGGGGAGGGTTACTAACCCGACGCCCAAACCCAAGTTTTTAACGTTCTTATGGGTGAACGCGCGGCACATGTTAGCTCACTACCTTTAACGGGTGTTAAAGGCAGTTCCCCAGGTGACACCACGGGGAGGTCAGTGTCCACTTGAGATGAAAGAGGGACCAAGATAAATCCTGGGCTTTGCCATGTTAAAACCGGTCAGGACCGTTCCTTGGTATCTTCCATCCCCTACGTCACCCCCTAAAGAAGACTACGTACTAAATTTCAGCCATTTTGGTAGGATAATGAAGCCATTTTGGTAGGATAATGAAAATACCGAAAATCGGGAGGTACCGTTCTATGGGGGTTATATGAAGGTGTGGACTGATACCGACAAAATTCTGGGGGAAAGTTATATACCCCTAAAGAAGACTACGTACCAAATTTCAGCCATTTTGGTAGTATAATGAAGCTAAAACCTTAAAAATGCCGAAAATCAGAAGAAGTAACCATTCAAGTGCTATGATATTCAATACCACTTTCACCCACAAGAACGTAAAAAGTCTTGGGTTTAGGATTTGGACAAGTAACGCAACCAACAAAAAACTACTAAACAACTAATGTTGACGACAATTACAATTGTTTAAGAACTGCAACATCGGAACATTCGACCCTATTCCTCTAATGAAAAATGAGATGGAACAGGGAAGTCACAAGACATGCGTTTGGCTGTGGGGTTGTATTTTCCTGAAGATAAAACATCTCTTTTACAGCTTCACACCGGTAAACTACAATTGACACTTTGGGTGTAAATGATTCAAAATCAGTCTAACATGAGCCCATATACGAGGGGAACCTAGAAAACTTTCTGGCCTAGGAAGTATCGCCAGGCGTCGTTTAACATTTTCTTTTGGAAAGTTTGACAGTTCTTAGCCTAAGCGTACTCAGAACAGTATGACATACGACCATGTGTTGGGTTGATTGAAGTGGCTTGATTGAGACGCATCCAAAATATGGTTTTTGCACAAATCCAAAAGTGGCTTTTTTGAGCGATTGACCGATTTTGCTGGATCTAGCGAGAAAAATCCAATTTGCGGCCAGGTGTTCATGCAATGTTAGTTGGTAGAAGAAATGCCCAATATCCGTTCACGCACGGCTTTATTTTTTTCTGGCACAACGTCCGATTTTGGGCGACCCTCACGACCTTCGTTTTTTTGTGAGTGTCGGCCACGATAGAATTCATTAAACCAGTTTTTCATAGTGCTATGGGATGGTCCTTTATCGACACACAAATAATTAATTTGATCGCTGCACTCTTGCCGTGGATATCCACGTCGAAAGTTGTGAAAAAATATCAGACGAAAACGTTCACAAGTAAATTCCATTTTTTTGGCAAAATAATTTTTTTAATTCACTGTAAACAAGCCAACACATGGTCGTATGTCCAACTGTCCTGAGTACGCTTAGGCTAAAAACTGTCAAAAAAATGTCAAATGACGCCTGGCGACACTGCGTGTTACATACGCCAGAAAGTTTTCGGTCGTAGTAAGTCAGTATAGACATTGGAGGTAGTGAGTCAATAGACACATTGTAAGTAGGGAATCAATAGTTCATAAAGGATCATAAGGTATCTATTGTTGACAAAGTGTTGACATAGTCACCATAATAGTAGATAAAGTGGTGACATGTCGGCTTGACTTGACTTTCGATTTTTTCTTTATCAGCGTAAAATTCTGAATCGATATATGCATTTCCGTCCGAGATAGGATGCTGAAATTTTGGATTTTTATACCCTCCACCATAGGATGGGGGTATATTAAGTTTGTCACTCCGTTTGTAACTACTCGAAATAATCATTGTAGACCCCACAAACTATATATATTCCTGATCAGCGTGCAATTCTACATCGATATAGCCATGTCCGTCCGTCTGTCCGTCTGTGGAAATCACTCTTGCGTCCGAACGGAT
Source organism: Musca autumnalis (assembly GCF_047663935.1). NCBI lineage: Eukaryota > Metazoa > Arthropoda > Insecta > Diptera > Muscidae > Musca > Musca autumnalis. Next base: position 153,309,000 of record NW_027412088.1, on the reverse strand, counting down.
TGACGTAGGTGGATGAAATTTTGGGAAAATCTAGTATTTGTACGTAGGTCTTTTGGTATTGAAAGCGGGCTATGTAGGTCAACGCTTTCGTATAGTCCCCATACAAAATGAGGCATGACGCGTCGTCGTCTCCTGAGGCCAAAAAACATTCCTACCAAAGTTGGTTTATATAGGTCCACGTTTTGGTATAGCCCCCATATAACGCCCCATATAAACTACGCGTCAATTTAATATATTTTGAATGTGTATTTAGTCTTCGTTGGGGGTATAGAACTTTCCCCCAGAAATTTGTAGGTATAGGTCCACGCCATCATATAGCCCCCATAGAACGGTACCTTCCGATTTTCGGTATTTTGAAGGTTGTAGCCACATTAATCCACCGAAATGGCTGAAATTTGTGGTGGAGGGTATAAAAAGTTCGGCCCGACCGAACTTAACGCTTTTCCTACTTGTTTTGTTTGCAGGCGTGATAAGTTCAATGATGTGCTATATCGGTCCACGTTTGGTATAGACGACACATAACGGTATCGCCAGATTTCGGGTAATTCTACGTTTTTAGTCACTTTTTCAGACCGAATTAGATATTATTTGGCATTAAGTTTCCCTAAGGGCCACGAAACTTATTGAACAAAAATTATGGACATGACTGATACTTTCTTACTTGTTTTTTTATACCCTCCACCATAATACCATAATATGGGGGGTATAATTAAATTTGTCATTTTTCTTTTGCAACACATCGAAATAGTCATCGGAGACCCTATAAAGTACATATAATCTAGATCAGGGTAAAATTCTAAGTCGATATAATCATGTCCGTCTGTCCGTCCATCCGTCTGTTGAAATCAAAATACAGCTCGCCATTTTTAATACACAGCTTTGTAATTTGGTATAGGAGTTTCTATTACTCCTAGGATGTTTGGTATTGCAAATGGGCTATATCGGTCCACCATTTGATATAGCACCCATAGAACGGTAAAACCCGATCTTCGGTATTTTGAAGGTTTTAGCTTCATTATCACACCGAAATGGCTGACATTTGGTATTTGGTCTTCGTTGGGGGTATACAACTTTCCCCCAGAAATTTGTTAGTATAGGTCCACGCCTTAATATAGCCCTCATAGAACGGTACCTCCCAATTTTCGGTATTTTGAAGGTTGTGGCCTCAATATTCCTCCGAAATAGCTGAAATTTGTATTTAGTCTTCGTTAGTCGTATAAAATGTTCCCCCATAAATTTGTCGATACAGGTCCACACCTTAATATACGCCCCATAGAACGGTACCTCCCGATTTTCTATATTTTGATGGTTATGGCCTCAATATTCCACTCAAATGGATGGAATTTGTTATTTGGTCTTCATTTGGGGTATTAAACTTTCCGTATCAAATTTGTCGGTATTGGTCCACCTTTAGTATAGCCCCCATAGAACGGTACCACCCGTTTTCGCATATATCGGTCCACCTTTTGATATAGCTCCCATAGAACGGTACCACCGATTTTCGGTATTTTGAAGGTTTTAGCCTCATTATTACACAGAAATGGCTGAAATTGGGTACTTAGTGTTCGTTCCCCTAGAAATTTGTCGGTATAGGTCCACGCCTTCATGTAGCCTCCATAGAACCGTACCTCCCGATCGGTATAGGTCAACGTCTTAGTATAACCCTCATAGAGCGGTACCTCCCTATTTCCGGTATTTTGAAGGTTGTGGCCTCAATATTCCACACAAATGGCTGAAATTTGGTATTTGGTCTTCATTTGTCAGTATAGGTCCACCCTTAGTATAGCCCCCATAGAACGGTACCACTCGTTTTTTGGTTTTAGCCTCATTATCATATTGAAATTGCTGAAATTTGGACTTAGTCTTCGTTGGAGGTAGAAAACTTTCTCCCAGAAATTTTTCGGTATAGGTCCACGCCTTCATATAGCCCCCATAGGACGGTACCTCCCGATTATCGGTGTTTTGAAAAATGTGGCCTCAATAATCCTCAGAAATGGCTGAAATTCGGTCTTCGAAGGGGAGTATAAAACTTTCTCCCAGAATTTTGTCGGTATAGGTCCACGCCTTCATATAGCCCCCATAGAACTGTACCACCCGTCTTTTTGGTATTTTGAAGGTTTTAGCCTCATTATCACACCGAAATGGCCGAAATTTGGACTTAGTCTTCGTTGGGGGGTAAAAAACTTTCTCCCCGCCTTCATATAGCCTCAATAGGACGGTACCTCTTGATTTTCGGTATTTTTTAAGGCTGCGGCCACAGCAGCCAACCGAAATGGCTGAAATTTGGTATTTAGTTTTTGTTGGAGGTAAAAGCCTTTCTGACTGAAATTCGTCGGTATAGGTCCACGTTTTGATATAGCCCCCATAGAACGGTACCTCCCGATTTTCGTAATTCTGCAGGTTGTGACATCAATATCCCACCGAAAGACTGAAATTTGTTATTTAGTCTCCCATGCGGTTATAAAATATTCCAGAAGAGAATTATCCGTATAGGTCCGCGGGTCCCTATATCCCCCATATAAGCGTACCTCTCGATTTTCGGTATTTTGAAGGTTTTGCCGAAATATCGGAAATTTGATATTTAGTCTTCTTTGAGTCTTAAAACTTTGCGCCGGAAATTTTTAGGTATAGATCGACGTTTTGATATTAGCCCCCATGGAATGTATCTCCCGAATTGCGGTATTTTGAAGGTAGGCCACATTGTTTTTGTGCGCTATAATTCTCGAAGGCTGTGGCCGAGATGGTACATGCTTTACACATCGTAATATTTTTGCAAATCTTAGATAAATTTCGAATATGGACTATGTTAGCCACACCTTCGGGTACCGCCCCCACAAAAGTTCTAAACTTTTCGCTAAAATGGTATGCGCTATATCTGTTGATAGTTTTTATTTATTTTTTTTAATTTGCATGTTTGTTTTATTCTTTTATAATCCTATTTTTATTCACGTTTTCTAATTTCCAATTTGTATTAAGCTGGATATGTTTTTATAGTCTGATTCCTGCACTATGATTTATAAGATTCCTTATCTTGTTGTGTAGGTAGTAACAAATAAATAAATATACACTTTCATACGGACAAATGAGCAATCATTTTGGTTCAATCATTGAATCTCAATGGACAAGTTCATACTTCCTGACGTTGAGGTTCAAACCTATAAGTTATACGGTGACCAGCTGAAATGACTGCAGGGTGGGCTATCTATATATATTCTCAATCTTCGGCTTGAAAAAAAAAACAGATACTCTTTTGGAAAGTTTCTTCTCATAATTTTTTTTTTTTTTTTTTGATTAGAATTAGAGATAGCCTACTGAACACTGTTAGCCGATCCGATTTTTAGCGGAGGAAAATAGTCAGTCAAGAGACTTAAAAATCTGAAGGATCACAAAACATGTACTCGAAAGATACATATCTATTTATCCGAGTTCAACACAAGACCAAAGTGTAATAATATCAGCAGATGATACAATTGGTGGTGTTAGTGATAACTATGTATAATAGCGTGTGTTGGTCTTTGGTTGGTAGTGTTGGTAACGGGGGACATTGTAAATGGTTTATCTCATCTACATATGTACATATACTGTTATATTTACTGCTTACCATGTGTGTTGGTGATGTTGGCATTAGAATTTATGTAATGATGCTTGTTGTAGTTACTTTTGCCAATGACATACTGATACCCACACATGCACATAATCAAACTCAATGATGTTATCTTGCAAAAGACGTTTTGGCATTCTTTTGTCGTCATGGTCGATGCTACACTCACTCACTGCACAATCTGCTTAATTTTGGTTTTCGTTGTTCTTCTGGCTGGGGATAATTGACATTCTGATTTAGATGCTGCTGCAATGCGGTTAAGACCACTTAAGAATTCATTCGTTGTTGTAATTGATATGTATAAACAGCTGTTTACTTAAATTGAAGTCATGGCCCACACACACACACAGGCACACATCCATTGGGGCAATAGCTAAAGTGTGCCAAATGAGAGTTTTTCGAAAAAGGGCGCATTTACTTAACATGGAAGGGTTATTAAAAAGGAATGACTTTGTAAAATGGTTCAGGTGGTGTAATTAATAATTCCCATAAATAAAAACATTCAGGTTTAGATCATGAAAGGCGGTCAATTTTCATATTATAAGCATATATATACAAAACAAATTTGAATAAATTGCTCCCTTTCCAATCTAATAACCCATTCAACCCATTACAATCTCCTATACATATTGTACCGATTGACTATTCCCTATAGACAAATATGGATTCATTTACATTATAGCTTCTGCTTAATTACAAACCTTAGCTTTAGATTACGAAAAATGTAAATGAGTGTGCCTTTGTGTTACGAACAAAGGACACTTTTGGGGATTTTGGGTCAAGAATAATTACCTCTGAATTGCATAATTTGAGATGTTCGCAGTTACTTTGACCAGTCTCATTATTCGTGTCAAATTCATGTGCTACCCAATGACGACGAAGACTATTACAATAAATTAAAATTACAAAGTGGTGTCGTGCATGTAATTGGCATGTGAATCAATCTATATGTCGTTTAGATGGAAACCAAACTTTCACGTATGTAGCAAGGGGCTGGACTAAGAAGTTAAATAAATGACAGGAGCCTTGTAGGTTAAAATTTTAAATTTCTTAGAAGCGTTTTATTAATGAAGATATATCATTAGACTCAGGACTGCTGTAAGTCTTTTGGTTCGTGCCTGGATGGAGGGTGTGTTCGGCTTGTCACATCCGCATCCGTAACACTCATACTTCAGTGAGTTGCAATAGATGTCGGAAGTTTGCTGCATGCTGCGGAAAAATACTGCAGTTTACAGCGTTGTGATGGTTACAACGTACTAATGAGCCATTACACCAGAAGTGCAAGTGGTGGACGAGCGTTCCTTTTGCACCAGTCAGTTAAATACAGACCCACCTCGCTTGAGGCTGGCTATAATAACCCATACATGGAATGTTGCGTTAGCAGTCAGTTGTGGAACTGCCGAAGTACTGTTGCTTAACATATACATCCCTCAAATTAATAGCTGCACTCCAGGTCATAAGCCTAACATTAGCCCGTTTTTGGAAGATAATAACCGACTGGTCTTGGGGGACTTTAATGCCCATAATTAGTTGTGGCATTTGGTCCTAGGTAAAGATCAGAGGGTTATAGCACTGGCTGACCGGATTGATAGCTCTACGTTGTGCACAGCTAATGAGGACGCCCAGATTTAGCGCAGAGTGCCATAGTTCGCCGGATATAAACATCGTGGTTTGACAAATAACGTCATCTTTCAACTCGTCGTTTTTCATGGGTCAGAGCATCTCTGAGGTAGAGTTGGTTAACGTATACACCCCGCGCATTAATAGCTGAACTCAAAGTTTTGTGGCCCAACATTAGTCAACTTTTGGAAGGTCATAACCGACTTGTCTTAGGGGACTTAAATGTCTGCCATGAGTTGTGGCATTCCCTCTGAGGTAATGACCAAAGTGGTTAGCGTTAGCTGTGCAGATTAATAGCTCCACGTTTTGCGTTTTGTTTTCAATGAAGACGGCCCTACCATAATGTGAGGAGAGTGCCATAGTTCGCAAGACAGAACCTCATATTAACTGGTTTGACAAATGACATCGGCTGGCAACCCGTCGTTTCTTTTGGGCCATACCATCTCCCTATAATCGTCTCCAACAGCCGATCGCCCTACTTTATCACATCTGAACGCCACCCTTTCATTAATCAGGTGAAAGCTAATTGGCCTAGTTTCAGGAATTAATCAAACACCTTTTCAGAGAACTGCCCAACCTTTTAAATATTCGGATAGCAGAACGGATGTTCCGGAACATCGTCACAGATGCAACCGTTCGCTATGTACCTACTGGTCGAATGCCCAAGACCTAATTTCCCAGCAGAGACCCTGATGGAATCTCCATGATAATGCTGAAACATTTGGATGAGTCAGGAGTGGGGTATCTCACTAAAGTCCTCAGCTTAAGCCGCTCGCCACCCTCATTGTTCCCGAAGTCTGTCAAGCACTCCCCGCTGTTTGAGGACATTGAGCGGACAACCCTCCGGCCAAGTCTGAAACGTTGCATAATCAAATTATATGTGTGGAATTCAGGAACAAGAAGTCAAAACCCCGTAGAGTGAAACAGGGAGTTCCCCAAGGTGGAGTGATATCTTCTAAACTATTTAATATTTACCTCTCCTGTATTCCGCCCCCTCCAGATAGCATCGAGTTCATAAAGTATGCGGATGATTGTACTATCATGGCGTCAGGTATCCCCTTTGATGACATCGTGAGAGACTTAACTCCTATTTAACCGATCTTACTACATTTTTCCACGCGAGGAATATACAGATATCCGTCACTAAATCTACGGCCACTCTGTTCACCACATGGACGGACCAATATAGAAGAGAGTTAAATCTCGTGGTCGATGGAAGCAGAATTCCGACCACAAACTGACCCAAAATTCTAGGGGTCACATTCGGCACTACGTTCACGTCGTCCGCGCATGCCGCAGCTATCTGCGACAAACTAAAAAGTAGCAACAAGGTCCTGAAGTCCCTATCCGGCAGCAATTGGGGTGCAGATAAAAACCTTGTTGACTACATATAACGCGATAAGTTGGTCTGTGGTAAGCTATGTGGCTCTAGTTTGGTTCCCGGGATTATGTGACACGCAGTGGAAAAAGATTCAGAATGCCGCCCTGAGAACAGCAACAGGATGCCTCCTCATGTCTTTAGTGGGCCATCTACATGAGGAGGCAAAGATTCTTCCAGTACAGCAACATAATGCCATGCTCTCGTTGCAGTACTTGCTCGGGTGTTACCGTGAGAGTCATCCTTAACGTAATCAGACATGTTAGGGAGGATTTAGATGAGAGAGAGATAGGTCTAATGATATAAGAGAAAACCGTTAGATAGGGCCAAGGATTAATGACAGCGTGCAAAACATCTGCCCAGCATGCGGTATAGGTCCACACAACACACTGCATCTTTACAACTATTCTGCCAACTAACTCCAGTAGCTTTTTTCTTAAAGCCATCGATGCCACCACATTCGAAGACATGGTAATTGAGGTACACCAGGATTTAGCAGGGAAACGAACATACATATCAAAATCATATCAAAATCCGTTTAAGAATAGAACAACAACAGAAATAACAAATCGCAGCCTGTGGATGCGCCTTTTAGCACTCACAATTTGTTGTCAAAGGGCGGAATCTATCATTAAAGCTGCGAAAAACTTGGTGTCATCTATTCCAACTGAATTTTCCTCATTAATTTAATTACTATAACAATTATCAAATATTGTAGCATTATAATATACCTTCCTTAACCCTCTCAATATTCAACAACGCTCTGGAGAAAAACCAAAAAAAAATCGCTGACAATCATAAAACAGACAGCACAACTTAAAAATGCATTTGCCAAAAAATTTACAAACATCATATAAGCAGACTAGCTAAGAAAATCTCTTGGCCAAAAAACAAAAACCGGCGCACTACATCTCACTGCAAACACATACAAAGAAATGCAACATTTATTCAAGGCATTCAAAAAAAACTAAACCCATAGAAGTCACCACAGCTGTGAAAATGGATTTGTATTTTCGACTTTATGTTCTTCTGGCCTTACGAAATCAATCCCCCAAGCTAGTTGCTGCCTTGCTTTGGAATGCTTGTTAATGGTTCGAAACGAAATATGAACCGAAACAATAACAACAACAAACTGTAGCTAGCTAGCTAACTACCACTAGCTGAAAAAAAAGAGTTGATTCTAAACGAAAAAAAGCACAACACAAGACATGGCCCAAATCCAATGTGAAATCTTGTGGTTTATGCATACGTTATGGATGGGTTAGTATATGTGGATATGTTCACATTCAAACAATGATGCTCTCTTTTGCTGCAGATAAAGAGTTAGGCTTAAAAGAAGAAGAAGAATCAGAAAAAAGAAACAGATGAAAACGGAAAAACAAGCAGACAATAAGCATACTTGAAAAATTTATGTAGCATATTAAGAGGCGTCGTAACATGTCCCAGAGATTATTTACCCGAAAAATATACGAGCTAGTTGTAGTTGTTTTGTCTTGTCGATGGGACTCTACCTCTTTCTTCATTCTTAACCACCACACACATCCTTTGCCCTGTTTTGCATCACTTCCTATTACCAATGTTTTGTCGTTTGTTCGTTGCTTCATTGTCCTTAGAGTGTTTATTTCTTGGCACATTGAAAAATCATTGTATGCGAATGAATATTGTCTTTTATTGCTTTCAGTTGCCATGGGAAGTTGCAACAACTACAGTCATACTAGCATGGGCGTGTGTATGTGTGTCTGTATTACAGAAGACACTAAACACTAAACGTTGAACATTGAAATTGAATTGTATTGCCAATTGTGTGGCAAACGAATCCATTTTTAAACTCTTAAAACTGTTGTTGTTTATGAGGCTTGTTGTCATTCAGTATTGCGGGCGGGTGGTTATCCTAATGGAGTATTTGTCGTTGTGGGCTAAACTATAGTTCCTATTTGAATCTCACCTCCAAATACAAAGAGGGGGAAACAATGAAGGAAACGCTTTGTGCAAAGTTCTTTAGTAAAGTTAAGATTTTGTGGAAAATTATAGCTGAAGATTAGTGACGTTGAAGGGTTAGAAAAGCAAGAGAAGATGTTAGGACATATGTTTATATTGGTCATAAAATAGCTATTTTCTATGACAGAACCGCCGCTTACACCGCTGAAATACTTAGGACATTTTTTATGGATCCTGATGGTGACCTGCAAACAGCAAGCCATAATAAATCCCGCCCTGAAGAAGACGAACAGCTGATACATACCCTCCGATTAACAGCTTACACCCTTACAAATCGCCGGGATCGGAGGGATAATATCGGATATGCTTCATAGGACAGCGGAGCCGGTACAGAAGAACTATCTCGGAATCGTGTTGTGTTTTCAGGTTCAGGAAGGTTGAGTGGGCACTGCTGATCAGTTCAAAAGGTATAGCGTGCGTATCGTGTGTCCCGTTTGCACGCACTAGACAAATACATGTCTTGTGTCGACTGATTAATTTTAGCCCGTTAAGAATTGAGGCAGCTTCATCATTCAGCGAGCAATTGCGCTACTACCCCTCTTGTATGTGTTGAGAGTGGCTTTTCCTCAGATGAAATGGATTCGCACTGTAATTTTGAATGACACTGTTTACTGCATCTGTGTTAATAGCGGGCCTTACTTGCCTGGATGGAGGGTCGGTCGATAACACCACAGCATGTACTGCATCAACATTATTGTGGTCTTCGCCTTCTCGTGTAGATGATCAATTGGCGACATGAGGAGAAATGCTGCTGCAGTTCTCAATGCAGCATTTTGACAGGTTTGGTTTCCAATGAGAATTATTAACATAACCCAGAAAAAATAATCCTCCCAAGGTAATGGGTTTTATAACTTACTAACCCATTATTTTAACAAGGCCATGTCGCACTGAATTACTAGTTATTCTATGACCACTAGAATAACTAGTTATTATATGGCCACTGGAAGTTGAACAAGTAAGAAAAGCGTTAAGTTCGGTCGGGCCGAACTTTTTATACCCTCCACCACAAATTTCAGCCATTTCGGTGGATTAATATGGCCACAACCTTCAAACTACCGAAATTCGGAAGGTACCGTTCTATGGGGGCTATATGATGGCGTGGACCTATACCTACAAATTTCTGGGGGAAAGTTTTATACGCCTAAAGAAGACTAAATACCAAATTTCAGCCATATCGGTGTGATAATGAGGCTAAAACGTTCAAAATATCGAAAATTGGGAGATATTGTATTATGGGGGCTATATCAACACGTGGACCTATATAAACATTTTATGGTAGAAATGTTTCTTAGCATTTGGAAACACAAAATACAAAGTTACAACCGATTTTTTGGTCAAATGGGTCTAATACATTCAAAATATATTAAAATGACGCGTACTTTATAAGGGCTCTTATGTGGGGACTATACCAAAACGTGGACCTATATAACCCAACTTTGGTAGGAATGTTTTCTGGCCTCTGAACACACAAAATACCAAATTACAACCAATTCTGTGGTCAAATGGGTCTAATACATTCAAAATATATTAAAATGACGCGTACTTTATATGGGGCCTTATGTGGGGGCTATACCAAAACGTGCGCCTATATAACCCAACTTTGGTAGGAATATTTTTTGGCCTCTGGAGACACAAATTACCAAATTACAACCAATTCGGTGGTAAAATGGGCCAAATATCTTAAAAATTCCTTAAAACGACGACGCGTCACGCGTCATTTTGTATGGGGACTATACGAAAGCGTGGACCTACATAGCCCACTTTCAATACCAAAAGTCCTACGTAAATAAAAATAAAAATATAGCCCCCATAGAATAAACATATTTTCCCAAAATTTCATCAACCTACGTCAATCCGTTCGGACGCTAAAGTGATTTCCACAGACGGACAGACAGACAGACGGACAGACGGACGGACATGGCTATATCGATGTAGAATTGCACGCTGATCAAGAATATATATACTTTGTGGGGTCTACAATGATTATTTCGAGTAGTTACAAACGTAGTGACAAACTTAATATACCCCCATCCTATGGTGGAGGGTATAAAAATAAGCTATAAGCAAAAAAAAAAATTCTATTTTTAGAACAGTTGAGGTGGAATTGTTTTCAATTTCAACACACTTTATATTTTTTATTTTATGTTTTTATTTCGCCCCCTGCTGGATGTGGTCTTGCGAACTTCTGATTTATAGCCGAACACACTACACACTAGGCCACGCACACGAATATTAAGGGCTGCTTAAGCGCTTGCATGTGCACCACCAACTGTTCTTTGTTTTTTTTTTAACAAAAAGTACTTGACCGGAGGTGGGCGTTGAACACACAATCCTCTGATTTGTAGTCGGACACACGCTCTGTGCCACCGTACTCATAACGTAGTTAGGGGTAATATAAGTATTTATTTTTGTCTACATCACTTTGTAATGGGTTACACAATGACTAGCGGATCCGAATTGTTGCTGGGTAGCAGACCACACCGATGTCGCCAAAATTATCACTGACCGGCAAGGTTATCACAGTCCCAAGTGCTGCTGGCTAGCGACTTGAGAACCTTGTTCCTTAGCTTATAGCAGATAGTTGTGGCATGCTCGGATATTCTCGAATGCTGCCCCTCAAATCTTGGGCTAGTTTGTGAAGCACCTACCTATCTCCGCTGTCCATGTGGTGGAAAAAAAACTATAAAGGTTAGCGATGTAGTCATTTAGTTTGTTGCATAAATTATCTACGATTTAAACTCACGCCATCATCCGCCCAATCATCCGCATAAGATACGATTTTTATACCGTCTGGTGGTTGTGGAAGTCCAGAGAGGTAGATGTCGACCATTTCTGGAAACATTACCACATCTTAAGGAACCCCTATTTGACTCTACGGGGCTTTGAATTTCACATATGAACGATGTCAAACATGTAGTTTAGGTTCCAACATTTCGAAATTTGGAAGCTTATGAAATTATTGCCCTCAAGGAGGGTGTTGTGGCTGATCGTATCGAATGCCTTTGACAAATCTAGTGCCATGATAACCATTCTGTCACACAGCTTATTCTGACTGAGACCTCTGCTTACAAGTCGTTACGATTTGGTGGACAGTCATCATGCTATGCTACTGGAGAGAAGCTAAATATCTGCCTGCTAAATTCTCCTCTACTCACATATTTCTCAGTTTTCAGTAGCGGGACCACCCTGCCAATTTTCCAGGCTACGGGAACTGTATGAGCATCTTGGTTAAATTCTCTACCCCATGAGATCATGTCTGGACCAATTGCTTTAGATGATTTTGCTTTCTGAATGACTTAAGTACCGGAGAACTGCAGGTGTCATTTATTTGGGTCTTTTGGATCGCACCAACAAGGATATTGTTTCGATTTATGAAATGAACAATTTCTTCAGTCCCGACACGGACCAATAAAATTCGAACGAGGACTGTTCTTAAAGTGGACTTTTGCGAGAAATGTTGGAATTATATGTGGGAGGTACCTAACGAAGTAGACCGATATATGTATGTATATTAGGGATATAACTTTTTGCACTTTTTTGCAAATATCAAAAATACCACCACATAGCCGTGTAGAGCATGAAAAACTATTATGAAATACGGTGTCAATTTTTCTCTACCGCGAAAAAAGTTTCCGCACCAAATGCATTGAAGTTCTGTAATGCATTTTTTAATTTTATCTGTCATAACAACATATTTGCTTTTCATTAAAATTTTTATTTTTTTGTAATCTAATTTAAAATCATTATCAAAGCGTTCTGGACCAATTTGTTCTCAAATCGCGCCATTTCGGACCATATTAGGGTTTTTTGACACTACTGCAATTTTTGGTTTTTCTTTATAAACTCGTGAATTTTATGTTTATATTTTTTTAACCTATCGGACAAGAGAATATGGAGTCATTTGCAACTAATTCGCGAAAGTTACAGGCTGTTTTTGTTGACTTTGCCTGTGAGAATTTTATTTTTTTCTATAAATATTTATTCAAACAAAGCAAATTTAAAATTTTAAGTAGAAAAAATATCAAAAGGGTTTTAGTAATCACGACCGGTGCGGGAATATTTTTCACAGAATCGGTCTTAGAAACGCGTTTTTATTATTAGGACAAAATTCCCCACATGGTATTGGTGTTGTACTTTTGTAGAAAACAAATACGATTCTCACAAGCAAAGTCAACAAAAACAGCCTGTAACTTTCGCGAATTCGTTTCAAATGACCCCATATTCCCTGGTCCGATAGGTTAAAAAAATATAAACATAAAATTCACGAGTTTATAAAGAAAAACCTAAAATTGCAATAGTGTCAAAAAATCCTAATATGGTCCGAAATGGCGCGATTTGAGAACAAATTGGTCCAGAACGCTTTGATAATGATTTTAAATTAGATTACAAAAAAATAAAAATTTTAATGAAAAGCAAATATGTTGTTATGACAGATAAAATTAAAAAATGCATTACAGAACTTCAATGCATTTGGTGCGGAAACTTTTTTCGCGGTAGAGAAAAATTGACACCGTATTTCATAATAGTTTTTCATGCTCTACACGGCTATGTGGTGGTATTTTTTTGGTTATAGCCCTAATGTATATTATTCTACCGATAGCAAGAATGCTGTCAACTTTTATTTGAATTTTTCAATCATAATCATCCATAAGGATGACAGGGCTAACTCGACTCCAAATTGTTGCAAACGAATTTTATCCAAATAAGCTTTGTGTCTAAAATAGCAGTGGACAGCAACACACATCCGCACATACTATGCTCGTTAGCATAAGGAAGAGGAACAGAAGTACACATACACTATAAACAACATCTTGTGTGTTCGTTTAGTTGAGACATTTGTTTTTGTTTTGGCACATTTTTCGAACAAAAGAAGACATGTGTATCGGCGTTTTGAAAGTTTACGTCGGGAAGTAACCTAAATAGGCGTGGCACGTTCCGCCCATTTCTACAGGTTTTGAAATATATTACTGACAACAATACGGGGTATCTTTTTATGAAAAAAATTAACCCTCATGCGAGTCACTAAACGGTTATTTTTGGTCCTTTTTTTCAAAATCAAAATATTCTACAAAATTATTTGTCATAAAATTTTACTATATGTCCCCGAATACACCAAAACACAAAATCGTACCTAAACGCCTGGAATCTGCCAAAAATAAAATCACATTTTAGGGTTAATGTTGTACTTTATCTGAGTTTATTAAGCTTTGTCCCACAAAACTTAATTCTAGATAGAAGACGTCAAAGACAAAAATATTCTCCATCAAATTTTAATATAAGTAGCCGAATAAATGAAATATGCATTTACAATATATATCAAGAAAATATATACATCAAGTTTACCAACAAACTACCCAAATATTTTTTGATAAATTTGTTTTGTTCTTTTTTCGAGTTGATGCATGAAAGTAACATGAAATTTAGTTTTAGACGAAAGGTGTTAAAAGAAGAAATATTATACACAAAATTTCACTGTAAGTCCCAGAACAAACTATATATATAAGTAAAATACTTTGTTAAGAAAATGACGTTACAAAATTAGATATTAAATGGAGAAATTATTTGTGAAACTTTTAGACTCTTAATTAAAATGTATTCCATACTGAGTCAAAATCTCCTAAAATACTTCACTTTTTGGGGATTGTGTCAAAGAAGAAATGTTCCAAATCAAATTTCATTATGAGTCTCTGAATAAAATAAATTTGTAGCTATAATATTTAATATCTCCAGAAGCTTTCGCTTTTTATATATGATTTAGGACCATATTCTACCGTTTTTATTCACATTTTCGTTATCTGCGGTCACAAAATATATTTTATTCATGTTTTTTGATAATAAATTCTTTCAGAAGTTTAGGAGTGCTCGATCCAAACTGTTTTGAAATATCTATGGTGAATATATATAGGGAAAATATTGATAACTCAGATCGGACTTTGAAAAATTACGTATTTTAGTACTATAAACTAAAATAACGTCATCAGTATAAGTCACAGATTCCTGATATTGTATGTGAAAATGCGGGGATAGTCTACAGCTATTGTCCAGTGAATATATATTTGACATACGAGTCCTAACATCCTTGGTTTTGGCATGTTCCTAAATACTATAATGATGACAGCAACTTCTACCTAAAATGCAAGGATTCCAAGGAATCTGATGTCGAATTTTTCAAAGCCTGTAAAAATGGGCGGAACTTGCCATGCCTATTTAGGTTACTTCCCGACGTAAACTTTCAAAACGCCGATACGCGTGTCTTCTTTTTTCGGTCCTCTTTCATAATCTGGACGAATTGTCTTGTAATTATTTTTTGTGTTGTACAGTGTTATTGTTGAAAGGAGGATTTTATTCGCATAACCGGTATTTAATCTATTCATGGAATATATAGTTATACTACTTGTTGTTGTATTGTTTTTGTTGTTTTAAGCGTGGATTTCAAAAAGTTTAGAAGATTTATAGTGTGAAATAACCCAATTTTCATGGGATATTTTTAATATGAATGAAATATTTATATTTATCTTATGGATGTACATCTTATACAAAATGCACAGAACTGGCGTATCTTTTAAGGAGGATGGTAAATATTTGCGATTTTATCTTGTTGATTACTTACAATGTATTCACGGTTACAAATGGGCAAAAAAGTAAACCATACATACCTATAAAAAGGGAGAAGAAAACAGATTATGCTCATGTTTAAGTAAAATAAAAGAATAAATAGAAAAAATTAAATAAAATGAAGATTGAAAAAAAAGAAAAATTACCAGTTTATGATTCCAGTAGTGGGATTCTGTAACTCATTTTTGCTGTTATCGATAATTGTCGGTAAAATTAAAATGCTTATAATTTCGATAATTAACGAAATTTTTCGGTAAGTTAACGATGAATAAAAAGGAGTCGCTAGCCTCTACCGACACAAACAATGATGACAACTTTTCTTTATCTTTTTAGTCATAATTTTGAGATTTAATTTTACCGATTTTTGTCGGTAACAGCAAAAATGAGTTACAGAATCCCACTACAGGTGATATATTCGTATAATTTAAGCATGTTCATATAAGTAATTGTATCAAACAAGAAAATTCGTAAAAACTACTTTAGAATGTCTTCAAATCTAATTTAGTTTTTGATGAAAAAAAGTACTTTGGATATTTTTTTAAATTTTTATAAATAAAAATCAAATAAAATGGGCTTAAAATTTTGTTGAATTTAGGAGGGGCGGGATACTTCCCTTATACCCTATTTCTTTAAAAATGCTATATCTTCTTTATAAATAAAAATCAAATGTCGTTCGTTAGTAATGGCATCAGTTGAGAACGGCTGGACTGATTTGGATAATTATTTTTGTGAAATGAAATGAAAAGAAAATTTGATCAAGCCCACTTTTACGCCCCATCTTTTCAAATTTCAATTTTGATATTTTCTACAAAAACTACTGAACCTATTTTCCTGAAATTGTACAGGGATGGCCATCGGTGAAAATAGGCTACATATTTTTTTGAATTTCGGAGGGTGCGGAGTAGTTTCTTTAAAAATTCTATATCTTTATAAATAAAAATCATATGTCGGTCGTTGGTATTTGCATCAGTTGAGAACGGCTGGACCGATTTAGATAGTTTTTTTTTTTTTGAAATGTTCGTCATAGCCCAAATTAGGTTTTTGTAAAAAGAAAATTTTACCCGACCACGCCTCCAATACTACTGAACCGATTTCCACGAAATTTGCAGCAAAAGCTCAAGGTTTGCCGTTGTTATGTATATTTTATGAATTTTGGAGGAGTTGGGGTACCTTCCCCACGCCTTTGTTTTAAACGCAATATGTATAAGCCAAACCTATAATTATATCCGTTTCTATCTACATATTTGGAACCAAAATACCGGACCACGCCTACTTTTTATACCCTACACCAAAAAGTTTGTAACATATCGAAATAATGGTCGTAGATCTATACTTATATATACCAAAATGAATGTCTCGACGACCTGAGTCGATGTAGCTATGTGTGTCCGTCCGTCTGTCCATCTAAACCTTGTAATCATTTTGGGGGTTAATGGGGGTCCCACAGAGGAAGAAGCCTATTGATCTTGATGATAGTCGGACAATATTCAGGGGTCGGCAAAGACGTATATCAAAATAAAAGCCTGTTAATGGAAGAAGAAAATATTAACTTTCCATTGGTGTAAAGTAGGTTGGCGAAGGTGGTCAAACAAGGAGATACCACAATAGTCGGTATTGCATCCAATTCTTCCATTTTTTGCAATCACGCTACAGGTCGTAATTTTGATCGGATGGTCACGAAATTTTAGTTGCTTATGGGGGTCGCAGAGATAAAGAGGCATATTATGTTTGGTGTTAGTCGGATTATATTCCCTAAAAGAATTGTTTACCTGTGAAAAGCTTATGTACAGGGGTAGTGGTGTAGGGTATCACATGGTCGGCCCCGTCCCGACTATAGCCTTTGCTCACTTGTTCAAATATATTATATCTTGAAAACGGATGACCACGCCGACTCTTTTCAATACATAACTTTTCCAAAACTACTGAGGCTAATTTGGAATTGTCAGAAAATGCTCAGGAATGTCCCGTGGTCAAAAATTCTACATGTTTGTAGACGAGTTTCGGGGGCCTATTGTTTAATAATCGTTATACTTGCTAAACTTATGAGTGCATCGGCTTGCAAATTAATTTTCGAGACAATGGTGGTCGCACCCTCGATCAAAAAAAACGATGTATTTACAAATGCCCTTAAATGGTGAGGTTTAACGGTCCATCAGCCATGAAAAAGTAAAACATATAAGTGACAATAAGCGGGAGAATTCGACTTAACCATTTTTAACTTGTATAATTAGATCGCTTTAGTATAAAGACAGGGGACATGGACGACAATAAATCTTAAACAGTATCAATGGGCAAAAAATCCGACAAAGTCCGTAAGAGAAAAGAAAGGTTACAGACAAAATCTGTTGATAAATTTAAAATCCTCATCGAATGAATCGAAGAAGTGAGGTAGAAAATAACTATTTTTGAATTGTCTAGCATAAAGTCCATTAAAAGTTGTCATTAAAACTAATTACGGCGGGCCAGCAACGCGGACCGGGGTCTGGTAATAGGCTATTAAAATTTTCAAACATATTTTCTTCAAATTTTTTCTTTTACACATATACAACATACCTACGTTGGATGTATACGTGAATTCAGACAAATAATTTCTTCATGCCTTATTTTCAATATTCAAAAAAAAAAGCAAAAACGTACATACATACGTTTTCCGATTGATTTCAGATTCTATTTTTCCTTTCCTACATACATATATTTTCGTTTGTGGGTGCATTTACAAATGAATGAATGCATTTGTGGCAGTAACATTTTTACAGTTCACTTATGAATGTCGATTTCAAACTAACACACTCACCCACATAAAGACTCACATGTTTTGGATGTGTTCGATGATTTGTTAAAAATGATTTTTTGTGAGTGTTGTGTGAAAGACAACGACAATGTTTTCTGGAAAATGTTTTACTCGTTTCCGCCACATGAAATGCACACAACAACAACACCAGCGGTAACAGTAAAATAAAGTGGGGAACAGTTAAGAGCTTTTGCTTGATTGGACATGTAATTGATCGTCGTTGTAAATGTAATAGTTTACACTTAAACAATAAACTTATATCTTTTTTTCTTAGTATTCTAACATTGATTGTAACGCTCGTCTTTGGAGAGTGGGAATTGTAATTCCAAGTAAGTAAAAAAGTACAATTTCAAAAAAATGATGCTAAGTACCGACACATCGACACTGTAACACATTCAATGTTTTTATGTTGAAAGTAAATCTAAATGTCAGTCTGTCCATCTTCAGATTTTGTTGCCATTGTAGACATACAACAGCAAACACACAAATAAAAAGTATATGTGTGGGTTGTGCACTTAAGTAAGTGTAAATGTGTCAATGTTTGCTTACATACATACATTTGTCTTTGTATGAGTATGTGCTGCATTGTTGCCTTTTGGCAATTTGATGTCTTGTCTAGTTGTGCAGCTAATTGCATTTTGCTTTTAAATGTTTTTTTCACACAAATTCTCTCCCTATGCTGCTGTCATGTCATACCTTCATTTAAGCTTTTCCCTACCCCTCCTTTCCACCTTGCCCAACTGTTACATTTGCTAGCATTATTATAATGCTGTTCACTAACTCTTCTTCTTACAATAGAAACTATGTTTCGTTTTACAAAATTTAAACACTTTGGTGTTAATGGAGATGCCCAGTGAACAAAGTTATCATTTCATTAGCATGGGATATTGAAATAAATTCAGTATATTTTTAAAAAGGACATAGAGAAAAAATATGGACGTACATATTAGCTAAATTGGAATAGACGTGAAACAGACTTGAACTTTTGTGAATAAGAAGATGAGTTATAACCGCCAGAAGCATGATCTGCAAATCTGCGTATGGAATGTTCGGACATTTAATAAAGAAAATACAGTTAATGCATTTATTTTATTTTATGTTTATGATTTGGACTGGTATAACTGCCGAACAAAAAATGCTTTGGGATGGGAAAGGTGGGACCACAAACAGTTGTTCTTTCTTCCCACACTTTATAGATGATTGCTAAGGCTAGCAGAGTTCGAACTATAGTGTTAATGTTTACTGGGTTATGGGCATTTGTAGTGGTTTGTTTTTTATTTTGTTACTACGAAGATTGCATTGTTGGCTTTCTTAGAATGTTCTTAGTATTGTTGATTGTAACTGCAGCAGTAGCACCAGTAGTAGTAGTTGTTGTTGCTGTGGCAGTCAATGTATTGCATTTACTGTCGAACATTGTTTTGTCTTGTCTTCCCACAAGTATTGCAAAATTGACAGACACGACAAGTTAGAGCATAAGCTGCAGCTGCTCAATTTAGCTTAGTGTTTTTCGACTCACAGCTTATCACACTACGCACTCAACACATTTGTTGAGAGGGAGAGTAAGCGGAGGTGTGGGGATTTCTGATGTTTTGTCAGTAGTCGTTTTACGTGAAAAGTATTTTATGTTGTAATGTGTTACGTGTGTAAATTTTTCATTGGAAAAGCTCGTATTGAATGTGTTAGACGTTTATATTTTTCGAAAATGGGTGGGGAAACAACAGTGCGATAATGTGGTGATAAAGGTGTTTTAAAACAAGGTATTATATAAAATGATCTATCCCGATATCAGAGATAATACACACATATAAACATTACTATCTCCACGGGAATTGGAATGATTAAGAAAATGAAAAGTTCTTTTTTGGCAAAAAAAAAAAAGAAATAATTAATTAAATAATGAAATCACTTCTGTGGAGAGGGAAAATAAAGGTAGCAAAAATTTTAGCATTGGTAACAAACATCTATGGTGTGAGAAAAGGTTTTTTTAAATGGTAGGTAGGCCAATTAGTGTTTTATGAGAGCCAATTTAGGAAGGTAATAAAACTGTAACGTCACACAAATAGAACTGTAACCGTATCCGAGGTATTTTACAAAATATTAGCAGATCCAAAGTTTGGACCAAATTGGTTGCCCCATTCAAGTGATATCGTCCTAGCATTTTATTGAAATTTTTTAAATATTGGGGAGAAGTACTGGAGGATGTGGACCGGTATTGCCAAATGAAACTATGTTTGGATATAATATGACGAAGACTAAATGTTGGACCGCCACATATGGAGACATAGGGATTTTTGAAACCCTTCGGGCTGTTTTTCTAAGAAATATGGACTTGCCCCTGAAAAAACTTTTACCGTCGTAATGGATGTAGCGAATCCAAATCGCTTCAACAAAAATCAAATTGATTCAAGAGCAGGTCTTAAAGTGAACTTATCCTAAATTTTGTGCGAAAGGTACCAGAAAGAGTAGACAAATATAGTCCATATTCGAACCTGATCTATATCTGGTAGATATATTCGGATGTGCAAAGTATGGATTACATCGGTCACTCCCTTCAAGAGTTATCGTGCGCACAATTTTTCCGAACATTTTTGAATTTTTGTGGAGGAGCTACCCGAAGGAGTGGACCGATATGGCTTATCTTCGAACTTAAACTAAGTTTGGACAAAATATTGCGAAAGCCAAATTTTGGACCAAATCGGTTCATCCGTTCGAGAGTTATCGTGCGCACCAGCCAGCCAGACAGACAGACGGACAGACAGAAAGACGGACGGACATTGCTAAATCGACTCCAAATTGTCTGAAACACATTACCTCCAAACATACTTGGGGTCTAAAACCATTATTTCGATGAGGCACATTTTGCCCGTATGAAAGTGTATATACCCTCGTTAGCATAAATGCTGAGGGTATAAAAAGTGGATAAGCCAGAAACGTTATCGTTGTTCTTTAACTAACCTAGAATAGGTATCTTGGTACAATAGAAATATAGACCATGTTATCTGAACAAAATAGAATCATTAGAATCATAACACAGAATACAAGCTGATCCTTTCTATTGTCTAGGCCTTTTTACACAAGAGACAAATAGGAATTCTCATAAAAGACCAGAAAGCCTTCCTTGAAAATCTCCATATGTCTTCTCATCAAACGGCAATAGGTGTTCTTAATAAATGTTATTAGTTCTTGTAATAGAAGGTCTCTTGAGGTCTTTAAAAGGCAACAGAATAC
Organism: Musca autumnalis; assembly: GCF_047663935.1. Taxonomy (NCBI): domain Eukaryota; kingdom Metazoa; phylum Arthropoda; class Insecta; order Diptera; family Muscidae; genus Musca; species Musca autumnalis. The sequence goes on along the minus strand of NW_027412088.1, from coordinate 153,287,769 downwards.
TTCCTTTGGTATTTTATATGCAAACAGCTAACCGACGACTTCTAGCGGACTACTATAGGCAACGAACGACCTATTGAGGTTTTCTAAATGCAACTGAAGACCTCTTAAGGTCTTCTATAGGCTACAGAAACCTCTAGAGGCCATCCATAGGCAACAGAAGACCGGTTGTGGTCTTCTTAAGGCAAAAAAAGACCTCTTGCGGTCTTCCTTAGGAACAGAACACTTCTTATGGTCTTCTATAGGTAACAGATGTGATTTATAGGCAACAGAAGACCTCTTGACGCCTTGTGGTCTTTCTTAGGTAATAGAAGATTTCGTGGGGCCTTCTAAAGACCCCTTCTCTTGAGATCTTCTTCTTGAAGTTTTCTATAGAATACCTCTAGAGATCGTCAATAGACAAAGAAGACCTTTTGAGGTATTTAGTAGGCAACATAAACCTCTAGAGGTTTTCTATAGGCAACATAAGACCTCTTGAGGTCTTCCAAAGGCAAGACAAGACTTCTTGGGGTGTTTTCAGGCAACAGAACAACTCTGGAGTTCTTCTATTGGCAACAGAAGACATCCTGAGGTCTTCTATAGGCAACAAAAGACTGCTTGAAGTTTTCTATATGCAAGAGAAGACCTCTTCAGATCGTCACTAGCCAATGAAGACGATACGATTATAAATTTAAAACCATTTAGAAGGCCGAAGTGGACGTTGTTGTTGTAGCAACGCAAATATGTTCGTTCGTGCATTATTCAGTTATCAGGTCCTGGTTCCTCTGTATCCACACTCAAGAATTCTGCGATCTGGACTGGTTGCGTCCATAAGGAATCAGGAGACAGGTGAGTGTATCGCAGTGTATCATGTGGTCCTGATCCACATGCTGGGCATGTGTTGGGTATCGTGGCGTCAATTCGGGCCCATCGTCCGGATCTTAACTGGGCTAAAACCACTGGAGTTTGCCTTGGCATCTGGGGTTCTTCTGCTGCGATGGGTCTCCAAGTACGACATTCACACTGTATCACTGTACTGTCTGCGTAACCATGTCAGTGTGAATGCTATCCAAGCCTGCCTGATAGGCTGGTTGGTCTAGAGGTTCTTTTCTTTGGACCTCTCTCTCTCTAGATCATGAAGATCTCTCCTGACGTGCCTGGGCGAAGGAAGCCTGTCCATTATGTAATGCATCGACAACATCTTGTTGTGTTGACGTACCGCTAAAATCGTCGTCTCCTCGTGAAGATGGTCCACTGGAGTCATGAGGAGGCACCCTGTTGCAGTCCTCAGTGCGGCATTCCGCAGATTTGGATCTTCTTCCACTGCGTAGCGCTAACCTTTGCAGATAACGCTGGCGCCGCATAGCTTTCTACAGACCGGCCTATTGGATTGTAGGTGGTCAACAAGGTTTCTTTTTCAGCCACTCAAGTGCTGCCGGCCAGGGACTCGAGCACCTTCTTCCTACTTCTGATCTTATCGCAGATAGATGTGGCTTGCGGGGACGACTTAAACATACTGTCGAACATTACACCCAGAATTTTGGGGTAGTTAGTGGTCGGAATCAGTGCACCATCGACCAATATGTTCAGTAGGAGCATCATTTCAGCCGTCCATGTGGTGAACAGTGTGGCAGTGAAGTTAGCGGCGAATATTTTCATAATTCTCAGATGGAAGAACTGCACTAGGTCAGCTATGTAGACATTTTACCTATCACATATGTCATCGACGTTAGAACCCGACGCTAAGATCAAACAATCATCCGCATACATCACGATCTCTATGCCGTCTGAAGGGTGCGGGATTTCAGAAAGGTAGATGTTAAACAGTTTCGGAGATATCACCCTTCCTTGAGGAACTCCCTTTTTCACTTTACGGGTTTTGTACTTGTTGTTTCTGAATTCCACAAACGGCTGGCGCACATATAGTTTATTACCCAACGTTTCAAACATGGCTGGAGAGTAGTCTTCTCTATATCTTCGAACAGCTTGGCATGGTTGACGGTATCGAAAGCCCTTGATAAGTCAAGAGCCACCATGGCTGTTCGATCGCACGTCCTTTTCTGGTTCATTCCTCTACTGATATGTGTGGATATGGCGTCTAATGCTCGAATCGAAGTGGACGTTAGTTAATTTACTAAAGGTCATAGTTTTATTGGGAAGATGTGACATTTGAATATATTTGAACTATGACTTACTATGAAAAGAAGGACTATTACTCCCTTAGAGTCGTCGATATTTTTAAATGGTTTTGCCAGGTAAAACTGTTCTATAAGTGGTACTTTGCTTTCCCTGCTATCCCTTACCGAAAATAGGAATTGAGTTTCACATCTAATCCTTAGCTCATATTGCTTGTTGCTATAAAAAACTTTTTATCAGCAATTTGTGTTCAGAGCATTTGTTTACACAAAAAAAAAACATAACTTTACTTTGGAAAAATTCCTAAACAGTAAAGACAATCCAAAATCCAAATATTGCTTGTTAAATATTTATTTTTACTATTTCAATTTTCTGCAATGTCCAATTTAAATATAATTAACATTGTAAGAAAATTATCTGAAATTTATTCAAAAGATTACTTCATTGCCAAATCAAGAATATTTACTTAACTTTTAATTTGATTTCTTTCCAAAATTTAAGCATTTCTATTTTAAAATCCTCTTTTTCACAGTTGAATAAATAATCGAGAATGCCAAATGCTTCTTCTTCTTCTTTGCTAAAGATACTATTAAGCCTTTTATGTGATGCAAAGATTAGTTGTTAAATGATATACACACACAGACATGCTGAGGTTTTTATGAATACAATATCCAATGTAAGAAACTATGTGTAATTTTTACCATTTTGGTGACACGACATTCCATTATTATAGATGTTCTCTAGAGAATGCTCCTACCGCATGCTAATATAATTAGGTGATACAAAATACTATACTATACTTTTTGTAATGTGAAAAGATGTGCAGGATGTGGAAAACAATACTGAAAATTCTACTTCCCAGCAAAAAAAGTCTTTACTAAATAATGGGTTTTTATAGTACTTTTTGGTAGTCGTAACTACTTACAAAACCCCCTACTAATTGAAATTACCATTTGAAATTAGAATTATTCCATTTGTAATTCGAATTATTCCATTTGCACACCCTAACGTACACATATATGAAACGTTAACACATTCCTTCTTCTTACCGGAGATGCACTCAATGATTTTTGGCAATATAAGGCGATTTTCTCATTGAAATGTTACTTCTGGCATTCGCCAGATAATAGAGAGTATTTAATACAGTTATAGTTTAGTCAAATAAAATGGGTATTGAATTGAATTAATTTTGGAATTTTTATGTGAATAAACATTAAATACGAATTTGGAACGAATGACAAAGTAAAGAATGAAAATAATTGAAATTCATAATGGAAAGAAGGTAAATGGTGCCACATATATTGCAAGTATTGCAGCAGCGGAATTATGTACAGCAAAAATGCAGTGGACAACTAAGAAAGACAAAGTAATGTTCCTTGACACGTTGAAACTGTAAATGTGGCAAGAAACCATTTAAATACTGTGACGACATGTTTTCACATTGAACGTAGATTCAGCGGGGGCCAGCGTTGTTATACGAATTTCTTTCGTTTGGGAACATTAAAGAGAGAGAGAGAGAAACGCATTATACCCAGGGTCTTTACACTTTGATACGATAAAAAATGTGCCTTATCGATATATGGTATGTTGGGACGAAATCCGTTTTAGAAAATTTTGAGTCGATTTACCTTTTCCGTTCGAAAGTCTCAGACAGACCTGGTTGGATGGTGATCAAGTTCAAAGATGGTCCATTCTTTCCAGTAACTCCCCCACATTTTTCTGTAAAAGGGTGCACTCGAACGAATCAACCGTTTTTTTCCAGGTTCCGATGTGGACTAAATTAGTGCTCTCCTTCAGGTACCTTCTCACAAAATTTCAAATTTTTTGCGCAAGTGCTGTTTATTGTTTTAATTTTTTTACAACTTTGTTTGTGTTAATATTTCTATAAAACGAAACTTTCTACATCGAACAATTCCTTCCAAACGTACCCCAAAGTACGAAGAATACCTCGGACCTTCAGGTATATCTCTATCAGCAAAGCTGCGAAGCGACGAACTGAAACGATCAGACGTATAGATAGCTTGATGAATATGATTGACAGAGCGGTTGGCAGAGACACTGTGGCTGCCCGATGAACAGTTCCAGCACTTATGTTAAATACCGCGTTAGCTGCCGGATGAACGTGGATAGTTGGACGTGGCTTTAGCACAGCAGCGGCACGATGGACGGTTGCAGCACTTAGATTGGCGGCAGCTTGGTTTTACAACCTCACTCGACTTACAAGACAAACGCAACTAACATGAACGGTTTCGAACCGATGCAAGCTGATGTCTTGTCTTAAACCAAGGTCGTGTTTAATGACCCCACCTGATTCAGACTACAAAACAACCAGCAACGACCAATCTCAAGACGGTGGGTTCATCGATACCGGATTGACCCAGAACCAAAAAATATTCGTGTTCCGGCCAGCCGCTGCCACATCAGTGCACACATGTTTTTATTTGTAACGTTTTTTTGTGTTGGGAGCAACAACGGATTTTTCTGGTCCTTGCCGGGATGAAAAAAACTAGGACGAACAACAACAACTTTAGCTTACAGCGTTGTGATTGTTACAACGCACTGAGGAAGGATCGCACCAGAAGTGGAGGTAGAAGACTACCTTTCCAGTCCGTTCAATACAGACTTGAGCCTTGCTCTAATGGCCCGTACATGGAATATATGGGGGTAGTAGTCAGGTGTGGAACTGGCGATAAATAGCTGTACTCCAGGACCAACATTATCTAGTTTTTGGAAGGTCCTAACGACAGGTCTTAGGGACTTTAATGTTCATTACGAGTTGTGACAATGACCAGAGGGTTATTGTGCTGGCTAAGCAGATTAAAAGATGTACGCCTCTACTAGAATTAGCGGAGAGTGTCACAGTTTGCCAGATACAAACATCGACTCATCTGGTCTAAAAAATGACATTATATGGCAACCCGATGTTTCTCCCCATGATTTTCTCCATCAACAGACCGCCCGATTTCCGGACCTCTAAACGCCACACTTTCATCAATCATGAAACAACTAATTGGCCTAGTTTCAGAGAGTTCACCGCTTCAGAGATCTGCCCAACCCATCTCATGTTGAGATAGCCGAGAGGACGTTCCTGCTGGTCAAATACCCGAATTGAGACTAATTTTCCCAAAATAGACGACGGGAAACTATAAGTTAACTTGTATGTCGGTGAGCCTGAACTTCCGGCTACATGACCTAAAGAGTTGCGAAATGAGAGCCGGAATAAATGAATATTGGGCAACGGTGAAGTCATGCTCGAACCCTGGAAAAAAGGGGAAGGGAACTCAGTCACGTTTGGGGACGTTACACTGACTGATACAAAAAGGTGCGTAAGTTATTTGAATCGATAGTTTATGGAGTACGGCGAGAGAGACAGAGACAGGGCGGAGAGATGAGTACTGCGTCGCACAGTGGTTCAGAATCCTTTTTTCCTGGTCAAAATTCTGTAACTTTTTAACGGATAGAGATATTTTCATATTTCTTTTTTTGTTAAACAGATAACACAATCAGCGAATTATGAGCGGTCAAATTCGGTCTGGTAGTTGCAGAGAAATTCAAGGTCAAAGTTAAACTTTTGAGTTTTTTTTTAACTATTTTTCTTCAAAATATGAGTGTTTTTGTGGTTTTTATATCTTCCACTGTATGAAAGATGGTCAAACACCAACAAATAGACAATAAAATGATCAAAAAACTAAAAAAAAAATCGAAAAAAAATGTCGACAATTTTTTTTTCAAAATTTGTAAAAAAAATTTAATTTTTTTCAAAAAATAAAAAAAATTCCTTGGGTTTTCGTAAAACCTATGTAACTCGTATATAAACTCATATACTCAAAAAATTTTAATTTGTCTCAAAAAGCTGTAATTCATATGGAAACAGTATAGAAAAACACACATTTTTACCCATGTAATTTCAATAAATTGAAAAAAGTGTTAAACGGACGGAACGGGACGGGTACAAAAGTATATATGGGCTGAAAGAGAAGGCTTTCGGGCATCTTCCAGTGAAAACAGAAGATTATTCCATGATGTTCCACAAAAGTTCTAGTCCACTAAATTTTGAATTTCATTAAATTTAGTACCTGAAGAAAAATAAAATAGCTCATGTTGTGTAAACGCTACGGTAATTTGTTAAAACGATTTTGAAAGGCCACAATCCTACCTACCTTACAACGAACACAATATCTGTTATAGTTTCCGAGAAATAGCTAGGTCTTTCTTCAGAAATTTGCAAAAATTACGTATTTCCCAAAAATGGAGAAAATATTCGTGTTTTAGGGGCACACCACGACCACACCTTCCAATGTTTTGACCTAATTTTTTGGTTTCCTTAGTTTCAATATGTTTACTATCGAATCCCACATAGAAATAAAATATCTTTGGCAAAACAAAATTTTGATTTTTGGCCAGGAAAATCGATTCCTGCACCATTGTACGTCGTATAAGATCGCTACCTGGTGAAGATGAATATAATCAGGAACGCTAAATCATCCAAAGCGTTGGGTCCATGTGGAATCTCCAGCTAGATGAGCCGGGAGTTCAGTATGCCATCAAAGTTCTCAGCCTGTCCCTTGCCACCCATATCGTGGCCGAAGTATGAAAAATGAGAAGGGTTTTCCCGCTATTGAAGCTAGACAAGGAAGTCAGCAAAGGTGAATCGTACAGACCGATTTCGCTTTTGTCGCCTGTAGCAAAGGCCCAGCGTCAGAAATAGCTATCCAGTTGCCGATCATCAGCACAGGTTCTGTAAGCAGCACAGCACTACAATAGGGCTGCACGACATCTCCACACTTATCAATCGAGGCTTCAACCAGAACATGCCTTGCGATAGGACAGTGTTGGCGGAGCTCGACTTATGAAAAGCCTTTGATACTGTCAAGCACTCCAAGCTGTTTCAGGGGACATTGAGCAGATTACCTTCAGCTCTGAAACTTTGGATAATCAATTAAATGTGTGGACGCCAGTCGTACGGGGAATTCAAGAACTCTGAAACAAGGGTGTTTCACGATCTGCCATAAGCTGAGATGTATGAACAAGGTCCTGAAGTATCTAGCAGACATCACTGGGGGCGCAGAAATAAGAAAAGTGTAGAACAACTATAAGTCGGTAGGTCGGTCTGTGGTATGCTATGCGGCGAATATAAGCGCAATGCGATGGAAAAATATTCAGACCCGCCAGAATAGCGTCCCGAAAACTGCAACAGGAGGCCTTCTCATGTTTTCGGTTGATCATCTTCATGAGGAGACGAATATTCTTCCGGTACAGGAACACAACCGTGGTGCAATGGTATGTACACCCGCCTTGCACACATAAGGTCGTGGGTCCGATTCCCCGACCAGGCAACATCAAAACACTTTTCAACGGTGGCAAAATACCCCTCAGTAATGTTGGTGACATTTCCTGAGTATTTCAGCCATGAAACACTTATCACAATATCTGCCCAGCAGGCCCGCACGACACACTGCACATTTTCAACCGCCTGTCAATTCAATTACCAGTACCAGTAGCTTTATGGTTACAACCCATCTAAGATGTCAGATTTCTATAAATGGAGATATACCCAGATTAATCAGACAAACGAACGTACAAACATATCATATGCATGGTATGTTTTCGTTGCATTACTTGCTAATCACCATATGATGGATAGCAGGAGTCTTCACTTCCAGCCGTCTCAACAGACCAGAATAGATTTGGCTTAACTACGTTCGAGATGGTGCAGCCGCCTATGTTACTATATTACATGATATGATCATTTTAAAAATTTCATATTTTCAAATACTTTTTTCCCACCGCAATATGAAGATTTTCGCCACCAATATGCATTAAATATTTGGATTAGTGTATTCCAAAATGTCTACAACTTTTCACATTTAACTAACAAAAAATGCAATTGATGTTTATTGGTTTTATTTAAAAGTGATTTGGAAATAAGACAAACTTTAATACGCCGCTCTCTACATACACTTTTGATTCAAAAACACATATCGATATGTCCACCACTTACCCGTGCTCAACAACTATTCTTCTCTTTTTTCCATTGTTTTCTCTAGCATGTGAAATGACATTAAAAACTTTTCCTTCCAAACAGTAAAATGCCAACACAAAAGTTACAGAGGATGGAAAGCCTTTTGTTTGTATGCGCGTTGGTCGTTGGTTGGTTGATCACTTCAAAATGCCACAAAGTAAGGTTGATGTTGCTGGAAAAGTTGCACATTGCACTTTCGCCGAGATTTGAGCGTCAGTGTCAAGAATGTCCTCCAGCCAACCAGTCAGCCATACAGCCAACCAACAATCAATTTATAAATGTCATTCAAAATGTGGGTTGTCGTTCAAACGTAAAAGTAATTAATCGATTTTACTTTGTCGATAAACAACATTCGATCGATTTTTGGCCGTGGAGGATATTATCAATGGGAAAAATCCTTTGCGTAATTGTCTGTCAGAAAAGAAGGGAAGATTGAGTGAGTGCGTGTGTATTCGTTTGTGGGCCTCTTTGTGTGTGTGTGTATATGTCACCATATCAACCAGCATATACCGATGGTATTTTTCATGGAAGAGACTTATTGACTTATCCTTCTTTTGTAGTATCTGGAAAAAGTGATTACAATGAGAGAAATTCGAAACAGATTTTACGGAAGGTATTTGTTTGGTTATTGTACGGTAAAGTTATTTTGTAACTTGCGAAAACCTCTAGAGTAACATAATTTTAAGAACTTTTATTGTGTAAGGTGGAGGGAGAGTAATTTTTCTCAGTGTATGATAAATCATCGTTATATTTTAAAAGAAAAAAACTGTCCCAGCAGTTGTTCCATTAGCTTAAAATCATTAAAAGGAGGCAAATTGGTTATTATTTAACGGATTTTAGTGCGACTTTAATGCGCATCATGAGATGTGGCATTCGCCCTAGGAAACGACCAGAGGGGTATAGCGCTGGCTGAGCAGATTGTTAGCTCTACGTTTTGCATGGTCAATGAGAACGCCCCTACCAGAATTACAGAAGAGTGTCACATTTCGCTAGATATAACCATCGTGTCATCTGGTCTGACTAATGACGTCACCTGGCAACCCGTCATTTCCCTTGGATCAGACCATCTCCCCATAACTGTCTCCATTAGCAGACCATTCGATTTCATCACCTCTGAACGCCGCACGTTCGTCAATCATAGGAAAGTTGATTGGCCGAGTTTTAGAGAGTTCACCAATCACCGCTTCAGAAAACTGCCCAATCCTTCTTATGTTTGGGTAGCGGAAAGGACGATCCGAGACATCATCACTGCTGCAGCGGCTCGCCATATCCCTGCTAGTCGAATACCCGAAGTAAGACCAAACTTCCAAGCAGAAGCGCCGGGATTAGCAAATCAGCATGATGAGCTTCGTCGAGCCAACCCCAATGACCCCAGAGTCAGGAAGCTGACACTGGAAGTTAATAGGCTGGTCCGCGAACACAAGCGGAACATGTGGTTCAATCATTTGACGAGTTGCAACATTGGAGCCGTTATAAGTGAATTGTGGGCATCAAAAGGCTTTGATACAGTCAGGCACTCCACGCTGTTTGAGGACATTGAGCAGACAACCCTCTGGCCAAGCTTGAAACGTTGGATAGTCAACTATTTGTGTGGACGCCAGTCGTACGTGGAATTCAGGAACAAGAAGTCCAAACCCTGTAGAGTGAAACAGGGAATTCCTCAAGGTGGGGTGATATCTCCGGAACTGTTTAACCTCTACCTCTCCTGTATTCCGCCGATCGTGAAATCATCCGCATACGTTACGATCTCGATGCCGTCTGGAGGGGGCTTCTTATGACTTCTTTGAGAGACTGAACTCCTATTTAACCGATCTTACCACATTTTTCCACGCGAGGAATATACAGATTTCCACAACAAAATCTACATCCACTCTGTTCACCACATGGACAGCGTAGTTTCGATGAGAATTCAATGTCGTGGTCGACGGTAGCAGAATTCCGACCACAAACTGCCCCAAAATTTTAGGGGTCACATTCGAGACCACTTTCAAGTCGTGCGCGCACGCCACAGCAATCTGCGACAAACTGAAAAGTAGGAACAAGGTCCTCAAGTCCCTAGCCGGCAGCACTTGTGGTGCAGATAAAGTAACATTGTTGACCACATATAACGCGATAGGTCGGCCTGTGCTAAGCTATGCGGCGCCAGTTTTATCCTTGGGATTATGTGATACGAATTGGAAAAAAGATTGAAACCTGTCAGAATGCCGCCCTGAGAACAGCAACAGGGTGCTTCCTCAAGTCTTCAGTGGACAATCTACTTGGACAGGCAAAGATTCTTCCAGTAAAGCAACACAATGAGATGCTTTCTTTCCAGTACTTGCTTGGGTGTCACGGTGAGAGCCATCACAATCACCATCTGCTGGCTAGGCCCGACACATTCAGGCATATCAGGAAGGATATTCATGCTATAGAGAGGGAGGTCACACAATATAGCAGAGAACCCCTAGATCAACAAGCAGGTTTAAATAGTATTCACACGGATGCAGTTGCTAAGGCCATAAGCAAATATAGTGTGAATAAAGTCCTCGGAGTACATCCCCCATCTATCGCAGCTGAGGAGCGTCAGCTGCCACGACAAACTAGAGTAGTTTTGGCTCAACTACGCTGGGGATATTGCAGTCGTCTAAATTCTTATTGGGCGGAAATCGACCGCACCTGGCAAGACATCTGCCCAGTATGCGGCATGGGCCCGCACGTCACAAAACACCTTTTCAACTGCCCGCCAAACCTACTCATCTAACTCCAGTGGGTATGTGGTTACATCCCATCGAAGCAGCCACTTTCTGGGAACTGGAGACAGACCCAGAGCCAGATTGAAGAGAAGAACGAACATACAAACATAATAATAAACACTGTTACACAACAACATAACGAAGGTTTAGGTGGCTGAAAAATACACAGCAAATAAAAGCCAACATTCCCCTAAACACGTAATGATCAGAGGGGTACAAATTAATTTTGCACGGCAAATAAAGACGATGCTACGAGGATAAGAAGAGATTGCCACAGCTCGCCAGACATACACAAATAACGTGTCCTGGCAACCAATTATTTCCCTTGGATCAGAACATCTTCCGATTATCGTCGCCGTAAACAGACCACCCGACTTCATAACCTCTGACCGCCATACTTTTCTGAACTATGGAAAAACTGATTGGCAAGAATACGAGAATTTGCCAATCACCGCTTCAGGGAGCCGCCCATTCCCTTAGATCCTTGGGTAGCTGAGAAAATTTTCCGGTAAATCATCACTGCTTTGGTCGTCAGTCGACTATAGATGCTACCTTTCCTTCGTAAAGAGTCCGCCCAAAAGGATTCCTTTGTCCTCTAAAAGGACTACCTTTTTGTGGCAACCTGTCTGATAAATGACGTGGCATTCGCTCATGCCACCTTCCTATCATCGTCTGCGTTGACAGAACACCCGACTTCGTACGCTCTGACCGGAGTACTTTCTGAAGAATGCTGTTAATTCCTTCAGATCCTTGGGTAGCTTAGACAATTTTCCGGGACATCATTACTGCTGCAGCTGCTCGCTACATACCTGCTGATCGAATACCCAAAATTCGAACAAGTTTTCCAGCAAAGGCGACTTGACTAGCAAATGAGCATGATGAGCTTCGTCATAGAAATAGAAAACCTGAAGACCCAAGAGTTAGAGAACTTACTCTTGAAGTCAACGAAACGAACATGAGCGGAAAATGTGGCTAGACCACCTGAAGCAATACAACATTGGTACACTATTAAGTAAATTAAGGGCAACGTTTAAATCGCTCTCAAATGCCGATAAGAAGCATAATAGAACAGCTGTCACAATAAACTGCGTTATAGTAGGAGATCCGAAGAGGTACGCGTGTTATTTTAACCGGCAGTTTATAGAGCACCCTGAGGATAATAGGACGAAGAAAAAGGAGTGTGCGACACCATATAATAAGAGCCCTCATTGCCGAGAAGGTACCACCACAATTTACGATAAGCGATGTTACAGATGTCACACAAAACGCGAAATCATTCCAATCGTTGGTCCCACAAAGAATCTCAATGGTAATGCTCAAGAATTACTTATTGTTTAAACCTAAGCATTACCATAGAGATTCCATGTGGGCCGAATGAATTGGATGATTTCACGTTACGGATGACGTCTGCAACATCGTTTATCGTAAATTGTGGTGATGCCTCCTCGGCTGGGAGTGTTCTTATACGGCGTAGCACACACATCTACGTTTTATTATTCTTGGGTGTTCTATAAACTGTTGCATAAAGTAACAGGCGCATGTATTCTATTCTTGTTCGCAATCAGAAGCCTGAAAAGTTGACAAGGTGGTCCCCCGTTACTGAAACCAGGCAAGTTTGCCTGCAGAAGCAAATCGTACAGACCGATCTCCCTCCTGTCGTTAATAGCAACGATTCTAGAGACACTTTTCCTCCCCATGATGAGAAACAGTTTTCCAGTTGCCCAACAGCAGTATGACTTTTCAAAAAAAAATCACAGCACCCCAACAGCATTACCCATATCGACACATATCAGTCGAGGACTGATCCAGAATAGGCCGTGCCACCCAACAATCATGTTGAGTTTAGACCTATCGAAGTTCTTCGATACCGACAATCATGCGAAGCTGTTTGAAACTTTGGATAATCAGTTATATATGTGGACGCCAGTCGTTTATAGAAATCAGAGATAAGAAGACCAGTACCCATACAGTGAAACAGATAGTTCCTTAAGTCAGGGTGATATCTCCGGAACTGTTTAATATCTAGCTTTTTGAAATGAAATGAACGAAATTCCAATCCCAATATGAAAATACCCGCGGCTAAATTAAAAACCCCTGAACATATTGGTCGTTAGTGCCCTCATTCCGGCCAATAACTACCCCAAGATGTTGGGTGTAACGTTCAATAGCATATTTAAGTTTTCCTCGCAAGCTACAACTATTTACGACAAGTTAAGAAGTGGAAAAAGATCATCAAGTTGCTGACCGCCGCTGTTAACAAGGCAACTTTGTTGACCTTTTACAAATCTATAGGCCGGTCTGTGGTAAGGCGTGCGGCGCCCGTGTGGTATGCAATGGAAAAAAATATTCAAATCTGCCAGAATGTTGCCCTGAGGACTGCAACAGGGTGTCTCCTCATGATACCAGTGGGCCATCTTCATGAGGAAACGAAGATTTTACCTGTACACCAACACGATAAGTTGTTGTCGATGCAGTACCTGTTTGGGTGTCACCGCCGTGTGTATCCCTGCATGATCTGAAGAGAGAGAGAAATCTAAAGGTATATGCAAAAATCTCTAGATCAACGAGCCTATCAAGCAGCTATTATTTATCAGGGTAAAATTCCGTGTCGATCTGTGCATGCCCGTCCTTCCGTCCGTCTGTGGTAATCACTCTAGCGTCCACACAAATAAAGACAGGGCCCCTAATATTTTGGAAAGATGCATCCTTTGTTTGCAGGCAGCTCAAGTTCAAACATGTGCTATATCGGCATTTAAGGTTCCTGGAGGTCAAAAAAGTATCTACCAAAATTTAAGGATATAGATCCAAGGTTTGGTATAGCCCCCATATAGCGTTACCTTCCGATTTCAGGTATTTTGACGGTTTCAGATATACTTTCTGGGTGAATTAGCTTTTATTTGGTATTTAGGTTTCCCAGACACCATGAAATTTCTCCACCAAAAATTATGGACTTAGGTCCATGTTTTGGTATAGCCCAGATATACCGGTAACGGTGGTAGTTTCGCATTTAGAGTTACACGTGATCAACAATCCTTTTCATTAAAAACTGTGGTTATTGATCCATTACAGGTATACAGTCGAACTTCTCTATAACGTAGCACTTGGGGACCGACGAAATACTAAGTTATTGAGAACATTTGTAGGGACATATGTAGGTCTACGCCCGATTTAAGGTATTTGGATGTCATTTGGAATTAAGGGTTTAAGGTGGTTAAGAAACTTCTACGTTCGGTTTGGCCCGGTACCAACGGTTTCAAGTTCTTCAGCTACATCTTCAAACAAAATTTGATATGATCTTCATAAAAAATTGTATCCATAGCCCCACGTTGTGGTATAACCAACGCCCGTAGTCCCAGAGAACGTTGATGCCGTGCGTGAACTGATAACGCAACATCGTCATGTGATATACCGTGAAATTGAGGCTTTTTTGGACATTTATTCCGCCAGCATACATTCGATATTGCATAAACACCTGTCCGTAAAAAAGTTTGTTCTCGTTCGATCCAGCACAAAATGACAAAGGCTAGGGTCGTTTGGTGCACAGAAATTTTGGAAAAATATGATCGCGATGAATCAGCAACGTAGGACGGTGAATTTTGGTTGAACCACAATATTTTGCCTGAAGTCTTCGGGGAAATTCGAAAAACGTGCAAGAAAATTCGAATCATGTGAGCTCTCTCCCATTGATTCAAACCAGCGCCTTTTTGACCGTTTTACAGCCTGGTCAACGATTTTCGACGCCAGAAGATGTCATTGAAGCTTTCCTAAACCATGTTTTGGGGGTGTCTCAATCGGAGTGGAGAAAGTGCTTCGACAATAGGTTTGAGCGTTTGCAAAAGTGTATAAGTCATGCTGGAACATACTTTAGAAAACAATAAAACTATTTCTGATGATAAATATTCGCGTTTTCATTATTAAGTCAGAAACTTGTCTAGTAGTCCTCATATTAGTTCAGAATATTTCATGGTGGGAGGGTATAAAAAGTTCAGCCCGTCCGAACTTAACGCCTTTTTACTTGTTTTTAATAAATTAAAAATAAGTTTAGAAATCTATTTCCTAACAATTACTTGGAAAGCCATTCATTTCCTTCTCTTGTCCTTCTCACCAATATTTAGCTATGAATAATTTAGTTGATATTTAAAAATATATCAGAAAACTTGCAAATCATCCAACTAGAAGAAAACCCGGCAGACTACATTCAGCCAACCTTTATGCATATTATAATTTGTACCTCAAACTAAAAATTAGAAATTTTAAAATTAGCAATTTATAAGAAATTTTATTCAGCTATGACCGCATTGACTCGTACGACAACTTTTCATGTTCAAAGGCTTCTTTTGAAAAATTTGAGTAAAGTAAATTTTCTTAAATCAATTTACTAAGAAATATGCCGTATACACTATGACATTTATAAATTGCTTGGGTTAGGTTTTACGAAAAAGGGGTTAATTAAATGTTAAAATATGCCAAAAGATAATGGAAATTTGATCATTTTTGGTACATAGAGGATTAGCTTCTAATGGCTGTTTCGGACTGTTGAAATTTTCTGTTTTAAAGGATATTGGTTTAATTACGTAAAATTTATCTCACCGAGGTTATTTGGGTTTAATAGGTTTTAGTGATATTATATATTGAAAATCTTTTTTAAACTATAAGACTTCTTAAGGAATGACTTTATATAATAAAAGTTTAGGCTATAATGTGGTCGGCGCTTTTTTTTTTCAAAATATTATTTGATTATTTTTTTTTTAAATATATAAAAATATGTGTATTTTCACTTTGTTAAATGCATTTATGCAAAATGTGCTTTTATTTTACTTTCAACTGCCCTCGATTTGTGACAAACTCAAATAGACTCCAATTGAAATCATAATCTTTTTAACTAAAATTCTTTGAACTGCTTGAAATCCCACATTAGTTAATGGTATTCACAGGATTCTCAGACGAAATCCATGAGTAAGGTATTAATAAAAGCAATATCTTTGATGATGGTCAGGCAAACATATGGATTTATATATACATATATATATACATATTAACATCATATGTATTAACTTATGAACGGACCAAGAACTGTTAAATGTTCTTGACAGAGAAGAACTTGAAAATCTTTATCAACACCCACATGAAAACAAACATTCATGCACACACACACAAATGCACTCACTTCTCGTCTATTAATTTTCTTGGTTACAAATGTTAAGTTATAAAAGTTGAACAAGAATCCTTTTGCATCTCACTTACCACTTAAACACTAAACTGCCACCTCAAAAACATGATACTGAAGTGCGTGTATATATGTGTGTGTGTTGAGGGTTATTTAGGAATGTTAGTTAGTCGTATGAATATGGATAGTCTCGCACACAGTTAATCCTTTACAACAACTTTGGTTAACAACATGCCAAGAAACTCATTTAAGCTTTTCAACACAATGAAGGCTATAATGACAATGGATTTAGAAATAGCAACGGCGACATCAGGCAGGGTATTGACAACTATACGGACAACAGACGAATCGATATCAATAATAAAAATAACAACAACAACAGCAATGCCAATACCAATCACTGGATAAATGATACTGACAATAAGTATCTGAAGAGCAAGGGGAGGAGGAGTAGGAGGTAAGGAACGTAAAGAATAACAAAGGGTTGTGTGAAGTGACAGAGAGTTGGGAATCCTTCAAAGTGCCATTAACTTATGTTTAGGCTTCACAAGCACACACATACTCATATGCCGATAACCATGTTATCTATGAAGGTTTACTGTAACCATGTGTAGAAAGACATGTATGCTTTATTTTCCCGTTTCAATAGTTCTATCCACTTTCATCGATGTCTGCCTTAATATATACCTACATACATATGTACATATATTTTTGTATACATTAAACTTCGTCCTTTTAACTTTGATCGATTTTAGACATTCCCAACAACTTATGTCAGACTGACTTTGATATGTTTACTGTGTGTAGACATTTCACATTAAAGGGTGAAGATATTGATAACTGAATGAAACGCCAAAGGGTAGACAGAGGGATAAATGGGTGAAGTCGGTTTGTGGTGGTTGAAATACTGCCAAATTTCAGAAAAGAATCGTTCTGGAAGTGTTACTTTGACATTTTAACAATCTGAAGGTACACACATTTCGGCAAGGATCGTATCTACTCAGAGAGCATCCGAGGAGACGTATACCCCTGTAATACGCCTCCTCTACATTACTTATAAAATTGGATCCACCGTACGGTGTGAACCACTTAAGCCTATGGTCAAGGAAATAATTAGATCGTATCAATGCGTCTTTATAATATAATAATAATTGTTCCACAAACATCCTACACGGGACAAGGGAGACTTCTCTCATATCAATGAGTGCACCCCCATTTATATTAGTTTAATGATATCGGACCTACTGTTTATCGCCGTGTCCGAACGGCGTAACTTAAGACATCACTTTGTAGAGAACTTTTACATGGCTGAAATACTCAGGAAATGGCGTCAACATTACTGAAGGATATTTTGCCACCGTTTAAAATTATGATGTTGACTGGCCGGGGAAACGAAACCATGACCTTCATCGTGCAAGGCGGGTGTGCATACTACAGCACCACGGCTTTAGACTGTCAAATCCATTTAAAATCTGAGAGGGTTCAAGAGAAGGTGATCGATACCCATCGTTTTTTTATCTGTAGTATGGCTGCTTTCCATAATCCCATACGTTCACATATGTTCCATGTCCCTCTAACCTAGAAAAGCCACTTATGAGACAAAGAAACTCCATATAAGTTCAAGCTTGACCCAGTCTTTAATGCCTGGTAGCGATAAGAGTGCATTGCAAAGCTAACAGCAATAAGAAACTGGGGTCTGTGGTACACTGATCCAAATTTAAGTTGGGCCCGGCACGGATTAAAAAGTTAAACCGAAACCGCGAAGAGGATCAGAACTCCTGAAGAGTAGTAAACTGGGAAGCTGCTGCTGAAGAAGAAAAAGATGTTGACTTCTTTTAATGCTTTGAGCAAACCTCGTTGAGAAATACGTAAAATGAGCTCGAAAATGGAAAAGGTGAACTCTACCGCTGGAATCACCAATCCAAATGTAGAGGAAAATGGCTAAGAGGACTGGCAAGGAGTCGCTATTCAACGTAAAAGTAGATAAGAAACAACACACGGATATAGTGTTCATCCGGTTCAGGTTCTGGACGACTAAAGAAAGACCATTAAGGTAGCAGCGAACTCAGATGAGATTTGCTCCGCACATGAACATTGTCATTCTCAGGAATAGAATAGCAGCAATATTACAACTTTTTTGAAAGACAAACATTAAGCTGGTGAGGAAGGATGTGATCCCTCATTTGATTAAATCGTTGATGAAGGGATCAGGAAGCTCGCGATGGAACGCATGCTCGAAGTCGTTGGATATGAAGATATGGGAAGTCTTCCACAGGAATGGGATGGATAATGACTTGTTGCTGACCTTGGAAAGAAAACGACTCAGGGTATGACATATATCTCATCCGGTTTAGGTTCTGGACGACTAAAGAAAGACCATCAAGGAGCTGTTGTGAAAATGGGCAAGGAAAGACTATTGAAGCACACATACTGCAGGGAAGATCTCCTATAGAAATTATTAGCAGCGAACTCAGATGAGATTTGCTCCGCAGACGAACCTTGTCGTTCTAAATCGTTGATGAAGGGATCAGAAAGCTCGCGACGGAACGCCTGCTCGAAGTCGTTGACTCTTAAAAGATGGGAAGGGGATGGTTAATGACTTCTTGCTGACCTTGACTATCTCTCCATGGCCAGTCTTGAAAAACACTCAGGGTATGGCATATATCTCCAACGTTCTGGAAGGTAAGGATCGACGAAGCTGTGGTTATTTAAACTTTCATCTATGGACAAATCAATTAGCGGCTATACAACCAAAATCCTTTTCCCCAAAAAATTATGTATTTATGGGGCTTTCCGAATTTTGGTACCCTTTCAACGTATGTACTTTCCGACATATACATATATCACAATGGACAATGGAAAGACATTGTCGATAGATATCACGTCCACCAGTCATTTTAGTTGGTCACCGTAGGATTAGAGCTTTCGCACCATTAAGTCAAGAAGCATGAAAGCATGAAAAACATAATATCGCTGTAAACAGGTCACAAGGAGTACCTTCGGCAAAAATTTCCTAAGGATCCTCACACAGACTATAAACTGCACTTAACCAAAAATGGAATTTAATTGACTTTTGGAACAAAGGAGTCCTAAAGGCTGAGGGTATAAAGAGGCATTAACTGCATTGCGGCGAAATTGTTAGAGTTAACGAGAGAGCGGTACCCGAAAGAGTGGAACGATATTAGGATATTAAATATTAGGAAAATTAGGAAAAGTAATATTACGAGAACAAAGTTTTGGACCAAATAGCACTAAAACGAGAGTTATAGGCCGTACCATTAGACGAATGGACATATGTAGCTAAACAGACTGCACTCATTGATATCAGAGAAGTTTCCCCAAATCCTCCGTGGGAAATAGTTTTCTCTCCATAATATATTATGGTATGTGGCTACTTCCTGCAGGCATAAAAATCGTGGCAAGATTCGGAGGCTTACTCGCAAATTCACTGCATTTTACTAAATTGTGGACAATTCCAAGTTGTCATCGGACCAAAAGCATGTGTTTAGTTTGCATTATTGTGGTTATTGCATGGTTGTGGTTATTGCAGCCTCCTCGAGTGTTGGTGGAATAGACTGCGACTATCTATGGATGCACTCTCCAGGCAAAGAAATTCGTGAGTAAAATGACGAAGGGGGGGAGGGGAAGCTGAACTTTCCTTTCCTTCCTCATTCTCTATCCTTTTGTCGAGCGTTTAATTGCAGGCAATTTTCTCCCCGCTATAGTAATAAGTTAAAATGATTTCCGTATCGCTAAGCATTCCAGTCATACTGGTCTGAAGATACATAGACACCAGTTGCTACTTTTGACCTTGCGGGATCGGTAGTATTGATTGAGGTTACGATTTTTTTGGTAATTTACCCACAAACGACCCGTCTGCGATGAAATAACGTATCAATGAGAACAATTGTTTTTGTTTTACTACCTTACTACCACACTGTTCTAACTAAAAACAAGTAAAAAAGCATTAAGTTCGGCGGGGCCGAACTTTTCATACCCTCCACCATAAAATATTCCGAACTAAAATGGAATAATTAGTTTTCATTCCTGTTCCCAACTTTAAGTGGGTACGTTAAAATGTCAGATAATGTATATAAAATGCTTCATTCGGGAGACCCTTTTTTATGGTGCCTATATCTAACTATGTATGTTGACAATTTTTGGTGGGCTAGAAATTGGGAGGTACCGTTATATAGGTGTTATAATAAAACATGGGCCTATGTTGACAGTTTTTGAGCCTTTAATGTCAAATAACTCCTAATTCGGTTAAAAATTTTAGCTAGATTCCTCAAAATACCGAAAATCGGTAATATTATAACTAATTCGGTCTAGAAATGTGACTTAAAACGTCAAAATACCTGAAATCGGGCAATAACTTTATATGGGGGCTATTCCAAAACATGGACCTATGTCCACTAGTTATATAAGTTTATTGACAATTAAGAACCCTAAATGTCAATTTATAGCTAAATCGGTATGAAAATGTAGATAAAAACGTCGAAATACCGTAAATCGGGGGGTACCGTTCTATGGGGGCTATACCAAAACGTGGACCTATCTCCACAACTTTTGTTATATAAGTTTATTGATACTTAAGAACCCAAAATGTCAAATTATAGCTAAATCGGTCTGAAAATGTAACTAAAAACGTCAAAATACCATTAATCAGCGGGCACCGTTATATGGGGGCTATACCAAAACGTGGACCTATGTCCACAAGTTTTATTATATAAGTTTACTGACATTTAAGAACCCTAAATGTCAAATTATAGCTACATCGGTCCGAAAATGTAGCTAAAAACGTCAAAATACCGTAAATCGGGGGTACCGTTCTATGGGGGCTATACCAAAACGTGGACCTATGTCCACAACTTTTGTTATATAAGTTTATTGATACTTAAGAACCCTAAATGTCAAATTATAGCTAAATCGGTCTGAAAATGTAGCTAAAAACGTCAAAATACCGTAAATCGGGGGGTACCGTTATATGGGGGCTATACCAAAACGTGAACCTATGTCCACAAGTTTTGTCATATAAGTTTATTGACATTTAAGAACTTTAAATGTCAAATTATAGCTACATCGGTCTGAAAATGTAGCTAAAAACGTCAAAATACCGTAAACCGGGGGGTACCGTTATATGGGGGCTATACCAAAACGTGGACCTATGTCCACAAGTTTTGTCATATAAGTTTATTGACATTTAAGAACTTTAAATGTTAAATTATAGCTACATCGATCTGAAAATGTAGCTAAAAACGTCCAAATACCGTAAATCGGGGGTTTTATGGGGGCTATACCAAAACGTGGACCTATGTCCACAACTTTTGTTATATAAGTTTATTGATACTTAAGAACCCTAAATGTCAAATTATAGCTAAATCGGTCTGAAAATATAGCTGAAACCTTCAAAATACCGTAAATCGGGGGGTAGCGTTATATGGGGGCTATACCAAAACGTGGACCTATGTCCACAACTTTTGTTATATAAGTTATTGACATTTAAGAACCCTAACTGCCAAATTATAGCTACATCGGTCTGAAAATGTAGCTAAAAACGTCAAAATACCGCAAATCGGGGGGTACCGTTATATGGGAGCTATACCAGAACTTGGACCGATATAGCCCATCTTCGAACTTGATCTTCCGACGGCTAAAAAATGGTATTCCCCGATTTTCAGCGAAATCGGTCAACAAATGCGACCTGTATGTTGCGAACGGACGGACGGACATGCATAAATCGACTCAGAAAGTGATTCTATGTATATCCCTAGAAGGAACTATGGGTCTATCTCGCTTCCTTTTGTATGTTACATACAAATGCACTAACACATAATACCCCTTACCACATAGTGGTGTAGGGTATAAACATTCACACTTTGGCAGTTTCAGCAGATCTGCCAGATCAATAGTTTTTAACTACCCTTTAGTTGAAGGATTCGCACATAGATAACAAAAACTAAAATGCGACTATAATTATGGCCAAAATAATATGTAAAAAACAAGTGAGCCAAGTCTATAGTCGGGTCGGGGCCGACTATGTGATACCCTACACCACTTCCCCTGTGCATAAGCTTTTGACTGGTAAAATTCAAAATATTGAAATCGGGATAGCTTAGCGCCTTTGCTCTGAATGTCTTCATTAATACAGGTCAATTTTATTGAAACGCGTTTAAGTGCATCGTCAGAATAACTCAAATAAAAAAATGGAAAAGTGGGATGTATGCCAACCATCAACCATCACATTCCGACCCCTGCATAATAACCGACCATTACCAAAATCAATAGGTTTATTCCTCTGTGGGACCCCCATTAACACCCAAAATTTCGTGACGATCCGATCAAAATTGCGACCTGTAGCGTGATTACAAAGAAATGGAAAAATGGGATGTATTAACGACTATTGCGATATCTCCGTTATTTGGCCACCTACGCCAACCTACTTTGCATCATTGTAAAGATGAGATTTTCTACTTTCATCTTCAGACGTTGTTTTTGGAAGGTCCCCAACCAAAGCTGTCATATTCGTCATTATTATTAAAATCGCAAAAATGAAAAGTTGTGTTCTATTAGCGGCTATTGCGATATCTTCGTTGTTTGACCACCTACAGCAACCCACTTTACATCGTTGCAAAGGCGATATTTTCTACTTTCATTAGCAGGTTTTGCTTTTGGCATAACCCCTATAGAAGCTGAGATATTCGGTTTGGAAAAAACATTGTCTTTTTCTCCAAAAAAGTTGTTTACCCATTCTGACCCCTAAATATTATCCGACCATCCCCATAATCAATAGGCTTTTTCCCCTACGGGACCCCCATCAATACCAAAAATTTGGTGACGATCCGATCAAAATTACGATCTGTAGCGTGATTTCTTTAAAAGTGGAAAAATGGGATGTATTACCGACTATTGTGATATTTCCGATATTTGGCCACCTACGCTAACCTACTTTGCATCATTGTAAAGACAGGATTTTCTACTTTCATAGTCAGGTTTTATTTTTGGAAAGTATCCAACAAAAGCTGTGTTATTCGTCATTAGAATTAAAATAGAATAAATGAAAAGTTGGGTTCTATAAGCGACTATTGCGATATCTTCGTTGTTTGACCACCTACGATAACCCACCATACATCGAGGTAAAGGTGATATTTTCAGCTTTCGTTAGCAGGCTTTGCCTTTAATATACCTCTTATAGATACGGAGATATTCGCTTTGAAATAAAAAGTTGACTTTTTCCGCAAATAGGTTTTTTGCCCATTCCGACCCCTGATTATTATCCGACCATCACCAAAATCAATAGGCTTCTTCCCCTCCGGGACCCTCATCAACGTCCAAAATTTGGTGACGATCCGATCAAAATTGCGACCTGTAGCGTGATTACAAGGTTTAGATGGACAGACGGACAGACGGACGGACGGACGGACTGACGGACGGACACACATAGCCATATCGACTCAGCTCGTCGAGACATTCATTTTGGTATATATAAGTATGGGTCTACGACCATTATTTCGATGCGTTACAAACTTTTTGGCCAAAACCAACTTATAATACCCTCCCCACATAGTGGTGTAGGGTATACAAATCTTGACAAGGTTTGCAAATTGCTTTTCGTTTGCCACGTTTAGTGTCTTGGTGCTAAGAATTATATTTTTAGTTACACAAAATGCTAAATTTCAGAGGAAGAAAACATAAATTTCCATATTTTTTCTGGTCAACTAGGTTGCAATTGCTTGTGTTGGTTGTTGTAGGTTTTTGGGGTTGGTAGTTATAGGCGCAACTATGTTACAATATTCGTTGCATATTTTAAGGAAGAGAGTCCAAGCTAAATGCATAATTGTCTGTGTGAAAAGGTGTTGTAAATTTTTAGTGGGTTCGCAGTTTTATTATTTAATGGGAGATTATGTTGACAGCAATTTGTTTAAAGATTCATCTTTTTTCTCTCTCCTTGTTTCATAAAAATGCTTCCTCTTTTAAATTTGCTAAACCTTAACATATATGTATTAAAAATCCCACCACATATTAAATACATAACTTAAGTAATTTTGATTTTCCCTTCCAATTTTTATGCAGGCTGATAATGAAAGTTGTCATTATCTTATCATCACTGTTATCATTTGATGTTGTCTATTATCGTCATCGTAACCATTACACTCATCGACATTTTCATTATAAGTAGGCGGAATAATGATATGCTTCGTAGATTTATCGATATGCATGTATTTTCATATATAAACACATATAGACATACATATATTTGTTGAAAGGACTACACACATAAGTTGGAGCAAAATGTTTGTAATCATACTTAAGTTGTTGTTGGTGCTTCTTCCATTGCCTCTCCCATCATTTTGTTGTTACATTAACATTTCATGCTTGAAAGATTTTGGAAAGGCTCTAGTATGAAATTAATGAGTTTTAGAAAAAAACGTGCGTTATGAAATTATGTTGACAGATTTTTTAATTGATATGAGAGGGGGGAGCAAGGGCTGGTTTTGAAGACGTCACAATGCTCAAAGAAGGGTTTATTTATAAATAAAATCTCAAAGAGTGTTGGATACCTTTTTTAGCTCTTTGTTTCTCACTGATAAAAGCTCAATGTATTTTTAAAGCAGTTCCTGATAGGAAAATTAAATAAAGACCTAGAGAAATTCTACAAATATCACGGTACCAGTATTATGTATTCCTAACATATTCCTAAAATCGCACCAAATCGAGGAGTTTCAGTAGCGCAGACTGAATCGGCTTGAACCCCTCCAGTATTATGTATTAAGGAGCTAAATCATGGGTGAAAATGTGATGTACGAGAATTTATGGAAGGGAGTCCAGTTGTCCACGACCTTCTGTGTACCAAGCGGAAAAACTGACCATTAATTCTACCATTTAATGCAACCCTAATTTCATAACTTCAGATATACATCTGGCCACACTTAACTGTGGATAAATTATGGCATATTTATAGGCTGACTATTTAATTCAAGCATAATTGATGGCAAATCATAAATAAATTACTTCAATTGCAGCAATTTTATTTCATTTCGCTTAAACTTTTGCCATAACACTTTAAAAATGTTTGTTTCTCTCACATTCTCAAACAACAATTATGATAAGCGTTTTAAGTGATTAAATAAACAAATAACAATTGCCAACGGCCATAAGTTCCATCCTCTTCATTATCCTCTTCGTCATTCTGTTATGTTTTTGTTTTTTTTTTTTTTTTGTTTCAGTCAATTGGTCGATTTGTTTAAAACGAATGCCAGGATATAATGAATAATAGGTCATCAAAACATAAAGCTATTTAATAAATTACAATTTAAATTTATAACTTGATGTATATCAAAAATAGAAGGCTGCCTGTTATTCATACCATTCAAAGTTTCGATTTTTTTTGAAAAATTATTTGAAAGCAGAATTATGAAATTATTCATTTGTTATTTCCATTGTTGACTTTTCAAAACAAAAAAAAAAAGTTCTTTATGTTTCATTTTTAAATGTCATGTGCAGCATTGTTTGTGTTTATTGCTTATGGAGAGTTTTTTTGTTTTCATTTTCTTTTGATGTGTTTTTTTTGTTTCGTTACAAGGAAATTTAATGGAGTAGAAAATGGAAAAATGTTAGGTTTTCGAAATTTAAAGGAAAAATAAAATAAATTAAATAATGGGTATGGTGGTATGCTCACGGTGCTCTTGAAGCAACTTTAAATGGAAGTTGCTTACACCTGGAAAGTTTTTGCGGATTCTGAAACTTCATAGATGAGAAAAAATAAAAAACAAAAATAGCCGTAGCGCTTTTTAATTAATTCGCGATTTAAGTTGACATTTTTATTTTTTTAGGTTTTCATGATTTTGCTTGGAAACCGCAAGTCCTATTGAAATGGGAAAAAAGAAAAAAATTCTCTACAAGATTGGCCTTTATGATAATTTCGTAGGTTTTACCGTTATTGAGATATAGAAGTTCAAATTTGGACAATGCATTGACTGTATCGCTACCTTATATAACAATCTCATACATGGTGCGCCTTAACTAACTTTAAGTGAAAACCGCTTACACCTGGGAAGTTTTTGCAGATTTTGAAACAGCAATGTTTCTAGGTGAGAAAAATCCAAAAACAAGAAAAAGTCGCTGGAAGGTTTTTTGAAAAAATCGCGGTTAAAGTTCACATTTTTAGGTTTATTTTAGGTTTTTGCTATTGTGCTTGGAAACCGCAAGTCCTATCCAAATAGGGATTAAGAAAATTTTGTAGCTGTGAAAATTCTCCATAAGATTGTCCTTGATAATGTTTTTGTAGGTTTTACCGTGTTTGAGATATAGAAGTTCAGGTCACATTTTTAGGTTTTTTGTTATGTGTTCACGATTTGCTTGAAAACAGTTAGTCTTATCAAAATGGAACTAGAGAAAATCTTATAGCTGTGAAAATTCTCTATAAGATTGGTCTTCGAAATTTTTTCCTGGGTTGTACAATTTTTGAGATACAGTTTGTCAAGTAATTGTCTTCGAACAAAGAAAACTAAAATTTTTCTGTATTAATTTATGAAATATGGCTGATAATTGTGATAAAAATGTCGGGTTTTTTGCAAAGAATAGTTGGTCGACATATTAAAGACAAGATAGGACATAGGATAGGATAGACAAAAATTAACCCACGTAGCCCAACAAAAAATAACGAAAACCACAAACCGACCAACTAATTTTTGCAAAAAATCCGACAATTTCATCACAATTATCTCTCATTTTTCATCAATTAATACCAAAATAATGTTCATTTTCTTGGTTCGAAAACAATTACTTGACAAACTGTATATAAGTTTAAGTTGGGAAATTGCTGTCATGACATTGTTTTATAAAGAGCCAATCCATCATTGTTCTAATGGACAATGGACGAAATTATCATAAAAGTCAATCTTCCCATCTACAATATTTTCTTAAGTCCTATTTCGATAGGACTTGTGGTTTCCAAGTAAAATCGTGAAAACCTTAAAAACGCCTAAAAATGTCAACTTGAATCGCGATTTATTTAAAAAACGCTACGGCGATTTTTTTTCTTATCTATGAACTTTGTAGGTTCAGCATCTTCCATTTGAAGTTGCTTCAAAAGCACCGTGTGCTTCAATAACTCCTCGGCGTAATGTTGGCTTACATTTCCTATGACCGTATAGTGTAAACGGCTAAAGTCCATAGCCAACGAAATAATTGTTGATTAAAATGTGGTTTTATTCCTGACAAATCCTGAAGAAAACCTTTAAAAAACATTATGGAACCATATCTACTATTATATCTACCGGTGACTGACCTGTCTGATTTTGGCAATCCTTTGCAATATTCAGACAGGGTGGCAATGGCATGAGCTATTTACACATGTTAATGTAAATAGAAATGAGAAAATTAAAGGAACAACTTAGCGGATTATGGAAAAAGCGAAAAGCCGAGGACCTGTATGTACGGGTTCTAGTCAAATAACCGTTACTTTCAAATTTCGTGAGTTACGTATGTTCGATTTTCCCATTTTTCTGGTGTGCTCTTCGATTTTTTACTATTCGAAAAAATGGATCGAAGAAACTGTATTAAGTTTTGTGTAAAAAATGAAATCAAATGCGCAATGACTGTGGTGTGTACACCACACAACTTCAATTGTGGTATAACTGGTTTCAGGAAAGACGAGAAGATGTCAATGACGATGCTCGTACTGGCCCGAGCACACACACCATTTGAGTTGGCCACCATATGATTTTTTAGAGCTTTTGGGCCATTCTGTCAGCACATGCTTCCATCCTTGCACGGAAAAAATTACATCGTTACAATCAGTATCACAAGGGCTACCTTCGATGAAAATTTAAAATCAACTTATCGAACAGCAATTTTAGGAAATTTTTGAAGTTTTGTGAGAGATATACTTGATGAAATTATTGAATTGTATTATACTTAGTTATTGTTTGAAAAAATAAATAAAGGACAGCACAAACATATTGATGTACACCTTTTCGGAACAGGGCTTCGGAGTCGGAGTCGGAGTCGGAGTCGGAGTCTGGAGTCGGAGTCTAGCAAATTTTGCTGGAGTCGGAGTCGGAGTCTGGAGTCGTGAAAAAAAGCTCGACTCCGACTCCGGGCAAAATGTTTTTTTCTACATTTATCAAAAGAGTTTTTATTTCTTTATGATGGAGAGATTAACTTTATTAAAATTTTGATAAATCGTTTATACATTTTATAGGAAATCTATGAGTAAACTTGTAAGCAAAGGATTTATTATATTTAGTAATGTTCCATGACAATAGAATTATAATTGCATATTTCAATATGAATCGATTTCTTAATATACCATCACATTTATGACAAAACGTATATGAGGAAAAGTCAAAATTTTTTAGTTTCCATGAAGCCAAGGTTTGCACTATTATAATACGCGAACTATTGTAGTTTACCAGTAACTATGACTTTTGCTGGATTAATTTAGATGTTTTTGTACAAAGCTCAAAAATTTAGCAAAAAAATTTAATTTACGTGGTAGTTACGACCGCGTATAGGAAAAACATAGGTAAAAACACGTTGAAGCTAAACAGGTTTTTTACATTGCTATTCGATTTTTGATTAAACCATTCAAATGACGGACATCTGTCCAAAGCAAAAGTAGGAGAATACAAAATGAAGATTACACTTCTAATGTATCACTTTCCAAAATTTCCACTGCATCCACCTTTTATGGATGCTGACATTTTGAAGCCGGATTTCAGGTGTTTTTTTATTTTTTATGTAATTGGGACGCGCATTCGGATATTTCGAAAAACCAATTATAGGATTAAAGAACTCGCGATTTCGCATAATCTGATATGTATATCGAGTATGTAGCCCACACAGAGTAATCTACTGCCAAAGGCCAAAATTTAGTGCGATATTTTTTCTAAAAAACCTATTTTTTGGGTACAGTATTTACAATATAGTTTTGAGTGTGCTGGTACCCCGCGATATATTAGTTTATCGACGATACGGATCATATGAATCACAAATCGTAAAAATCCATCTTCTAGAACGGCGGAAATGGCTACTGCAAAAATTGAAAAATTTGCGAAAAATGTTTTTCAAAATATCGCTGACTAATTCGCGCTTTATGTGGATCGTTTCCATTTCAATGAGGAAAGTGAATCATCACTCGCGTTTGTGCGAAAACAGCGGTTTGAAAAATTTAGTGGCATGGGAGCTGTATCCGATTTATCCAAAAAATACTGTTACATCCACGGTTCTTGATGGATTTTATTGAAATATGTTTGGATCGATGTATTTTTTCACGGTTGATAGTGAAATCGGATGCGCATAAAAAGTGTATGCACTTTGTGCAAAATATAAGCGTTATACAGTTTGTTGCACACTAAACTGCAGACGATGCTACATCTTACCGGCCAAAGTAAATCCTGGCAAATGTGTACAAATTAAAAGAGAAGAATTCGCTGTATTGGTAAACCGCATGCGCATCAAGTGATTTTGAGGATTTCGCGATTTACACGCATTTCAAAATGAACATTACCCGATACAATTTTATTTCAAGATTATACCCTATTTAAAGGAACCCAACATTTATTTGAAAGATATCCATATCTTCTGCTAGATGTTAGCGTGTTTTCGAGAAGTGATTAGAATAAAAAATGTGATTTATTGCGTGAAATTTAACTAAAATAGAAGAAAAACTCCGACCTATTTTTCTTAAATTTTGTTCAACTAACTCACAAAATAAATTTTAATATGTAAATATTTTCTCTTACAAAAATTTTATAAATTTCCTCAATATATTTTTTGTTTTTTGATATAATATGCAAACCGCTAAACGGATTTGTATAGTTTTGGTTTTATTTGAATCTTCGAGATGTTTAGATTACGTACATATTTTTTATATATTTTTCAGACGCATAAACAGCTTGAATTTTATTAGAAAAAGTTGTAAACTACCAATTGTTTTGAATGCTTTCCTAAATTCCGCGAAAATTTACAACTTTTTCACTAAAGTTATGGGACCTCAGTAAACATATAGTATGTAGGGAGCCCCTAATTAAGAGAGTTTCTCAAAATAATGATTAGAGTCCTTTAAAGATTTTTTTCTTTTTATCAGAATTGAAACCGCCATAACTTTTGCGGGCAACAACCAAAATTAGTATCTCGAACAGATTTAAGAATGGGATTTTTTTCCCAATCTATGTACCAAAAATCTTTCATGTAGTTTAAAAAAAAAAATTATTTTTTTTTTTATGGAAAACTAAAAAATTTTGTCTTTTCTTCATATACACTCTGGAATACTAGTTTTATATCTCATATATGTCTAAGTTTATTTTGTCCACAATTAAGGGGTTTTGGTCACTTATTGTGCACGAAAAATGAAATTTTTCATGAATTTTTACAAGTAATCTACCAATTTTTTCCAAAAGATATTGTTTTCATCTGATTTATAATACCTTGAGCTACTTTCAGATTTTTTTTTTTTTTGTTGAAAAATATTGCACAGTTTTCTGACAAATGGCCACCTACGAAACACTGTTTTTACTAAAGCAGTTTGCGGTGACCACTGTAGCTCGAAAACGAATAAACCGATCAGCATATGTTTTTGTGGGATCATTAAGAACATAATAATCGTGTACTTAAGCCAAACGAATTAAAAAATATGCATTTAAAAAAAATGTGAACTGTAGAAGTCAAAATTTCAATTTTACCTAAAAAAGTTGAGAGTTTTTTTGCCATAAATCCGTCAAAATTTTTTTTTGAAAAGTCTCTTGCTTAAGTACAATCTTTTTATACGTATAATAATCCCAAAATGCTATTTTGAGAAAACCGTGTTTCAAACTTCGATGTTACATACAAATCACAATAAATTTTCTCTTTCTAACGCTCATATCTCAGCTAGTTTTTATCCGTTCGACATATTCTATTCTACATGTACTTTAAAATGAGTCAGCAAAAAATTATCGCTTTCGTAAAATCTGTAAGTAACAAATTACTGTTGCCATACCCATCTTCATATTTCGACAAAATAAAACGAAAAAGATATGTGACCCGTCCGTACAAAAAAATTTTAATCAACTCGTCAGTTCTACTTGTTTTTGTTTTAAATTGATAATCTGAGGGTATACTCGTACATATATTTCGGCAAAATCCACTGAAACTTTCTAAATTCTTTCTGTTGTTTTTGTTCTTTTTGATATAAGATACAGCAGATTCAAAACGGAACATCAATTTTACATCGCATTGCATTACAAATTGTCTTAGAGAAAAGAACAGATAAGCATATAGGGTCCTAGTATAGGAAAAGTTGAAAAATTTAGCAAATTTTATTAATTTTTAGTGGTATAGGAAATTATCCTCGGAGTCGACTCCGGAGTCGGAGTCGTGAAAAAAAACTGGCCTGGAGTCGGAGTCGGAGTCGAAGGAAAAATGGCTCGACTCCGAAACCCTGTTTCGGAACTTGATGCACGTATGAAGGAAATTTTACGATGTAGAAAGTTTAGGCCAAATTGTATTTTCTATTAGTAAGTTATCGTGAACACATGTCCTTGAAAAACACAGGAAAAAAGTGTTGTCACGGCGTGTTAGCGTTCAGAGCCAAACTCATAACTTTCAAAGGCAGCGCTAAGCGTTTGTCATGAAAGCACAACTAAATGGAAAAATCCTCATTGTTGTTGTAAAAAAAACACAAAAATGCATTTGAAAGAAGAAAAGTTCGAGGACAGCGAAGCCACACCACATCCGATATGTCTGAAGAGCTTTTACCGAAGGCGAAACATGCATGTCACATAGTGGTGGATGTGTGGGTTCGAATCGTCGGCATTCCCTTTTAACTTGCATTATAGATCATAAAGCTCTATTAAAAAAAGTCGTTTTACTTTACCGGCAGGTTTTTATAACTTTTGAAGCATTGTCTCAGAATTTGCCCTTCGTAACGGAGACCGCGAAGACAAGCTGCTGCAAAAATTGCAAAATAATCCTAGACATGCCTCGAACCAAATCTGTTACTCCCTTCGGAAGTTATCGTGTGCACCAGCCAGCCAGCCAGAAAGTCGGGTGGACAGGGTTTAATCGACTTGAGGCCCAAGACCATTGTTGTCTCTATTGTATCTTTTTATTAATTCGAAGTATGATGCCGTGTAATGCATTTTAGTTATATTCTGTCATGGGCAATATTATTGATAACACTCCGAGGAAAACTTATTCTAAAATGAATAGGCCGGGCAATTTGTATGGAAGGGAAACAACCTTATTGGGGCCTTCGGGTTTCTGATTCCTGGGATTGTACTGAGCAAAAAAGACCATATCGTTCATTTACTCATTTTTTGAGTTATGCAACTCTTTGAGTAAATGAGCGAAAATGGTGAAAATCGATCCTCCCGATTTTGAAGTGAACTTTTTTTATCCACAAGTACAAAACTACAACAAGGAGCGTTGTAATGCTTTTGCAAAGTACTAGAGAATTAATATTTAATTATTGTCATGGCTACAATTTTTGCCTTAGTGTTAAATCAAAAGTCTCAATGGTTTGGCTGTTATATGCCAAAATATTCAAAAAAACATGGGTAAAAAAACTTCAAAATCGGGAGGCCCGATTTTCACCGTAGACATATGGTCTAGTGGACTTTTTTGCTCAGTACAATCCCAGGAATCAGGAATGCGAAGGACCAAATTAGGTGTTTAAATTGGCCCACCCTAATGTGGAATACAAACATCCCAGGCGGGACAAGGGAGACTTCTCTCATATCAATGAGTGCACCCCGATTCATATTAGCTCAATGATATGCGACCTACAGTTTATCGCCGAGTCCCAACAGCGTGTCCTAAGGCACCACTTGTAGAGAAGTTTTACATGGCTGAAATACTCAGGAAATGTCGCCAACATTACTGAGGGGTATTTTGCCACCGTTGAAAATTTTATGTTGCCTAGCCGGGGAATCGAACCCACGACCTTCTGCGTGCATGGCGGGTGTGCATGCCATTGCACCACGGTGGCACCCTTCAAATTACAACCTAAAAATCCTTAGTGCTTACTATCGGGAATGTCTTAGATCTGCTGAAGAGAAGAACAAGGAAAAGATTTGAAGAAGATGAGAAGTGTATTTTCTGAAGAAAAAAAAACCTGAGAAACTCGAGAATTATGGCAAAATGATGTCCTATAATTTTACCAGAATATAAAACACACATGGCGGTAAACGCAGTATTGGCAGCCCAAGGCTTCGATGGAGCACTATGACGAGATGAAAAGACGCGGTACACCAAAAAGCGAAGCAACAAACAGAGAGAATGGGAGATCTTTTCCTAGTCCGGCTTATGGAACAAATGTTTTGTAATGAGCCAGCTAAGTAAGTAAGTATAAAACACCGGACTGAAGGTTATGGTGCAGGCATATTCTCCTGCAAAGATGATGATAGTATCGAACATTGTTGGTGGCAATGAAGATATAACACCTTTCAAAAGTTAGGTCACGACAGCAATTAAACAGCTGAGGAACAATAAGGCATCAGGAGCTGATGGCCTGCCTGCCGAACTATTCAATAGCGTAGACTTAGCCTGCTATGTCCCGTGCACAAGAAATAAGACAACGGAATGTGTGTCGACTGCAGAGGCATGATTCTCCTGCTCCCTTTCGGAGGAGTATTGAGGCCACAGCCTTTAAAATACCGCAAATCGGGAGGTACCGTTCTATGGGGCTATATTAAGGCGTGGACCTATACCGATAAATTTCATATGAAAAGTTTTATGTCCCAAATGAACACTAAACACCAAATTTCAGCCTTCAAAATACCGAATATCTGGAAAATCGTTCTATGGGGGCTATATAAAGACGTGGGACAATACCGAAAAATTTCATAAAGAAAGTTTTGTACCCCAAATGAAGACTAAATACACAAACTTCAGCCATTTCAGTGGAGTATTGAGGCCACAACCTTTAAACTACGGAAAATCGGGAGGTTCCGTTTTCTGGGGGTAAATTAAGGTGTGGGCCTATACCGTCAAAATTCTTATGGAATGTTTTATACCCCAAATGAAGACTAAATACCAAATTTCGGAGGAATATTGAGACCACAACCTTAAAAATACCGAAAATCGGGAGGTACCGTTCTATGGGGGCTATATTAAGGCGTGGACCTATACCGACAAAAATTCGTAGTTTTATACCCCCATCGAAAACTAAGTACCAAATTTCAGTCATTTTGGTGTGATAATGAAGCTAAAACCCTCAAAATACCGAAAATCGGATGGTACCGTTCTATGGGGGGAGGTTCAAGTAGGGGCAAATATTTGCTGCAGCGACCGGCAGTGTCCGCTTACTGAGAGCAAGTGAGCGTAAATAATGCATTGGAATTTATGCTCACTTGCTCTCAGTAAGCGTACACTACCGGTTGCTGGTGCAAATATTTGCCTAATGTAAGGTGGCATTAGGAGGAAACAAAAGGTAAACAAATAATCGGTTTCATTTAAATAAACCATTCAGTGCTTTTTTTGAACATAATTCCATAATTACACTTACAAGACAAAAGAAACCTTAACAACATGTTTAATCTTATAAACTACAAATACAATCACAGCCACCCATACATTTTTATTCTCATAATGTATTTATGAAAGCAAACTCCGTAGTTCTTGTTTATAATTCCATGAAATTTACTTTTCAAGTTGGAACAAAACAAAAACTATTAAAACACACAAATAATGGGCCAGCGATTGTATGCCAGCGATATGCTATTGTTTCTTCTAATGATGAAGTTCTTTTTTTTTGTAGCACTGTGTTCCTTTTTCTGTTATTAACTATGAAATTTCTAATACAATAGCCCACCGCCACTCACTAACACTTACAAAACGATGAGAAGAACATTTATGTTAGTTGCCTTTCTGCTGTGCTGCCGCCGCCATATGCTCCATGCCTTCTTTGCTTCTTTTTGTTCTTTGAAAATGCATTGCAATTTGTGTTTCTGGTATTCCAACGAGTGATTCAGACAAAAGAAGAAAATTTTGCCTTAGAAAGAGAAAAAAAAATGAAAATAAAACATGATCTGGTTAATGCAGTCAACCAACCCAAACAACAAACCAAGCCAGTCAGCAAGCCTTGTGCCCTCTATTAGGACACGCACTGACTGCCTTAACAAACACAGTAAATTGTAATAATAAAGTCCTTTTTCGTTTGCAGTCTCATACTCATAGTGGCAGCTGAGTAGCATTGTTAATGGTGATTATGTTGAAAATGAAATATGACTGAATATGTGTATGTGTGTGTGTGTGAGGTGGGTGCGGATGTAGTTGGGAAAAAGAAATAACTATGTGGTTCGTGTCTTTGTGGCAGCATAAAATACTGAACATTAATGTGTTAAGCCATGAAGTGGAACGTTTAGATTAAATTATTTAAAATAAAAAGGAGAAAAAGTAAGCTTAAAATAAATAAATATCTAGTCGAGAAATCAATGGTAAATTTTATAAAAAATGCAAGGTGAGCTAATTAACTTCTATCAAAACTTTGTGTTGAAAAAGAATAATAATGTAGCGGACAAGGCCGTCATGACTTATATGACTAAGGTCAACTCAACATTTTAGTACTCAATTCGGTAAATTTTAACCATGGAAATGTGTATAATCAATCACGGACGTTTAGACAATAGCCTTATATGTAGTGATATTTTTTATATAATTTATTGTAATTTTTATTATAATAAATATTTAAAAAAATACAGTATAATCGCGATAATTCCTAAATCGATAATTCGTTATCTTCTATAATTCGTAACAAAATGCCAGTCTCTTGAAAAAATCGATAATTCGTAAAATTTTTAATTTTTCAATTTTGTTGTCAAAATCTTTTTATTAGAAATGTTTACATACCAGAAGCATAGCATTAATACCCTCAACATGTGTGAATTGAAACTTTAGTCTATAGACAGATCGAATACCGGCTACTCAACAAAAATCATTTTGTTTGCAAGTGAAGTTGCTCGAGTTAAGGTAGTGTCAAAGAAGTTCTCGATCAGAGTGTTTCTTTGCACACGTATTTATTTGAGCGGGCAATTGACACTTGGGTATAAATAGTTTCTTGTTGAAAAACAAGAAACAAGGGAACTGATGAAGATCTGTGGAGAGATCTGAAAATATACTCTTCCCTGCCTTGGTAAACATCGCCAATTTTTCCCACTAATAAATTAAAGTTGTTTTAATAAAATATTAAAACAACGTCTATGGGATTAAGCCTGACTATTTTGAAAAATCATTTTCGTCAAAAATTGCGTATTTAGGGGGTTTTGTGGCTTTTTTTTTTGGCACGAATATGGATTTGAAGGAATGTACCGACGTAGTCCATCTTGTAAGTGGATCTTATTTGCCTTTCTATAGTTATAGCGGCCTTCAGTCTTTTCAGTTGGTCTTAGAGCTTTTCTACCATTATGTCAGGAAGCAAGGTCTTGGTCACGAAGACATAATATCACTGTAAACAGGGCATGAAGTGTCTTCGGTAAAAATTTCCAAAGAATACTGAAAGTGACTTTAAAATGTTCTTAAAGAAAAACTGTGAACTTTGGTGAGGGTGGTACTCTAAAAAGTAGGCCGACATGGCCCATTTTCGAGCTTATACAAAATACTATGAGATACGAAGTTTGGACCAAATCGGTTGCTCCATATAAAATATACCGCACTTACCATTTAAAAAAAAACTATGTTTGAAGTTTTGTGGGGAAGGTGCAGGAAGGAGTAGACCGATTAAAAGCACCACCAAACTTTATTCAACGAATGTTGTTCTGCGCACCAGCCACTACACATGGTAGCCATGGAGGTTTTTACAGCGTTCGATCCATTTTCTCGGGAAGTGTGCGAACATGATTATACTCAAATTTATACTGCAAGGTTAGTTAAATAATGAAACTTAAGCCAAAACACAAAATATGTTCATTGACCTTTGTACTTTATCGACCTTGATATAATGGCTAACACTTTGTATTTGCTCTCAGATAATTTTAAAAGCTCAAAAGGGGTCTTACGAAATCAAAAAGTCATTTAAAGCAGGGTTATAAAAACTTTTTTTTGGAATATTTCTTGATTTTATATGAAAGGTCATGGTAACTTTCCCAGGTTGAGATTTGAACCCACGTACCTTATAAAGTGGGTCAAACTTTTAGTAGCATTTACTTAAATATTCCATTTTACTAAATTAAAGCAAAAAACTGGGCAAAATTTGCATAGGTAGTACCTTTTTTCAATTTTATTTTATTCAAACATATTCAGATGAGCCAAAAAAATTGAGCACTTATTTGGTACATTTTTATTATAACAGGGATATTTTCCAAAAATATGGCAACATCGTTATGATTTTCTTCTGAATGTTGGTATAGTATAGGACTCTCAAAAACTATATAGTATGGACCTGTTATCCAAACACAGCTTAAGAGACCTTAACATATACAAAGAAAAAATTGCAAATCTATTCAGATGAGCGGGCATATTCCTGATCAGGATAAAAATCGATATAGCCATGTCTGTTTGTCTACCCGTCTGTTGTAATCACTCTAGCGTCCGCAATAATTGAGATAGAGCGCTAAATTTTTACACCCGAGTGTATTTTTTCCATAGGCAGGTCAAGTTCGAAGATGGGCTCTATTGGCCCACGTTTTGGTATGGCCCACATATAATGACAGATGTTCGGTATTGGGAGGATTTTAGCAACATTTTCTGACCCAACTATCTGTAATTTAACATTTGAGGTTCCCTGTGGTCACAAAACATCTCCACCCAAAATATTCAACATAGGTCCACGTTTTGGTATAGCCCACATATAACGGTTCCTCCCGATTTTCGGTATTTTGAGGATTTAACTACATTTCTTGACCGAACTACCTGTAATTTAACATTTGAGGTTCCCTGTGGTCACAAAACATCTCCACCAAAAATAGTCAACATAGGTCCACGTTTTGGTATAGCTCCCATATAACGGTACCTCCTAATTTTCGGTATGTTGAGGATTTCAGCTAAATTTTTACCGAACTACCTGTAATTTAACATTTGAGGTTCCCTGTGGTCACAAAACATCTCCACAAAAAATTGTCAACATTGGTGTACGTTTTGGTATAGCCCCCATATAACGGCACCTCCCGATTTTCGGTATTTTGAGGATTTCAGCTGCATATTTTTCCGAACTACAGGTAACTTAACATTTGAGGTCCCCTGTGGTTTCGGTTTCCGATATTTTGAGGATATTAGCTACATTTTTAAACCGAATTTTCTCGTTTTCACAATTTGAGAATTGTCAATATAGGTCCATGTTTTTTGGTATGACCACAATATAAAGTTACTCTCCGATTTTTGATTTGTTGAAGAGTTTACCTA
This sequence comes from Musca autumnalis, assembly GCF_047663935.1. NCBI lineage: Eukaryota > Metazoa > Arthropoda > Insecta > Diptera > Muscidae > Musca > Musca autumnalis. The sequence continues at coordinate 153,249,416 of NW_027412088.1, read as the reverse complement.
CATTTGATGGCCAAACTATATGTAATTCGACATTTAAGGTTCCCAGTGGTCTCAAAACCTTTCCACCAAAATTTGTCAACAAATGTCCACCCTTTGATATAGCCCTATATAAAGGTGCCGCCCGATTGAAGACATTTTTAGATTCATTTTATACGTTATTTAGGCATTTGAGGTATACTTGGTCACAAAATACCTCCACCTAAAATTGTGGGCCGGTTTAGTTCAGAATATTTTATGGTAGAGGGTATAACAAGTTCGGCCCGGTGCACAGTGCAAAATATGAACACTTTAGCGGAACTTTACTAATAACTTTTAAAGGAAAAGGTGTAGATGCCTAAATTTTTGCACAAATGCTTCTTATATTAGTGGACAGTGTGGAGCTCAAATTGGGCCACATAGACCCGCGGTTTCCTGTAGCGCTAACGGTGGCTGCCGTTTTTACGTTTTACATTCATTTTTCAATCAATTTTGATGCAAATTGGTATATTGAGTTTTTAGCGGATAGAAAACTTATGTACAAAATATTTTCAATATAGGTTCGCGTTTTGGAATAGCCCCCACATGCCGGGTTACCTCATACTGGGTATTTTAAAGGCAAAAGACAAAAATTGCAGCCGATTTTGATGCAAATGTAAATTTTAAGATTTTAGCGAATATAAAACCTCCTCGCATAAAAGCTGTCAACATAGGTCCATTTCTGGGTGAAGCCCCACAACTCTACACATCTATTAAGGAGTAAAATGTCAATATTGTTACGTTTTTACCCTTTAAAAACGTTGGTTTATTATTTCCTTTCAATAAACCGGGTTCTTATTGATTGCAAAAATAAAAAGCGTCCAAATAGTTTGAAGAAAATTGTAATAATGAGTATTTATTTTCAATGTAGACAAAACAATAAAAAATAGGCACACTTTGATGTGCCGAACAAGGGATTGAAACACAATTTCGTAACTCGGTCCCCCACTTAAGCCTGTTCGTCCCGAATAGGCACAGATTCACCTTTTCCATAGGCAGCTAATCTTTCTAGATGTACAACTTTCATTTTAGACCTCGGGCTCTTATATTTCTGTATTCTATAGACCACGTCGTTTAATTTCTTAATTATCAAGTATGGTCCTTCCCAGTGAGTTTGAAGCTTGGGAGACAAACCTTTCTTTCGTTGCGGGTTATATAGCAGTACTAATTGACCTTCATTGAACCCTTCAGAATTCGCTGCACGATCATATCTGGCTTTCATTTTGTTGCTTGTCATTTTAATTCGTCTCCGCACGAATTCATGTATTTCGTTAAGGTCATCTTCCTCTTGGCAAAGGTTCTGATTTTCTTCATTACCTGCTGAAGGCTTAACACCATCAATCCAGCGAGCCAATTGCCCTTCAGGTTCCTTAAACTGCAGCAACCACCTCAGGGCAGAATGATCGGTTCTCAGTTGGAATCGCTGTCCATAAAGGTACTTGTGGTAGTGCTTCACACTCTCGACTACCGCTAGGAGTTCACGACGCGTTACACAGTAGTTTCTTTCAGCCCTTGAAAGCACTCGGCTGAAGTACCCAATAACTTTTTCTGTACCATCGACCACTTGGGAAAGCACACCGCCTATTCCGTATCCGCTCGCGTCACTGTCCACCACAAACTTCTCTCCAGGTATGGGGTAGGCCAAGATTGGTGCCGTACATAGAAGTTCTTTTAGCTTCTGGAATGCTAGTTCTTGAGATTCAGTCCACTGGAACTGTCGCGACTTCTTGGTCAACTCGTGTTGGCTGGCTGCCACACTGGCAAAATTCGGAACAAAACGTCTGTAATAAGTACAAAGGCCAAGAAAACTGCGCAATTCACGAAGATTTTTCGGTCGTGGCCAGTTCTTTACAGCAGTTATTTTGTCTTCATCTGTTGATATGCCGTCCGATGACACGCGATGCCCCAAGTACTTAACTTCTCTCTGGAACAATGCGCACTTCTTTACATTAAGTTTGAGGCCAGCTGCTGAAATGCGTTTAAAGACTTCTTCCAAATTTTTCAGGTGTTCATCAAAAGTCTGTCCCATGACAATTATGTCATCGAGGTACACCAAGCACGTCTTCCCGTGAAGGCCTTTTAGCACATGTTCCATCAAACGCTCGAACGTGGCTGGAGCATTAGAAAGTCCAAATGGCATAACATTAAACTGCCATAATCCATCACCAGCACAAAATGCAGTTTTCTCTTTGTCCTTGTCCGAAATTTCAACTTGCCAATATCCACTTTGCAAATCCAATGTAGAGAACCATTTTGTTCTTGCCAGCGTATCCAGAGTATCATCAATTCTAGGTAACGGGTAGCTGTCCTTCTTTGTGACCTCATTCAGCTTTCTATAATCGACGCAGAATCTAGTGCTGCCGTCTTTCTTTTTAACCAAAACCACAGGCGAACTCCAAGGACTTGAGGATGGTTCAATTACTCCGTTTTTCATCATTTTATTTACCAGCTCCTTCACTTCGCTTCGCTTTGCTAGAGGAATACTTCTGGGCGCCTGTTTTATTGGTCTTGCTTCGCCAGTATCTATTTTGTGTTTCACAATTGCCGTTCTACCCTGGCTTTGATCGTTTACGGCGAAAGCGGAAGCATGTTTTCTTAGAAGTTGTTTGGCCTTATTTTTATCTGGCTGCGCTAGCTCTTCTACCCATTTCGATACATATTCCGCTGGTAACTCCTGTTGTTTATTGGATTTATTTGCAAATTCCGGCTTTTCCTCACAATTGATTACCGCGCCTACTGAAGCACATTCACCTATTTTGGAATTCGGCCTGACGACTTTTTTGTAACTGGATAAGTTGAGCACTCTTACAGGAACCATTTTGTCATTACAGGGTTTAACGAGAGCTTTTGCTGTTATAAGATCACTTTTTATTTCTAATGGTTCTACCACCCACAAACTGTTGTCCTCACAATCTCCCTCCACACGGGCCCATACTACAGTTTCAGAATGTGGTGGTAATCTCCGATACTCGGTGGTAACTAACCTTTTTACTTGAGCCTTACTTTCATATCCGACGTCAAGGGGTATTTCAACATTTCGCCAAATCATTACTTTTTGTCCCATATAAAGATTGATGCCGTGGCCAATCATGAAATCTGCCCCAATGATAACTTCATCCAAAATGTCGGCAACAATAAATACATGATTGACGCTAATGTTGGCAATGGTTAATTTCACATTTATCTTACCATAGACAGTGGCAGACTCTCCTGTAGCCGTGCGTAGACTTACCCTGCACAATGGTTCAATTGTTTTAGTTACTAAATCAGGTCTGATGATAGACTGCGATGCTCCCGTATCTATTGTAAAAATGTGCTTTCGTCCATCAATGTACCCACAAGCAGTAAGATTGTTGTTTTTCTGCTGTATTACTGATATGGAGATTGTGGGGCCTTCAGATGTGGGAGCCAGCTCCTGCCCCGTGGTGCTAGCTCTTCTTAGTTTAAAGGTAACTCTTGTGAGAATTGGTTATTTACCTGTCGGTTGTTTCCTGTTGGCGAAACAGATCTGGTTTGTTTTCTCGGCGCTTTGCAGTTTCGTTGAATATGGCCGGATTTACCGCAGTTATAACACGTTACTTTAGTTTTGCTCTGCTGTTCATTTATTGCCTGAATAACAGCCTCTTTTATGTCATTCACCATACTTCTCTCATTTTCAGTTATAACTTCGACGTTTCGCAGCTTGCATATCTGTGGTTTAGAAATTATTTTTGCCGTCTCCTGTGCAAGTGCGAATGAGACGGTTTCTTCAAATGATGCCTTTCGTGTAGCACACACCGCATGTTTGACTTCAGGATCACGAATGCCATTCACAAATGCCTCGATCTTGAATTGATCCAAAAGAGGATGATTTTCTCCAGGATAAGTCAACTGTACCAAACGTTCAACACCCATCGCAAAGTCCTGTAGGCTCTCATTGCCTTTTTGCACTCTACCGCGCAATTCCATTCGGTATATTTCCTTCTTATGTTCGGCACCATACTTGCGTTTTAGTGCATCCATTATATCATCATAACTATTTCTGTTGCGTATTGGTACGCTTTCAAGAACTACTGCTGCGTTTCCTTTCAAGGCCAAGATCAACTCTAAAGCTTTGTCCTCGTTGCTCCACTTGTTCCTTACAGCAACTGTATCAAACTGGAATTTAAACACATTGAACGGAGTGGTGCCATCAAAACAAGGGGCCTTTATTATGCTAGAGGTTTCTGGAATAATTCGCACTGGTCCATCTTGGCATTGAAAGTTTTTAATCTTTGTTTCCATATCGTGCAATTTGCCATCAACGTCACACTCCATCTTGGAAAGCTTTTCGTCAAATTTGCTGACTTGTATTTCAAGGTTATCCACTCTGCCGTTCATAACTTCCGAAATTTCGTGAAGTTTCTCGTTTGTGGTTCTAGAACTTTCTTCAACTTTAGCTAACAATTTCTCGTTGTTGATTTTAGAACTTTCTTGAACTTCAGCCTTAACTTCAGCTAACAGCCTCTCGTTGTTGGCTTGTGCTTCTTGGAATTTTTCCATCATAGCAGCAAACATTGTGCTTAAATCCATGGTGCTCGCAGTTGCACGAGTATTTACTTCAACTTCTTCTTTATCTTCAAATTCATACGTACCGATCTCGATTCCGCGACGCTGGAATTCATCTATCAACCTCTTTTGTAATTCTGCTTTATTGCCTGTGGTCGACAACTCCAGTTTACCCAATTCTTTCTTGAGTTGGTCCACTTTCAGATCATCAAACTTCATGGCTTTTTGCATGCAATTTCACTTCCGACACCAATTGTTACGTTTTTACCCTTTAAAAACGTTGGTTTATTATTTCCTTTCAATAAACCGGGTTCTTATTGATTGCAAAAATAAAAAGCGTCCAAATAGTTTGAAGAAAATTGTAATAATGAGTATTTATTTTCAATGTAGACAAAACAATAAAAAATAGGCACACTTTGATGTGCCGAACAAGGGATTGAAACACAATTTCGTAACAATATTTTTTGTTTTCATTTGTATCTATAATGTTTATTGGTCTATTCAGCGGTTCTATACCATTAATTTTGTTAATAATGTCTTTCAGATGAAGTTCAGGTCTGCACTGCATTACAATTTTTAACGTATTTTGGTATTTGCACCACAGCATCTAAAAATGTTGCACTATATGTAAATCACCAAACTATGAAAAATTGAGAGAGGTTACTTAATTTTACAGAAATTATCATTGTTAGAATTAGTGTGTCCATTTCTTCAAAACACAGTCAACAATGGCGTTCATTGAAATTCTTGAAGTCTTTTTAGAAAATCTTAAATATCTTCAAAGACCGCGCGATACCGCAGGAGTTTTATAGCTTTGCGAACAGAGGAGAATCCAATCTTTCAGATTATATATATCTTAACACGTGAATATACGGAACTCACTTTTGAAATGTCCACGGAAAATAAAAAAAATTAAATTTTGAAAACTTCAAAAAATCAATTCTTTCCGAAGTGAAGTAAATCGGCAAACTGCAGTGGAGTATGAGTATGAGTGCAGCGAGCGGATAGGAAGGGCCCACCAAACATGCCACCAAAACATATTACGGGTCACAACGAGCGAAACATGTGAGGCGGCTTTGTGTGAAATCTTAATACCGGACAGAGACATGTGGATCGATGGAACCCTAGCACGGATGCCAGCTGGAAGCTGCGGGTTTACAGATGGGGCTGTGTTAGGGGGAGGACGGGTCTGGGTGTCTATATCGTAGAGCAGGAAACAAGAATCTGCCTTCGACTACCGCATCATAACACGATCCGAAATCCGAGCGATCACAGAGTGTCTGAACTGGTTTAAGGCTAACACTAAGCCAATAACCGTAAACGTTCTACCGTAAAATGTCAATTAACGACTACTCCCATCAACTTTAACTTTATAACTTTATATGGGTACCAGGACATGCAGGGATTAGGGGTAACAAGATAGCTAACTCCTTAGCAAAATATGCTAGGGAGCAAACTATGATAAACCTAGACAACGCTAAGCCTTTAAAAACGGCGCGTCTAGAGTTAAAGGCATGGACAAAGAATGCTCATATTTCCCTCTGGAACACTGAAGACAAGGGAAAAACACAAAAATCCTATGGGAGGAAGCCAGACGAGGACAAAACGAAAGAACTAATTTTGATGAGTAAAAAATACATTAGTAGACTGACAGGAAACCTTACCGGGCACCTGGGGCTACAAGCGCACCTGCACAAAATAGGTTGTGCAGAAAACAGTGTATGTAGAGCATGCGGAGAAGACGACGAAACGTTTGAACACTTTCTCTGTCACTGCCCAGCTTTCGCGACTCTGAAAAACCAACACCTAGGTTACAATACTATACAAGAACTCAACCAAATTAGGGCAAACGAGTTCAAAAACTTAATAGATTATTTAAATGGGACAGATTTTCTAAAAAGATACCTTTTTAAATAATCGCAAACAATAATCTTCTTACAGAATTCCGATTTTTTAGAGCGCACAACAGGCCAACCCTGGCTTAAGTTTATGCCCATACGGACATGTGGCGATTTTTATATTGCCCCTCTTCTTAACCTTACCTAATGTCTTGTACAATTATGGTGCATATGGTGGAAAATTAAGATTACAGCTTCAATGATCACTACAGAATGAAGCTATTTGTTATATGTCAATAATACCAAGCTAAAATTTGGTTTCCTGACATTTGTAATATTCCGATTTTCAAAAGAAGTAACGGGAAAAAAGGAAAGGAAAAAGTTTTACTTAAAATTGGAGACAAACATTTATTGAAATTATAAATATAAAATTCACTACAGATTAGAGCAGGAAAAACTATCGATATCGTTTTGATTGGTGTCGTAAAGCTTTGTTTATTCCGAACTTCAAGATATCTTTATTTTAACGAATTGGCATCATATAACCCCAAAAACATGATGGAATCTCTCAAATAAAACGCTTGCCGTTTAATATTGTTAAAATTTTTAATTCAAATGCAAGCGTTTTATTTGAGAGATTTCATCATGAAAAATTATTTTCTAGTTTAAAGTGCATTTATAAATAAAACACTATAATATGATTTTTCATTTTTAACTTTTCAGTAATTAAATTTAATTTTAAACTGAGAACCTCATAACAAAATGTTAGCCAATTTAGGCCGAAAATGTAGATAAAAACCTAAAAATGGCTGAAATCGTTTGGTACCGCTATATAAGTGCTACACCAAAATCTGGACTTGTGTCCATAATTTTTTGTTTGGAAGTTTCGGTACCATTGGGAACTCCAAATGTAAAGTTTCAGCCAATTCAGGTTAAAAATGAAGATAAAATCCTTAAAATACCTGAAATCCGGTGGTACCGCTATATGGAGGCTATACCAAAACATTGACCTATGAGGGAAGAAGTTTCTGTACCATTGGGAACCCCAAATGCCAAATTACAGCCAATTCGGCCTAAAAATTGAGATACAATCCTTACAATACTTTAAATCGGGTAGTACCGCTATATGGGGGCTATAAGAAAAAATGGACCCATATTGGTTTTGGTTTCATATTCATGTATTGTCATCCAAATCTGAAAAGTATACTAAGATTTAGTTCGATTGATCATATGCAACTGTGTGGAAAATGAGTTACTATATTTTAACTAAACGGACACCAAAGCAGATTAAATAAAACACTGTTAAAATATAAAATTTCCTTCTTACAATAGAGTTCTTCAAACTACCCTACTACTTTTTCCAACACATATACGTTAACACACAGAAGACTAAGGTATGCATTCAAAAAATTCCCTAACCTTTCCCCGCTGAGTTGTGAAATGAATGGAATTTCTCACTTAAGTGATTTATGATTTTCCTTTCATTTTTCATGGCGCTGTCGTGCTGGCTGCATTTTTCACTCCACCCCTTTCACAAAGAACATAAAACCAACATAGCTTACGACGAAAATCCACCACTTAGGGCTTTAAATAAGCGGGATATTTGTATATACATAAGGTGGCAAAGGTAGTCAAGGATATTAACGATGTAGGATATTAATATTTTGAGAATTGAATAACTGTTTATTAAAAAATGGATTTCGGGTATTTAAAAAAAAAAAAACATTAAAATCAATTTAATCGAAATCTTGTGTACAATTATATAATTTTCCGTAATAGGTTATACTAATTTGTTTATACCACCCTCGTAGCGCATGAAATGTAATCCTTTTTATTCAACATATTCGTGGAAAAGTTCATTTGCTTACCTACGTTCCCTGTCAAAATGAGGTTAATTTGTTCGCTTTGTCGTTTGTGCATATCCATGCATGTTATATTCTTTAAGTCACCACCCATCAATGCCACTTACCTGGAAAATGAAGAGAAAAAATTAAATGTTTACATTATTACTTTCATAAGAAAATTTAAAGAAATTGCAAAAAAGTAGTTACACTGGAAGATAATTATTCATTAAAAATAAATAAAGACTTGTTTCTGCGCCGAAAAATATGCACAAATGACTTACCTCAAGGTTTCTTCATATTCCAGTTTTCTTCTTTGGTGCAATGCAAAAGTTGCAAGTTTCTTCTTTCTTTTGTTTATGGGTTTTGATTCGACACCAATAAACGAATTGTTATACAAGTCCCCTGGTGCGTATAATCTATGCCATTACATATACACCCAGTGTCCGGCGTATAAGTAACGTCATTGATTATACGCATTAAAAAATTCAAATATCAGAGATTTAAGAAAAGCAAATGTAACTTTTCAAAAGACTTAATTATGTATTCAACTACAAACAACAAATCAAATTCACATTTGCAGTCTAACCACATGCGTTGCCACAATCACATAGCAAATTTTCAAAAACTAATAACATAATGCAATTGTTCTCCATAAATTATTCATCACATATTGTTTACATATTTGGATCATTTGAAATTAAAAACTTTTCCAATTTCGGAAAAATTCCCAAACATTAGCTCGATTGTCTATTCAAAATTCCGTCAAACAATTCCCATCATGTAAATACATTCATACATTCAGTTCTTAACTAACTACATTTGTGACATATAATTGTAATCTCAGCATGTGTCAAAATTTAACGCCATGTATCAAATTAAACAGTGCCTCTTCATGCATTGTGTGACATTAACTGATTTGACAGGCAACACAGTGTGCTGGAAGTTAAAATGTCATATGTACGCGAGCACCCGACAAATGGATGCATATTAATGAAACTGTAAGTGTGAGGAGCAATTGAGCTATGTGTGTGAGAGAGAGGGAACGCACATACATTCATTCACCCACGCACACAATCTTCCCTCACCATATTGCAAATGTACATAATTTGACAGGTTCGTTTGCAGTTACTAGATGACATTCACTTACTGACTACTAGGTTGTTTGTCCCCTGCTCCAACTACTTCGACGGCAATAAACTAAGTGAGTGCAGTAGTAGAACTACAGCCGTAGCTATTACTGGTACAATTTACATCTATGCATAATAAGTTGATGAATGTTTGTAGAGGTGGGTGAGTGAGGTGGGCAAAGTGTACAAAGTGTGTGACACTGCAAATATGATATGAGTAGAGAAGTGTGACAAGCACACACAAATAAAAGCGTGACATTGATGTTGATGACTTCGTTGTTACTTCCGTTGCCGGTTGGTTGGTCGGTAGGTCTCTCTTGCAATGATGTTTGCATACATTTAGGCATTTTTCGGTAATGTATTCATAAATTTATGCGTCAAATAACAGAAAAATCGGAGGGAGAATCTATCACAACTATAGAAGTGAAACAAATGCAATTGGACAGTGGAGTGAAAAGTATAAAACTAATGGGGCAGAACAAGTGACAAGATGCACATAAAATATAAGTGAAGAATTGTAAGCCATGTCGTATACATTGTGACTATAATTATACGCCAAACTGCAATGCTATTTACACATTGATCAGACGAAATATTACCGTTTTTATTCTCGATTCTTCTTATTTGAGACATGCAGGCCATCTTTAAGAAAGAAAATATACTAGGGACACTTCCTAAACAAAAGGTTGATTTTAGAGACCCTATCTGAAAGAACGGTTCTTCCAGAGATTCTATCTGAAAGAAAAGGTGCTCTCAGAAACCCTTTCTGAAAGAAAAAGGTGTTTCCTTCTAAAAAAAGGTGCTTCCAGAAATTGTACTTCCATAGACTCTTTCTAAAAAAACCTTTCGAGAGAAATAATAATAGCACCACATCTAATATGCCTAATGGCTGAATTAAATCACCAGCGAAACGATCGTAGCATATTGGTTGGATGTGTGTGGACTTCGCTAGATATCACGTTTACAATGCAAACTCTTTAGGTCATGATAGTTCAATTAAATCAATTAAATAAAACTCTCACAAATAAATGACCTTCGTTATAATAAGAGAGTCACTGAGTGCGCCCCGATTCATATCAGCTCAACAATGCGGGACCTACTGTTTATAGCCGAGTCCGAACGGCGTGTCCTAAGAGGCCATTTGTAGAGAAGTGTTACATGGCTAAGATACTCAGGAAACGTCGCTTACATTACGCTGAGGGGTATTTTTGCCACCATTGAAAATTTGATGTTACCTGCCCAGGGAATCGATCCCGGGCATTAAGCTTGCAAGGCGGGTGTGCATACCATTACACCGCAGTTGCTCTTTTCTAGAGGCCTTTTATGAAATAAAGTGTGTTTCTACAGACTCTTTATGAAAAAGGGTGTTTCCGGAGACCCTTTATGAAAAAGGGTGTTTTCGGAGGCCGTTTCTAAAAGAAAGGGTGCTTCCATAGACCCTTTCTGATAAAAAGGGTGCTTCTATAGACCGTTACTGAAAAAAGGGTGCTTCTAAAGACCCCTTCTGAAAGAAAGGGTGCTTCTGAAGACCCCTTCTGAAAAATGGGTGCTTCTAAAGACCCCTTCTGAAAGAAAGGATGCTTCTAAAGACCCCTCCTAAAAGAAAGGGTGCTTCTATATACAATTTGTGAAGGAAAGCTTGCTTCTATAGACCCTTTCTGAAAGAAAAAGTGAATTTTTAGACCCTTTCTGAAAGAAAGGTTGCTTCTGTAGACCCTTTTTGAAGGAAAGGGTGCTTCTGTAGACCCTTTTTGAAGGGAAGGGTGCTTCTATAGACCCTTTCTGAAAGAAAGGGTGCTTCTATAAACCTTTTTGAAGGGAAGGGTGCTTCTATAGACCCTTTCTGAAAGAAAGGGTGCTTCTATAAACCTTTTTGAAGGGAAGGGTGCTTCTATAGATCGTCTATAAAAGAAAGGGTGCTTCTATAGACCCTTTTTGAAGAGAAGGGTGCTTCCATAGACCCTTTCTGAAAGAAAAAGTGCTTCTTTAGACCCTTTCTGAAAGAAAGGTTGCTTCTATAGACCCTTTATGAAAGAAAGGGTGCTTCTATAGACCCTTTCTAAAAGAAAGGGTGCTTCTGTAGATCCTTTTTGAAGGGAAGGGTTCTTCCTTTTTGAAGAGAAGGGTGCTTTTATAGACCCTTTCTGAAAGAAAGGGTGCTTCTATTTACCCTTTCTGGAAGAAAGGGTGCTTCTATAGACCTTCTGAAAAAAGGGTGCTTCTATAGGCCTTCTGAAAAAAGGGTGCTTCTATAGACCTTCTGAAAAAAAGGGTGCTTCTATAGACCTTCTGAAAAAAGGGTGCTTCTATAGACCTTCTGAAAAAAGGGTGCTTCTATTTACCCTTTCTTCCAGAAGGATGTTTCCAGAGACCTTTTCTGAAAGAAAAAATGCTTCCAGAGACCCTTTCTGAAAGAAAAAGTGCTTCTTTAGACCCTTTCTGAAAGAAAGGTTGCTTCTATAGATCGTCTATAAAAGAAAGGGTGCTTCTATAGACCCTTTTTGAAGAGAAGGGTGCTTCCATATACCCTTTCTGAAAGAAAAAGTGCTTCTTTAGACCCTTTCTGAAAGAAAGGGTGCTTCTGTAGATCCTTTTTGAAGGGAAGGGTGCTTCTGTAGACCCTTTTTGAAGGGAAGGGTGCTTCTATAGACCCTTTCTTTCAGAAAGGGTGCTTCTATAGACTCTTTTTGAAGAGAAGGGTGCTTCTATAGACCCTTTCTGAAAGAAAGGGGGCTTCTATTTACCCTTTCTGAAAGAAATGGTGCTTCTATTTACCCTTTCTGACAGAAATGGTGCTTCTATTTACCCTTTCTGACAGAAATGGTGCTTCTATAGACCCTTTCTGAAAAAAAGTTGCTTCTGTAGACCCTTTTTGAAGGGAAGGGTGCTTCTATAGACCCTTGTTGAAGCGAAGGGTGCTTCTATAGATCGTCTATAAAAGAAAGGGTGCTTCTATAGACCCTTTCTGAAAGAAAGGGTGCTTCTATTTACCCTTTCTGAAAAAAGGGTGCTTCTATAGACCCTTTATGGAAGAAAGATGCTTCTATAGACCCTTTATGGAAGAAAGATGCTTCTATAGACCCTTTATGGAAGAAAGATGCTTCTATAGACCCTTTATGGAAGAAAGATGCTTCTATAGACCCTTTATGGAAGAAAGATGCTTCTATAGACCCTTTATGGAAGAAAGGATGCTTTAGACCCTTTAAGAAGGAAAGGAGGCTTCTAGAGGCCCTTTAAGAAAGAAAGGTTGCTTCTAGGCCCCTTTAAGAAAGAAAGGATGCTTCCAGAGACCCTTTCTGAAAGAAAAAATGCTTCCAGAGACCCTTTCTGAAAGAAAGGTGCTTCTAGAGACCCTTTCTGATAGAAACGATGCTTCTAGAGACGATTTCTGAAAAAAACGATGATCCTATATACCCTTTAAAAAAGAAAGGATGCTTCTAGAGACCCTTTCTGAAAGAAACGATGCTTCAATAGACCCTTCAAAAAAGAAAGGATGCTTCTAGAGACCCTTTCTGAAAGAAACGATGCTTCTAGAGACCCTTTCTTAAAGAAAGGGTGTTGTAGAGACACTTTATATATGAATGGGTGTTTCTAAAGACCCTATCTTAAAAAAGGATGCTTCTAGAGTCTACTTCTGACAAAAGGGTGCTTCTAAAGAACCTTTCTGAAAAAGGATACTTTTAGAGAAGCTTTATGGTGCTCTTGAACCAACTTTAAATGAAAGGAGCTTACACCTTGCAAGTTGTTGCGTATTCTGAAACTACAATGTTCGTAGGTTTTACCTTTTTTAGATATAGAAGCTTAAAGTGGGACAATGTACGGACTGCATTTTTTGCTTATAAAACAATGTCATGACTCCAACTTCCCAACTTAAGGTTATATATCTCAAAAATGGTACAACCTAAGAAAAAATTACGAAAGCCAATCTTGTAGAGAATTTTCACAGATAAAAGATTTTCTCTAGTCCCATTTCGATAAGACTTACCCTTTTCAAACAAATTGTAAAAACCTAACAAGAAAAACCTAAAAATGTGACCTGAACTTCTATATCTCAAAACTGGTAAAACCTACGAAAATATCATAAAAGTCAATCTTGCAGCTACAATATTTTCTCTAATCCCATTTCGATAGGACTTTCGGTTTCCAAGCAATATCGCAAAACAATATAATAAACCTAAAAATATGAACTTTCATCGCGATTTATTTAAAAATCCCTCCAGCGATTTTTTCTTGTTTTTGGATTTTTCTCACATATGAACATTGCGGTTTCAGAATCCGCAAAAACTTCCCAAGTGTAAGCGGTTTTTATGAAAAGTTAGTTAAGGCGCGCCGTACATGCCATTGTTTTATAAGGAGGCGATATAGTCAGTGCATTGTCGCAATTTGAACTTCTATATCTCAATAATGGTAAAACCTAGGAAAATATCATAGGCGTCAATCTTGTGGGGAATTTTCACAGCTACAATATTTTCTTTAATTCCATTTTGATAAGTCTTGCGGTTTCCAGGGAAAATCCTAAACATGTGAACTTTAATCGCGATTTATTTAAAAAGCGCTCCGGCATTTTTTGTTTGTTCTTTGAATTTTCTCATCTATGAACATAGTAGTTCCAGAATCCGCAAAAAATCCCAGGTGTAAGACCCTTTCATTTAAAGTTGGTTCAAGAGCACCGTGGCTTCTGAAAGAAAGGCTGCTTCTAGAGACCCTTTATAAAAAAGGGTTCTATTTCTGAGAGAAAGGGTTTTATTAAAGAAAACAATTTACAAATACACCTAAAATAAGACCAATGAGAAATATTTTACAGTAATCACCATACCACTAATGTATACCACTGTATCGCTCTTCTGGATTGGTGGAAAATTTTTCCACATATTTACCTTGGCTGCTGTCATTCAGAGTAAAAGCTTTTTAGTAAAAGGAAATGTAAGTGACAGTTATACGCATTAACTTGAGAAGCGAGCAAGCAAGCAGGTAAGCGATGTGAACGCATAAACTCAAAAAGGCATTGCATACTTACGGCTGCCTTAAAAGCAGCCTAGCCAACTGCTAAAGGAAACACACTTTAAGCCTTAAATAATGTAATTCAATTAAACTTAACTTATTTCATTTCTGTGACAGAAGATTAAACAGCAAACAGCCGGCTTGAAAGTTGGAAATGAAATGACACCAGAGAGTGACATCAAACATTAATTATCAAAAACCGAAATAAAATAAAGAAAAAAATGAAATGATGAGAACACACACACAGACAGCCTGTCTTTGTTTCGAGTGGAGTAATTAAATAACAATTATATAATTACTTTCATTTAATTTCCAACAAAAAATCCTTAGACAAGTCAAGTGAAATGAAACAGAATTGTAATTCCGGCTATTGGACATAAATGTTGCTTAACCAAGGCTATTTGGATGGGATTGTTGGCGAAGAAAATGTTGGCTTAATGGAAAACCATTAAAAAAAAAAGGGACAATTTTATGATATTAGCAGTCACGTTGGAGTCGTTGCTTGATTAATGTTCTTGCGGTATGCTGTACTTTACTTTGTAAGTAGTCGACTCTGTAATACTTTGGAGAGAAGTATTTTTTTTTTGTAAGAAAATATGTTGAAAAAGAAACCTAATAATTTATGAGTGAGAATACAAATGTATAACATTTCGGATTTCTTGGAATAAACTTTGATTTTAAACATAAATGATTAAAAGTATTTTATTTAAAAATGTGAGCCGTGACCGCGATTTATTTAAAAAACGCTCCGGCGACTTTTTTGTTTTTTGATGTTTCTCATCTATGAACATTGTTGGTTTAGAATCCGCAAAAACTTCCCAGGTGCAAGCACCTTCCATTTAAAGTTGGTTCAAGAGCACCGTGATGAGCAATGAGTCCACAGAACTCGGAAGTTCGTTTCCATAATATTGAGGTTGTACAAGTTCCGATACAGGCGTATGGACTTGTAGGGGTTCTAAATCTACAGAGTAGTTTTAGAGCCGAAATTAATTGTTGTCCCAAGACGAACAACAACAGCACTTCAATGAATATAGACAACACAACAAGTATTCAGGCGATACTTACGTGTTGCTATTAGGAAACTGGTGGTGTAGGTAAAATGAAACACTTTGTTTAATAGACGCAGGCGGTCTGAATTTTGGTTTTATTAATTTTATAATTCTTTTGCGGCAAAGTTGCTGCTTCTGCTCAGAGGTATTTAAAGATTTCGTCTATGTCGACACCGCCATAAACACAACAAACAACATCAGCTGCGAAAGGCGTACAAACTAAGTGTGTCCTTGGTGTGTTGGAGAGAAAAATTCTTTGAAAGATCTACGGGCCATTATACGTCGACGGTGAATATCGGCGTCGTATGAATCATGCGCTGTAAGGCTATAAAACGACATCAGTATACTTAAATACATCGAGATACAAAGACTGCATTGAAAGGACATGCCATTCCAATTATAGATGGTGTAGCTGCTAAACATAGATACATACATACATACATACATATGTTCCAACAACATCCCCCAATCGACATGGGAGACTTCTCTCATATCAATGAGTGCACGCCGATTTATTTTGGCTCATAGATAGGGAGCCTAATATTTATCGCCGAATCTGAACTGCGTAACATACATCACAACTTTTAGAGAAGTTGGCTGAAATACTCAGAAAATGTAAGCTAGTATTACACTCAGGGGATTTGCCAACGCCGAAAATATTGATGTTCTGGTCAGGTATTGCACCGCAGACCTTCCGAGTGCAAGGCGGACGTGCTTTCCACTGCACCAAGTTGACTTCCAGGAATGATTAAGCTGCTAAAGAGGCGTACAAATACGGGCCGCATGGAGGTATACGCAGAACCGGAAGGTCAAGGCTTCGAAGAAGTAAAAAATTGGTCGGCTCCTTTATATGAGGCCTATATCATAGTGTAAACCTATGATGAAATTTGTTGGATGAGAAAATTTATGACCACTGGGAACCTCAAATGTCAAATTACAGCAGCTTTGGTAGTTTTTAGTCATCTTTGGGTTAACATCTGGTTGAAACACTAAAAATCAAATGGTATCCATATTGTGCGTATACTTCCTGTCATAACTTATACGTCACAATGGACAAAAGACACTCGTGTGGAAAAATATAGCGTTCTAGCTCAATTACTGTGGACACTAGAGTGATTACAACAGACGGACAAAACTGGATCGACTCACAATTTTATCCTGATCAAGAGTATAGATACTTCATAGGATCCAGGGTTTCGGAGTCGAGGTATTTTTGGGTCGACTCCGACTCCAGACCAATTTTTTTCACGACTCCGGCTCCGACTCCGACTCCGGGTCGACTCCGAGTGTAATTTAATAATGTAATAATTTTAACTTTTTCCTATATTTGGGCCTATATAGGCTAATCTGTTGGGTTTTCCTAACATATTCTTTAGAAAGAGCATTCGTTCGGATATAATACTCAACTACAGAACATAAATATGAAGTAAAATTAATACCTATATTGTTTCGTCTGAATCTTACTTTAAAAAACGGCAACAAAATACAAGATATAAAGTATTTGTCGGTTTAGCCGGTTTTTGCACGAGTATATTCGGGAAGGAACTCTTCCCCGTAAAAAAAATTTTAAGCTTTTAAAATATGTGAAAATGAAGGGGCAATACAAAACATAAGGACTACATGCGATAAAACTTATAAGCAATTCATGACCAGGTTTTAAAATGGAAGTAAGCCAAAATTTTAGAGTGCTTCGTGAGCCTTAAGGGGTGACATCCAGTTGAAAGCCCAATAAAACACATTTTCATGATTTTTGTCCAAGAAAACTTTTGTGACAGATGTTTTCTTCATCAGAATGAGCATAACTTAATCTGCTTTCTGAATTTTTTATTGAAAAATATTAAGAAGTTTTGTGGCAAATGGCCGTCTATGAAACCTTGTTTTTATACCCTCCACCATAATATGGATAGTATAATTAACTTTGTTAATCCGTTTGTAACACATCGAAACATAGTAACACCCTATAAAGTATATATAGTCTTGATTAGCATAAAATTCTAACTCGATTTAACAATGTCCGTCTGTTGAAATCAAGATACAGCTCGCAAATTTTAAGATAGAGATATATAATTTGGTACAGAAGTTTCTATTACTCCTAGGATGGATGGATATAGAACCATAGAACTGTACCTCAAAATTTTCGGTATTTTGATAGTTTTAGCCTAATTATCCAACCGTAATGGCTGTGGGTATACAACTTTCTTTCTGAGACTTGTTGCTATAGGTCATATAGCCTCCATAGAATGGTACATCCCGATTTTCGGTATTTTCAAGGCTGTGGCATAAAATGGATGAAATTTGGTATTTAATCTTCCATGGGGGTATTAAATATTCTTTCTTCTTTTTTGGTATTTTTACGATTGCGCTCTCAATAATCGAAACTGCTGAAATTTGGTATTTAGTCTTCGTTTGGGGTTGTACAACTTTCCACCTAAAATTTGTCGGTATTGCTCCACGATTTTCGGATTTTCCCATTGTTCAATCGAAATGACTGCAATTTGGTATTTAGTTTTCGTTGTAGTTACAAAACTTTCCTCCAGAAATTTCTCGCTAGAAGCCTTCGTAGAACGGTACTCCCTAATTTCGTGATGTTGAAATTATTCTTCGCTAAGGTTACAGAATATTGCAAAAAATCAGACAGTGTAGGTCCACGTTTCGGTATAGCCCATATATATATTTGTAGCCCCCATTTCTGTTTTTCTTGAAATTTTAAGTCACAAGTGTCTATCGAATTGTTTGTTAATTTGAATTTTGCGTTCCCAGAAGATAGAAAACTTACCCACATAAAACTATCCATATATGTATATCTAGGCTTAGGCCTATCCTCCACGAGCCGGTATTGCCAAATCTTATGTTGTTCAAGGGTTTTTTATTAAAGTTTCGAACGGAATTCCGTTGACGGCCGTTCTTATTCATTCTTAAAGAGCTTTGCAGCGCCAACTCAAGATCGAAAACTAATAAACGTCAAAACCTAGTCCTTTATCAATCGATTTAGTAAAAATATTAGATTTTACGGAAATGGTAGTCAGAAAAAGGAAAAAAATTAATTGTTGGCTTAAAAAGCTTAAGTTTTTGGTCATATATAAAACGGACAAACAATAATTTAAAAATAAAATCAATCGATTAATTATTAGATTTTGATGTCCTTATTAATTTTTTATAACTATGATTTTATATAATCTTTTGTAAAAGCTCATCACAATATCATATAAGGATATGAGGTTGTAAAAATGCATAACCCTAGAAAGCATCTGAAATTCATATATAGTTGAGCCGCTCAGTGCAAACATTGATTAACTCTACTTTTAAAAATTGTAAATTTAAGTGCCAAAGCTTAGAAGACGTTAAATCTCCAATTATAATTCGATTATCATAGATCTTTTCTTTTTGGTTTCAAAAAATTAAAGGATCAATTGGACCAAAAATATTCTCGACTCGCATTTTGTGATCAAAATAGAGATGAAAAGACTAGCAAACTTCCGTTTGCTTGTATTTTTTCTTATAGCTTTTTTTAAAATAAATTTTTGAAACAAATTTTGTCCCGAATTTAATGTTATATTTCCATCATGTAAAAAAAATTTGCCCGGAGTCGGAGTCGAGTTATTTTTTTCGACTCAGACTCCGACTCCGACTCCAGCAAAATCGCTCGACTCCGACTCGTAGACTCCGACTCCGACTCCGAAACCCTGATAGGATCGCAAATGATTATTCCAATGCCTAACAAACAGAATAACAGGCTTAATGTTCCCTACACACTTTGTTGAAGGGTATAGACAAACGCTAGGGCCAACTAAGTAAATAAGAACAACGGTGAAGACCATTGTTTTTAGATTATTTAACTTTTTTATACCTTCATCCTTTAGGCTAACGGGGATATGTACACTTTGATACGACCAAAAATTTGCCTCATCGAAATAACGGTTTTAGACTCCGAGTATGTTTGAACGAAGTTCGTTTCAGACAATTTGCAGTCGATTTAGCCATGTCCGTCCGTATGTCTGCCTGACTGGCGCGCACGATTACTCTCTAACGGATAAACCGATGCGAACCAAATTTAGGGTGTCGTAATATTTTGTCCAAACTTAGTTTAAGTTCGAAGATGGGCCATATCGTTGACTCCTTCGGGTACCTCCCCACAAGAGTGTGGAGAAAAATTTTCTGTAAAATTTTGTGAACGACAACTCTCGAAGGGAGCAATCGATTTGGTCTAAACTTTGGACAACGTATTATTCATTACAGATATATATTGGGTTCGAATATGGACTATATCGGCCCAATTCTTAGGGTACCTCCCATTGAAAATTCGGAGAAAACTAAGTTTAGGACCCCCTCTCGGATCGCAATGATTATTTTTTATGTATGTTGTCCTTGCGGCCCATTGACAACGGCACAATTTTTCCCGGAGTAAGTCCATACCACCTGAAATAATGGCCCAAAGGCTAAAAAAAATCTGCCGGAACTTACTAAAATGACTGTAGTGCAGGACAACAAGCATTTTTTCAAAACTTAGTTTAAGTAATTATATATTTTGAGTTCACTATGTATCAGAAGTTTGTTTACTAAAAATTGTTGGTTTGGTATAGCCCCACATTACGGTACCTACGTATTTTGGAGCAAACAAAATCAATATATTATTGTGTTTGTTTATTTTTTTTTGTCAGAGGCTGAGGGATTATCTCCGTCAGCACAGCTGACTGATACTTTTTTACTTCTTGTTTTTATATGTATAATAAAGTCATAATGACATCAAATCTATGTCACCTACCCTTGGCAAATGTTGCAGATTTTTTAATTGATTAATACAAATGTGAAAAGGCGAGATACTGACGATGAATATTGCGACGTATAAGTAATGAGAGGAAATATGCACACCATGGTACTGAAACGATTTTAGGTTATATCGCTCATTTACTCAAAGAGTGACACACTTCAAAAAATCAAGATTCGAGAAAAATCTGTTTTAAGTTGCCGATTAAAATTTGACTTCCCAACATAAAAAGCACACACACAAGAAACAAAGTAACTACTTGGATCATCTTTTGTGAAGAGCTAGCCAGATATCAGTGCTAAATTTCTGTGCAAGATCAAGCATGATTTGAAATGTTTTAGTGCTTAACCCACTTAAATCCACTGGTCGTTTAAACGCCAGCAAAAAATGTGCATAAAAATGCAGGTAAAAAACAGTTAGATACGTGTTTTACTGCGGGATTTTTTGTATTTTCTAATTGTTTGCTCATATGTCTGTCCTTCCCCGTTCATAAATTGACATTTGACCAGCGCAATTTTTGGGAGTTCGGTCACAAAAATAACCCTTTTCGTGAAGTGATTTTTTTATTTTCTTACAATGGTAAAAAACACTTAAGTAGATAAGTTACACTTATACAACGCAGATATTAGTTAGAAAAGATGTGAAAGTATTATTCTAAAAACATAAATTGTGAATACAAAGCAAGAATTATTCTGTATTACACTGCAAAGTTAGCTGTCCGTTTAAACGGACAGTGGCAAAATCCACTACCATAAATTTGTATGGGAAATTGGTGTTTTTTATAATTACGGATAAAGTAAACACGCCGTTCTTTAGGGCGTACGATGGAAAATATTTTATAAAATGATGAAGATAGAGAATATCTTTAAAAATATAAAAGAGTTGGCTTTGTGCGTACGACTAAAAATGAAGTTTACTTTATACAAATTTGTAAAAAACGCCAATTTCTATACAAATTTACGGTAGTGGATTTTGCCACTGCCCGTTTTAACGAACACCCGATTCCGGAAAAACTATAAGTTTTAAGAAAAAAGTTATTTTTTTTAAAAATGCTTACAAATGAAAATACAACTGAATTCAATAAAAAAATTTTAAATTTTCAAAAAAAAAAAAAAAAAATCTGGCCCTAAGTGGGTTAATAAACCCAAAAATCTTTTTTGTTGTTTTATGCTAAACTCATAAAAATAAGCTGTAAGTCGTTGAGTTTTAGAGATACCAATATGAAAATTTGACACAAGATAAAGTAGAAATAATAGAAATTGCTAATTCAAAAAAAAAAAAAAAATTATTTTTTTGAGTTATGCCACTCTTCGAGTAAATGAGCGATTTGTATTCGGGTTTTAGTATTTTCGTCAGATGTTAGACAATATATGGGTATTTGCATTTACTAAGAATATTATGTGATGGGCTACCACGGTTAGCAATGTGCATTTTTTCACGGAGGCGTACTTTTATTAGTTGGAAGAAAACATTTAACCAGGCCTATGTCACTTACTCTTGGCAAATATCTCAAATTATAAAATTGGTTTAGAAAGTTCTGAAAGGGTAAAATTTTGTTGTACTAATGAATGTTATAGTGACGTATAAGTCATGACAGGAGATATACGTACCATAGTACTGAAAAGGGTGGGTATACTTTGGGTTTTAGTGTTTCAGTCAGATGATAGACCAAATATGACTGAAAATTTCCCTGCCTTCGTCCATGTACCAAAGTTTTACCAGTGGTCAGGAACAATAATATTTCGTGATATTTTGGGACGGACTTGAAGAGAACATTAAACCATATCCATCTTAATGCCCATCTTTCGGTAACAATTTTCAAAATAAATTCTTTTATTTTTTGGTGAAAGCATTTCCTATTCCTGTATTTTGTTTTGGTTTCCCCCCATACTAACTCTGTCATTTCCTTCCCAA
Source organism: Musca autumnalis (assembly GCF_047663935.1). Taxonomy (NCBI): domain Eukaryota; kingdom Metazoa; phylum Arthropoda; class Insecta; order Diptera; family Muscidae; genus Musca; species Musca autumnalis. The sequence continues at coordinate 153,227,336 of NW_027412088.1, read as the reverse complement.
TGCTGTGTCGTCATATGTTTTTTCCTTATCTTCCTGTACTGTCCAAACATGTAAACATGTTATATGGTCCTTGCCAATTTTGTAAAGTGCCCAAGTGTTTATTCAATTATTTGCATTGTTATCTCAGCAATAAATGAAATCATGAATATGTTCAGGAAATTGTTTTCTTTTCATGTGTATAACCTACAACTACAACTAAATTAACACAAACACACATGGATACGTTCACTTTCATTCTCACACACACACACACTCACACGACTGATAATGGTATTTGTTGAATCTTTCCTTAATGTGTGCGAGTGTGTCTTTCAGTCTGTGTACCGTTGTGAGTAAAACAATTTTCAGCATTTCCTTTTTGGATAACAAATTGTTTTGCTTTGCTTTCACTTAATTTCAACAAAAGAATAAAACTTAAAGGAACTTTAAAGAGAGAAATTGCAATGGTATTTATGATGCTTTGCATTGCTTAAATATATGGATGGACAGGAATTAAAGCAGGAAGGAAATTTTGTCCATGTGGCAGAAGACTAGGCCATAAAATAAAATTTAACAATAACATTGCTGAAGTGAGAAAATATATTTAACCCTTTAGCTTCGTTCACCATAAAAAATAAAATAGTTCTTCAAAAAATAATTATTCCATTTGAAATTTAAATTATTCCGATTATAATTCGAATTATTAAATTTGTAATTCGAGTTATTCCATTTGTAATTTGAATTATTCCATTTGAAATTCGAATTATTTCATTTGTAATTCGAATAATTTTAGTTTTAATTCGAATAACCAGGTATAAAATCAATATAAAAATATTTTGCAATTTTTTGTTTCGAATTTCAAATAAATTATTAGAATTACAAATGGAATAATTCGAATTTCAAATGGAATAATTCGAATTACAAATGGAATAATTTGAATAACAAATGAAATAATTCGAATTACAAATGGAATAATTCGAATTTCAAATGGAATAATTCGAATTACAAATAGAATAATTCGAATTGCAAATATAATAATTCGAATTACAAAATAAATAATTGGAATTACAAATGAAATAATTCGAATTACAAATGGAATAATTCGAATTTCAAATGGAATAATTCGAATTTCAAATGGAATAATTAGAATTACAAATGGAATAATTTGAATATCAAATGAAATAATTCGAATTACAAATGGAATAATTCGAATTTCAAATGGAATAATTCGAATTACAAATAGAATAATTCGAATTGCAAATATAATAATTCGAATTACAAAATAAATAATTGGAATTACAAATGAAATAATTCGAATAACAAATGAAATAATTCGAATTACAAATGGAATAATTCGAATTTCAAATGGAATAATTCGAATTTCAAATGGAATAATTAAAATTACAAATGGAATAATTTGAATAACCAATGAAATAATTCGAATTACAAATGGAATAATTCGAATTTCAAGTGGAATAATTCGAATTACAAATAGAATAATTCGAATTGCAAATATAATTCGAATTACAAAATAAATAATTGGAATTACAAATGAAATAATTCGAATAACAAATGAAATATTTCGAATTACAAATGGAATAATTCGAATTTCAAATATGATAGGGTATCACCATACTATCTCTGAGTCCAACCTTGTGATATTTTTTTCAATGATAGGGTATCACCAACCATGTTCGTAGAAACATCTCATTAACTTCTCTCTCGTTCTCTCTCTGTATCTCTCTAAAAGCATCTTGCAACGTTTCCGGAAATATGGGTGTTGCTAGGGCTTATTCTCTTTAAAGTATAAATAAACAAAATTCTAGTCTGAATAAGGGTTAAAGGGAATTTAAAACTTTACATCTATTGCAATAGAAGCATTTCCAAAAACCTAAGTAAAATATCTTCAAGCAAATCACTGTTATTTCTCAACACTAAACGAAATTATCATCCTCTTTATCTTTGTCACAGTCATAAAAATCACTTATTGGTCGTTTTTGTCATTTCCTTTTGTTTCTTAACGTTAACGCCAACATCTCTCGCCTTAACATTTCTCTTCATCTAAGTTTCTTGCCGAATTCTATTACACATAAATATTTATGGTATTTATGCTTGATTTCGACATTTAATGCTATCATCCGGCAGTTGCTGTAGTCGTATTTGGTTTAACTTTAAGTGATATAAACCGCCCACAAAATGCCACAGGCACGGTAATGTTACTGGTGTGTGTAGCGGCAGCAACCAGACAAAGTCACACGCAAAAGCAACCACTCACACTTGAAAAAGAAAACAAACCAATGATATTTATGTAACAGAGAAAGATAAACAAGAAAATAATGAAAGCAATCGTCAGGCATAGAATTCGTTGAAATCTTCTCTGTCGTTAGCAACAACAATCACAGCCTACATAAATTTAATATTTAATAATAATAATTATCTAAACAAAAATTGCTTAACTAAGGAGAAGCCATAAAAACGATTACACCACAGATTAACTTCATGTGTTGTAATGTGTTTGTGTGTGTGTGGGAGCGGAGATTATATTTCTTTATGCAACATCGAATTATTAAAGACATATTTTAATTAGAATATCATCAGAATTATCATCAATGGATAATGTAATCCTTATCATTGTTGTATAATCACCATTTGAAATCTGAGAAAATAAATTGTGGTCTTATTGCTTTTTCGTAACTTAATTTCATTATTTTAATGATACGTAAAAAATTCATATATATTTACATATCTTTACATATAAAATATATTTATAGATATTTCTTAGGAAAACATTCTGAAGAAATATAAGTTCTGTATATAGTCACTAAATAACAAATTTTTATGAAGTAGGCACATTTTGGGGATAATAGTGATAATAGGGTGAATAGGCGTAATTATTGAATTATAACATCTTTATAAATAAAAATCAAATGTCGTTCGTTGGTAATCGCATTAGTTGAGAACGGCTGGACCGATTTGGATAATTCTTTTTTTGAAATGTACATCATTACCCAGCTTAGGTTTTTATAAAATTTGACCACGCCCACTTTTACGCCCAATTTTTTCAATTTTCTATTTTTAACTTTTCTACAAAAACTACTGAACTGATTTTCCTGAAATTGTCGTGGAATGTACAGGCATGAACCCCGGTGAAAATAGGGTGCAAAAGAAGGGGGCGGCGTACTTTCCTTTGCCATATTTAAAAAACGCCATATCTGTATGAAAAGAAATCAGCGTACGTAAAAATGCGTTATGAAACATTTCCAATGGTTTCGTTTCGCATTTTCCATAGGAACAATACAAAACGAAACATAACCCACGTTGACCGAACTCGCTGTTTCGCTTCGTCTTGTTAACATTCGTGAGTGCGAACAAAACGAATAGCGAAAAGTTCTCAATTCCGCAACAACAGATAGAAAATATAAAAAGTTCTAAACACATGAACGATTCAATGAATGATTCGTTTAGTGGTTGAAAACATCAACCGTAGTATGTTCCAAGTATGTTGATGTGAGCTGATAGGGTTGTTAAGCAATCAAATGTGTGTGTGAGTGTGACTTTGATCATTTCGCACAGCAAATGTTTGCCGAAAATTCTTTTTGTTTCGGTGGTGAATGAAACAACTCGGCAAAGCATAGCCGAAGTACGTTTCAGTAATCGTACGGTTTTCTTATTTTGCATTGAAAAGTTCGTGGTTTTGTTTTGAGAGCAATACTGAAAAGTTTGTGACTTTGTGTGATTGGTACGGGCGTTTTCTTTTAAATGCCATATGAATAAGCCAAATTAATGATTATTTGTGTGACCCTAGGTACAAATTTGGAGCAAAAATACCGGTCCGCTCACTTTTTGAAATATGTTATATCTTGAAAACTGATGACAATGAACCTAATTCCATGCAATTTTCAGAAAATCTTCAGGAATGTCCCGTGGTCCAAAATGTCCTTTATTTATACACGAATTTCTAGGGCTTATTGTTTTATAACCGCTATATTTGCCAAACTTATGAGTGAATCGGCTTGCAAATTTTCGAGACAACGGTGGTTGCGTCTCCGACCAAGAAAAACGATATATTTACAAATTTCCTTAAATGTCAATCAGCCATGAAAAACTAAAACATATAAATCTCAATAAGCGGGAGAATTCGACTTAACCATTTTTAAACTTTTATAATTAGATCGCTTTAGGATAAAGACAGGGGATATGGACGATAATAAATCCTAAACAGCATCAATGGGCGAAAAAAATTCGAGAAAGTCTGTGAGAGAAAAGAAGGGCTACAGACGAAATCTGTTGATAAATTTAAAATCCTCCTCTGGTTGACAATGGACCGAAGAAGTGAGGTAGAAAACACCGATTTTTGAATTGTCAAGCAAAAAGTCCATAAAAAGATGGCATTAAAACTCATTACTACGGGCCAGCAACGAGGACCAGGGTCTGCTAGTTTCTATTAAAAATCGACAACGATATCCTTATACAACTATAGATTTATGGTATATCAACTTTCTTGTAGAAAATTAACTTATGTTGAAAATGAGGTATGGGGTATTGTAACTCGCGGACAGATGTAATATTCCATAACTTTTGAATGCGTTTAGGTAAAATAAAGTGTTTTAGCGCGGTTCAACGATGGATTTTTTTGTTTTAAATAATAACTTTAGCAGAAGCTGTGGCCGTATTTATGTAAAAAATCGTTGATGTAAAGGAGTTTTGTATGTAAATTTCCAATTAGTGGCTTTACAGTGCAATGTATAGCTTAGTGCTCAAACAAGATGTTAAAGAATGCACTTAAGAGATGAAGCTTCTAATGTATGATTTTCCAATATATTCACTGTATGTATGTACCGCAAATGGATGCTGACATTTTAAAGACTGAAAAATAGGGTATTTTGAATTTTTGCTCTAATTGGGGCGCTCAGCTGGATTTATCAAATAGCTTATTATGTGATTGTAGTAAATGCGATTTCGCATTTTTAAATGTATAACTTGAGCATGCCACCTTCAAAGGATCACAGCAATCTGCGATCAAGGTCAACACTTTTGTAAGTTGTTTTTTTTTTTGAAAATTTGTTTCTTGGATTCAGAATTTACAACTGCCATTCGAGTTCAGTGGAAACCCGCGTAAATTTATTTGTTTACGTTTTGAATCCAATGAGCCATTCACTATATCGGCGGATATAATACCATCAAATTTCGAAAATAAAAAAATGTTTTTAAAAATATCTTGTATAAGAACGCGTTTTGGTTGTGTCGTTTCTATTTAAATACATATCTAAAAAAATATCGCGCAATCGGAGATATAATTTTTTCTAAAAATTGAGTGCGAGGCTACATCCTCGAGTTTCGATAGATCGCACTAAAACAGTATAGAATGATGTATTTTTTTAATAGTGATCATTGAAATCGGGTGCGCATAAAATTTAAATGTACTTCGTGGAAATTGTGAACATTTTGCTGGTTTTGCACCCTAATATGCAACTGTTGCTACATCGCGGTCGCCAAACAGAATTTCACACAGTGTCTATCAAATAAAGGACATTTATTCCCTGTGTTCGAAAATCGGAGTGGCATCATGTTATTTTCTCTATTAAGCGTTTCATAAAAGTTTCAAATGTTGTAATATTCAATATAACTTTATTTTAATTTTATGCCACATTTCAAAGTCCTTGTGATTAAACATTCTGATCTAAAAATGCTCTGATCTAAAAATATCTTCAGTATTGCGCGAAATTTTGACGGAAAAGACGAAGAATTCACACAATTTTTTTCAAATTTTCCTATAAAACATAAAAAATGGAATAAGCCTTTTTTCTTGATGTGTGGAAATCAAATGAAGTCACTGGGTGCCAAGTCAGGGATGTACGCGGATGACCCATCAATTTCACGTTTTGTACGTTCAAAAAGCCGTTGGTTTGAATCGATGTGTGAGAGCTCGAATTGTCATGGTGCACAATGATTTGACTTATCTTGCTCGTTTTTCGAATTTCGCAGGAGACTTCAGGCAAATAAATTGTATTGTACCACTGAGAATTAACCGCCCAACGTTCCTCAAACCGTGTAGTAGCAATATAATCTGTTTAGCAAAAAAAAAAAGATCTTATAAACGTCGTTTCAAGCACCGCGATCGAGCTTTTTTGAGTGATTGTTAAATTGTGCTGGATTTAACGAGAAAACACAATTTTTGCGACCAGGTATTTTTTTTCACAACGGCCGTTTTTGGACCACCACATTCGTGTTTAACGAGTGTCGGCCACGATTGAATTCATTAAATCAGTTTTTCATAGTGCTATAGGATGGCCATTAGTTAGAGTGAGCAAAAAAAAACAATTTTTTTTTGAATTTTCTACCCCAAAATTTTTTCCATTGGATCAAAAAACCTTATATATGAAATTTTATGGCGATCGGTTAAGGTTAACCCGTGGCAAACGCAGTTCGATCAATGAGAAAAGAATTCTATAAAAATTTTGAAAATCGGATCGGATTTTGTTATATCTCCAATATGCATATTTCGCCGATTTTTGGTATTTTGGTACCTATATAGCTATATCAAAATCCGATCCGATTTTAAATTTTTTTGTAGGTATCGTTTTTAATCCACAGTATTGAACTGGTAAAGTGTTTTCATCGATCTGACCATAATTGTGGAATTTAGAGAATTTTCGTGAAGATGCACCTTCGCTTCCTTACATATTAATATTACTACCCAGCAAAAATTTGGATCCGGTAGTCAGTGAGTGGTGGCACAGTGAGAGTGTGTCCGACTATAAATCCTACGGTTGTGTGTTCAACGCTCACCGTCGGCACGCGAGTTTTTTTAATTAAAAATAACAGTTCGTGGTGTGCACTGCACATTTAAGTTCTTAAGCAACCCTTAATGTTCGTGTGCGTGGCATAGTATGTAGTGTCTTTGGCTAGAAATCAGAGGGTTCGTGGGTTCAATTCGGGCAGACAGCGAAATAAAATAAAGTAAAATAAAAGTAAGAAGTGTGATTAAATAAAAACAAAATTCTTTACATCAACTGTTCTAAAAATAGAATTTTATTCACCTTACTTTTCAACTTCTAGTGGCCACAGAATAACTAGTTATTCTAGTGGTCATAAAATAACTACAAACTGAGTGCGACATGCCCTTGTAAAAATAATGGGGAAGAAAGGGGGTTTGAGAGTAGTTACGGCTGCCAAAAATCCCTTGCTGGGTATGAAACAATGGCACGGGTTAACCCTAATCGATCGCCATCAATTTTTATATATACCGCCATTATTTTAAGTCTTATTTTGTTATAGTTTGGATTTAGTTTTAGTATGGTTTTGGATTTATAGCGTTCTGGTTAACATAAAGTTAAAAGTGATGATTTCAAGGAGGAGCTTATTGGCATTAACATTCAATGTAAAAATTATATGTTGAATGCCTCCAAATTGTTTTGTTTTGCGTTTTCAAATCCATTACATAATGGCCTATAAGGGTTTTGAATCAAATGGAAAATAATTGGGGGTAGGAAATCCGAAAGTATGTTTTTTTGGATCACTTTAATGGTCATTTATCGACATATAAAAATTAATATGATCATATAAAATAAACCAGCAAAAATTAGTGTCCTTTAGTCATTTATGGCACAGAGCGTATGTGTCCCACTACAAATCAGAGGGTTGTGTGTTCAAAGCTCACCGTCGGCCGGGTACTTTTTGTTAAAGAATAAAACAAAGAACAGTTGGTGGTGCACATGTAAGCAAATGTAAGCGTTTAAACAATCTTTGTTGTTCGTACGCGTGGCCTAGTGTGTAGTGTGTTCGATATTGAAAATAAATTCCATCTTAACTGTTCTAAAAATAGAAAATATTTTTTAGCTTATAGCTTATTATTCAACTTCCAGTGGCCATAGAATAACTAGTTATTCTAGTGGTCATAGAATAACTTATAATTCAATGCGACATGCCATTGTTAAAATAATGGGTTAGTAGGGGTTTTTGTAAGTAGTTACGTAGTGTACCAAAAAGTACTATAAAAACCCATTATTTAGTAAGGTTTTTGTTGCTGGAAAATTGAAGCTAATTGAAATTCCTTTTTATTGCAAAGTAATTTTTGAAGCCACTGTAAACAACACAACACATGTTCGTATGCCAAACTGTCCTGAGTACATTTAGGCTAAAAACTCTCAAATCTTCCAAAAACATGTCAAATGGAGCCTGGCAACACGTAGTGTAGCCTAGGCCAGACTCTTTTCTAATTCCCACAAACTTTTCTAGATCCTCTCGCACTGATGGAGATAACGTACTGAGAGGATATGGATGGATCAAGATTTTGTTTCAAACATGGGCGACGATGAATATAATTCAATACCAATCATGAGACCATGACTGCAATTAATCGGTTAAAGAACAATAAGGTACTATGAGTTAAGACCGTATGCAGATGAGAAGTATGTATCAGTTAATTAGCAAAAAAATTTTATTACAATATGGTACATGTCCCATGCTACAGTATGAATTTCGAAAACCATCTGCGGAATTTTTTTTTGGGGTTACCCTTTAATGGCTCTTAGTGTTTAGAATTCTAGCTCGACACGTTCACCAGATAGTAAAATTTTCCAAGAAGGCGGTTTCAGAACACTCCCCAAACACCAAAAAATTACTCTCATGCGAAATTTCAATATATGTCGGTTAGTCACTATTTACTAAACAACTATGTATATATAAACATATTAAATAAACATATTTATATATAAACATATTATATAAACATATTTATTATACTTTCAGACTAATTGTTTTAAAATGTTTAAGAATTAGATCAATGAATAACCAAAATACATCGTATTGGTGACACTATTGTTAGATGTTTTTAATACTTAACACAAAAATAGAATAGAATACAATACATATTTTTTCAATATTCTAAAAAATAGCTAACAAAGCAATTTATTGCCCAAATAAACTCAATAATATACAGTTTTTTTCCAGAAATTTTACCACAAGCTATAACAATACACATTCTTAAAATAAAATTTAAAAACTTATCAAAATATTTACATAATATGGCTTTGTGAAATTTACCATGTAATTTTCATATACCAATGTCACATAAATATCACACAGTTTACAATTTGCCATATCTCAAGAACATAAAACAATAGTTTTACATTCCTTCTCTGTTCTTACCCAGCGAGCATTTTTTGGAACATTTAATCAAATTCGAGTCTTTTTTGATATGACTGATCATAAAAGACTCTTTTGTCGGGAGAAAAACTTAACTTTGCGCGACTCTTCTAAAGAAATCACATATATATGAGTCTTCCTCTGCATTAATTTAGAGTAATTTTCGACCTTTTTCTGATGGTATATAAAGTCTTTTTCGAGTGGTATTTTAATCATTTATTAGTGATTTGTTGATTAATTTGTGACTCTATTTCGAGTCTTATTTGAGTCGTGTTTATAATCGTTTATAAGTCCTTAGCAAGTTATTTATATATCCATAAAAAATTAAAGGAATTTTCATGTCTTTGTTTCTTTCATTTGTTTTGTTTTTGGTTTCTTTCATTTGTTTTGTTTTCGGTCGGATTTGTTATGATTTTTAATTATCCTTTATGTTGCGGTGATTAGTATACTGTTTCTTGATTCACTTTCTTCATTTCACTTGGCAATACCTGGACATTTGTTGTGTTTGTCAATACTCTTAATATTATACTTGCCATTTATATCAAAGTTTTGTAGAAATTGTATATGAGAATTACATGCAACCAAACAAAATAAACAGTGTTTAATCACCTATCTGTTCAAAATCTGATCAGAAGACACATAATTCTAATCACTTCTCAAACAACTGCATGATCCTTTTTTGATTAAGCCTTTTTAAATCTTCAGATGATCAAAATGTGACAATAAATAACGAAAAAAACTAGTCACATTTTACAGGCCTCAATGATTTATTTTCGTTTACTATACATTTTGTTCTTGTATTTTAAATTGAACCCTTTTTAATCATTGGAGTCACTTTCGAGCCCCTTTCTTATCTTACAAGTGAGTTAATCCGTTTTTACTCACCAAAAGGACTCTTAAAAGACTACGGAATATGATTTTTCAAAAAACAATCTTGCTGGCTGGGTAGTTATGAAAAAGCATAACCACACTTACATATGTAGATAAAAAAGCAAACATAATATGCGATTATATAAATGTTTTTGGAAAATGAACGTAAAGTAAGCAAAAGGAAGGAAATGTGACAACAAAAGATTGACAAAGTTAAATTAATATTATTATTGTTGTTACAACAAAAATGCGAGTACATAAATGTACATATGTATGTATGTCTCTGTCGTTTGTACATTCCATGGTTACACTAAATTGTGTAACAACTTAAAGTTTGCTTTGAAATATTTAAATTGTATTTGGATTTAAAAATTTCAAAGGTAACTAAGGCCAAATTTTATTAACATTTTATTAAAATTGGTTTAAACGAAAAAAGAGATTCGCCTAAGTTAAAGTGTTTAGGACGTCTAACAGAGTAAAACTTTTCAAATATTTATAAACGTTATTCCTTTCTGTTTCTGTTTAACTTTGCTCTTTTCATGGGTGTTGTTGTTGTTGATGTTGTTCTTTTTGTTTCTTTTTTTTGTTTTATTAATATTAAGCATTTTTGATATTGTTTGCATAGCAATGCTGAAACGTGTGGAGAAAGTTTAAATATTTTCACATGGTAGTATCTGAAATGTAAGTATGAGTATGTGTATGTAAAGCATGGTGTCAGAATATGTTTATGTATGTGTGTTACATAGTGTTTTTTTATTTTGCCCCAAATTAAAATACATTGAAATATCGAAAAGGAAATAAGTATTCAAATCTTCGAAAATGCTTAAAAATTATTTAGAATTTTACATATAGCTTTAGGTTTGAATACACATAATAATGCTGAAGTAAAGAAAAAGGTTGCTGAGTTTTGCTTTAAACGTCCACAGTCTATGGATAGTGGAATGCACACAAAATATACATATATGCGGTTGGTGGTACTAAATAAACGGCCGAGTATAATTCAGCGGATTTGGAGAGAGAGGCTCATAGCAATAGCAGAATTGTCTATGATCGTTCAAATAAAGGAGCAACTTTTTAATCGGTTTCCAGGCTAGGCAACATAAAAAATTTTAAACGGTGGAAAAAAACCCTTCAGCGTTATGATGATGTCATGTAAAAATTCTTTGCAAGTGGTGACGTTAGATACACGGGACTCATCGATAAATTGAGGTCCTATATCATTGTTGTATGTCTCCCTTGTCCCTTCGGCGATATTGTGGGATCATATGTATGTTATCATAGAGCCAATAAAACCGTTATACATTCATTAATATGTGTGAAGTCTCTCCAGTTCCTTCGGAGATGTTTGTCACTGTCCCATATGAGTCATGGCGTTTAAGTAATGTCAATAGTTATATGACCATGGTATCTTCCCCTTAATAAGACAATTTGGCTAAGACATTCAAAATACCGAAAATAGGGAGGAACCGTTTATTGGGGCTATATCAAAACTAATAAATTTCGGGGGGAAGGCTTCGCAGCCTCAAAGAAGATTTAATCGCAGACATTTCGGTCAGATAATGTGGCGAAAACCTTCAAAATACCGAAATTCAGGAGGTACCGTTCAATGGGGGGGGGGGGGGGGGGGCTAAATTAAAAAGTGAACCTATACTGAAAAGTTTTTGGGGGAATGTTTCATAGCCCAAAAAAGACTAAATACGAAATTTCAGCCATTTCGGTGAGATAATGTGGCGAAAATCTTTAAAATGCCGAAAATCGGGAGGTACCTTCAATGGGGGCTATATCAACGTGTGAACCTATACTGACGAATTTCAGGGCGAATGTGTCGTGGCCTTAAAGAAGACTACATTTTAGTGGGATATTGAGACCACAACCTTCAAAATACCGAAAATCGGGAGGTACTGCTCTATGGGAGCTATATGAAGACGTAGGCCTATACCGACCAATTTTAAGCGGAAAGTTGTATACTCCTGACGAAGACAAAATACCAAATTTCAGCTTTTCGGTGGGATATTGAAGCCACAATTTTCAAAATACCGAAAAATCGGAAGGTATCGTTCTATGGGGGCAACATGAAGGCGTTGACCTATACCGACAAATTTCATGGGGGAAAACTTTATACTCCCCACGAAGACTGAATATGTACCAAATTTCAGTGGTACATTGAGACCACAACACTCAAAATACGGAAAATCGAGAGGTACTGTCCTATAAGTGTAAGAAACTTCGATATAAAAATAACATGCTGTATCTTGATTTCAACAATGATTATATTTTATATTGATCAAGTATATCGTCACCTGAAATGCCCAAAGACGTAACCCTCAAAGGGTCTTTGGGCATTTCAGGATACGATATATGTATATTATTTATAGGGTTTCCAACGAATATTTCAATGTGTTGCAAACACAAACACGGAATGAAAAATTTAATTTTACCCCAATATTATGGTGAAGGTTGTATAAAATAAGTAAAAAAGTATCAGTCGGCTTTGCCGACAGAGATATACCCTCAGCCTGTGTATATTGAAACCATTTTTTCCCAAAAACGCATGTATTTAGGGAGTTTCAAAAATTTTGGGCGTTTGAATTGGCAAAAATGTTGATTAGGATTAGAGATCAAAAGTTTTGCGGAGGAGATACTAAAAAGAATGGATCTCCAGCCACTACATATGGTACCATAGGGGGTTTTTACAACTTCAGGGATGTTTGCTCAAGAAGTATGAACTTGCCCCTGAAACAACTTTTACCATCGCAATTGAGGCAGAGAATGCAAGTTGCTTCAACAAAAATCAAAGTGATTCGAAAGCAGGTCTTAAAGTGAACATGTATCCGAAATTTTGTGTGGGAGGTACCGGATGGAGTGGACAAATATAGTCCATATTTGAACCTGATCTATATCTGGTAGATATATTAGGATGTGTTAAGTATGGTCCAATTCGGCCACTCTCTTCAAGAGTTACCGTACGCACAATATTTCCGAACATTTTTGAACTTTTGTGGGGGTGGTACCTGAAGGAGTGGACCGATATGGCTTATCTTCGAACTTTAACTATGTTTGGACAAAGTATTACTAAGGCCAAACTTTGGACCGAATCGACAGACCTGTTCGAGAGTTATTTTGCCCTCCAACCTCCTCACACGGTGTCATAGGGGTTTTTTGCAACTTTCAGGCTATTTTCTCTGGAAGTATGGACTTATACCGTCGTATGGAGGGCAGTGAATACAAGTTGCTAAAGCAAAAATCAAAACGATTCGAGAGGTGGTCCTAAACTGAACTTTTCCAAATTTTTGTGTGGGAGGTACCCGACGAAGTGGACCGATTGAGTCCATATTAAAACCTGACCTAAGTCTGGTACACGCTCCACGATGGGTAAAGTATGGACCAAATCGGTTACTCCCTTCAAGAGTTATCGTGCGTACAAACTTTCCGAACATTTTCGAACTTTTGTGGGGGAGGTACCCGAAGGAGTGGACCGATATAGCTCATCTTCGAACTTAAACTAAGTTTGGGCAAAATATTACGAAAGTCAAAATTTGAACCGAATCGGTTGACCCGTTCGAGAGTTATCGTGCGCTCCAGCCAGCCAGACAGACAGACGGACGGACGGACATTGCTCAATCGACTCCAAATTGTCAGAAACACATTTCGTCCAAACATACTTGCGGTCTAAAACCATTATTTCGATGAGGCACATTTTGCCCGTATGAAAGTGTATATACCCTCGTTAGCATAAATGCTGAGGGTATAACAAGTAAAAAGTTCAGTAGGCCAAATTTTGGACCTAATTTTACAGCTTTCGACCCATTTTCACAGGAAGTATGGACTTGTCCCTGAAAAAACTTGTACCGTTGTAACGGGGGCAGGAAATACAAGTTGTTACAACAAAAATCAAAGGGATTCGAGAGGACGTGTTAAACTGCACTCTTCCGAAATTTTGTGTGGGTAGTACACGAAGGAGTAGACCTATATAGTCCGTATTCGAACTTTATCTAAGATTCGCAGAAATATTGTGATATGCAAAGCATGGACCAAATCGGTTACTAACTTCGAGAGTTTTTGTGCGCGCCATTTTAGCGGGAAGTTTTAAATTTTTGTGGGAGAATATAGGAAGGTGTGGACCGATATTGCCCACCTTCAAACTTGATCTAAGTGTAGACATAATATTACGAAGGCTTAGTTTTGAACCGAATCGGCCGATCTGTTCGAGAGTTATCGTGCGCTCCATCCACTACACATGGAACCATAGGGGTTGTTTACAGCTTTCGGGCTATTTTCTCAGGAAGTATGGACTTGACCCTGAAAAAACAGCGAATACAAGTGGCTGAAAAAAAATCAAAGTGATTCAAGAGGAGGTCTTAAACCGAACTTTCCCGACATTTTCTTTGGGCGGTACCCGAAGGAGTGCACTAATAGAGTCCTCAGTGGAACCTCATCTATGTATTGTAGAAATTTCACGATGTGTAAAGTATGGACCAATTCGGTTACTCCCTTCAAGAGTTATCGAGCGCACCATTTTAGCGAAAAGTTTTGAACTTTTGCGAGGAAGGTACCTGAACGGGTGGACCGATATGGGCCATCTTCGAACTTAAAGTAAATTTGGGCAAAATATTACGAATGATTGGACTCAATCGGTTTATTCGTTCTAGAGTTATGGTGCGCTCCAGCCTGCCAGACTGACAGATGGTCAGACTAAATCGACTCGAAATTGTCTGAAACGGATTTCGTTCAAACATACTTGAGGTATAAAACCATTATTTCGATGAGTCATTAGCATAAATGCTGAGAGTATAAAAATAATAATTATTCGAATTCCATTACCAAATAGGACTTACAATTTATGTAATATTAATCGTAGTTTAATACAGAAAAGTTTCAAGAAAATCGAACAGTACAATTAATGATAAAAATTGATTTTTAATATTAAAATGCGAAAATGTCACCCAAGACCACTGTGAATTTTTTTTAGGTGGAGGGTATAGAAAGAATTAATCGCTCCGACACCGTCGAGTCGAATAAAATGCGAACTACAATTATATATAATTGTGCTCATAGTATAAATTTACAAATGATCTAAGAAGCTCAGCCTCAAACAGGATATAAGAGTACATTTTTAGACCTTGGGCTGTGGGGTTTGATATCAGAAAGCATGAAAGCAATTATTGCACTGGCCGACTACAGGAACTCGCACTCGAATTGCCGCAACTCAAAAAAATTTACCCATTGAAATGACGCGACATTTATCAGCTTGGCAAATACCATTCATTGATGATGATATTTAAATCCTCTACGAGACTATTGCAGCTTTAGTTTTTCAATAAATAAATATTCAAACATGTAGCAGTCAATAGAATATCCATTCACAATATCATTCATTCATTCTTTCATCCATCTATCCATCAGTCATTCATTCATATTAATAACACTCCCGTGGATTTTGTTTACAAATCCAAAATATGAATATTAATGGAAGTGATTTGTTTAGCCCGCTCGGCACACACACTGCGTTATTCGTGTAATAACTTGTTTCACAAATTCAAAATGACTATGAGGGATTTGTGCATGTTCGGGCTTGTGTTTATTTCTCGATAAACATGCATATGTATGAGTGTACGTTGAATTGAAATGACACCCAAGAAATTTAACGCTTCTTCTCTCTTAATGCGAAATGATGACAAATAGTCAATCAACATATTCACACTTCTTGACGTTATTTGTTTTCTGTTGTTTTTTGTGTTTCTTGTTTCGTATTATTATTATTTTTCCGTGGATGTTTGTTGAAGACGATTTCATTTTATATGTTGGCCATAATGCGTGTTACACTGTTTTGGAGTGGAGTTTTAGTGGTTTGAAAAATATTTCATATGGATGTACCAAGGTGCGTATAATTATTGTCATTAGTTATACGCCATGGTGAACTTTACTCAATTTCTTTGGCGAAAAAAACTACAATTACACAAATTTTTCGTACATACTTTTGAAATGTTCGAAGCCTAAACCATGGAAGGAATTCCAAGTTAACGAATTGTTTTGTATTGAAATAGAAATGCCTATTGCACTGAAATTGAAAACTCTTCATTATTTGGCGTTTTACTTAAATTTGTACCCTCCTACTATTCACAAACCCTTTGTACCCACTGTTCATTCACAAATTCCTTCACTTTGTAAATAGATGAACATAGATTGCTCACTGTTTGTGGATTATATGCAAAAAGTCAACGTCTGTGTAACAGACTAGAGCTTTGATTGACATAACAGCGTTCGTTATTGGTGAGAAGGAATGAGCAGTTCTAGTCATCCTCCATGATTCATGGTAGATATTCCTTTAGGCTTTACATCTGTTATTGCATGATTTTATTACAAAAATCATAAAATATTGTGCAAAGACAAAAAATCATCAACAATGACAGCAACAGACACAGCAACGACAACAAATCAACATGAGACAAAAACAACACAACAATTTTATTTAATTTATTTCGAAGCTATTTTTGTTTTTTTTTCGACACAGTGGGTGAGTGGAGAATTGCAAAAATTGCATGTTTTTCAGAAGTGAAGAGAGAGAGAGAGAACTATGGGGCTTAGGTATGTAATGGTTGCTACTTTAAACTGATCTTCTATGTGTAGACCATTTCTTTCTATATGAGTAGAGCCTTTGGCGTTCTTGAGTAGACCTTCTATTTTTCTATGAGAAGATCTTCTGGTTTTCTACAAGAAAACCTCCGGATCTTTTGCAGTATTTTACGAGAGGACCTTTTGGTCTTCTGTGGCAAAGTATTTTGCTCTTCTAAAGCAATGTCATTTGGTCTTTTGAGAGAAGACATGCCTGTCCTATATGTGAAGGCGTTTGCTTCCCCTATGAGAAGATTTGTTGCTATATGTTTTATACACTGACAATGACAAACGTAATAAAACATATCAGATTACAAAACTAACATTGGCCAGATCATAATGTGAGAATGGATAAATGTTTCCCAGCTCAAAAAAGGATGTTTTAACAAGACAGAACATTTGGTAAGTCAAGGCCAAGATTTCAATAGAAAGCTTTAATGGATAAATAAGTGTATGAATCCCACGTAAGGATGTCGACAAATAGAGTCCGAAGTGTCCAACTTATTACTGACATCCTTTCAGGCGAACCTCAACATTACTACTAGATTACTGAGGCGTACGTTAGACACCTTTCTATTGAATAAGAGAAGGTTCTGGAAAACTGTGGAAATCATAAGTCATTCGCCGATAAAGTAAAAGTTCTAAAGAATAACTTTCCGGGTTTACTGTTCAATGTGGCGTATCAGTAACGTCAACAGTTATACGACCATGGTTCCGTTGTAACGAATAAGAGAAAATTCTGGAGATGATATATCCACTTGTTTTTAATGGAATGAAACAGTTTACTTTCGGTTTTGTTGTTCCACGTAGCATATCATTAATGCCAACAGTTATACGACCCTGGTTTCTTTGAATCGAATAAGAGAAGCAGTTAATGATCAAGAAGAAGTTCTTCAATGGCAAAGATACATTTAAGTACAACTATTTTTTTCGATTTACTCTACGAGCAGATTCTAGAGATGAAACCTCCATTTGTTTCTAAAACAGCTCTTTTAAGTGAAGATCAATATATATTTGAAGAGACGATCAACAAATCTTCTATGATAATATCAACAGATCTTGTATGAGAAGATCAACAGAGCTTCTATGAGAAGATGAACAGATCTTCTATGAAAAGATCAACAGCAACATTTCTAGGAGAAGATCAACAGATCTTCTATGAAAAGATCAACAGATATTCTATGCAAAGTTCAACAGCTTTCCTAGGAGAAGATGAACAGATCTTCTATAAGAAGATCAATATATCTTCCATGAGAAGATCAGCAGATCTTCTTTAAAAAGATCACCAGATCTCTTCTTTGAGAAGATCAACAGATCTTCTATAATCTTCTAGGGTAAGATTAGCAGAACTTCTATGACAATGACAGATCTTCTTTAAGAATCAACAGATCTGTGATGAGAAGATCCACAGATCTTTTATGGCAAGATTACCAGATCTTCTTTGAGAAGATCAACAGATCTTCGATGAGAAGATCAACATATCTTCTATGAGGAGATCGACTGATCTTCTATGAGGAAATTGGTATATCTTTTATAAGAATACTAGCAAAGTGCCCGCTACTTCGTATGCGTTAAATATACAAAACAAATAAACAATATATAATATAGAATGGTGGAAACATTTTGTGTACTAATACGTACCACTTTTGTTCGATTTTCGTCACGCCTACACATCAAGAGCAATCCACATTTTTTGAAGTAGTTTAATTGAGGTTCTCAGCGCAAATACGGCCTAACCCAACAACCGCCATCCTCATTTCCAGCACTATCTGTTCCCCCAGAACCAATTATAGAACTATTTAGTAGTTTACATGTAAATAGATAAATACGAACCTCCTCCTATTATTTCAAAATTCCCTTTACACAATAACAAATTGTACCAAATCCTTATTTACAACTTTTCGTATATTTATGGCACATATTTCATAAATCGGACGTTATAAGCAAATGGTAACAGTAATCTTAATTCCAAATCTCATGAATCCAGATCTATCCGTTCATCCAATACAAAATTGTACCATACATGGAACCATTTCGTACCCCTAAGTGTACCTAATTCCACAAATTAGGATTCGAGCGCTATAATTTCACCCAAATCCTAATTGTACAAAATGTAGTACTTTTTGTAAGCATAAGTACGCATTTCCAAAACTAAGTACGCATTTCCAAAACTAAGTACGCATTTCCAAAACTAACCCCAACAGTAATATTAACTCCAAAATTCAAGATTCTAGCTCTAATCGTTCGCTCAAATCCAAGTTGTACCAAATATAGTACCGTTTAGTACTTTTCGTACATATAAGTACGAATTACCAAAACTTTCTCAATCCTACACCCCAACAGTAATCTTAATTCCAAACTTCAAGATTCCAGCTCTAGCCGTTCGCTCAAATCCAAATTGAACCAAATTTAGTACTTTTCGTACTCATAAGTACGAATTTCCAAAACTACTTCCATATCTCAATCCTACACTCCAACAGTAATATTAATTCCAAATTTCTTGATTCTAGCTCTACCCGTTCGCTCAAATCCAAGTTGTACCAAATTTAGTACCGTTTAATAGTTTTCGTACATATAAGTACGAATTTCCAAAACTTCTTCAATCCTACACCCCAACAGTAATCTTAATTCCAAACGTCAAGATTCCAGCTCTAGCCTTTCGCTCTAATCCAAATTGTACCAAATTTAGTACTTTTCGTACTCATAAGTACGAATTTCAAAAACTACTTCCATATCTCAATCCTACACTCCAACAGTAATCTTAATTCCAAATTTCTTGATTCCAACTCTATCCGTTCGCTCAAATCCAAATTGTACCAAATTTAGTACTATTTAGTACTTTTCCTACCCATAACTAAAAATTTCCAAAATTTTATCAATCCTACAATTCAACAGGTATTTTAATTCCAAACTTGAGGATGGCAGCTACATCAGATCACCGAAATCCAAATTGTACCAAATTTAGTACCATTTAGTACTTTTCGTACCCATAAGTACAAATTTTCAAAACAACCTCAGTGCTTTGTTCAAACAATAAGCTTAATTCCGAATTTCAGGATTCCAGATATATCCGATAACTCAAATCCAAATTTGGTACCATTTAGTACTATTCGTATCCATAGTACGAATTTCTAAAACTACCTCAATCAACACTCCAACATCAATTTTAATTCCGAATTTCACGATTCCAAATGTATCCGTTGGCTCAAATCCAAATTGTACCAAATTTAGTACTTTTCCTACCCATAACTACAAATTTCCAAAACTTTATCAATCCTACACTCCAACAGTACTCCTTATTCCAAATCTCGGGTTTCCAGCTATATCCGTTCCAAATTTGTACCAAATTTGGTACCATTTAGTACTTTCGTACCCATGAGTACGAATTTCTAGAGCTACCTCAATCCTACAAGCCAACAGTAATCTTAATTCCAAAATTAAGGATTACGGCTGCATCCAATCACCGTAATCCAAATTGTACCAAATTCGACTCCAACAGTAATCGTAATTCCGAATTTCAGGATTCCAAATGTATCCGATCACATAAATTACAATTTGGTACAATTTAGTACTTATCGTACCCATAACTAAAAATTTCAAAAACTTCATCAATCCTACTTACCAACAGTAATCCTTATTCCGAATCTCGGGATTCCAGCTATATATGTTCACCCAAATCCAAATTGTACCAGATTTGGTACCATTTAGTACTTTTCGTACACATACATAAGTACAAATTTTCAAAGCTACTTCAGTGCTATGTTCAAACAATAAGCTTAATTCCGAATTTCAGAATTCCAGATACATCCGATAACTCAAATCCAAATTTGGTACCATTTAGTACCATTCGTATCCATAGTACGAATTTCTAAACCTACCTCTATCAACACTCCAATATCAATTTTAATTCCGAATTTCACGATTCCAAATGTATCCTATCACTAAAATCCAAATTGTACCAAATTTAGTACTATTTAGTACTTTTCCTACCCATAACTACAAATTTCCAAAACTTTATCAATCCTACACTCCAATAGTACTCCTTATTCCAAATCTCGGAATTTCAGCTATATATGTTCACCCAAATCCAAATTGTACCAAATTTGGTACTATTTAGTACTATTCGTACCCAAGAGTACGAATATCCACAACTACCTCAATCCTACACGCCAACAGTAATCTTAATTCCAAATTTCAGAATTACAGCTGCATCAGATTACCGTAATCCAAATTGTACCAAATTTAGTACCATTTAGTACTTTTTGTTCCCATAGGTCCGAATTTCCAAACCTACCTCTATCCAGCACTCCAAAAGCAATCTTAATTTCGAATTTCAGGATTCCAAATGTATCTGATCACCCAAATCCAAATTGTACCAAATTTGGTACCATTTAGTACTTTTCGTTGCCATAAGTACGAATTTCCAAAAGTATCCCAATCCCACACTCCAATAGTAATCTTAATTCCAAATTTCACTATTCCAGCTCTATCCGATCACTTAAATTCATATTGTACCAAATTTGGTACCATTTAGTACTTTTCGTACCCAAAAGTACGAATTTCCAAAATACCTCTATCCTACACCCCGACTGTAATCGTAATTCCAAATTTCAGGATTCCAGCTCCATCCGTTCCCCCAAATCCGAATTGTACCTTATTTGGTACTATTTAGTACCTTTCGTACCCATATGTACGAATTTCGAAAACTACCTCCATATCTCAAACCTACGCTCCAACAGTAATAGTAATTCCAAATTTCAGAATTCCAACTTTATCGGTTCGCCCAAATTCAAATTGTACCAAATTTAGTACCATTTAGTACTATTCGTACACATGAGTACACATTTTCAAAACCACCTCCTTATATCAACTCATCTTCTAAACCTTGATTTTCATTCCAAATTTCAAGATTTTAGATCTATCCGTTCACGTAATACCAAATAGTACTAAATTTAGTAACTTTTAGTACTTTTCGTACACTTATAGTTCGAATTTCCAAAAACCATTTGGTACACCTTTCTAACTCTCCATCAGTGAACCTCATTCCAAATTTCAGAATTCTAGCTCTACGCGTTTGCCTAATACAAAGGGTACCATATTTAGTACATTTTAGTACTTTTAGTACAGTTCTAGTTCGAATTTCCAAAAATCCAGCCTTATCCGACACCTTCGGACCAAGAGTGTCCCTCACCCAAAATTTCAAGATTCTAGCTTTAGCCGTTTAGTCTGGGCGTTGATTATCAGTCAGTCAGTCAGTGAGTCAGTGAGTCAGTGAGTCAGTGAATCAGTGAGTCAGTGAGTCATCATTACTGAACTCTTTTATAAGTATAGATGAACTGATCTTCTACAAAAATAACTATTTTAATTTTTTTTTATTTTATTTCTTTGCTTTGCAATTGAAGCCAGTTTACAATTCTATAGGCAATTTAAAAATAATTACAAACAATTCACCTGTATATCATATCTACTCGAACTAATTAGTGGTCTTCTATGAGAAGATCAACATATTTTCTACGATAAGAGAAGATCTATGAGAAGATCGCCAGAACCTCACGGACCACAAGAAGTTTTCTGCCTAAGCTGGCAAAAAACGATGGCACTATCGATTAAAAAAAAAATTCAACATAGATAGTTGTCTCTATCGATATCATTGGATGTTTAATCCCTTAACCTAAAGTCTATTGAAATGAGTAGAAATTACGCGATTTTCGGTTTTGTGGATGTGAGAAAGTAGGTCAGTAGTCACACATATTTTTTTTTTTTTGAAATCTAACATGTATTTTTGTGTATTTTTTAATTAAAGAAAAGGAATTGTTAATTCAATTAAGGAATTGTTTTTCTCTTTTACATTTCTGTGAAAAATTTGTGAAAAATGTCAACAAATGCATTGGCATTTCTGCCATTTTTATTTCTAAAATTATTGAAAATTATTAACAATAATATTGATAGCTATCGATAATTTGAGTGTTGGGAATATCGATATTTTACTAGCTCTACTTCTGCCTATAGAAGACCACTCGATCTATAAAAAACCTCAAAGCTTCGGTATGATCAGTGTAAAATTATACGTTTGGCTTCAGTAATACAAAATCTGTTATAGTAACCTAAGTAAATACCCAGCAAAATGTTCGATGCCAAAGATGCTATTCAAGAATGGGTGCAAGTGAAATGGAATGTCATTTTTTTAGCATCTTCACTCATTCTTTTTACAAGAGCGTGACCCCCAAAAGATGCAATTCATTTTCAGATCCTAAGCATGTCATCTCCACTAACTCGGTGGAATGGCATCTTCAACAATTCTTTGGCATGGCATCTATACCAATTCTTTGGCATGTCATCTTAATTAATTCCCTAGAATATCATTTTCGCTAATCTTTGGCATGTCATTTTCACCAACCCTTTGGCATGAATTTTTCACGTCTTGTTCGGAAAATGCTGTATTGAAATATGATTTTCATGGCTTTTTTTATTTATTCAAAGAAATGTATGAAATAACTATAACTTAATTATAATTGTAGTTTGTTGTTGTAACAGTAGTTTATATGTTCATTTTTCTGCTTAAAGGCCCCCACTCATTAGTCAGTCTGACTGCCAGCATTTATGGTAGTATGTGTAAATTTTTGAAATTTTGAGAATGTATGTGTGAGTTTTCCAAGACTGATGAAAATCAAAATAGTTTTGATTTCAAAATGAACCCCCATCAGTCTGGGTGAATTGTGTTTATTTTCAAATTGTCGATAAATAATTTTGAAAAACAGAAAATAATGTTGGTGTTGGAACACAAAAAACGTAGAATTCATTCATTTTTGGAGGAGAAATTCAAGATTTTTAGACTTGACTGATGGTTCGTGCTACACACTTGTCAGTCACCATACAGAAAGGGTTCATCGGACTGACGGCACAGACTGATAAATGAGTGGGGGCCTTAATGAATGTGGCTACATATTAAAGTTTGTTAGTAGATTTGATGCTGAGCAGATCTTTTGTGTCATTAAACATTGCTCTATAGAAATTTAAACGGCAGTAAAATACTCTGCTTTGTCCTGACAGCTGACGCTCCTCAGCTGAGATAAATGGTCGACATTCTCCGAGGACCGCATGTAGACGATAGATAGTTGTTTATTGAATCTGCGACTGCATTCATGTAAATACTTCTTAAACCTGCTTGATAGGCTTGTTGATCCTGGTTCTGCTCCCAGCGACCATGACATTCAACTCTATTGTTCTCTACTCTGCCGCCCAGGTGGTGAACAAAGTGGCCATAGATTTATTGGCTGATATTTGTATATTCCTCGCGTGGAAAAGGGTGGTAAGATCAGACAAAACTGAGTTCAGCCATTCACAAATTTCATCAGGGAAGGCACCTGACACAAAGATCGTACAATTATCCGCATACCTTATAGGCTAGACAGTTCCTGCAATATCACCTCGAACAACTCCAAGTTTCACTCTACGGGTCTCGGACATCTTGATCCTAAATTCTACGCACGAGAGGGTCCAAACATATAATTTATTATCCACCGTTTCAAACTTGGCCGGAGCGTAGTCTGCTTGATTAACTCAAACAGCGTGGAGTGCTTGACAATCTCAAAGGGTTACTATCACTACTATCACTGTTCAATCGCACGGCTTACTTTGATTGAGTCCTCGACTAAAATGAGTAGAGATGGCGTGTAGCGCAGTTGTTGTGATGCTTGCGGATCTCATGTTATTGATCGGCAACTAGACAGTTATTTCTGATGCTGGGGTCTTTGTTACGGGCGACTAAAGCGAAATTGGTCTGCACGATTTACCTTTGCTGGCATACTTGCTAGGCTTCAGTAGCTGGTATATTTTCCAGACTTCGGGAACGATGTGTGTGGCTAGCGACAGGTTGAGAACTTTATTGAGATACTTGACATTCGGCCGTCCAGCTGTTGCAGTTTAAGCACCGCCGCTACTCGCAACATAGTTTTAATTCCTCCGCAACTGATTGATTGATTTATCTTACAAAAGGTTTTTCAGTTCCCATCACCAGTACAGATTTCGACATGGACTCTAACTGCAAATTACTATTTCGTGAAATTTATTTTACGAACATTTTGGAAATGTAGGGATCTACAAATCGACTTGTAGAGCAGGGCTCTCTAGAGCAGACAAGAAAAATTTTATAATACTAAAGATTGCAGTCCGACTCTATTTTTTGCTCAATGATTGGGACTTCCTAGCGTAATAAATCTTACATAGCTTAAATAAATCTTAGATAAGTAAAAGAAAAAATATATACATGTGTATAAATAAAAACACAAAATTCATCTCTATTGGATCGATGGAATGGGTTCAAATGCTGATGAAAAGATCGGATCTATCACGACATCCTTTCAATAGGTTCAAATGCTGATGAAAAGATCGGATCTTTCACGACTTCATTTGAACCAATGCAAAAGATCCAGTGAAATCATGGCATCTATTGGAACCACTTCCATAAAATTTTGCTGGGTATGTATGTAAATGGTGGGGTAACGTAGCGTATAGGTAATGTTAACACTTATACGAATAGGGTGCTACTTTCTACTTATTATACCTCTAGTAAATTTAATTTATGGCTATAAGTTGGATCTCCATAGAAACCAAAATAACACGTATGCAGTTTGAGAAGTAACTTCGAGGTTAACACTACAATCTGAATCAGTTCCGAGTAATGAGTCTACAGTTCTTCTCGTACTGATCTGTTTTGTGAAAAGGCAATTTGTTTTTATAAGTTGTTAGTAAAATAAAAAACTCGAAAAGAACTCCTCAATGATCAACGAAAGTTGAGGATTTACTTTTCTCGGGTTGCTTTAATAGACGATGTCGTCCTTTAGCGCCCCTATCGGCAATACATTAGTAGTATTCCGTTTGAAACTTCTGATCAATATCTCGATACATATGTAGTTGTCAAATATCCACACCTAAGACATCTGAGCATTACATTGATAAGAAACCCATAAAGATGATAAGCTAACGTAGTGTGTATTATAAATATTACGTTCTGTGTAACGGTGCGTATGATCATTGCCGTTACTTACACGTAACGTCCGTATATTTTAAGAAACACCTCAATGATTGTTTAAGATACCTCAATATTTTATTTTCAAAAGTTATGTACTTTAATTCAATTTATAGTATTTTAGAAACACTTACAATACCGCCTTAGTGATGCATATCAACTTATATAGCGCATAAGTAATGACAATGCCTATGCGTATAAGTAACGACAATGCTTATACGTCTATGGACTAACTTAGACCATTAAATCTAATTAATTTCACAAAATTCCTTAAAGTCCAAAATTCATGTTCATATTTCCCACTGTAAGTATCTATACAACTTGAAGTTTATTTTACCTTCGCCATACTGTCCCTGGCCATAAGACCGTTCCATATACACACTAGAGACTAACAAAGAGAAAAGGGGAGCGAGAGAGACAAAAGTGTGAGCAAATATCTAATTGTTGTAAACAGTTTGTTATGATTATTTAACTTCACTTTACTTCGGATGTCCTTCATTCATTTCACTTTACTTTACTCCCATGACAGATTATGCCCAAACATTTCGTTTGCCTCCAGGCATAATCATGGACGTCGTCATCATCGTCCTGATGATTATCTTCATCATCAACACGATGGAAGTAGAAACTTCACACTCTCTATCTCGAAACACAAGCAAGCTAGCAACAGAACGGAAATGACAAAATATTTTGGTAACGGAAATGAGAAAATATTTGTCATTTCTCTTTCTCTCGCTTCTCGTGTGCCCTGAATGTGTTGGTGATTCAGGAGTTATTATTATTTTTTGTTTTTGTCGTGGAGTTCGAGATCGGAGGGTTGTTTAATTTGAATGTTTGCTATACAAATAGTGGTGTTAATGAAAACGTTGTAAATTCTAATAGAAGGCTTTTAAAGTCTGCAGACCAAAATGTTTGGAATTTTTTTATGTAATATGTAAACCCTTACAATTAATTTGTATTGTGAGGGAAAGGAAAGCCTCTCAGCCTCCTCGCACCGACCAATTTAAACGCTTTTAAAGTTGTATTTTTTTAAACAATGGTTGAAAATATTCAGCATTTCGATAAATAATAATAAACTTAATAAACTTAAAGTTGATATAACTTTTTTAGCATTATTACATTAAAAATTTTTATTTGTATATAGAATGAATAATAATTCGATACAAAAATGTTATTTTTATTAAATTAGCCTTCATATCTACAACAGGGCAAGACATTTTTATATGAATGTTTAATAATGTCATATCTTCCATTTAAAAATATTTTTTGAATATATTTCTTCATTATATTCTCCGCATTGAACAAACTATCCTGTGCAATAAGATAAGAACCCTTCTTGTGTCAAGATGATGACAAAATATGCTGCTGCATTAGCAGCACATATTCATACTGCTGCATTCTCATAAAGTGTTATCAAGTCTCTTGAGTATTGAATGCTTCTTTCAAAATTCTATACAGATCGAGAAGACACTTTGTTCACATTTTACAAAACCCAAAATCAAATAATTTTCAAGGGATTATCCGCTTGAACACTTGCAGCAATATATTGTCATCAACAAAATGTATGTATATGGAAGAAAGAAGAAAGCAAGAAAGTAGAATCAAAAGAGGGGAAATTATGCAGTAGTTGAGTAGTGTTGTTAAGTTTATTGGGTTTGAGTTGCTTTTGGGGATTCAGTGGTATATTCTTTCCAATGCATTTATTATTTGACCATAGATTGTTGTTATTTGCCAGTGTTATGTAAAGCAAATGTTGCTGTATGAAATGCTTAAAAATAATGTCTCTTGAACTTGAGGGTTTTTTCTTATCTGTAAGTATAAGTATACGGTTGGGTATGCTAATGTATGTTGAAGAGGAGTTAAAGAAAAAACAAATTTATAGAATTGCAAAAAATATTAATAAAATTTAAGGGTTGTATAAGAATAAAATGATTAGCTCTCACACAGACGCGACGTATAAGTAACGTAAATGATCATACGCACTGTTGTCATAATGATGTGAGGTATAAGTAACGGCAATAATCATACGCACTGTCATACAGTGTGTAATATTTATAATAATATTACATTGACGATAGCGTTTCATCTGTATGGCTTTCTTATCAATATTCCGCTTCTATGTTTGTGTGGATATCTCAAACTGAATCCTAAGCTTTCGATAAAAATTTGTGGAATCGAACATTGGTGGCGTCGTTTTTTATTGGGATAGCTAATACAAACAATGCCAAACTTTTTCCACTAATAAATTAGTTGTTTTTAAAATAATAAAAAAAACAACAATGGGATTAAGCCAGACTGTTTTGAAAAAACAAAATTTGTGGAATCCTTATCGATGCAGGTTATATTGCTAACCATGTGTGACAGAAAATAGGCTCTAAATAAAAACCAGAGGCTCAATTCTGTTTCTATGAAAATATGAATTGAAAAATTGTATAAAGAAAATAAATCTCAAATGAAAAAATTATAAAGGAAATATTTTTTCATTTAAAATTTTCATAGAACAAGAATCCAGCCCCAGAGCAGTACTCTGAAGTGCTGTCAACTGCCTCTATATTCTTTCGGTTAAAAAACAATCTGATAAACTGACAGGGCTAACTAATATAACGGGTGATCCAACAAGAGGTACCTTTTCATGTTATTTTTGTTTAGTACGAGTACTGTTTGGCATTTTGTCATGGAAAGGCTTACGCCTCTACAACGTTCACAAATCGTTCAACTTTTTACGAAAATTCGCGTTATGTGGGGAGTGTGTTTCGAGCCTAATTTTGTTCAGTGATGAGGCACATAGGTATGTAAAGAAGCAAAATTGCCAAATTTTGGAAGAAGAGCAACTTCATCCAGAAAAAATAATGGTTTGTGGGTCGGTGGAATCGTCAGACCCTATTTCTTCAAAGTGATGCCGGTTAGGACTTCATCGTCAATGGCAACAGTTATTGCGCCGTGATAACCAACTATTTGTTGTCTCGTAATCTCGACGACATTTGGTTTCAACAAAACGGCGCCACTTCCCGCACATCGCACCAATCAATGGATTTATTGAAAGAACACTTCGGTGAGCACGTTTTGGACCAGTCGATTGGCCACCAAGATCGTCTCATATCACTCCGTTAGACGTTTTCCTGTAAGAATATGTAAAGTCAAAATTGTATGCGGATAAAGCCGCTTCGATTCCGGTCTTGGGGAAAAAATGAGACGTGCCATTCGCCAGCTACCAGTCGAAAAGCTTGAACGAGTCATTAAAAATTGGACTCAACGGATGGACCGTCTGTGACGTAGCCTCTGTCACTATTTGTTAGACATAATCTGCCAAAAATAAATGTAATCGAATGTTATTTCAAATGATTCTTCCGTGTTTTTTTTTTTCTTTTAAGGAAGTTGGAACATCTAAATGGATCACCCGTTATATGTACACTAGGTTTATAACTTTATATCTGTGTATCATAGCGTGATGAGTTTCTATATAAAAGATTACACAAAATATTAATTAGACTGTGATTCGGTGAAAAACCTTACGCACAAAATGATTTTAAAATTTGAATTTTTCAGAATTATAGGCAATTTTTTGAAATCATTGTGAGCACATATATATAATTTAAAATAAACTTTAGAGCCACATTAGATAACTAAACGGACATAACATTTGTTTCTCACTAATTTTCTTTACTTCTGAGAATCGTAAAAATGTCGAAAACGTTTTTTTTTCAAAGATATAAATTAAAAAAAAAAATCAAAGTGGTTTGTGCATGACCTTTTTCAATATTTGAATGGAATTATTTTATTCATTCGTGCAACAGGAAATAATTATTGAGAAAAACATTTATTTTTGTTTCATAATTTAAAAAAAAATATTTTTTAAAATCAATTTGTGCGTGACTTTTTTATATGGAAAAGTTCGGGTGCCACCGTGGTGCAATGGTATGCACACCCGCCTTGTACGCCGAAAGTCGTGGGTTCGATCCCCCGACCAATCAACATCAAATTTTCAACGGTGGCAAAATACCCCTCAGTAATGTAACTTCTCTACAAGTCGTGTGGTAAGACACGCCGTAAGAAGTAGGTACTCATTGGTATGAGAGAAGTCTCGCTTGTACCGTATGTGGTTTTTGTGGAACAAATATTACATTAAAAAAGTTCATTCATCCGTGCTACAGAAAATCGTTTTTGAGAAAAAATGTCGAAAAGTCATAACCCTAATGTACACACACACATCCCCGTATGGACACGGGAGACTCCTTTCATTTCAATGAGTGCACGCAGATTCATATTAGCTCAATGATATGGGATCTAACTATTATCGCAGAGTCTGAACGGCGGGTCTACGACACCACTTATAGAGAATCTTAACATGGCTTGAATAATCAGGAAATGTCTATATTACGCAGAGGGGTATTTTGCCATGTTGGAAAATATGATTTTTTGAGTATGTATGATTACAGAGATTACTAATACTGTCCGAAAACCTAGGAATCAACATTGACTTTGGTCGGTTAAGCCACCCAAAAAACAGTGGCCTATTTGCAACCTGTTTGTGGACAAAAATAACGAATATATATCATCGTGACGTATCGTGTAAGTAACGACAATATTCATACTTACCCTGTTTTGAGCATTGTATCTGTAATACGTAATATGTTGGCCTGGCTTTCTACAGGCCCTATATGATTATTCAATCCCAAATATATGTGTTTATTGCCACAACTCCACGCAGATGATTTGGGGTGGGTACCTAAGTTATGTTGTGACACCTTAAAAAAAGTTTTTTAAAAGAGTTTCCTTCTATAGAAGTACTTAGAAATGTCCCTCTCCACAAAATACTTTTGGATGGTTGGCCGAAGAAGAATGAGAAAAACTCTAGAAGAGGATCTTTCTTAAAACACATTTTTCAAGTGGTCTTCTTATATCAGGAAATGTCTATATTACGCAGAGGGGTATTTTGCCATGTTGGAAAATATGATTTTTTGAGTATGTATGATTACAGAGATTACTAATACTGTCCGAAAACCTAGGAATCAACATTGACTTTGGTCGGTTAAGCCACCCAAAAAACAGTGGCCTATTTGCAACCTGTTTGTGGACAAATATAACGAATATATATCGTCGTGACGTATCGTGTAAGTAACGACAATATTCATACTTACCCTGTTTTGAGCATTGTACCTGTAATACGTAATATGTTGGCCTGGCTTTCTACAGGCCCTATATGATTATTCAATCCCAAATATATGTGTTTATTGCCACAACTCCACGCAGATGATTTGGGGTGGGTACCTAAGTTATGTTGTGACACCTTAAAAAAAGATTTTTAAAAGAGTTTCCTTCTATAGAAGTACTTAGAAATGTCCCTCTCCACAAAATACTTTTGGATGGTTGGCCGAAGAAGAATGAGAAAAACTCTAGAAGAGGATCTTTCTTAAAACACATTTTTCAAGTGGTCTTCTTATAGAAAACCTTCAAGACATTTCGGGAAGACCTTCCGAAGAAAGAAAGGCTCTGGCGCTGGGGTCTACTGCAAAAATCCACTAAACGAACAATCATATAAGCGTAGCAAAACATCAATCTAATCGTTCGAAATACTAACGTAATCGGTACGAAGTTCGGATGCTACGTCCGTAACGAATTAGTAATGAATGTTTTGGAATGAAATTTTGGAAAGAAATTACGTTCCGAAGTCGTATCGAAATCGAAAGAAACACATTGGAATATTCAAAGGGAATTTAATTCCCACATTTCGATCCGAATTCAGAACGAAATCTGCCAGAAATGGATGACATAAAGTAAGAAAGTATCAGTCAGCTGAGCCGACAGAGATATACCCTCAGCCACGTACCCGAAGAAAAAAGTTAACACAATACTTCTGTAGGTTTTTTAGCTGTTGGGAAAATTTTCCAGGATGGAAAAGACCGCAAAAAACTACACGTTGCAACAAAATTCAGAATGATCCAAGACGAGTGCATTTTTTCCAAACTTTGGGTAGGGTGTACCCGTAGGAATGATCCGATGTAGTACATATTTGGACCTAATACAAATCTGTAGGAAATAATTTTTTTCTTTATTAGTCTATTGATATTTTCCTTACAGACTATATAATAAAAATTTGTTCTTAATTTTCTGAATTTAAATATATTAAAATTTTACTTTTCAATATACAAAGTTTGAGCTAAATTGATTTCTCTCTTAAAGGGTTATTTTACACATCAGCCAGTTTAGGTGGTGCCGGTAGGATTTTCTGGACCTTTTTAGGGTCATTATCTCAGGAAGTATGGACTTGCCACGAAAAAAATTACAACGTCGTAACAGGGGCCGCAAGTACAACCTGCTGCATCACAAATGAATAAGATCAGAGAGGAGTTGTTAAACTATACTTTTTCCAAATTTTGTGTATGAGGTACCCAAATGAGTGGACTGATATAGTCCATATTAGAACCCGATCTATGCTTGAAATTAATATTACCAATAGCAAAGTTTGGCTCAATTCGGTTACTCCCTCCTAGAGTTATCATGCCCACAATCTTGGCGAAAAATTTTGAACCTTTGTGGGGGAGGCACCGGAAGGAGTGGACCGATATGGTCTATCTTCGAACTTAAAGTAAGTTTGGACAAAATATTGAAAGACCCAAAATTTGAACCAAATATGTTGAGTTGAGAGTTATTGTGCGCTCCAACTACGACACATGGTATTATATGGGTAGTTTGCAGCTTTCGTGCTGATTACTGAGGAAGTATGGACTTGCTCCTGAAAAAAATTATATCGTCGTAATACAAGTGGCTGCAACAAAAATCAAAGCGATTCGAAAGCAGGCCTTACCCGAAAGAATGGACCAATAGGGTCCATATTGGAACCTCATCTATGTCTGGTAGAAATGTCACGATGTGCAAAGAATGGACTAATTCGGTTACTCCCTTCAATAGTTATCGTGCGGACAATTTTTCCGAACATTTTTGAACTTTTGTGGAGGAGGTACCTGAAGGAGTAGACCGATATGGCCCATCTTTGAACTCAAATCGAATCTGGACAAAATATTTCGATACCCAAACCGAACCGATTGATCCGTTCGAGAGTTATCGTGCGCTCCAGCCAGCAGGACAGACAGACAGACAGACAGACAGACAGACAGACGGACGGACATGGCTAGATCGACTCAAAATTGTCTGAAACGGATATCGTACAAACATACTTGGGGTCTAAAACCATTATTTCGATGAGGCACATTTTTGGTCGTATCAAAGTGTATATACCCTCTTTAGCCTAAAGGCTGAGGGTATACAAATCTCTTACGAAAACCGATTATTTTCGAAAGTGTGTCGGAAATTGAAACTACAATGTTCATAGATGAGAAAAATCAATAAAACCAAAAAACAATCGCCGGAGCGCTTTTTAAATAAATTGCGATTCATTTTGCCATTTTAGGGATTTTTTTTTAGGTTTTCATGGTTTTGCTTGGAAACCGCAAGTCCTGTCGAAATGGGTTTAGAGAAAATATTGTAGCTGTGAAAATTCTCTACACGATTTGCCTTTATGATATTTTCGTAGGTTTTTTTTATTTGGAAACCGCAACTCTCATCGAAATAGGGCTAAAAACAATTTTGTAGCTGTGAAAATTCTCCAGAATATTGACCGTTATAATATAACATATTATGTTCCTACGTTTTACAATTTTTGAGATGTAGAAGTTCAGGTCACATTTTTAGGTTTTTTTCTTAGGTGTTCACGATTTGCTTGAAAACGGTAAATCTTATCGAAAGTCTTATAGCTGTGAAAATTTTCTATAAGATTGGTTTTCGTAAGTTTTTCCTAGGTTGTACCATTTTTGAGATATATAAGTTTACGTTGGGAAATTGCAGTCATGACATTGTTTTATAAAGAGACGATACAATCAATCCATTGTTCTAGTTTGAACTTTTATATCTCATAAATGGTAAAATCTACGAAAATATCATAAAGGACAATCTTGTAGAAAATTTACTGCTATAACATTTTCTTTAGTTCCATTTTGAAAGGACTTGCGGTTTCCCAGCAAAATCGTGAAAACCTAAAAAAAACTAAAAATCTGAACTTTGAAGCAGATTTATTTAAAAAGCGCTCCGGTGATTTTTTTTAATTTTTCTCATCTATGAACATTGTAGTTTCAGAATCCGCAAAATCTTCCCAGGTGGAAGCACCTTCCACTTAAAGTTGTTTCAAGAGCACCGTGGTCCGTTTAACACTTTTTTAATTTTCTTGAAATTACATTACACACACATGTTTTTCCATACAATTTCCCATATAAATTATAGCTTTTTACACAAATGGAAGTTTTTATATTATTAATTAAAACAGCAATGGGAGACATCGAAGTGGTTTGAGCGCATTAAAAAGTGTATGAATGATGCTGGAGAATACTTAAAAAAATAAAACCATTTTTAAGGATAAATATTCACGTTTTTATTTTTAGTCAAGAAACTTTTCTAGTTCCCCTCGTATTTCTAACATTATAACTCAGGACGGCGGTTTAAACACTATTTTCTGCTCCCTCTTTTTCTCCTTGTGCCGAAACACAATTATCGCCCATAAATGTTTTCTTGTAGAGCTTTTAATTCAAATACTTCCATTTTTTCATATTTGCAATGTACGTCGCGTACCACTATTAGCAAACAAAGGATTTCTTTTAACAAGTTTTTAATTTAAAACAAACAAACACAGAGAAACACGTGAACACATCAACAGCAACAAATGTGAGAATTGCTCTTAACACAAAGCCAGCAATGACGACAAAATTGTATGAAACAGGAACAAATATGGAGAGGACAACAAAAAAATAATACAACTCTTTCATTTTGGGCAGACGACAGACGGCATAGTCCGTCCACTCAACATGAGGAGGGCCAATTGAACATAATATTCGATTATAACTCTGTTGTTGGCGTGTATTTTTTGCGACATTTTCTCATTTCGGAGCAATTTTATTTTACTTGTAACGACAACCAAAAACACGTACCAATTCAACTTTTGGTCAGTAGTGGCAAGCCAATGAAGGAAGAATGTTTGCCAGCCAGCCAGCCATCATCAGCATGGCAGCAAAGCAAAGCAATCGAATGTATTGAGAGGAGGCGTGCTTCGATAACAAGTGCATTAACAGCACTAAGTAGTGTCATAAATGTTCCTAGCCAGCCACTATACTTGGTGGTGGTGCTTCCACTGCTACTCTGGGTAGTGAAATGCGGTTGTGGTTGTTGGTTTGTTGGCTGGCCATGTTGGAATGAGTTATGACTGACCATCCATACTTTAGGTGTTTGTCCCAATATGCTGCTGCTACTGCTGCTGTTATATTTTTGGTATTTTCACATTCTACAATTGTCCCTTAGCCAATCAATTGTTATTATCCTCCAGAGGGTCGCTTGTCGTTGTTCGACACCATACAACAGTAATGTCAAACATATACATATATGGACATGGCATGGCAAACCGAGAGAATGGGGAGTTATTATATAAGTATGACAGTGTTTCCCTGTGTGTTTGGGTTTTTTTGGCCACCATCATTGCCACTAGAATTCATTCCGCAAAAGTGTTAATGTTCAGTAACAAAGTGTTTGGGGGTAAATGAAGAAAAAGTTTGTCATGTTCGCCATAATACAAGTGGTATATTTTCAGATTATATCTGTACTAAACTTTTTGTTGTTTTTTTTTCTCTTCAGAGGCAAAATGGGAAAAACGTGTTCTCATTGAACGTTAAGAGATAATGTAAATATTAATCATGTGGTGCTGATGCTAAGGTGTAGAAGTGGTAAATTTAAATCACCTGCAGTTAAGGTATTTATCTATATTTATAGCAATTTTATTATACCCACTTGAAATTAATTTCCTTTACCTCTTACGGTGGAGGGGAGGTGACTATGGCCCATGTTAATATGACTAATTACCTGCAATCAATGTACAAAGACTTCAAATTGAAAACCACATTTACTTAAGGGCTTACAAGTGACTCTTACTTATAATTAAACCAGGCAATTAATTTTCTCTTGCACCCCCTTCCCTTTCGCTTGTTATTTCCTCTTTCGCTATTCAGCTAGCCCGCAATTTATTTATTAAAATTAATGAATTGTAGTTGTCGAGCTTATTGCATTAACGTTGTGTAAAGTGGTCAAACATATCTAAAAATCCCCATAATTAGTAAGTTCATGTCGAGGCAAGTGATGATTATGATATTAATAATTGAAAACTTGATTGACATCGTAATAAACAATACTTTAAAGAAATTGCAGACTGAAATTGAATTGAAATTGAACAACAAACATTGAAAATGCAAAAAAAAAAGTGCACTGATTTAGTGTTAAATTGTAGAAAAAAATATTGAAAAATAGTCGGCTTTGCCAACACAGACATACCTTCAGCCCGTGACAAGAAGATAAGAAGCAAACCCAAACCCCCAATTTTTTTGGTCATAAACATATTGGAACTAAACATATTGAAACTAAGAAAACCAAAAAATTAGGTCAAAATATTAAATTTACGGGTTTTTTTAATTTACGCGTTTTTTTTTTTTTGTAAATTTTTCCCTTTAACTGTAATTGTTATATTCATGTATTGTTTTAATATTATCTTCTTCTTATATGTATATAAAAGGCAATGTGTGTATGTTAGTATGTTTGTATGTTTCGTATAGACTCAAAAACTGCTTAACCGATTTTCTTGAAAATTCAGAGAATGTG
Source organism: Musca autumnalis (assembly GCF_047663935.1). Classification (NCBI taxonomy): domain Eukaryota; kingdom Metazoa; phylum Arthropoda; class Insecta; order Diptera; family Muscidae; genus Musca; species Musca autumnalis. The sequence goes on along the minus strand of NW_027412088.1, from coordinate 153,191,014 downwards.
CAGGGAACTCCGGTGGTGAAAATAGGCTATATATATTTTTTTTGCATTTCGGACGGGGCGGGGTACCTCCCCCATGCCCTACTTTTTTAAGAACACTATTTTAACAAAACCTACGAACGTATCGGTGAGAAAATTAATTTGCGAGACAATGGTTGTTGTGTCTCCGACCCTAAGTACTGGTTTGGGGCCCAAAGACCCGACCACGCCCACTTTTTTAAATAGCTTATACATATATCAAAAACTGCTTAACCGATTTTCCTGAAAATTTCAGATAATCTACTGGGAGGACCCGTGGTGAAAATAGGGTATATAATTTGTTGGATTTCGGAGGGGCGGGGTACCTCCCCCATGCCCTACACGCAGAAAAATTTATGTTAGAAATATGTTTGGATCCAAACAAATATATGTTTGGGACCGGTTGCAAACAAATTAATGTTTGGATCCAAACATAATATGTTTGGGTCCAAACAAATATATGTTTGCAACATTTTGTAACATATCTCAATTTGATATGTTTGGGTACCAACATATTTTTTATGTTAGAACATTTTTTTCATGGGTGGAGAGAGGATGTTTGTCAACGAGAGTAATAACAGTGCTCTCGCGGCTGTGGATTGCTGTTTTATAATGAAGAGTTGTGTGTATTGAATAATAGAAGACGTAGAAGCGAAGAAGGGGGCTTTGGTGGCGTGTATGCGACAAACTCGTGTGTTTCTTGTTTTGTTGTTGTTATCCAACTTAGGACGAGAATAAGAAAAGAAGAAATGATATGATTTATATTTTATTTCTTTCTTCAGTGTTTTAGATGCCTTTGTAGAGTCAAGACGGTAAAGTGAGTGAATAAATCAGTGTTTTGTGTTTTCTTAAAGAAATTGTGCTTTTTAGTAAATTAAATGCCCAATACATTTTATAATTGAATCGGAAAGTTGAATGGAATTATTTTATTGGACAAGGAAGAAATCGCATTTAATATTGGTAATTACATACATACTTGTGTATATTTGAAATATGGCATATCCATATTTATTTATTACATTACATAATCATTTGATTCTAGATGCCGATTCCCCGCTGATGATTTCAACTATGAGGACAATTTGTTTTATTTCACAACAAAGGAGAAGCATTCAACTACGTTTCTATATATATTTTTCTTTTTAAAAGTGTGACTATTTACAAATTATTTCAATCAGTTTTTCTTTTATTAAATTGTTTTATGTATTTCTTTGGAATTTTGTATGTACCTATGTGTTTGTTGTTCTTTTGCCTTCCAATAAACAACCTCAACATTTGTGTGTATACTATGGAGATAGCCAGTGAGTTCTTACTGAGAGCAAGTGAGCACACATTTTAAAGTGTTTTACATTGAATTTTACGCTCCCTTGCTCTTAGTAAGCGCTCACTGGTGCATGTGTTTGTTTTTTTTTGTGCCTTTTGGGTTTGTATTTTTTTGCACCCAAACATATAAAATGTTTGCACCCAAACATAAAATTGTTTCCACCCAAACATAAAATGGTTTTCACCCAAACATAAATATCTTTGCACCCAAACATATATATGTTTGCACCCAAACATATATTCGTTTCCACCCAAACATATATTATGTTTGGGACTGTTGCAAACATATATATGTTTGCTGCAAAATATGTTTGGGACATATGTTAGAGAGGCCGATTTTTTTTTGCGTGTACTTTTTTAAGAGCTCTATTTTAACAAAACTGACGAACGTATCGGTGAGAAAATTAATTTGCGAGACAATGGTTATTGTGTCTCCGACCCTAGGTATTGGTTTGGGGCCCAAAGACCGACCCGCTCACTTTTTTAAATTTTATATATAAAACACAATCTGTGTATATTATTATGTTTGTATGTTGGTATGTTTGTATGTTCCGTATAGACTCAAAAACGGTTGAACGGGTTTTCTTGAAAATTCCAGAGAATGCACAGGGAACACCCGAGGTAAAAATAGGCTATATACTTTTTTGAATTTGGGAGTGGGAGGGGTACCTCCGACATGCCCTACTTTTTTAAAAATCCTATTTTAGCACTCCCACTTTTTAAATATGTTACATATCCAAAACTACTTAACCGATTTTCCTGAAAATTTCAGAGAATGTACAGGGAGGACCAGTGGTGAAAATAGGCTATAGATTTTGTTGAATTTCGTAGGGGCGGGGTACCTCCCCTATGTAAAACTCTATTTTAGCAAAACTTAAACGAACGATTGAATTAATTCTTCCGAACTTCCACCCTCCGATACACCCCGCTCCGAACCACTCTGCTCCGAACCACCCTGCTCCGAACGTCCACCCTCCGATTCAACCTGCCGCGAACTTCCACCTTCCGAACTTTCATCCTCCGATTCACCCTGCTCCGAACTTCCACCCTCTGAACCACCCTGCTCCACACCACCCCATTCCGAACTTCCACACTCGGAACTTCCATCCTACAAATCAATGTTACTCGATTTTACTCTTAGACTTAACTCTATTTGAGAGTTTAATAAAATTACATTTTATATAAAAAAGACAATGTGTGTATGTTAGTATGTTGGTATGTTTGTATGTTTCGTATAGACTCAAAAACGGCTGAACCGACTTTCTTGAAAATTTCAGAGAATGTACCGGTATAATCCTGGTGAAAATGGGATGCCTATATGAGTCGCTCAGCGCCAAAACGACCAAACCCACATGCGTAAAAAATCAAACAGACTATAAAGATCTAACCGGAACCTTTTGAAATAACTACTAAAAATATTCCATATTACATTAGAAGAGCCCGGTTGCCCCGGCTGAGGTTTGAATCTGGGTCCTCTCCAACAAACAATGTTGTCGAAGTCTTAGCATTCTAAGCCACTGCCAATCTACTTCCGAAATGAATTGTAACATGAAGAAAACCCATCTTCGATTGTACATGTGTATGTATTGAGAAATGTTTCTAGACAAAGACACTAGGTTGACTTGATAAGTAAAAGGCTTCAAAAATACTTCATATTAACTATGCAAGAAAAATCTAATAGATGACTTAAGAAAAGGTAACATAAAACAGTTTCAAGGGCCAGCAACGCGGACCGAGTCGGCTAGTTCGTTTATATGCTTAAGTAGAAAAGTTTGTAAAAACTAAACTCTTACATAGAAATGTTAAATTATTGCACGCTATGAATTTACACACAATCAATATACATACAAACATACATACATACATAGGTCAAAATATTGGAAGCCGTGGGCGTGGCGTGTTCCTAGAGACGACCATTTTTTGCTCAATTTTGCAAATTTCTGGAGAAAGAAATAGCTGTTTCTCGAAAACTATAACAGATACTGTGTTCATTGTTAAGTAGGTAGGATAGCTGTCTTTAAGAACCGTTTCAATAAATGACCGTAGCGTTTACACGAAATGTGCTATTTTATTTTTCCTCAGGTACTAAATTTGCATAAATTTGATTTAAGATTTTCGATGTTATTCGCGAGTTTACGGTTTACTCGACAGCTTCAAAGCAATTGAGTGATTTTGACATTATCTTTCTACAAAAGACAGTCCGTTCGAAATACATAAACCCAAATTTACATGGAAAAGTGTACGTTTATGTGTTATTTCGTATGGCTTGTCGGTCGCATAGATTTTCGTTACGAAGGTGTTTACATAAACAGAAAATGATTTTTTCCACGGTCGACGTACATAAACAGGCTGTAACTGTTCCTATTTACTTTAATACTGTTCGTAGTGGTGGAAATAGGTTTGCCTGGTCAAACAAACAATTAAGATTGTTTTAAACATTTTTATACCCTACACCACTATGTGGGGAGGGTATTATAAGTTGGTTTTGCCCAAAAAGTTTGTAACGCATCGAAATAATGGTCGTAGAGCCATACTTATATATACCAAAATGAATGTCTCGACTAGCTGAGTCGATCTGGCAATGTGTGTCCGTCCGTCAGTCCGTCCGTCTGTCCGTCTGTCCATCTAAACCTTGTAATCACGCTACAGGTCGCAATTTTGATCGGATCGTCACGAAATTTTGGGTGTTGATGAGGGTCCCGGAGGGGAAGAAGCCTATTGATTTTGGTGATGGTCGGATAATGTTCAGGGGTCGGAATGGGCAAAAAACTTATGTGGATAAAAAGACAACGTTTTTCCCAAAGCGAATATCTCAGCTTCTGTATGGGGTATACCAAAAGCAAGACCTGACAATAAAAGTGGAAAATATCACCTTTCTAATGATGTAAAGTAAGTTCTGGTAGGTGATCAAACAACGGAGATATTACAATAGTGGCAATAAAAACCAATTTTTTATTCTTGCGATTTTAATTATAATGACGAATATCACAGCTTTGGTTAGGGGCTTTTCAAAAGCAAAGCCTGATTATGAAAGTAGAAGATCCCATCTTTACAATGATGCAAACTAGGTCGGCGTAGGGGACCAAATAACGGAGATATTGCAATAGTCGGTAATACATCCCATTTTTCCACTTTTTTGGAAATCACGCTACAGGTCGCAATTTTGATCGGATCGTCACGAAATTTTGGGTGTTGATGGGGGTCCCGGAGGGGAAGAAGTCTATTGGTTTTGGTGATGGTCGGATAATAATTAGGGGTCGGAATGAGCAAAAAAGTTATTTGGATAAAAAGTCTACATTTTATTCCAAAGCAAATATCTCAGCGCCTATAAGGGGTATATAAAAAGCAAAACTTGGCATTGAAAGTAGAAAATATCGCCTTTGAAACGATGTAACGTAGGTTGTCGTAGGCGGTCAAACAACAGAGATATCGCAATAGTCGGTAATGCATCTGATCGTCACGAAATTTTGTGGGTTAATGGGGGTCTCACAAAGGAAGGAGCCTATTGATTTTGGTAATGGTCGGATAATATTTAGGGGTCGAAACTTATTTGGATAAAAAGACAACAATTTTTTCCAAAGCGAATATCTCAGCTTCTATATGGGGTATACCAAAAGCAAAACCTGACAATGAAAGTAGAAAATGTCACATTTCTAACGATATCACAAAAGTCGCTAATAGAACCCAACTTTTCATTTTTGCGATTTAAGTTATAATGACGCATATCACACCTTTGGTTGGGGACCATCTAAAAGTAAAGCCCGACTAAGAAAGTAGAAAATCCCATCTTTAAAATTGTGCAAAGTAGGTTGACGTAGCTGGTCAAATAATAGAAATATCGCAATAGTCGTTAATACATCCCTTTTTTCACTTTTTCTGCAATCACACTACAGGTCGGAATTTTGATAGGATCATCACAAAATTTTCTCACAGAGATAGAAGAATATTGATGTTGGTGCTGTCGATAGTAGTCCAATATAAAATTAAATATTAATTATTTTGGTTCAGTTCGCCTTAAGTCATTTGGTATAAAAGCCAGATAGGTGAAAACTTATCTCCCTAAAAGAAATGTTTTCGAGTGAAAAGATTATGCACAGAGGTAGTGGTGTAGGGTATCACATAGTCGGCCCCGTACCGACTATAGCCTTTTCTCACTTGTTGATTTTATGGAAAAGGCCTATAGCTCCTTTGGAGCTGCCTGTGACTACTCTACCTGCAAGCTTCGTCATTCCCTCTAACGGCTCTAAAGCTTTAAGAATTGAAAAATGTTATGCCTGAAGTTGTCGCTAGAGCATCGACACATGCATTTGTGGCTTCCTGAGCCTTAAAGCACCTTTCGATGTCTGAACCTGAATTTCTTGGGGTGTGCTTTTTGCAGCTCCAGTATTGAAAACCAATGCAGTTCGGTTTACAGAAATCGGCTTCAATAGGTTGAAATTATTGTTCAGGGCATGCCACCACAATAGACATCCATAAGTTAAAATGGGAAAGACCATAGCCTTATACAAGCAAAAATTTCCGACTAGCAACTGGCGAAAATTTCTACCGCGCAATTTTATGTTTTCCTCTATAGAGCCATCCGTGTTACTTTTCACTTCCAGGACGTGAGAGAAAAATTTAGAACTTGATATATCCATCGAAGGGAGGGAGGCGTAATAATCCAAAAATATTGGGGATATTTTTCGACAATATTCTACACTTCTCGGCGCATGCCACCAATATAAACCCGAAATTGAAAGCATTTGCCGTGTCATTCCAGCTTACATTAAAACCATACATCAACAGGCAGTCTCCGGAGCCATAAGCGGCTAACGTAACATCATCCTCTAAATTCGGGCGATGAGTAGCAACTTCCCAGGCGAACACATTTCATTTTGGCACAACACATGTCCGCGTATAGCAATGATCTCAATTCCTCAAGAAAAGGTATTAGTAACTAGATGTCCTCCCTGACTTCAGAGGCAACACTATACTTCGCATATGTTCAATTGCCCATCTAGATTTCTACATCCTATAAATTTGTGGTCAAAACCAGGGCTTTGGAGTCGAGCCATTTTTGGTCAGACTCCGACTCCGACTCCAGTCCAATTTTTTTCTCGACTCCGACTCCGACTCCAACTCCGGAGTCGACTCCGAAAATAGATAAAATAAAATTCACAACTTAAATTACAGTCATCTCAGTTTGAACTTTCAAGATACATTACATTGGGAGGATACCAAAACATAGACCTATATTGTTCGTTTTTTTCTCGTTGACAATACGGAATACAAAGTAACAAGCACTTCAGCATACTTCACACTTCAGAACATGTAGCAAAACCCTTCAAAGCAACTGCAATCTGACGGTATCGTTAAAAGGTTTCTCTACCTAAACACCGACAAACGAGTATATTTACAATTTTCCGAATTTGACTTATGTACCCAATGAGACTCGAAATACCAAATTATCATAATTACTGACCGGTAACACTCTTTGTAATTTCTTGAGTTATGGAAAATTAACGATATTTTAACACCGCAACGTGATAGCGTATTGCCCCTTAACATACACTTTCGTGGTTAAGGTTACTTGAAACCTTTATGTCAAAAGGGATCATTTTCTTCAAACCGTTAAAAATTTTGATTTACACTTGTAGGCCTTTGCCTACATAACTCTTCATTTTCAAGGACAATATCTCGGATTCTTGTCCGTCCATAGTTATTGTTTACGTATTGCACCACGTAATGTGACAAAAGAAAACCCTCGAAATACATAAAATCGGGCCGTGCCGTTATACTAAATCGTAAACCTATACCGAACACATCGAAATGTGTTTCAAACGGAATGACAAGTTAGTATCTTATGGTGGAAAGTGTCTTTTGTCTACCACCTCAAAAAGAATACAAGTAAAACCAACGTTTAGTACGGCTAAGCCGAACTGACAATCGGAAATGATTAAATAGTTCTAGAAATTTATATATCCACCATCCTATAGAAGTAATACTCATAATTTAACGTCAATTTGTTAAATATTTTTCATTCCTCAGCATAAATATATTGATATATTGCATGACTTAATCGAAAAATCATTTCATCTCTTCTCTTCGAAGAACAACAGGATAGCATAGGAATATCCCCTTAAATAGATAGAGTAATGGTTAGTAGGTTTACTTATAGATAACCAGACACTATTCTATTATAAAAAGGCAGACTTCTTTATAAAAGACGCATGCTTCTTCAAAAGACCGAATATTTCGTTTAAAAAATAGCAGGAACGTCGTCTTTAAGAAGATTCTAAATTTTCTCATAAAAATTCAGCAAGAAGTCTAGTAGGTCTTTCGTATGATTTCCCTTAATGTACTACAAGGTCTTTCATAGAAGTGCAACAGGTTCTTTCACAGCAGACATAAATAACATCTAATAAAAAACAACAAGAGAAGACCAGTGAGTCTTCTATAAAAACGGCCTGTAAATATTCTAAAAGATCTTCCCTTAGTATATTTGGAACATGCAAACATTATTCCAATCAATTGACCCAAAAATATTTCCGATATGCAATTTGTGTTTAAAATAGAGATTAAGAGTTTTTTTTTAAATTATGATCATTTAAATAATTTAAATTGATTTTACAAATTATGATAAATCTAGAACAGATTGTTGCCCGGAGTCGGAGTCGAGCTTTTTTTCACGACTCCGGCTCCGACTCCAGCAAAATTTGCTAGACTCCGACTCCAACTCCGACTCCGAAGCCCTGGTCATATATGGGGTTAGCAGCGATAAAAAACTTCTCTAGCAAAAATTATGGACATAGGACCACGTTTTGTTCTAGCCCCCATATAATGGTACCGCCCGATTTCAGGTATTTTGACGACGGAGGTAGCCTCCTTCGGTTCGGTCTACTTCGTAAAATCTTTGTAATCTCTCTCATGACAAATTGCAAAAATGATGAGGCTACAGGTAGCCTATATCGCCTGGACGTCACGCTTTGGTCACTTAAGCGATAGTTTTTTCAGCACTTCCAAACATTGAAGGACATTTCCATATCCAACTTTTTCATCGTGGTAGGCTTAAGCTCTATTATTATCATATTTTGAAATGAGATTGTGTTATTCAAGAACAAATTTTCTTACCTTTTAAAAAACGAATTCATTTAAGTTCTTTGCGTTCTAACAAGAATAAGTTCTTACCTAAAACGAGAAGAAATGAAAATTTAATATGTATGGTTTTTTATATCATATTTGAATTAGAATTTAATACAGAAGATAGTTCGAAAACAAATTTTAATATTATCCCAGCCAGAATTTTTTGAAAATTTTAATCAAATTCAAGGCTTTTGATCCGACTGCACGATTAAAAAGCTGGAATATGAGCTCATTTTCTGATCATAAATGACTCTTTTGTCGGGAGGAAAACGTAACCTCAGGCGACTCTTCTAAACAAATCACAAATGAGCCTTCCTCTGTATTTGTTTCGAGCCATTTTTGCCCATTTTCTGATGGTATATAAAGTCTTTTTCGAGTCGTATTTCAATCATATATTGGTGATTTGTTGATTAATTTGGGACTCTTTCTCGAGTCTTTTTTGAGTCATGTTTATAATCGTTTATGAGTCTTTAGGGAGTCATTTATGAGATTTTTATTAGACGAAATAAATTAAAAGAATTTTCTATTTATTCTTTTTTGTTTCTTTCCTCTGTTTTATTGTCTTTTCTGCTTTGTTATGTCTGTTAATTATGCTTTATGTAGCGCGGTGGTTAGTATACTGCCTCTTCATTTCACTTGGCAAAACCTGCACATGTGTTGTGTTTGTCTATAAACTTAATATTATACGTTACATTTATATCAAAGTTTTATATAAAGTGTATGTGAGAATTATTTACAACCAAATAAAAATAAAACAAAACAATCAGTTCTTAATCACCTATCTGTTCAAAATATGATCAGAAGGTACATAATTATAATCACTTTTCTAACACCTGCATGACCCTTTTTTGATTAAGCATTTTTCAATCTTCATGAAGATGAAAATGTGACAATAAATAACAAAAAATAGTAACATTTAAACGCCTCAATGGTTTATTTGTGATTGCTACACATTTGTTGTTGTATTTTAAATTGAACTCCTTTTAGTCATTACAGGGAGCCACTTTCGAGTCCCTTTCTTATCATACAAGCGACTTAATCAAATTTTGATCACCAAAAATACTTTAAAAAGACTCCTCAATGTGAGTTTTGAAAACACAATCTTCCAATTGCTAACTGGGATACTATTGTATAAAAGATATTTCTAGAACGAATTTGGCAGATATCAAAATATATTCTGAAACACTAGCTAAGCTCAAATTGAAAATAATTCCTGAATAAAGTATTATTAAAATTATTAAATTTTTTAATTTATTTATGTCGCCAACATTACTGAGGGGTATTTTGCCACCGTTGAAAATTTTTGATGTTGACTGGCCGGGGAATCGATCCCACGACCTTCAGCGTGCAAGGCGGGAGTGCATACCATTGCACCACGGTGGCTGCCAACCCATTATTATAATTATTTATTTAATCGCATCATTGTTGGAGACCTCATCCTCGTCCATCCTGTCAAATAGTACAAATTATCTGAAAATATTTAGGTTTTATTTTTCAAATATTGTAATATTTGCTTATGTTTTTCCACACCTATCAATATTCACAACAATACATTCTCCTTTTTTTTTAAATAAATCTTTATTATGCATGCCTTTTACAACTGACAAATGATATCAGAAATAATGACATATTTCGATATTTATGTTTACTTATCGTTTTTAACAATGTCAATAAATCATTCTACAGTTCCTTTTGCCATTTTCACAACACCAACATCATCTAAGACAAATAAAACATGCTGCCATAAATTTTCAACAAACTTGTATTGGAACGAAAAAAAACACAGGAATCAATTCTATGCAAAAACAAAGACAGCAAATCTCGATTTATGTTTATTTGAATTTATTAACTTTTCTTCATTTACCACCACCACCTCGAAACCTACTAAGGTGATGAAGTCAATAGAAAAGTTCAATATCGAATGTATATTTTAGCTGAGATTTCCATGAAATCAATATCATTGGCAAAATAAAAAAAGAAAACAAAACGGAAATGGCAAACAGCAATAGCAAGGTGTAAACAATTCGTAAACATCATAAAAATAACCACCCAGCCATTCGACGATATTATTCGGGTTATGGGGAAAATGGAAAATTGTGGTCTTAACCATTTACCAAATAAAACACATACATACATACAACACACTTACAAAATCACATGAGTACATTATGACTACTACACTGTGAAGAGTGGAGAGACTCATCAATAAATGTTGCAAATAAACAGGGATTTTTTCGGCTAAACGGTAAGGGATGAAACAAATAACCAATGAAGATGTATGTATATGTGTGCATGTGTGTGAGTTTATTGGAGAAAGAGCATCATAAAACGTTTCATGCTATAGCTTCTTTTGCTAACAAAATTTACGAAATGTTGCAAAAGCATAAAATTTATGTTCTTTCAACCATTAAAGCACTTTGATATTTACCCACACACACACACATGGATATTATTACACATACAATATAACGGAATAACGGCAGACATGGCAGACAGATATAAATTCACTAAACACCATTTAAATTGTCTGAGATTTCATTTCAGAAACGTGCCAGGTGAATTGGCTTTTGTGTGTGCAGATTTTTGAAATATCAGAGGTTAGGAAGAAAGGTGATGAATGAAGTAAAAGAAAATGAGTCTGAAGTTAAAAATGTGCTGTTTTGGGAATATTTTTGGCAAGGTATTAGAGTTATGGGTGACGTAGGAAATGAAAGATGCCAAGGAACGGTCCTGACCAGCTTTAACATGACAAAGACCAGGATTTATCTTGATCCCTCTCTCATCCCAAGTGGGCACTGACCTCCCAGTGGTGTCACCAGGGGAACTGACTTTAACACCCGTTCACAAATGTGCCGCGCGTTCACCTATAAGAACGATAAAAACTTGTATTTGGGCGATGGGTTAGTAACCAACCCCTAGAAAAAAACATCCTACTATGAAAAAAACGAAGAAAAAAACAAACTCCTCTAAAGTTGACGACCCCCGCAAACGTTTTAAGGACCATGGCAGATGTACTTGAAAATTGGGAAAATTGGGGAAGGCGTCACAACAACACCTAAAGGTGACACACTGTATTGTAGCTGTCATGACACAAAGCATGAGTTTGGTTGCGGATTTGTAGTTGGTCGGAGGTTAAACATCTGGTCTCCAGCTTCACCATATGGAATGAAAGACATGCTACAATTTGGATAAAAGCAAAATTCTTCAACATCTGCTTTACATGCGCTCATGCTCCCACGGAAGGCAAGGATGAACAGAACACAGATATATTCCACGAGCGCTTAGAAGAAACTTATGACCGTTGTTCTGCCCATGACATTAAAATTATTCTAGGCGATTTTAATGCCGAAATTGGAAAGGAGAATATCTTTGGCCCAACAGTCGGGAAATTCAGAATCTACTATGAAACATCTGACAATGGTATGAGGCTGATAGACTTTGCAGCGGCAAACCCGTAAGGAAAGGATCAAAGTCGGGCGGTGCCGAATTTATGATACCCTACACCATTGTGAATATGTAAAATATCTATTCTGAACCGATTTCGACATAATACGGCGCACTTTTTTCTAGACCACTACGGCACACTTATTTCACACATTCTCAATTTGACAGGAATCGGATCAACAAATACGTGAAATCGGGCGAAAATATATGGGAGCTGTATCCAAATCTGAACCGATTTCGATAAAATTGGGTACATCTATTTCTATACCGAATTCAGTCACACGTTCCAAATTTCATCGAAATCGGACATACATATAGCGTGTTCGGTGCAGCAAATACTTGAAATCGACCGAAAATATATATGTGAGCTATACCCAAATAGCCATCGTGGTGTAATAGTATGCACACTAGGGTTATGACTTTTTGACATTTTTCCTCAAAAATGATTTCCTGTAGCAGAAATGAATGAACTTTTGCCTATTAATCACTATGCTATCGTTTATTCCATTGAAATATAAAAAAAGTTCACGCACAAATCGATTTTAAAAAAATAATTTTTTGAAAAAATATATGATATGAAAAATTTTTTTTTTCAAAAAAATATTTTTTGTTGCTCGAATGAATAAATATAAGCCTACTAACAACTATAATAACGTTTATTTCATTCAAATATTAAAAAAGTCGCGAAAAAAGTCACTTTGAAAAAATTTTAAATTTTTTGTTTTTTGTTAAAAAATTATATTTTTGAATAAAAGCGTTTACGACATTTTTACGATTCTCAGAATTGAAGAAAAATAGTGAGAAATAAATTTTATGTCATTTTTATTATCTCATGTGGCTCTAAAGTTTATTTTCAATTATATATCTGTTTTCAGTGACTTCAAAAAATTGTCCATAATTTTGATAAATTCAAATTTTAAAATCATTTTGTGCGTGAGGTTTTTTCACCGAATCACCTAATAATTAAGATTTTATGTAATCTTATGGCAAAACTCATCACGCTATGATACAGGGATATGAGGTTGTAAAAAAGTCATAACCCTAATGCACACCCGCCTTGGACGCTGAAGGTCGTGAGTTCGATTCCCCGGCCAAGCAACATCAAATTTTCAACGATGGCAAAATACCCCTCAGCCATGCAAAACTTCTCTACAAGTGGTGTCTTAAGACACGCCGTTCGGACTAGGCGATAAACTGTAGGTCCCATATCATTGAGCTAATATGAATCGGGGTGCACTCATTGATATGAGAGAAGTCTCCCTTGTCCCATCTGGGATGTTTGTGGAACAATTATATATATCCAAATCTGAACCAATTTTCACCAAAAGCAATAGCGTTCTTCCTATGGCTAAAAAAACGACGTTCCCCAATTGTCAGCTGAATCGAACGGACAAACACGCATAAATCGACTCAGAGAGTGATTCTATGTACATATATCCCCGAAAGGAAATGTGAGTCTATCTCGTTTCCTCATGCACGTTACATACAAATGCACAAAGACATAATACCCCTTATCACAGTGTGGTGTAGGGTATAGAAACATGGTAGTTAGCAGCACCAGATTTAAGCATCTCGATATTCAGGTGTCCTAGCTGTCTCCGGATCAGAAAACAAAAAATAAAATTGATAATGTTGTGATAGATGGAAAACATTCATCGAGCGTGTTGGATGCACGTCCACGGAGCAAACATAGACTCGGACCACCACCTTGTTGCAACAAATGTACGTACCCATTTAAACGTAGCAACACGAAAGTTAGGCATCGGTAAGCTGCAATCACAACAGATAGCCACAGCATATTCGACTCAAATGGATCAATTGCTTAATCAAAGGACTTCTCGTCCCGATAATATATCAGCAAAATGGCAAAATATAGTCCAGTCCAAACAGCCGCAAAATCAGTACTAGCATACCAGAGACCTCCACCAAGGAATCCATGGTATGACCAGGAGTGTCGTGCTGCTAACGAAGAGAAAAATGCGGGATATAGGGCTACTTTACAATCCGTAGCAACGGAGAGAGGGGAAAAGTTTTTTTTCGCAAGAAAAGGAGAGCAATGGAAAAGAAGAAAGTCCGAAATTTCTACAAAAGAGTTAAACATCAAACTGACATCTTCCTGCAGAGACCACCAAGGTAATTTGGTAACTGATACAGATTGTGTGCTTAGGATATGTGAAACAGAACTTTTCCAAACTATTGGTATTCAATTATTTCATTTGTAATTCGAAACATTTCATTTGTAATTCGAAAAACCAAATATAAAACCAATGCAAACAATTTTTTTTAATTTTTTTTTTTCAAATTTCAAATAGAATAATTCGAATTACAAATGGAATAATTCGAATTATACATGGACAAATTCGAATTACAAATGGGATTCTCGAATTACAACTGAATTGTTTCGAATTACAAATGGAGTAATCGAATTACAAATGAAATGTTACGAATTACACCTGGAATGTTTCGAATTACATCTGAAAAAGGTGTAGTTAGCACCATCTGGCAGGAAGAGCAAATACCTGACGATTGGAACCTGAGCATCCTGCGCCTTGCACTCAAAGGGGCATAAGTCTTCTCCCTATTGCCTACAAGATAGAGTCAGGGATATTGTGCGAACGACTAAAGCCTATGGTCAACGCAATAATTGGGTAATACCAATGCGGCTTTTGACTTGTCAAATCCGCCATGGACCAGATATTTACGCAGCGGCAAATCCTGGAGATGAACCAAGAGATGCAGACTGACTGCTACCCCCTTTTTGTCGATTACACTGTGAACCGAGATTTGGGGGGTGGAAAATTCCGTTTTGGGGTGAAAGCCCTTGATGAGTATATACAGAACCCCAAAGGTCAGATCCGCCGTGAGTCGACTTCTGAGTTATGGCGTGATGAATTTTTTGTGGTACTTTTATAGCGGTTCGTGAAATAAAGGACGAAAAGGACATGGAAGGAAGCGAGTTAGAAGGTCGAAATGTTCTACGAAAAAATGCTCATTAGATTTGACTGAAGACATGTCATCTCAAATAGAAGCTAAAACAAGAGCGAACAAAGATATAACGCTAATATCTGATAGTTTACAGGGTCTCCAGCAAAAAATTCATCACGCCATAACTCAGAAGATCGACTCACGGCGGATCTGACCTTTGGGATTCTGTATATACTTACCAAGTACTTTCGCACCAAAAAGGAGTTTTCCACCCCCAGACCCTAAGCACCATTTTATTGCACCGTGTAATGAAGCAGCCTTCGACAGCAGCTTACGTTCAAAGGTATTTCAAGCTATGTCTGAATTCGGTGGAATGAAATTAACTGATACTCGGTCCACAGTTAAAATAGGAAAGTACATCTCCGAAAAGTTTAGTACCAAAAAAAGGAAAAACATCTTGGGACGATCAGTAAAAGAAGTAACTGATACCTTTATGAAGGTCGAAGGAGAACGGCGAGAAGAACAAGTTGATGGAGTCGACACGCAATGTGTCCATAGAGCTCGGACCAACAGTGGAATTTGGTTCCTATAACTTTCCTATAAAAGACTTCGTCTACCTCGGCACCTCCATAAAGACAACAATCAACATCAGTTGTGAAATAAGAAGAGGAATTGTATTGGCCAACAGATGCTACTTCGGCTTAGGTAAGCAGTTAAAAAACAAAGCCACATCTCGTCAAACAAAACCAAAGCTTTACAAAACACTGATACTACGCGTGCTAATGTATGGTTCCGAAACCTGAGTACTTGCGCATGCAGATAAGGCAATGCTTGGTGTGTTTGAGATAAAAATTCTTCAAAAAATCTACGGGCCAATCTGCGTTGACGGTGAATATCGACGTCGTATGAACCAAGAGCTGTATCTGCTATACAACGACATCAGTGTAGTTAAACATATCGGAATACAACGATTGCGTTGGTTACGCCATGTCATATGAATGAGAGATGATGAACCCGCTAAAACGTCGTATAAATACAGGCCACATGGCGGTACACGCAGAGCTGGCAGAGCAAGGCGTCGATGGAGCAAACAAATGGAAGACGAGATGGAAAGACGCGGTATTCCCAAAAGCAAGCCTAAAAACAAGCTTATTGGACAAATGTTCTGTATTAGTCCAACTAAGTAAGTATTAGAGTTATGGTTGTGGATTTTTATGAGTTCTCTCAATGGACTTTCAAACTACATTTAGGATCGTATATTATTCTTATGAACTTTTTAGGAAAAAATCCACTTTTCTTTCCCCATCAAAGATCCTTCTTTTAGCTCAATTATGGGATACTTTTTTCGTGTCGCCGCTTCAGAATACCTTTATTAACATTGCACGACACCAACATTACAGTGAAGTGCCATCCAAAAATGGGCCGTTCAGTGTCGCATTATGCGTTAAATCAATAATAAGAAATAAACGTTTTAATATACACATTTGATATAATTTACCAATGTTTTTTTTAATGTGTACCATAAACCTTCTTCGTCTACAACTCTATGAAATCTCTTGCAACACTCTTTAATCCCTGCTAAGCTTATGAACATAATTGTTGACCTTCCTCACCTGAAATCACATCTTCACATTAACGCATTGTAAAAAAACTGTAGCTTTATTTTATATTTCCATGGATTTGTTGCCGTAAAGTGTTCAATTTAACGGTTTAGGACTTTGGCTTTCTTTTCTACAGACCATAACTGGAAGGAAGGCTGGTTCACTTTTTTTTAAGTTCTCTCGGTTCGAGATAATAAAATTTCTTTCACATTTTTTTATTACATTGTCCTTTGACTAAAGTGTGTGTATTTTACTATGGTTGGTTGTTCATGTTGTTGCCAATTTTGTAGTACTTTTGCCTGCTGCCGGCGACGGGCTGCAGCACCACTCAAAGCAACAAAAAAGTGTACGAATTATGTTAACATAATAATAATATGTTAAAGGTGAAATCACTTAACATTTTATGTTATAAATAACGTTTACTTACTTGTACAACAACACCAACAACAACGAAATTTTATTTATGACTTTCAATTTTCCTTAACATATTTTTTCTTTCATCCTTCTTCGTGTTGTTTTGCCTTTTTTATACAATATAAAATGTCCTTTCTTCTACCCTAAATCTGAGTCAGAACTCTCAACATTACCCCCAATTGCTTTTTCTGCCATATAATGTTGTTATTTAATATTGTGTTATAATTTTATTTGGAACCGAAGAAGGGAAAGCTTTTATCCTGTTTAAGGTTGGCAAAAAATAAAAAAGTGAAACCATAAAGGTTCCTTGCCTGTAACCATTAAGGTATGGGAAATTGTGGCTAAAGGTGTGGGATCTTTATTGTGGAATATTGTTTCATGAGGTTACTGTATCTGTGTTCCGTTTTTGCAGCGCTCAATAAAATAAAACTTTTTACTGTTTTATTGCTTTATTTTTGCTTCGTTGTAATAAGAAAATATTTTGAAATTTCTGCGAAAAAGGGCATGCTTTTTGGTGGGTCATTTCCTTTCGCATGTAGGTAAGTTTGGTAAGATACAATATTGGTGGCAGTAAAGAAAGATTGGCGATTTTAGTTTAAAGGTCGTTCAGAAAATATTATTTAAATGTCCACAGGTATAGCTTTAATAGGTTATAATAGAAATAATACCAAATAAATATCTTTTTTGAGTGTTTATTTGCGTAAATAAAATTTTATTTTGAAATCAAAATTTTTTTTCTGTCAGACAGAAAATCAGAAAAAATACCAGAAAAGCGGTAAAACCACGCGATCTAAGCTTTTTATACGTCAAATCGATCGTTGGAGTTGCTCATGCGAAACAGTTAGCGAAGAATGCAAAAATTATAGCTTTTTCGAGGATGATTAAAATCTCAAGATTATCTGCTGAAGTCGTGGGTTAATCCATCTGATGTATCATAAAGTTTGGATTTCGATCCACCATTTATGATTTTCTGCAAGAAGATATAAAACAAACTGCTCTAAATGTTGTCAAATACCGAAAATATGATGTCATAATATATGGGAGATTTACTAAAATATGTACCAAAATTGATCATATTTTAACTTGCCCCGTATCCAAAAACGGTAATTTTATTCATAGTCATTTAAAATTTAGTAAAACACTGAGTTTTCGCATCTTATTTCATGATTTTAGTTTCTGTTGTTTATACCCACAATTTGGGTAAATACCCATTTTAATGGGTATTTACCATTTGGGTATTTACCCATTTCCCATCTCTAGTTATATGCACCAAAGTATTCGGCAATAGCAGATCTACTTCTATACCTAGAATAATATTTAAACAAGTACAGAAGAATCGTTTGGCTTTGCCGACAAAAAAAGAAAAAAAAACAAGAGTGGTGGACCTGAATCCCAAACTTTAAAAGTGTATATGATTTTTGATTTGACGAAAGAAGTTGTGGAAGTTTCACCATACATTTTTAAGCGTTGTTGATGCGGCCATTATAAACGGAGGGCCTAATTATTCAACTGACAGGCCCAATCAACACAGTCTACGCCACAAATGCTTTGTTCCAGAATCTGAAAGAAGCTACTATTTTTTACTACAATAAAATTTGTTTCTTTTTGTTATTGGAGAAAATAGTAGAAATTAGTAGATTCTTGCAGTTCTGGAACAGACCAAAAAATATTAATCCTTCTTATTTAATGCAAGAATGTCACTAGGGCGGCGTTTTTATACCCTCCACCATATTATGGAGGGTATAATTAAATTTATCATTTCGTTTATAACACATTGAAATATCCATCGGAGACCCTATAAAGTATATATATTCATCAGGGTAAAATTTTAAGTCGATATAACCATGTCCGTCTGTCCGCCCGTCCATCTCAGGAAATCAAGATACAGCTTGCAATTTTGAAGATAGAGCTTTGTAATTTGGTATAGATGTCTCTACTACTCCTAGAATAGTTGGTATTGCAAATGGGTTATATCGGTCCACGTTTTGATATAACTCTCATAGAACGGTACCTTCCGATTTTCGGTATTTTGAGGGCCTTGGCCTCAATATTCCACCGAAATGGCTCAAATTTGGTATTTAGTCTTCGTTGTGGGTATAAAACTTTCCCCTGGAAGTTTGTCGGTACAGGTCCACGCCTTAATGTAGCCCCCCATAGGGCGGTACCTCACAATTTTCGGTATTTTGAATGTTGTGGCCACAATAACCACCGAAATGGCTGAAAGTTGGTATTTAGTCTTCGTTAAGGGTATTTAACATTCCCCTAAATTTGTTGGTATCAGAGGTCCGCAAAATGCATATAAAAGGTACACTCTATTGCCTTTTCCCAAAAGCGAATAGCGCAGTGCCTTGCATATAAAAAATATGAATGTGCAAAAAGCAGATTCACCCCAAAAAATGATTCACTACTTTAGTGCATGCTTGCTTGCTTTTACATTTGTATTCACACGATTCGCAAATGCAGTATGCACAATACTGCATACCACCACACAGTATCGTACCATCTTCTGTTTGAATAAATGAATACATTTGCCAAATTTCGCTTTTTCTTTGAGTTTCTTTAATAATAGGATAAACTAAACTAGTAATTGTTTTTATTGTCTCAACATTAATTTTTTTATGTTTATTAACATGTAAATTTGACCAGAAATATCTACTGCTTTTTGTAATGCAACGTGCTTTTTCGAAGGCAGCGTGCAAAAAAAAGGCAACGAGCTCTTGTAGTGTGTTGTGTGTGTGCAATTGGCACACACTCATGAAAGTAAAGGCAAAGCAAGCAATTGCATTAAACAGAGATGGCAATAGCATGCAATGAAAAAAGCACGAAATCGCGAATATGCATTAAAAGGGAGTGGCATTTTGCGGACCTCTGGTTGGTATAAGTCCACGCCTTCACATAGCCCTCATAGAACGGTACCACCTCCCAATATTCAGTACTTTGAAGTTTGTGGCCCCAACAACCAACCGAAATCGTATTTAGTCTATTTTGGAGGTAAAAACCTTTCCGATTGAAATTCGACGTTTTGACATAGCCCCCATAGAACAGTACTTCCCGAGTTTCGTAATTCTGAAGGTTGTGAGACGTCAATATCCCACCGAAATTACTGAAATTTTGTTATTTAGTCTTTCATGGGGTTATAAAATATTTCAGAAGATAATTATCAGTATAGGTCTCATGTCCCCCTTAAAAGCCTATCTCTTGATTTTCGGTATTTTGAAGGTTTTAGGCACATTATCTTACCGAAATATCGGAAATTTGGTATTTAGTGTTCTTTCTGCCAGAAATTTGTTGGTATATATCGACGTTGTGATATAGCCCCCATAGATCGGAACCAGCCGAATTTCGGTATTTTGAAGTTTAGCCATATTGTTTTACCGAAATTTGTGAAATTTGGTATTTAGTCTTCTTCATAAACGAAAGGAAAGTAATTGTTCCATTTTACTGCAATACAACTTGTGGTGGAGAGTATAACAGGTTTGGCCTGGACGAACTTAACGCCGCACAGTGGTTCAGAATCGTTTTTTCCTGGTCAGAATTCTGTAACTTTTGAACGGATAGAGATATTTTCATAATTCTTTTTTTGTTAAACAGATAACACAACCAGCGTTCAGACGAATTATAAGCGGTCGAATTAGGTCTGGTAGCTGCAGAGAAATGCAAGTTCAAAGTTAAACTTTTGAGTTTCTTTTTAACTATTTTTCATCAAAATATGAGTGTTTTTGTGGTTTTTATGTCTTCCTATGTATTAAAGATGGTCAAACACCAACAAATAAACAATAAAATTACCAAAAAAACAAACAAAAATTTCGAAAAAAATACTCATTGGGTTTTCATAAAACTTATATAACTCGTATAAAAACCCATATACTCAAAAAAATTTTAATTTGTGTCAAAAATCTGTAATTCATATGGAAACAGTATAGAAAAACACACATTTTTACCCAGGTAATTTCAATAAATTGAAAAAAGTGTTAAACGGACGGAACGGGACGGGTACAAAAGTATATATGGACTGAAAGAGGAGACTCCCGGTCCTCTTTCTGTGAAAGCAGAACTTTGTTCCATGTTGTTCCACAAAAGTTTTAGTCCACTAAATTTGGAATTTCATAAAATTTAGTACCTGAGGAAAAATAAAATAGCTCATGTTGTGTAAACGCTACGGCGATTTACTAAAGCGATCTTTTAAGGCCACAATCCTACTTACCTTACAAAAAACAATGAACACAATATCTGTTATAGTTTCCGAGAAATAGCTACGTCTTTCTTCAGAAATTAGCAAAAATTACGTATTTCCCAAAAATGAGGAAAATGTTCGTTTTTAGGGGCACACCACGCCCACGCCTTCCAGTATTTTGACCTAAGTTTTTGGTCTCCTTAGTTTCAATATGTTTACTGTAGAATCCTATATAGAAATAAAATATCTTTGACAAAACAAAATTTTGATTTTTGGCCAGGAAAATCGATTCCTGAACCATTGTGCGCCGTCCTTACTTGTCATAACATTCGGCAATTATCGGGAGATGTATCTAAAACAAAATTATAGCGTTGTCACATAGACTACTAAACTCGTTAGTTTGAGATGTGCATTAAAAGAGACCCTATTAAAAAAAAAAAAAAAAAAAAAAAAACAATAAATTTTCAACCACCGTAGGATTTTGACAGCTTTTGTTTGGTCCATTTTGACAGGAGGCACGTTTATGTCGCACATTATATCGTTGTCATTAAAATCACAAGACTGCTTCGATGGAAATTTGAAAACAATTTTGTAGAGAACGTTTTGTGGGGGTCACTTTGGTGTACTGGTAAGCACATCGGTCTTACACTCAAAAGCGGTTCAATTCTTTGCCAGAACATCATTAAAAATCTGGGTGGTGGAAAGTCCTATTAGAGTAATGTAGGCTTTCATTTTCTGAGTATTTCAGCCATGAAAAATCTTCCCTACAAGTGGTGTCCTAAGATACGCCATTCTGACTCGGCGATATTATTGAGCTAATAGAATCGACGTGCAGTTATTGATCCGGAAGAAGTTGTTCGCAATAGACCTTTTTATACCCTCCACCATGATATGGAGGATATAATTCGTCGGGGACCCTATAAAGTATATATGGGGATTTCTGAGTGAAAACTGACACTTTTCAAAATATAAATGTCACCAGAGTAGGAGTTACTCCCATCATTGGATTATTTTGGAACACTCCAAATGGTGCATGTGAGAGCCCATATGACACCTATATTTCTACTGCACCATAGCCGTAGACCACTCATGTATTTTCACATACAATATAATCAACCAATGGCCTATCCTAACTACGTAATTTAAGTTAAAAGTACTAAAAATTCGCAATTCCGATCTGGATTTTCTATATTTTTCAAATATATATTCACCACAAATGCTTCAAAAGCTGTTTAAATGAAGCGCACAACAGCTTCTGTATGAATTTATAACGAAAAACCATTAATTTGATATTTATAGTGTCCAATCACAACGACAATCTGTGTTTTTCATTTCGAGAGATTTCTGGAGATTAGATAAGATTTACAGATATAGTGTATTGTGAGACCTATAGTAAAATTTTATGACGAACAATTTTGTAGAACATTTGGATTTGATATGATCACAACTTAAAGGAGTTTTTGAAAGATCTTCGAAAAAAGGACCAAAAGACCCCTTTGATGAACCGCATGAGTGTTAAAATTTTTAACAAGAATATTGACCACATCCTCCTCTGTAAAGTTGCCAAAGACACTATACATCTAAAATACAAGGATTCCATAATATCTTAACTCGAATATTTCGAAAAAGAAACTAGAAATGGGTGGGACTTGCCCTGCCTACTTTGGTTACTTTCCGATGTAAATTTTAAAAACGTCGATACACGTGTCTCATAGTTTTAGCTCTACTTTCATAATCTACTCAGTTTTCCTTGTCATTTTTTTTATGTCGCACAGTGTATTTGGTAGATTATTTGGCTCGGATACCCAGTCACGTAATTCCCGAGCTGTAGTTATTTGACAATCAATTTAGCTAGTTTATTGTCCGTCTGGTACAATAATTGCTAATACATTTTTAAAATCGAATAATAACTGCGTTTTACGATGTTTAGGAGAAATTCCTAAATAAAACAACTAAATGTTAAACATAAAAATATTTTTCAATTTTTTTTTGTTAAATTAATAAATATTTCACATTGGTATAAAGGAAATATTGTCTTGACAAATTTTAAAATATTAAGAAAAATAGTAATCATTCGAAAACAACGTGTGAAATTTGGTATTTAGTCTTCATTGTGGGTGCCACCGTGGTGCAATGGTATGCACGCCCGCCTTGCACACAGAAGGTCAGTGGTTCGATTCCCCGGCCAGGCAACATCAAACATTTTTCAACGGTGGCAAAATACCCCTCAGTAATGTTGGCGATATTTCCTGAGTATTTCAGCCTTGAAAAAACTTCTCTACAAGTGGTGTCTTAAGACACGCCGTTCGGACTCGGCGATAAACAGTAGGTCCCATATCATTGAGCTTAATATGAATCGGGGTGCACTCATTGATATGAGAGAAGTCTCCCTTGTCCCGTATGGGATGTTGTGGAACAATGTTTTTTTTTGTTTAGTCCTCATTGTGGGTAAAAGACTTTCTACCTGAAATTTGTCGGAGTCGACGCCTTCATAGGTCGGTACCAACCGATTATCTGTATTTTCAAGATTGTGGTCTCAATATCCCACCCGAAAGGCTGAAATTTGGTATTTAGTGTTGGTCCACATCACGCCTTCATAGGTCGGTACCAACCGATTATCTGTATTTTGAAGATTGTGGTCTCAATATCCCACCCGAAAGGCTGAAATTTGGTATTTAGTGTTGGTCCACATCACCATATAGAGCGGTATTCCCTGATTTGCAGTATTTTGGAGGTTGTGACTTTAGTATCCAACCCAAAAGGCCGATATTTGTTATTTAGTCTTCATTGCGGGTATACAACTTTCCACCTGAAATTTGTCGATATTGCTCACCCACTTTATATTGCCCCCAGTACCCCCCGATTTTCGTTATTTTGAATTTTCACCTGAAATTTGTAGGTATAATCCATGCCTTCAATTAGCCCCCATGAAATTTGAATGTAGTATGCGTTGGAGTTACAAAACATTCCTCCAGAAATTACTCGATACAAGTAAACGGGGAATACAGCCTCCATAGAACGGTACTACCGATTTTTCTTATTTTGAAAGTTTTACCCACATGAGTTAACCGGAATAACTGAAATTTCGTGTTTAGTATTCGCTAAATAATCTAACACACGGTGCTGTTGAAGCAATTTTAAATAAAAGGTGCTTACACCTGGGAAGTTTTTGCGGATTCTGATACTACAATGTTCATAGATCGGAAAAATAAAAAAACACAAAAAAAATCGACGGAGCGCTTTTTGTATAAATCGCGATTCAAGTTGAAATTTTTAGGTTTTTTTAGGGTTTCACGATTTTGCTTGGAAACTACAAGTCCAATCGAAATGGAACTAAAGAAAATGTTGTAGCTATGAAAATTCTCTACAAGATTTACCTGAAGTTTTTACCGGTACCGCCTTACCTAACATTATGTGAAAACCGCTTACACCTGTGAAGTTTTTGCAGATTTTGAAACAGCAATGTTCATAAGTGAGAAAAATCCAAAAACAAGAAAAAATCGCTGGAGGGATATTATATATTCGCGGTCAAAGTTCACATTTTTAGGTTTTTTTAGGGTTTCACAATTTTGCTTAGAAACCGCAAGTCCTATCGAAATGGGACTAAAGAAAATGTTGTAGCAGTAAAAATTCGGTACAAGATTGACCTGCATAATATTTTCTTACGTTTACCGTTTTTGAGATATAGGCGTTCAGATCAATCATTCAAATTTTTTCCTCAGGTCTGCAGGATTTTTATTGAAAACCGCAAGTCCTATCGGAATGGGGCCGAAGAAAATGTTGTAGCTATGAAAATTCTCTACAAGATTGGCTTTCGTATCGTTTTCCTAGGTTGTACAATTTTTGAGATATATAAGTTTAAGTTGAGAAATAGCTTTCATGACACTGTTTTATAAGGAAACGATACAGTCAGTTCATTGTACCAATTTGAACTTCTATATCTAAATTATCGTAAATATCAATCTTGTACAGAATTTTCATATCTACAACATTTTTTAGTCCAATTCCAATAGGACTTGCGGTTTCCAAGCAAAATCGTGAAAAATTAAAAAACCCTTAAAAATGTCAACTTGAATCGCGATATTTATTTTCAACATTTTGTGTCCACTCCTGTAAGGTGGGTATTATGAGTAGCAAATAATGTCGAGTATACGTTATTGATATTCGTTAGTACACGCTTTTTTAAGAATTCCTTTATTATTTGGGCATATATTAAAATTCTCATGTCTGTGTCTATACAAACATCCCACTCCATTTTCCTTTGTACAAACTCGTACACATATGTATGTAATACACTTCTTCATGTGGGCTTAGGTATGCGCCTCACAATTGTTCATCGCATAAATGTTTCCTCTTTTTGAAATATTTCTAATTGTTCTTCCAAGCGATACTTTCCCGTTCCCCTAAAAAGCCCAATGATATTTGAATGTTTGCTGTATACAAAACCATTGTTTAAAGTTCAATATTATGATGAACGTGACCTGTTAACTAAAATATTTGTTTCATGGCAATGTTCAAAGGATATGGGTAGAAAGAAATTGGTAAGTGTGTGTACTCTTATTTACAAATACATTGATAATGTACGATAATGATATAAAGGATCTAAATGCTTATTTTGGCAAACATACAAAATAGTATCTGTAACAAGAAAATCCCCTTTCGACTTAAATGGGGAACTACTGAGGGCATCATTGTTTGGTTGAAAAAAACAGTGGTATAAACCTTAAAGTCAGCCAAGCTGAAGTACGTTTTTCAAACAAGTTTAACTATGTTCCTTCCAGCTTTTGTTATATTCAGCCCCTTACACTAATGTCCTTCCAAGAGATTACCTTCGAATTACAAAGAAATTAACATTAGGTTAATGATTGACTTAAAAGATGACCTTAGGCAAGGGACAATTGTTAACTAGTTGACTATTTATTTGTGTCATTTGCATGTACATACATATGTTCCATTATGTATGTTTGCAAATCAAGTGATTTCACAACATTTGTAATGTTACTAATGTTCGTTCATATGTGGCTGCAGCCAGACCGACATGAGGTATTAGGCCAACAAGCGTATGTCGTCTGAATGAGGGTATCTTATAAAACATGCAACAATAAAAATTCTACTCTTCATTCATCTTCCAACGAAAAAGAAAAGATGCCTTTGACTACCAAAAAGGCAATGTATTTTACATCTGAGATTGAATGGGAAGAGAAAACACATTGGTTGTCTCAATGTGCCTTTTATGGGGTGTAATTCTCCGAACACGTATCCGACGGACGACAACTTAATGTCTCCCTCTTTGTAGCATTTTTGGCAAAATGTAAGGCATCGTCCACATGTTTTTGGATGTTTTTCCTGTGTGTTTTGCAGAACTTAAAGCTCAGACATTATGTTCGTAGTATCCCGGGGAAAATGTCTACAAAATAACAAGCAGCACCAAGGGGTCATGTCATGCCGTACCATGACAAAGGGGAATTACAAAAATCGTAAGGGAGAAAAGAAATTGTCCATTTGTCGAACATTTGCACGTTTCTGACTAAATTTTATTTGACTTTTATTGGGTTTACAAATTATTTGTTGATGAGCTTGGTAACATACTAAGAGGCACACACAAGCCACTACACAGTATGGTATGGTTGATATGTAAAAGTTAGGAACTGATGCTTCTTTGTTTATAAGTATGTACATATGAATGTATTTTTTGGGCATATCATTCACATCCCAACCTACTGATTTCAGTGTGTATTAGGATGTGAAAATATGTGAAGTATATTTATCATTTGAATTTAATTCAACTGAATTGGGTTTTTTTCAGAATTTTTAAATTCATTATAGCTGAATAAGGTATTCATACAGACAAGTCCAATTCAGCTCAGCTGAATAATGTTTTCTTAGAGAAAACTTCAATTCAGCCCAGTTGATTTGCGTTTTCTTCGGGAAAACTACAATTCAGCCCAGCTGAATTATGGTTTTCCTAGTAGAAACTTCAATTCAGCTCAGTTGAGTTACATTTTCTTGGAGAAAAATTCAATTCACCTCAGCTGAATTACGTTTTGTTTAGAAGACTTCAGTTCAGCTTAGCTCAATTACGTTTTCTTGGAGGAAACTTTAATTCAGCCTAGCTGAATAATGTTTTCTTAGAGGAAGCTTCAATTCAGCCCAGCTGAATTATGTTTTCTTAGAGGAAACTTCAATTCAGCCCAGCTGAATTATGTTTTTTTTAGAGAAAACTCCAATCGAGCACATCTAAATTATGTTTTCTTGGAAGAAACTTCAATTCGGCCGAGCTGAAGAATGTTTTCTCAAGGGAAACTTCATTTCAGCCCAGCTGAATTATGTTTTCTTATAGAGAAATTTCATTAAGCCCAACTAAATTAAGTTTTCTTAGAAAAATCTTGTATTCAACAAAGCTGAATTATGTTTTCTTTAATCCAGCCCAGCTGAATTATGTTTTCTTAGAGAAAATTTTAATTTAGCCCAGCTAAATTAAGTTTTCGAAGAAAAAACTTAAACTCAGCCCAGCTAAATTATGTTTTCTTGGAAGAAACTTCAATTCCGCCGAGCTGAAGAATGTTTTCTCAAGGGAAACTTCATTTCAGCCCTGCTGAATTATGTTTTCTTATAGAGAAATTTCATTAAGCCCAGCTAAATTAAGTTATCCTAGAGAAAACTTGTATTCAACAAAGCTGAATTATGTTTTCTTCGAGAAAATTTTAATTCAGCCCAGCTGAATTGGGTTTTCATAGAGTAAACTTCAATTCAGTCCAGCTGAATCATGTTTTCTTAAAGAAAACTTCCATTCAGCCCAGCTGAATAATTTTTTTTTTTAAAAATATAAATTCAGCTTCCTTCTCATAAAACATGTTTCCGAAGACCCTAATAAACCGAACAAAACTCCCATTTGACTTATTTCTCTTAAATTTACTATCATCATCCATGATTTCTCCGTTTCCAATAGTATGACCTTTTAGGTTGTTGGGTGATTGCCATGGTCATAAAACTGTTTGCTCCTTTCAAGTGCTTAAGCTGAATTACCTTCAACAACAGCAACATAAAAATCGTTCTTTTTTCAGTTTCGTTACCCAGGCGCTGCAACCATCGATTGCTTTGGTCATTTGCAATGATTTTTGTATTTCAATCGTTGTGGGGTTACGGTTTCGAAAGTGTGATTGATGGCAAAACATGTAAACAGGCAAATATTGGACATGAATAGAGATTTTCCATCGATGCGGGGCAATGTTGGGGGAAAGGGCTGCTGCTGTTGTTGAATTGTCATTTGATATGAAACATTTAAAATGAATTTTGAAATTTAAGGCGTCAATAGCAATTGTTGTCTAATTGAGGCCATGGTCTGGACAATAAATCAGTTTTCGGTGTAAATTATGGAGAACGAAATTGAAATCAATTGGCTGGTTGAAATTTTCAAAGAATATTAAATTTCAAAAATTTAAATGTAGGTAAATTATATCAATTTCTATAAGAAACCACTATTCAGCCAGGCTGAATTACAGTTTTCCTATAGAAAACACAATTCAGCCAGGGTGAATTAGAGTTTTTCTATAGAAAACACTAATGAGCCAGACTGAATTAAATTAAACAGTAAGGATGAATTGAATTTCTCTTATAGAAAACACTACTCAGCCATGCTGAATTGAAGTTTTCTCATAGAAATTGAAGTTTTCTTATAGAAAACACTATTCAGCCAGGCTGAATTGAAGTTTTCTTATAGAAAACACTATTCAGCCAGGCTGAATTGAAGTTTTCTTATAGAAAACACTATTCAGCCAGGCTGAATTGAAGTTTTCTTATAGAAAACACTATACAGCCAGGCTGAATTGAAGTTTTCTTATAGAAAACACTATTCAGCCAGGCTGAATTGCAGTTTTTTTTATAGAAAACACTATTCAGCCAGGCTGAATTGAAGTTATCTTATAGAAAACACTATTCATCTAGGCTGATTTGAAATTTTCTTATAGAAAACACTATTCAGCCAGGCTGAATTGAGGTTTTCTTATAGAAAACACTATTCAGCCAGGCTGAATTGAGGTTTTCTTATAGAAAACACTATTCAGCCAGGCTGAATTGAGGTTTTCTTATAGAAAACACTATTCAGCCAGGCTGAATTGAGGTTTTCTTATAGAAAACACTATTCAGCCAGGCTGAATTGAGGTTTTCTTATAGAAAACACTATTCAGCCAGGCTGAATTGAGGTTTTCTTATAGAAAACACTATTCAGCCAGGCTGAATTGAGGTTTTCTTATAGAAAACACTATTCAGACAGGCTGAATTGAGGTTTTCTTATAGAAAACACTATTCAGCCAGGCTGAATTGAAGTTTTCTCCTAGAAATTGAAGTTTTCTTTAGAAAACAAACAAATTTTAATGTAGGTAAAATATTTCAATTTCTATAAGAAACCACTATTCAGCCAGGCTGAATTACAGTTTTCCTATAGAAAACACAATTCAGCCAGGGTGAATTAGAGTTTTTCTATAGAAAACACTATTCAGCCAGGCTGAATTAAATTAAACAGAAAGGATGAATTAATTTTTCTTATAGAAAACACTATTCAGCCACGCTGAATTGAAGTTTTCTCATAGAAATTGAAGTTTTCTTTAGAAAACACTATTCAGCCAGGCTGAATTGAAGTTTTCTTATAGAAAACATTATTCAGCCAGGCTGAATTGAAGCTTTCTTATAGAAAACATTATTCAGCCAGGCTGAATTGAAGTTTTCTTATAGAAAACATTATTCAGCCACGCTGAATTGTAGTTTTCTTATAGAAAACACTATCCAGCCAGGCTGAATTGAAGTTTTCTTATAGAAAAAATTATTCAGCCAGGCTGAATTGAAGTTTTCTTATAGAAAACACAATGCAGCCAGGCTGCATTAAAGTTTTCTTAAAGGAAAAACAGTTCAAGCCAAGCTGTATTGATGTTTTCTTATAGAAAACACTATTCAGCCAGGCTGAATTGAAGTTTCTTCAGCCAGGCTGAATTGAAGTTTTCTTATAGAAAACCCTATCCAGCCAGGCTGAATTGAAGTTTTCCTTTAGAAAACACTATTCAGCCATGCTGAATTGAAGTTTTCTTTTAGAAAACACTATTAAGCCAGGCTGAATTGAAGTTTTCTTATTGAAAACACTATTCAGCCAGGCTGAATTGAAGTTTTTTTATAGAAAACACAATTCAGGTAGGCTGAATTTAAGTTTACTTATAGAAAGTCCTGTTCAGCTAGACTGAATTGAAGTTTTCTTATAAAAAAACACAATTCAGCCAGGCTGAATTGAAGTTTTCTTAAAGGAAAAACATTACAAGCCAAGATGTATTGATGTTTTCTTATAGAAAACACTATTCAGCCAGGCTGAATTGAAGTTTCTTCAGCCAGGCTAAATTGAAGTTTTCTTAAAGGAAAAACAGTACAAGCCAAGCTGTATTGACGTTTTCTTATAGAAAACACTATTCAGCCAGGCTGAATTGAAGTTTCTTCAGCCAGGCTGAATTGAAGTTTTCTTATAGAAAACACTATTCAGCCAGGCTGAATTGAGGCTTTCTTATAGAAAACAGTATTCAGCCAGGCTGAATTGAGGTTTTCTTATAGAAAACAGTATTCAGCCAGGCTGAATTGAAGTTTTCTTATAAAAAACACTATTCAGCCAGGCTGAATTGAAGTTTTCTTATAGAAAACACTATTCAGCCAGGCTGAATTGAAGTTTTCTTATAGAAAACACTATTCAGCCAGGCTGAATTGAAGTTTTCTTATAGAAAACACTATTCAGCCAGGCTGAATTGAAGTTTTCTTATAGAAAACACTATTCAGCCAGGCTGAATTGAAGTTTTCTTATAGAAAACACTATTCAGCCAGGCTGAATTGAAGTTTTCTTATAGAAAAAACTATTCAGCCAGGCTGCATTTAAGTTTTCTTACAGAAAACACAATTCTTATAGAAAACACCATTCAGCTAGGCTGAATTTAAGTTTACTTATAGAACATCCTATTCAGCTAGGCTGAATTGAAGTTTTTTTTTATAAAAAACACAATTCAGCCAGTCTGAATTGAAGTGTTCTTATAGAAAACACAATGCAGCCAGGCTGAATTGAAGTTTTCTTATAGAAAACACAATGCAGCCAGGCTGAATTGAAGTTTTCTTAAAGGAAAAACAATTCAAGCCAAGCTGTATTGATGTTTTCTTATAGAAAACACCTTGTGAAAAGCTTCAATTCATTCTGGTTGAATAGTAGGTTCTTACGGAAAATTCTATTTCAGTCAGTTTTCTTGGGTTAAATTCTAATTCAGCCTGGCTGAATTATAAATTTTATTCAAATTTTCAACAATTTGGTAACATGCCAGTTATATTAACTTTCAAAATCTTCCCACAAGCTTGCCTTGTTTTTTTTGTTCTTGTTTCTCTTTAAGGATTTCCTTAGCCACTTCTAACAAATATTTATTTTTCCTTTTGTCAAGGCGAAAATTACATTTTCTGGTAGTTTTTTCTTCCCCGGTTTGTAGCTATGTGAATGTCTTGTTTATTTGTTTATGTGTGTGTTCGTGTCATTAAGTAAAATAATATATTTCAAGTGAAATGTTTTTTGCCACGATTTTATTTAAGAATTATTGGCCAAGACGAAGAGAGCGTTCCTCTTCGTTTTCTGCTTCTAATTTTTTGTGCTATCAAAAAGGATGACTAACATAGCTTAAGACGACTTCCGACACAAATTATGTTACTGCTGCGTTATGGTGGCGCAGCATTGCACAAGGATATGAGCCATAGTTACAATCTCTCCCTCTCCGCCCGAAGTGAATGGGCGCCTCACGTTTCCAGCTTGCCATACGCATTTGTGCAAAAATCGTTTTTGCAGTCATATAAAGGAAGCCATGAACGAAACGAAGCAGTCCTGCCACTGTGGAAAATGTGAAATGTGCACAAGAAATGAAATCATAATTGGAAACGTAATTACATTATGAAAATGCCATAAAACACATTTTACCAGTTTAGCGTGTCCATGCCGTAACAACCCGTCGCCCACCGGTTTTGCAGATTGTCAGGACAAAAAGGGGTAACAATGACACATAACAAGGTTTCGTTAAATTTTGTGACAAACATTGAGTGGTACGGAATAAAAAGTTTTTGTTTTTTGGGTATTCAGTAAAATTGCTTAACATTTCAATAGCAAGCAAGCCAGAGGCTAGAAGTTGTTCTCCCTCCTGATTTTTTGTTGTTTATTTTGTTACGTACAATTTTTTTCCAACTAGGGTTGTAAGTGTCAGACAACCAACAAGGAATGAATAGAAACGATGAACGAATGAACGAGTGGTGAGCCTTAAAATGTGTTACAAGTTGATGTAGTTTTTCCTTTCTTTCTTCCTTTTTCCAGGGATACATTCGCATTCGTGGCATATCCGCATCTGTCTGTTTGCTTGTTCAGGGGTTATGTGTTTTTAATTTCATTTAAGCGAATTTAATTTCATTTGAATAAGTTATCTATCCCGCTTTTCTATTATTTGTCAGAGTAATAATGCATAATTGGTGTCAAACTGTTTTGTTTGCAGATGTGTAAATGAAAGTTCAAACCCTGAAGGGGGACAACAAGGGTTATGAGTAAATGTTTTATCTGTGGGACACGAAGTTTGAGTGTTTACTGTGGGGTCAAGTAGCAAGGTTTTCTATTTGGTGACCGGAAAAAGAGGAAGAAAATAAATAAATTGTACAATAGGCTCGGAATAAATAACGTACATCACTTTCTCCTCAGTACAAAGAAGTTATGGCTACCAACTTCGTTGTATGTAGTAAAGGCTTAAAAGATAGTTCGGGCAGGATTTTTTGTGGTAAATGGTTGAAGTATTTCTATTATGTACATCACATTGTACTCTTTTCGTCATATAGAGCAGACTCAGAACTAAGATGTTAAACGGATTCAATCCTCACAATCTCACACAAAAGCCATTCCCTTCTTTGACTTTTTTGGGAAATATTTATATACACCCTGACTCTGAGATTTAAAAACCTCCAAATCCCATTGCTCACAATTCTCTATTCTTCATACTCATAACTTTTTCCTGTAGGAAAACTCCAAATTCCGAATATAATTGTTATAGCCTTTCTATACGAAAAAAACAAACTAAACTTTCCAACACTACAAATTACATAAGTTTTGTGACATTTCCGTTAAAATGTCTTACAGCCAGTGTAAAACGAAAAACACAAGGAGCAGAACGACCAACCAACTAACATTGAAGTAGAACAAGGAAGTTTTCCTTGTTGTACAATTTGTTGGGAGTGTGCCACACTAACATCACCCACACACACACACTTGCTCACTCAACTCATTATGCGGAAAATTTCAAAGCATTTTGTAAATGCAACAGTTACCACCAAGTTTAAGTGAATATTTAATTACAACAAATTTATATTTATGCAGGACATCCGCAACAACATTTTCGCACACACATTTTCTTCTTCGACTAAAAGTTTTCATTTGGGGGAAATAATTAATTGTTGAATTTGCAAGAAGAAGATTTCTTTTACTAATTTAATAAATTGTTTTGATTAATTTAGAGTTAGAATGAAAACGGAGAGAGTTCAAGTGCAAATATCGTAAGTACGATATAGAGTTTTTCAACGGGATGCAAGGGAGATTCCTCTCATAGTAATAAGTGTATCTCGATTCGTATTAGTCCATTTGTATGGGACCTCTTTTCTATCGTCGAGCCCGAGAAGTTTTACATGGCTGTGGAATACACAGGAAATATTAAATTAAGAGGTTTTGTCACCATTGGAAATTAATTCTTTAAAGTTGTCTGGCCTGGGAACCGATCCCGTGCTTTCAACGTACAAGGCAGGCGGGCATAGCATAGCACAAAAGAGGCACCCATGATCTACTTTCTTAAATACGCGTTTAGTAACAGACAATGGGTCTCTAAAGTAAACATATTAAAACTGAAATAGTCAATATGTGTAAAAATACACGGAGGAAAAAGGCCTTTCTAACATATGTCCCAAACATATTTTGCAGCAAACATATATTTGTTTGCAATCAGTCCCAAACATACCATATGTTTGAGCCCTGCAAACAAATATATGTTTGGGTGAAAAAGACCCAAAAGCCACAAAAAAAAAAACAAGTGGGAAAAGCGTTAAGTTCGGTCGGGCCGAACTTTTTATACCCTCCACCACAAATATCAGCCATTTCGGTAGATTAATGTGGCCACAACCTTCAAAATACCGAAAATTGGAAGTTACAGTTCTATGGGGGCTATATGATGGCGCGGACCTATGCCTACAAATTGCTGGGGGGAAGTTTAATACCCCCAACGAAGACTAAATACCAAATTTCAGCCATCTCTGTGTGATAATGAGGCCAAACCCTTCAAAATACCGAAAATCGGGAGATATCGTCCTATGTGGGCTCTATCAAAACGTGGACCTATATAAACATTTTATGGTAGAAATGTTTCTTTGCCTCGGGAAACACAAAATAAAAAGTTGCAACCGATTCTGTTGTCAAATGGGACTAATACATTCAAAATATATTAAAATGACGCGTACTTTATATGGGGCGTTATATGGGGGCTATACCAAAACGTGGACCTATATAAACCAACTTTGGTAGGAATGTTTGTTGGCCTCTGGAGACACAAAATACCAAATTACAACCAATTCGGTTGTAAAATGGGACAAATATCTTAAAAATTCCTTAAAACGACGACGCGTCACGCGTCATTTTGTATGGGGACTATACGAAAGCGTGGACCTACATAGCCCGCTTTCAATACCAAAAGTCCTACGTACAAATAATAGATTTTCCCAAAATTTCATCCACCTACGTCAATCCGTTCGGACGCTAGAGTGATTTCCACAGACGGACAGACGGACAGACAGACATACGGACAGACGGACGGACATGGCTATATCGATGTAGAATTGCGCGCTGATCAAGAATATATATAGTTTGTGGGGTCTACAATGATTATTTCGAGTAGTTACAAACGTAGTGACAAACTTAATATACCCCCATCCTATGGTGGAGGGTATAAAAAAAAACAAACACATGAACCGGCGCACAGGGGATGCGCCCAACGACAAAAATCAAAAAATTCATGCCGTCATTTAAAAAAAAATACAGATCAAAATCGCCTCAAAACATTCCAAATTTTTCGAAACTCAACTTATTTTTTCGCGGTTCTTAAGGAGAAAAAGTTGTGAGGCTTTTTGAAGAAAAACAAGTAAAAAAGTATCAGTCGGCTTTGCCGACAGAGATATACCCTCAGCCAGTGTATATTGAAACAAATTTTTCCCAAAATAAAAATTTTGGCCGTTTGAACTGACAAAAATGTTGATTAGGATTAGAGATCAAAAGTTTTGCGGAGGAGATACTAAAAAGAATGGATCTCCAGCCACTACATATGGTACCATAGGGGTTTTTTTACAACTTCAGGGATGTTTGCTCAAGAAGTATGGACTTGCCCCTGAAACAATTTTTACCTTAGCAATTGAGGCAGCGAATGCAAGTTGCTTCAACAAAAATCAAAACGATTCGAAAGCAGGTCTTAAAGTGAACATGTATCCGAAATTTTGTGTGGGAGGTACCGGATGGAGTGGACAAATATAGTCCACATTTGAACCTGATCTATATCTGGTAGATATATTAGGATGTGTAAAGTATGGTCCAATTCGGCCACTCTCTTCAAGAGTTATCGTACGCACAATTTTTCCGAACATTTTTGAACTTTTCTGGGGGAGGTACCTGAAGGAGTGGACCGATATGGCTTATCTTCGAACTTAAACTATGTTTGGACAAAATACTACTAAGGCCAAACTTTGGACCGAATCGGCAGACTTGTTCAAGAGTTATTTTGCCCTCCAACCTCCTCACACGGTGTCATAGGGGTTTTTTGCAACTTTCAGGCTATTTTCTCAGGAAGTATGGACTTGCCCCTAATGAAACTTATACCGGCGTATGGAGGGCAGTGAATACAAGTGGCTAAAGCAAAAATCAAAGCGATTCGAGAGATGGTCCTAAACTGAACTTTTCCAAATTTTTGTGTGGGAGGTACCCGACGGAGTGGACCGATTGAGTCCATATTAAAACCTGATCTAAGTCTGGTACACGCTCCACGATGAGCAAAGTATGGACCAAATCGGTTACTCCCTTCAAGAGTTATCGTGCGCACAAATTTTCCGAACATTTTCGAACTTTTGTGGGGGAGGTACCGGAAGGAGTGGACCGATATAGCTCATCTTCGAACTTAAACTAAGTTTGGGCAAAATATTACGAAAGCCAAAATTTGAACCGAATCGGTTCATCCGTTCGAGAGTTATCGTGCGCTCCAGCCAGCCAGCCAGACAGACAGACAGACGGACATTGCTCAATCGACTCCAAATTGTCTGAAACACATTTCGTCCAAACATACTTGGGGTCTAAAACCATTATTTCGATGAGGCACATTTTGCCCGTATGAAAGTGTATATACCCTCGTTAGCATAAATACTGAGGGTATAAAAAAAGAATGACAAATTTTGAAGAAAAAAATGTATCTAAAAATGAGAAAAAATAGTTATATTCTAAGCGAATTTATGAAACAAAATCGTTTAATAAATTGTCTAAGCTTAATTTTTCTAGTTATAAAAATTCCTCTAAATTGCAAGGGTTGCCAAATATTTTGGTTATAATATTGGTAGAAATGAAATTATTTAATATAGATGTATGGATTTCCTTAAAATTTTAGTCACTTTCCAAAAATACGCAAGAATGGTCACTAGTACCAAATTGAAGCCAAGCGCCTGTAGATTTCAAAACTGTATAGACTTTTTGGGGAAATTTGCGGTTTTGGCAGTTATGACCAAAAGTTTACCCCGGTTTTTTTTTTTCCAGAATTTCTATTTTTTGGAATATTTTAAAGTAATTTTTTATCCTTTCTTACATTTATGTTTAATATAATGAATTTTGTGCTATTAGCGAATTTTATCATGGAAACTAGGAGTCGCACTGAAAACTCGTGAAAGAAAAATAAAAGGTTTTGAGGGTATACCCTTTAATAAATATATTTTCATTTTGGAACACCCAAATGTTGCAACACGCCAAAACGTGGAAAATTTCCCCCACTGAGAACAAAAAATACATAAGTTATTACTGGTAATCCTGCAGAAAAAGGTGGTTAAATCTTATAAAGTACCGGAAAATAGATGGTAACCCTGTAGGGAGGCTGTTTGACCACAGTGGACCGATATCACATTTCTTTATAAGGTGGTTTTCTGAACTCGGAGTTCTTTATTAAAACCCTTAGGGTTTGAATATTTGGTTAACATCTGTCTAAATTAAGAGATATAAATCATATGGGAGTATACCAAATCATGGACCAGTATTGACAGTTTCTTGCGGGGAGGTTTACTATGCAGTGGGCGCTTACTGAGAGCAAGAAAGCGTAAATTTCAATGTAAACACATTGAAATTTATGCTCACTTGCAAACACAAAAGCAATAAAGAAATACATAACAGACTTTAAGAAGAACTGAATGAAATAATGTATAAAAAGTCATAATGTAAAAAGTCAGAAACGCTTCTCCTTAGTTGTTGAAATCATCAGCGGGAAATCGGCATTTGGAATGATTATATAATGTAATAAATAGGTACATCCATATTTCAAATATACGTATGTATGTATGTATATGAAAAATTATGTAATTAGCAATACTAAAGGCGATTTCTTCCGTGTCCAATAAAATATTTCCATTCACCTTTTTAATTCAGTTATAAAATTTCCAATTATAAAATGTAATATAATTTACTAAAAAAGCACAATTTCTTTAAGAAACACAAAACACTGATTTATTCACTCAATTTACCATCTTTACTCAACGATTGTATTTAGACAACTGAAAAAAAGAACAACATAATTAATTTGTTTGTTTTCCTCATAGCTACGTTGGTTAACAACAACAAAGCACGAAACATACGTGTTTGGCCAAAGCTTCTGTGTCTCCTATTACACCATACACACAGCTCTTTATTATAAAACAGCATTCCGTAGTCGCGAGAGCCCTGTTGTTACTCTCTTTGACAAAAATCCTCTCTCCACCCATAAGAAATATGTTGGTATCCAAACAAATAAAATTGAGATATGTTACAAAGTGGTGCAAACATATATTTGTTTGGACACAAACAAATTATGTTTAAATCCAAGCATACAGTTAGTCAACTATATTATTGCAAACGATGATTTTTTAAAAATTTAGATATTTAATTAGGAATTACTACAAGTAATTCTTTCAATAATGTTGGGCTTTTTGTAAATATCTGTTGATTTACTTGTTAATGAGAACATCAAGCCAATAGATGCAGAAATCAGTCGGAAATAACAAAAACAAGGGGCAAAATGGATAGGTACCTGGTTTTTGTGATGTCAACTAAACAATTGCAAAATGAATGAATGTGCAATAAAATCGTGGGATTTTCCCCGCGTTTTTTTTCGAGAAAGAAGCCAGGCTCTTAGCCGATAGCTTTTATTGCTAGTGCTTTTTGTAATTTTTCTTTATTATAATTTATAATTATAATAAATATATTTAAATAAAATAAAAAATAATAAAGAAGCCAGGCTCAAACTGAAGGCGTTACAAGGCAGACCCAAAATAGTAACCACGCGAATTGACAGGAGAATGATTAAAGAAATTGACGAAAGAGCCCAAAGCAGCACGAGAAAATTGATTTTTTTAATTAGAAATGATTTTGGAGTAAGTGTGTCACATGGAAAAGTCAGAAAAGTGCTACATAATAACAAGCACTCATCACGAGTGATGATCTTTAGTATCGGCATGTCGTTATATTTTCTGATGGACTAAAATTATGCTGTACTATCACGATGGGTGTCAAAAAGTATTGCAAGAACCCCTTTACAGCCATGGAAAACAAAAATTTAATACATACCGTAAAGTTCTAAAAACTGTTATTTATGGTATGGGGTTGTATACCAAGCAGTGACGTTGGTAACATTAAGATTTTTGAGGAAACAATGACAGAGGAAGTTTATTTAGATGTTTCAAAACATGATTTAACCAAAAGCGTCAAGAAATTTAGGCCTGTTGGTCTTGCAAATTCACACAAATTGCAATATAAGTACTACCAAGACAACGCCCCTAAGCATAAATCTAATTTATGTGGGACTTGGTTGTTATACAACTGTACCAAAGTCATTTACACCCCGTTCCAATGTCTAGATATTAGCCCCATCGACAATTCATGGGTACCCCTGAAGGAAAAAGTCGGGAATAGGCCGCCCACTAACCTGGGGGACTAAATAAAATGCAATAGAGAAGAATGGCAAAAAATATCATTGGAATATGACATTACGAAACTTATTTATTAATGCCAAAGGTGGGCATACGAAATATTAGAACCAACTTTTCGAAAAATTCCGTAAAAGACCGAAAAGTTGTGAATTTTGCAATTCTTTAGTTGACAGTGCAAATAATGAGTTGTTTTCATTTTTGTTAATTTTAAGAAAATGTTTAGTGAAATTTAGCTGTTTTTTATTTTATTATATTAATAAACATCTGTAAGAATTATACTGTTAACAAAAATATTAAAAATTATATTTATACCATTAAAATGATGTTTTATTTCAAATTTTGTAATAATTTTGGTTTTGCAATAATTAAGTTGACTAACTGTATATTTGTTTGCTACCAGTCCCAAACAAATATTTGTTTGGATCCAAAAATATTTCTAACATATATTTTTCTGCGTGTAAAAAATATTATGTTGACAGGTTCAACACTATAAATATATCAAAATCCTTCATATATTACAATTAATCCACTTAGATGTGTTTTTGGAATTTTCGAGAATAAAATTATAGCTTTGTAATTGAGGTCACAAATACGAGTACTACCTGCAGGAAGAACCTGGCCTTTACTACACCGCTTCCACACAAAAGTGTACAAAAACAGAAGGAGTTGACCTAGGTTGACGAATTTTTGGCACAAGTATTTATAGTGGCGTAGGAATGAAAAAAATCCAACATTGGTCCATATTGGTTCAGCTTCGGATATAGCCCCCATATATATCTTTCTCCGATTGTGTTATAATTCTTTCAATTTTGATTGAATAGCCTTTAAATTTAATATGTGTTATTTTCTTAGGCCCCTGAGTAGGTTTACCGATTTTCCGAAAAATCGGTTCAGATTTGGATATGATCCCTATTTATATTCGCATTTCACCAATATAGGTATAAATCATGCATTTTGTGGCCGATCTCTTTCAAAATCAGATTTTAGTGAATTTGGCTAGTAACGGGCAGTACCATCGTATGGGGGCTACACCAAAACGTGGACCGAAAAAAGGCCCACCGTTCCAAAATTTCAGGGTCCTATCTCAATTGTTATTGAATGCTAGAGTGATTACCACAGACGGGCGGAGCGACGGACTTGCATAAAAAACCAAAGAGTAAAAACTCAAAAATTACATAACTTATCTATTTTCATTAGTTTTTACGGTTTTCGAAAGCTAACTTAATTACCTTCTTGTTAAAAATAAAAAATTATACTGTTTGGTATCATTTAAGCAGGCTATAGCCCTCTGAGACAGCTTCCTATGATCCTGGGCTTATTTCAAAAGTTTTGGATACAGTAATTCCCTATTTTGTGTTTACAGTGAGCAAGGAAACTACCTGCTTAAAAGTTGTCATTTTTCGATGTTTTTGCTGTTGTTGTTTGGTACTTTGAACCTTCGCACTTTTTAATTTTATCTTTTCTTCTGTTTGGATAATGTTTTATATCTTCTAAAAGGTTCATGTCAAATTAGCTTAAATTTACAATAACAAAATAAGCAATTTGTTTTGATAATATAATCGATTGTTGGTTGTCAATCCATTTTTCATTGCTTTTTTCTCTCTCTCATTTTGAGAAACGATGAAACGCATCATTACAAAGTATTTGCATACTTTGGTCATTTGTTCACATCAACACATTTGTTACGTTTAACAAACAAAGAAAAAAAGTTTGTAGAATTCATAACTCAGTGTTTAAAGATGTTCTTGATGATGCTGATAAAGAAGAATTTAGCATGCAGCAATCTATCCTTGTTGCATGTGGACCATGTGTAGATATTCCTTTACTGTTGATGAAATATTATAATGAACGTAGAGCAAAGCATATGGACAAATGATTATTGTCCATACACATCTGTCCAAATTGTTCATTCGTCTTTCTCTCTGTCTTTCTAACATGTGAATATATTTTATTCTCTGCTACATCTTTCTTTGTTGTCCATATGAGTTTTGTGTGTCGTTGTTTGGTTGCCTGTCTGAATTGTAAAGTTATAGTTATTTCCGTTGAAGAATACTGATGTTGTCCAAGAAAAATGAAATTCATATTCAATTGTGTGTGTGTGTGTGTACAATAACAAATCGTCGGAATTGCATTACGTATGTATCACTGTCATATCCGTATTGCATATGTATTGCTGCTGTTGTCATCGTCCCATAAATGAGCATCATAAATGCATGCATGCAGTATTTTGCATATTTTCTCATGCATAATCTATGCTTGTCATACCGTGTTGCATGATAGCAAAGCATTTGCCAATATATAAAGATATGGAACGAGCGGAATGGGTATCTAAAGGAAATATACAATAAACCAATAGTTTATCACAATTTGTTGAAAATGTCAGATAAGAGTCATTCATTTCTTTTCAATTGCAATGCGAATGTGAAATGCTGGATGAAATATTTTGAAGTTTATTTTTTACATTTTTTCCTCAAAACATTTAAATTTGTTGTGTAAAATTGTAATTGCAATTTTTTTAAATATTAAATATTAATTTTCTCGTTGAATTTGAGTTTGATGATCTAAGATTTTTTGCAAGTGAAAAAGGAAAGCCGAAGTTTCGAACTTACACAACCACAAAAGTATGTGATCTGGTTTCGCAGTTGGTTTAGGCAGCTCATCAGACATATCGCCTGTGGAGTGGGTTCTCAGTCATCGAACTTCAATTTCTCAAATACAATGTATTTTACAGCGACGGATATTTGTCCGCTCAATCTGTATGGCTTCCATGACAAACGCTTTTTAGTGTAGCCTTTGGAAGTTTTGAGTTTGGCTTAGAACGATAACACGTGCTGATACCATTTTTCCTATGTTTCATCCCAGCCTACTTCTGCTAGGGTTTTATTTGAAATTTTACCTGTTAAGGCGAAGATAATTTTAATCGTGGAGGGTATACCACCATAATATGGAGGGTATAATTAAATTTGTCATTCCCTCTGTAGCACATCGAAGTAATTATTATTATTAAAATTATTATTATTATTAAAATTCTAAGTCAATATAACCATGTGCGTCTGTCTGTCCGTCTGTTGAAATCCAGATAAAGCTCGCAATTTTTAAAATAGAGCTTTGTAATTTTATATAGGAGTTTCTATTACCCCTAGGATGTTTGGTATTCCAAATGGGACATATCGGCCCACGTTTTGATATAGCCCCCATAGAGCGGCACCACCCGATTTTCGGTATTCTGAGGGTTTTAGCTTCATTATCACACAGAAATTTGGTACTTAGTCTTTGTTGCGGGTATAAAACGTCCGCCCAGAAATTTGTCGGTACAGGTCCACCCCTTTATATATCCACCATAGAACGGTACCTCCCGATTTTCGGTATTTTAAAGGTTGTGGCCTAAGTATTCCAGCGAAATGGCTGGTATTTGGTATTTAGTCTTCGCTGATGGTATAAAACTTTCCATCTGAAATTTGTAGGTATAGGTCCCATACGACGGTACCTCTCGATTTTCTGTATTTTAGCTTCATTATCACACCGAATTGGCTGAAATGTTGTACTTCGTCTTTGTTTTGGGTATAAAACGTTCGCCCAGAAATTTTTCGGTATG
The DNA here is from genome assembly GCF_047663935.1 of Musca autumnalis. Taxonomy (NCBI): domain Eukaryota; kingdom Metazoa; phylum Arthropoda; class Insecta; order Diptera; family Muscidae; genus Musca; species Musca autumnalis. The sequence continues at coordinate 153,148,131 of NW_027412088.1, read as the reverse complement.
GGTCCACGCCTTCATATAGCCTTCATAGAACGGCACCTCTCGATTTTCGGTATTTTGAAGGTTGTGGCCACAAAAATCCACTGAAATGGCTGTACTTAGTGTTCGATGGAGGTACAAAACTTTGCCCAAGAAATTGGTCGGTACAGGTCCACTCCTTTATACAGCCCCCATAGAACGGTACCTCTCGATTTTCGGTATTTTGAAAGTTGTGGCCACAATAAACCAAAGAAATGGCTGAAATTTGGTACTTATTTTTCAATGGGGGTACAAAACTCTTCCTCAGAAATTTATCGGTAGAGGTCCACTCTTTTATATAGCCCCCATAGAACAACAATATCCCAGCGAAATGGCTGAAATTTGGCATTTAGTCTTCGTTGATGGCATAAAACTTTACATCTGAAATTTGTAGGTATAGGTCCCCGCCTTCATGTAGCCCCCATAGAACGGTACCTCCCGATTTTCGGTATTTTGAAGGTTGTGGCCACAATATCCCAGCGAAATGGCTGAAATTTGGTATTTAGTCTTCGTTGGTGGTATAAAACGTTCCCCCAGAAATCTGTCGCCTTCACATAGCCCCCATAGAACTGTACCTCCCGATTTTCGGTATTTTGAAGGTTGTGGCCACAACAACCCACCGAAATGGTTGAAATTTGGTATTTCTTTGTTGGAGGTAAAAATCTTTCCGACTGAAATTCGGTCCATGTTTCGATATAGTCCCCATAGAACGGTGTCTCCCGACTTTTGTAGTTTTGAAGGTTGTGACATCAGTATCCAACCGAAATGACTAAAAAGATTTTTCTAGTCTTCCCGGGGGTTTATAAAATATTCCAGAAGAGAATTATCAGTATAGGGACACGTTTTCTTATATACCTCATAGTAGCTTACCTCCTGATTTTTGGTATTTTTAAGGTTTTAGCCACATTATCTTATCGAAATATCGGAATTTTGTTATTTAGTCTTCTTTCAATCTAAAACCTTTCCGGCAGAAATTTGTCGGTATAGATCGTCGTTTTGATATAGCCTTCCATAGAACGGTACTTCCCGAATTTCGGTATTTTGAAGGTTAGCCACATTGTTTTACCGATACTGCTGAAATTTGGTATTTAGTCTTTTTCATAAACGAAAGGAAACTAATTATTCCATTTTTACTTCAATACAACTCGTGCTGGAGGGTATAACACGTTCGGCCCGGCAGTACTTATTGCCGTTGGAGTTGAGCTTGATGACCGATGATTAATTTCATTACAAATGTCATTTTCGTGTAAGGATATAATAATTGTTCCACAAACAATCCAGACGGGACAAGGGAGACTTCTCTCATATCAATGAGTACACCCCGATTTATATAAGCTCAATGATATGGGACCTACAGTTTATCGCCGAGTCCGAGAAGTTTTACATGGTTGAAATACTCAGGAAATGTCACCAACATTACTGAGGGTATTTTGTCACCGTTGAAAATTTGATGGTGCCTAGCCGGGGAATCGAACCCACCATTGCACCACAGTGTATTAATTACGAACTGAAGTGATTTTCAATTAAATTATTATTTTTATACCCTCCACCATAGTATGGAGTATATTAAGTTGGTTTTTCCGTTTGTAACGCGTTTCAATAAAATATATGTATTCTTGATCAGGATAAAATGCTGGCTATATTGACAGTCATGTCCATCTGTCCGTCTGTTGTAATCAATGTAGCGTCCGCAAAAATTGAGCTAGAGCGCTATATGCATTGTTTTCGGTATCTCTTTTCCATAGGGAGGTCATCTTCGGCTAAAATTTTTAACCAAACTACCTGTAATTTAACATTTGAGGTTCTTGTGGGTAACATCACTTCTGCAATAACCATATAGCGGTACCTCCCGATTTTCGGTATTTTTAGGGATTTTAGCTAATATTTTTAACCGAACTAGCTGTAACATGAAATTCGAGGTTCCTAGGGGTCACAACACTCCTTCATCATAGATTGTTAACATAGGCCCATGTTTAGGTATAGCTCCATATTTTCGATATTTTCAGTATTTTAGCTAAATTTTTTGACTGAATTAGCCGTAATTTGACATTTGGGGTTCCCTGCGATCACAAAACTTCAACATGTACCCATGTTTAGGTAAAGCCCCCATATAATGGTACCTCTCGATTTTCGGTATTGTGAGGTTTAAGCTAAATTTTTTGACAGAACTTGACATTTGAGGTTCTTAGGAGTCACAACACTTCTTCACAAAAAGCTGTGAATATAGGCCCATATTTAGGTATAACGCATATAACGGTTCCTCCCGATTTTCCGTATTTTGAGGTTTTTAGCTAAATTTTTTGGCTGAACTATCTGCAATTTAACGTTTGAGGTTCCTTGAGGTCACGAAACTTCACCATCAAATATTGTCAACGTAGATTCTTGTTTAGGTAAAGCCCCCATATAACGGTATCTCTCGATTTGCGATATATTAAGGGTTTTAGCTACATTTTCTGACTGAATTTGACATTTGAGGTTCTTTGCAGTCACGAAACATTTCAACCAAAAATTCTTGACTGAGCTATCCGCAATTGGACATTTATGATCCTTGCAGTCACGACACTTGTCGTCGAAAATGTAGCTACAATTTTAAACTGTACTAGCTGTAGTTTGACATTTGAGGTTCTTATAGGTCAAGATTTTTTGCCTGAACTACCAGTATTTGGAAATTGGAGGTTACCTGCAACTCAATACTTATTTACCAAAAAATGCATACATACATACGTTCACGTTTAGGTAAAGCCCCCACATAAAGGTATCTCGCGAATTACGGTATTTTGAGCTACATGTTTTACTGTACTACCCACAACTTGACTTAGAGAATCCCTGCAGTCATGAAACTTCGCCACCAAAAATTGTCAAAACATGTCCATCTTTCGGTATAGCCCTTATATAATAGTATCTCCCGATTTGCGATATTTAAGGATTTTAGCTAAATTTTTGACTGAACTACACGTAATTTGATGTTCCCTGACACTTATTCAGCAAAATTTTCAAAAACAGGTTCATGTTTCGACTCCCATATAACGGTAACTCCCGGTTTTCGATATTTTGAAGGTTTAATGTTTGGATGGAACTACCCGTAATTTGACATTTGAAGTTCCCTGTGGTCACGAAACTTCTACGACAAAACTTTTCAACATAGGCCCATGTTCCGGTATATTACCCATATAACGGTAACACCCGATTTTAGAAAAATTCAGTATTGTGGCTACATTTGTTGACAGAACTACCTGTAATTTCACATTTGAATTTTCCAGCCGTCACAAAATTTTACAACAAAAATTGTCAACATAGGTCAATGTTTTGGTATGTCCCTATAAAATCGATTTCAGAGAAGCACCGATTTAAGGTTTTTTAACTTTTATCTACATGTTCGGGCAAGATAGGATGTTCTTTGGCATATATGGTTCTCAGTGGTTAAAAACTTCTCTATCAAAAATTGTGGACATTGGTATACACTGTGGTATAGCCCACATATGACGGTACTGCCAGATTTTACCAGACCGAATTAGCTTAAATTAGGTATTTAGGGTTGCTAGTCCTCAAAAAATCTACATATAAAATTTTGAAAATTAATTATTCTATAAAAGTTTAGAATATTTGATGTTAGAGGGTATAACAGTTTTGAAAAGTATCGACGTTTGAATATTTACCTTAAAATTGGAGTAAAATATTATTTACGTACCTGTAATATAAAAAAAGATATGAAATTCATTATTTGTGGTGAAATGATAAAGAATTGGAGCCATGTTGTTATACATATATCAGGGTTAGTTTAAAACGCCACCGAACTTCGGAGAAGCATATCTGAGTGGAATAACCAGTAGACATATTTCTAATTACCGACGATTGCCGGTAATTCTGTCATTAACTAATTACAAAATCGCACTACTGATTACTGCAATTTGGATAACAAATATGCCCGAAAATTATTTATTTAACAGCCTGTTTCTGTATTTCGAAAGAAGAATGTGTGCGAAAGAAATACGTCCAAACTCTTGTGTGTTTTTCAAATTTGTTTTTTGTTTTGTGTTTCATTCGCACTCATTCTTCTTTCGACATTCAGAAACTGGCTGTAAAAAATCAATAAAATAAAAAATTATATATAATAATTCTTCCAATAACCTTTTCCTGAACCAAACAGTCCATCCCCTGTCACATATTTCCCAATAAAGAAAAAAAATCTCTTTTATTTTAAAACATCTGGCTGGCTTTGCTGCACCAGTATCAGTGACAAACCCCCAAAAGGGAAACTTTTGTTGCCAGCATAAAGGGCCCACACATCAACAAAAATTTTGAACACCACAACCAAATTGAGTTGTAAACACTTCCCATTAAATGTTTAATGTTGGTCATAATTCTACACAACTGTCCCACAAAAGGCCAACTAAGAGAAATCATTCAAAAAACTTTTTCATAGTCGTCATTTTAGTTGTTGTGTGAATAGAGATGGGGATGTTCCTGCTGTTGCTCCTGTTTTGGTCATTGTTTTTGATTTTTCGTTTATTCCCTTTTTTCAAAACTCTGGACATTTGTGTGTGGCTGTGTGATTATTTGCTGTGCATTTTTCAGTTTATATAATCTCATATTTTTTCGAAGTTTATTTTTTTTCTGTTTTGTTTGACCAACAACTTAAAGTCATTATAGCTGTTGCAAGCAATGAGATGCGTTGCCATGATATCACAGGCTTCCATTCAAGCCAGGCAACAATCTGCAACAGTATTTGTTGTTTATAACCAACCACTAATGATGATGATGATGCTGTGCCCGATTTTTGTGTCCTGCTGTTTTGCTGCATCCTGTTGTCTCCTCTGATGTTCGTCGTAGCTCCACCACTGCTGTGAATGATGAAAAATGATAAGTTCAAACTTTACCCACAATTTTTGCCTTTCAGTTGTTGTTTTCCTTATTTATTTTTTGTTGTTGTTTTTGCATTTTGTTTAAATGTCATTTTGTCTAAAGCCAATGTTATTTTCTGTGTGTAGTTATTCGAACAGCAGGATGTTGACAAAATGCAACTCTGTTCTTAGATGATATGTTCATAACTCAGTTTCAGATTAAAATTTGTGGAATTCACTAAAACAACTTTGATGATAAAATATGAAAATGAATCCTCTTATTATTGCATATTTGTGGAAAACAATAAGAATTTTGATATGTAGAAATACGAAATGATTAAATATAAAGTTTTTCATACTAAAGAACTGTTTAAAAATATTTAAATATTTTTGTGGAGAACATAAATTATTTTCAAGGCAGAAACATATGAAATTGAAGAGTATAGTATACATATTATGTAGCTATTCAACCAAAAAACGCTTCATATTTGTTTTGTATATGTGTGTTGGTTGCATGTTTGCTCTGAAAACTATATTCACAGGGGCAGGGGATGGGGATGATTCCTATGTGAAGAAGATTGATTTTTTTTGACACAACGATTTCAAACACAGTATGTAACAAATTCGTTCTCTGGTAAAAGTCAATAAAAACATCGACTTTCTGAATTCTATAAGCTTTTTCTATGGATATTTATGTATCCTTGCTAAAATCAAGGACTAAGTGGCTTCCTTAGTCCATAGCCGATAAAAACATTCAATATATAAGAAATAATCTATTAAATCGGTAGACCGCATTGAACACTGGATGTCCTCGTTCGATTTTCAGGGTAGTGTTGTCTTCAATATTGAATCAATATTTTTCAGCGGTGGCAAAAGCTCCTCCGCGCAATGTTGGGTTCCGGTGTATTTTCACCCATGTTAAGTTTCTGAAAAAGTAGTGTCGTTAAGCATGCCGTTGGAACTCGACAATAAAGAATAGTTCCCACATTATTGAGCAAAAAACAGGCCTGCACTCATTGACATGAGAGAAGTCTCCCCTTGTCCCTTCAAAAGTGTCCGTGGGAAATAGTTTTTTTATACCCTCCACCATTGGACGCCATATTAAGTTTGTTTTTCCGTTTGCAACGCATTGAAATAATCATTTGCGACCCTAAAAAGTAGATGTATTCTTGATTGGGGTAAAATTCTGAGCCGATCTATGCATATCCGTAATAGAAATTGGACGCCGAAATATGGGTAAGATGCTTCTTTTGTTTGCAAGCAGGTCAAGTTCGATGATGGACTATATCGGTATATAGGTATAGCCCCGATATAACGGTAACGTCCGTTTTGAAGTATTTTGAGTTTTTAGTCACATTTTCCGACAGAATTTGCTAAAATTTGACATTTACGACATTTGACATGCAACTGAATCTTCCGATTTTCGGTATTTTGAGGATTTTAGCTGAAATTTTTAAACCGAACTAGGTGTAATTTGACATTTAAGGTTCTCTGGTCACGAAACTTCTTCGGCTGAAATCGTCAACATAGGTCTATGTTTTGGAATATCCCCCATATAACGACACCTCCTATTTTTAGCTACAATTTTTAACTGAATTAGCTGCAATTTGACAATTGACGTTCTCAATGGTCACGGAAATTTTCCACAAAAAATCCTGAAAATAAGTCCGTGTTTTGGTACAGCCCCCATATAAGGATACCTCCCGATTTTCGGTATTTTAAGGATTTTAGCTACATCTTTTAACCGTACTTTTACATTTGAGGTTATCAGTGGTCACGAAACGACTTCAGCAAAAATCGACAACAAAGGTCCATGTTTACAAAGGCAACTCCCGATTTTCGGTATTTTGAGAATTTTAGCTACATTGTTTGGCGGAACTACCCGATATTTGACACTTTAGTGGTCACAAAACTATTCCACTAAAAATTGTCAATGTAGCTCCATTTTTTGGTGTTAGCCCCATCTAAGCGTGCCTCCCGATTTTTGTAATTTTGAGAATTTTAGCTGTGTTTCTTGACCGAACTTGCTGTAATTTGACATTTGAAGTTCCTATTGGTCACAACTCCAAAAGTTGTCAACATAGGTCCATGTTTCGGTATAGCGCCCATATAACGGTACCTCCCTATTTGTTGTGGTTTGATGGTTTTTGAACAATTGTTTGACCGATATACTTGTAATTTGATGTTTGATGTTCCCAGAGGTCACAAAACATTTCCACCAAAATTTGTTAACATAGGTCCATGTTTCGGTATAAAGCCCATATAACGGTACCTCCCGATTTTCGGTATTTTGAGGGTTTTAGCGACAATTTTGACCGAACTACCTGCAATTTGAAGTTTGAGAATCCCAGAGCTCACACAACGTCTCCTCCAAAAATTGTCAACATAGGTCTATGTTTTGGTATAGCCCCCATATAACGATACCTCCCGATTTTCGGTGTTTTGAGTATTTTGGCTACCTTTTTGACTGAAGTACCTGAAATTTGACGTTTGAGGCTAACATTTGGCAGAAAACTACTCTACCAAAAATTTCCAACATAGGTCCATGTTTCGGTATATCCCCCATAAAACGGTTCCTCACGATTTTCGGTATTTTGAGGGTTGAGCAACATTTTTTATTGAACTACCTGTAATTTGAGGTTCCTAGAGGTCACAAAATATCTCCAGCAAAAATTGTGAACATAATTAGAATTTTAGCTGTGTTTCTTGACCGAACTTGCCGTAATTTGACATTTGAAGTTCCTGTTGGTCACACTACCAAAAGTGGTCAACATAGGTCCATGTTTCGGTATAGCTCCCATATAACGGTACCTCCCTATTTGTTGTGGTTTGAGGGATTTTGCAAAATTGTATGACCGATCTATTTGTAATTTGACGTTTGATATTCCCAGAGGTCAAAAAACATATCCACCAAAACTTGATAACATAGGTCCATATTACGGTATAGCGCCCATTTAACGGTACCTCCCGATTTTCCATATTTTGAGGGTTTTAGCAACATTTTGACCAAACTACCTGTAGTTTGACGTTTGAGGCTGACACTTGGCAGAAAACTACTCTGCCAAAAATTGTCAACATAGGTCTATGTTTTGGTATAGCCCCCATATAACGATACCTCCCGATTTTCGGTGTTTTGAGTATTTTGGCTACCTTTTTGACTGACGTAACTGCAATTTGACGTTTGAGGCTGACACTTGGCAGAAAACTACTCTACCAAAAATTTTCAACATAGGTGCATGTTCCGGTGTAGCCTCCATAAAACGGTTCCTCACGATTTTCGGTATTTTGAGGATTGTAGCAACATTTTTTATTGAACTACCTGTAAATTGAGGTTCCTAGAGCTCACACAACATCTCCAAAAATTGTCAACATAGGTCCATGTTTTGGTATAGCCCCAGATAAACGTACCTCCCGATTTTAGGTACTTTGAGGATTTTAGCTGCCTTTTTTGACAGAAGTACCTGCAATTTGACGTTGGAGACTCCCAGTTGTCAGAAAACTACTCTGCCAAAAATTTTAACATAGGTCCATATTTTGATATAGTCCCCATATAACGGTACCGCATGATTTTCGGTATTTTGAGGGGTTTAGCTATATTTGTTTGACGGAACTACCCGTAATATAACATTTGAGGTTCCATGCAGTCACAAAACTTTTCCACCAAAAATTGCCAACATTCTTCCCTCCACAATTTTTTATATGTATATAGCTACCACCTGATCGAACACATTTTAATACCCTACACCACTATATGGGGAGGGTATTATAAGTTGGTTTTTGACCAAAAAGTTTGTAACGCATCGAAATAATGGTCGTAATGATCCGGTGAACTTTTGTATAGGAAAAGTCATCTCCGGTGAACTTTTGTATAGGAAAAGTCATCTCCGGTGAACTTTTGTATAGAAAAAGTCATCTCCGGTGAACTTTTGTATAGGAAAAGTCATCTCCGGTGAACTTTTGTATAGGAAAAAGTCATCTCCGGTGAACTTTTGTATAGGATAAGTCCTTTCCGGTGAACTTTTGTATAGGATAAGTCATCTCCGGTGAACTTTTGTATAGGATAAGTCATTTCCGGTGAAATTTGTATAGGAAAATTCATCTCCGGTGAACTTTTGTATAGGAAAAGTCATCTCCGGTGAACTTTTGTATAGGAAAAGTCATCTCCGGTGAACTTTTGTGTAGGAAAAGTCATCTCCGGTGAACTTTTGTACTGGAAAAGTCATCTCCGGTGAACTTTTGTATAGGAAAAGTCATCTCCGGTGAACTTTTGTATAGGATAAGTCATCTCCGGTGAACTTTTGTATAGGAAAAGTCATCTCCGGTGAACTTTTGTGTAGGAAAAGTCATCTCCGGTGAACTTTTGTGTAGGAAAAGTCATCTCCGGTGAACTTTTGTATAGGAAAAGTCATCTCCGGTGAACTTTTGTATAGGATAAGTCATCTCCGGTGAACTTTTGTATAGGAAAATTCATCTCCGGTGAACTTTTGTATAGGATAAGTCATCTCCGGTGAACTTTTGTATAGAAAAAGTCATCTCCGGTGAACTTTTGTATAGGAAAAGTCATCTCCGGTGAACTTTTATATAGAAAAGTCATCTCCGGTGAACTTTTGTATAGGATAAGTCATCTCCGGTGAACTTTTGTATAGGAAAAGTCATCTCCGGTGAACTTTTGTGTAGGAAAGGTCATCCCCCGTGAACTTTTGTATAGGAAAAGTCATCTCCGGTGAACTTTTGTATAGGAAAAGTCATCTCCGGTGAACTTTTTTATAGGAAAAGTCATTTCCGGTGAACTTTTGTATAGGAAAAGTCATCTCCGGTGAACTTTTGTATAGGAAAAGTCATCTCCGGTGAACTTTTGTATAGGAAAAGTCGTCTCTGGTGAACTTTTGCATAGGAAAAATCATCTACGGTGAACTTTTGTATAGGAAAAGTCATCTCCGGTGAACTTTTGTATAGAAAAAGTCATCTCCGGTGAACTTTTGAATAGGAAAAGTCATCTCCGGTGAACTTTTGTATAGGAAAAGTCATCTACGGTGAACTTTTGTATAGGAAAAGTCATCTCCGGTGAACTTTTGTATAGGAAAATTCATCTCCGGTGAACTTTTGTATAGGAAAAAACATCTCCGGTGAACTTTTGTATAGGAAAAGTCATCTCCGGTGAACTTTTGTATAAAAAAAGTCATCTCCGGTGAACTTTTGTATAGGAAAAGTCATCTCCGGTGAACTTTTGTATAGGAAAAGTCATCTACGGTGAACTTTTGTATAGGAAAAGTCATCTCCGGTGAACTTTTGTATAGGAAAATTCATCTCCGGTGAACTTTTGTATAGGAAAAAACATCTCCGGTGAACTTTTGTATAGGAAAAGTCATCTCCGCTGAACTTTTTGTATATGAAAAGTCATCTCCGGTAAATTTTTGTATAGGAAAAGTCATCTCCGGTGAACTTTTGTATGGGAAAAGTCATCTCCGGTGAACTTTTGTATAGGAAAAGTCATCTCTGGTGAACTTTTGTATAGGAAAAGTCATCTCCGGTGAACTTTTGTATAGGAAAAGTCATCTCCGACTCACGAGGTGAGTCGATCTGGCTATGTGCGTCCGTCTGTCCGTCTTTCCATCTAAACCTTGTAATCAGGCTACAGGTCGCGATTTTAATCCGATCGTTACCAAATTTTGGGTGTTGATGAATGTCCCGGAGGGGAAGAAGCCTATTGATTTTGGTGATGGTCGGATAATATTCAGGGGTCGGAATGGGCAAAAAACTTATTTGGAGAAAAAGTCAACGTTTTATTTCAAAGCGAATACCTCTCTTCTGTAAGAGGCATATCGAAAGCAAGGAAAGTAGAAAATAACACCTTTACAACGAGGCAGCGAAAACTATAGTTTCGGAAGATGCCAATCTTCTTCATCAGTTCCGTTAACCACCGACTCTGTGTCAATATACAGGTCAATGAGGGAGACCAGAAAATTAAACAACATGACAAATTTTCTGCATCCTCCTAAATGTGATGACCACGCAATTGTGTCTGATTAACCACAATATATTGCCCTTATAAAAATCATGACTTCTTTCACGGAAAAAGATGCCCGGAATCGTTTGCATTGTAGATTTTACTACTTTTTAGGCTACAAACACTTTCCTGGGCCATTATAAATCTGTCCTTTCCGGTATAATGATTAATGACATTTATTTTAATAATGTTAAAGGGGTTATTCCTAGTATTGAAATTTCTTTCTTTTAATTTCTTTTAATATAAATGTAAATCATTCGTTGGCAAAAACATGCTCGCATTTATATACAAGATTAGTATACAATATAGACATTTAAAAAAAAATACTAAGAAAGTTTAAACAAACATTGTTGCTTTTATAAAAAGTCAAACCTTTATCCTCTAGCCAGCGACATCATTTTAAATCGCATTTAAATTCCAATAATCTAAACTATTCTAGCTTATACATATATTGTGAACTTTAAGTACTTTTCATGTTTTATGTTCATTAGATAGGTGTCGTTAACCAAACTATTGTTTTTATTATAACCAACATCGCAATGTTGTTGTGGTTGTGTTGGTAATTTCAAACATTCACTTCACTGTGGCTATGTGTTCTGTCTGCCCTGGTTAGCGTTCATATTTAATTGCTGTTGGTCCGTAATTGAATTAGAAATAGAGAGAAAAAAAAAACAAGAAACAACAACAAATACTATTCCGACAATATAACCAACACAACTTCAAATAACCTTTTTCACCGCGGCTCTCTCTCTACCGCCATCCCTTTTAGTCTCTAGGGATTTTGTAATTCAATTAAATTTTTAAACCAATATGGATTTGTACACAATATTGTAAATGCATTGCAAGTGTAATAGTAGTTGTTGTTGTTTTTTCATATTTTATACATTTTCCCACAATCAATTTCAATATATTTTGTATGTTGGCTCTCCAAAAACCACTGAGTGCAGTTATTATAGAAATTTTCGTGGTTTTTTCTGGGGTTTTATTGTTGTTGTTGTGGCATAATATAGTGTATCTAACCTAAATTACAATATAAATTTAATTATTAATCATTTACTGCCAAATTATTATTATGTGAGGAAAATTATTTAAATTTTTGAAATTTGTTAAGCAGAAAAATGAGGAAAATTTAAATTCAGAATGAAAATCGTGCAACTTTTGCTTTATAGGCCGAACTTAAAACTTGAGTTCTCAATCCAACAATATTTCTCGCTGATTCTCCAATTAAAAAAAAAAAATACCTTCCATAGTTTTTTTGTCTGCCACCATATTATGGGGTGTATATTAAGTTTGTTTTCCGTTTGCAACGCATTGTGACCCTATAAAATATATGGGGATTTCTGAGTGAAATCGGAACTTTTTTCAAAAATTTCTGATTTTCTTTATTTTATGCTGTGGTGATGTTGCTCATCAGCAAAACATTTTTGTATATTTTCAGAATTTTTTACTAAAGGTTCCAGAGATATCGCGCCTTGAAAATACGAATTCTGCAAAAACTATATGCAAAGAAATACTCATAACTTCCTTAATATTGGTCCAAATAGAACAAACTAATTTTTGTATTTTTTATTTTTTTTATCAGTTATGTAAAAGAAATCAAAAATAGAAAAAAGTGCACAATGGGCTTGATGCAATTTTCGCGATTTAATATTTAAAATAAATTTTTATCAATGAAAATTTGTTTGTATCAAACTGCTATTAATTACAAAAAAATGTAAGTCCTATTTAGTAATGGGATTCGGAAAAATTTTATTGACTACTTAAGAAAAAATAGTAACTATTCGAATCGCACTACCAAATAGGACTTACAATTTTTGTAATTATTCGTAGTTTAATACAAAAAATTTCAAGAAAACCGAAGATAATATAATAAAAATTAATTTTAAAATAGTCAGGCTTAATCCCATAGTCGTTGTTTTAATATTTTATTAGAACAACTTTAATTTATTAGTGGGAAAAAATTGGCGATGTTTACCAATGGGTAAGTCGTTGAGAATCGACGAACGCATATCAGTGGAAATATTTGGTTTTGTTTGCAAGTGAAGTTGCTCGAGTTTAGGTAGTGCCAAAGAAATTCGCGATCAGACTGTTTCTTTGCGCACGTATCTTTTTGAGCGAGCAATTGACACTTGGGTATAAAATGTTTCTTGTTGAAAAACAAGAAACAAGGAAACTGATGAAGATCTGTGGCGAGATCTGAAACTATAGTCTTCCCTGCCTTACCCCTTGGTAAACATCGCCAATTTTTTCCCACTAATAAATTAAAGTTGTTTTAATAAAATATTAAAACAACGACTATGGGATTAAGCCTGACTATTTTGAAAAACAAAATACAAGTCCTCATCCCAAATAAAAAAAAAGCGCCAACAGTCCTAATTAATTTTAAATATTAAATTGCGAAAAAAGCCATCAAGCCCACTGTGAAAATTTTTCCATTTTTTTATTACAGTGTTTTTACAGTGTTTTATTTAACTTGCCTTGGTGTGTGTTTAGTTCAAATCTGGTAACTCATTTTTAACACGGTTGCAGTTGACCAATCGAACTAAAACTTTGCACACTTCTCAGATTTGGAAGACAATACACGAATATGAAATCAAAACCAATATTGGTCCATTTTTACACTGTTTTACAGTGTTTTATATAATTTGCTTTTCAAATCTGGTAACTAATTTTTCACACAGTTGCAGTTGACCAATCGAACTTAAAATTTACACACATTTCAGAATTGGATGACAATACATGAATATGAAATCAAAACTAATATTGGACCATTCTTACGGTGTTTTTACGGTGTCTAACTTAACCCCCTTTTCAAATCTGGTAACTGATTTTTAAAGCGGTTGCAGTTGATCAATCGAAGTAAAACTTTGCACACTTTTCAGATTTAGATGACAATACGTGAATATGAAACCAAAATCAATAAGGGTCCATTTTTTCCTATAGCTCCCATATAACGGTACCACCCGATTTCCGGTATTTTGCTTTTCAAATCTGGTAACTCATTTCCCACACAGTTGCAGTTGACCAATCCAACTAAAACTTTGCAAACTTTTTAGATTTGGATGACAATACATGAATATGAAATCAAAACCAACATTGGTCCATTTTTACAGTGTTGTACAGTGTTCAATTTTACATGCTTTTCACATCGGGTAACTCATTTTTAAGACAGTTGTAATTGACCAATCGAACTAAATCTTTGCACACTTTTCAGATATGAATGACAATACATGAATATGAAACCAAAATCAATATGGGTCCATTTTTTCCTGTAGCTCCCATCTAGCGGTACCACTCGATTTAAGGTATTTTATCGTCATTTTAAGCCCGTATTGGCTGCTTTTTGACAACTAGGTACAGAAACGTACCCATTAAAAATTATGGACTTAGGTCCAGGTTTTGGTATAGCCCCCATATAGTGGTACCGCCCGATTTCAAGTGTTTTATAGATTTTATCTTCATTTTTATACCGAATTGCGTGTAACTTGCCATTCGGAGATCCCAGTGGTACAGAAATTTCTCCACCAAAAATTGTGACATAGGTCCAGGTGTTGGTATATTACGGCTCCACCCGATTTCAAGTGTTTTTGTCTTAATTTTTTGGCCGAAATTGCTGTAACTTTGATTTCGAGTTCCCAATTTCTCCATCAAAAATTGTGGAGATAGGTCCAGGTTTTGATATAGCCCCTATAAATGGTACCACCCAATTTCAGGCATTTTAAAGTTTGTATCTACATTTTCGGCCTAAATTGGTTATGGGTCTCCGTTGAAAATTGAAAGAGCATGTTGAGAGGGGAAAGTTCGGAGGGGGTAGTTCGGCGGTGGTTTTTCGGTGGTTCGGTGTAAGTTGTTAGGAGTTAAAGTGAATGTTGTCGGAAGTTCCGAGGAGTTTGTTTGAAAGTTCGGATGAGGTTGTCCGGAGGAGATTTTTCGGAAGTTTGGATGAGGTTGTTCGAAGGGGTGGTGTTATGAAGGTAGATGTTAGGAACTTCCACCCCACTCCGAACTTCCAAATAACCTTCTCCGAACTTCCCCTTCTCAACTTGCTTTTTCCACATTCAGTCTAACTTGTTAACTACTTCAAAAAATAAATGCTTATTTCAAAATCTGACCCATGTACACAATTTTGGTGGGGACGTTTCAGTACAACTGGGAACTCGAAGACAAAATCCTCAAAACAACTTAAATCGGGTGGTACCGCTATATGGGCACCATCATTAAATAAATACAAATAAAATTGAAAATCTTAAAAAAAATGTATTTACAAAAAATTAAGTAACAGTGTTTTATTTATAAATGCACTTAAAAGTAGAAAATAATTTTGATGATGGAATCTCTTAAATAAAACGCTTGCCGTTCAATTTTATCACAAGTTTTAATTTAAATGCAAGCGTTTTATTTGAGAGATTCCATCATCAAAATTATTTTCTACTTTTAAGTGCATTTATAAATAAAACACTGTTACTTACTCTTTTTTAATTACATACTTATTTATTACATAGCTGATAAAAAAATAATTTTTTTACAGTGTTTTATTTAACTTGCTTTCATTCGTTTAGTTCAAATCTGGTAACTCATTTTTGACACAGTTGCAGCTGACCAATCGAACTGAAACTTTGCACCCTTTTCAGATTTAGATGACAATACATGAACATGGAATCAAACACAATATTGGTCCTTTTTATAGTGTTTTAACGGTGTTTTATTTAAATTGCATTTCAAATCTGTTAACTCAATTTTGACACAGTTGCAGTCGACCAATCGGACTAAAACTTCGCACACTTTTCAGATTTGGATGACAATAAATGAATATGAAATCAAAACCAATATTGGTCAATTTTTACCATTTTTACAGTGTTTTACGGTGTTTTATTTAAATTGCATTTCAAATCTAGTAACTCAATTTTGACACAGTTGCAGTTGACCAATCGGACTAAAACTTTGCACACTTTTCAGATTTGGATGACAATACATCAATATGGGCCCAATTTTTCCTACAGCCCCCATATAGCGGTACCATTCGATTTCAGGTATTTTGAAGATTTTATCTTCATTTTTGCCAGAATTTTCTGTCATTTGGCATTTGGGATTTCCAATGATGCAGACATATCCCCACCAAAAATTGTGAACATAGGTCCAGGTTTTGGTATATCCCCCTTATAGCGGTACCACCCGATTTCAAGTATTATGAGGATTTTATCTTCATTTTGGGGCCGAATTGGCTGTAACTTGGCATTTGGAGTCCCCAATGGTACAGAAACTTCTCCACCAAAAATTGTTGACATAGGTTCAGGTTTTGATATAGCCCCCATATAGTGGTACCACCCGATTTCAAGTGTTTTAAGGATTTTTATCTTCATTTTTAGCCAGAATTGGCGGCAACTTGGCATTTGGAGTCCCCAATGGTACAGAAACTTCCACCAAAAATTATGGACATAAGTCCAGGTTTTGGTATAGCCTTTATATAACGGTACTCCTTCGCGTTTCTGATTCCTGGGATTGAACTGAGTAAAAAAGTCCACTAGACTATATGTCTACGGTGAAAATCGAAACCGATTTTGACTTGAAGTATTTTATTGACGTTTTTGGATATTTTTGCATATAACAGACAAACCATTGAGATTTGCGATCCAACACAAAGACCAAAATTATAGCCAACACAATAATTAAGAATTATTTCATTTGTAATTTGAGAATTCCATTTGAAATTCGAATTATTTCATTTGTAATTGGAATTATTTCATTTGCAATTCGAATTATTCCTTTTGTTATTTGAATTTTTCTATTTGTAAATCGAAGTTTTTCATTTGGAATTTCAAATGAAAAATATTCAAAATACAAATGAAAAAATTTAAATTACAAATGAAATAATTCGAATTTCAAATGAAGTTCTCAAATTTCAAATGAAATAATTCGAAGTTGAATTGAAATTCTCACATTACAAGTGAAATGTTTCGAATTACAACTGAAATTATTCGAATTACATGTGAAAATGGTGTAGTACATCGCAAAAGTATTAGAATGCTCCTTCTTACTTGAGACTGCGCAAATTTTTCGGCAAATATCGATAAATGACGCAAAAGTTGGCCAGAAAAATATTCGAGCGTTCTGTTACAAAATTATTTCGTGTTCGTTTGGGTCACCTCGTTTTATTGTTTTATAACGGTAAAAGTAGTGAAAATCTTGGTTTCTTACATTTTTAAATTTAAACGGTCATATCCTCTTTTTTCACAACGGATTTCCATTGATCTTTTTTTCTTTTAAAGTGGTGAATAATATCTTTCAAATAAGCTAATAATAAGTTATAGTTGTAAAAATCCGGAGCAAACAAAAAACGGGAAAATTATTTTCCTCGTGCGCTAGGCTGCTTAGTAGATACTAGAGTTGTGTAGTTCCGGAACGAACTAGTTCCAAGGAACTATTCCGGACAAGGAACTGTTGGAACAATATCCAGCTCTTGCGTTTATATAGTTCCTTTTGCTCTTCTCATTCCTATAATTTAACGCATACATCGATCTTTCTTCTTTGCTGTTTATTCGCTGTAATTTATTTATTTTTATGTCAATTCATCCACATTTGGAACGAAGGAAACAAAAAGAACAGTGAAAGAGAGATATTCGGTGAACTATTTATGTCTCGGGACGAAAAGACCTATGAACGAGAAAGATTCGTTGAACTATATCGGTCTCGGAACTATTTGGAACGAAAAGATCGATGAAAGAGAAAGATTCGTTGAACTATATCGGTCTCGGAACTGTTTGGATCTATGGAACTATATTAAGGAACTAGTTCCTTTTAGAAAAAGAAACTAGAAAGATCGATCCGCTCCGGGAACTAGATTGCCCAACTCTAGTAGATACCACACAGTATAATTATTTATTTTCAACAAAAAGGTTGAAAAATAGAGGAGCTATGCAATTTTTTGTGTTTTAACTTTTCGGTTTTTTATGCAAGTCCACCTCTCCGTCCGTCTGTGGTAATCACTCTAGCATCCACAAAAATTGAGATAGGACGCTGAAATTCTGGAAATATAGGTTTTTTGTGTGGGGGCATGTCAAGTTCGACGATGGACTATATCGGTCCCCCATATAACGGTACCGCCCGATTTGAGATATTTTGACGTTTTTAGCTACATTTTTGGGCCAATAATTTGACATTTAGGGTTCCTAGAGGCCAATAAACTTCTCCACCAAAAATTGTGGACATAGGTCCATGTTTTCGTATAGCCCCCACATAAAGGTACCTGCCGATTTTCGGTATTAGGAGGGTTTTAGCTACATTTTCTGGCTGAACTACCCGTAGTTTAACATTTGAGGTTCCCTGCAGTCACGAAACTTCTTCACCAAAAATTGTGGATATAGGTAAATGTTTCGTATAGCGCTGCAATACCTCCCAATTTTCGCTATTTTGGGGATTTTAACTATTTTTTTTTTGACTGAACTACCCGTAACTTACTATTTGAGATTTCCTGCAGTCGTGAAACTTCCCCCAAAACATTGGCAACATAGGCCCTTGTTTTGGTATAGCCCCCATATAACGGTACCTCCCGATTTTCGTTATTATAAGGGTTTTACCTACATTTTTGACTGAACTACCCGTGATTTGACATTTGATGTTCTCTCCCGTCACGAAACTTCCACTACAAGAAATTGTCAACATAGGTCCATGCTTTGGTATAGCCCCCATATAACGCTACGTCCCGATTTTCGGTATTTTGAGGGTTTTGATGTTCCCTGCTTTCACAAAACTTAAGCCCTGAGTACATAAACTGCCTCACCTGATTGCCTTGCTTTCCTGCTTCATTTCTAACATAACAAAAATAAATGAAAAAGGAAGAAAAGGGCAACCCAGTTCGAAATTAGCTCGGCTTTTTTTATTCTTTTATTTTTATTATGTCAGAAATGAAGAAGGAAAGCAAGGCAATCAGGCGAGGCAGCTTATGTACCCAGGCCGTTATTCACCAACAATTTTCAACATAGGTCCATGTTTTTGTATAGCACCCATATAAAGGTACCTCCCATTTTTCGGTATTTTGATGATTTTAGCTTTATTTTGTAACCAAAGGACTTGTAATTTGGCCACAAAACTTCTTCTTTAAAAATTGTCAACATGTTTTTATACATCCTAATTTTTGGCATTTTGAGGATTTTAGCTACATTTCTTAGCCGAACTACTTGTAATTTGGGTGCCACCGTGGGTGTATGCACACCCGCCTTGCACGATAAAGGTCGTGGGTTCGATTGCCCTGCCAGGCAACATCAAAAATTTTAACGCTGGAAAAATACCCCTCAGTAATATTGGCGACATTTCCTGTGTATTTCAGCCATGTAAAACTTCTCTATAAGTGGTGTCTTAAGACACGCCGTTCGGACTCGAAGATAAACAGTAGGTCCCATATAATTGAGCTTATATGAATTGGGGTGCACTCATTGTCCCTTGTCCCTTCTGGGATGTTTGTGGAACAATTATTATATTATTATTAGTTGTAATTTAACATTTGAGGTTCTAAATGGTCGCAACACTTTTCCCGGAATTTTTTTCAATATAGGTCCATGTTACGGTGTAGGCTCCATATAGAATTTAGCTACATTGTTTCACCTACTACTACTACTACTACTACTTTTAATTTGACAATTGAACTTCCCGGTAGTCACAAAACTTCTTCAACATTTTCAGATATTTTGAAGAACATATAAATTGTTCTGCCCAAATTTGCTGTAATTGGTAATTAAGATTCCCAGTGGTCAGATAGAACTATTTCATTTTATTTCATAATATTTCATGATGGAGGGTATAAAAAGTTCAGGCCTTCCGAACTTATTACTTGTTTACCTTAAAATTCTGAGTGAATGTTCGAACCATTACATCATAGTCACTTGCGTAGACAAGTTTATACTGCTAGTGCTGTTCGCATATTCTTTAATATTTTCTAATAGTATCTAAAAGAGGTCGATCGAGCTAAATCCATAAAGAACAAAATTCTGAAAATCTTTTCTTTACAATCCAATATTCACTGTCTCGCATTGGTTGATAACCACTGAAGTTTATAAATTGCTTAATCTGTTTGTCTATTTTAGTGTTTTCAAAACAATGTTCTAATATTTTAATAAAACAAATTGTTCATTTATTGGATTTTCCACACACCCATACACACATTTGTTTGCTTCGCTTGTTTGCCAACCAACCAAACAACCTTCATAACTTTTTAATAACATTTTAATTTACCGACCAACTTCAACTGTCAATAAACGTTGGTTGCTACGATGCATGGTAAACGCGGTGGCGAAAATAAAAAAATGATTTAAGCATTTTTTGTTTTATTTTTTTATGAATTTATATGAAATCGAGCGTAACACTAAACTTTTGCCAAATAACGAAAGGCAACCAAACAATTGCTTTTTTATTGTTAGTTGTTTTTTCGCTCTCCCTCTCTCTCTGTTTTCTACAGCCATTATAAAACAAAATTATCAGCAATAAAGAAAACTTTACTCATATGTCACAAATTAATATTTCACTGCAAGTTAGATGAAGGAAAATAAAAAAAAGCTTAACTGCTGAACAGCTGGATGAGTTGAGGGAAAAAAGTCATCAGAACATTGTCATTTCCCACTAACTTTATAATGGGAATTTTATGGCATAAAATAAAAAAGGAAAACTGGAGAGACTGAGGCAGAGTATGAAGGCCAATAGAGTAGTGAGAAAGATCACAATAGTGGAACGTATGTATATGCTTCACGGGAACTAATACAGTAAATCAGATTGTAGTTCTTTAAATTGGAGTTACTGTCCAACAGTCTGTATCTTTTGAAGAGAAGATTTCTAATATTTTTCTATAGTTTTCCTCAACTACAACTCCATTAAAATCAGCCCAGCAATTGGTAAAGTATTAAGGACCAAATTTATAAATTTGAAATATTTTGAAAATGTTGAATTTTGGCTAAAGGCCAAGTACATAATAATGGCACAAGAACCCACATGTTCATACGTAAAACCTGACGTTCTTCATAAAAACCTCCAAATGCTTTTTCTCTTTCCAAAAAAAAAAAAATAGAAACTTAAATTTTCCCATAAATTTCCCAATAAGCACAAAACAATTTTAAATTGGCAAAACAAAAATTGTCTTTACTGTCATTTCCTAGTTTATCTTATCTCCTACCTTGTGCCACAACAAGCGGACGCGGATGTTTATTTTTCGGTAGTAGAACTGTTAGATGAGGAAGACAGAAAAATCAACAGCAGCAGCAGCAGAAGTAGCAGGAAACTGTGATAACACCCGAAAGTAGTCATAATAAAATAAGCAGGAGAGCGAAAATGTAAAGCAAACTCCTGCATGAAATGAAGAAATCCAAAAAAAAAGCGACATGAAGATATGAGAGTAGACACGTTTTGCTCATCAAACACGTTTTGCAATTTAATGCAGTTTTTCCACAATTTTCCCGTTTTTTGCTATGGAAAACAAATTAATTTTTTTTCGCCTGATATTATACGCGCACCAAAACACACACACACACAACAACACAACAGTAGAAATATGAAGCCATATTTATACACACACGTAACGTTTAGAAACATGTTAGTATGCAAGGAACCATTTAGTCTTCTAATAACATGGTACACGGTGCAGCAGGCAGTATGTAAGGGCAAACATCCAGCAACAGCAGCAAGAGTTTTTTCCAGTTCTTGCCTTGCGTAAGCATAACTTGTTTATGAAATATAAGTGTTACTATTTTTATAAGCCTCATTTTATATTTGCTTATATATTAGTCGAGTGTGTGGTTGGGCCTTGGTGCATTGTACATAACGAAGAGTTTTTACAATTCTGCAAGATTCATTTTAATTGTTAGGGTATCATATGGGTGTGTGGAATAAAAGTTTGCGGAAAATTTGTTTTTAAAAGTTTAAATTGTTTTTAAAGAGTTAAGTACTCTACATCTCAAATGCTAGTTATTTATTAAGGCTCTGCAAGAGAGATCTGAGAGAGCTATATTAGCGTACATTTCATAAGCTCTATATGTATAAAGATTATACCTATCGAAAAATATTCGAACTGAGCTTAAAGCAGTGTATGTTATTTTGAATGGGAAATGACTATTATCGTGATGGACATAATATAAACTTAGTGTCTTTTGTATGCTTGACAAGAACATTAGTCCTGGCCGAACTTTTTATACTTTGCACAAAGAATTATATCGGAACCAGATTTCAGCCATTTCGGTTGGATTATGTGGCTAAAACTTACGATGCATGGTAAAATACATAAAATTGGGAAGTACCGTAATAATGCCCGTAATTTCTACGCGTAGTTATCTATGAGTTCATAGATATCCCCCGTGTAAGCAAAGTTTCATAATTTCAATCCATAGGTAACGTTGCCGGGTCGAAAAAGGCCGTGTTACTTACACCAAGGATTTTGCCTGGTTGATCGTTGCCAATATGTTCAAAATTGCAAAACACTTATATGTGGCAATGTTTTTCCGAAATCATGAATGAAAATCACCAATGTTACCACATGTTTTCAAAATTTACACGCCTCGGTAAATGGCACGTAGAAATTACCAAACGCGTAGGTAAAGATAACTAATAGGTAGCTGCCTACCCGGATACCTAGGGCTAGAAATTACGGGCATAAGGGGGCTATACCAAAACAGGGTCCGATGAAACCAATATTCGAACTTGACATGCACATGAAAAAAATACACATACATACACACATACATATGTTCCCACAACATCCCCGAAGACACAAGGGAGACTTCCCTCATATCAATGAGTGCACGCCGATTCATATTGGCTCAATGATATGGAACCTACTTTTTATTGCCGAATCCGAACGGCGTGTCTTACGACACCACTTGTAGAGAAGGTTCTCATGGAATTTTGCCATCGCTGAAAATTTGATGTTGCTTGGCTTGGGATTCGAACTGCAGACCTTCTGAGTGCAAGGCGGACGTGCTAATCATTGCACTCGATGGACAAATATAACGTTCTAGCTCTGCAATTGCCGACTCAGAAATTTATGCTCATGAAGAATATATGGTAAAAACCAAAAATGTTATACAATCGATGAATCCGAGTTTCACCCTTTCAGAATTCGCGAACTGTTAACATATTCTATATATGTAAGGTTAGGTTGAAAAGAGGGGCGATGCAGGATCACCACATGTCCGTGTGGATATACACTTAAGCCAATAAGGAGGCCTGTCGTGCGTTTTATTTTTGGGGTCAGCATGAGGTTGTATAATTATTAATTAAGTATATGAATTTATTAGTTAAATTCCTGATTATTTGTTGACGTTAGTCTGGGATTTCTGTCATATTGTTCTCTTAATTTGTTGAGCTTGATTGTCCTGATTTGGTCGAGTCCTTATATTATGTCGCTCCCTAGTAGCTGGGTTCTTGGGTTTGTGAAGGCCTGGCGACGACAGAGTTAGTGTCCATCGTTTCGTCGTCCTCTCCGCATGCACTGCATTCACTGTTTTCTGAACAACCTATTTTGTGCAGATGCGCTTGTAGCCCCAGGTGTCCTGTAAGGATGCCCGTCAGTCTATTGATGTATTTTTTACTTAGTAAAAGTAGTCCTTCTGTTTTGTCCTCGTCTGTGTTCCCCCATAGAATTTTTGTGTTTTTTCCCATTTCTACTCCAGAGGGATATATATCTTTTGCCCATGCCTTTAGCTCTATACGCGTCACTTTTAAAAACTTGGCGTTTTCTAGGCTCACTGTAGGTTGAACCCTGGCTTGTTTTGCCAAGGAGTTTGCTATTTCATTACCCCTAATCCCTATATGCCCTGGCGCCCATATTATGTTTACAGTGTCATGTTGGGAATAGTTGTTTATAGACTGTATACATTCCAAGACAGTTCTAGATTTCACTGTCTTGGTTGTTATAGCCAAAAGGGCTGCTTTGCTGTCCGTAAGGATGTTAGCAGTGGTTGGCTTTGTGTGAGTGTCAAGCCGGTTCAGACACTCTGTTATCGCTCGGATTTCCGCCTGAAGAATCGTATTGTGATCCGGCAGTCGGAGGGAAATTTTCGTTTCCGGTTCCATGACATATAGACCCAGTCCGGTTCTCCCCTCTAGCACAGCCCCATCAGTAAACCCTCAGCTTCCAGCGGGAATCTGTGCTTGAGATCCATCGATCCACATGTCTCTGCCTGGTATTAAATCTTCGCACAAAGCTACTTTACTAGTTTCAGTAATGCCGTCTGATACTATTTTGTTTATAGATTCACCCGTTGTGGCCCTTAGTATGTTTTGGTGGTATGTTTGGTGGTCTCTACCGATCCACTCGCTCATAGACTTTAGCCTTGTAGCTGCGATGGCTACCTCATACCTTACCTGAATTTCTATTGGGTGTATAAACAAAATGATTTCTAAGGCCCTAGTCTGTGTGGTCCTCATTGCACCGCTAATGCTTAGGCAACATGTTCTTTGGACTTTTTGCAATATTTTACCATTGAATTTTTTGTCCATAGCTATCCACCATTCCACAGACGCGTATATTAGGATTGGTCTAATTACGCGTCTGTACAGCCAGTGTGTCATCTAAGGATTTAAATCCCATTTTTAATATATTTCCCGTCTACATGTTGACCAATATCTTTGGGCCTTATTGGCCCTTTCTTGAATATAATCTTTTCATTTAAGTTTCCTATCCAGAATTACTCCTAGATATTTAACTGTGCGGGAAATATTTATTGTCTTGTTTAGGAAAACTGGTTTATCGAAGTTTCCCACTTTCGTTTTCCTAGTGAATAGACATATTTACGTTTTTTCCGGGTTGACGTTCACACCTCTCGGTATAGCCAAGTTGTATGCAATTTTGATAGCCGTTTCTGCTCTTCTGCAACGTATGTTCGGATTCTTTCCCCTTAGAAGTATTATAACGTCGCATGCGTAACAGACCGGGTCAAATCCTTCTTCGGTTAAGGTCCTTAAGAGATTGTTTATGGTAGTAACCCACAAAAGAGGTGATAGTATCCTTCCTTGTGGAGTTCCTTGTCCGACTTTGTCTCTTATTTTGACGTAATATAGCCCACAGCTTATCCATCTATTCCTTAGCGTATGGTTAATCCAGTTCCTTAGGGCCCTGTCTACTTGAAACTCGTCTAAAGTGTATTATTTTTCGATATATCCACTGCATCCACCTAAAATTGATGCTGACATTTTGAAGCCGGAATTTCGGGTTTTTTTGAATTTGTTTAATAATCCGGGCGCGAAACGAGAATATATTCAAAAGTCGTAATAGGATTATAGAACTCGTGATTTTACTTCGTTTAATGTATATCTCATGAGTGTGCTCCGTACAGCATCCTAGTAATTGGAGTCTAAAGGCCAAAATTTGATGCGTGAATTTTCTTAAAACTACTAACCCTTTTTTTGCTTGTTGATATAAAAAGGATTTGAGGCAAATTTTGACACAATACGTCAATTGCTTCAGCAGATAAATAATTTTTACCCAATACTTGGGTGCATTTGAAATTGCATTTTTGAAATTGGGGTGAATTTGGTAAATGCAATATCACCCCAAACACCGAAAATACAATTAGGCCCCAAACTATCCATTTACGCCCCAAAATATTTATTCACCTTAGTTTGCAGTTTAAATGAAAAAGGATTTTTAAAGATATTCATACAATAGCTTGTAATAACTAACGAATTGATGGCTATACTTTTTTATAATTTTAACATATTGAATCCACTTCTACTCTCCTTTCTAATTCTGTTTGAATTGATTTGGAGAGTAGCCGAGGAAAATTTTTCTTACAAAAATATTTTCACAGTTTTACTATACGAGGGCAGTTCGGAAACTTCTTAGCCTAGCACAAAAAGCGCAGTATAAACAGAAAAAAGTTATGTGTTTTGGAAACTTCCATCTCTGTTATGATCTGGCAACTCCTTCATATAGAAACAGGTGTTCAAAAAAGACGCATCCGCAATTTTTTTACAATGGAAAAATTAGAAATGCGTGCTGTCATTAAATATTTACATAAAAAAGGTTTATCGGGACAAGAAATTCATAATGATATGGTGAATGTGTTAGGTGAAAGTGCTCCTTCATATGCAAAAGTAAAAAATTTGGTTACTGAATTTAAACGTGGTCGTACAAGCATTGATGATGAACCACGTAGTGGACGTCCAAAAACAGCAACAACAGAAATTGTAGCCAAAGTGCATGATATGCAATGAACGGAAACAAACAAAACGATTCCCGTACCAATCACACAAAGCCACAAACTTTTCAGCTTCTCTGAATCGTTTCATTCTCACAACCAAAACAAAAACACAAACTTTTCAATGTAAAAAGATGGAAACCGTACGATTGCGGAAATGTAACTTCGGTTATGCTTTGCCGAGTTGTTTCATTCACCACCGAAACAAGAAGTATTTTTGGGAAAAGTTTGCCGTGCGTATTGTTAATGACACACTCAGACACGCACACATGTGATTGCTTAACAACCCTATAAGATAGCATCAGCATACCACAGTGAATTTTATCAACCACCAAACGTTTTTGATTTATTCACATGTGTTTAGTACTATTCCGTTTTCTATCTGCTCTTGTGGAGTTGAGTACTTTTCGCTTTTCGTTTTGTTTGCACTCACGAATATAAACAAAACAAAACTAAACAGTGAGCTCGGCCAACGAGGGTTATGTTTCGTTTTGTATTGTTCCTATGGAAAATACGAAACGAAACGATTGGAAATGTTATTTAAAGTATTTTTACGTACTCTGATGATATGGTATTAAATGATCGACGAATAAAAGTGCGTGAAATTGCTAATATCATGGGCATCTCAAATGATCGAGTCCATTTAATTTTGCATGAAGAACTACAGATGAAAAAGCTTTCTGCAAGATGGGTGCCGCATTTGTTAACAGTCGATCAAAAACGCATAAGAATGAACATTTCTCAAGCTTGTTTGGATCGTTTTAAGGGAAATATAATGGATTTTAAGCGTCGTTTCATAACTGTTGATGAGACATGGATCCACCACTATACTCCAGAGAAAAAAAAAAAACAATCCAAACAATCCAATGGACTGAAGCTGGAGGAAGTGCCCCAAAGAAGGCAAAAACAATTCAATAGGCTGGTAAGGTTATGGCAACGGTTTTTTGGGACTTCAAAGGTATTTTATTGATTGACTATCTGCAAAAGGGTAAAACAATAAATTCAGAGTACTATTGCAACCTTTTGGATCAATTAAATGTACAAATTCGAGAAAAACGTCCTGGCTTACAACACAAAAAAATAATTTTTCATCAAGACAACGCACCAGCGCACAAGAGTGTTTTAACAATGGCTAAAATCAACGAATTAAAGTACGAGTTGCTTGACCACCCACCTTATTCTCCTGATTTAGCTCCCAGTGACTTTTACTTGTTCCCAAATCTAAAAAAAATTCCTTGCTGGCAAGCGTTTTACCTCAAATGAAGATGCAATTACAGTTGTAAACCACTATTTTGAAGACCTTGAGGAAAACTATTTTAATCAAGGGTTAGAATTGCTAGAAAAGCGTTGGACTAAGTGTATTGAAGTTTCAGGAGATTATATTGAAAAATAAAAATATTTTTGAAAAACTAACTATTCTCTTTCATTGACAGGCTAAGAAGTTTCCGAACCGCCCTCGTATACAAAGTTTTTCTAAAAAGTTGCAAATAATTTTATAAGACCGAAAATATTTTTGAAAAAAAAAAAAATCGCGCGATTGTTTACAAAAATGCTTTTGCTATTTAGAAGAACTAAGCAAAGACTTTAGCGGACGGGGCCGACCATGTGATACCCTACACCACAACCTCTAGGAATTTGTTATGTGCTACCGCCTTGCACACTGAATGTCCGGATTTGATTCCCAGGCCTGGCCACATCAAATTTTCAAAGGTGGCTAAATACGCCTTAGTAATGTTGGTGATATTTCCTGAGTATTTCAGCCATGAAAAACGTCTCTACAAGTGGCAACTTAGGACACGCCTTTCGGACTCGCCTATAAAAACTAGGTCACATATCAATAACTTAATATGAATTCATTGATATAAGAGAAACCTCCCTTGTCCCTACTTGGATGTTTGTGGAACAATTATATAAATTATACATTTCTACAAAATATTCGAAAATTGGAAAATTCACATTGATTAGCCCCTCCTGCTACATCTTCAAATTGTCTTTGAATATCAGGTTCCTTTTTGGAATACACCTAAAATAAATATATATACAATACAATTCGTTATATCTATTTTGTGCTTTTCAGGGTATTTCGAAATAGTTCATTGTGGGTATATATTGTGATACCAAAAATATATTTTATACCGGTAGAAATATCTAATAATAAATAGAAATTCAAATAATTTATACATCCCAAAATTTGTCATATTCAATTACACTCTAAGGAAGGTAGTATAAATCAGCTGCGCTAACGGTGATATACTCTCAGCCTCTGACCAAAAAGAGAAACAAACACAATAACTATGCCGTATAAAAATATATTGATTTTCTATCACGAGTTTTCTTCAAAATTCGCGGAATCTGTAGGTATCGTAATGTGGAGCTATACCAAATCAATTTTAGTGAACTAACTTCTGATTTTTGAAAAAGTTTGAGAATTATTTTTCTGATTTGTAATTTTAGTTGGAGCCGGCAGGGTTTTTTTTGGAACTTTTGGACCATTATCTCAGGAAGTATGGACTTACCCCGGAAAAATTGTCCGTAGCAATAGGGACCAGGAAAAGAACATTCTTCAAAAAATTGAAATAGATCCGATACGATTCCTCAAACTGCACTTTTCCCACATTTTGTGTGGGAATACTCGAAGTAGGGGACCGATATAGTCCATATTCCAACTTATACATGACTAAATGAAATAATACGATGTGCAAAGTTTGGACCAATCAGAAAATACCCTTGAGAGATATCTTGCGGATTTGTCATTTTCGGCCATAATCTCAGGAAGTATGGACTTGCCATTACAATTGTACCATCGTAGAGGTGGCCGCAAGGACAATCTGCTGAAAAGAAATTCAAAGAATTCATAGAGGACTCTTAAATTTCTCTTTTCCGAATTCTGTGTGGAAGGTACCCGTATGTGGACAGATATAGTCTTACCCGATCTTTATCTGGAAAGAATAGTAATAATATATGGAAAGGGTGGACCAAATCGATTGCTCACTTCGTCAGCTATCGTTCACACAATTTTTCGAAAAAAAAAATTTGAACTTTTGTGGGGGAGGTGTGGACCTACATATGTGTATAGCCTATATCTGAACTTAAACTAAGTTTGGGTAAAATATTACGAAGTATAAAATTTGATTCGAATCGGTAGAACCGTTCAATAGTTATCGTGCGCACCAGCCAGCTAGACAGTAAGAGAGACAAATGAACGGACAGGGCTAAATCGACTCCAAATAGTTTGAAACGAATTTATTTTTATTTTGTATATTTTGTATTAACCTAAAGGCTGAGGGTATAAAATAGGTGGCGAAGCGACCCAATGCTGCAATATTTGTATAAAAATTCAATTGGACAACTGAACTGAAAATTTCTCTGTCATTATTGAGACAATTTGTGGTTCTCTTCACAAAACCCATTATATATTAGGCAGTATGCCCGTTATCTAGCAGACACATTATTGCAATTTGCATCAGAAGAAAAATCGGTATTTATGTTTCCATATGTAGGCTACTTTGCCGGTATATGCCATCCAGGAATAAAAATATGGACCAAAAATAAAATTTGTATATTTTTCATACAAAAGTAATGGTCCATTTCAGCCGCTAAAGAGTAACGGATCATCATCCAAAATTGTAGGCATCTTCTTCGACCTAAACCCTTACCTCGTGCAAAATTTCGTGACTATTGAGCTATAATTGCGACCTCTAGTGTGCTTATGATTACACTTAAAGCAAAAAACTGGATATATTAGGCTGCAATGGAAAGGGCAAGAGTTGGTCTTTATTCCAGGAATAAAGATATAACCGATATATTAAAAATTTTCAAAATTTTCACACAAAAGTTATGGCCCATTTAACGCTCTAAACATCATCCGATCACCATCTCAAATTGCAAGCGAATTTTCGAGGCCATCGGGCTATTATTGCGACCAACAGAACAGCTACAAAATCGGATTAAAATTATGTTTTTGGTCCATTTCACCCGCTAAATATTTCACGATCATCACCAATAAGAATAGGTGTCTATTCTGGTCTAAACTTGACATCCATGCAAAATTTCGTGACGATAATTTCGGCCTGGAGTTTGATTACAATTTATAATGGACAGACGGACAGACATCTCAAAATCGCTTTATCTCGCCGAGATATGAATATTGGTATAGCACATTGGGGGTCTCCGACGAATATTTCGCGGTGTTACATGAATTTTTTCCAAAACAAACTTATAATACCCTTTCCACATTGTGGTATAGGGTATAAAAATATAGAGTTTTTGTAAAAATGCAAACACATAAAAATTTCCCGACTTAATTTTTTTTTCAATTTAAATAATTAATATACTCTATATGTATACGAAATGTCTTCGTCGAATACGGTAGTCTGGTAAAATTTCTCCGAATTGCTACTGACAAATTCAGATATAATTTCATGTTTAAGTACTTTTATGAAATCTGGAAGATTTTGTACAATTCCGTTTATATTCTTACTTCTTCTCTAAAATTTATATCAGTTCTTTGACCAATAGAAAATAATGGAATATTTCGAAAATCAAAAAAAGCAACTTTGACATTAAGAAAAAAATCGTTGGGAGTTATATCCGCGTTTTTTGTAGTTATGTCCGCTTTGCTTGGTATTTTATTGGGCATTAATTCTGTACGCCGTACGATTATATGGGGGCTATATCAAAACATGGACCCGAAGACCCCATTTTCAATGCCAGAACTTCAGTTCATATAAGAAAGATTTGAGCCAAATATTTGGCACCCTACGTCAATTAATTCGACAGATAAATAGTTTTTACCCAATACATGGGTAAATACTCTGGTATTTACCCAAATATTTACCCACATGTTTAAAGTATTGTTAAACTCTCTATTTTGAAATGATTTCACAACCTAAACCCAGGAATTAGGTGTAAGAAGTTGTATTGGCAATTCAATATAATAAATACCCAAATAAATGTCTAATTACCCAATTTACCTGGTATTTACCCATTGGGTATTTATTCACTGTCCATCTCTACCCACGATCATCAAAATCGCTATTCAAAACTAGTTTTGACAATGCAAGCTTTCTATAAATCCAAGAAGTCGCGAAATCAGTATATTTTAACTTTTTGTAAAATTATTATTTTAATAAAATTACCCAATTTATTTCTGCATCCATACTATCCTCACTCTTACAATTAATGCTCAGTAAGAGATTTGTTATAGAAGAAAACGGAAAAATAAAAACAACTTAAAATAAAGTATACAATAGCAACAACAATTCGTGGTTGGTTTAATGACAAAAATAGTGCGGAATTGGTTATTGGTCTAGTGGCCCACCAACATTATGGTGATTAAGCACAATGTTGGGTCAGTGGGTCTCTGTGGAAATCAGTGAAGTGGTGGTGGATGCAGTGATGCCACCCATCCTTTATGTAATATTAATGCAATGGTTCATTCATTCAGTGCTGACCGGTAGTGACTGCCTTTGGCAGGTTTATTCTACAATGCGAACAATATTTGCCAACAACAACAGCAATGGGAACCACAACAATGGTCACAGTAAAGTGAGGGGTTTTCCTTATTTTAGTCGTTGACTTTTCTCTGTTGTTTTTATTTTCTAAGTTGTCTTTCTTGTTCACCGTTTTGTTTTATGGATTTTTAAATGGGTTAAAACAATGGTTAACGCCTTTTTTTTGTTATTTCTGTTAGTCGTGTTTTTGTTTGTTTAAATTTTCTTGTCGCAACTTTTTTTGTATTATTTATTAGCTTTTAAGTTTTTTCCTTTTGTTTTTATTAATTATTTTCTTTTGTATTTTGTTTTTGTTTTTCTAGTTGACACGTATAACCAATCTATGACAAATTTGCTGCTTCAGTAAAAATATTTTGCAGTAATTATTTTCGAAACAGTTTTCTGCATAAAATGAATTCCATACATGCTCTGAGGCGTATTATCAATGTTATGAGTCGACATGAAATGTGCATACGCCCTAAATACCGATCAAGTAGTGTTCGACACGTACAAATTATTTCCGTTTAAATTGTAATTTTGTAATTACGTAATTTTTATTTTCCTTGAATTTTGTATCTCACAATACCTACAGAAGCAAATTTCAATGAAATTATTAAATAACTTTGTGAAATTCACTCTCTACCATTTTAATTAGAATTTTCGCATGTATTTTGTTGTTGTTCTTCTTTGAATAAATATTTCACCTTTATTGCCATTTAAAGTGTCAATGCAATAACAATATTAAATAATGTGGTAAACCATTTTTCTTTGGAACTTATTCAAATTATTTTCAAATCAACATTTTCGAAGAAATTTCGATTCGATTGCTAATACGTATGTGCGTACATTCATTCCTATGAAAGCGTGTATGATGTCATGCATGTCGTCTTATGATCAATTTAAATGGAAATAGTACTTTCGTTTCAATGTCATAGGTGTTAATTTAACTTTGCTTAACATTAAAAAAATTAATAGAAAATATGCGCTCAATTACACTGTGCAACACGAAAATGATTATCCATATTCTGACACCGCAGCGTGACAGAAGACCAATAAAGAGAGGACCCGTGTCTCGTCGTTTTTTCGTATCTCATCAACTTTCGCGGTTATAGGCCCCCAAAGGTTTGAGGCTTTGATGTAAAAAGGGTCATTTAGTCTGGACTATATCTTCCAAACCGTTAGGAAATTTGAATTTATCTCAGAGGCAAAGTTGTAGCTCTTGTCTTAAAGAACAAAAATCGTGAACACATATAATCCATCAAACTTCATCTGCAAGGTGAAAATCGCCATGGTCAAATTTCTTTTAAAATTTTTTCTCAAGTTTTGTTATACAGCTATGAAACCGACCAAATTTGAAGCAAACAACCAATTACAAAAATGTACCTCAGATCTCAATTAACATCTTTCTAGAATATACGAACTCTGTAGAAACGGATCTTAATGGTCAAAGTAACAAAACAATTGCGATTTTTATCCTCTTTTCTCGGCTTCTGCTCCATATATACTAAACCGTTCAAAATTCAAGAAAACAATAGACCACAATAGTGTAGCAAAGGCATCAAAAACAACTTTCTGGAACACGCGAAATGTCTATGAACGGTTCTTAATGGTAAAAATAGCAAAAATCTTTTGAAAATATCCAATTTGTATACTTTTTTCTCCGACTCTGGTCCAAAGATACACAACTGCTCAAAAATTAAAG
The DNA here is from genome assembly GCF_047663935.1 of Musca autumnalis. Taxonomy (NCBI): domain Eukaryota; kingdom Metazoa; phylum Arthropoda; class Insecta; order Diptera; family Muscidae; genus Musca; species Musca autumnalis. The sequence goes on along the minus strand of NW_027412088.1, from coordinate 153,114,901 downwards.
TTACAGTCAACTACAAAAATGTACCTTAGATTTCAACAGACAAGTTTCTAGAACAAATGAAGATTCTAGGAACGATTATTTTAGATCATTCTTTCCTGTTCAGGTCCGTAAATAACAAACCTTTCAAATTTCCTTGAGTTTTTAACAGTTTGTTATTTCCAAACCTGAATGGGGGAATGTTAAAAATAATTTAATTATTCGTAAATTTCAGCCCTAAGAATCATTCCTAGAATCTTCGTATGTTCTAAAAAGTCGTTTATTGAAATCTTAGGTACATTTTTGTGGTTGACGGTATCCTTAATTTTTGGGCGATTCGGTATCTGTGGACCAGAATTTGAGAAAAAAAAGTGTAAAATTTGAATATTTTCAAAAGGGTTTTGCTATTTTTACCATTAAGAACCGTTCATAGACATTTCGCATGTTACAAAAAGTGTTTATTGATGCCTTTGCTAACCTGTTGTGGTCTATTGTTTTCTTGAATTTTGAACGGTTTAGTATCTATGGAGCAGAAGGCGAGAAAAGAGGATAAAAATCGCAATTGTTTTGCTTCTTGACCATTAAGATCCGTTTCTACAGAGTTCGTATATTCTAGAAAGATGTTCATTGAGATCTGAGGTACATTTTGGTAGTTGGTTGTTTGCTTCAAATTTGGTCGGTTTCATAGCTGTATAAAAAAACTTGAGCAAAAAATTAAAAAGAAATTTGACCTTGGCGATTTTCACCTTGCAGATGAAGTTTGATGGATTATGTGTCCACAATTTTTGTTCTTTAAGACAAGAGCTACAACTTTGCCTCTGAGATAAATTCAAATTTCCTTACGGTTTGGAAGATATAGTCCTGACTAAATGACTACATCAAAGCCTCAAACCTTTGGAGGCCTATAACCGCGAATGTTGATGAGATACGAAAAAACGGCGAGACACGTGTCTTCTCATTTTTGGTGTTCTATCACAGTGTGGTTAATAAAACATGCCTCAAAAAATTACACATAGTGTTATAAAAGTCAGCCAACTTCCTACTTTATTGATATTGACCAAAATTATTTTGAATGTATTAACCACATTTGCTAATCAAAGTGATGGAAATTTGCTTATCAACCACGGTGGGATACAGATAATTCTGCAGTGAAAAAAAATTATTGTTTATGATCAAAAATTTGGCGTTGATGCTCGAACCAAATCCGTTTCCCAATATTTGAAATCTATCACTATCAATCTTTCTAATAGCTTCCGTAACCTGCAACATTGTTATTCGCTTTATTGCTGCTACTGTACTGTGTACTAACATATATAGAATAATTGTAATTAGGGTTATGACTTTTTGACCTTTTTCCACAAAACTGATTTCCTGTAGTAAGAATGAATGAACTTCTGCCTATTAATGACTAAAATAACGTCTATTCCATTTAACGCTCAACCCAATTTGATTTTTTTAAATACTATGAAATGAAAAAAGTAAATACTATGAAAAGTAAAGTAAAAAAGTAAAGTAAAGTAAAAAGGATCCGTCGCCTTTGCCGACTGAGATATACCCTCAGCCTATGTGAAATTAAACTTTCATCTACGGATAGATCGAATGCATTTAGGTTCTTTTCAGAATTTTGTGAACCTTTTTAGATATTTGAACTTACCGACAAGAATGTGGAAAGTTTAAAAGTGTTGCGGAGGAGGTACTTGAAGGAATGGACCGACATAGTCCATTATGGAAGTGGATCTTACTTTGGGATGTCATATCTTTTCGATAGATATCGCGCACACTACACCTTTTTCAGATGTAATTCGAATAATTTTAACTGTAATTCGAGAATTCTATTTGTAAATCGTAACATTTCATTTGTAATTCAAAAAATTCCATTTGTAATTCGAACTATTCTATTTGTAATTAGAATTATTCCATTTGAAATTCAATTTATTCCATTTGCAATTCGAATTATTCCATTTGTAATTTGAAATGAAATAATTCGAATTACAAAAAGAATAATTCGAATTACAAATTGAATAATGCGAATTACAAATGAAATGTTACGAATTGCAACTAAAATGTTTGGAATTACATCTGAACAAGTAAAAAAGTATCAGTCGACTTTGGCGACAAAGATATACCCTCAGCCTGTGTAGATTGAAATACTTTTTTTCCCAAAAAAAAAACTTATGTATTAAGGGGGGTTTACAAAACGTTGGGCGTATGAACCGACAAAAGTATGGATAGGATTAAAGCTCAAAAATTTGCGGGAATATCGATAGATAGGGCTTTTTTATCACACTAGCCTACGAAAAACATAATACCGCTGTAAACAGGGCCACTAGGAAAACCAAAGGATCCTCGAACAGACCCTTAACCACACAAATATGTTGAACATTTGTGTGGGTGGTACCACAAGGATTGCACAGATAGGGCCCAAATTTGGACATAAACTAAGTTTCGACAATATTTAGAGATCCAAAGTTCGGACCAAATCGGTTCCTACGTCTATGAGAAATCGAGCGTACCATTTTAGCGAATATTTTCGAACTTTTGTGGGGAAGGTCCCGGAAGGAGTGGACCTATAAGCACCACCTTCCAATTTCATCTAATATTCGAAGAAATATTACAATATCCAAAGTGTGGACGAACGCAGTATTCGGTTCGAGCTCTCCAGCCACTACATATGGTGCCATAGGCGTTTTTTTTAAACTTTCGGGCTGTTTTCTCAAGAAGTATGGACTTGCCCCTGAAAAAAACTTTCACTGTCGTAATTGAGACAGCGAATGCAAGTTGCTTAAACAAAAATTAAAGTGAATCGAGAGCAGGTCTTACAGTGAATTTATCCAAGATTTTGTGTGGGAGGTACCCGAAGGAGTGGACCGATTGGGTCCATATTGGAACCTCATCTAAGTCTGGTAGAAATTTCACAATTTATGGACCAAATCGGTTACTTCCTTCAAGAGTTATCGTGCGCACAAATTTTCCGAACATTTCCGAGCTTTTGTGGGGGAGGTACCGGAAGGAGTGGACTGAAATAAACCATTTTCGAACTTAAACTAAGTTTGGACAAAATATTACGAAAGCCAAATTTTGGACCGAATCGGTTGATCCGTTCGAGAGTTATCGTGCGCTCCAGCCAGACAGACGGACAGACATTGCTACATCGACTCCAAATTGTGTGAAAAGGACTTCGTCCAAAAATACTTAAGGTGTAAAACCATTTTTTCGATGGGGCATATTTTGCCCGTATGAAACTGAATATTCGGGCTATAACTAAAAAAATACCACCACATAGCCGTGTAGAGCATGAAAAACTATTATGAAATACGGTGTCAATTTTTCTCTACCGCGAAAAAATTTTCCGCACCAAATGAATTGAAGTTCTGTAATGCATTTTTTAATTTTATCTGTCATAACAACATATTTGCTTTTCATTAAAATTTTTATTTTTTTGTAATTTAATTTAAAATCATTATCAAAGCGTTCTGGACCAATTTGTTTTCAAATCGCGCCATTTCGGACCATATTAGGAATTTTTGACACTATTGCAATTTTTGGTTTTTCTTTATAAATTCGTGAATTTTATGTTTATATTTTTTTAACCTATCGGACAAGAGAATATGGGGTTATTTGCAACGAATTCGCGAAAGTTACAGGATGTTTTTGTTGACTTTGCTTTGATATTTGGTGCACAAAAGACGTTATATATGTCCGATCTCAATGAAATTTGGAATGTGTGACGGAATTTGGTCTAGAAATAAGTGTGCCAAATTATATCATATTTGGATATAGCTCCCATATATATTTTTGGACGATTTTTGATATTTGGTGCACGAAACACGTTATATATGTCCGATCTCAATGAAATATGGAATGTGTGACGGAATGTGGTTAGAAATAAGAGTGCCAAATTTTATCGAAATCGGTTCGGATTTGGATACAGCTTCCATATATATTTTCGACCGATTTAAGGTATTTGATGCACCAAAGACGCTATGTATGTCTAATTTTGATGAAATTTGGAATGTGTGACGGTGTTTGGTTTAGAAATATATGTGCCAAATTATATCGCAATCTGTTCACATTTGGATTTAGCTCCCATATATATTTTACCTATTCACAGTGGTGTAGGGTATCATATAGACGGCCCCGCCCGACTTTGATCCTTTCTTTACTCTTTTTAGTTATATATCTGCTTATAATGACTTCAAAATTTGTCAAAAAGCTCATATCGTCACCATAAATGCCGGAAGACGTAACCGACATGGAAATCGAAATTCGTTTTTTGATGGAATCTGATATATTAGGCTAAAATACATGCTCTGGCAAAATTTCAAGCTTCTACGTTTAAAAATAACGATCCTATTCAAGAAATGCCAATAGACGTAACAGCATACTGTAATTTTCATAGAACACAAAAGGCGTAACCCACATTATTTCAAAACTAAACAGAAGTGCAAACAATGTATTCATTGATTTTTGCAGCAATTTTAATGCCAGATGGAGGGCTTATTGAGTTAATGTATAATTTCCACGGAGGCGGATTCGGTTAACCGGTTATTTGACCCGAAAGTCCAGGTTCAAAACCGGGTTAGACCCGGTTCTATTGAACCGATTACAACAAAATGGGTAACGTATGAAAGCTTATGGAAATACCTATCACATGGAAATACCTCGGCTTATTTCTCCATATGTGTAATTTGACTCTTAGGTGACGATATCTCAAGAATGGTAGCTTTTTTCAAAAATCACAAAGACCATTCTCGATATTGTTCATTTTTCCAAGAGAAAGAACGAGCGGAGATATTCAAAATTTGAGGCATAGATACGAAAACGTGTTAATGCTCAAAATTCACGTCGTTCTAGTAAAAAGATGTATTCTTTAAAGACGGATACGATTAGGCTGTAAGTTTGCAAAAGATGGTCTTGTCAACCCACCCATGGTTTAATAGAGATCAACTGATTGTAGTTATCAAATAGGTCCAGAGAAAAACGCAAATTTTCTGTATTGGTTTACTTATACAGAAAGACAGGAGATCCTACAGTCACTGCGAGCATTGGCTTTTGATCCTAGCAGTATAATATTTTTTAAAACTGATATCAAAGACGACTGCCAGATTCTACCATAGAGAAGTTCCGGAAATTTTGAGGCAGTGGATCCTCCTCAGATGTACACACACAGGCTAAAAGTTTCAAAAAAGAAATTTCAACACCTGCAAGACTTAAAATGCTTAATTCCAAGTGATTGTCATAACTTTTATGACAACATTCCTTATGACAATTAAAAGTTACATTTAAACTGTTACAGATCACTTAATTTATATGAACTATATTTTGTCCATAAATTGACTTAAATACAACAATAAATATAATATTCCAGATTTAATATCGTCTAATACAGTTGAAATTATAAGTAATTATAGTGATGGTTGGAATAGACAGTTCACCTAATTGTGGTCCATTGAAATATTAACGTCAAGACTGGGAATTGAACCCAACACCGTCAGATTGCTAGTTTAAAGTTCGCTTAGCCGCGTAGGCCAATAAACTAATTCTAATTTAATTATAATTTTGCATTTATACTACTTTCTTCAAATGTATACTCAATAAATTGTGGGTTACGTCGTTTGGCATTTCAGAAAAATACAATACCAAAAGACGTAACCCACACAGCTTCTAACATTCTGGAAAAAAATTTAATATTTTTCCAAAAATATATTTCTTCTCTGTGTTAAAACACGATACTAAAAATTTTCGATATTTTATAACACCGTTTTCATTTTATAACGTTTTTTGCTTCTCCTGTAAAGTTTTATTTTTGTGGGTTACGTCTTCCGGCATTTATGGTGACGATATAGAAACATACTCAAATGACTTTGTGCTGAGTTTTTTTTTGTCGAATAACCTTATAATAAAGATTTTATCTAATCTTAGGTAAAAATTCATCCGCATTTGATAGAACAATGAGTTTAGTATTTTCTTAAGGTAAAAGATTGACTAAAGTACCTCCTGACTGATAATTCGGTTCCTACGCCACCAATGTCATACGTTCACTATAGATATTTTCCATTTGCATTTTTTCATTGCATAAACCAGTTAAAATAAACTTTTTTGCAAAATTGAACTCTTCAATATTATTTTAAAGTTTTTCAATACCTACACCTCCAAACCTACACCAATAGAGAGAAAAAAATCATCTCTGATGATGATGAGCACATATCCAGATAAACATTATTGTAAGCCATCCATACCGGAACAGTCATCAAACATTCAGCTACACACTTTTGATGGAGATCTATGAAGTAAGGCAAAGTTAAGGACATTATAGCACATAAGTTTAAACAAACACACACACATGTATGCATACACATGCAACTTTTCATGTACCTGATCATGATGTCGAATTGAATATTTTGTGGAATATAAAATTTTAAGCGTGCAGGTGTGTGTGTGTGTGTATGTTTGTGAATGTGATAAAACTGACATGTCAAAAATATTTCGCAAACAGTGCGGGTTTGAAGTATTAGGAAGGTTCAAAGGGGATTTATATTATGCCAGCAAATCTTTAGCATATACGAAGTTTGTATATGTTACTAAAATGCTGAAAAAAATTTAAAATTTAAAATTGTCACAATATCCTGGCCTCGCACTGTTTCTCTTTCAGGATGCCATAGAACATAATGTAACATTTCTAAGAGAAAACCTCATTTATCATTTATATGCTCATTTAGCACAACCTCACGTTAAACAAGGTTTAGCGCACGTTGAACGTGGCAAAAATTTAACGTGAATTTTGTTTGGATCCGTTGGCATTTTTGCCATTACACGTTATGCAACAACAAACCAACCAACCAAACCTAAACGGAGGCAAGCCAGTTAGCTACGCAATAAAGCTTAACCAGCAGTCATAATATTAACAACAACAGCAGCAACAACAAATTTAAGGAAACTAACTTCTTTGCACATAGCTATATACTAAAGTTGGTTGACTGTCTGTCATTCACATGGCACAAACATTAGGAACATTATTGCAACGATAAACATGGATGGGAGGAAAGGCATCGACGACTGCTGCCACTGCCGTTACTGATGATGATGATGATAATGATGATGATGGTGACGATGACAATAATGTCTCATCACAAATGGAAGTAACAAAATTTAAAAATGTCTAAATAACACCAAAAACAGCAACAACAAAAGCAATATCACTGTCAATGTCAAAGGTTAAAATCTAATGGTTGGTGGTGAAAAGGTCTTTCCGTTTTTCGTGGTCCTTCATTTCATCATCAGCCTCATTGTTGTTGTGCCAATGTTCTTTTCATTGCCTTAAAAGTAAAAGTTATGTTTAGACAATTGAGTGCCTGTCAAAAAAGTAAAAAAACAATAAATGACATTTTCTAATAATGCCATGGAACGAGAAGGAGGAGGAGGAGCAGTGGCAATGGTTGCTATAATGTAAGCAATAACTTTACAGTTGCTATTTTTTCTTTCTCCTCTGTGGCAAATTGAGCTTGAACGCCAACAAGAAACATCATTTAATTTTCAAAATATTACGGGTTCACCTCATCACGAACTTTTTCGTCCCCCCTTTTTTAAGGTTTCCTAAATGTTTCATGGCCCAGCAAGCCAGACGGTATTTTTTACAATTATTTTTTGGAGTTTGTGGGTAAGAGTGAACACAATTTTTAAACGGTTCTTGTGAAGCGAGTTTTGTTTGTGACAGTGGGTGGCAACAGAAAACAAAGAAAAACAAGTTCGTAATGGAATTCAATGTGATGACAGATTAATAGTACCAGCTATACCAGATTCATACATCTTAAGATGAGCAAGCCTGTCAGCAGATGAAGTCTTAAGAGACCAAATTTTTGGGGACGTACGATTGATTCGAGGAACAACCCTCAGCTCAGATCATTGCCTAGTTGCAGCAAAAACTTTGAAATGTACTGAATGTAGCGAATAAAGACACAAAAGGGAAGCAATACCACGGCGGCGGGTTCTTCGATACCGGATTGACTCGGAACCACGCAACACCCGTGTTCCGACCAGCGCACTTTGGTTCAGAATGGTTTTTTTCTTAGTCAAAACTCTGTAACTTTTGAGAGATAGAGATACTTTTATATTTTTTTTTGCTCGACAGATAAAATTTGGTGTTCACGTGTAGTTCGAAGATTTTCTGTTGTTATTTGATTTTTTCATTTGAAATTCGAAACATTTCACTTCTTATTTGAGAATTCCAATTGAATTTCGAATTATTTCATTTGTAATTTAATTTTTTGTTTTCATTTTTAATTCAAATTATTTCATTTGTAATTCGAATTTTTCCAATTTGTAATTTGAATTTTTTACACCTTTGTCAGATGTAATTCGAACTATTTTATTTGTAATTCGAGAATTTTATTTGTAATTCGTAACATTTTAATTGTAATTCGAATTATTCCATTTGTAAATCGAATTATTCTATTTGTAATTCGAATTATTCTATTTGTAATTCGAATTATTCTATTTGTAATTCGAATTATTCCATTTGTTATTCGAATTATTCTATTTGGAATTCGAATTACTCCATTTGAAATTCGAATTATTCCGTTTGTAATTCGAATAATTTTATTTGCAATTTAAACTAAAATAGTTCGAATTACAAATGGAATAATTCGAATTTCAAATGGAATAATTCGAATTACAAATTGAATAATTCGAATTTCAAATGGAATAATTCGAATTACAAATGGAATAATTCGATTTTGAGTTTATGAAGGAGTTCTCAAATAACAAATAATTCGAAATTCAATCGGAATTCTCAAATTACTAGTGAAATCTTTCGAATTACAACTAAATTTATTCGAATTACATGTGAAAATGCTGTAGTAGTTGCAGGGAAAAATTTAAGGTCAAAGTTACAATTTTTATTAATTTTCTTGTTGGAGTTGAGCTTAACGACCGAAGGCTTTTTGCAAGTGAAAAAGGAACCCACACAACCACCAAATTATGTGATTAGTTTCGCTGTTAGTTATGCAGCTCATCAGACATATCGGCTGTGGGAGTGGCTTCTCCATTCAATCTGTATGGCTTCCATGACAAACGCTTAGTGCAGCCTTTGAACGCTAACACGTCTTTATAAAAATTTTTATGTTTTCGAGGACGTGGGTTCAAATCCAAGCCGGGCTCTGCTGGCTTTTTATATTTGAAATTTTGTCTGTTAGGGCAATACAGATTGAAAGGACAAATATCCACCTCCGTAAAAACACATTTGCATTTGAAAGAAAAAAGTTCAATGACAGAGAAGCTACTCCCAAAGTCTGAATACGAGATTCTCCCGCAGTCGCCCAATAGCAACCGTACACGCAACACTTAACACCAGTCGTTGCTGTTCCAATCCCTGAAAATGCATCCTTTTACAATTGAATTGTAATGGACTCCGAGGTAAGATCGAGGAAACAGTCGATTTTATAAGTCAGAAGAATATCATGGTCGCGGCGGTGTAGGAATGCAAGCCCAACAACAACTGCAGCCTATAGCATTGTGATGGTACTGAAAACGAACAGAGGAAGGATCACACCAGAAGTGGAGGTTGAGGATTAGCTTTCCTATTGTACCAGCCTGTTCAATACAGACATATCTCTCTTGAGCCTGGTCCTAATGACCCATACATGGAATGTAGTCAGGTGTGGAACAGCCGAGGTAGAATTGCTCATAAATGGCTACAGGGCCCAACATTAGCCAGATTTTAGTAAGTCACAACCGGATAGTATTGTGGGACTTTAATGCTCCACTTGATTTGTGGCATTTTGTCCTTGGAAATGAACATAGGGGTAAAGTCCTGGCTTTCCAGATTCTAACTCTACGTTTTGCAATGTCAATGAGAACACCCCTACCCGAAGAGGGAGAGAGAGCGTCACAGTTCGCAATATATATTCACCGTCAGCTGGTCTGACAAATGACGTCATGTGGCAACCGGTCGTTTCTCTTGGGTCAGACCATAATTATCACCATAATTACCTCCATCAGCAGACCGCCCAATTTCACCACCTCTGAGCGCCGCATCATCAATCGTGGGAAAGCTAATTAAACTAGTTTCAGATATTTCACTAATCACTGCTTAAGAGATCTGTCCAACCCTTCTGATGTTGGGGTAGCAGAGAGGACTTTCAGAGACATCATCAGTGCTGCAGCCGTTCGCCTTATTTCTGCTGGTTGAATACCCGAAGTGAGAACAAATTTTATAGCAGAGGTGGTGCGACTAGTAAATGAGCGTCGTCGAGCCAAGCGCAATGACCTCAGGGTCAAGGAGATGCCACTGGGATTTAAAGCAGGACAAGTGGCTAAATGATCTGAAGAGTAGCGGTTGGTAAAATTGATATTTTCATAATTTGTAGCCGGAATAAGTTAATTGTGGGCAACGGTTAAGTCACCCTCGAACACTGGAAACATCGAATCTCAATGACGTTTGGCGAAGTTACGCTGACTGGTCCGAAGAGGTGAGTAAGTTACGTTAATCGAGAGTTCATTGAGCATTCCGGGAGAAAGGGAATGCAGAGAAGAGTACTACGTCTCATTCTGTCGCATTCTCCTTCTGTCGAGGACGAGTCACAACAATTTTTCTTTTGTCGACCAAGTCTGAAACGTTGGCTAATCAATTATATGTGTGGAAGCCAGTCGTACTTGAAATTCAGGACCAAGAAGTCCAAGAGCCGTGGAGCGAAAAAGGATGTTCCCAAAGTTGAGGTGATATTTTCGAAACTGTTTAACCTTTACTTTGTTACTTCTCTAGACGGGATTGAGAACATAATTTATGCAGATGATTGTACGATCCTGGCGTCAGGTACATTACCTGATAACATTTGTGAAAGACTGAACTGCTTACTGAACTGAACTTTTTCACTCGAGAAATATTCAAATATCAGCCACTAAATCTACGGTCACTCTGTTCACAAGATGGGCTGCAGAAGTGAGCACTAATTCAGTCGATGGTAGCAGAATTCCGACCACTTACAATCCCAAGATATTGGATGTAATGTTCGACAGCATGTTCACGTCGTCTGCGCATGTCACGGCTATCTGCGTCAAGATGAAATGTAGGAACAAGGTCCTCAAGTCTTTATACGGCAGTATTGGACGTGCAGATAAAAAACTTTAATGCAATAGCTCAGTCTGTGGTGAGCTATGAGTCGCCAGTGTGGTCCGGTAATATAAATGCAACGGTCACGTCTTCAGTGAACCGGCTATATGAGAGGACAAAGATTCTTCTGTTACAGTAATGCAATGGCATGCTCTCGTTGCAGTACTTGTTCGGATGTTACTATGAGAGCATGTCAGGAAGTATCTTCATGATCTAGAAAGAGAGAACCAGCGTTACAAAAGAGAACCCCTATATCAGCAAGCCTACCAAGCACTAAACAACTTTCGTGTAAATGCGGTCTTCGGGGATCAGGCCCATCTATCGCAGCTGAGGAACGTCAGCTGCCTCGACTACTTTACGGATGGTGCAGCAGTCTAATTTCGTATAGGGCATGGATTGTTGTCATCGTGCAAAACATATGCGCAGCATGCGGCGCAGGCCCGCACTACACATTTTCAACTGCCCTGCCAAATGTACTCAATTAACTAAACTAAATTTGTGGTTACAACACGCCGAAGAACTGGAGATGAACCCAGAAAGGAGATAGACTAAACAGAGAAAGAAGAAAGTATTAGCCAGTTGTGCAGACAGAGATATACCCTGGGACTCGGACATAAAAAATAAGTAAACACAATACTTCTGACGTCTATAGGGGTTTTTTAGTTGTTTAACTAATTTCTCAGAAAGTATGAACTTGCCTCCGAAAAAATTGTACCGTCGCATGCACAACATGTTGCCAAACAATAAAAAACGATCCCAGACCAGTCCTTATACTGTCCTTTTTCCAAACTTTGTGTGGGACGTACCCGATAGAGTGGTTCGATGTTGTCAATATTCGGACATAAGAAATAATACGATGTAGAACGCAATCAGTCTCTCCCTTCAAAGGTTATCTTAACTAGTACCCAGTTCAGTTGGTTCCGTCAGGCTTTTCTGGAGCTTTTGGGCCATTATCTTAGGAACTATGGACTTGCAACCAACAAATTGTTGCCGTCGTAACAGGGCCCGCAAGAAGAAGTGGTTGCAAAAAAAAAAAAACAAAATTGAAACGATCCGAGACGAATTGTTAAACTTTACTTTTTCCGAATTTTGTGTGGGAGGTACACGATTTAGTCCATATTGAATCCTGATATACGAGGGTCACTAGAAAACTATCAGGCCTAGGCAACGCGCAGTATCGCCGGTCGTAATTTTACATTTTTTTTTTGGAAAGTTTGACAGTTTTTGGCCTAAGCGCACTATGGACAGTTTGACATACGACTATGTGTTGCGTTGTTTATAGTGGCTTGATTGAGACAGCTCCAAAACATGGTTTTTGAAGGCTTTTACAGCATGTTCTGTCGATTGCTGCTATTTTTCCGCTTCATACGCATAGTTCCATGATTCTTCATCTGGATTCATCTTATAAACGTCTTTTGAAGCACCGCAATCGTATTTTTTGATATTTCTTACACCGATCAACAGGGGATCCAGCGAGAAAAACCCCATTTTTGAATTTTCACAGCTACAACATATTCTTTAGCCCCTTTTCGAAAGGAATCGCAGTTTTCAAGCTAAGCCCTTTAGACCTAAGAAAAAAAATCTGAAAGTAAGATCTGAACCTCTATATCTAAAAATGGTAAAACCTAGGAAAATATCAATCAGCCAGTCTTGTACAGAATTTTCACTGCTACAACATTTTCTTTAGTCCCATTTCAATAGGACTTGCGGTTTCCAAGCAAAATCATGAAAACCTAAAAATGTGAACATTCATCGCGATTTATTAAAAACCTAAAGAACCCTTATAATGTCAATTTTTTTGTTTTTTTTTTATTTTATTTTTCTCATCTATGAACATTGTAGTTTCAGAATCCGCAAAAACTTCCCAGGTGTAAGCACCTTCCATTTAAATTTGGTTCAAGAGCACCGTGTGCCTCTATCTCACGGTATATAACATGGCGATCTTGCATTATCCGTTCACACACGGCTTAATTTTTTCTGGCACAACGGCCGTTTTTGGACGACCCTCACGAACTTCCTTTTTTGGCGAGTGTCGGCCACGATTGAATTCATTAAACCAGTTTTTCATAGTGCTATAGGATAGTCCTTTACCGGCATACAAAGATTTAATTTGATCGATGCACTCTTGCCGTGATTATCCACGTCGAAATTTGTGGAAAATTATCGGACGAAAATGTTCACACGTAAATTCCATTTTTTTTGCAAAGCGATTTTTTCAAGTCGCTGTAAACAACCCATCTCATGGTCATATAGCAAACTGTCCTGAGTACGCTTAGGCTAAAAACTGCCAAACTTTCAAAAAAAAAATTTCAAATGATGCCTGGCGACACTGCGTGTTGCCTAGGCCAGATAGTTTTCCACTGATCCTCGTATGCTTGGAAGTAATATTATGCCGAGTTATGACCACTTCGGTTATTCCAAAAGTTATCGTGCGCACCAAATAATGGAAATTTTTGAAGTTTTGTGGTGGAGGTATCGGCTTAGCATGATATATCCTTAAACTAAGTTTGGACAATATATTACGATACCCCACATTCGAACCAAATCGGTTGATCCATTCGAGAGTTATCGTGCGCACCAGCCAAATTGTCGTCCAAACATACTTGGGTTTTAAAACCATGATTTCGATGAGACACAATTTTGGTCGTATCAAAGTGTATATATCCTCTTTAGCCTAAAGGCTGAGGGTATAAAAACGAACATTTTTAAATCACTGTACGGTCTTTTCCCAACTTTCACAAATTTTCCCACACACGGCATCTTCATTAGCAATTTTATTTATTTTATCCACACCGTCATTTCATTCTCTTGATGTTTTTGATAGGTTAGAAAATAAAACAGGTGTATTAAATTTCCTTCCTTGTGCATGCCTTTTCTCGTCGGCGTATGGGCGATATGTTCTGCGAGGTGTGTTTACCAAGAAAGATGGAGACTTTTAGTAGAATTTTACATAAATGCTGCTACATCATTGTCAGTAACACCATCAACACTAAGGATTTTTAAATGAATGTCAATAACAGCAAATACCGCGGCAGTAGTTCTCACCCAGTGAAATGATAACATTAACGCCAACCAACACACACACACACAAACATTCCCCGAAACCCATCTGATTAAAAAAATTGCGACAAGTAATGTTAAATCATTGTCATAAGCATATTATGATGGTTTGGAGGGTGTGCGCGGTGGTTGTGTGTAGGCGTGTGAAAAAGTTAGGGTCTAGCCTACGCGCATAAAATAAAAATGAACGAAACATTCCCAGCTGGCATTCTTGTTTATTTTTATAAAGGATTAATGCCGTTTATTGTTATTATGCCGACGATGTGATTTGCATAAATTTACCTTTTTTTGACGAACCAAACTGTTCGTTTTTTCCTTGCTTGCTATTGTTGTTGTTGTTGACTAAGTCTCCGGAGAGGAACTATCATCAATTGTTTTGTTTTCCAGTTACTTTTTTTGCTCATAAACGACGTTGTTGTTGTTGTACCACAAGGCTCAATGAAATACAGCCACAACGTGAAAGAAACCCCCAGCCACCCAAAGGGATTTTATTTTGCCCCAGAACAACAACAATTTCCATTTCTCTGTTGAAATAAACCCCTCACATGATTGATAGCTATTATGTAGGGATGTAGGTAAATGTGTTGTTTTTTCCTGTATAAGAAGGCATCAAAATGGAAAATATTCCATGCAAATCTAAACAATAACAATTAGCAAAAAATATGTTTTGCTTTTAACACTCCAACACCAAATACCTGAAACAATATCTCAAGGGTCTAAATAAGCGTATCGAAGATTAAGCGTTTTTTGCAATGGAAAATAAATGATGGGAGAAGCAAGTAAAAACCAAGTGTTTCTGTGATAAAAAGCTTTAATTCAATACAATTATTTAGCATAAATTCTCACAAGTAAACAAAGCCTGGTGACTAGGCCGGGGCGATTTGAAAACCTTAATGGGCCCTTCGCGTTTCTGATTCCTGGGGTTGAACTGAGCAAAAAAGTCTACTGGACCATATGTCTACGATGAAAATCGAGCCTCCCGATTTTGACTTTAAGTTTTTTATTGACGTTTTTTGGATGTTTTGGCATATAACAGCCAAACCATTGAGATTATCGATCCAACACAAAGACAAACATTGTAGCCAAGGCAGTAATTGAAAACTCTCTAATACATCGCAAAAGCATTGGAACGCTCCTTCAGGCAGTTTTGGCCCTAAGAATGTCCAAACTTTTCCGAAAATGTCGATAAATGACATTGTGCTACAAAATTTGACCCGAAAAATATTCAAGTGTTCTGATGCAAAATTATATCGTGTTGGGATCCATGGACAACGACAATGCCTTTATTTCGTTTGGGTCACTTCGTTTTATTTTTTATAACGGTAAAAGTAGTGAAAATCTGGGTTTCTTACATTTTCAAATTTAAACGGGCATATCTTATTTTTTCCACAACGGATTTCTTTTAATCCTTCTTCCGTTTAAAGGGGTGAATAATGCCTTTTGAATAAGATATTATTGTTTTAAATCGGTTAACAAATGGCTAAGTTATAGTGGTTTATGTCTGAAAAACCCACAAAAAAACCTATAAAGGAATTTTTCATAATTTTCAAAAATATAATGTTTTTTTGTTTTGTTCAATATTTATTTTGAAAATTATGAGAAATTCCTTTATAGGTTTTTTGTGGGGGTTTTCAGACATAAACCACTATAACTTAGCCATTTGTTAACCGATTTAAGACAGTAATAGCTTATTAAAAAGACATTATTCACCCCTTTAAAAGGAAGAAGGATCAAAGGAAATCCGTTGTGGAAAAAATAAGATATGCCCGTTTAAATTTGAAAATGTAAGAAACCCAGATCTTCACTGCTTTTACTGTTATAAAAAAATAAAACGAAGTGACCTAAACGAAATAAAGGCATTGTCGTTGTCCATGGATCCCAACACGATATAATTTTGCATCAGAACACTTGAATATTTTTCGGGTCAAATTTTGTAGCACAATCTCATTTATCGACATTTTCCGAAAAGTTTGGACATTCTTAAGGCCAAAACTGCCTGAAGGAGCGTTCCAATGCTTTTGCGATGTATTAGAGAGTTTTCAATTACTGTCTTGGCTACAATGTTTGTCTTTGTGTTGGATCGAAAACCCCAATGGTTTGTCTGTTATATGCCAAAATATCCAAAAAAGTCAATAAAAAACTTAAAGTCAAAATCGGGAGGCTCGATTTTCACGGTAGATATATGGTCCAGTGGACTTTTTTGCTCAGTTCAATCCCAGGAATCAGAAACGCGAAGGGCTCATTAAGGTTTTTTTGCTTCCACACAAATCGCCCCACCCTACTGGTGACCCATAAATATGAATCCATTATGCATCTAGTAAGACTGATTAGACTTAAACTATCGTATGATATTGGTTGGAAGCACATGATTCCGTTTGATATCACGGACATAACCAGAAAGGCATTTAGACATTATTACGGGGGTCCAATGAACAAAATTTGATCTTTTGCAAATAAAATATACAAAAATTGTCTAAAAAATTCAATTAAGCAGGGGTATGCGCCGAGGTTTCTCTCTGTATACATTGGTGTTTGATATCAATATACCCTCAGCATGTATGTACACGGTGCGCCTGAACCAAATTAAAATGGAAGTTGCTTACACCTGGGAAGTTTTTGCGGATTCTGAAACTACAATTTTCATAGTTGAAAAAATCAAAAACCAAAAAATCTCCGGAGCGCTTTTAAAATAAATCGTGATCAAACTTCACACTTGCCGTTTCCAAGCAAAATCGTGAAGACCTAAAAATGTGAACTTTGATCGCGATTTATGAAAAAATCCCTCCAGCGATTTTTTCTTGTTTTTGGATTTTTCTCATCTATCCGTAAAAACTTTCCCGGTGTAAGCGGTTTCATTTAAGGTTATCTAAGGCGCACCGTGCATGACATTGTTTTATAATGCGTTCAGAGCATTGTCCCAATTTGAACTTCTATATCTCAAAAGTGGTAAAACCTACGAAAATATCATAAAAGTCAATCTTGCAGAGAATTTTCACCGCTACAACATTCTATCTAATCCCATTACGGCAGTGCTTGTAGTTTCCGAGCAAAATCGTGAATCCCAAATGCCTAAATTATTTAATCTACTCTAAAAATGTATTCAATCAGGTGGTACCTTTAATATGGGTCTATATCAAAGTGTGGACCTATATTGAAAATTTTTGGTGGAAAAGTTGATTAACTGCAGTGAACCTCAAATGTCAATTACAAATTAATTTTATCAAAACATGGACTTATGTTGACGACTTTTGGTGGAGAACTTTCGCGACCGCTGAGAACCTAAAGTGTCAAATTACTGCTAGTTCGGTTAAAATTTGTAGCTAAAATCCTCAAAATACCGAAAATCGGGAGGTACCGTTATATGGGTGCTATACCAAAACATGGACCTATTTTAACGATTTTTGGTGCAGAACTTTCGTGACCGCTGAGAACCTAAAGTGTCAAATTACTGCTAGTTCGGTTAAAATTTGTAGCTAAAATCCTCAAAATACCGAAAATCGGGAGGTATCGTTATATGGGGGCTATACCAAAACATGGACCTATGTTGACGATTTTTAGTGGAGAACTTTCGTGACCGCTGAGAACCTCAAATGTAAAATTACAGCTAGCTCGGTTAAAACTTGTAGCTAAAATCATCAAAATACCGAAAATCGGGAGGTACCGTTATATGGGGGCTATACCAAAACATGAACCTATGTTGACGAATTTTGGAGGAGAAGTTTCGTGACAGCTGAGAACCACAAATATCAAAATACAGCTAGTTCCGTTAAAAACTGTAGCTAAAATTCTCAAAATACCTAAAATCGGGAGGTACCGTTATATGGGGGCTATATCAGAACATGGACATATGCCCATAATTTTTGGAATATAAGTTTTTTGATCATTAGGAACCCTAAATGTCAAATTATAGCTAATTCGGTGTGAAAATGTAACTAAAAACGTCAAAATACTTGAAATCGGGAGGTACCGTTATATGGGGGCTATACCAAAACATAGAACTATGTTGACGATTTTTGGTGGAGGAGTTTCGTGACCACTGGGAACCTCAAATGTCAAATTAAAGCTAGTTCGCTTAAACAAAATACCTAAAATCGGGAGGTACCGTTATATGGGGGCTATATCAGAACATGGACCTATGCCCATAATTTTTTGGAATTTAAGTTTTTTGACCATTAGGAACCCTAAATGTCAAATTATAGCTAATTCGGTTTGAAAATTTAACTAAAAACGTCAAAATACTTGAAATCGGGCGGTACCTTTATATGGGGTTTTACCAAAACCTGGACCGATGTAGCCCATCGTCGAACTTGACCTGCCTGCAAACAAAAGACGCATCCTCCCAAAATTTCAGCGTCCTATCTAAATTTTTGTGGATACCACAGACGGACGGACGGAGAGACGGACGAGAATCCATAGATCGACTCACCCTGATCTATAGATCGACTTACCCTGATATTCTTTACAGGGTCGGAAATGATTATTTCAATGCGTTACAAACGGAAAAACAAACTTAATATACCCTTCATACTGTTGTGGAGGGTATAAAAATCATAAAAATTTCTACTTTGATCATGATTTATTTAAAAAGCGCTCCGGTGATTTTTTGTTTTTTTTTTAATTTTTCTCATCTATGAACATTGTAGTTTCAGAATCCGCAAAAACTTCCAAAGTCTTCGTTGCCCCAATTTGAACTCTTTTATCTCAAAAATGGTAAAACCTACGATGATATCATGAAAGTCAATCGTATAGAGACTTTTCATATCTACATTTCGATATCCATCCCATTTCGATAAGTCTAGCGGTTTCCAAGCAAAAAAAAACTTAAAAACCCCATAAAAATGTGAACTTTGATTGCGATTTGTTTAAAAAACGCTGGGACTTTTTTTTTCACCAATGAACATTGTAGTTTCAGAATCCGCAAAAACTTCCCAGGTGTAAGCACCTATTATTTAAAGTTGGTTCAGTTAAGTATGCTTTAACGTAATCCATTTCAGGCAATTTGGTGAGCACAATAATTCTTGAACGGATCAACCGAAATGTTCCATACTGTGCAGCTCATAATGTTCTGTGCAAACTTAGAACAAGTTCGAAGATCGGTCCACACCTTTGTATATCACCACCAACAATTTTCAAATTTGTTCGCAAAAATAGTGAGCACGATAACTCTCGAAGGGTGAAAGCCAGTTAGAACTGGATATAGTTCGAATATGGACCATTTCAAAAATTTTGGGAAAAATGCAGTTGGAGAACATTTCTCAGATAGATTTAAAAACTCGGGGATACTATTAGGATGGTGCAATTTTTTCGAATGCAATACCTGCTTGGTGTAGATTGTGTTAGTTGAGCGTGCCAGTAATTAAGCCCACTGTTTATGACAACTACCCCAATGATATGGGACCTATTGTTTATCGCCGAGTCCGAACAGTGTGTCTTAAGACACCATTTGTAGAGAAGTTGTACTTGACTGAAATACTCAGGAAATGTCGCCAACATTATTGAGGGGTATTATGCCGCCGTTGATGTTGCCTGGCAGGGGAATCGAACCCACGACCTACAGCATGCAAAGTGGATGGCATACCACCGCACCACGGGCATACCACGGCACCCGCTTTAGAAACTATTATAGGGAATATTTTAAAATTTCCAATCTTACCCTTAACATGCTACCATATTTTCTCATTGTGATTTATGTCTTACCTGAAATTAAAATAGAAATAACACTATTTAGTAATAATTCATAATTCTAATAATTAATATTATATTCAAAATATTTCAGAACACATTTGCTTCCACTATGCGTGAAATTGCTTCAAATTGACAATCGAAAAATTAATTAAAAAACAAGCATTAAGCACTAAACAAACCAACAAAGGCAAACAATACTAATTGACGTGTCTTTTGATTT
Organism: Musca autumnalis; assembly: GCF_047663935.1. NCBI lineage: Eukaryota > Metazoa > Arthropoda > Insecta > Diptera > Muscidae > Musca > Musca autumnalis. The sequence continues at coordinate 153,094,853 of NW_027412088.1, read as the reverse complement.
CTTTGACCACAGTCAAGGAAACACTGAACAAGGACAATAAGAACAGAGGATATCCCATTCAGCATATGTGAAGGTAACCCCAACTTTATTCTTTAACCACTGCTTTTGCCAATAATTTTCTTTTTGTTCATTCATCATTCGTTTCGTAACACATTACAGATGGCAGTCAGTTGTTGCAACAACAGTAGTTGCAGCTGCTGCAGTATCAAATTACTTCAACATTTAAAGAAAGAGAAAAACACAATATAACATTTTTGGGACAGTGAGGAGAATTACAACATATGTATTTGTCCTTGCTAAGAACGCTGGCATTTCTCAAGCTGCAGGTTTTTTTGTTTTCTTGTAGAAGAAAACTTTTTTAATGAATTCAATATCCAACATTGAAGTGTGGAAAGACAATTGACAAAATCAATGCTCAGTAAAAACAACCTTCAATTTTTCCGAGCAAATTTGAAACAAGAATAAAAAACAAATACTTTGTTCTAGAATTGCTTATTGTCATGTATGTATTAGATAGCAACAGAAGATGCAGATGAAAGAAACCAACACCAGAATGACAAAGTCAAGAAAAGTTCATGAGGTTTTAGTTGCAAGAAAAAAACTGAACAGATTTTTGTGGTAAATAAAAGAAAATGAAAAAAACCTCTTATGGAATTTCACGCATATTCTTTTGGGAACAAAAAGAAAGTAAAAATGTCCAGACTTTGACTTCATATCAATGGCTACTGAACCCTTTACATAGACTCTCACAAAAGGACAGATGCCCGGGTTCCTGACTACGTAGGTGATATGCTGTTACTATTTTAAAACGACCTCTTTCGGGTCTTAAACTACACTTTTCTGTAAATATTTGCAATTGTGTGTAGAAGATACCCGAAGGAGCGGACCGATATAGTCCAAATTCAAACCCGATTTATCAAGAAGAAATATTACGATGTGTAAAGTTTATATAAATTCGGTCGAACCATTCGAGGTTATCGGGTTATCGTACGCACCACTTTGGATACAAATGTTCAACTTTTGTGGGGGGATACCCGAAGAAGTGGGCCAATATGACCCATCATTGAACTTACTCTAGATTTTGAGACAATATTAAAAATGGTAGACAGACGGACGAACAGGGCTAAATTGACTTTAAATTGCAGGAAACAGATTTCGAATATCTAAGCAGATGAAAATAACTTTATATAGATAATTTTCTGCGTGCAAGTTTTTTACCCTTGAAATTCAAAAACACTATAAAAAATTTCACCTATGTTCTGTCCAAAATATGGCCCAATATTATCCTCTAACAACATGCAATACCACATTTAAGTAATTTCGGTTCAAAATTTGAAATACCTCGAAATACATAAAATTGGGCGTAAGATTAACACCTGAACAAATAATGGTTTCATTGGTTACAAGAAATGTTTTGTACCTGTTATAATGTTTTGTACCCCTATCGAAGTCTAAATACCAAATTTCAGTCCAAAATCGGAAGTACTGTTCTATGGGAGCTATATTAAGACGTAGACCTATATCGAAAGTTTTTACCCCCTTTTCGGTGCGATCTTAACCTTCAAACCTACAACCTTCAAAATACCGAAAATCGGGAGGTACCGTTTAATGGGGACTATAGAAAAACGTGGGCTTACATTGATAATTTCATCCAAATGCCATCCATTTCGGTTTAATAATGACGCTGAAACCTTCCAAATACCTAAAATCGGGAGGTACCTTTTTATGGGAGCTATATGAAAACGTGGACTTATACTGGTAATTATCTTCTGGAATATGTTATGCCCACCAAATCTCATTTGATAATGATGCTAAAACCTTCAAAATGCCGAAAATCGGAAGGGACCGTTCGACAAATTCTGGTGGTAAGTTTTATACCACCAAGCAAGACTAAACACAAAATTTCAGTCATTTCGGAGCTATTTTGAGACCACAACCTTCAAAATATTGAAAATCGAGTGATGCCGTCCTATGCGGTATATATGAAAACGTGGACGACGGGTGGGAAGTTTAATACCCCCAGCTAAAACTAAATGCCAAATTTCAGCCATTTCGGTTGAATATTGAGGCTACCATCTTCAAAATACCGAATATCGGAGGGTATCGTTCCTGCGGGGGCTACATGAAGACGTTGACCTACAACGACAAATTTCTGGTGGATGGTTGTATACTCTATCGAAGACTAAATACCAAATTACAGTCATTTCGGTGTGATTCTTAAGCAACAACCTTCAAAATATTGAAAAAATCAGGCGGTACAGTTCCATGGGGGCTATACCAAAACGTGGACCGATAAACGTGGATCAATACCAAACATCCTAGGAATAATAGAAACTTCTATATCAAACTATGAAGCTCTGTCTTAAATATTGCAAGATGTTTCGTGATTTCAACAGACAGACGGACATCTTTATTTCAATTTTAAATGTTATGCTGATCAATAAAATACATATCAGGAATATTGCCAATTATTTCATATTCCATTTCAGAAAAAAAGGATAATTTTTTTTCGCGCTACATCAACGATTTTTGATATGTAGGTTAAGAAAAAGATTCCCAGTACGAATCTGGTCGCGAGCCAATTTTTGGTTGATGCGGACAAAAGTTATGGCGCTTTTATTTCGCTTTTTAAGAAAGAAAATATTATAAAAACGCTAATTATTTGAATGAGCACAATTGTTACAAAAAAGTTCTCTCGAAGTGACTTCAGCGAGTAGATTGCATAATACCTGCAAAATATTACACAGAATTCGCGGAATGTACATAAAATTGATAAATTATTGAATATAAGTCAACTTTTTTCAAAATTAAGGCTCATTTAGTGGTCATAAAATTACATAAAAATTTGTTCTAGATCAAAACTTCACGGCGAATCAAATGAGACTACAATCATACAGACTGCTGTTATAGTTTCGATGTTACAGCCAAAATAAGCACATATTTTGGTCAAAAAAATTATTTTTTGTTTGAAAAAATATTTTTTCACATGCATTATGTAGTAGAAAAAATTGTAAAAATCTATAGGAATACTTCCTTCATTTTGCTTAAATCTCCCAATAAAATAGACGGATTTTGCTTTATTGACATTCATATTAAAGCTTTTCAATTAGGGAAGGTAATTGGGTTGATGAGGATGTATCTCAAAGCTTCTGAAATCGAAATAGAGGTCAAATAACCCATTTTAATTTATATGCATTTTAAAATACGTGTAAATCGCGTAATTATCAAAATCATTTTGTCCGCATGTGATTTTCATGTACAGCAAGACCATATCTATTAAGTTGTATATATTTTTCGAAATATAATTTGGACTCTAAGATGTAGCATCGGCTGCATCTTAGCATTAAAAAACCTATAAAATATCGCTAATTTGCGCAAAGTGCATACAATTTTTGTCCGCATCCGATTTCAATGTCAACCATGAAAATCTACATCGATATATATCTATTTGAAGGCGATCAATCAAGAACCGCGGATGTAGCATCACACACTATTTTTTGGGATAAAATGAATGTAGCTTCCCTATCAGTTAAGTTTTCAAATCTCTGTTTCCGCTAAAACGAAGATGCTGCACTAGTTTTTTCATTGCAGTGGAAACGATGCGCAGAAAACGCGATAAAATACGCGATATTTTCAAAAACAATTTTAGGTGATTTTTCTATTTTGGAATTTCTCGTAACTCGCGTTTTAGTAGATAGATTTTCACGAGGAATGATTTATTGGATCCGAAACGTAAAAAACTAAAATGTGCAATGGAGTACGAAGTATTCTAGAGACAATTGCAAATATTAGACCCGAAAAATATGATTTTTAGAAAAATGTTCACACAAAATTTCCGCATTTGGATGCAGATTTCTATGAAGCTGTGCAGACTACATTCACAATATACGTATCAAATAACTCAGAATCGCAAGTATTACAATTCTATATATGATTTTTTGAAAAACCTGTTTGCGGAATGACATTAGAAGAAAATTTCAAAAAACACTGTAAATCTGGCTTCAAAATGTCAGCATCATTTAATGGTAGAACCAGACGAAAGTTTGAAAAGTAATACATTAGTGAGATGATCCTTATTTAGTTTGCTTCTGCTTTTACTTTGACAGGAAACTCGAGAGAAGTGTGGTTTACTCACAAATCGAGATATAACAAAAAAAGACATGGTGGCTTCAACCCATTTTCACCAATTTTTTAACATAATTGTAGCCACAGCTTCCACGCAAATTATCTTTTAAGGCCAATATTTTTTGTCACGACCAAAAACATTTCATTTTATCCAAAAGTATTTAATTTGTATAATATACAATCACGAGTCGCGTTTTCTAAAAGGGTAAACCTTGGCTTCAGCTATGTTAAATTTTCAAAAATATTGGTGATATATGCTTCATAGGATCTCCGACGTATATTTCGATGTGTTAGAAACGGAATGACAAATATAATTATACGCTCCATACTATGGTGGAGGGTATAAAAAGTGTTCCATTTTCAAACAAGTAAAAAAGTATCAGTCGGCTTTGCCGACAGAGATATACCCTCAGCCTATGTAAATTGAAACTTTCATCTTCGGACAGATCGAATGTATTTAGGGTCTTTCCAGAATTTTGTGGCTCTTTTTGGACATTTGAACTGTGGATTAGGAATAAATTTCAAAAGTGTTGCGGAGGAGATACTTAAAGGAATGGACCAACATAGTCCATTATGGAAGTGGATCATAATTTTTTTTGATAGATATAGCGCCTTCTCGTCATTTCAGTAGAAACACAAAGGTCGAACTTCTAAGGCGGAGTACCCTATGGAGAGGACCTATATGGGGGGTTTTCCACCTTTCGGGCTGTTTTCTCAAGAAGTATGAACTTGCCCCTGAAAAAACTTTTACCGTCGTAATGGAGACACCGAATGCAAGTTGCGTCAACAATAATCAAAGTGATTCGAGAGCAAGCCTTAAAGTGAACTTATCCGAAATTTTGTGTGAGATGTAATCGAAGCAGTGGACAAATATAGTCCATATTCGAATCTGATCTATATCTGGTAGATACATATATTAGGATGTGAAAAGAATAGACCAAATCGGTCACTCCCTTCAAGTGTTATCGTTCGCACAATTTTTCCGTACATTTTTTAACTTTTGTGGGCGAGGTACCTGAAGGAGTGGACCACTATGGCTTATCTTCGAACTTAAACTAAGTTTGGGCAAAATATTACGAAGGCCATATTGAAACCACATCTAAGTGTTGCAGAAATTTCACGATATGCAAAGTATGGACCAAATCGGTTAGTCCCTTCATAAGTTATCGTGCTCATAAATTTTCCGAACATTTTCGAACTTTTGTGGGGGAGGCACCGGAAGGAGTGGACTGAAACGGCTTTTCTTTGAATTAAAGTAAGTTTGAACACAATATTACGAAGGCCATATTTTGGACCGAATCGGCAGATCGTTCTAGAGTTATCTTGCGCCCCAGCCACTACACACGGTATCTTAGGTGAGTTTTGTACCTTTCAGGCTATTTTCTCAGGAAGTATGGACTTGCCCCTGATGAAACTTGTACCGTCGTAGGGTGGACAGTAAATACAAATTGTTACAACAAAAATCAAAGTGATTCGAGAGGAGGTCCTAAATTGAACTTTTCCGAAATTTTGTGTGGGAGGTACCCGAAGGAGTGGACCGATTGAGTCCATATTAGGGTTGTACAATCTAGTTCATTTGAAAGATCTAGTTCAATAGCTCAGCTCTTTTAACTGAACTAGTTCAGTAATCTAGTTCATAGTTCACTATCCAGTTCAATCATTCGGATCAGAATCGTTCACGAGCTCTTAATCGTTCTCTTGATGAAAACACATACATACATACATACATCAAATAGAAACAAACATTAGAATAGTATAATTAAACTACAAAAATATTACATTTATATATTTTTATTCCATTCATAAAGAAAGATTGAGTTTAGAAAAAAACATCCTTCGAAAAAAATGTAATTACAATTTCATTTAAGTGGCTGGCAAAAATCTTACGTTGTGTGTTTGTAGAAATTATCACTGTATGTATGTTTCTTTTTATTTTTTCCTTTTTTCTATCCAAACAAGGCACATTGAATAGGTAATGGATTCGATATATTGGGATTCGATGTGTTTAAAATGCTCTTAAAATTTATTTTTATTACAATGGGGGATGACACTTCACATTGATGCAAAACATAAACAAAACTTATTACATTACGAAGGCGTCACTTAGCACAGAGGACGGCGTCACTTTATGTCAATGACATGCTGAACTAGATTGTGAATCGTTCGTTGATCGCTCTTTGTGGATCTTTCGGTCGGCGCTCAGTGAGCTATTGAACTATAATGAACTACATCGACTGATCTAGTTCATACGCTCTTTTTAATGAATCATTCAATTGAACTAGTTCGTTCATGAACTATACAACTCTAGTCCATATTAGAATCTCATCTAAGTCCGGTAGAAATTTCACGATGTGCAAAGTATGGACGGTTACTCCCTTCAAGAGTTATCGTGCGCACAAATTTTCCGAGCATTTTCGAACTTTTGTGTGGGAGGTACCGGAATCTTTGAACTTAAACTAAGTTTAGACAAAATATTACGAAAGCCAAACTTTGGACAGAATCGGTTTAGTGCGCTCCAGTCAGCCATACAGACAAACGGACGGGCGGACATGGCTAAATCAATCAAAACCATTATTTCGGTGAGGTATATTTTGCCCATATGAAAGTGTTTGGTAACATGGAGCGCCTTCGCCACGTTTTTGTTCAAAATGTCCTTATACCGACAACGTTAAAGTTTTTTCAAATATTAATTTTGGAATAAATATTAGCATATCTTGAGGTTATAATTTTGTTTTTTAAAATATTATTTTTGAGAATTTACAACATGTCCCCAGCAGCTTCGCCATCGATATTGAACATTCTCGAACGGACTCTTAAACTGTAATTTACCATACTTCTTCCTTTTTCTCTGAATATAAGACCGCGTGGACGGTGTTTTCTAAAAGAGAACTACACACAACAACATCATGACTAACTCCAAGGGTTATCGTCGGGGCAACAGAGACATGTTCTCTCGTCCCTTCCGCAAGCATGGTGTCATCCCATTGTCCACCTATATGCGTGTCTTCAAAATCGGCGATATTGTTGACATCAAGGGTCATGGCGCCGTCCAAAGGGTATGCCCTACAAGGCCTATCACGGTAAGACTGGCCGTATCTACAATGTCACCCCCCATGCCGTCGGTCTTATTGTAAACAAGCGTGTCCGCGGAAAGATCCTACCCAAGCGCACCAATGTCCGCATTGAACATGTCCACCACTCCAAGTGCCGTGAAGATTTCTTGCGTCGTGTCAAGGAAAACGAACGTTTGTTGAAGTAAGCCAAGGCCAAGGGTACCTGGGTTAGCTTGAAACGTCAACCTGAACAACCCAAGAAGGCTCACTTCGTTAAACAAATTGAGGAACCCATCCTTTTGGCTCCTATTCCTTATGAATTCATTGCTTAAGTTATGTTTGACATATCTTGAGAATGCAATAAAGAGGGAAGTTTGTTTAGTTTTTTTTACACCTGCTGCTGTAGTAGATGATCGTCAGAGATGCTTTTCTATGAAAATTATCTTGTAAAATTATTACCAAAATAAACAAGAAAAAACGTGAAAATGGAACACAATTCTACACCACAAAAAATATCAACATTATGCAAAAAAGGAACATGTTTTTTATTTATTGAATATAATTGTTTTTGATATCACAAAAAATGCCTAGCATAATTATTTTTCCCAATACCCTGAAAACACAAAACCGCGTGCGTCCGCTATCATACCTATGACACAACTGCCAACTTTTGGGAGATGATAGATCTTCATTAAACTCACAATTTTGCCTTTAACGGTTTTTTTCTAGCACTTGTATTTTGCGAGAAAATCTGCGCTGGCGTAGCCCCCCCCCATTGGGAAGGCGCCCCGTGTTACCATATATACCCTCGTTAGCATAAATGCTGAGGGTATAAAAATCAAGTTGCCGTGGAGTCCTCTATATCGTGACTGCTTGGGACGAATACGTTATGAAACTAAAACTATTTTCCATGATATTAATATTTTCATTTAAAAAAATTCCTTGTAGAGAGTTATAGAGAAATTCGTTTGACTTTTTGTTTTTTAAAATGAACATCGAATACTGCAAAATGTTCACACCCCCATTATTATAAGTCTTCTTTTGTTATAGTTTGGATTTACCGAACAGATTTATAGCGTTCCGGTTAACTTAAAATTAAAAGTGATCATTAAATTTTATGGAGGAACTTCTTGGCATTAACTTTTAACTTTAAAATTATATAGTAAAAGAACACATAAAATAATGACCCTTAGTGTTGTAGACTATGATTCTGCCAATCAGTGAATGCGCATTCATGACTTGTATGTAGAATTTAAGGGTTCGCTATTAATCTATCGAATTCTACTGTCCTATTTATTCTGCAACCAGTCTCATGATACTTTTAAGTAAAGAATAGGGATTTACTTGAAATCCTAATACAATAAAATATATAAATCCTTATAATGATCCTTTCCCTATAAGTAAAAGTTTTCCATAGTTTTTTAGTCATTCCTAAATCAATTTCCCCTACTTAGATTTATGGACCAAGAAATAAAGTTATTTATGACCAACCCTAAAAATCCACTTTGTAACTAAAGTGTTGCACTAAAAAAGTATGCTACAAATTTGCTACTTTATGCTTAACCAACATCTACTGTACAGCAAGCAGTACACACGCACAAGTTGCTGTATGTAAAGTTTTTCCTTTATTTTGTTGTTATTTTATGGAATTTTGCAATCATTACTTTTGCATCTAATAAAATATGTAAAGTTTTTGCTGGGAGACTGGCAAAAAAACTTTTCTTATGAAATAAATATATTTCTTGTAGTTTTTATTATCAATTGTGTGTGTGTATGTGTGGGTTGGTGTTCTCTCAATTTCGACGTTATAAATCAATTGGCCATAAGCCAATTTCTAACTAGTTTGTTTGTCTCTGTGATTTTTGTTGTGCTGCAGCAACAACTGCAGTCGCAATACTCATGGGCGATGGAGTGCAGGATGCCCCCCTCACTAACTTTGTCATGCAAAATCTTTAGCTTAAGGAGTTTATAGAACAACTGGGATTGCATTGTTTGTTTGTCTTACATTTTTTCTTTGCTAAACTAATGTTGTTGGGAACGGGTCATTGGCTGCCATGCAGTGAAATTTTTGTTGCATTTCTTACTTCAAATCATAGTCGTTCAATGCAAATGTTGGTTGATGATCTCAAGCTGGTATTGTGTGGAATGCACATACATACACGTGCAAAATGACACATATAGTTTTTCTTTTCTTTTTCTTTTAGAACTATAACACAGATGCAAACGACAATAATAAAAACAACAATAGTATCAGCAGCCCTGTCAAATGTAAGCAGCGCGTGTCTTTAATTTTGCCAATTTTTATGACATTGTTCGTTCGTTCGCTCGCTCAATTTTCTTGAAGCTTACGAGAAGCAGGGAATGAATTACTGGCACCCTTCACTAGTTTTTCCAAAGCCATATTGCCTGCATGATCCATGGCAGTATTATTGTTTTCTGGTTTTTTGTTGCTAGTTCCAAACAGTTCCAGTTTTCAGTTCCAAACCCCTGCTGTTGCCTGGCTGCCTGCGTTCGTTTCTATTTTCTTGTGTTCAGTTTTCTACTAACTGCTATTGACAGTTGGCATCAAAACTGTCATATAAATTGAATTTTTTCCTAAGCAGAGATTTTTTAACGCAAATGTTACATTGGTTTCAGGAAAAAAAATAAACCGAAAAACAACTCAAAAAAAAGATGGTAGATGTCAAAATCCTTGCAATGAAGTTTTCATTTTTTTCTTTTCTGATTTTGGCAGCACATGCTGATGTCACTGATGTTACTAACCCCCAGACATAAGCACGGGCGCACACATGCAACTGATTGTGACTTCATAAAGAAAAATAAACCAAAAAAAGAAAAAAAAATAAAAAATAAACAAAAAAAGCAAAACATAAAAATCTTGGAAAAGAAAAGAGTTTGCATGTGGATTTTCATTGAAAACCCGACAGGATTTATATGGAGCTTATTCAGGGAACCTTGATGTAACAAAATGTAAAAGCTTGGTTTTCCCAGAACAGATAAACTCAATATAGACGTCAATTTGTCTACATATCCACATTAAATTCCACCACATATCGCAGATATACCACTGTGAGTGTTTTTGACATTTTGATATCTCAGCTTCCCTTAAAGTCATCATCGTGTTGCCTCCATTTTCTCTCTATCGGTATCTGTATAATGTTTATTTGTCACAAACATTGATTTTTTTATGACGATTATTTCTTTAAGATGTTACCATTTGGCATGGCAAAATCTGCAGCAAATATGCGAATCAAAAGGAGAAGAACATCTACAACGTCAATACGCTGCAAGGGGCCACATCAGCAGTACAGGACAAGGACACTGCAATGATACACCAGCCATATGTGAGTAAGTAATATGAAATTGTAGCTGTTGGAAATTTTTGTCCTGGGGATGGTGATGTTTTTTTATGTTGTTATTGGTAACTGGCGAAGAAAGCGATTTGATTACCTTTTTGTTTGGTTAGCCATATTTCAAGTAGAACATTTGTGATTTTTACACCCTCCACCATAATATGGAGGGTATAATAAAATTTGTCATTCCGTTTGTAACATATCGAAATATTCATTCAAAGTATATATATTCTAGATCAGGGAAAAATTCTAAGTCGATATAACCATGTCCGTCTGTCTGTCCGTCCGTCCGTCTGTTAAAAATCAAGATACAGCTCACAATTCGACACCTCCAAATAATAGTATGCTAAGTCTAAAAAGTGAGTTTTACAGGAGAAGCTCTTAAAGTGTCGAAATTTTTTTGAACTTCAGTACTATGCTAAGTCAATATTTGTTTATAACTTCTGTTCGGATTGACCGATCATTACCAAAATTTGACAGAATTTAAGTTAAAGGACGTTCGACACCTCCAAGTAATAGTTTCCTAATTCTGAACAGTGAGTTTTGCAGGACAAGCTCTAAAAGTTTGGAAATTTCTTTGACCTTCAGTACTATGCTAAGTAAATATTTTTTTATAACTTCTGTTCGGATTGTCCGATTACTACCAAAATTTGACAGAATTTAAGTTAAAGGACGTTAAATATAAAAATGTAAAGAACTTGAAAACATGCTAAGTCGACTTAGCATACTATTGTTTGGAGGCGTCGAATTTATAAGATAGAGCTTTGTAATTTGGTATAGAAGTTTCTATTACTCCTAGGATGTTTGGTATTGCAAATGGGCTATATCGGTTCACGTTTTGATATAGCCCCCATAAAACGGTGCCATCCGATATTTGATATTTTGAAGATTTTAGTTTCATTATCACACCGAAATGGCTGAAATTTGGTACTAAGTTTTCGTTGGGGGTATAAAACTTTCCCCCAGAAATTTGTCGGTATAGGTCCACGCCTTCATATAGACCCCATAGAACGGTACCTCCCGATTTGCGGTATTTTCAAGGTTGTGGCCTCAATATTCCTCCGAAATGGCTGAAATTTGGTATTAAGTCTTCATGTGGGGTATAAAACTTTCAATATGAAATTTGTCGGTTTAGGTCAACGCCTTCATATAGCCCCCATAGAACGGTACCTCCCGATTTGCGGTATTTTGAAGGTTGTGGCCTCAATATTCCTCCGAAATGGCTGAAATTTGGTATTAAGTCTTCATGTGGAGTATAAAACTTTCAATATGAAATTTGTCAGTTTAGGTCAATGCCTTCATATTGCGGTATTCTCAAGGTTGTGGCCACAATATTCCACCGCAATAGCTGAAATTTGGTATTTAGTCTTCGTTGGGGGTATTCAACTTTCCCCTCTTAATATTTCGGCATAGGTCCACGCCTTGATATTGCCCCCATAGAAGTGTACCTCACGAGTTTCGGTATTTTGAAGGTTGTGGCTTCAATATAATACCGAAATGGCTACACTTTTCTACTAAATCTTCATTGGGGGTATTCAACTTTCCCCTCTAAATTTGTCAATATAGTCCACGCCTTCATATGGCCTCAATGGCTGAAATTTGGTATTTAGTCTTCGCAACGCTTTCCACCTGAATTTTGTTGGTATTGGTTTACGCCTTTATATTGCTCCCATAGAACTATACCTCCCGATTTTTGGTATTTTAAAGGTTTTGGCTTCAATATTCCACCGAAATGACTGAAATTTGTTCGGACAGGTCCACGCCTTCGTATAGCGCCCATAGAACGGTATCTCCCGAATTTCGGTATTTTGAAAGTAAGCCACATTGTTGTACCGAAATTGCTGGAATTTGGTTTTTAGTCTTCTTCATTAACGAAAGGTAACTAATTGTTCAGTTTAACTTCAGTGCAACTCGTTGTGGAGGGTATAACAAGTTCGGCCGGGCCGAGCTTAACGCCGTTCTTACTTCTTTTATTATGGCATGTTACTACATTTTTCGAAATCACTATAAAAATAAGCGCCAGTTCTATCGAACTCGAAATCGATAACCCAAAAACGACCAAAATGTTTGCCCAATTGGAGAATACATTGCAGAAGATCTCCTCTTTCAAACGCTTTCCGCATTCCGATATTCGGTCAGGTTATGAAAATATGACCAGATTAATTAAACCAAAATCGTACAAGTAAGGCTCTATAAAAATGCAACTTTTCGAAACAAATTTTCAAATTTTTGAGGATTTTTTTCATTCAAAAGCAATTCCTCTCACTAAAATATACCGGCTACTACAGAAGTTATGGCCTCTACAAAATACCTTTCCGAAAATGTATTTATACCCTACACCACTATGTGGGGAGGGTATTATAAGTTGGTTTTGGCCAAAAAGTTTGTAACGCATCGAAATAATGGTCGTAGACCCATACTTATATATATATCAAAATGAATGTCTCGACGAGCTGAGTCGATCTGGCTATGTGTGTCCGTCCGTCTGTCCGTCTGTCCATCTAAACCTTGTAATCACGCTACAGGCCGCAATTTTGATCGGATCGTCACGAAATTTTGGATGTTGATGGGGGTCCCGGAGGGGAAGAAGCCTATTGATTTTGGTGATGGTCGGATAATATTTAGGGGTCGGAAAGGGCAAAAAACTTAGGTGGATAAAAAGTCAACGTTTTTTTCCAAAGCCAATATCTCAGCTTCTATATGGGGTATACCAAAAGCAAGACCTGACAATGAAAGCAGAAAATATCACCTTTCTAATGGTGTAAAGTAGGTGCTCGTAGGTGATCAAACAACGAAGATATCGCAATAGTAGCAAATAAAACCCCAATTTTAATTTTTGCGATTTTAATTATATTGACAAATATCACAGCTTTGGTTGAAAATTTGCCAAAAGCAAAGCCTGACTATGAAAGTAGAAGATCCCGTCTTTACAATGATGCAAACTAGGTCGGCGTAGGTAACCAAACAACGGAGATATCGCAATGGTCGGTAATACATCCCATTTTTCTATTTTTTGCAAATCACGCTACAGGTCGCAATATTGATCGGATCGTCACGAAAATTTCAGGGTTAATGGGGGTCTCACAGATGAAAAAGCATATTGATTTTGGTGATGGTCGGATAATATTTAGGGGTCGGAATGGGCAAACACTTATTTGGAGAAAAGTCAACATTTTATTTCATAGCCAATATCTCTGTTTCTTTAAGAGGTATATCAAAAGCAAAACCTGAAAAGGAAAGTAGAAAATATCACCTTTACAACGGTGTAAATTAGGTTGTCATAGGTGGTCAAATAGCAGAGATATGGCAATAGTCGATAATGCATCCCATTTCCGATTTTTTTGTAATCACGCCACAGGTCGCAATTTTGATCGGATCGTCAAGAAAGTTTAGGGGTTAATGGGAGTCCCACAGAGGAAGAAGCCTACTGATTTTAATGATGGTCGGATAATATTCAAGGGTCGGAATGGGCAAAAACTTATTTGGAGAAAAGGTATACGTTTTATTTCAAAGCCAATATCTCTGTTTCTTTAAGAGGTATATCAAAAGGTTGTCGTAGCTGCTCAAACAACAGAGATATCGCAATAGTCGGTAATGCATCCCATTTTCCGATTTGTTTGTAATCACGCTACAGGTCGCAATTTTAATCGGATCGTCACGAATTTTTTGGGAGTTAATGCGGGTCCCACATAGGAAGAAGCCTATTGATTTTGGTGCTAGCCGGATGATATTCAGGGGTCGGAATGGGGAAAAACTCATTTGGAGACAAATTCAAAGTTTTATTCTTTGTGAATATATTGGCTTCTAGTAGGGGTATTCCAACGACAAAGCCTGTCAATGGAAGAAGAAAATAATACCTTTACATTGAGGTAAAGCAGGTTGGCGAAGGTGGTCAAACAAGGGAGATACCACATTAGTCGGTAATGCATCCAATTCTTCCATTTTTTTGCAATCAAGCTACAGGTCGTAATTTTGATCGGATGGTCACGAAATTTTGGTTGCTTATGGGGGTCCCAGAGACAAAGAGGCATATTATTTTTGGTGTTAGTCGGTTTATATTCCCTAAAAGAAATGTTTACCAGTGAAAAGCTTATGCACAGGGGTAGTGGTGTAGGGTATCACATGGTCGGCCCCGTCCCGACTATAGCCTATGCTCACTTGTTTTTTTTTAAATTTTGACGCCTGTCTTCATTTAGTCATATCCCCAAGACATGTTGATCTAAAATAAAGTGCGTAGTATCTATTTAAAGCTGAGATGTTCTTCTCTCAAAAGAGTAACCTTGTCTAAAAACCGGCCAAGACAAAAGAATTGCCTCATAGGCCAAAAATACCTAAATTTATACCATTTATCGACATTTTTCGAAAAGTTTGCTCTTTCTCAAGGCCAAAACTGCCTAAAGGAGAGTTCCAATGCTTTTGCGATGTATTAGAGAGTTCTTAATTGCTGTCTTGGCTAAAATGGTTGCCTTGTGCTCGATCGAAAATCTCAATGGTTTGGCTGTTATATGCCACAATGGCCAAAAAAACGTGCATAAAAAAACTTAAAGTCAAAATCGGGTGGCTCGATTTTCACCGTAGACCTATGCTCCAGTAGAATTTTTTGCTCAGTTCAATCCCAGGAATCAGAAATGCCATTAAGGTTTTTTCCTTCCATACAAATCGCCCCGGCCTAGTGTGCATACTAACAGCTACAAATGCTCCTTAGCACACATCAATATCAACATCGTTTGAAATGAAAGCATGGCAATTTGTTTAAAAGGTGTTAGATTTGTAGCACTATCACCGGCTCGCCAAACACTAACATTACACACATATACACAAGCTAGCATATTCACATCTAGACTGGAAAGAAAAAACTATTTCCCTTGTAGCTGAACTAGGCAAAGAGGAAGTAAAGAGACGCACGAACCAACAAAAAAAAAAAAATCAATTTGTAACGACATTGTAGGCCATACATCAGTGTATTGGTGTTATGCGTTCGTTCATCGTGTAGCAAACACTTCTATGTATTGATTTTTTATGGCCTGCTCCATTGATGAGTCATTGAACAAAATGTTACTACCTTTACCTTGCTTTCTTTCCTTCATGCATGTTGTAAAGTCATGTTTTGTGTGTGCTTGTAGTTGTTGTTGCTGTTTTATTAGTGCCTTCGGTAACTAAATCGTCATATATTAAAGGCTTCGCCTGAAAGTGCCAATACTTCCTTGTTTGGGTTTTTTTGTGAAGTTCCTCTGTGTGGCAGATATTGGAAAATTCATCGATACAAAGCTTGCATCCGAAAAAAATTTAAGCTGTACAGTGCTTAACAAAGGATTTATTAGGTAAAATCGTAATACGATTTTTTAAGGTCCAGGGGCTGGATTCCTGTTCTATGAAAATTTGAAATAATAAATATTTCCTTTATAATTTTTCTCATTTGGCAGTTTTCTCCTTTATAAAAGTTTTCATTTCACATTTTCATAGAAACAAAATTGAGCCTCAGATGTTGTAAAGCGAAAATAGCAAAAATACTCCACGATAAAGTTTTGAAAAAATCTAAATCAAATGACGAACTCAACGGCTATTGGTCTAACGACGCACTTTGGTCTCAAATCCCATTTTCCTGGCCAAAATTATCTCTATGTAATTTGTGCATTGACATTTCTTATTATTTATAAATAATAATTGCCACAAAAATATTGGTTCAAAATTATTTTCAGCCAAATTTCAAAAAACATTGCAACGAACCGCAACTTGAAAACATTTTTTTTTATTATATTATACACATCAAACTAATTTTGATTTATTTTAAACACCCAAAATTATTTCGATCCTAAATAATTTTTGAAATTAAAGAAAAAATTTACCCCCTGTTTTTGTAACTTATTTTTGTTCGTTCGTCTATATTCGTAATAATTTAGGCATCCATAGCTCAGCCCACAGATGACGTACAGACTTAATTTTTCGTAGATGAGTTCAATATAGAGTTATGAATTCCTCATTTAAAAATCAGCACTCTCCATTTTCGCTAAGGCGAGCAAATCGATCTACAAAATTTGACAATTCGTGTGAGAAGAACACAAATTTTTACAAAAACAGGGGGTTAAAATTATTTAAGGGTTTTCCAGAAATGTATTAATAACTTCGTTTTTATACCCTCAGCATTTATGCTAATGAGGCATGGTAGAACAAATATAAGGTAAAGTAAATACTACAACAAATACAACTCAACAACAACTACATAGAAATTTGTTTTTGTTTGTAATGTTACTGTCAAAGGTATATGTAAACAAAACAACGAAATGTCTATAAATTATTTGAATTTAAAAAACTTATAATTTTTCACATTTTATTGAATATTTTGGAAAACATGAATGAAAATTCGTTACATATTCAATTTGAAAGTTTCCACATCATTCCACTAAATGCATAATAGAAGTAATCGTAGAAAGTAATATTCTTGCAAAAATGTTTGGGGCCGCTGGAAATTCATTGAAAAAGAAGAAGTTGGTTCAATCTTTTGGCTTTCGAAGAAACACATGTTTACCTCACATATTAACAAACGTTGTACCGCCTCTATAAGCGTTGCCCAGCAAAATGTTCGATGCCAAAGATGTCATTCAATCATGGGTGCAAGTGAGCTGGCATGTCATCTTTTTAGCATCTTCATCGATGAATTTTATATGAGCATGGACCCCAAAAGATGCTTTTCATTTTTGGATCCAAAGCATGTCATTTACACCAATGCTTTGACATGTCATTTTCACCAATGCTTTGGCATGTCATTTCAACCATTGCTTTGGCATGTCATTTTCACCAACCCTTTGCAATGACATTATCATTACGACGAGAGTTTTGACAACGTTGGTTGTGATATCGTGTCTCCGACAACATCAAGCCTATTGTAAATAATTAATCTTATATATTTAGAAAAAATTGTATAAATAAAAACACAAAATTCATCTCTTGGATCGATGGAATGGGTTCAAATGCTGATGAAAAGATCGGATCTTTCACGACTTCCTTTGCATGGGTTAAAATGCTAATGAAAAGATCGGATTTTTCACGACTTCCATTGCATTGGTTCAAATGCTAATGAAAAGATCGGATCTTTCACGACTTCGTTTGAACCAAAGCAAAAGATGTCATGAAATCACGTCATCGCATGGAACCGCTTCCTTCAAATTTTGCTGGGTGGTTTATTGTGCGGCTCGTCGTTCGGACTTGGAGGAGGTTGCATATCATTGATATGAAGAAGTCTTTCTGGGAAATAGTTTTTTTCGGAATGATATATTTTTTCCTCAAAAAATATATATCCCTATTGTACATCGAATTAGAAATACATATATAAAATGTCGTATGGAATTTAACACTAACGTAACAACCCAGTTCAGTCAGCTGTGTATTGCTGTTACCTTTTATTGTTTTACCATGCTAACGAGGGTGTATACACTTTCCTTTGACACCGTGTGTAGTGGTTGGAGCGCAAGATAACTCTCGGACGGATCAACCGATTTGGTCCAAAATTTGGATTTCGTAATATTTTGTGCAAACTTAGTTTAAGTTCGAAGATAAGCCATATCGGTCCACTCCTTCAGGTACCTCCCCCCAGAAGTTCAAAAATGTTCGAAAAATTGTTCGCACGATAACTCTTGAAGGGAGTGACCGATTTGGTCCATACTTTACACATCCTAATATATCTACCAGATATAGGTCAGGTTCGAATATGAGCTATGTTTGTCCACTCTTTCGGGTACATATCACACAAAATTACGGATAAGTTCACTTTAAGACCTGCTCTCGAATCACTTTGATTTTTTTTTAACAAACTTCGCTGCCTCGATTACGACGGTAAAAGTTTTTTCAGGGGCAAGTCCATACTTCTTGAAAGGTGTAAAAAAACCTATGGCACCATATGTACTGGCTGGAGAGCAGCACGATAACTCTCGAACTAACCGATTTGGTCCAAAATTTGGCCTTCCTCATATTTTGTCATACTTTCAGTTCGAAGATAGGCAATACCGGTCCACAACTGCCGGTATTTCCCCCGAATATGAAAAAAATATATCACATAAATAGTATGCACGATATATCTTGAACAGATGTGGTCCAAACATTGGATATTCTAATATTTGGTCCAAATTTAGTTTAACTTCTAAAATGGAGGTTCCTTAGGGTACCTCCTCCACAAAAGATCAACATTTGTGTCTAAGTGCATTTTAAGGTCTGTTCGAAGATCCTTTGGAAATGTATACCGATGCTGTTCGTTGTTGTTCTGCTTACAGCGGTATTATGTTTTCCGCGGACAAGTCCATGCTACGATGACCCACTGAAATGACTAGTGGGAGCGATATCAATCGAAAAGATATGACTCCCAAGTAAGATCCACTTCCATAATGGACTATGTCGGTCCATTCCTTTAAGTACCTCCTCCTGCAACACTTTTGAACTTGAATCCTAATCCATATTTTCGTCGGCAAGTTCAAATGTCCAAAAAAGGCCACAAAGTAATGAAAAGACCACAAATACATACATTCGATCCGACTAAGATGAAAGTTTCAATTCACATTGGCTGAGGGTAATTTCTGTCGGCAAAGCCGACTGATACTTTTTTACTTGTTATACCGAATTTTTCTTCCGAACTTTTTGGAAAATGAAACTACTAACTTTTAACTATATTTTCCATATTTGAGTTTTATTCTTTATACCCTGCACCATAAATAATATGGAGGGTATAATTAAATTCGTCATTTGGCATAAAATTCTAAGTCGATATAATCATGTCCGTCCGTCTGTTGAAATCAAGATCCAGGTTGCAATTTTTAAGATAGAGCTTTGTAATTTGGTATAGAAAATGGGCTACATCGGTCCACGTTTTGATAGAACGATACCTCCAGATTTTCGACATTTTGAGGGTTTTAGCCCCATTATCACACCGAAATGTGAAGTTCCTCTGTGTGGCAGATATTGGAAAATTCATCGATACAAAGCTTGCATCCGAAAAAAATTTAAGCTGTACAGTGCTTAACAAAGGATTTATTAGGTAAAATCGTAATACGATTTTTTAAGGTCCAGGGGCTGGATTCCTGTTCTATGAAAATTTGAAATAATAAATATTTCCTTTATAATTTTTCTCATTTGGCAGTTTTCTCCTTTATAAAAGTTTTCATTTCACATTTTCATAGAAACAAAATTGAGCCTCAGATGTTGTAAAGCGAAAATAGCAAAAATACTCCACGATAAAGTTTTGAAAAAATCTAAATCAAATGACGAACTCAACGGCTATTGGTCTAACGACGCACTTTGGTCTCAAATCCCATTTTCCTGGCCAAAATTATCTCTATGTAATTTGTGCATTGACATTTCTTATTATTTATAAATAATAATTGCCACAAAAATATTGGTTCAAAATTATTTTCAGCCAAATTTCAAAAAACATTGCAACGAACCGCAACTTGAAAACATTTTTTTTTATTATATTATACACATCAAACTAATTTTGATTTATTTTAAACACCCAAAATTATTTCGATCCTAAACAATTTTTGAAATTAAAGAAAAAATTTACCCCCTGTTTTTGTAACTTATTTTTGTTCGTTCGTCTATATTCGTAATAATTTAGGCATCCATAGCTCAGCCCACAGATGACGTACAGACTTAATTTTTCGTAGATGAGTTCAATATAGAGTTATGAATTCCTCATTTAAAAATCAGCACTCTCCATTTTCGCTAAGGCGAGCAAATCGATCTACAAAATTTGACAATTCGTGTGAGAAGAACACAAATTTTTACAAAAACAGGGGGTTAAAATTATTTAAGGGTTTTCCAGAAATGTATTAATAACTTCGTTTTTATACCCTCAGCATTTATGCTAATGAGGCATGGTAGAACAAATATAAGGTAAAGTAAATACTACAACAAATACAACTCAACAACAACTACATAGAAATTTGTTTTTGTTTGTAATGTTACTGTCAAAGGTATATGTAAACAAAACAACGAAATGTCTATAAATTATTTGAATTTAAAAAACTTATAATTTTTCACATTTTATTGAATATTTTGGAAAACATGAATGAAAATTCGTTACATATTCAATTTGAAAGTTTCCACATCATTCCACTAAATGCATAATAGAAGTAATCGTAGAAAGTAATATTCTTGCAAAAATGTTTGGGGCCGCTGGAAATTCATTGAAAAAGAAGAAGTTGGTTCAATCTTTTGGCTTTCGAAGAAACACATGTTTACCTCACATATTAACAAACGTTGTACCGCCTCTATAAGCGTTGCCCAGCAAAATGTTCGATGCCAAAGATGTCATTCAATCATGGGTGCAAGTGAGCTGGCATGTCATCTTTTTAGCATCTTCATCGATGAATTTTATATGAGCATGGACCCCAAAAGATGCTTTTCATTTTTGGATCCAAAGCATGTCATTTACACCAATGCTTTGACATGTCATTTTCACCAATGCTTTGGCATGTCATTTCAACCATTGCTTTGGCATGTCATTTTCACCAACCCTTTGCAATGACATTATCATTACGACGAGAGTTTTGACAACGTTGGTTGTGATATCGTGTCTCCGACAACATCAAGCCTATTGTAAATAATTAATCTTATATATTTAGAAAAAATTGTATAAATAAAAACACAAAATTCATCTCTTGGATCGATGGAATGGGTTCAAATGCTGATGAAAAGATCGGATCTTTCACGACTTCCTTTGCATGGGTTAAAATGCTAATGAAAAGATCGGATTTTTCACGACTTCCATTGCATTGGTTCAAATGCTAATGAAAAGATCGGATCTTTCACGACTTCGTTTGAACCAAAGCAAAAGATGTCATGAAATCACGTCATCGCATGGAACCGCTTCCTTCAAATTTTGCTGGGTGGTTTATTGTGCGGCTCGTCGTTCGGACTTGGAGGAGGTTGCATATCATTGATATGAAGAAGTCTTTCTGGGAAATAGTTTTTTTCGGAATGATATATTTTTTCCTCAAAAAATATATATCCCTATTGTACATCGAATTAGAAATACATATATAAAATGTCGTATGGAATTTAACACTAACGTAACAACCCAGTTCAGTCAGCTGTGTATTGCTGTTACCTTTTATTGTTTTACCATGCTAACGAGGGTGTATACACTTTCCTTTGACACCGTGTGTAGTGGTTGGAGCGCAAGATAACTCTCGGACGGATCAACCGATTTGGTCCAAAATTTGGATTTCGTAATATTTTGTGCAAACTTAGTTTAAGTTCGAAGATAAGCCATATCGGTCCACTCCTTCAGGTACCTCCCCCCAGAAGTTCAAAAATGTTCGAAAAATTGTTCGCACGATAACTCTTGAAGGGAGTGACCGATTTGGTCCATACTTTACACATCCTAATATATCTACCAGATATAGGTCAGGTTCGAATATGAGCTATGTTTGTCCACTCTTTCGGGTACATATCACACAAAATTACGGATAAGTTCACTTTAAGACCTGCTCTCGAATCACTTTGATTTTTTTTTAACAAACTTCGCTGCCTCGATTACGACGGTAAAAGTTTTTTCAGGGGCAAGTCCATACTTCTTGAAAGGTGTAAAAAAACCTATGGCACCATATGTACTGGCTGGAGAGCAGCACGATAACTCTCGAACTAACCGATTTGGTCCAAAATTTGGCCTTCCTCATATTTTGTCATACTTTCAGTTCGAAGATAGGCAATACCGGTCCACAACTGCCGGTATTTCCCCCGAATATGAAAAAAATATATCACATAAATAGTATGCACGATATATCTTGAACAGATGTGGTCCAAACATTGGATATTCTAATATTTGGTCCAAATTTAGTTTAACTTCTAAAATGGAGGTTCCTTAGGGTACCTCCTCCACAAAAGATCAACATTTGTGTCTAAGTGCATTTTAAGGTCTGTTCGAAGATCCTTTGGAAATGTATACCGATGCTGTTCGTTGTTGTTCTGCTTACAGCGGTATTATGTTTTCCGCGGACAAGTCCATGCTACGATGACCCACTGAAATGACTAGTGGGAGCGATATCAATCGAAAAGATATGACTCCCAAGTAAGATCCACTTCCATAATGGACTATGTCGGTCCATTCCTTTAAGTACCTCCTCCTGCAACACTTTTGAACTTGAATCCTAATCCATATTTTCGCAGGCAAGTTCAAATGTCCAAAAAAGGCCACAAAGTGAAACAACTTACTTTTAACTATATTTTTCATATTTGAGTTTTATTCTTTATACCCTCCACCATAAATAATATGGAGGTTATAATTAAATTTGGCATTCCGTTTGTAACATATCGAAATATTCGTCGGAGACCCAATAAAGTACATATATTCTTGATTAGCGTAAAATTCTAAGTCGATATAATCATGTCCGTCCGTCTGTTGAAATCAAGATACAGCTTTGCAATTTTTCAGATAGAGCTTTGTAATTTGGTATAGAAGATTCTATTACTCCTGCGGTGTTTGGTATTGAAAATGGGCTACATCGGTCCACGTTTTGATAGAACGATGCCTCCAGATTTTCGATATTTTGAAGGTTTTAGCCCCATTATCACACCGAAATGACTAAATATGGTATTTAGTCCTCGTTGGGGGTACAAAATTATCCACCTTAAATTTGTCGGTACAACACTTTCCACCTGAAATTTGTTGGCAAAGACCCCATAAAATGGTACCTCCCGATTTTTGAAGGTTGTGCGCTCAATATAACATCGAAATGACTGAAATTTGGTATTTAGTCTTCGTACCTTAAATTTGTCGGTATAGGTCCACGCCTTCAGAAAGTCCAGAATTTCAGATTTTCGGTATTTGAAGGTTTTGAAGGTTTTAGTCCCATTATCACACCGAAATGACTGACATTTGGTAATTAGTCTTCGTTGAGGGTATAAAACTTTCCACCTGAAATTTATAGGTCCACGCTTTCATATAGCCCAGTACCTGCCGATTTTCTCTATTATGAAGGTTGTGGCCTCAATATCCCACCGAAATTACTGAAATTTGATATTTAGTCATTGTTGAGGGTAGAAGAAAAAAACTGTCCACATGAACTCTCCACCTTTAAAGTTTTTTTTTGAAGATTTTAGTTTTTCTACTGAATTGGTCGTTAATAGGATTTTTATGTTCCAGAAAATAGAACACTCACTCCCAAACAAACTGTCCATATATATCCAGGTTTTATGTATTTCGGATACAGAAGCTCATTTCTTTTGGAAACGTTGGAAAACCCACAACATGATGACTGTTTAATGGGAGTATTTATTACCAGTTAAAATATTCTGCTCCTTTCCTTTCATACACGAAAGGAAACTAGTTGTTTCTATTTACTTTAATACACTTCGTGGTGGAGGGTATAAAAAGGGCGGCCCTGCCGAACTTAATGCCGTTCTTACGTGTTTTAACTTAACCTTAATCCCTGCGGAAGATTTAAGAAACAAATTTAAATTTTTTACTTTATCGTGCTTATAGGGCATGAAGTGGAACTCGAATGACCGAAACATAAGAACAAATTGACAGCGGGATTCCTTTACAGTTAGAAAAATACTAATATTAATATAAATATGTATGTTCAATTTGTGTATTTGTTATTCTATAGAGTAAATGACTACAACTGGTACCACTATCGCAGGGATTGGGTTAATCAAAAATCAAAACTTTTATAAAGAATAAATTATCCAAAAGCCTTTAGAAATCGCTGTCGGTGTGGGAACTTTTTTGACCGAATAGATCTTAGAAACACGTTTCGGCATCAGGTTATATGGTTTTAGTCCTACTGTATGGTGCAAAGGATTTATTCATGGAAAACATTTGAACTTCATAGCATTTAAGGTAATAATTGTAATACCAGATTATGGGTCTGAGAATACCAAAAATTTATTTTTAAGGTCCAGATGTTTTAAAGCGGAAATATAGGAGAAATATCCCACGATGATAGTAGTTCTGACTATGAAAAATCCAAAAAGCCTACCAGGCCTTATCTGTGTTCCGAATTGGCTAGTGGGGAACCGAGTCATTCATTTAAAAACTGCAGGCTTTCACTCTTTTTCGGCACTCATAGTTTTTCACTGTTAAGTGTCTCACATATTCTCAATGGAAATACATATGTGTATGCGTGTTTTTACACACATCTTTTTATGGCCAAAAAAATAAATTTCGTCTGGTTTTTTCTTGTTCGTTCTTTGCCAATCCCAGAACTTTCCATCTTGTGCAACACTTGCAAGTGTAAATTTGTTTGCCTTCAGGCTTTATTTCTTGCTGATACTTTCAAGTAATAGCAGCCACAGCGATGACGAGGACACACTCAGTCTGTCTAACTAGACTAGCTACACATAGTTCCCACTTAAATGTATTCCCTGTGCAACATTGAAATACTCGGTTCCATATAGTTTAGTCTTACTCATACCTCTAGCAATTCACACACTTTATGGTGGAGGGGAGGCTAAGTAGTAGTCTCGGAGTCGATGCTGATGACGTTGTTGTTGTTGATGAAGTTGTCTGTTTGAATTTACCAAAGTGGGCAGCGAAATGTTAACATGGTTCATATAACTGCCAAGTAAAGTTCACTTCAGCTTTTTTTCTTCAACATCTTTTGCTTAGTTCTTGTTACGACTAGAGGCATTTGTTGCCTTCTTACTCTCGGTTGTATAGCATCAGCCATGGTTGTTGATGTTGTTGTTGTTGTTGCTATTTTTGTTAACAACATTGGCCAACATTTTCGAAATGTTGTTCATTGCCACTTGGGTCGATTTTATTGCTAAAAGTGTAGAGTTGTCAAGTGTTTATTTGCTTTGATGTTGTTCTTTTTTTCTTTTTGTTTATTATTTGTTTATGATGGTGTTGGCGGTGGAACATTCCCAAGAGCAGTAAACACCGCTCACACAAATTTACGCACATTTAAGTTGTTAGTATTACAACTAGCCCTATACGTTCTTTGAACCCCAAACTGACTGTCGCTGCCAACACTCTTTGGGGAGTGTGAGCTTTTAAATCAAAGTTTGCTAATATCGCCTTAGGATGTGTTGTCTACCAAACCCTCACAAACTCTCTGGTCTCCTGTCCTTTTGCTTTCCTCACCCAGCTTGCAAATGGCAAATGATGGCTTGACGCCTGCCTAGGTGACTGGCTGGCTGGCTGACTAGCTTAGTTGGTAGACAAGTACGAGTGTCCTTCGGGGTGTTGCGACTGTTTTTAGATGGAAAGAATATTGCATTTGACGCCGTCTGAATTTAAGAAATAAAAGTAAAATTTAATTTATATAAATTGAAAAGGGGAAAGCTTGCTTAAAGGCATCTTTTAATGTAGCAGCAATACCAATGCCGAGCGAAAGGGAAAGGAAAATAGAGAACACTGAAAGATTTAAACATAGATTTAAGTTTTTTGAAATTGTATTAGAGTTTTATTAAATTTAATTTTTATGTATGTTTTTTAAGGTTAGGTTATTTATTTGAATGAGTATTGAAAAAAAAAAAAAAAACAATTATAAGATACCGTCTGATTTATAAATGTGGGTTTTGAATAATATTGATACAAGATTACGTTGAGTATGATCGTAGGTTGCTATGTAGAAAGATTTCCAGATTTAAATAAGTGTTTTAAGGGATGGTAGATATCTATTGGCGGTTTTGTGAGTGTTAAAATCAAAAAGTGCAAGTCTTATTTATATATATTTATTTCCGCATGATTTGCCACGAAAGTACGAAACCACTTATAGATAAATTTTTTTTAGCCGACATACTCAGATTTGACCAGAATTTGCCTGACCGGAGAATAGAACCCACGACCTTCTATGTGCAAGGCGGACGTCCTAACCACTGCACCAATGTGGCCCAGGTCTTATTTGGTAGCCAGATGTATTGTTTGGTCCCCTTTAATCTGAACTCCCGTGACATTTTATTTGATGCCACTGGAAGGGATTAAGGCAATATTTGCGGAAGAAATCATTCTCCCAATGAACGTGAATGAATAAAAAAAACTTGCTACGAAAAATGTATTAGAATTTAAACTCCGCTTATGTTTGAATGACCGATTGCCAGCGTGCCATGGTGTCACATGCCTGCCTTGCTTAAAAGTTATTTCGGGATCAAGTCTCCCGTATGTCTATGGTCAACGCACCATTCGATGTGCTGGAAGATTTCAATGGAACATTGCGGACAACACTAATACCCCAAAAAAATATAAAAAATGCAAATTTTGGATAGTTTGGCCATATTGTTTTAGGGGATATGATGGCTAAAGTTGGGAGGGAAAATATTGTTGGTCCCAACAGTCGACAAGTTCAGCCTTCATGAGGTAACATCCGACAATGGGATCGGAAAACACATAGCGGTGAGCAGTACCACGCTCCAACACCTCGACATACACAAGACCACGTGAATGTCCACAAATGATAAAATCAGAAACCAGGTCGAGCATGTGCGGATAGACGAAAAACATTCTTCCAGAGGGTGTTAAATTTCCGATCGATTTGGACCATTCCCTGGTATCAGCCAAGCTAGGCACTCACCTCAATGTTGGAAGCTCTCTGGTTGGAAGAAAAGCTGCAAACACAAAAGACAGAACAAGCCTACTCCACTCTACATACCCACATGCTGGAAGACGACGTTCCTTGTCCCGATAATGTGGAAATGCAGTCGCAAAGGAGAGCCCACTATGTTCAAACTGCCACAAAATATGTACTTGGGTACCGAAGACCAGCACAAAAAAAATCCAGCGTTCGAGCAGGAGTATCGTAAGGCTACTGAAGAGAAGAAAGCAGCAAACAGTGCAACCCTGCAGTTTTTAGCAACAGAAATCCCAGTGAAAAGTATCGGTAGAAGGGAAAAGTGCATTTCACAAGAAAATAGAAAGAACAGGAAACAAGTAAGAACGGCGTTAAGTTCGGCCGGGCCGCACTTGTTATACCCTCCATCACAAGTTGTATTGAAGTAAAATGGAATAATTAGTTTCCTTTCGTGTATGAAGAAGACTTAATACTAAATTTCGGCAAAACAATGTGAGGCACCATTCTATGGGGGCTATTTCAAGGCGTCGATCTATACCGACAAATTTCTGACTAAAAGTTTTTAGGCTCAAAGAAGACTAAATACCAAATTTCCTATATTTCGGTAAGAGAATGTGGCTAAAACTAAAAAATACCGAAAATCTATGGGGATATAGGAAGACGTGTACCTATACTGATAATACTCTTCTGGAGTATTTTAAAACTCTTGGAAGACGAAATAACGAATACCATTCTATGGGGGCTATATCGAAACGTGGACCTATACCGACGAATTTTAGTCAGAAATGGGGCAATATGAAAGTGTGGATTTGTAAAGGCATATTTCTGGCGAACAGTTTTATATAACATTGAAGACTAAATACCAAATTTCAGCCATTTTGGTGGAATATTGAAGACACAACCTTCAAAATACGAAAAATCGGGAGGTACCTTTCCATGGAGGCTATATGAAGGCGTGGACCTATACCGACAAATTTAAAGGGGAAGTTTGAGTACCCCCAACGAAGTCTAAATACCAAATTTCAGCCATTTCGGTGGAATATTGAGGCCACAACGTTCAAAATACCGAAAATCGGGAGGTACCGTTCTATGGGGGCTATATGAAGGCATGGACCGATACCGATACCGACAAAGTTCAGGGGGAAAGTTTTATACCACCAGCGTAGACTAAGTACCGAATTTCAGCCATTTCGGCGTGATAATGAAGGTAAAACCTTCAAACTACCGAAAATCGGGAGGTACCGTTCTAAGGGGGCTATATGAAGGTGTGGCCCGATACCGACAAAATTCTGGGGGAAAGTTTTATACCCCTAAAGAAGACTACGTACCAAATTTAAGCCATTTTGGTAGGATAATGAAGCTAAAACCTTCAAAATACCGAAAATCGGGAGGTACCGTTCTATGGGGGCTATATCAAAACGTGTACCGATATATCCCATATTCAATACCAACCATCCTGCAAGTAATAAAAACCTCCGTACCAAATTTTGACTCACTATCTTTAAAATTGCGAGCTGTATCTTGATTTCAACAGACAGACGGATGGACGGACGGACATGGTCAAATCGACATAGAATTTTATGCTGATCAATAATATATATAATTTATAGGGTCTCCGACGAATATTTCGATGTGTTACAAACGGAATGACAAATTTAATTATACCCTCCATATGGTGGAGGGTATAAAAACGTGAATGTGACAAACTCGTGATGATCAAGAACTTTTGGTGTCGAATATTGTCGGCGATCAAGATACCCCAGAATAGATCCCAAACGAAGGCATTTAGTGTTTACCAAAACAGGTGAGTGCATGACAGAAATTAATCAGTTGAAAAACAATAAGGTAGTAGGAGCTGAACGGCTGACTGTCGAACTTTTCAATACCAGTGGAGACATACTGATAAAGAGCATACATCAGTTGATTGGGTAAATTTGACTGGAGAAATTCATACACAACGATTTAAACCTTAGTCAGCTATGTCACGTGCACAAGAAATAAAACAGGTACTGTATTGACCAACTGCAGGGTCAAAAGTCTCCTACCCATCGCACACAAAATGTTGTCGAAGTATTGTGGGAATGGGCAAAACCTATGCCCCTAATCACAGTGTGCTGAAGGGTATTAATAGAGCACAAGGGAGGTACCCCACCTCTTCATCAAAATATATTTCCTATTTTAATAATGAAACAAATTTGAACATTATCTTTGTAGATATTACGTATGTATTTAAAAAAGGTGGGTCTTTACCCAAATAAGTACGTAAGGTCGGAGACACAACCACAATTTTCTTGCAAATTAGTTTTAAATGCAAATATAGCGACATAGGGGAGGTTCAATGCCCTCTTCGAAATTCAACAAAATATGTAGCCTATTCGTGAGGCAAACCTGTACATTTCTTAAACATTTCAGAAAAATCGGTTCCGTAGGTTTTTAGATATCGCATATTTACAAAAGTGGGCGTGGTCAATTTTTCGTCTCGCAAAAAACTAAGTTGGACTATAACGAACACTTTAAAAAAATGTATATCCATATCGGTCCAGCCGTTCTCAACTGATGCAATTACCAAGAAATGACATTTGATTTGTATACTCTCAGTTCTTAGACTAACAAGGGTATACTAGAGCTACCACCAAACAATCAATATTCGGACTATCGTTTTCCCTGTTGTGAAGTTTTTTGTATATCGGACTCAGGAGCAATTATGTTTTAAATAATGCGCGACAGATAACGCAAATAACTTGTTTTGGTGGCCGATGTAACTTTTGTTTTACGACAGCAATCAAAACGGTAGTCGGACTATCGATAGTTTAAAGCTCTGGGGTATATTTCCGGTATATCACGAATATTGTCAATTATTTCATATTCCATTTCAGAAAAAAAGGATAATTTTTTTCGCGCTACGTCAACGATTTTTGATATGTAGGTTAAGAAAAAAATTCCCAGTACGAATCTGGTCGCGAGCCAAATTTTGGTTGTTGCGGACAAAAGTTATGGCGCTTTTATTTCGCTTTTTAAGAAAAAAATATTATAAAAACGCTAATTATTTTAATGAGCACCATTGTTACAAAAAAGTTCTCTCGAAGTGACTTCAGCGAGTAGATTGCATAATACCTGCAAAATATTACACAGAATTCGCGGAATGTACATAAAATTGATAAATTATTGAATATAAGTCAACTTTTTTCAAAATTGAGGCCAATTTAGTGGTCATAAAATTAACTAAAAATTTGTTGTGGATCAAAACTTCACGGCGAATCAAATAATACTACAATCGTACAGATTGGTGTTATAGTTTTGATGTTACAGCCAAACTAAACACATATTTTGGTCAAAAAACAATTTTTTATTTGAGAAAATATTTTTTCACAAGCATTATGTAGTAGCAAATATTGGAAAAATCTATAGGAATACTTCCTTCATTTTGCTTAAATCTCCTAATAAAATAGACGGATTTTGCTTTATTGACATTCATATTAAAGCTTTCCCATTAGGGAAGGTAATTGGGTTGATGAGGATATATCTCGAAGCTTCTGAAATGGAAATAGAGGTCAAATTACCCATTTTAATTTATATGCATTTTAAAATACGTGTAAACCGCGAAATTTTCAAAATCATTTTGTCCGCATGTGATTTTCATGTACAGCGAGACTATATCTTTTAATTTATACATATTTTTTGAAATTTAATTTGGAGGCTAAGATGTAGCATCGGCTGCATCCTAGCATTAAAAAACCTATAAAATATTGCTAATTTGCGCAAAGTGCATACAATTTTTGTCCGCATCCGATTTCAGTGTTCACCATGAAAATCTATATCGAAATATATATATTTCAAGGCGATCAGTCAAGAACCGTGGATGTAGCATCACACACTATTTTTCGGATAAAATGAATGTAGCTCCCTTATCAGTGAAGTTTTCAAATCTCTGTTTCCGCTAAGACGAAGATGCTGTACTAGTTTTTTCATTGCAGTGGAAACGAACCCTAGAAAACGTGATACACTACGCGATATTTCCAAAAACAATTTAAGATGATTTTTCTACTTTGGAATTTCTTGTAACTCGCGTTTTAGTAGATGGATTTTCACGGGGAATGATTTATTGGATCAGGAACGTAAAAAACTAAAATGTGCAATCAAGTACGAAGAAATCGAATGACAATTGATAAAATATACCCGAAAAATACGATTTTTAGAAAAATGTTCGCACAAAATTTTCGCATTTGGATGCAGATTTCTGTGAATCTGTGCAAACTACATTCACAATATCAAATAACTCAGAATCGCAAGTACTACAATCCTATATATGTTTTTTTGATAAACCTGTTTGCGGAATGAAATTAGAAGAAAATTCCAAAAAACACTGTAAATCTGGCTTCAAAATGTCAGCATCATTTAATGGTAGAAGCAGACGAAATTTTGAAAAGTAATACATTAGTGAGATGATCCTTATTTAGTTTGCTTCTACTTTTACTTTGACAGGAAACTCGAGAGAAGTGTGGTTTACTCACAAATCGAGAGAAAAAAAATGGTGGCTTCAAGCCATTTTCACCAATTTTTTCACATAAATATAGCCACAGCTTCCACTCAAATTATCTTTTAAGGCCAATATGTTTTGCCACGTCCAAAAACATTTCATTTTATCCAAAAGTATTTAATTTGTATAATATACAATCACGAGTCGCGTGTTCTAAAAGGGTAAACCTTGGCTTCAGCTATGTTAAATTTTCAAAAATATTGGTGATATACACTTTCATATAGGCAAAATGTACCTCATCGAAATACTGGGTTTAGACCCAAAGTATGTTTGGACGAAATCCGTTTCACACAATTTGGACTCGATTTAGCAAAGTCCGTCCGCCTGTCTGGCTGGAGCGCACAATACTTCGAAAAAGTGCAGTCCAAGACCTCCTCTCGCATCCCTTTGATTTTTGTTGTAACAACTTGTATTTGCTGCACCTATTACGACGGTACAAGTTTTTTCAAGGGCAAGTCCATATTTCCTAAGAAAATGGCTCGTAAGCTTCCCTACTGCACCATGTTTAGTGACTGGAGCGCAGGATAACTCTAGAACGGATCAGCCGATTTGGTCTAAAATTTGCCATTCGTAATATTTTGTCCAAACTTAGTTTAAGTTCAAAGAAGAACCATATCGGTCCACTCTTTTCGATACTTCCCGCTACAAGTACAAACAATTTCACTGAAATGGTACGCACGACTATCGCAACCGATTTGTTCCATATTTTGTTTGTTCTAATATTTTGTACAAATTTAGTTTAACTTCGAAAATGATCCATATCGGTCTTCTCCTTTGGGTATCTCTCCCACAAAATTTCAATTTTTTGTTTATGGGCAGTTATGGTTATGTTCGAAGATTCTTTGAGAATTTATACCGCCGACATTCTTTGTGGTCCTGTTTACAGCGATGTTGTGTTTTTCGTGGACAATTACATGCTTCCTGATGTATCCAAAAGCACCAAGTTATACACGGTGGCCTATCGAAATGCTGGGTGACATCTATCTAAAAAATTAATCCCATAATAAAATCCAAAAAATCAACATTCAGGTACCTTCTCCGCAACACTTATGAGTAGACATCGGATTTTGCATATTTGCATATTTTTTATTAATAAAGATACGAAAATTCTGATTGGACCAAAATTCGTTTTGAAGAAAACTGAATGTAATGACAGGCTCATATTTTTTTATTTTTTTGCATATTTGCATATTTTGCATATGCACAAAATATGCAAAAAATATGCAAAATATGCAAAAAATATGCAAAATATGCAAAAAATATGCAAAATATGCAAAATATGCAACTAATTTTTTTGACGAAAATCGTCAAATTAAATTTGGAAAGTCATCAACAAGTGTTCTAAATTATGTTTATTGTCGTTAAAAGTCTATTTCTTAGCAGATTATTATGTTATTAATTATTATTCCGCCACAGCAATAAATCTGGACTAACAGACTTAGAAAATTTCCTATAACCCAGCCTTCTTATTACAACATAAGTTGCTTTCTAATACAAATTTGTTCAAAAACTCAATCAGAAATGTCAAAATGAACGTATCCAAATATGTTGGTAGTTTCTGCTCGGCCAAAATTGTCTGGCAGATTAACAAATGAGCTAGAAATCAAGACTACATAAAATCGTTCATATTTTACTAAAAGCATACAACATATAAAAACATATAGGGGGCAATCATGAATATTTCCCTCTGAATTTTCCGCACGGAAAATAATTTTAGAAAGTGAAATTCTTTTAAAATCAATATTTGTTAAAAGTTGAAAACTACTAGATTCGCTTCATTATGGCATATTCTAGTCGAATCGACAAAAATATTCCCTTTTTGGGTATAAATATGGAAAAAAAATTTTGAATTTTGGGAAAGGAAACAAATTCCGCACGGAATTTTTATTCCTGATTGCACTGATAACTTTATTTTAATACCATAAGGATATTATGTCTTAGTGAATGAGTTTGCAACATGCAACGAAAGGAAAATAGACCCGGCAAGGAAACGAAATAGACCCATAGTTCCTTTTGATGATCAGCATCTACACGACAATCCGAACATTTTTATTGGCATTGCCCGTATTTGTTCCCTTCCTTACTTTTTACTAATTTACCATGCAACAAGTCTCAATTTTCCCAAACTACAGAAAAAGCCAATCAGATTGTGAAAGTAGAGCTAGAAATATGACGTTTTTAAAGTTTACATCAGGATGTAAGCAAAACACGGGACACATGTGAAATTTCATTTTTTGGAAATTAAGATTCCTTGAAATCTTTGCCTCTTAGGTGTATAGTGCCTTTGCCAACTTCAATGACAATATTGCGGCGAATATTTTTCTTAATATATTTATTTATATCCTATACAACAAGACCAATTTGTTATAAATGTGTTATATCCTTGTACTCGATAATCTTTACTAAATGTTGCTGAAACAAATTTGACAGCAAATTCGGAGCATTTGTAATAATTAGTACAAATTATCGAGTACACGGGCAGGTATAAGTTAATTGATTGTGTATACAAAAGGGTTATGTTTTTCGACTGTGTTATCAAAATTGTTTTCCTGTAGCAGGAATGAATGAACTACATATATTTTTTAGCATTCCAAATGCTTTTCCAGCAGAAATATGTGATTGGTTTTGTCATGTTAAAGACAATTCTAAGGTTTTTGACTTATTTTACCACTACCACGCTATTGTATGGTTTTTATAAGTGATGTCATTTTGCACTAATCATTGGGTGATCTTCATTTTGCTTATTATTCATCGTGGATGGGTATAACAATAATCCATTAATGTTCGCAGAAGAATGAAAATTTCCCAATTCTGCATTAAGAGATTGTTTTGGTACAATATGGATCAATATTATAAAATTATGTATTTTTAGTGCATTAAACTAAAACCATGTCATCAATATTAAAACGGCAGTTAGAACATTTTTTCCGAAGAAGCTTTTTGACCACAAAGAACAAAAATTGCCAATTTATGTCTGTATATACTGAATAAAGGTCTAAACACTATAAAATATATTCAAATCTAATATGTGGATATTCAAAACCTGGAATCGTAAATGATACTCTAGTATAATTTCCCATTTGTGCTACAAAACGAACCCTTTTTCCAAAAACTAGAAGAAATGGCGCTTTTATATAAAAAAAAATTGCGATGACTAACTCTAGCTCATTTGTTTTTCTGCTAGACAATTTTGGCCGAGTAGAAACTATCACCATATTTGGACACGTTGATTTTGACATTTCTGATTGAGTTTTTGAAAATTTTCTATTACCTACATTTGTATAGGAATGCTGGTTTATTTGGCATTTTCTCACCTTGTGAAAACTGATTTCAGTCTTTTTAGTCCAGATTTATTGCAGCGGCGGAATATCTGGAGAGTCTCAATAACATAATAATCTGCAAAAAACTATATTAAACGGCAAAAAACTTAATTGAGAAGGCTTTTTTTGATGATTTTCCATATTTATTTGACTTTTTTCGTCAAAAAAAACACTTGCATATTTAGCATATTTTTTGCATATTTTGCATATTTTTTGCATATATTTTGCATATTTTTTGCATATATTTTGCATATTTTTTGCATATTTTTTGCATGTTTTTGATATGACCCCAAATATCGAAAAATTGACCCTCAAAACGCCTAGATCCAAAATTTGAGTCCAATCGGATGAGAAATAAAAAACATGCTAAAATCCGATGTCTACTTATGAGCTTTAATCCACATACATACATATATATTTTTTGCGGCAAGTTCATACGTCCGAAGAGACCAAAAAATCTGAAAACTTTCTTATATATCATTATTAGGAAAGGGATTTTGGTTCCGTTGCCGGTATTCAACTCGATATTGTCAATAGATGAAATTTTCAATTCACACAGATTGAGGGTATATCTCTGTTGGCAAAGCCAACTGATACTTTTTCATGTGTTATTTATAAAGATTAGGCATCGGTGATGAGAAACAACGGTGTTTTGGCCACGAATCTCCTATTTACAAACAATGGTTTTAAGGATTGGTCGTAAAGACTTTTGTAGTTTATCTTTGGTGTCTCTAAGTTTAGTTACAAAATAATAACACATTATTACAAATTAACATACCAACTCCCCTTAAAATATATTCGATGCATATATAACTGAGTACATCCTGTTTTTTATTACATTTCAATCAAAATACACACCCATTTACACACAATCTACATAACACTAAAATGAGTGACATGTTACATCAGCATTTTTTTCGCTTTTTCGCTCTTTTGTTTAAAGAATGTTAGTTCATTGCTATGTTTGCTTTTATATTTACAAGTGAGTTGTCACTTGGTGTGAATGTCACTGAGCATTCGTCGTGTGTGTGTGTAAATTTAAATAGACCATGGATTAAATACTGACAGTTGTAAAACAACAAAAAAAACGAAAAAGAAAATAAACGCCACCATCAGATTGTGCGAAGTGAAAATGTTTGCTGACATTTTCATGTTAAATATTTAAAAACAAATTGTAACATTAATGACAGCAAAAGTCGTTGACAAATGGCGATGCTGGTCCTGATGGTCATGATGGGAGTGAAGATGCTAATAGGGTTGTTGTTGTTGTTTTTTGATGATAAATATTTTGGGAATATTAGTGTGAGATGTTTATAATAACAAGTTGCTAATTGTTTACATACAACTCTTACGGCAACTCATTGACCAAAAACTATGGTTCCGAGTACTTCACATGAATTTCGGGTTTTCTTTGAGGGAAATTATCTACAATTGCTCTTAACAAAATACAAGACATAAAAACCTAATGAAATTATAAGCACACCTTCTGACCAATCACCATTTATTTACTAGAGTTG
Source organism: Musca autumnalis (assembly GCF_047663935.1). Classification (NCBI taxonomy): domain Eukaryota; kingdom Metazoa; phylum Arthropoda; class Insecta; order Diptera; family Muscidae; genus Musca; species Musca autumnalis. Next base: position 153,058,446 of record NW_027412088.1, on the reverse strand, counting down.
GGCAATCTCGTTCAATTGAACGATCCGGATCACTGTCCTCGTTCAAAGGCGAATGAGTAACATCATAAAAACCAACGTGTGAAATTAAGTATACGCAGTTTTGTCAAAGAAATTACCGGTGTCCATTGAACGAGATAGTGATCCGGATCCTTCAATTGAACGAAATTGCCCAACTCTATTATTTACCAGCATTGACTATAAATTCCACATTTAAATGTCTATAGTTGTGCTACATACATAATACTAATTACCTACAAACACATAACTCATACGCCACCATATCCCAACCCATATGTACCAGCAAATTGAATTGTAATCTAAGATATAAAACCTACAACTTTATTGTTTTTCGTTATTTTTTCTTCGTGGACACTGAACATAAGTCTCGTCGCCCAGAGAAAGATCATCTTTGCTTTGGCCCTTATCATTGTGTTGTAAATATAATCATACTCTTAAGTAATTGTAGAGAGTTTTAATTAAATTAAATGGAAATGAAAAGGAAGAACAATAATAACAACAACAACAAACAATGAACATTCAACAATTCCCGGTTGAATGGTTGGTTGGTTAGCTGCTGAGTGTCTTAGGTCTTGTTTTAAGTTCGTGACTGAAATCCATTTCCAGTTTTAGCAGTTATATCCATACTTATTATGGTTGGTGGCTAAGAACAATGAAATTAAAACTTACCGTACTTGCAGCGGAGACTAATGCGCGACAGTGGATGGAGGAGCAAATGGGTAGAGAAAAATAAATAGATAAATTTAGAAAAGGGTTTAAATGAGGACTTGTTTCATTAGCCAGTGTTTTCCCGTAACAAAATAAGAATAACAGAGGCTAAGTTATGATGGTTTGGACTCGGTAGATACCCCATAACACATATATTCTGTTCCAGAACCTGCAAGAGCATACTATTTCAAGAATAGAATTGAGAAATTTAATAAATAAAAAATAAAAAAATAAAAAATAAAATAAAATAAAATAAAATAAAATCAAATCAAATCAAATCAAATCAAATCAAATCAAATCAAATCAAATCAAATCAAATCAAATCAAATCAAATCAAATCAAATCAAATCAAATCAAATCAAATCAAATCAAATCAAATCAAATCAAATCAAATCAAATCAAATCAAATCAAATCAAATCAAATCAAATCAAATCAAATCAAATCAAATCAAATCAAATCAAATCAAATCAAATCAAATCAAATCAAATCAAATCAAATCAAATCAAATCAAATCAAATCAAATCAAATCAAATCAAATCAAATCAAATCAAATCAAATCAAATCAAATCAAATCAAATCAAATCAAATCAAATCAAATCAAATCAAATCAAATCAAATCAAATCAAATCAAATCAAATCAAATCAAATCAAATCAAATCAAATCAAATCAAATCAAATCAAATCAAATCAAATCAAATCAAATCAAATCAAATCAAATCAAATCAAATCAAATCAAATCAAATCAAATCAAATCAAATCAAATCAAATCAAATCAAATCAAATCAAATCAAATCAAATCAAATCAAATCAAATCAAATCAAATCAAATCAAATCAAATCAAATCAAATCAAATCAAATCAAATCAAATCAAATCAAATCAAATCAAATCAAATCAAATCAAATCAAATCAAATCAAATCAAATCAAATCAAATCAAATCAAATCAAATCAAATCAAATCAAATCAAATCAAATCAAATCAAATCAAATCAAATCAAATCAAATCAAATCAAATCAAATCAAATCAAATCAAATCAAATCAAATCAAATCAAATCAAATCAAATCAAATCAAATCAAATCAAATCAAATCAAATCAAATCAAATCAAATCAAATCAAATCAAATCAAATCAAATCAAATCAAATCAAATCAAATCAAATCAAATCAAATCAAATCAAATCAAATCAAATCAAATCAAATCAAATCAAATCAAATCAAATCAAATCAAATCAAATCAAATAAAATCAAATAAAATAAAATAAAATAAAATAAACTAAAATAAAATAAAATAAAATAAAATAAAACAAAACAAAATAAAATAAAATAAATTAAAATAGAATAAAATAAAATAAAATAAAAAAATAAAATAAAAATAAATAAATAAAATAAAATAACTAGTCTTTTCTCCCATCCCCTAAATTAATCAATTTTAACTACATCCCACTTTAAACTTGTTGTTCTTAAATTTGAAAACAACAAATATGAGATTAAGCTTGACTTACATACACAAAGTAAGTAAAATAAAATAATATAAAATAAAATACAATAAAAAAATAAAAAAAAAAACAAAAATAAAAATAATAAAAAATAAAATATAAAATAAAAAAAAAAATTCTAGTGTTCACCCTATTTCAAAAGTTCTTCACTATAAATTTCAAAAGTTTAAGCCATTACTAACTTGCACCTTCTTCTCTGAACACCACTGTCCGCTTATAATTTCAAACAAACCAACACGTAGAATAGTCTAATACCAAACCACCACTGACTGATGAAGACAATCCCAAGGAAGCAAATGCAATTCTATGGTGTTGTTTGCTAATAGAAAATCCACGGAAAATGTACAATTTTATTTACAATTCTGCTGAGGAAAATGAAATACATTACCTCCACCCGTTGTCTCTTTCTCTTCCACGACTGCTGCTTAACAGCAAAAAGGACATAAACTTAATGTTAAGAATTAAAAACCGCCAAGAAGGAAATACCATAAGTTTGAAGGGGATCGCTGGTGACGTCAAAAGTAGTAAAGCAGAGAAGCAAGAAACACACAACAACATCTAAGGAGAAAAAGACACTTACAACTGTCATGTTGCATGACAGTTGGCAACAATTGCAAACCACTAAACAACCTTAATTTGAAAGCATAACTTTTCGCCATAGAAAGACGACGAAACTGTTTATAGTAAAATCTAACACCAACAACAACAACAGTGGCAACGACAACTTCATTCATTTCGTAGTTCCTGTATTTGGCGCTGAGGATTGTAACTGGAACTTGCAACTGATAAAAATACAAATGCAAAGCGAAGAGAAATGACATTAAGCGAGAGAAACAGCAACCAAGAAAAGTGACAACAAAGTTTAATAAGGCCAATAACCAAAACGCAAATGGATGTTTTGTAATTATTGTTGGGAAGAGGTAGAGGGGCAGTGGGGAGCTTTTATATTAAAGAAAATATAAGCTAATAAATGGCATTAAATAACACTAGGGAACGAAATATTTCGACTTTTTCAAATGGTATCTGTTGTCGCTGAAGAGACGCGACTCATGATGTCAATATCCTCAACATAAGCGAGTACCATGATCATGAGAGCTATAGTTAATTCTTTACCGATATAAACTAAATTTGATTGGATTTGGCATGACTGTACTTCAGTATCATTTTTAATAGTTGGCTAATGCTTGACTTGAATCACGTTCATCAATAGGATCGACTAAAATTTGAATTAAGAAGACGACGTTAATTAAACGTCCTATTGTGGTTGGCCACCGAAGAAGTTTTAGGGATAATAAGGCAGTTGACATGTTCGAAATCTTTACGGAAAAGGCATGATTGTCGTACTAACGGTTGTATATAAAATTACAAGGCCACACACCTGATTTACAGAAATTACGATGGAATATGAGGTCCTCACAACGACAACAAAATCAATTTTTGAGAATGTATCAACAAATGTATCAACAAGTCAAACAAGTATTGAACTACAACAAATGTGCTTGTGCTCTATTGGTTGCGCAATCGGTTGTACCCGTGGGTTTTAATCCAAAAACAAGGGACAAATATTGGCTCGAAAGTTAAAACTTAACGGAATCAGGCTAAGAGATATCAGATAATTGTTCCTACAAACATCCCAGGAGACTTATCTCATAACAATGAGTGCAGATTCATAAATCTCGAACGGTTCTCGTTATAATTTGTTTAAACTTAGATCAAGTTGGAAGATGGACCATTTCGTTCCACTTCTTCGGGTACCTCACATTCAACATTTAAAAATAAAATTGAAATTGAAAAATTTAAAGTTTTTGTCCTCGGGGCAAGTCTGTAATTGCTTGGATAATGGAACCAAAAGCTATAAAACATCTCCCGGGTGATGAGCACGATTACTTACAAATTGAATATCCGATTTGATCAAATCGAAAGTAAAACGTATATCAATTTCATGAAGGTCCGGATATCAGACAACAAATTACAATTTTCTCTTCAGTTCAGTTCAAGGGCTGTTGAAATTTCTACCGGAGGTACATGTTGTACTCCTGCATACAGCGACAATCCCAATTGCAGCTAATAGCGTTGCGATGGTTACATCGTATTTAGGAAAAATCGAAACATCAGTGGCTTCTTCTATTTTGCTCCACTCTTTGCAGTACAGACCTTTATCGCTGGAACTTAACTCTAGTGAACCATACGGGGTAACAAACACACATAGCTAGGCCCGGTAGGCATATTAACATGTATATCCCACCAATATACATACATGTGCATCAGTTTAAGATAAACTTACAACTATTTCTCACGAACATGTCTGGAGATGCAAAAGAACTATCCTCTCGTTCGAATGGTGTGTCGCACATAGTACGATACCAGTTATAGAAAAGTCTCTCATATCAGAAATGCTCAGAAAATACGACTAGGTGTTTTATCCACCTCTTAATAATCTTATGTTGTGTGGCATGGGATACGAACCCAGACATTCAGTGTGCAAGGCCGGAATAGCAACCAGGTTTTGTTCGGTGAATGATTACGACCCCATCAGAACAAGTGGAAAGTGCCACAGTGTGTCATATATAGTAGCCACCATGCCACCTGGTTACACTCAAACCGTTGGAAGATTATGATATGCCTTCAGTTGCGTTTGGCGAATTCGTCTTCCAATGAGGTGCGAATAGAAGCAGAAAAGAATATTACATCGCATAAGATTCCTTCCAGCGTACAGTTAATAACGGATGAAATTTTTAGGTAACGGTCGACGTTTAGATATAGGCCCCATGGAGCGGTACCTCCCGAATTTCGGTATTTTGAAACTTTTCGCCAGAATTTTTTAGGTATAGATCGACGTTTAGATATAGTCCCCATGAAACCGTACCTCCTGAATTTCGTTATTTTGAAGGTTAGCCACATTGTTTTACCGAACTTGCTGAAATTTGGTATTTAGTCTCCTTTATAAATGAAACGAAACTAATTGTTCCATTTTACTTCAATACAATTCGTGCTGGAGGATATAACAATTTCGGCCTGGCCGAAATTAACGCCGTTCTTACTTGTTTTAAAAATAAAAAGTTTGGAAGTTTTCATCGTAAGTTGTATGCGTTTGTTTGTTAGTTATCATTAACAGTGGGTCTTGTTGTTCTACTGACAGCCCCAATCAATGACAGTATACACAAAAACCTTTACCTTTCTTATATTGTGAGAATACCACTTGGGCTGGAATCGGTAGAAGTGTGGAGAATATGGTCATGGTTGCACTTTTTTATAGCTTTTGGTCAATATGTCAGGAAGCATGGACTTGTCCACGAACAATTCATGACGTTAAACTGCACTTAAGGGAATATGTAGGAAGGAGTAGGTCGAAATGTTCAATCGTCGATATTGATTTAAGTTTTAGAAAAATATTACAACGTGCAAAGGTTGAATCAATCCTAGTAACCCTTTTCTATTGTTAACGTGTCCACCAGTCATTTTGGTCAAAACTGAATTTGTAAGAGCTTTTTGACCATTACATCAGGCAATTTGTCCACGAAAAATATTATATTTTTGTAAACATGACCTCGAGAAGTACCCTCGGTAAAAATCTCAAAGCTCGAACAGTCATAAAACAGCACTTGAGTGAAAATGTTGTTTGATACCCGAAGATGTTGCGCGATATGTATCTTATTGGAGTTGATGTACGTGTCGAAGTAATTTAACAATGTACAAAGTTTCGTCATGCACATCGGGCATTTTAGGTGTTGCCGGCGGGGTTTTTAGATATTTTAGTCATTAACTCGGAAGTATGCTTTGTTATTTCATGTTCTTGAATTGATTGAAGATACAGAGCAGTCGTTAAGACCCATTGATATTTTTATATGAATTTCCTGACGAGCTACGGACCCACTAAGCAACGACATCGTACCGAATTCGGAAGAAATCTCTGCACAAGTTTGCATTTATGATTCCGTATTCGCATGCAAAACATAAACTTTTTTGTGTGAAGCGTGTCACAGAATTCGGAACGTTTTGTCGAGGGAAATTTGAAAAGAACATTCGAATTTCCACACGAAGTGTGAAAGAAATGTTGTGAAAAATTCTGAGGGAAATTTTGAATTTCGTAGCAATCTAGGGCAACACTCTGAAAAATATTGTAGAAAGTAAAATTTTTTCGGTGATTTGTTTCGAGAATCTGAAAAACTTCGGAATAAATTTTATATTAATCGATATGTTTTATCTCCCAAAATTCTTAATGTTAATTCGGATAATAACTAAAAACCAAGCAGCAGCGCGAAGACACAACAAAAACTCTCCTTTGCCTTTAAATCAACTCTCAACGAAAGTTCGTCAAAATTGTTCGCGAGAAAGAGAAACGAATCAAAATTTCCCATTAGAGTATGTTCAGATTACTCGGAACATTTTCGAAAACAAGCATAGGAAAGTGTTGTAACGACACCTCCGGCTCCGTTGGCTGAGGTTAGCCCGCGGTGGCCAGGATTCGTCAACAGAAATTTGTTTATTTCAGTGACAGGAATAAAGAGAGTAGGGGTTACAAGGTAGATTAACTTGGTTTATTGTCAACTTGTTTTATTTCCAGTTGTTCTAAGAAATAGACCTCGTCCTCAGCTAGTTGAGTTACGTCGGGGGTTTTACTCGGGGTTCCGGGTCTCCGTTCTTCTGTGATGTGGCGTACGATAACTCACGGTCACAGCTGTAGATGTAGATGGCGGTGGCGTGGGAAACTCACCTCCGTTCTTTGTGCAGTGGTACTCTGGACTTCCTCGCGACGGTGGCTACTCACAACTCACCGGTCCTCGGGCTGTGTTAGGAAGGTGGCTTTAGGAAAACTTCCCTCCTCTGTCGTGGTTTAGGGCTTCGGGTTTTCTTGTATGGTGGCTTATGACAACTCACCAGTGCTCGGAAGGTCCTCAGAAGGCGGCCTAAGAAAGCTCGCCTTGTACGCCGTTCACACTCAGTCCGCACTAAGTCCGCACAATTTCAATTTCCACTCTACTCACCTGGATTTTCTTTGACTTCACGTTGCTACTACTTCACACGATTTCGCACGTACTCATCTCTCCTGTAAGTTCGCCACTCCTTTTATAGGGCAGCCAGACGCCAGTTGTAACATAACGTCCTGGAGCCTACCGTAGGAGTTGTTGTTTCTTGTTTACAAGTCCGACCTGTTTACAAATCCTATTTGTTTACAAGTCTAACTTGTTTACGAGTCCGGCGTACCCAATGTCAAAGCACGCAAGTTGTTGTTACTTGTTTACAAGTCCAACTTGTTTACGAGTCCGGCGTACCCAAAGTCAAAGCACACGAGTTGTTGCTACTTGTTTTTCAGGTCCGACGTACCCAGGAGTCGAAGCACGCTAGTTGTTGCTACTTGTTTACAAGTTCGACTTGTTTACGAGTCCGACTTGTTTACAAGTCCGACGTACCCAAGTCAGAGCACAGGAGTTGTTGCTACTTGTTTTCCTAGTCCGACGTACCCAGGAGTCCAGGCACGTTAGTTGTTGTTACTTGTTTACAAGATCGACTTGTTTACGAGTCTGGCTTGTTTAGAAGTCCGACGTACCCAGGAGTCCAAGCACGTTAGTTGTTGCTATTTGTTTACATCAATGCCTATGGTTATCCATAGGCATGCACGTTTTGTTGGATGTTGTTGACTCCAATGCAGATATTGAGGCGATCGACGTTAATTTTAGTGTCGCTGCTAGGACAACGGCAAGTTGTTTTTCAATTTCATCGATGACACCGAGAACCTACCCAGGCAACATAAACGCAAAGTATTCTTCTTTTGAATTCAATTATCGATGTATAATTTACTTATAAATGTAATAACACTTTACATACAATTAGAAAATATCATATTGTGAGCCGGAAACGAGGTCCGACTTCCGGCGTCACAGTGTGTAGAAATTCTTAAAAGAAGTCTTGCTAAAAATCTGTCCAATTTCTAAGTGTAATTTTCAGGAATCCGTAAATTTTCTGAGAAAGCTTTGGAAAACCTAGTAAAAGAATCTAATATCAGAACCCATCGGCAAAAAATTGTTTAGTGGGGAGCTAATAGTGACCACAGCTGAACATGATGTTTTAAAGACATTGTCATAATATTATTTATTCCCTTGAATAGTTTACACATTTAACAATTATGTGAACATAATTTTTTGTTGCCCTGTGTTCTTATTGTGTTTGCATGACAATAATACATAAATACGATTTCCAACACTGCCACTGATTGTTGGCTTCACAAATCTCATCAACAATGAGCGCTTTAGTTTTATCTTTTTATTTTGCTCCTTTTTGCAGGGAAGTGGAGGGAAGTATTGAGACAATGAGAAACCTTGGCTTGACATGGAATAAGATGACCACCGCACAATTGTACAACTTTGTTGTACAGATAGTAGAGTTTCCTTTTTTTTTTGGTTCTTTGCCTTTGAATGTCTGACCACTTTCTTTGGCCGTTGTTTTAACTAGTCATTATGTTTTCTTGTCTTATTACATAGCTACTACTTTAATGCAATCATGATTATAATAATTTTAGAGTTTGTTTTTTCTTTTACTACTATCTTGTTTTCGCGTTTCTTGTTCTGCACGTAAAGTGCATTCCTTGTTTATTTTAAAAGCGAAATAATGTTTAGTTGTTTTCCTTTTTATGAAGGCATTATGACAGTTTTCATGATTAAAAGTATTTTGCTTTTCTTATTTACAGGTTTTTAAGTTTTTTTGTTTTTAAATCAAAATATAATGCAGGGCTTATTCAATAATGTTAAGCATTTACAAGTGTAACCGTAACCTAATGAAGAAGTTGGTTATGATTCAGTCACCTTAGCGGAAAATAATTTTTGTAAGTTAAACAGCTGGTTCGGAGTTAATCCGGCATTTCGTTATTAGAAATTTTACATGGCTGAAATAAAACTTCTAAACAAGTGGTGTCTTAAGACACACCTTTCGGACTCGACGATAGCAAGTCCCCTGTCCCTTCTGAGGAATTGAAATTAATTTCAACATCTCCAATTTAATTTTTTGTAATTTAATATTTTGTACAAAACGTGTGCCTCTAAAAATATATAAAACTAGCGGACCCGGCGAACTTCGTCTCGCTATTAAGGAATAAAATTCCATACAAAATCTCAATTTTCTATTTTTCCAATTTTCCGACTTTTCCAGAGAGATTTTCCAAAATTTTCTTCCGTAAAGACCTTCTCCTCGAAAATACGAATAACTGACAAAAATTTTTACAGACGTTCTCATTTTATGAATTACTATAAATTTTTTACACCATTTTTATATATATAGATTATTCTAATTAACGTTATCAATAATGACAAAAAAATATGTTAAATTAAAGCTAACATTTCAATCAAAATATTTTAGTCTAAAATTATATGCATCATTCACTGAAAGACAATATTTTCACAGCAGAACAGCGATTCTTTAAATAAAGCAAAGAAAAAAATCCGAAACCATTTCATTCAAATACGAGGGGACAGGAGAGAAAGGCAAGCCATAATATTATACATTTTGTTGCCTTGGCATCTATTTAAAATTTAATGAGGCTCAGCAAATTTAAGTAAGTAATTTGACATGTTTGATGCTCTGTTAGCTGCCACAAAATGAAATCCATGCCTCCTCCACAACTAACAAGCCATCACCTAGCATGGCCATACCACTACCATTCCATAGCGTTGATATGACAGCTTAATAAAATGTTAAGGGCAACAACAATATACCCCAGCAGACAAGGGGAGCAGCATTGACCTTAACACAAGTGAAACTTGTTTTTCCTTTCCTTTTTCGGTCACACACCATTTTCTTTTCGGGAAGAAGAAAATTGATATAGGGGATATACAACAAAACTTGGAAAATGAAACCAACAAAAAAAAAAACGAAAACTAAAATTGAAAAATTTTCCAGCCTTAGGCACGCACAACCCAAGATAACAGGTACGGATGTATCGCTGTTTCTCATCAACACCTAATCCCATTTGATGGGCCACATTATTATCATTATTCCCATTATTACGACTAATAGTATTTTGGTTTCACGTAAGAACAACTTTTGGTCTTAAATTTGTCATTAAAGCTATCATTAAAGTCTTAAGGCATTAGAAAAACAAAGACCAGGGTAGAAATAGGCAGCAAATTTAAATTTAAACTGAAATTTCAAAGACATTTTTACATTGATGGAAATGATGGATATCTAGCAACGGGCTTGATTGCATTTATTCCCTAGTTTAGATTGGTCACTCTTTAATATCAAGTATTTCCAACATTACATCCACTCTTAAGAACAACAAAAACATGGATTGAGTCTTGGCCTAGTAACCAAACCTTGGGGTTGCTTTTTTAATTTATTGTTTCACACAGTTTAATTTTAATATATTTCAGTTAAATGCATTTCGGTAGGGTAAGAAATAATGGTAATTTTTTAAATGTAGTAGGCAACACTACTTATTTACCTTACTACTAAGTAATGAGTATGACAAAACAAGTCTGTCAACCGAAAAACAAAGAGTTGTGAGCTCAACGCCCACCACAAGTCTTTTAATAACAAAAATACCAAATGCATGCGTTTAAATCAGTGCACAGTGTGTCCAAAACGGTTTTTTTCTGTCAAAAATCTATATTTAGATCTATGGAATTTTACAGAGTTACAAAAACATACATATTTATTATGCCAACGATGGTATATACACTTTCATACGGACAAAATGTGCCTCATCGAAATAATGGTTTTAGACCCCAAGTATGTTTGGACAAAATCCGTTTCAGACAATTTGGAGTTTATTTAGCCATGTTCGTCCGTCTGTCTATCTGGCTGGAGCGCACGATAACTCTCGAATGGTTAAACCGATTCGGTCTAAAATTTGGCTTTCGTAATATTTTGTCCAAACTTAGTTTAAGTACGAAGATGGGCCATATCGGCCCACCCCCACAAAAGTTCAAATTTTTTTCGCAAAAATTATGCGCACGATAACTCTCGAAGGGACTAACCGATTTGGTCTATACTTTCGGGAGGTACCGTTATATGGGGGCTATACCAAAACATGGACCTATATTGACGATTTTTGGTGAATTGCTTTCGTGGTCGCTGAGAACTTCAAATGTCAAATTACAGCTATTTCGGTTAAAAATTGTAGCTAAAATCCTAAAAATAGCTAAAATGGGGAGGTATCGTTGTATGGAAGATATACCAAAACATGGACCCATATTGGAAATTTTTGGTGCAGAAGTTGCGTGACCACAGAGTACCTCAAATGTCAAATTACAGCTATTTCGGTTTAAAATTGTAGCTAAAATTCTCAAACTACACTGTGCAACATTTTTAAGCTGATCTCGTGCAAACAATTCGAACTGAGGATTTTTTGAAAGTACAGACCCAAACGACAAGAAACCCTAGTAGGGTTTTGTTGTGTCAGATCCAGCTCGGATTTTATGGCCCCATCTAAACATGGTTAAATATTGAGTTTTTAAAGAAATTTGGGGCTATATCTCTGAAACCAATGCGAATCTTCTTCTGACCTCTGAAGCAAATTTGTAGATAAGGACAAGAATACAATATTTGGAGAAATAATGAACTCGAAAAACTACATTTATTGCCTCAAATTTCAAACTATATATGCAAAAATACCACAATTTTTACACATTTCGCACCGTATCTTCAAAACCCGTTAATTTTTTCTGAATATTTTCGTTTGGAAAAATATTCCCTGGAATGTAATACACAACTCTTCAGAACTCTTCATAGTTGTAAAATGCCTCTATCCCGTTGTTTTCATTACATTTCTCAACGACGATTTAATAAAAATGTCAATAATGTAGTGAAATCCGAAATGCGAGAATAAACTGTTGGTGTGAACTGTGTTTGAAATACGTGTTGTAAAAGATGTGATGCAAAATACCACGGAAACAACATGAAGTAAGCATTTTAGAGTTTCAGAATGTTCTAAAGAATTGTTGAGAACTTTATTTGGCAGATTTTTGCAAAAGGTTACTTGGTTCAACTCCCAATAGTTTAGCCGATACTGACCAGAATTTCAGCAATTATGTAAAATTTTCTATATTTTATAGATTTTGATGCCCTAGGTGGAGTTTTTCTTTTGTGGTTTCTGCAAAAGATAAGTTCTACTAGTTTAGTGCTACAATATTGCTAAAGATAGCAAGGCCAAATTCCTATTCGTTTCTGAGATAAAGGCCTGATAAATGCAAAAAAGTGTAGATTTAGCCCGGTTTAGATGAAGCCATAAAATCCGAACTGGATCTGACAGGACAAAACCCAACTAGGGTTTTTGTAGTCTAAATATGTACATTCAAAAAATCCATACTAGAAGTTGTTTGCATTTTCAGTGTTGCATAGTGCTACCGAAAACTGGGAGGTATCGTTATATGGGGGCTATAACAAAACATGGACCTATGTTGATGATTTTTGGTGAAGAACTTTCGTGACCACAGAGAACTTCAAATGTCAAATATCAAAATACCGAAAATCAGGATGTACCGTTTTATGGGGTCTATACCAAAACATGTACCTATGTTGACGATTTTTGGTGGATAACTTTCGCGACCACTGAGAATCTTATTTGTCAAATTACAGTTATTTCGGTGAAAACTTGTAGCTAAAATCCTCAATTTAGCCAAAAACTTCAAAATACCGAAAATCGGGGTAGCGTTATATGGGGGCTATACCAAAACATGGACAGATATAGCCCATCATCGAACTTGACCTGCCTGCAAACAAAAGACGCATTTTCCAAAAATTTCAGCGTCCTATCTCCATTTTTGTGGATGCTAGAGTGATTACCACAGATGGACGGATGGACATGTATAGATCGACTCAGAATTTTATCCTGATCAAGATTTTATGTACTTTATACGGTCGCAAATGAGTATTTCAATGCATTACAAACGGAAAAACAAACTTAATATACCTACATACTATGGTGGAGGGTAAAATTAAAGACAGTTTCCTAATTGCTATTGATTTTCTTGCAAAGTCTGGAAAATTTCATTGTTATGTATGTATATCAGTAAATACTAATGTCTCTGTGTTGAACGTATTCTTCAGCACTTTCATCTAATTCGTTTTTACATTCCTTTGGAATTTTATCCGCCCCTTTTAAATTTAGATGCTTTTATTATGAAGGCAAATATTTGACCAAATACTAAAACATTATTGCAGTTTTTCTTCTCTGTAACTATTATCAAAAAAAAAAATTCTCCGAAATTTATAGATCTTGAAACAAAAAACCTAAAATATTCTTGCTTTTAAATTTCCAACTTAAATGGCAATTTTAAAGCTAACCCTAATCGCCCCCTTCCTATTCTGCAAAAAAACCGACAAAAAACTGCATTGCACATTTCAACGATTTTTCTTTTTGGTTTAAAGTTCAAGCATTCTCTGGCTATTTTGGTTACTGTGGAAGGGTGAAAAGCGGTTGTTCATCATCATTTAATCCATAAGATAAATTGACTTTGAATCCTTTTTCAATGTTGCTATTACTGCTGCTGCCACTGCTACTACCACTTCTATTTCAGCTCTTGGTGCTTATACAATTTTTCGCTTGTAATCCTTTTGTCTTAGTCAGAGTTTTTTTTGGGTTACTCTCTCTTTGGTTCGGTCCGGTTTATACAGAGTATTTTCAACACGAAAAAAATTCTCAGTGTGGAAAGAGTAAGAAAGCCAAATATTCGATTATAAGTGGGAGCGATGGAACGAGGGGATGCATCTTTCTTTTATGCAATTGATATGCTTTGGATAGTGTTTCACCGCCCCAAGAACTCGCTCTGTGGTGATGGTGTAATAATTTCAGATTTATTTGTTGGAATTTATGATTCTACAATAACTTACGGTGAATGTTAGTTTTGTTGTTGCTATTGCTGGCTTCTCGGTTTAAAGAAATGTTGAAAATTTGTACAAATTTTTCAGATATTTTTCTTACCTGCAAGTAAAAAAAGAATAGAGAAAAAAATACAAGAAAACGTTTAGAAAAATTCTGATAATCCATAAAAAAGATTAAAGTATGATTATGGTTTTCAAAAAAGAAAAAAAAAAACACACACACAAAACTGTAACATAAATAGATTACAGAGATTGTGAAATTTAAATCATTTTGAGTTTTATGATTATTTTCGGTTTCAGCAGGAATTTAAAATATTTGTTAAGAGGTCGGGGAGGAAGGGTATAATAACACAACATTATCTCTGTTTGCAAATTCGACGTCGGACATTAGCGAATAACATTTAAGGTTTTAATTAATTTTTTACGTTTGTAATGCATTAAAAAATATTTAGGACCTTATAGACCCCATATATTCCTGATCAGGAAAAAATTCTGAGTCGCTATAGATCGTCGGTCTATTAAAATCACTCTAACTGCTAAAAAAATTAGATGTGATTCTAAAATTTTGTAAAGATGGTTTTTTACGGGCAGTTCGAAGATAGGCTATATCCGACCATATTTTGCTACAGTCCATATTTTACATTACCTCCCTATTTTAGATACATTGAAGTTTTCAGCAAAAACAGTAGGAAAATTTATTCAAGAAATACCGACATCAGTTTTCGTTAGGGTATAGCCCGCTAGAAATGTACCCACTGAATGTAGTCTTTTATACACTTTCATATGTGCAAAATGTGTCTCATCGAAATAATGATTTTAGACCCCATGTATGTTTGGACGACATCCGTTTTCAGACAATTTAATTTGCAGTCGATTTAGCAATGTTCTTCCGTCTGTTTAGCTGGCTGGTGCCCACGATTACTCTCGAACGGATGAACCGATTTGAACAAATTGTTGGTCTTCGTAATATTTTGACCAAACTTAGTTTAAATTCGAAGATGGAACATATCGGTCCACTCCTTCAGATACCTTCCCCAGAAAAGTTCGAAAATGTTTGGAAAAATTGTGCGAACGATAACTCTTAAAGGTAGCAACCGATTTAGTCCATACTTTACACATCTTGCAATTTCTACTAGACCTAGATGAGCCCACTCCTTAGGGTAACTCCCACACAAAATTTCGCTTTAATTTTTGTTTTAACAACTTATATTTGCTGCCGCCAGTACAAGTTTTATCAGGAGCAAGTCCATACTTCCTGAGAAAATAGCCCGAAGTTGTAAAAACCCCTGTAGCACCAAGTGTAGTTTTTGGAGCGCATAATAACTCTAGAACGGATCTGCAGATTGGGTCCAAAAATTGGCCATCGTAATATTTTGTCCGAACTTGATTTAAGTCGAAGATGAGCCAGATCGGTAACTTTTGGTACCCCCACAAGAGTTTAAAAATGTTCACTAAAATGGTGCACACGATAACTCTCGAAGGTAGTCACCGATTTGGTCCATACTTTGCACATCGTTATATTACTACGAGACATAGACATAGACCAAGTTCGAAAATCGGCTATATATGTCAACTCCTTCGGGTACTTCTCACAAAAATTTCGACAAAATGCAGTTTAAGGCCTGCTATCGAATTGCTTTTTGTTGTAACAACTTTTATTCGCTGCCATTTTGACGGTACAAGTTTTTTCAGTGGCAAGTCTATACTTCCTGAGCAAATATCCAGATGATGTAAAATCGCTCGATATTATGTTTTTGGTGGGCAAGTCCATGCTGCCAGACCAACCGAACTTAACTCAGATAAGACCAATGAGTTGTTCGCCAGCGGTTTTCAAACCTAGCACATATTCTGTTTGTTTTTTGTTTATACGTCAAAAATCGCTCATATATAAATGCTGCATTTGGTCTAATATAACGGGCCTGATTGCCAATAAAGAATTATGTTGTCTGGTCGTGAATGAAGGCTCCTTTGGTTATATGAAGAGACCTGTGATAACGCCTTAAGCCTCCCTTTCATAGAAAATATCAAAGAAGAACTATTCCCCACAAACATCCCTGAAGAGACCAGGCAGGTACCTCTTTTTATCGCCGGATCTTAACTGCGTGCCTAATGCCATCACTTGTTGCATACTGGGAGAATGTACCTTACTGGAAAGTGAGTATGCTAACCATTGCATCATGGTGGCAGCAATGACAGACTTATAAAAAGGTTTCATTAACGAATCGTTTTGGTCGACAGTCGACTATAGAGGCTATCTTTCATTCGTCAATAAAGACTCCCTCCAAAAGGATCAGTTTGTCCTCTAAAAAGACTCCCTTTTTGTGAAGCGTTGTACTAAGACTCTCGTTAGAGGATAAGAGGAGATTGCCACAAATCGCCCGACATCTTCATTGTGACATCCGGGCTGATTAATACGTGGCAACCCTACACTTCGCTATGCGCGTGAAAATAAATACTAGCGAAGACATAAACCAGCGGCGTTGTATAACAAATACGTTTTGTGTAGTATGACAGTTAGAACTGCCTTCCATATCCTCTAACTATTGTTAGTTCTCGAATTATAGGCCGTTTTCTAAAGTGATTTTTAAAAATGGCCTCTGAAGAAAATAATTTTTTTTCTCAAAATTCCTATTATAGATTTTTAAGAACAATGCATATCCTGGAAGCCCACTTGGTGGCCTATCCAACGCCACCATCCATATCCTCTAACTATTTTTAGTTCTCAAATTATATGCGTTTTCTAAAGTGATTTTTAAAAATGACCTCTGAAGAATATATTTTTTTCTCAAAATTCCTATAATAGATTCTGAAGGACAATGTATATCCTGGAAGCCCACTCGATGGCCTATCCGACGCCACCATCCATATCCTCTATCTATTTTAAGTTCTCGAATTATAGGCCGTTTTCTAATGTGATTTTTAAAAATGACCTCTGAAGAAAATAATTTTTTTCTCAAAATTCCTATTATAGATTTTTAAGGACAATGTATATCCTGGAAGCCCACTCGGTGGATTGGGTGTGATACACCGTATAAGAGTGCTCTCAGCCGAAGAGATACCACCACAATTTACAATGAGCGATGTTGCAGAGGTCATCCGAAACTCGAAATTAACCAAACCGTTGGGCCCTCACTAAGTTCTAATGGTAATGCTTAAGCAACTGGATGATCGTGGAGTTGAGTATTTTACAAGAGTCTTCAATTTATCGCTAACCACCTAAATTGTAGCAGAAACCTGGAAAGTTCACAGGTTGGCCCCGCAATTAAAGCAAGGCAATGATGCCAGCAAAGGCGAATCGTGCAGGCCGATCTTCCGCTTGTTGCCAGTAACAAAGATTCTCGAGGTACTACTCCTCCCCATGATGGAAAGCAGTTTTCCAGTTGCCTAGCATAGTAGCAAAAGAACATAACTCGCCGTGGGGAGGACTGAACCTGAACATGTCTTTCGAAGGTCTTCAATAGCGTCAACCATGCTAAGCAGTTCAAGGACATAGGGAAGACTTCCTTCAACTGTATTTGTGGACGCCTTTGATTTGTGTAATTCTGAAATTCCGCAACTTTAAGGCGACATAAAAGTGTTAACGTATGCGGATGATGATTGTATGATCTTGGCGTCGGTTCCTATCGTCTATGACATATGTGATGGGTTAAATGTCCACATAGGTGACATAGTGTAGTTCTTCAACCTAAGAATTATGAAAATATCAGCCTTTAAATCTACTGGAACACAGTTCACAATCTGGTGGGCTTCGCAATAGTTAATGGTGTCCAGATTCCGACCGATAACTACCCCAAGATATAGGTTGTAACGATCGGTGAAACATTTGTTTAGCCTCTACCTCTAAAATTCCATCCTCCAGATGGCATAAAGATCGTTCGTGTGTATTCTATTTATCGACGATAACATATGCAATAGGTTAAATATCTATCTAGCAGACTTAGTGCAGTTCTTCCATCTGAGGAATATGAAAAAAAATCCACAGTTTAATCTACTGTCGCCCTCTCATTTTACAGACTGCAACAAGGTGCCTCCTCATGACAACAGTTGACTATCTTCATAAGGAGTCGAAAATTTGACCGGTACATCAGCACAACAAGATGTCGATGCAGTGCCCGCTTGGATGTTGTTGCCGTCAGCATCTCTGCCATAATCTAGTGGACAAGCTTCCCCCATACAGACACGTCAGGAGATATCTACATTATATTGAAAGAGAGGTTCAAAAGTACAAAGGAGAACTAGATCGACGAGCCTATCAGGTAGTCTTTGATATCATATACACTGATGCAGTTGCGCAGGCAGTACGCGTGAAATCGGAACTCCAGCTGCTAAGGTACACAAGAGTAGTTTTGACCCCATTAAAATCCGCACGATGCAGCCACCTACGGGGTCCGAATTGACAGAACGATACAAAATACATCCTCTACATGTGGATTGGGAAAACACCAAATGTTGCATCTATTCAACTGTCCAGCCACTCACATGTCTCTCGATTTTCTATGAATGCAGCCAATCCAGGTTGAAGAATTTTTGAACCTGGACACATAGTAACCAGAAGCAGATAAACATACGTTGCCACAACAATAACAAAATTATCATATTCAAAGACTACTACAACGACGTACTTGTTGTTTTCTGCAGAGTATATAAATTCCATTTTAGTTGGCCATATAGACTCCATTGTTGCTGTCAATGAAGACCGCTTTTTAGTCATCTGTAAATACCATTCTTGTTCTATAAAAAGTAGCTTTTAGCTTTCCACGAAGACCGTCTTATGGTCATTAATAATGACTACCTTTTTATCACCCATAAAAGTTTATTTCGTATCGAATATAGAGATTTCCTTTTGCTAATCTTTAAAGACTTCCTTTTGGTCGTATATAAATATCATTTTGAAGTCGACCCTTTGGGTCGTCTATATAGTCAACCAAAAGGTTGTCTATTAAGACGTCCTCTGTGCTCCCTGCATATATAAAAGCTTTCTCAACACCCTTTTGGTTGTCTATAGACTCTATAAAGAGCACCCTCTGGTCCCTTACACATACTCACGTTCGATTCTTTATGCAATTTCGCTTTCGGTCGCCTACAAACACTGACTTTTGGTCGTTTATAAAAGTCATCTATTAGTCGACAATACAGACTATATTTTGGTCGTCCATTAACGCTCCCATTTCTAGGAGACCAAAATATTCCTTTGATCGTGTATACAGATCTTTTTTGGTCTCCCACAACACCCCCTTTCATTTTCTAGGCTCCTTTTAAACGGCTATAAAGAATTCCTTCGGATGCCTATTACAATTCCCTTTACACATCAATAAGGTACATCCAGAAAAACTCCATGTTGGTCGTCTAGGAAGACTCGTTTTTGGTCATCTATAATAACTCCCTTTTTGTGGTGTATAAATACTCTCTGTTGGTCACCTGTAAGGCTCCATTTGTTTGTCCATAAAGACACCCTTTTAATAGTCTGTAAAACTTCCTTTGAGTCCTTTATTAAAGCTCCATTTTGGTGGTCTGAAAAGTCTCCCTGGTCGTCGTCTATGCGGACTCCCTTTTGTGTCAAAATATAAGACTCACTTGTGGTCGCCTATAAGGACTACCTACCGGTCGTCTCCTAAGATTGCTTTTTGGTCATCTATTTACAATCCTTTTTGTTGTCTGTAATAACTTCCTCTTAGTCTTCCGTGAAGAACATTGATTTGTACAGAAGAACAATAAAAAAATAGCGTAAGACGTCGACTCAATTACTTGCAGAGTAAAACATGTGAAACTATGGTTTTTTCGATCTTCCGCTTGATATAAATTAAGGCATTCTGTGCTATAGGATATTTGAGATGCAAATGTGAGTAAAAATATGCCAAAGTCAGATATGTATTTAGTAAACTGCAAACACACAGTGAAGACGGAATTGTGAACTGGCCCTTAGTGCAAAAGTAGCCTCTGGCTTACAACATTTTTAAAAGCCCGAAACCGGCATATTCTTCAAGCTATTCATAGGAAATTCTTTAAGAATCCTTTAATAAATTCGACTTTAATCATCCCACTTTGACCACTGAACTAATTTCAATTCATAACGCACTTAAAACAAACGTTCACACCAACACATTGCAAGACTCTTTATTTGGCTACACCCGTATACCGAGACAAACAAATACATAAGTAATAGTAAAATAAACACTTTATTGTTTGCCACAAAAGTGGAACATGAACGAGAATGTCGCATAGAATACTAAGTTTTTACATTTACTCAATGCAGTGCCACCATTACTCCGTTTTGCTTTATTCAGTCATTCATTGACAAAGTAAAGTAAAAGAAAAACAACAACTCTATTTTAGTTGTTGCTGTTGTAGTTTGCTATATAGTAAGTAATTAACAATTTCTACACTAACATGTGCTTGGGTCTATTGTTTTTGTTTAATGTAAACATGCTTATATACATACATATGTGTGTGTGTGTCTTCTTCCTTTTGGTGCCAGAGACCACCAGGACAAATGTTCGTTTGTTTGTGCGGTGTGACGACACGTGCTTGAGTAAAAGAATATGTTCAACAGCAACAACATATCGACAAAGCGACAAATGTTGTTGGCAACACTTTTTGCCTTGCTTGCCGTGAGAAGAGGTGAAGGATTCACAGGAACCACTACTACAACGACGGTAATGTGACCATGTAAAATAACCCTCCAAGCATTTGGGCGGGAGTTTCTCACTTCCTCTACCAAAATTAATCACATTCTGAACTTCTTTTCTATAAAATAGCGATCCTTTATCATTTTACAATAACAAATGCATTGTTGTCTAATTTTGATCTTCTTGAATAACTAACTAGTGTCAGAAAGGAAGATCGAAATTCGATGACTGCTTGTTTATACTAACGACTATCGCGTGGGCAGACACATTCTATGGCCTATGCAGATGTCTGATTTTTATATGCATTCTTAATGGCATAGGTTTGATTCCGAGGCCAGGCACCATCCCATTTTTAAAATGACAAAATTAATGTAGACGACAATTTCAACTAAGAATAGTTCTTTAAAAACGAATGGACTTTGGAAGAATAATTTGAATAATAAAATAAAAAATAATTAAAAAAAAATGAATAATTTGATTAAAAAATTGTGACAATATTAAACGGCAAGCGTTTTATTTGAGGGATTCCATCATGAAAAATAATTTTCTAGTTCTAAGTACATTTATAAATAAAACACTGTATATTTATAAATGTACTTAGAACTAGAAAATAGTTGTTCATGATGGAATCCCTCAAATAAAACGCTTGCCGTTTAATATTGTCACAATTTTTAATTCAAATGCAAGCGTTTTATTTGAGAGATTCCATCATGAAACACTATTTTCTAGTTTTAAGTGCATTTATAAATATACAGTGTTTTATTTATAAATGTACTTAGAACTAGAAAATTATTTTTCATGATGGAATCCCTCAAATAAAACATTGTAACTTAATTTTTTTTTAATTATTTTTTATTTTTAACTTTTCAGTAATTAATTTTTTTGACCACTGAGAACCTAATAACAAAATTATAGCCAACTTAGGCCGAAAATGTAGACAAAATCCTTAAAATATCTGAAATCGGGTGGTACCGCTTTATGGAGGCTATACCAAAAACTTGAACTATGTCCAACATTTTTAGTGAGGAAGTTTCTGTACCATTGGAAACCCCAAATGCCAAATTACAGCCAATTTGGCCTAAAAATGAAGATATATAGTTATATAGGGGCTATAAAAAAAAATGGACCCATATTGGTTTTGGTTTCATATTCATGTATTGTCATCCAAATCTGAAAAGTGTAGAAAGTTTTAGTTCGATTGGTCGACTGCAACTGTGTGGAAAATGAGTTACTAGATTTGACTAAACGGACCAAGTTAAATAAAACACTGTAAAAAATTAAAAGAATAACAACAAAGAAAAAGAAAAACAAAAAAATATTTTTTTCGTCACAACCAATTTTATCGCTAAAAGAACTTCTAGAATGTCTTGAAAGCGGCATTCACCAGTATTGTCGTGGGCGTGGTTCATTTCTTTATTAGACTTTATCGAGATCGCGGTTGTGTGTTTCTATCGCCTGGGAGTGACTACTTCGAGTAATAAGCGATAGAAAATGCTTGCTGGGAAATGTTGCTTTCATCGTCGTCGTTATATAAGTAAGTGTAAGAACAACTTCTTACATATTGTCGATGTACTGCATTGCATCCATCCGGTTACCGGTTGCTGTGGCAACCAAACATACATATTGACACATACGCACACTCACACACCCTGACGCAATCACACGCTCATTAAAAGTGTTAAAGGAGGAGAAGAAAATAAAAAATAAACGGAAAAATTACAGCAGCCAAGCAAGCCTAGCCACAGGTATACTTTGAAGAAGAAAAAACAAAAACAAAGCAAAAGCAAGTCAAAAAGGTGGAAATGCAACCAATATAAAGTACACAGCCTGTTGTGACTAAAGAGTGAGTTCTGAGTATCCATAAGGTCCATAGCATAATGCAGTAGTGATGGTATTGCCGAGTTGTGTAAACATCATCATGTTAATGATGCTATGAAAATACTGTAAAAATGGAATAAATGAATGTCGGAATGAAAGAAGAAAGGCGTTTATTTCCTCTCGTTTTGTTTTTGTTCCATTAAATAAAATAAAATGTTAAGTGGCACAATTGAAATGTTGTTGTTGTCGTTCTGCTGGCTTGTCACCCATTTCTTGTGGACTTCTGTGTGTGAACACATACACATTTGAGGCACTTAAAAATAAATGCAATAATTACTTTGCAGCAAATTTTTGTCAAAGAATTATAACGAATAACTAAAATTGACAATTATTATAAAGAAATAGTTACTGTGATGTGTGTATTGGCGGTTTTGATGTTTTATTTTCGGTGCAAGAACCTACAGCACTGGCCCGATCCGATATGTTTTTTAATTCTCCTTCCACTTAACTATCGTTAACTTATCGCAAAATGATATCTAGCGAAGTTCTACACACATTTAATCACCCCCGGTGAAGGAGTAGGCAAAAATCGATCAATTGAAAGTTTCCATTAATAGCTTAATTATCAATTGGTTATATATAGGAATTAATATAAAACTTTTGTATTTACATCACGATATCGGATATCGCTATTTTAACACTTCAAACTGAAACATGTTTGTACAGAAAATATTAAGAAACTCTGATGCCCGGAGTATGTGCCTGCGTATGATAAACGTACACATGGTGGTATGACAAATATAGAATGGCCTGTTTAGTTAAATAGCAACAAAATGCTGACACACCTACTATTTAAGTTAAAAGTCCTCCATGCATACTTATACACCCACTTGCACTCACACACATACCCACCCGCCTACGCGCACACAATGATGCTCTTGCACAACAACATTCACTTATTATTTATAAATATACAATAAAAAACAACAACTAAACAATATAAACGCTTTAATACAAAGCGAGCAACAAAAGCAACAACGTGAGGATGTGAAGAAAAAAAAATAACCCGTAAAGAAAAAAGAAAGAACACTAAGGAATAAAAATATGTTCAAGAGTCCTTGTATATGGCAAAAGAGAAGACGAAGAATAGAAGGAAACTGAATGAATAAAAGAATGCATATAGTTGAACTAAGAAGGAAACAAAGTAGTGTGGGTGCAAATATGTAGGAACAATGAGGCCACACTCATATAGCCACACATACATACACCCACCTACACAAAGGCATGTGCCAAGTACCAACTTTTTGTGGATAAAAATAAGGAAGAACGTGTTCAATGGTTTATTACACACATCTTTTTGTTGTTGTAGTTGTTTTTTTTCTTCTTTTGCTAGCCGGCAAATCATCATTAAATGTTGTAGAGGTCGGTTTCATTTT
This sequence comes from Musca autumnalis, assembly GCF_047663935.1. Classification (NCBI taxonomy): domain Eukaryota; kingdom Metazoa; phylum Arthropoda; class Insecta; order Diptera; family Muscidae; genus Musca; species Musca autumnalis. The sequence continues at coordinate 153,034,531 of NW_027412088.1, read as the reverse complement.
TGCTTTGTCTGATTCAAAAGAATGCCAGGGAAACAGGTTGACATACACACATACCTGTATATGAAAAGATTTATATATAATTTAAATTATATAGTTTTTTTTAATTGGACCTTAATTTTCACTATTCAAGAAATAATTATTGAAAAACAAGTAAGAACGGCGTTAAGTTCGGCCGGGCCGAACTTGTTATACCCTCCACCACAAGTTGTATTGAAGTAAAATGGAATAATTAGTTTCCTTTCGTGTATGAAGAAGACTTAATACTAAATTTCAGCAATTTCGGTAAAATAATATGAGGCGCCTTTCTAAGGGGGCTATTTCAAAACGTCGATCTATACCGACAAATTTCTGACGGAAAGTTTTTAGGCTCAAAGAAGACTAAATACCAAATTTCCTATATTTCGGTAAGAGAATGTGGCTAAAACTTAAAAAATACAGAAAATCAAGAAGTACGCTTCTATGGGGATATAGGAAGACGTGGACCTATACTGATAATACTCTTCTGGAATATTTTATAACTCTTGGAAGACGAAATATCGAATTTCAGCCAGTTCGGTTGGATATTGACGTCACAATCTTCAGTATTACGAAAATCGGGAGGTACCGTTCTATGGGGCTATACAGCGTTGCCGACAGTTTTTGATCGGAAATCGTCAAAAAAATCGTCAAATCGTCATTAAAATTTAGAAAATCGTCAAAAGATCGTCAACATAGTCCAAAACTCGGTTTGGTTACCGTTTAATGCGATTTTTCGCTGATATTTTTGTGAATGAGACTGGCAACATAAGATATACAACCCACAGCAATAAATCTAACCCAATATCACTTAAATACCCTATAAAAACAGCACTCAGTAGATGATAGTTTCCTATGGTTATCGAGTTTGCAGTAATGCAGCATGGTAAAGTTGGGTACACATTTACTTCGTTCCAGAACTAAAAAGATTTACACATTTAACACATTTTTAACATTTTTCCCCGAAATCCGTTCCCGTACACCAAAAGAGTTGCAAAATGTTCACTTCTCTTTGAACAAAAATGGCGCTGAATGGCTTTCTCTTTAGAAACTTTTTACACGACAAATTTGAGCGAGCAAAAATGTGCAACATGTTTGCCGGCTTCCGATTCGCTGACACGCCGACTTTGACATTTGTTCCAGATTTTTTGACGTTTCTACCATTTTTCCATTCCCGTACATTTTGGAAAAATGTGTGCGTTGAACTCATTTTTGACAGTTTTCTCTTTTGAACATTTTACCATTAAAAAAGTTCTGGAACGAAGCTATTGTCATTTTGAATTACAGCTTAGCTAAAAAATCGCTTTCTTGACAGTGTGACCGCCCATGTTTGTCGGTACACGTACATTTTGGTTGTTGGGCAGTCGGAAATCGATAAAAATTGTCATTCAAAACTGGCTGACAGTTTAAAGGGGGCATTAATATGAAGTTAATAAAGCTGGACTCATATTTTTTACAACAAATTTATCTCGAAAACTTTTCAAGGAAGATGTTCATCCATTAACAAAACTAAACGAAAATTTTTAGATGATGTAATTTGAATGTGGGGCAAAAACTATGAAAATACCTGAATTCCAGATATGTGCCTAAATATAGCCACTCCGACTGGAAATTGCTTTAAAACATTAAAAAAGCTCAAAAATCGAGTTTGGAACATTGTTTTCCTTAAAATCTTTCGAAAATTTTGGTCAAAGTGTAGTTATCGTCTTTTATTTCATGCATTTCTGGCTTAAGTGAAAAATCGTCATTTTGGACCATAAAATCGTCAAATCGTCATTTTTCAATTTTGGGCCAAAAAATAGTCAAAATGACGATAAATCGTCAAATTCGGCAACACTGGGGCTGTATCGAAACGTGGACCTATACCGACGAATTTTAGTCAGAAATGGGGCAATATGAAAGCGTGGACCTGTACAGACATATTTCTGGCGAACAGTTTTATATCACATTGAAGACTAAATACCAAATTTCAGCCACTTTTGGTGGAATATTGAAGGCACAACCTTCAAAATACGAAAAATCTGGAGGTTCCTTTCCATGGGGGCTATATGAAGGCGTGGACCTATACCGACACATTTAAAGGGGAAGTTTGAGTACCCCCAACGAAGTCTAAATTCCAAATTTCAGCCATTTCGGTGGTATATTGAGGGGAAAGTTTTATACCACCAACGTAGACTATGTACCAAATTTCAGCCATTTCGGTGTGATAATGAAGCTAAAACCTTCAAAATACCGAAAATCGGGAGGTACCGTTCTATGGGGGCTATATGAAGGTGTGGACCGATACCGACAAAATTCTGGGGGAAAGTTTTATACCCCTAAAGATAACTACGTGCCAAATTTCAGCCATTTTGGTAGGATAATGAAGCTAAAACCTTAAAAATACCGAAAATCGGGAGGTACCGTTCTATGGGGGCTATATGAAGGTGTGGACCGATACCGACAAAATTCTGGGGGAAAGTCTTATACCCCTAAAGAAGACTACGTACCAAATTTCAGTCATTTTGGTAGGATAATGAAGCTAAAACCTTAAAAATACCGAAAATCGGCAGGTACCGTTCTATGGGGGCTATATCAACACGTGGACCGATATATCCCATTTTCAAAACCAACCATCCTGCAAGTAATAAAAACTTCTGTACCAAATTTTGACTCTCTATCTTTAAAATTGCGAGCTGTATTGATTTCAACAGACAGACGGACGGACGGACAGACGGACATATTCAAATCGACATAGAATTTTATGCTGATCAATAATATATATACTTTATAGGGTCTCCGACGAATATTTCGATGTGTTACAAACGGAATGACAAATTAATTAAACATTATACTCAAGAGGGTTCCCTTCTTATCTATTCACCCTTCGCCGGCTATCTTGGGGCTCCAAACTAAAATTGTGTCCTTTATATGTTTATCTCTGCTTACTGATTTCTACATGGATTGGCAATTTATTAGCTCTTCAGCTATTTTAACTAAAATGATTCGAATTACAAATGGAATAATTGGAATTTCAAAGGGAATAATTCGAATTTCAAATGGAGTAATTCGAATTACAAATGAAATAATTTGAATCGCAAATGGAATAATTCGAATTACAAATGAAATAATTCGAACCGCAAATGGAATAATTCGAATTACAAACAAAATAATTCGAATTACAAATAGAATAATTCGGATAACAAATGGAATAATTCGGATTACAAATGGAATAATTCGAATTACAAGTGGAAGAATTCGAAGTACAAATGAAATGCTATGAATTATAAATATAATTCTCGAATTCCAATTAAAATAATTCGAATTACATCTGAAAAAGGTGTAGTCGGAAATAGCAGTGCCTTGCGCAGAGGACTTATACATTGCATCGAATGTTACACTCAACACATTGGGCTACTTACACTGTGCAACAAAATCGAGCTCGAGGTATGGGGGGGTGGAAAATTCATTTTGAGGGTGAAAGCCCTTGATGAGCATATACAGAACCTCAAAGGGCAGATCCGCCGTGAGTCGAACTTTTGAGTTAAGTCATCAAACATTAGCGTTACATCTTTGCTCGCTGTTGTTTTGGATTATTTTTGATATGACATGTCTTCAGTCAAATCTAATGAGCATCTTTTCCGAAAAACATTTTGACCTTCTAACTCGTATTCCATGTCCTTTTTGTCCTTTATTTCAAGTACCACAAGATGGCATTTTTCAGCTTCGACATGTTCTGCAAAAATGTCGCTCTGAAAATTTTAGGTACGGTTCTAATTGACAACTAATCGATATTGTCGCGTTTTCGATGTCCTTTTCGACATGTTCAGGCGGTACTTTTATTGTTTTTCTTGAAATAAAGGACGAAAAGGACATGGAAGGAAGCGAGTTAGAAGGTCGAAATGTTCTACGAAAAAGATCCTGATTACATTTGACTGAAGACATGTCATATCAAAAATAAACCAAAACAACAGCGAACAAAGATATAACGCTAATTTCTGATGGTTTATAGGGTCTCCAGTGAAAAATTCATCACGCCATAACTCAAAAGTTCGACTCACGGCGAATCTGCCCTTTGGGGTTCTGCATATACTCATCAAGGGCTTTCACCCCCAAAAGGAATTTTCCATCTTCCCAAAATTTCGGTTCACAGTGTTATTCAAGAGGAGCATCATTTTAGCCGTCCAGGTAGTGAGCAATGTGGCCGTGGATTTAGCGGCCGATATTTTCATATTCCACAGATGGAAGAACTGTCATAAATAAGCTACATAAATATTTAACCTATCACATACATATGTCATTAACGATATGACCCGAGGGCAAAATCGTACAGTCATTCGAATACATTACGATCTCTATGCCGTCTGGAGGGTGTGGAATTTCTGGAAGATAGAGATTAAACAGTTAAGGAGATGTCGCCTTGCGGAACTGGTTTTCACACATATAGTTGTTTTTCCAACGTTTTGAACACTGCTGGAGAGAAGGTTTCTCTATGTTCTTGAATAGCCTGGCATAGTAGACGGTATCGAAGGCCTTCGATAGGTTAAGAGACACCATGACTGTTTTGTTGCACGGCCTGTTTTGGTTTAGTCCTTGACTGATATGTCATGTGTTGCTTTTGTGGTACTGTGCATTTTCCGGCATCCATGCTGATGTTGGGCAACTGGAAAAGAACTTCTCATAATGTAGCTTTACTAAAATCCTCGTTGCGGGCGACAGGAGAGTAATCTGCCTGCGAAATTCGCCTCTATTGGCATCCTTAACTGGCTTCAGTAGCGTGACCACCATCCCAACTTTTCAGGCTTCTGGTACACTCCGGTTGGCCAGTTTCTTAAGCACTAAAATTGATATTCCGTGAGGGTCCAACCCTTTGAATGATTTCATGTTTCGGATGACATCTGCAACATCACTCATCACGGTATAGAATACTCCTCTTAGCCCTATCACTTTCGTAGTACTTTATAAACTGCCGGTCAAAACAACACAAGAACCTTTTCGGATCTGTCACTGTCACACCGTTCTTTTTCTTGTACCAATATTGCCTTGCTTCAGGTGGTAGCCTACTAGTCTGTTGTCTTCAAGAGTAAGTTCACTGACTCTTGGGTCTTTTGGGTTTTTTCTGAAGAAGCTCATCATGCTCTAGTTCCGTTGCCTTGGCTCGGAAATTTGACGTAATTTCGGGTATTCGACCAGTAGGTTTGTAGCGAGCCGCTGGTGCTGTGATAATGTGCCAGAAAAAGTCCTTCAGCTATTCGGCGATATAAGTGAATGGCCAGTTCTCTGAAGAGCTGATTGGTAAATTCGTTGAACTATTTTCAGATAGTTTTCATGGTTTAGAAAAGATTAGCGATCAGAGTTTATGGAGTCGGGTGGTTTGTTAAAGGCGGCCTTGACAAGAAGGTGGTTGCCAGTACACGCCATTTATCAGACTGGGTGTCACAATGGTGATGTCTGGCGACCTTTGGCAATTTTCTCATCAACTTTGGAGCGCCTTTGTTAACCGTGCAAAATGTGGAGTTATCAATTAGCGAAATGTCAAAGCTCACGATGAGCATTGAAGTCCACTAGCACTTCACGGTTATTGTCTTCTAAGAGCGATCTAATATCAGGCATATAACACAGGGGACAACTGTTTATGGGCGGCATGAACTCAAATCAGATGGATGTGGGATTTGAAATCCGAAAACGTAAATGGCAATGGATTGGACATGTTCTACGCTTATGCTGGAATACGTCCAGCCAAGAAGGAAGAGGGTTGGAAGACCAATGAAAACCTGGAGACGTTCCACATAAGCCGAAATGAGATCTAACGGATTGACCTGGGATCAACTTGGACACATGTATAGCTCCAAACAGAGTGAGATGTAAAACGTCTATATTAAGCGCTCTATGCCCCAGTGGGAGTTAAAGGAATAAAATAAAATAAAATAAAATAAAATAAAATGAAATAAAATAAAATAAAATAAAATAAAATAAAATAAAATAAAATAAAATAAAATAAAATAAAATAAAATAAAATAAAATAAATAAAATAAAATAAAATAATATAAAATAAAATAAAATAAAATAAAATAAAATAAAATAAAATAAAAGAAAATAAAATAAAATAAAATAAAATAAAATAAAATAAAATAAAATAAAATAAAATAAAATAAAATAAAATAAAATAAAATAAAATAAAATAAAATAAAATAAAATAAAATAAAATAAAATAAAATAAAATAAATAAAGTAAAATAATATAAAATGAAATAAAATAAAAAAAATAAAATAAATATAATAAGATAAGATAAAATAAAATAATATAAAATAAATAAAATAAATAAATTAAAATAAATAAAGTAAAATAAAATAAAACAAAATAAAATAAATATAGTAAGATAAAATAAAATAATTAAAATAAAATAAATAAAAAATTATCTAATGAATGAAGCTACTCCAAATCGGCAGTCCATATTTTACTGCTATCACCCACACTTTCTATGTATGGGTCACTAGAGTCAGGCGAGGTAGGTATGTACTGGACAGACTGGTGTATAGGGAAGGCAAGTCCTCCTCCTCCGCTTCTTACACGATACTTCCGCAAAACGTTGTAACCACCGTAATGTTGCAAGCTACGGTGACGGTGAACTTTGCTTCTTGGATCGCGGCGATCATAATGTTTCTCCGCCTCACAAAGTCTATAGTTTCGCTAATTTTGTTGAGGAGACCGTTGCAATTGAATTGCAGGAGTAATGCATTTCCCGTGCGGCGAAAATGCTTTTAGCGCTGTAGTTCTGGATCCCACTAAGGCCAGACCAGGCTAGGAAGTGCAGTCATACCCCACATCCCTTACAGCTCACCAATGTTGACATGTTGTGAATGGACATAATTTTTGAAGTGAAGGCCTCTGGAACCTTCTTCGATTTAATCAGGTGGACGTGGGAACAAGTCCATACAGATAATGGCCCAGTAGATCAACTAAAATGGCTGATGAGCACTATAACTTACGAATCGACAATCCGATTTGGACGAAACTTCGCAAACATGCATTAAGTTTTAGCCTCAATTAAAAATATTCGATATGGTCTAATACCCTAGACAGACGGCAGAGTTAATTTGTATTAAAAATTTCCTAATTTGAATTAATTTTTCACCCTGACAGACGACAGTTTCTGCATTTATGAAACAGCTGTTTGTGTTGTTTGTTTGTACCCAGCAGACCATTTCGTGAAGCTTTAAAAAAGTTCGCCAAAATATGCGAAACAAATACACTTTTTACCATTGACCTTTTCACCACGATGAAGCAAAAATAAATTTAATTTATTCGCGATATTTTTAAGTCTTTTTAATATTATAAAAATATTGCAAAACATCTTTGTGTTTATTTCAGCTTAAGTCCATATTTTGTTGTAATTCAATTGTTTGAATAACAACAAAATATTTTAAAGTGGATATGAAATTGATTAGTTGCGGGCAAAGGGTAGGGAATACTATAGTTTCAGTTGTCACCAAACAACTTCATCAGTTCCCTTTTTTGCCGACTCTGTATCGATAAACAGGTCAATAAAGCCATCTAGCAAATTAAACAAAATGAGAAATTTGCTGTATGGCCCTAAAGCTGTTTACCCTACAATTTGAGTCGAACTAAGGAATTTCATATCCACCACTATTTTTATGTCGTCTTTGCTTCGCAAAGAATACGAACATAGGAATGTTGCTTCAATAAGCGGGGGTAAAAACAACAAGAAAGTTGTTTTTGCATTACGCATTGGTCAACAAGGCCGTGCTGATGCCTATTATTGTTGTTGGCGTTTTTTTATTGTTGGACTGCAGAATTTTACATCTTTGTGTTTATTTCAGCTTAAGTCCATATTTTGTTGTAATTCAATTGTTTGAATAACAACAAAATATTTTAAAGTGGATATGAAATTGATTAGTTGCGGGCGAAAGGTAGGGAATACTATAGTTTCAGTTGTCACCAAACAACTTCATCAGTTCCCTTTTTCGCCGACTCTGTATCGATAAACAGGTCAATAAAGCCATCTAGCAAATTAAACAAAATGAGCCATTCAGCAAATTTCTCATTTTTTTTTTTAATTTGCTAGATGGCTTTATTGACCTGTTTATCGATACAGAGTCGGCGAAAAAGGGAACTGATGAAGTTGTTTGGTGACAACTGAAACTATAGTATTCCCTACCTTTCGCCCGCAACTAATCAATTTCATATCCACTTTAAAATATTTTGTTGTTATTCAAACAATTGAATTACAACAAAATATGGACTTAAGCTGAAATAAACACAAAGATGTAAAATTCTGCAGTCCAACAATTAAAAAAACGCCAACGGTATTGCAAAAAAAACATTTGAAGAAGATATAATTTTCGATAGAATTGGTATGGTGGGTAATGACATTTTTTTTGAAAATAAAATTTTTAAAAAGAGATTTGTTAGAAGGCTTTAAAAACGTTTAGTTGATATTCTACTCGCGAAAGACCACTACTTATTTTGAAGAAACGCGAAAATTGCTGATTTGCTTTCCTTTTTTATTTTCTTAAACATGGAAATTTGACAAAAGACAATTGATTTTCAACAGCATTGCCATATTGAAATTGCTAAATTCAGTTTAAATTTCCTTTGATTTTGTGCATTAAGAATGTGGATAATGCACGAATTAATTTGAATTAAGGCAGTTAATGCAAATTAACGCTGCCGTCTGTCTAGGGTATAATGGCTGTTTAAGGATTGTTTTGTAAGGTACTCGTGGTCTTGTTAACAGCGATATAATATTTTCATGGTTAAGTCCATGCTTCCCGACAAAAGGTGTGGCTTAGACAAAAGGTGTGACGTTGGTCTAAATTTTGCACGCCGTAATATTTCTCTCAAACGTATACAAATGGCAAGAAACCTTGCGGTTCCCTCATACACAAAAGTTCAAAATTTTGCATAAGTTCAGGAGCTCTTCGAGAATTGTTTTAAAATTTTCATCGTATGATATAATTTTTTTCATGCTTTCTGATATTATGACCGAAAAGCTAAATAAAATCCTACTGTGAGCAACATAAATGGCGGGTCCATTCCTACAGGTACCTCATCTGCAACAGTTCATCACTTGTATCCAAATCAAATGTAGCACAAGGTCCGCATTTATTCGGAAAGTCTTCAATCGTTATGATATTCCAAAATATTCCAAAAGTTCCAAAAGATGTTCAAATTTTTGGAAATCGTTTAAATTGGTCGAATATGTTAAAACAAGTTTGACATTGAATTCTAGTGGTACGGGAATATATTTGCTGAGTCGATTTTGGATAGAATTGATAACTGTTTGATATTATTTATTCTTTTATCGATTCAATTCATACCGTTTTCACTAAGGAAGCCTTCAAATGATTTTTGCTTGAAAAATTTGTTTTTCATCGATTCCGATTTAACTGCCGCACAAAATGAACTTTGAAATTGCTTTTAAGAACGAACTAAAAACGTGGCACTAAAATAAAATTGTCAACTAAAAGTTGCAAACATCGTTTCTGCTGCAGTTGTTGCTATACAGACAGAAGACATTCGACATTGTTGCTGTTCTTGTTGCTGTTGTTATTCTACTTTATTGCAAACAATCATTGCTATTTGGCGCTTGGATTGGTTCATAAATGAAATCGAATCGGGGAACAGTAACTGGCCAATAAATGTATCAAATGGCCATATAAAATGATTTTAAAGTATACAATTTTATCAATTTCAATTTTATTGAGTCTTTTTAAGAAAATAGGAAGAAATTTGCAATTGCATAAAAATTATAAATTAAAACTATTACGTCCACAACATGTGGATATAAAGTAATCATTGCAGCATAGCTTATAGCTTATTTTATAAAATTAAAAAAAAAATGTAAATAAAAACTGTAAAGGTATATCGAGCTTGCGTCCGGCCCTTTCATATCTGGAGAGCGAGTCTATTTAATTGGCTTATGCTATTCCTAACCTAACTTAATTAATATAAACAAGCATTGAACGGAAACAAACAAAACTATTCCCGTACCAATCACACAAAGCCACAAACTTTTCAGCTTCTCTGAATCGTTTCATTCTCACAACCAAAACAAACCAAAAAAAAACTGTAAAAAGATGAAAACTGTACGATTGCTGAAATGTACGTCGGCTATGTTTTGCCGAGTTGTTTCATTCAATGACCCACTCAGGCACGCACACACACACATGTGATTGCTTAACAACCCTATAAGTTAGCATCAGCATACTACAGTGAATTTTATCAACCACCAAACGTTTTGGATTTAATCACATGTGTTTAGTACTATTTCGTTTTCTATCTGCTCTTGTGGAGTTGAGTACTTTTCGTTTTGTTCGCACTCACGAATGTTAACAAAATGAAACTAAACAGCGAGCTGGGCCAACGTGGGTTATGTTTCGTTTTCTATTGTTCCTATGGAAAATACGAAACGAAACGATTGGAAATGTTATTTAAAGTATTTTTACGTACGCTGTAAACCGGCCGAACCTGTTATACCCTCCACCACGAGTTGTATTGAAGTAAAATGGAATTAGTTTCCTTTCGTGTATGAAGAAGACATAATACCAAATTGCAGCAATTTCGGTAAAACAATGTGAGTACCGTTCTATGGGGGCTATTTCAAAACGTCGATCTATACCGAAAAATTTCTGTCGGAAAGTTTTTAGACTCAAAGAAGACTAAATACCAAATGTCCGATATTTCGGTAAGAGAATGTGGCTAAAACCTAAAAAATACCGAAAATCAAGAGGTACGCTTCTATGGGGATGTAGGAAAACGTGGACCTATACTGATAATACTCTTCTGGAGTAATTTATAACTTCTTGGAAGACTAAATAACGAATTTCAGTCATTTCGGTGGGAAGTTGACGTCACAACCTTCAGTATTACGAAAACCGGGAGGTACGGTTCTAAGGGGGCTATATCTAAACGTGGACCTATCTTAGTCGGAAATGGGGGCAATATGAAAGCGTGGACCTGTACGGACATGTTTCTGAGGAACAGTTTTGTACCACCACCGAAGACTAAATACCAAATTTCAGCCATTTTGGTGTAATATTGAAGCCACAACCTTCGAAATACCGAAAATCGGGAGGTACCCTTCCATGGGGTCTATATGAAGGCGTGGACCTATACCGACAAATTTAGATAGGAATGTTTTATAACCTAAATTAAGACTAAATACCAAATTTCAACCACACAACCTTCAAAATACCGGAAATCGGAAGGTACAGTTCTATGGGGGCTATATAAAGGCGTGGACCTATACCGACAAATTTAAAGGGGAAAGATGAGTAACCCCAGGAGGCTTATAGAAGGCGTGGACCTATACCGACAAATTTAAAGGGGAAAGTTGAGTAACCCCAACGAAGTCTAAATACTGAGTTTCAGCCATTTCGGAGTAATATTGAGGCCACAACCTTCAAAATACCGAAAATCGGGAGGTAAAGTTCAATGAGGCCTATAGAAGGCGTGGACCTATACCGACAAATTTAAAGGGGAAAGTTTCAGCCATTTCGGAAGCATATTGAGGCCACAACCTTCAAAATACAGAAAATCGGGAGGTACAGTTTTATGGGGGCTATATAAAGGCGTCGACCTATACCGACAAATTTAAAGGGGAAAGTTGAGTAACCCCATCGAAGTCTAAATACCAAATTTCAGCCATTTCGGAGGAATATTGAGGCCACAACCTTCAAAATACCGAAAATCGGGAGGTAAAGTTCTATGAGGCTTATAGAAGGCGTGGACCTATACCGACAAATTTAAAGGGGAAAGTTTCAGCCATTTCTGAAGCATATTGAGGCCACAACCTTCAAAATACAGAAAATCGGGAGGTACAGTTCTATGGGGGCTATATAAAGGCGTCGACCTATTCCGACAAATTTAAAGGGGAAAGTTGAGTAACCCCAACGAAGTCTAAATACCAAGTTTCAGCCATTACGGAGTAATATTAAGGACACAACCTTCAAAATAACGAAAATCGGGAGGTAAAGTTCTATGAGGCCTATAGAAGGCGTGGACCTATACCGACAAATTTAGAGGGGGAAGTTTCATACCCCCAACAAAGACTAAGTACCAAATTTCAGCCATTTCGGTGGAATATTGAAGCAACAACCTTCAAAATACTAAAAATCGGGAGGACCTATACCGACCAATTTAAAAGGGAAGGTTGAGTACCCCCAACGAAGTCTAAATACCAAATTTCAGCCAATATTGAGGCAACAACATTCAAAATACCGAAAATCGGGAGGTACTGTTCTATGGGGGCTATACTAAGACGTGAACTTATAACGACAAATTTATAGAGAACAGTTTTATAACCCTAACGAAGACTAAATACCAAATTTCAGCCATTTCGGTGGAATATTGGACCTATATAGTCCATTATCAATACCAAATATCCTCGGAGTGAAAGAAACTTCTACAACAAATTTCAAAGCTCTATCTTGAAACTTGTGAGCAGTATATTGATTTCAACAGACGGACGGACCGACAGATGGACATGGTTATATGGACTCAGAATTTTACCCTGATCAAGAATATATATACTTTATAGAGTCTCCGATGTGTTACACACGGAATGACAAATTTAATTATACCCTCGATATTATGGTGGAGGGTATAAAAAGAAAACAAAGAAATAATAAACTAAATAAAAAAATACGAAATCCTATGCAATTAATTAGAATTTCAGACAGATGGATCCGTATGAAGGATTTTTGTCATTTGTGAATTCCAGGAGAAACATGTAGCTAGAAATCTGGACATGCAACTGAAGCTAAATCCAAAGTTAAATCAATGCCGTTAGTGGAAATGTAATTGTTATTGTCCCATGTAAAAGTGGATTGAGATCGGACAGTTTCCTGAACTAAGGAGTTTGAATGTCTAAGAAGTCGATTCACATACATAGTTCTTAATAGCTTGCATGGCATACACATTAATGGGGGTAAATCCCGAAATGCCGTATACAAATAAAAGAAAGATGGAACTTGAAGCGAGCAAAAGCTTTCTGGTCTGGTATTTCGTTGTCGGTGATTAATTATCGGAGATTTATATTGTAGTAGTATATTTCCCTTACTTAACCTAGAATTGAGCAGAATCTGGAATCGCCATCATATTTCACTGACTTGTGTCTGTTAATCTAGGAGATTGGGTGAATCGTTTAATGTTTTTTCCTCCAGCATGTATGAATATATATGGCCGTCCACTGATAGTTGACATTTTCATTTGAACTCAATTAAATCAATTTAAAATTGCTTATAAGAAACAAAAGAGAATAAGAGCGAAAACAAAAAAAAAAAAAAACAAAAACCAATTCAGACAAAACAAAAACTTTTATATGACAATCGCTGACTGGACGACACACAAACACACTCTCTCGCACACCGGAGCAATGACCAAGATTCATTCATCATAGCCAGACAATTGTGGCTATTATCAATTGCGGAAACAGTCAAGCAATTGGATAAAAGACAAAAAAAAAAGAAAACAGAAAACGACAACGGAGACGTAAGACTTAGGGGGAAAAATCAATTTCCAATGAATTGACAAAAGCCAACTAGGAATTCATCAAATGCAAAAGACAACCATATCACACTCTATGTTACCTCTTCCTCCTCCTTCAACTTTTCCTTTGGCTGATGTTTGAAAGTAAAGACAGCGAGACATTAACAAGCCAAGTGCCAATGAAAATCGTCATCATCATTGGAATCAATTCAATTTGCATCCTTTTTATTATCACTGAATATTCTCCAAAGAGTTTACTTTCTATTTTCATTGGAAAAAAGTTTGCTTCAGCAGTTAAATTGTTTGTGTAGTTGTTGTTGTTGTTTCTTTATTCATAGTTATTCGTCGCCATCGCCACTACCGCCAACCAAGTCAGTCTTTTGTCCAAATCAATTCTTGTTTGTCCTTTAAATTTTGGATTACTTTTTGTGTATTGGCGAGTGATAGATAGACGCAGGGTTAACTTTTTTGGTAGGATTTTGGCCATAATTCGAATTTGGTCAAGTAGTAGAGTCACATAATAACGGAATAGCAAACAATATCCGAGGGGTGTGGTTTTAAAAACGGTTATTGAACATACTAATTGATTTTATGAACTCAACATGTAAACCCACCTTCAAACCGACTATCGCACGATGCTGGTTCTATGCACAGGATTCAAGCACGAACCGTCACCTCAACAATTATATGAGCTTGTGTTGGTATACTTTTATTGGAGATACAATATATCCCCGAATGCCTGCTCCGAGCTCTTTTGGTCAGTGCGGGATAAAGAAGAACCACAGGCCATGGATCTGTTCCGTTTGGCAGATCTGCATCCACCATTGGTCAATTTCGGTGAGATGTAATGGATGTAGAGAATGGGTCCACGTCAGAGGCTGCTCAGGCTTTAGTCGGCTGAAGAACCAATGCGATAGGAGTTATGTTGCTACTTGTTGCAACTTTGTCGCCAGAATAATTGTCGTCGTCGGAATACGAGACACCTACGAAATCTCCCCAAATAACAACAAATGCAGCAGCTAACATCCGAAGATGCTGTTCAGCGCCCCGAAAATCCACCATTTTTGCAATTCAGTTGCTTCGGTCTCCGCAACAAAGTCAGAGCATAGTAGACTTTATGAGTCGGAGGAACAAAGTGGTCGCCGCGAACAAAAAAACAAAGCATACCGTCATCAATAGCTTGCAACATTCGGATGGTTAGAACCTTTTGCAGAAAGATCGTACAAGAAGCGGAGGAGGATTATTTGCCTTCCTTATACACCAGTCTTTCCAGTATCGCTTAAGCTTGATACATGAAATGTTTGGGGGTAGCAATAAAGTGTGAGACCGGCCAGATTGAGTTGCTGAATGTGTACATATTTCCGATGAACAGCTATGGCTTGCTTTATATACCCGACGTTGGTTCATTTTTGGAGGGAAATAATCGGGACTTCAATGCTCATCATGAGATTTAGCCATACATTCTAGGCAATGACCAAATTGATAGCTGCACATTTTTCACGATGAACAAAAATACTCCTCAGAGGATAAGAGGTGATTGCCACACCACGCCAGACTTCATCATTGTGGCACCTGGTCTGATAAATAACGTCCTCGAAACCCGTCATTTCTCTTGGATCAGACCATCTTCCGATCATAGTCTCCGTAAAATGACCACGTGGCCTGGCAACCCGTCATTTCTCTTGGCTCAGACAATTTTCGGATCATCGTCTGCGTAAACAGACCACCCGAATTTATAAACTCTGACCGCATGCCTTTGAAAAAACTGAGTGGTAAGTGCATTAAAGAACTGCCCGTTCCCTCAGATCCTCGGGTAGCTGAGAGAATTTTCAGGGACAATATACATATCTGCTGGTTGAATATACGAAATCAAACATAATTTCCAAGCATAGTTGACGGGACTAGCAACCTTATAACCTCTGACCGCTGTCCTTTGAAAAAAAAACTGATTGGTAAGGGTTCAGAGAATACCCGAAATAATTTCGCAGCATAGGTGACGGGACTAGCAAATGAGCGTGATGACCTTTGGCGTACGAACCCTGAAGACCCAAAAGTTAAAGAACTTACTTTTGAAGTTAACAGGCTAGTAGGCGAACATATGCGGAAGAAGTGGATAAACCACCTGAACAATGCAACATTGGTACAGGATTGAGTGAATTAAGGGCAACGGCTAAATCACTTTCGAATACGGGAAAAAAGGGTTATAGAACCACTATTACTTTCAAGGGCGTGACAGTTACAGATCCGAAGAAGTGTCCGTGTTATTTTAACCGTCACTTTATAGAGCTCCCCGAGAATGATGGGAGGAGGAGAAGAGTGTGCTACGCCGTATAAGATCCCTCTCAGGCGAGTAAGAACCACCACAACTTACGTTGAACGATGTTGCAGACTTCATCCGAAATGTGAAATCAGCCAAAGCCTTGGGCCCACGCGGAATCCTAATGTTGATGTTTAAGCAACTGGAGGTTTATTTAACAAGTGTCCTCAATCCCATATTATACCTGAAACCTGGATTAGCCGGAAAAGGATTCAAGGCGAGGATGCCAGCAGAAATTAATCATATATGCAGATCTCATTATTGTCGTCAGTAGTAAAGATTCTGAGAAACTACTCCTCACAATGATGAGAAGCAGTTTCCCAGTTGCCCAACGACAGCATGGATTTCGGAAAATACGCAGCATTACACGCCATATCCGCACTCATCAGTCGATGACTGAACCAGCGGAGGCAGTGCGACCGAACAATTATGGCGGTTCTTGATTTATCTTTATCAATTATGCGAGGATATAGAGAAAACTTCCCTCCAGTATACGGTATAGGGATCGTAATGTATGCGGATGATTGTACGATCTTAGCGTCGAGTCATATCGTCGATGACACATGTATGTGACAGGTTAAATGTCTGCAAAACTGACATGTGTGGTTCATTTTTCTGCCACAATGTACATCACATGGATGGGCGATATGAGGCTCCCCTGAACATATTCCGACAACTACCTAGACCAAGATATTGGGTGTGACATGTTTAAGCCATCCGGGCCAGCCACAGCTATTTGCAACAAGATCAGAAGTACGAAGAGGGTTCTCAGATCGCTTGTCGGCAGCACTTGGGGTGCTGACAAAGGAACTTTGTTAACCTCTTATAAAACAATAGGCCGGTCTGTGGTAAGCTTTGCGGCGCCAGTGTGGTATGCAAATGTTAGCGCTATTCAGTGGAAGAATATTCAAACCAGTCGGAATGCCACCCTGAGGACTAGAACTGGGTAACTCCTCATGACACCAGTTGCCCTCTTCATGAGAAGATGAAGATTTTACAGGTACCTGCTTAGATGTTATCGCCGTGAGCATCCCAGCCAGTTCTAGGAGACAGGCTTCCTCCACTCAGGCACGTCAGGAGGAATCTTCAGATATGCCGTGTTTGGACCTTCCGGTCTGACCTGATTGCGAGCGAACATCTTATACAAGCCGAAGACTTTTCCCGCGATTTGGATATAACTACAACCGCCACGATACTCCTAAAAGGGAACGATACCAACTACCGGACCAGGTGCTCAATTCTTGGTCTGTTCCAGAACTGCAAGAATCTACTAATTTTTACTATTTTTTCGATAACATAAAGGAAAAAAAAAAGTTATCGTAGCAAGAAATAGTAGATTCTTGCAGGTTCTGAAACAGAGCATCTGTTTCTATGAAAATGTGAAAAGAAACATTTTTTTAATAAAAAAAATTATAAAGAAAATATTTTTCATTTCAAATTTTCATATAACAAGAATCCAGCCCCAGGCCAAAAGACTTGCGGGAAACCATCTCCCATCCATCACAGAAAAAGAACGCCAGCTCCAAAGGCAAACACCAGTGGGTTTTATCCCAATTAAGATCTGGACGATGCAGCAGCTTAAATTTATATTGAGGCCGAATTTATGGCACGATACGTAACACACGTGGATTGAGACCGCACGACCCGATGCTCACTCACCTGTCTCCTGATTCTTTATGTATGCAGCCCGCCCGTCCAGGTTGCAGAATTTTTGTATCTAGATACAAAAGAACCAGATAACTGAATAAGATAAAATAACACAAAAATCCAGCTCTGTGCTATAAAATAGCATAAGCATGGCAACACTGCTGAAAAATCTCTGCAGATAATTGTTCGAATGAATTTACTTAGAATTCATAGTTGTTTGCATAGTTTCAAGGGAAATAACTGTGGTTGCTGGATGCCTGGATTTCAATCCATCTCTCTTCTCACTCCACAAATTGAATTCAATAAAAAAGGAGGTCTTTGTATTACACAAAGTTTAGAAGTTGGGCATGATAAAAACCGAAAAGCAACGCGATTAAACCAATTAAACAAACTGAATGAGATTAGGGGGACCTTCACGTATGAATATTTCAAAACCCCGTTATCCTTAAGTTACACTTCAATGAATCTTTGACTTGTAGTTTGTTGCTGCTGACAATCGTGAATGAAAACGGGCGACAGAAGAAAAAAACTTGTTGAATAAGTTTGATAAGTTATAAAGAAGTTTAACAAAAATTTGCATAAATTTATCTGTTTGACATTTGATTGAAATGAAAGAGAGAGAGGAAGACTTGGTAGATAAGAATAGATTTCTTCATTTGAATGACTATTTACAATGGTTACTGAAATACTCAGAAATTCAAATTAGTGGATGTTATTATCAAAAACAGATGATAATTGATTGGGAAGTAATGAAGATTTGTAAGCTCTTATGGTGGACAAATTTAACAAATATAACTAAATGGTAGATATATGAAACATATTACATGTATCTACTGTCAAGTGACAGTTACTGTTCTAAATTATTGACTGAGTTAGCCATTTTAGGCCTTATTTCTTACGACCTCTGATAGCTGAGTGTGTTTTGTGTCTGAATATTTAATTCATACCTGTGTTCATTGTTTCCATTCTTATTGCTCTCTACTTTCTAGCAACTTCTTTTGTTCCTTTATCAATTAAAACATGTTTTCCATTTTCTTCTCATTCAGCATCCAGGTGTAAATACCAACATGCTGTCTTTTAATTGAACGCAATTTAGTTTTGCTACACAACTGGTTTTTATTACTTTACCAATAAAACAATGTTATTCGACGATAATGTACCAACCAACCAACTAACCAACCAGAGAAACAGTCAACCAACAATTTAATTATGCAAATAATGGAAAACAATTTAATTCAGAACACTACAAACTAAACGAAAAAAAACAAATGTGGAGTGATTGCAAAAAACAAAGCCATCAAATGTTGTCTGTTGTGTATGTATTTACAAGTCAATGTAATAATACAACCCGCCAAACCATCCAACCAGCCAAACAACCGTCAACCTTTTTGTGTTAATTGAGTCAGTCTATGGCACAAAGTATGCGAGTTTTACGTTGTGTACCTGACATAGACGATTGCAAAGTTTATTTCATTAAAAAATAGAGAATAAGTAAAACAATTCAGCGAGAATATAATCCAAAATATCCAGGAGTGGATTTGGAGAGGCGCACACTGGTCAAAACCACTGATCTAGCGGCGCAAAAGTCAAAAAATCGAACTATAAAATTGCGAAATATTTTCTATTGTATCGATTACAGACACTTCGCAGACAAAGATTTTGTTTTTTTAATTTTTGTTGTTGTAAATATTCACTCAGTTATTCACTATCAAATGCAAGAGTTTTTGTTGCATCAGATTTTAAAAAATTGTTGCAAAAAAATTAACTTCATATTTGTTTAAATGTTAAATGCATTCGTAATGAAACTGGACAAGATTTATATTCAATTAATAGCAGAGGGTGAGATTTAAGTTATAAAAATTTGTTTGGGGTCTGGAGGTACTTAGTTATATAGCAATAAATTTTCAAAAAATTCAATTTTTTTGTGTTTTTATGGGTTGTACGCGCTTGTTCCATAGAGTGCATCTTGTAAACTTAGCCGGACTTAGGTTCGATTATTTTTTGGGGAAAGAAATTGGACTCTCTGGATACGGAATAACCATATTTGGGCTGCAAATGTTTGCAAATCTTTTGATGACTGCACTTTAAAAAAAAGGGATTTTGCATGAAATTCATACAAATTTAGCTGTGCATTTGTATGGGAACTAAATCAAAATATGGATCTATCTTGAGAAATGTTTGCAAGGAGGATTTCTACCCTCGGAGACACTATAATACCATATTATAGCTAAATATGTTGTTAAATATGGGATAACAAGTAAATATTCATCGAATCGGGGGTACCATAAAAGGGGCTATATCGAAACATAAATCCGTGTTAAAAATGTTTTGTAAGAAGATTTTATACGCAGTGAGAACAGAATGCAATATTACAGCCAAGTCGGTTTAAAACTGTGGTCATGATATTCAAAATACCTTAAATTGGGAGGTACGGTTACATGGGGGCTATATCAAAACGTGCACCTATGTCCATAATTTTTGGTGAAATTATTTTTTGACCACTAGGAACCCTAAGTACCAAATTACAGGTAATTTCCTACGAAATTGTGGATTAAATCCTCAAAATACCGAAAATCTTAAGGTACCGTTATATGGGGGCTATACCAAAACATCAGCCGATATTGTTCATATTTGGCCCATTATTACCCACAGTTACAAGCTGAGTTTGTGCCAAATTTCAGTGACGTATCTCAATACGTTTGCAAGTTATTAATTTCGCGCCGCTAGATCAGTGATTTCGACCAGTGTGAGGCGGCTTAAAAATGTGATGTAGTTATAGAAGACTTTTTGTTCCTTCTACTTATGTGAAGAAAATTTGTGGGGCTACTTCCTATTGCGATGCGTAAGAAAAATTAAATAATTTGTACACTCTGATGCATTTTTGTATCACCTTTCGCACTAATTTGTTTCCTTTCTCAAACCTGGCATCACCGCACTCTGTAATATAAAAGCATACGTCAAAATCGTGCATTAAACGCAAATATCATGCGCTAACAAAATTTCAAACGCTATGGTCCATCTGCTCAATAGAAACAATTGAAATGAGTTCTTAGTTGATACGTGCTGATAGTTGTTTGCAAACATTTTTGTTCTGATGTTTTTTGGGAAAGCCGAAAAGTGAGTGTGATTCTCATTTATTTGAGAATACTGGACACTTAAAGAGTTCGATTTTTCGCTAAAGAAGCCATCATTTCATAAAGCTGAAAAGCCAATTGATAAATCCCTACGCCGGGATGAAATCATGATATTGGTAGCGATCAGTAAAATTTTGCAACACTGTCAGTTCGTTTTGAAAAACATTACTCTTTGTAACAGAAAGTAATGATAAAGTTTAAGCTATTGGGGTAATACTCCAGACTTAAAAACAATCAAATGAGATTGAAACTTCAACCAAAACAAACAATTGAAAATATTCTATCTAAACATCCTAACTGGACAAAGTTTGTAACTGAATGCCAGAGCACGGAAGATATAGACAGAAATGTTGACATTCCAATGGAATTTGTACAGTGTTTTATTTAACTTGCTTTGGTGTCCGCTTAGCTCAAATCTTGTAACTCATTTTCCACGCAGTTGCAGTTGACCAATTGAACTAAAACTTTGCACACTTTTCAGATTTGGATTGCAATACTTGAATATGACAATACCAAAACCAATCTGGGTCCGTTTTTTTCTTATAGTCCTCATATAGCGGTACCATCCGATTTAGTTCAAATCTAGTAACTCTTTTTAACACAGTTGCGAACTGAAACTTTGCACACATTTCACATTTGGATGACAATACATGAATATGAAACCAAGACCAATATGGGTCCATTTTTACAGAGTTTTATTTAACTTGCTTTGGTGTCTGTTTAGTTCAAATCTAGTAACTCATTTTCCACACAGTTGCAGTTGACTAATTCAACTAAAACTTTGCACACTTTTCAGATTTGGGTGGTACCCCATATAGCGGTACCACCCGATTTAAAGTATTTTAAGGATTCTATCTTCACTTGTAGGCAGAATTGGCTGTAATATGGTATTTGGGGTTCCCAATGGTACAGAAACTTCTTCACAAAATTATGGACATAAGTCCATGTTTTAGTATAGCTCTTATATAACGGTACCACACGATTTCAGGAATTTTAAAGTTTTTATCAATATTTTCGGCATAAATTGGCTATAATTTTGTGGTCTAAAAATTTAATTACTGAAATGTTAAAAATAAGAAATAATTAAAAAAATAAGTTACAGTGTTTTATTTATACGAGGGCGGTTCGGAAGCTTCTTAGCCTATGAATGAAAGAGAATAGTTAGTTTTTCAAAAATATTTTTATTTTTCAATATAATCTCCTGAAACTTCAATACACTTAGTCCAACGCTTTTCTAGCAATTATATCCCTTGATTAAAATAGTTTTCCTCAAGGTCTTCAAAATAGTGGTTTACAACTGTAATTGCATCTTCATTTGAGGTAAAACGCTTGCCAGCAAGGATTTTTTTTTATTTTGGAACAAGTAAAATTCACTGGGAGCTAAATCAGGAGAATAAGGTGGGTGGTCAAGCAACTCGTACTTTAATTCGTTGATTTTAGCCATTGTTAAAACACGCTTGTGCGCTGGTGCGTTGTCTTGATGAAAAATTATTTTTTTTTGTTGTAAGCCAGGACGTTTTTCTCGAATTTGTACATTTAATTGATCCAAAAGGTTGCAATAGTACTCTGAATTTATTGTTTTACCCTTTTGCAGATAGTCAATCAATAAAATACCTTTGAAGTCCCAAAAAACCGTTGCCATAACCTCACCAGCCGATTGAATTGTTTTTGCCTTCTTTGGGGCTCAAGCTTGAGAAATGTTCATTCTTATGCGTTTTTGATCGACTGTTAACAAATGCGGCACCCATCTTGCAGAAAGCTTTTTCATCTGTAGTTCTTCATGCAAAATCAAATGGACTCGATCATTTGAGATGACCATGATATTAGCAATTTCACGCACTTTTATTCGTCGATCATTTAATACCACATCATGCACTTTGGCTACAATTTCTGTTGATGTTGCTGTTTTTGGACGTCCACTACGTGGTTCATCTTCAATGCTTATACGACCACGTTTAAATTCAGCAACCAAATTTTTTACTGTTGCATATGAAGGAGCACTTTCACCTAACACATTCACCATATCATTATGAATTTCTTGTCCCGATAAACCTTTTTTATGTAAATATTTAATGACAGCACGCATTTCTAATTTTTCCATTGTAAAAAAATTGCGATGCGTATTTTTTGAACACCTGTTTCTATATGAAGGAGTTGCCAGATCGAAACAAAATTTAACATGTGTTCATAACAAAGACGGAAGTTTCCAAAACACTTAACATTTAATTTTTTGCTGTTTATACCGCGCTTTTTTGTGCTAGGCTAAGAAGTTTCCGAACTGCCCTCGTAAATGCGCTTAAAACTAGAAAATAATTTTTCATTATGGAATCTCAAAACAAATAGCTTGCAATTGAATTAATAATTGTGACAATATTAAACGGCAAGCGTTTCATTTGAGAGATGCCATCATGAAAAATTATTTTCTAGTTTTAAGTGAATTTGTAAATAAAACACTGTAACTTAATTTGTTTAAATTATTTTTTTATTGATAAATTCATTCGAAGAAATTTTTTGTCTTTTAGAGAGGAAATCTGCTTACAAAAAACCCTATATGACAGAAGAAATTGGTAACAAAGGGAAAGAAGGTTTTACGAGGACTGCTCGATAACTTTCTGGTCAAGGCAATACCGCGCTAAATTTTAGCGAAATTCCAAATTTAGTGGACTAGAACTTTTAGGAAACAGCATGGAACAAAGTTTCTTTTTCACAGAATGATGCCTGAGAGTGTCCTCCCCCAGCCCATTCATACTTAGTACAAGCACAGTTCGGTCCGTTTTACATTTTTTTTAATTTATTGAAATTACGTGGGTTTTTTTAACCGTTTCCCATAATAATTATGGATTTTTTACACAAATCGACACTTTTGTTTTAAAGTATGAGCTTTTATATGAGTTTTTTGAAAACCCATGGTGTATTTGTTTTTAATTTTTGAACAAATTTTTATTTAAAAAAAAACAAGTTTTTTTGAAAAAAAATTTTAACAAAGATTTTAAAATTTTTTTCACTTTTTTGTATTTTTATGGTTTTATGATTTTTTTAATAGATAGGAACATAAAATATCTCAAAAACACTCATATTTTCGATGTTAATTATAATTAATTATTTCGATGTTAATTATAACGTGAATTCCTCTGAAACCACTAGACCGAATTTGATATCTTTTAATTCATCGGAAAGCTCATTGTGTTATCTGTCGAACAAAATATTATGAGAATATCTTTATCCATTCAAAAGTTACAGAGTGGTGATCAGGAAAAATGATTCTGAACCACTGTGCGTCGCAGTCATAAAACTCTATGTGACGAACGACCGGTGGATTACAAATGCCAACTTTGTCAAAAAATAAACGGGAGAGTCAATGGATAACATGCTATCGGACCGTATACCTGAAACAATTTAGTTACCTCATGTGAAACATTAATTCCTGACCTAAACTTGTGGATCGACGGGTATCAAGCACAAATGCTACAGAGAGAAGGGACTGGATCTTTTTATTGAAAATCTAGAGACCAAATCTCTGTATTTTTCGGATGATAACACGCCCGAATATGTTAACTGGCTAATATTATGCTGAGTGAATGGCCAAAAAGTTGAAAAACTCTACCAGCATTAAATTAAATGACTGATGATCACGTTAACATACCAATTGAGTATCCCATTTGACAGAAACTTTGTACATCGTCACATTTCTTTCAAGCGTACATAAAGATCCAAGAAGGTCTATATCGGACAACTTTTTCGGATACCTTCCCTCACAATTTTTTTAAGGAATGCTTAAGTGTAGGTTAAGGAATGTTCGAGGATAGTTTAGTGTTGTTTGCAGCGTAAAGGTGCTTTTCTGGCCCAAAGGCTCTAAAATATCCTACGGTGACCAACTAAAATGACTGGTGGGCACGATAACTATCGAAAGGAGTGACTGACATTGGTCCAAACTTTACACTTATTAATATTTTTGCTATTGCTGACAACTCCTATCTCGTAAAAGTTAAAAATTTGTCGCATAAGTGCAGTTTATGGACAGCCCCGAACAGTCTGTTGTTTTTAAATTTTTATCAAAGACTGTCCTTGTCATACTGATTACTATGGCATCACTTTTTCGTGGACAAGTCAATGCTTGATAATGACCCAAAAACTCTAAAAACTTCTACGGTGATTAATTAATACGACCGGTTGGCACAATAAATATCGATAGGAATGACTCCCAAACTTAGATACAGTTTCGCCTTGAAATATGTCGCTCCATTCCTTCAGTTAACTCCTACGTAAAAATTCAACACTTTTGGGCGCTAATGCAGTTTAAGGCTACTTATCGGATCGTGTTGAAATAATAGCTGCTTGTCATTGTGATCATCATAACAACATTGTATTTTTTGTTTTCTTAGGGAAGCCAATACATCGTGGGATATGGGCTCCGTAATGTGCCAATATTTAGGGTCACTCTCACTAAAGTTTTATTAGTGTTTGTGGTTACAACGTTGGTGTTGATTGGGAGTGCCGGTGGAATAATCAGAAGCACTGTATATTATTACTACCCCTCAAACTCCCAAAAATTGTTTTAAAAACATTCTGTTTTCGGAGAAAAAAAATGTTTTGATTTCAGAAGAATGATGCTTCCATATCTTCATATTATCTCACTGACCCCGAATGTACTGAACAGCACTGATTAAACTTATTGAAGTCACTAACGGGTAGAAAGCGGAATTTGCATAATTTTCAAAAATTCACAAATTATGATTTTGAATATATGTACATATTTTGCATATTTTTTTACACATTTTATTATATTATGTACAAATATGACGAGAAATTAAAAAAAGCATCCAAAAATATCAGAATTTTTCAATTTGAAAAAAAAATATAAGAAGTATTGTTGCTTTTTCAAATAAAAAAGGAAAAGTATGGTTGCCTTAATTTTAGTTTGTCGTCTGGGCCCATTCAATTGTGCACAAATCCCTCCCTGTTGCAATATTGCAAAACAGTTTTTTTCAGCTTTGTTAGAGAGTGCCTATGTTGAACGACAACTTTTAACAATAAACTAAAGTACTCGGGAGACACCCATGTAAATGTAGGTAAAAACACGACAATGTTTTTTACAACGACAACAAAAAAACGAAAGCTGTAGAAAGTTGGTAGGTTTTTTAGCGAACGTCATAGTTGCCTGTCGTTGATAATGGCAGTAAAGCCTGCAAGCGATTGCACTCTAAAATAACTAAAAGTGGGCCTACAGAGTTATTTTTGTGCCGCACACAATTTATAAGCGCTCAACAAGAAACGCACACATATATGTACATACATTGATTTGTATGTATGCGTGTATAGACGATAGCGGTAGGTAGGTATCCTGCCATTGACACAGAACACAAATGCTCTTGGTTTTCACGACTAGAGGCAAAACATTTCATTATAGAAAAAAAACAACAACAACGGCACAACTCTCACTTGGCGGCAGCGACGTCTGGTGGCTGGCTGAATGACGACTACCTTCAACGATGGGAACAAAATGCATTATGTCCCGACAACACAATAAATTGATAAAGTTTATAATGAAATTGTAGTGCACAAAAGCACATAGACTAAGACAAATGAATGGTAAAAAAGGGAGACGACACTCTCCCTCTCTCACTCAACAACCACAAATTAAATGAAACGTGCTTTAATGTTAAGTGAGGCAAGAACTGAGAGTTGGCATATTGAAGTCATTAAAATTAAAAAAGTCAACTTGGGGTGCTATGGCTCAGGAATATTAAAGAATATTGCGAAGCTTAACTTATCTTATATGTTTATACCCTACACCACTATGTGGGGTGGGTATTATAAGTTGGTTTTACCCAAAAAGTTTGTAACGCATTGAAATAATGGTCGTAGACCCATACTTAGATATATATACCAAAATTAATGTCTCGAGCTGAGCTGAGTCGATTTGGATATGTGTGTCCGCCCGGCCGTCTGTTCATCTAAAACTTGTAATCACGCTACAGGTCGCAATTTTGATCGGATCGTCACCAAATACATTTCGGTTGGTGGAATTTATCTTCGGAGTTGAGTCCGGAGTTGGAGTCGGAGTCGTGCAAAAAATTGGACTGGAGTCGGATTCGGAGTCTGACATAAAATGACTCGACTCCGAAGCCCTGATTAAAATTCATTACGATGGGCCAGCAACGCGGACCGATGTCTGCTAGTTATACATATATAAAAGGGAGTTTGGTTTCTTTTAAACAAAAATTTAAACTTACTTTGTATGTTGCCATAGATTATGGAATTTTCAATTCTTACCTGAAATAAAGAAATAAATTACAATATAAATATTATATTTTAGATTAACTTAGATTTTAACTTGGATTTTTGTTCGAGTGTAAACACTAACTAGAATTAGTTTAAATAAACATTTGCAATAAATCTTAATTAATTGAACGAGACAAATACAGAGCAAATGATTTGCATATATCGCTTTAAAATGTCTATTTATAATTGCAAAAGGTTACAAAATAAGAAGTAAAAAAGAATCAGTCGGCTTAGCCGACAGCTTTATACCTTTATACCAAACGCTACAAAAAACGATAACAGGCAAAATTTCAAAAAAATAAAAAAACAGGTCGCCGTAGGATTTTTAAAGCTTTCGGACCATTATGTCAGAATGCACGGACTTAAAATCAAAGTCGCAAGAATTACTTTCTACGAAAATTAAAAAACAATCCTCAAACAGCCATTAAACTTCACATAATAAAATATTTTGAACTTTTGTGAGAGAGATATCGAGTTGTCTGATATAGACCATTTTGAACTCATTTTAAGCTTGCGAGAAATATTAAGATGTGCAGGATTTATTAAAGCTTTCGGACCATTGTATCAGGAATCATGAACGTTTCCACGAAAAACATATCATTGCAATCAGAGTATCATGGACTACCTTCGATGAAAATTTCAAAACGATTTTTGAACACACCTTAAATTATACGAAGATTTTAATCAGATACTAAAAATTGAAAAGCGTTCGTGTATGAGTTTTCGTTGTCAGGGTCTGGTTCTTCTGTGTAAAGATCCCTACCAGAACTGGCTGCGTCTATAAAGAATCAGGAATAGGGCGAGTGTGTTTTATGGTCCCAGTCTACATTCAGACCATGTGTTGGGTATTCAGGCCATATCGAGCTGATAATTCAGGCCAAATAAGAATTGAGGCGGCTGCATCATAATCATAATTGGGTTAAAACCACTCATTGAAGAGGTACAATGAAACATTTGTCGTCTACTGAAGTCCAACAAATCCACCAATTATGTCAACAAGATAATGACAGGGATGCTCACGGCGATAACACCCAACCAGGTACTAAATCGTCGACAACATCTTGCTTTGGTGATGCACAGATAAAATATTCACCTTTTCATGAACATGGATCGCTGTATCATGAGGAGGCAACCTGTTGTAGTCCTCAGGGCTGCATTCTGGCAGGTTTGAGTACTCGTCCATTGCCTAGTATTTGTCCATAGCACACTGGCAATGCGTAGCTTTCCACAGACGTGCCACAGAAATTGCTACAGGCCAGCGATTTAAGGAACTTGCATATAGCAGAGGCTTGAGCTGACGACTTAAATAGGCTATCGAATGTTACACCCAATATTTGAAAAGTTAGTGGTCGAAATCCAGACACCATGGATTAATGTGTTCAGGGGGAGTTTCGTTTCAGCAGTCTTCGAATAGGTCAAAAGACACTATGACTATTTGGTCGCACGGCCTGTTTTGGTTTAGCCCTAGACTGATATTTGTGGATATGGCATGGAATGATTTTGTAGTACTATGGATGTTCCGGAATCCATGCTCTCTGCTGCCGACTTCAGTAACGGAATCACCCTGTCAACTTTTCAGGCTTCTGACACAATATCGTATGAGGACATTTGCCATATATACAACTTCGGGTTCTTCCATTTGCTTATGCTCTACCATTCAGATTTCACGCGGGGCCACCGATTCGGGTGGGATCTGCAACATCGCTGAGAGTGTTCTTATTCGGCCTGGCACACCAAATAGCCTGTTGACCTCAAGAACAAGTACCCATGAATACCCGCGTTTGTGCCACCAAGCTCATCACGCTCCTTTATTAGTGGTCATCAGGCATTTTGGTTGGTGCCAAAAGTTTAAAGATGGAAGATTGGCATGCTAATCGCTGCAAAACGCTGACAGTATTTTTTCATTCAAATGTTTCCATTAAATATTACAATTTCTTACAAAATTTCATTAAATTGTATTTTTAAATTAAACGGCAATTAGCAAATCAAATAAATCCCAAGCCTAACACAATTTTCCCAATTAACATTTGATAACCCTTTAACTGCACCAGACAAGGGGGCGTTCATGCAACAGATTGTAAATAGCAGCAGATAACAAATCAAATTGGAAAAATACCTACACTACAAAGTTCAATTCAGTATCAGTTGAACATTTAAGAGAAGAACATTTGAAACCGGTTCAGAGCGACAAAGCTAATTAGCAGCTACAATATGAAATCGTTGATATTTCTTTGCTTATTCAGTCAAATTTTGGTAAATATGTTATTTTTTTAATTAAAAGCAACTCATAAACTATTATTTATTTGCCCAGATTTCGGTGACCGCCCAAAATACTATTTCCGATCACTTTTATGATAAATCCGAAAAATGTTTCGATCAACTGCATGTTCCACAACGTTATAAGGCCACCTTTCAAGCTTTTCGTTATCCCGATGAAGAAATCGTCCACAAATATATTCATTGTGTGGCCATGGAATTGGAAATTTGGACAAATCGTTCGGGCTTCAATATTGAAAAGATCTACCAGCAGTATCGAAATCGGGCCAATGATGAAGTAATGCTGCCCACCATCAGCAATTGTAATCGTTCGGCGCAGAATAGTAACAAGGAGCTGTGGTGTTATCGGGCCTTTTTGTGCATCCTCAATACGGATGTGGGTAAATGGTTTAAGGAGGATGTTCAACGTTCCCGTTCAGTGAATAATATACCCAATGGACATTAATAGTGTAGAACATAAAATATTTGTTGAACTTTCAGAATAAAGAATGCCGATGCTTTAGGAGACTTAATGCGAAAAGTGAATAATGCTTTAAAGAATTCAAGAAATATTTTCAAATAATATTTTTTCAAGCATCGTGGATTTTCAAAGAATATTTTTTCAACCAAACAGAGGCCCTTTGGCGTGGATTTTTCAAGCAAACAAAGGCCCTGAGGAATCGATTTTCAAGAAATAGTTTTCAAACAAACAGAGATCCTTAGTCGTGGATTTTCAAAGAATATCTGTTCAAGCAAACAGGGGCCCTTGATCCTAGATTTTCAAAGAATATTCTCTCACGCAACCAGAGGTCCATAGGCGTGGATTTTCAAAGAATATTTTCTCAAGCAAACGGATGCCCTTAGGCGTGGATTTTCAAAGAATATTTTGTCAAGGAAACATTGACCCTTAGGCGTGGATTTGCAAAGAATATTTTCTCAAGCAAACAGAGGCCCTTAGGCGCGGATTTTCAAAGAATATTTTCTCAAGCAACCAGAGGCCCTTAGGCGCGGATTTTCAAAAAATATTTTCACAAGCAAACAGAGGCCCTTAGGCGCGGATTTTCAAAGAATATTTTCACAAGCAAACAGAGGCCCTTAGGCGCGGATTTTCAAAGAATATTTTCTAAAGCAAACAGAGGCCCTTAGGCGTGGATTTTCAAATAATATTTTCTGAAGCAAACAAAGGCCCTTAGGCGCAGATTTTCAAATAATATTTTCTCAAGCAAAAAAAGGCCCTTAGGCGTAGATTTTCTAAGAATATTTTCTGAAGCGAAGAGAGGTTCTTAGGCGCGGATTTTCAAAGAATATTTTTCGAAGCAAAGAGAGGTTCTTAGGCGCGGATTTTCAAAGAATATTTTCCGAAGCAAAGAGAGGTTCTTAGGCGCGGATTTTCAAAGAATACTTTTTCACGAAAACGGAGGCTCAAAGAATATATTCTCCAGCAAACAGAGGCCCATAGGCGTGGATTTTCAAAAAATATATTCTCAAGCAAACGGAGGCCCTTAGGCGCGGATTTTCAAAGAATATTTTTTCAAGCAAACAGAGGCCCTTAGGCGTGGATTTTCAAAGAATATTTTCTGAAGCAAAGAGAGGTTCTTAGGCGTGGATTTTCAAAGAATATTTTCTGAAGCAAAGAGAGGTTCTTAGGCGTGGATTTTCAAAGAATATTTTCTGAAGCAAAGAGAGGTTCTTAGGCGTGGATTTTCAAAGAATATTTTCTGAAGCAAAGAGAGGTTCTTAGGCGTGGATTTTCAAAGAATATTTTCTGAAGCAAAGAGAGGTTCTTAGGCGTGGATTTTCAAAGAATATTTTCTGAAGCAAAGAGATGTTCTTAGGCGTGGATTTTCAAAGAATATTTTCAGAAGCAAAGAGAGGTTCTTAGGCGTGGATTTTCAAAGAATATTTTCTGAAGCAAAGAGATGTTCTTAGGCGTGGATTTTCAAAGAATATTTTCTCAAGCAAACAGAGGCCCTTAGGCGTGGATTTTCAAAGAATATTTTCTGAAGCAAAGAGAGGTTCTTAGGCGTGGATTTTCAAAAAATATTTTCTGAAGCAATGAGAGGTTCTTAGGCGTGGATTTTCAAAGAATATTTTCTGAAGCAAAGAGAGGTTCTTAGGCGTGGATTTTCAAAGAATATTTTCTGAAGCAAAGAGAGGTTCTTAGGCGTGGATTTTCAAAAAATATTTTCTGAAGCAATGAGAGGTTCTTAGGCGTGGATTTTCAAAGAATATTTTCTGAAGCAAAGAGAGGTTCTTAGGCGTGGATTTTCAAAGAATATTTTCTGAAGCAAAGAGAGGTTCTTAGGCGTAGATTTTCAAAGAATATTTTCTGAAGCAAAGAGAGGTTCTTAGGCGTGGATATTCAAAGATAAATTTTTCACGAAATCCACGCCTACGACCCGTGGATTTTCAAAGATTAATTTTTCACGAATACAGAGGCTCGTAGGCGTGGATTTTCAAAGAATATATTCTCCAGCAAACAGAGGCCCTTAGGCGTGGATTCTCAAAGAACATATTCTCAAGCAAACAAGGGCCCTTAGACGTGGATTTACAAAGAATATTTTCTCAAGCAAACAGAGAACTTTATTTGTGGATTTACAAAGAATATTTTCTCAAGCAAACAGAGGCCTTTATTTGTGGATTTGGAAAGAATATTGTTTCCAGAAAACAGAGGCCCTTGGGCATGAATTTTCAAATAATATTTTCTTCAAGCAAACAGAGAACTTTAAGCGTGGAATTCACACAGAATTTTGGTTTACATATAAACGGGACATATTACATCTGTACTCTTCTAACTCGACTCCTCAACTGTTTCTTCGTATCAATCGCCCACGCTCGAGACATCATGATTTTACTTACAATGCTTTTCATGGTGCTCTTGAAACAACTTCAAATGGAAGGTGCTTACACTTGAGAAGTTTTTTGCGGATTCTGAAACCACAATGTTCATAGACGAGAAAAATAAAATAAAAAAAAAAAAACAAAAAAAAAATCGCCGGAGCGCTTTTTAAATAAATCCCGGTCAAAGTTAATATTTTTAGGGGGTTTTTTGGGGTTTTACGATTTTGCTTGGAAACCGCAAGTGCTATCGAAATGGGATTGGAGAAAGTGTTGTAGAAAAGAGTACAAATAGTGACAATGCACTAAGTGTATCGCCTTTTTATAAAACAAAGTCATGTACGGTGCGCCTTAACTAACTTTAACTGAAAACCGCTTACCCCTGGGAAGTTATTGGGGATTCTGAAACAGCAAGGTTCATAGAAGAGAAAAATCCAAAAACAAGCAAAAATCGCTGGAGGGATTTTTAACTAAATCGCGAGCAAAGTCCACATTTTTAGGTTTTCGCGATTTTACTTGGAAACCGCAAGTCATATCGAAATGGGGTTAAAGCAAATGTCGTAGCTATGAAAATTCTCTAGAGGACTGACTTTTTGAATTGTTATTAGGTTTTTGAAAACGGCAAGTCTTATCGAAATGGAACTAGAGAATCTTATAGATGTGAAAATTCTCTATAATATTGGCTTTCGTAGTCTTTTCCTAGGTTGTACCATTTTTGAGATATATAATTTTAAGTTGGGAAATAACAGTCATGACATTGTTATATAAGGTGGCGATACAAACCTACGAAAATATCATAACGGTAAATCTTGTACAACATTTTCTTTAGTCTCATTTCGATAGGTCTTGCCGTTTCCATGCAAAATCGTGAAAACCTAAAAAACCCATAAAAATGTCAACTTGAATCGCGATTTATTTAAAAAGGACATTGTAGTATCAGAATCCACAAAAACTTCCCAGGTATAAGCACCTTCCATATAAAGTTGCTTCAAGAGCACCATGTTTTATGTCTACCATAATTTAAATATAAATTATTTCCCACCTTCCCTCCGATCATTTTATTAACATCACCTGTCATAATATTTAAGCGAAAAAAATATTCTTTATAAAATTACCTTTCATTGTCATTGATTGCCTCTAAACGCATAACTTTATTGTGGACATTATTGTCAAGTTCTTTTGCTGCAAATAGGGGGCTCACCACCTATTTGGCAAATTAACGACAAGAAGTTATAAAATAAATTGCCCTCACACCTCCATACATAGGCCACGAGGCTGGCTCATTGTTTGTCATACATGTTAAACATATTGAAAACTTTTTTTCTAAAATAAAATTTTAATAGGATATTTCGAATTTTAATGTTACCTTTCTAATAAATTATAAATTTATGAATAGAGCACGCAAAACATGTCAACGTGTCGTGGAGTGAAAGGCATAAATGTTCCAGCGCCTTGGCTCCTGCTGCGAAACACCGCTCCGCCACTTCATTGTATTGCAAATTCTTTTTATGTGACAATAATTTTTTGTCAAAGGTAATTTGTAGGCAAAGCGACATTATTGTTATCAGCCTCATTAAAAGTCATTTGATATGCACATCATACATTATGGGCTATGGTAATAAAAAGCAAATATAACGTAAAGAATAGAGAACGCACAACGCCCGGTTCACGTGAATGTCATCATTAACATATCACCAGCGATACCTCTGCGTTTACCTTGGTTGGCACTGCCATCAATTTGTGTGAAATTTCATATT
The DNA here is from genome assembly GCF_047663935.1 of Musca autumnalis. Taxonomy (NCBI): domain Eukaryota; kingdom Metazoa; phylum Arthropoda; class Insecta; order Diptera; family Muscidae; genus Musca; species Musca autumnalis. The sequence continues at coordinate 153,000,794 of NW_027412088.1, read as the reverse complement.
CAGTTTCAGTGTGTGTCATTTATTATGGTGTCGTCGTCGGTGGGTACATGAAAAATCTTACCATATTTCCTTGCTTGCTTCCTTTTGCCATCATCCATACGCTAAACAGCCTAATAATAAAATCAAGCTATTTTTCCCACCAAAAAAGGGACGGAAATAAGACACATATACCCTCGTCGTCGTATAGGATGAAGTTCGTTTTTCCTTTTTTCCTTTTTTAATTTTTTTCTGCTTTTCTATGGTTCATTCAGCTCCCCATTTTGTCAACGTAGCATATGTAAATTTTGTAACCGCAAGATTTTACCATCATAACCGTCACTCCTTCAAATGGCAGCATTTTAAATATAATTGTCAACGTCTAAGCGCGTCAAATGAGAAGTATCTCTACCATCACCATTTTGTAAGCAATTGCAATAATAATCTTTATGAACATGTGATGGGGGAGAAGGGGGATGACAATTTAGGGAAATTTAAGAGCTTTAAAGAAATATTCTAACGCAACATATATGATAATGCTACTTAGATACACACATACATAAGTATGTATGCTCGTGGACTCTATGGAAAGAGGGGAAAACAAAGAGCCAAATATCCAAATTTTAGCACGGTGCTCTTGAACCAACTTTAAATAAAAGGAGCTTACACCAGGGAAGTTTTTGCGGATTCTGAAACTATAATATGTTTATAAATGAGAAAAAAGAACAAAAATCGCGCTTATTAAATAACTCGCTGTCAAAGTTCACATTTTTAGTGTTTTTTTAGGGTTTCACGATTTTGCTTGGAAACCACAAGTCCTATCGAAATTGGATTGGAGAAACTATTGTGGCTGTGAAATCGGACTAGAGAAAATCTTAAAATGTGCTCCGACGATTTTTGTTGTTTTTTGATTTTTCTCATCTAAGAACATTGTAGTTTAGGAACACTTCCAAGGTGTAAGCACCTTCCCTTTAAAGTTGGTTCAATTAAAATGCACAACATTTGAGGCTAGCTTTAATGCTAAGGGGTTTAAACGCCGATGAAAAATGTGACATTGCATTGGCAATGTCTCTAAGCTTCGATTTTTGGGCTCACTGTATGCAATATGCAGGGCATACCTTGAGGATAATTGAAAAATATTTTAGTGCGATAGGTGTATAATGGAGTGCCCTATATAATGGAACACTTTAGGGCGCATATCTCCGAAGTTTGAATTTCCTACGTTAAGAAAATAAAATATAGTATTTATCAACACAACGACTACCCACTTTTAAAATGCAAACACTATCCTAAAAGTTGTCTTAAAATGGATTAAAGTGCGGATGAGTTACATGATGGAATGGAACTGAGGCTAATTTTAGGAGAAATTCCTTTCGATAGTTATAGTGCCCACCTGCCTTTTTAGATGGCCACCACAGGATTTGTTAGAGCTTTTAGAGCCATTGTGTCAAGGAACATTGACAGTTCCAAAAAAGGATCACAAGGACTACATTCGATGAAAATTTCTGTACAATCTTCAAGCAGCACTTAAACTGGATTTAAGCCAACATTTTGAACATTTTTAACGAATGTATTCGAAAGTGTTGTCCGATATACACAGTCGTGGAACTTGACGTAGGGTGGCAGGAAGTTGTGCCAAGTTTCAACGAAATCGGATACTCAATTCTTAAGATACCGTACTCATTAGTCTTTTCAGTTGGTTCCGGAAGGCTTTATGGTTTTGAGCCATTATCTCAGGGAGTATGGACTTGGTCTCAAAAAATTTATAACGGCGAGAAAGCCTACTGCCAAAATGATCAAAGCAATCCGAGGTGTGGCTTCAAACTGCACTTTTTCCACATTTTTTGAAGTTTTTTGTGGGACCTACACTGCAAAATACCTACTTGGAGAAATTGGATGAAATTGGTTACCCCTCGAGAGTTTACATGTTAGATAGACAGACGTATAGGGCTTGGGATCTGAAACTATTAATCGATGAGGCACATTTTATCGGTCTTCCGGCCTTCCTCACTTAACATTACATTAGTAAAGATATTCCGTCAGTATAATCCCTGAAAGCACGATATCCACCAGAGAACAAACCCTCTCCAACAACGTCACAACGTCACATTTTCCTTCCACAAAAAAACGCCTAACTGTACATACGCATCCATATTTGCTTCAACTATCATGTTATCATAGTAAGGACATTCCTTCATTATATGCCTGCAGTCCTCATTCATTCCACACGAACGCTACTCCGTCTCGGAACTACTCACAAAAATGCATTAAGAGAGCTATGTATGTCCAGTCAGTCGGACGGTCCATTGCGTACGTGACCTTCCCTTTGTCCCTGGCCCTTCGAAGTACAGTTCTTCAGTCTGGGGAATGTGTAAATATACGGCGCCAAATCTTCTGCCACACTCTTCACCACCTGTATGGCTGAAATGAGGCTCCCCCTGAATATATTGGTCAATGGTGACCTGATTCCTGCCACTAACTACTCGCAAGATATTGTGTGTAACGTTCGATAGAATGTTTAAGTTGTCCGCGCAAGCCACTGCTATTTCCGACAAGATCAGAAGTAGAAAAAATGTCCTTAAGTCGCAGGCCGGCAGTACATGGGGTGCTATGCGTCGCCAGTATACCACAATGTTATCGCAACGAAAAATATGGAAACATAATAAAATGCCAACCTGTGGACTGCAACAAGGGTGCCTCTTTATGACACCAATTGACCACCATCTCGAGGAGGCAACGATTTTCACAGTGCAACAACACAACAGGATGTTATCGATGTGCTTGGGTGTTATTGTCGTGAGCATCAGAATCTAATGGGTTTCTCCAGTCCAGGCACGTCAGGAAAGATCTCACAGCGAGCTTATCGACAGGGTTGGATAACAGTTCAAATGTATAGTGTGAATGCCGTACTCGGGTATCACCGCTATCCATCACAGCAACGAATTCAAGCTGCTAATACACACACAAGTGGTTTTAGTTCAATTAACAACACAGCTAAATTCATTCACCTCTCTACTGAATATTTTTGGACGCAACCAGTCCGGGTTGCAGAATTGTTTAATCTAGACACATAGGAATCTGAACAAGGTAACTGAAGATGATACAAGAAGAAACATATTGCGTTGCTGCAATAAAAACTAATCTTGACACAATAGAACCCCAGCTCAAGCTCGGGTTTGGCATACGATAAAAGTGCACCATATGTTGTCATGGTATCAAATACTCGTAACCAAATATATATGCCAAGATCTTATGGACAGGCTTCCATCATCCACGCAAGTCAGAAGAGATCTTCAGAATTTAAAAAGAAAGGTCTATAGGTACATCTGGATAGACGAGTAGGTTTAGATAGCTTTCACAATGATGCATTTGGACAGGCAATTCAAACGTAAAGTGCGAATGCCGTTCTCAGAGACCACCTTTCTGCCATACTTGCGGCAGAACGTATTTGCGTATTTGCTACGAATTGACAGCACGATACCTAAAAAATTGAATATTGACGCAGAAAAACCAGTACCAGAACTAAATATACGAAATGAAGAAACGATACACGAACAAACCTATTTACGTTGCTACAACAATGACAACCCGGTGACATGTAACATATCATATAGATACACAATATGTTGCACTGACAATAAACAGCCCACCATATGTGACATACACAGGACGTCTGCTAAATCTCAGTCTGTTCGCAAAACCTCGCTGACCGTAACGGTACCAATGTACATTGCCCGCCCACCACGACTATCCAGTTCGACGGCAGTCTTACATTCAATCGCAATAAGCAGGCCATCTGTATATGCATACATCTTGAAAGTGGTACGTAACTCCCGCAACAGCGGATCCGTCATGAGGTACCAAATAAAAGGACCACAGATAGATCCCTGCAATCTACCTCGCCCAATATCTGCCCAGGTCACATCACAAACACTTCTTCATCCACTAAAATAACTAGACCGGAAATCCTGATCACTGACAACTTCGCGAGCACGCTGGCGCTGTAGGAGCTTTTTCCATCCCAGGACAATTTCTTCTGCTAGAGTGGTTTACCATACGTTGCACTGGCAACAATCAACCTTCTATAAATGGCATTCATACGTTCGTTTGTAAGACATTACTCATACGTTTAGGACCTTGGACAGTGAACGAGGAACTCGATTGCCCAACTCTATATGGAGTCTCGCATTCAACTTCCGAAACGGAAAAATCCACCATGAGATGCCGGAGGGCAGACTGATACCACATCTACCCCGTCCGCCTCAAGGGATCCCATGACAAACACCCTTCTTCGACTGAAATAACTAGACCAGAGAATAAACTCCTGACGCCTGATCTCTCTTCGTGAGCACGCTATTTCAAGGAAGAAAGTCAAAAGCAGTCTTAAAATTCACATATGTGCAAAGGAGATATTTGACATTTGTCCCGCTCTGACTATGCTGTACACCCTTCTTCGACTGAAATAACTAGACCAGAGGATAAACTCCTGACACCTGATCTCTCTTCGTGAGCACGCTATTTCAAGGAAGAAAGTCAAAAGCAGTCTTAAAATTCACATATGTGCAAAGTAGATATTTGACATTTGTCCCGCTCTGACTATGCTGTACCCCCACATTAATACGGAGACACACTCTCGCTGTAGCACTTCCTAAGATTGAAGTGCTCCAGCACTGCACCAAGCACCAAAAGAAGGCTTGTGTCCCAATATAAACGTGTTAAAATAACTGTAAGATGTAATTAGCCGAATTGTTGAGAAGCGTATGCCTCTCGCTGATACGGTGTGGCGTAAAGCATACCCAATGATAAGAAGTAAAGCATTTTGTGCTCGTTCTCAAAGATGAACAATAGAGGACATAAATATGTTTATCTATAAGTTTGCTCCCCACCCCCTGGCAAATCCGCGGTAGACCAATGTTTTACAGGTAATTTCGGCTTTGGAATGAGCAATACAATCCAAGATATTTCAAGCATAAGTTTAAAATTCTCATGGAGCTCACAAATGTTTTTAAAATTCATTTAAATTTTGTTAAATAATTACTAAACATTAATATTCATATACAAAATTTAAATCAAAATTCCCATTTTTTAACCATTAAAAATAACAAACTAACACAAAATAATAATCTTCACTACACTGTTATCCACAGTCACACCAACACACACACACATAAGTTGTTGGTATCAACTTAACCTTTTCTTGAATAACAGCAAACTTTTTAATTAAGTCACGATGATGAAAAGTTTTGCGTCATCATTGCTTAAAAACTGCAAACAACTCGAACCTGTGGGGAACAAAACAAAAGCAAACAACAACAACAGCATCTCTTAACACTTGGATTTTATAAAAAAGAACAACAACAAAAACAATAACTTGGATAACTACTATAAACTATTTCACATCATCGTAGTACATCAACCAACATCAACGAGAAGAACATGAAAATCAACATTAACTAAATTCTGCTCATCACCAGTGATGGTGAGTGGCTGCAACAGCCGGAAAAGCCAAACATAATAATCATCAAACTTAATATACACCCTTCTGCTTCTTCGTCTTCTACTTCAGTAACGCTATCCCGAATTTCATGAACTACTCGTTAGCAAAAGGATTGTTGTCGTATTAACATGTTATTCCTACATCAATCTGAATTGCGTTAGAAATTCTTCTTCATTAAGTTTTAGCGTGTGAATCATTATCCACAAATAAGGATTGGGTTATTATGGTTAAGGTGGTTGTTGGCGATGGTGGCGTTTCAAGGGAAAGAAGGCCATGAGTGTTTGGGTTGTATTTTGGTTTTCAATTTCAACAACAACAACACCAAGCGACGTACAACAATCTCAGGTCTCCAACCATTTATCTATTTAAGCGTCTAATTTTTATTCCTTGGGATTTCAAAAATATGTTCTTGTTTCGAACTTTTGCCAAGCCAGCCACGACAAGCAGTACTTATCGTTTGGGTAATGCCAGAACGCAGAACGCACAACTGTTATTTAGCCGGGATTACTTGGAATACAACCGCAAAGAACTTCAACTCAACACCAACTTACACACACATACATACACATACTACGACAACAACACAATATAAATATTTTTGAACTTTTGCTACGAGTTTTATGTGAGGATGTTTTGGCCAACAATTTAAAAGTTGTTAAGATGAAAACGTATAATTTCAAAAATCCTCTACCAACGCCACCTCCACCACCATCCAAACCATCCTTCCGTTATTTTTGTAGCTGAAGCCTTGAAAAAGAGGAATATTCTTGCATGCAAAAGATTTAATAAGTTTATTATGTGTTTAAGTGAAAAGTATTGTTTTTGTTTTTCTTTTCTTCTCAAAATTTTATTATGTCCTTATTTCCTGTAGTTTTCCCGAATGAAGGACAAACAACAACAACTAGAGTAGTAGTTTAGTAGTAAGGATATAACCATTTTTGGTAACCGTATTAATAGTTGATTATTTTAATGAATTTAATTTGATATTTATAGCAAATTGAAATAGAGGAAAGAGAAGAAGTGGAGGACAAGGCTACATTTGGGGCAATAAATGTTGAAAAGGTTAAGCAACGTGGGGAGTTAAAAAATATTTTCAAAAAACATCCTCGAAAGAGCAAGGTGAGACCTTTCATTTAAGGGGTTGTACAGTGTCCAGATTTTCACTACTTTTACCGTTATAAAAGAACAAAAGGAAGTGACACAAACCAACTAAAGGCACTTCCGTTGTCCATGGATTCCAACACGATAAAATTTTGCATCAGAACGCTTGAATATGTTTCTGGCCAACATTTGTAGCACAATGTCATTTATCGACATTTTCCGAAAAGTTTGCACCTTCTCAAGGCCAAAACTGCCTGAAGGAGCATTCCAATACTTTTGCGATGTATTAGAGAGTTATTGATAATTGTGATGGCTACAATTTTTTGTCTTTGTGTTGGATCGCAAATCTCAATGGTTTGACTGTTATATGCCAAAATATCCAAAAATCGTCAATAAAAAACTTCAAGTCAAAATCGGGAGACTCGAATTTCATCGTAGACATATGGTCCAGTGGACTTTTTTGCTCAGTTCAATCCCAGGAATCAGAAACGCGATGAGCCCATTAAGGTTTTCAAATCGCCCCGGCCTAATACACATGCATATGTTCCCATATGAGACTTCTCTCATATCAATAAGTGCACGCCGATTCATATAGGCTCGATGATATGGGACATACTTTTTATTACCGAGTCCGAACGGCGTGCCTTACGACACCGCTTGTCGAGAAATTTTCCATGGCTGAAATACTCAGAAAATCTAAGCTAATATTACACTGAGGGGATTTGCCACCGCCGAAATATTTGATATTCTGATCAGAGATTAAACCGCAGATTTTCTAAGTGCAAGCGAAAGTGCTTACCACTACACTACGGTGGCACCAATTAATTTTTTATATTGATGTGTTTTTCCGTTGGCTACCTGCTAGGGATAGGGTTTTTTACGGAAACCACATTTATGAAAGGTCATTATTTAAATCCCTATTCAAAGCTTAAAGCCCGATGAAGCAAAATACTGAGCTTGTGTAAAACTAACAAAAGTTCTGGAAGATTGCGAGTTGTACCGAAAAACGTAGATTCATTGAAGGCACTCTTTGACATCGTCAAGGTAAAAGGCGAATGGATGGGTGTGGACCAAAGGCCGCGTTGGTTACTCCAGCGGCAAACCTGCTGATACCAACACCATCCACCCTTGGCATCCAAGCAAAAAAGGACAACGGAAACGACTATGTCCACACTTACCAGCTCAGTGATACCTGATTGTCCTAAACGTAGCACAGACTCATTCGACATCAGTACAGGTAGTCCTTGGAAGGATAACAATGTAGCATCAATGAGCTAAAGGAAGTATAACCTAACCTGAAGAACTAGACCATGCACTGTGACGACAAACACCTTGAGAGCATTGAATATCAGGCCGTGACCTCAAGAGTAAATCTAAAGAAAATTAAATTGGCTGCGCTCAAATCGAAAGATCGAAACGCTCAAATAATCTCCAGACGAGTTCAACCCGTCTGGAGTAAATTGTGATAATTGTTGCTGATATAATAAGCGCGAATACTGGCAAATAACAGGTGTTGTTGTGCAGCAAATGCTCGAAGAGAAACATCACCCCACACCAAAGTTCATCAGTTGGTAAAGTAAAGTTTAAGCAGATCTCAAACATCTGCAATACACCCATTTTAGCTCTTCTTGTGTTTATTTTGATGTCTGATGACCGGAACAGTTTGCCTAAAATCTGTTTATTCATTTCTTACTCATAGACTGATCCCTGTTTCAGTAGTTAATTGCTCTGTGCTGTAGATTTTGAAGAACTATCTGTAGCTCTGAATGACTATCTGAGTTCTAAAATATTTGAAGACCCACTGGAAAAAGATTCCGACAGTCAGCATTGTCGGAAGCTGTGATCGTGCGATCAAAGTCCTACAATTCCGCCCTTAAGAAGAGAGAAGAGGAGAATTTACATCTAACTGACTTCGTTATATACAGACTTCAAAGAATTTTCCAAATATATAAATACGATTTTAAAATAATTTTCTGCGTAAGGTTTTTTTTATCGAATCACCTTATATGTAAGATATTATCAAAATATCAAGATATATCAAAAATGCATTACGTTACGTAAAAAAGTCATTTCATTTTAGCCAGTAAGACCAAATTCGGCATAACTGTCCATAACTAAAAAAATCCGTGATGCGATCCGTCAGCTCTGGGAAATATATTTTCGATATAAAGTAGCAGTGATGAATTGATAAAAGATATCCACTGATCATATCATAAACAACTATGGTGTCCTTTTTAAGGATAATTTCAGAGGATAAGTAAATGCGTACACAGAAAAAAATATTTCAAGAATTTTTACATATTTTCGTCCGTGTTGTAGTTTTTTCATACCGTACAGGTACCTCACGTAAGATACATGTGCAGTTTCTTATATCCATCCGAAAGCCACTATTTTTTTGAAAAATATGTAAGATTTTCATGATATACAAAATCACTTTCCTATTTTCCCTACTTTGTTCTCGTTTTCTTTTGAATGGTCTCATCGTCTCACCATCCCATTGTACTGTAACAAGAAACCACAACACAACCCCGACTATCGTCTCATCATCACATTGAGACTTTATCAACAAACCACCCACCAAACCAATCGTACCGACAATTTAAAAAGACTACATCAAGGCGTATGATCAACATAAACCATGTAGGACCAACTGCAATTAATTACGTATATATGAGCAACACATTATAACCACAAAATATTTACACATTTACAAATTCTTTTATTCATTTTCCCACTTTGCTAAAAAAACAATTTTGGGAAATTAATCAAAAACTAATTACACACATTTACACACACATTTCTCGCCCATTAGATATAGTAGAGTGCGAAAATATACATAATTTGTTTGCCAAAGGCAACAACAGCAATAATACCGAAATAACAACATTAATATATTTATAAAACACTAGTGCGAGTACTATGTTGCAATAAGCGTAAAGGCAAGTTAATGCGAGCATTACCACACACACGGTGTTTGTCTTCTGTGGTAATAAAGTTTTCTCAAAAATGTTGCCTCGCACAAGAAGTGGAGGATAACAATTTCCTTATCACAGATTTCTTGTTGCATTATATATTTATTCGAATGTGAGAGCTACTGTCTCCTGTTATCCTTGTGTGTGTACAAGCGTAATATAATTTTTATGGTAATGTTTGTGTGTGTGGGAGTGTTTGAATTGCATTTCGCGTTTATGGCGTTTGTTTTACAAACTATTATGCAAACAATGCATAATAATGCATAACTCGTTTACCAAGGAACCGAGATGTAGAAAAAGAAATCAGTATAAATATATAGAAATAAGTTAACAACATACAACAAATCTTAAAGATTTTCTGGTTGAAGGGGGCGAGGTTGGTATGATCAGTTGGAGAATGAAATTAGAAACTATATATATTGGGTAACTTAAATTTCTATCTTTCCAATAGAAAGATCATTTTGGAATATGCATACCGAATATCGGACCAAGGGAACAAATGAAAGAGTTTGTCAACTACTTCCTGTTCAATATTGGAACGTTTCGGGTGAAATATCTCAGGAAATATATTGAAAGTAAGTATATAGCTGCAATCATTAATCCAACAGCCCTATTTTGTTATAGAATAACACGATGTCAAACTACAAACTTCTTTAGGACTAGAAGAAGTGCAGCAGCAGCCACTTTGCAGTGACACTGATGTGAAGTGTTTGCTGCTTAAGATCTTCTACTGCTTTTGTGGTAGGCGGAACTTCATCTATCCTAGATCAAAATGCAGTTTACCCTCTCATGCTCTTAAATATAATTGTCCCTTAGTATCTATTCTCACCCATTCTCCCGACTTTGGCTAACTAGTTTCCATGCACTGGCCTGGAGATTTAGCTTACCGCTTATTATGTTAGTATAAATTTCTAGGTATTATTTATTTTTGCTACAGGTGACCTTGACTCGCCTATTCTTGTTGTAGCATCATAGGTTTGATGTTGTGTTGGCAGCCGAGCCGCACGGTGAAGTGCTTTGGTTTAAAGTTAATCTGGTACAAAGAACCCATGGCATGGAATTTTGACTCGTCTTTAGGGGACAGCACTACAGAACTGCATGTGTTTAGGAGGTGTCCCATATCCTGACAACACATTGTCACGCAGACGATCTTCGATAAGTTGCCATCGATTGTTACTGATCTTCCCATCAGGGTCGGCTCTATCGATGACTGTTATTTGTAGTTCATCCAGTATATTCTGGTACTTTTGGTTTTCTTTTCAGCACTGATACTCATGAGAAGAGATCAGGAAGGTTTGTAGTGCTGGCTAGGAAGGTTTGTAGTGCTGGCTAGTGTTGGACTCTCTTGAATTTAGGAGTAGGTTTCTCTGTTGACCTAACCTTCTTCATAGTGTTCTTTGAGAAGGGTTGCTTTTTGTAGGAATCACACGTCCAGGTACGGTACCGGTTCAGGGCAGGTTTTTAATCCTGGCTAAAATTGGACTCTCTTAGCTTTAGGCTGAGGTTCCTCCGTTGACCTTACTCTCTTCACTATGTTCATTGATGAAGAAGGGTTAGTTTTGGTAGGAACTACACGGCCACCTAGGTAGAGAGACTTTTCAGCTTTCTGCATGTTTTACTTTATCTGAGGCTGATTTATCCCCTTTAATTGAACAGCCTTAGACTTTGAATGTTAATTCTAATTAGTAGATTGATCCTGATTAATTTACACTGTCCCTCATCGAGATGGATGATGATTCCCTGTCGACGTACTTTCTGTGCTAGTGCATTGACCTATGATATGTCCTCTTCTCCTTAGCCAACCGATTTACAGAGCTAGTTGAGGGGGTGGTAGCATTTCGGCCAAAACTTTGTTCGGGGTTCCATCCTATGTGGCGCCCTGCCTCGGCTTTTGCTGATCTTTGGTCACCAACCAGATCCTTGGTCATGAAGCATAGACATGCTCAAGTATCGTGTATCGTGTTATCGGCTTGGGAAGTGTTCTGACTGTGTGAATCACACAGTGTGATAGTCTCCCTTTGAAGAGTGTGTGGTAGTAGAAAGAGGTGAGTCATTCGTACGGAATTGAATTTGGTCTTTTATAGGGGTAGTTGGGTGAGAGGAAGGTTATTAATATCAGGATTTCTCTTCGGCAAATGAGGAGAGGATCCTTCAAACCATCACCTGCAAATGAATCCTGATTAATTTATACTCTCTTTCATCGAGATGGATGAAGATTCCCTGTTTATGTACTTCCTTGGGTAGTGCAATGACCTATCATACGTCCTCTTCTCCTTTTTCAACCGATTTACAGAGCTAGTTGAGGGGATGGGGACATTTCGGCCAAAACTTTGTTAGGGGTTCAATCGGTAGCGTCCTGCCTCGGATTCTGCCTATGGAGGTCCTTCTTTTTTCGACGTTTCTGGTTTCAGGGGAACTGGACCTAATTTTGACAGCCCTTCCGTTTGATAGTTATCGCGCCAACCAGACCTTTGGTCAGGAAACATGCTCACGAAGAAATTATTTTGTGTTATCCTTTTTCAGGGATGTTTCCTGGCTGTAAGATGACTTCCCTTTGAAGAGGGTGTTGTAATAGAAGGAGGTGAGTCATTCGTATGGAGTTGGAGACAAGTTAACATCGCTCCTGGTTTGGTCTTCGGGGGCTATAGGGGTCATCACGATGAGAGAAAGCTTAATAAGGCCAGGGTTTCTCTTCGGCAAGTGAGGATACTTCGAACTTGCTCATTTATTTATACTCTCTTTCATCGATATGGATGAAGGTTATCTGTCGATGTACTTACTATGGTACGTTCTCTTCTCCTTAGCTTACCGATTTACAGACCTAGATGAGGGGGTGGAAACATTAAGGCCAAAACTTTGATCGCGGATGGTCCTTCCATGTGTTCGACGGGCCTGGTTTCAAGGGAATTGGATCTAATTTTGAGGGTCATTTTTCTTACAGTTATTGTGCCAACCAGAACTTTAAGTTGGGCAGCATGCATAGATTTGCCCACGAAAAATATTATATCGTATTATGGGAATTGCAAGGGCTACATATGGTATAAATTTCAAAATGATCCTTGAGCAGACCTTAAAAGACAATTACTCGAAAATTTTGAATTTCTGTGAGGGAAGTACCAAAAGGTTTTGTTGGATATAAGCCATCTCCGTACTTGATATAAATTCGAGAGAATTATTACAATGGGTACAGGTTGGGCCAATGTCAGCTGTTTCATTTGGTGTCCACTAGCCACTTTAGTTAGTCACTGTAAGATTTTTTGAGCTTTTGGACCATTAGATCAGGATGTATGGATTAGTCTACGAAAAAATTGTAACTGCACTTAAGCGACAAATTTTGTGCTTTTCTGAAGGATGTGGCCGCAGTAGTCCATTTTGGATCTGGTTGGAGGAACTTATACGATCTGAAAAATTTCACCCAAGTCGGATCCTAAGTTATTGTGATGGCAGGGTTTTTTACAGCTACAGGTCATTATGTCAGGAAGAATTGACTCTCCCGTAAAAAAATTGTACGGTTCCAACCACAACCAAAAATGTACCTGTACCAACCGAAAACGAACCGAGAGCTGGCCTTAATCTGCTCTTTTGCAAAAAATTTTGAAATGTTGAGTGAAAGGCTCGGTAGCCTGAGTGGCTCGATATAGTCCATATTTGAACATAAAAGTTGAACCAAATCGGTTACTCCTTTCGAGAGGTATCGTGGGCACCATTTTAACGACATATTTTGAACTTTGGAGGAGGTACCCGAGGTAGTGGACCGATATGGCCCATCTTTGAACTTGGGTTGAACAAAATATTACGAGTTTTAAAGGTTTTGGACTAAACCGGGTAATCCGTTCGAGAGTTATCCAACCAGACTTATCATCCAGCCAGACAATCGGGCTGGCGGATAGGGCAAAATCTTCAAATTGCAAGAAATGGCATTCGCCCAAACTTACTCGGGGCCTAAAACCTTCATTTCGATGAGACCTAAAGGCTGATGGTATAATGAAAACTTACTATGTATCTCCCACAAATTTTCACACTGCCCACCATCATCTTGGTAATCGTTCCACATCATCCAGAAGCTAGCAGAAAAACAAAAAGCAAGCAAAACAGCAGAACGGAAATACGAAAACAGAAACAGCAACAACAAATCAAGAAGGAGGAGTAACAACAAAGTCAACATCAGAAACAGCGACAACCGACAACTGCGACGATGGCTGATGATAAACGGAACATAAAAATGCATATTAAGAACGGGGAAGAAAAAACTTTGAGCTCGAAAAATACAAAATTGAGAAATAAATAATAGTAGTGTTGCCAGTCTAGTAGTGGCAGAAGAAGAAAAGAAAATAATAAGAGGCTTCTTATGGTGTGTCTGTGTGTGTGTGAGTGTTTATGGCTCAGTGACCCTCTAGTTCTTTATACTCTTCACATGCAAGTGAAATTATTGTTTGTGACAGGAAATCTGTAAATATTCGAGCTGTTGCTTTTTTTATTGCAAGGATTCCTACTTTTAACTGCAGCAAAGAACACAGAACACTTCACACAATGTATTGCCTGCCTGGCCTGCCTGCCTTTCTGCCTGGCTGGCTGGCTTGCCACAATTGTTGTTCCTGTGTATGTGTTTGCAGTCAGGGATAAGTTTTTTCATTCTGCCATTTTAGTATGACCAACATTTTGGCAATTTGTAGATTGCAGCACGTAATAAAATGTGGTAGTGTGGCATGTGTCATGATGTACATCATGTTTATGCGGAAATAATTGTAGCCATGTACGTGTGGTGCCGAGAGTGGCGACTCTAGCTTTTTAATTTTATTACGTCTGTCATATTTGTTGAGAGTGAATAAGCTGGTGTCGGTGTATGTGTGTGTGACTTTTAAAGGGCTTGGGGTCTTTTTTAATGACATTCCCTCCTCACTTTTGTTGTTGTGTGTATGGTGTCATATTTTTATGGTCCAGAGAGAGAGCGAGAATGAGTTACCTCCTGAACTTTGAGGGGAGTTATCACCGCCTGGCTGGATAAGCGACAAAAGGTCATTTGCCATAAAAACAAAAGAAATTCTGTTTTAATAGCCCCGGTCGGTAATAAAACATAACACATACCAGTCATGTATTACTAAAAGCGGAATATTTTAATGGTTTGTAAACTCACAAACACTCTCGTATATGCAGAGGCATTTGAGGCTATTTTAATAGCTTAATAATGTTCAATTCACACACAAACACACACTCGCATGCTCTTCCTGTTCTTCCTAGTAGTAGCCCTTGCATTTTTAATAGCAATAAAATCCTTGCTCCATTCCCATAGTCTTTTTGATTCGTTTTTAATCTCATGGGACTGTATTTTGTTGATATTTGTCGGCAGTTACATTATGAACAATCTTGATTTTTTTCCTTTGGCCTATCATTAAATTAGTTTAAAAGTTATTTCATTTAATTCAATTTCTATAACCATAAAAATAAATAAGATCATGATTTAAAATGGGCATTTATGTTTCTATAAATAAGAGTGGCATTCAAAAATGAAAACCTTTTTATATCAACATCAAACAACCAGGTCTTAAATTTATAAATTGATTTGAAAGGGCGCCGGGCTTTATTAAAGGAACAGATTATTCAATTCTGTATTAAATTAATTGGAACAACTAAAAAACCTAGAGAACAAGCGGCCAAAGTAATCGTTAAAAAGGAAATCATTAAAGAATCGTTAGAGCTGTATTTTAGGGCCTAAAGTCCATTATTATATTATACTTTGCCTATTGGTTGGATTTTAAAAGCCAAATAAATAGATTTGGAAGAAATAGAAGAGGATGAATAAAAGGAGGAGAGAAGGTATGACAAAAATCATTAAATTAGAGAGTAACTTTATATGTCATTTAAACCAAAGCGTGGGCCAAATGAAAAAAATCATAAAGAGAAATTTTCTTATTTCCAATGTGCATAGAACAGGTATCCAGGTTCTGGTTATATGTACTATGAACATTTTTTCCTAAGGTGTGATCATACCATTTCCAATTCCTACATTTAATCTGCTTTTTTATGCATTCCTGCTTCTTTAAGTTCCATAGCTATATATTACTTATGAGATGGGACTAGCTTATGAATCTGATGCACTGGTTGTAAATTCAAGCCAGGTTTTACTGCCGTTTAGTAGAATCGATTTTACTCATGCTTTGGATATGTTTAGTCTTCCGGAATACATATCATCCGAAGGTCTTGAATTGTTTAGCATATTGATTACAACACATTTCCTTCCCGATAAAATTTAAATGCAATGACAAATATTTCTCCCCCTTAAATTCCTCATATGGGTACCAGAGACCTTCACATAAGAAGTTATGGTGCGAATAAAATTGAAAAAGAAAATATTTCATTAATGGCTACCTTCAATCGTTATTATACACCGTACTGAAGAAGTCACCGGGATAACTACGGAATCGTAAGAACCACCGAAACAATTATGTACATAAGGGGAGTTTCAGCACATTGATCATTTGTAAGGTCGGAAAACATCAGTCCCGATTTATAGCAACAGCTTAAATGATTAATTTTGAACCAAACATCTCCACAAAGAAATCCATGGTACGACCTGGAAGGTCATGGTACAACCGAAAAGAAGCAACACTTGTAACACGAGAGGTACCGGAGGAGCGGAGGAAGATCATATAGGCCATGGTAAATCATACAGACAGTCGCTAAATATGTATTGGGGAAACAAATCCCTCCATAAAGCAACCTACAGTGTAGTAGTGTTACTGAAGTGTAGAATCCGGTATTCAAGTCTAACCTGCCATATCGTCACCATAAATGCCGGAAGACGTAACCCACAAAAATAAAACTTTACAGGAGAAGCAAAAAACGTTATAAAATGAAAACGGTGTTATAAAATATCGAACATTTTTAGTATCGTGTTTTAAGACAGAGAAGAAATATATTTTTGGAAAAAAAATTAAATTTATTTCCAGAATGTTAGAAGCTGTGTGGGTTACGTCTTTTGGTATTGTATTTTTCTGAAATGCCAAACGACGTAACCCACAATTTATTGAATATACATTTAAAGATAGTAGTATAAATGAAAAATTATAATTAAATTAGAACTAGTTTATTGGCCTACGCGGCTAAGCGAACTTTTAACTAGTAATATGGCGGTGTTGGGTTCAATTCCCAATCTTAACGGTGATATTTCAATGGATCACAATTAGGAGAACTGTCTATTCCAACCAGCACTACAATTAATGTTGAGTGTTCCTTTCCTCCAACGGATTAATTCATTAGCACTATGATTAGTGAGAATGTCCATTAGGAGCACGTAATGTATTCCAAGAATACTTTATCTAAAAATTTTTATAACATTTAAATAGCCCAGTCAAAATAGACATGCGTATAAGGGGGAAATAGCAAAAATTCTCACAAAGCTGGATTTTGGTGGAGAGCTAGGGTTTACCATTAGAAGCAACGTCCAAGAAGTCCTCATCGATCCCATGTGAGCAAAAAAAGTTTTTCGGGGGCAAAGGTCATTTTTGGAGGCATTATTCAGTTTTTTTTTTTTTTAATTTTTCTCTGAAACGGTAAGACTTAGCAAAAGCCGACTAGAGTAAAAGCTGTAGATTTAATAATTATCTATATGAATGGTCTGTATTATTTGCCAAAACTACTTACCGTTTTTGAGATATCGCGATCTAAAGGCCAAATAAAAATTAGCCGCGTAAGTACATTTTGGGGCGAACGGGTGACAATAACCACACTATGTACTTCCAGATCCGCCACCCGTGAAAACTATATTTATCCGTAATCAGCGCAACAAACGATACCTTCGTTCCCGTTGGGCTTTCGATTACACATGTGGGTTAAATGGCCTAAATTGCATAAAAGTACTCTAACATGAAATAACTCCGATTTTGTAGGAACTTGTTTTAAAAGATAGGTATAATTTCGCTCTTCAAGGAAATATATAATTTTTGGGGAAACAGACCAGGTTACTTCGGTTATTTAAGCCGGTTCGTCTGTGTAAGTGCATATTTCCCTTATATGTGCATTAAAATCATATGTTTTTAAGAACAACTATATCTCAAGAATGGTTCCTTCTAGGAAACGAATTATAAAGACCGAACTTATAGATAAGTTTTCTGTCTACAATATTTACTTTAGTCAGTTTTCGATTAGATTAAACTTTTTAAAAATAATAAATCCGAAAACCTAGAATTTCATGTGATAGGTATTTCCATAAGCTTCCAAACGACACCCACTTTGTAGTAATAGGTTCAGTAGAACCCGGACTTTCGGATCAAATAACCGGATAGCCGGATCCGCCCCAAAGGAAATTATACATTTCCGTAATCAGCTCAAAATACCCTCCCTCTGGCATTATAATTGCTGCAAAAATCAAAGACTAAATTGTTTATACTGCTGTTTAATTTTTAAATAATGTGGGTTACGCCTTTTGTGTTTTATGAAAAATACAGTATGCTGTTACGTCTTTTGGCATTTCTTGAATAGGATCGCTATTTTTAAACGCAGAACTTTGAAATTTTGCCAGAGCATGTATTTTAGCTTAATGTATCAGATTCCACCAAAAAACGAATTTCGATTTTCATGTCGGTTACGTCTTCCGGCATTTATTGTGACGATATACTCGTATATAACATGCAGGCAAGCTCAAATGAAATCAGCAAATTGGAGTTGGAACATAAAATTTCTGGCTTTTAGTGCTGTCACCCCATTTTGTAAAGATGAACAATTAAATTTGGTAACCGGCACAGATAGTACTGACGAAAATATCAAGGGACTATTGTGGTAGGTGGGGGGTTCGAAGCTAATTTCAATGACAATTTACTGTCCATTCCATGCAGGCAACCGATTATCCGTTCTTCGATACCTGAGAGGTCCGCCAAGAATACAATGGTAGAATATGGGATGCCGTGCTGATATGGAAGACTATAATTGCGATTTATAGCCTGACTATTGTCACACTACAAATAAGATGGGCCAAGCCGATCCACCACTTCGGGTACCTCAAAATTTTCCGCTGCGATATAGTTCCTATAAAGACCGACTATATATTTTATCAGTTAACCCTTTCGGTTACCATTTACACAAAATGACATTTGGCATTTATTTTGTGCCGTGTTGTGCCTATTACTACAAGTTCAAAACCCTCCCGGAACCAACTAAAATGACTGATGAGATTCCGATTTGCCCGAAACATTGCATATCGACTGAGGTTATTTCTTGAAATTTTTACCGAAGGTACTCCTTGTGTTCTTGTTTACAGCTACTTAATGTTTTTTGGGCAAATCCATGTTCCCTCGCATAATGGTCAAAAAGTTCTAAAAAAACCGTATGTAAATGTGTTGTTGTCACAAAACTATTGAAAGAAGTGACTCGTTTTGCTCCAACCTATATTTCTCTTAAACTTAAATATAATTCAAAGATAGTCTATATGGTACAAAACCTTCCGGCACCTCTCTCACAAAAATTTAAGTTGTTCGCTTTTGAGCAGTTTAATGGCTGCTAGAGGATTATTTGAAGTTTTCTTCATAGGTAATTCTGTAATTCTGATTATCAACGACCTCTCGAGTCGCTTTGAAATTTTAATAGTTGGTAGACGTTGTGCTTACGACTACAACATTATAACTTAGAAATAATCAGTTTTTTTTTTAATGAAATGGACCCCGACTTACTGGCCCTTTCTGAAGAATGGGCTACGAAATGTGTAATATTTAGGGTAACTCCTTCTCACTAAAGTTTTAGTAGTTTATTCTTTTAATTTTGTAATTTTATTGTCCACACTTCTCTCGATTATGATCGGAATGTTCCAAAAACTCCGCCCACGTTGTATTGCGGTTTGCAAAATAAGAAGGGGTATGGATATTTTTGGTGTAGGCTGTATTAATTGGGTCTCTCAGTGGAATAATTAGCCCCACTGTTTATGATACCTACCACACAAATGTCTAATATTGTGTGCTGGAAACTTCTTGTACATACTACTTTAAGTCCACTACCATTGTTATTGTTTTTGTAAAGTCATAGACTGAGCGGACGGATTCGTTTCTTATTTGCTCTTTAATAATCAAGTTCTAGGCGGAAAGCCCATACATACATTAGAGCCCCCAGATGGCCAAGACATTGCTACGTACAAAATTAGCAGCAGATAAAAGATCGCCACCATTAGTTTTACACACAAACCCTACTCACACAAGCTGCGTTAACGCAAGCAGCACAAATGCCTAAGCACGCGTTACTTCGGAGTACCCTAATGGTTTAAACCTTGAAAATCTTAATATTTCTCCATTATACCGATATTTCGGGTAGCTTCCCAAAAAAGTTCATTATCATGTCCTCCAACTTATGTAGGAGGTTATATTTGATTTTCTCTTTGTAACATATCGAACTAATCTAAAATTTTGCACTCGAGTGTCGTTTTTCCATAGGCAGGTCAAGTGCGAAGATGGGCTATATAGGTACACGTTTTGGTATAATCCCCATATAACGGGTCCTCCCGACTTAAGGTATTTTGAGGATTTTAGCTACATTTTCCGCCCAGTTGGAGTTTCAAGCGGTCAAAAAATTCCGCACCAAAATGGTAGAGATAGATCCACGTTTTCGTATAGGTCCCATATAACTGTACCTCCCGATTTAAGGTATTTGAGACTTTTCGCTACATTTTTTGACCGAATTAGCTGGTATTATACATTTGATGTTCTTAATGACCAAAAAACTTTTCTACTAAAAATTACCAAGATAGGTCACCGTTTTGGTATAGCCCCACAAAACGATACCCCGCTATTTAAGGTATTTTAAGGTAATTTTTCTATCAAAAATCGTTAATATAGGTCCATTTTTTAAAAGGATTTTAGCTACAATTGTTGACCGAACTGAAATTTGACACTTGAGGTTTTCAGCTGTCACGAAACTTTTCCACCAAAAATCGTTAACATTGGTCCATGCTTTGGTATAACCCCATATAACGTTACCACCGATTTTCAGTATTTTGATGATT
The DNA here is from genome assembly GCF_047663935.1 of Musca autumnalis. Lineage (NCBI taxonomy): Eukaryota > Metazoa > Arthropoda > Insecta > Diptera > Muscidae > Musca > Musca autumnalis. Next base: position 152,980,267 of record NW_027412088.1, on the reverse strand, counting down.
TTAGCTGCAATTTTTGATTGAACTAGCTCAAAATTGACCTTTGAGGTTCTGAGTGGTCCCGAAACTTCTCCACCAAAAATCGTTCACCTAGTTTCACTTTTTTGAGAATTTTAACTGCAATTTTAAACCGAACCAGCTGTAATTTGACATTTGAAGAGGTCCCGAAACTCCATGTTTTGGTATATCCTCCATACAAAGGTACCAAGAGATTGAAGCATTTTTAGATACATTTTTTTACCTAATTTAGACATTTGGGGTATCCGTGGTCGAACAATTTTTGTACCTAACAGGAAGCTAATTATTCCATATTAGTTCAGAATATTTTATGGTGAAGGGTATAAAAAGTTCGGCACAGCCCAACTTAAAGTATTTACTTGTTTCTTTTTAATATAGTTTTTCTCAAATCATTTACATTTTTTTTATTGCTGGTAGTCCTTTTGATATAAAGTACAACTATTCGACTGTTTTCAAAAGAACCTCCATACTTGCTGAGATAAGGCATTATGTTTGTAAAAGTACCCTACGGTCAACCATCAAAAATGGTTCGTGTTTACGTTAAATTTAGAGAAGAGTAACCGACGTGATTCAAATTGTGGATAAGCAATATTACTTCCGAAAGTAGATTAATTTCCAAGAGGGACTACATGGGTTTGGTTGCGGATTTGTAGTTGGTCGGAGATTAAAACATCTGGTCTCCAGCTTCACCCCAGTGAATGAAAGACTCGCTGCAATTCGATTGAAAGCAAAATTCTTCAACCTCAGATTTATTTGCATGAGCTCCCACTGAAGACAAGGACGAACAGACCAAAAATATATTTTACGAGCGCTTAGAAGAAACTTATGACCGTTGCCCTGCCATTAAAATTACCAAGAATAATTTTAATGCAAAATTGGAAAGGAGAATTTTTTTGGCTCAACAGTCGGGAAATTCAGTCTCCACAGTGAAACATCTGACAATGGTATTAGGCTGATGGACGTGGCAGCTGCAAAAAACATGGTAGTTATCAGTACCAGATTTAAGCATCTCGATATTCGTTAGGGCTCCTGGCTGTCTCCAGATCAAAGAACAATTAATCAAATTGATCATGTTGTGATAGATGGAAGATATTCATCGAACGTATTGGATGTACGATCGTTCCGAGGAGCAAACATAGATTCGGACCACTACCTTGTTGCAGCAAAGGTACGTACCCGTCTAAACGTTGCAAATAAAGCACGAACAGATACAACACGGATGTTAGACATCGGTAAGCTGCAAACACAACATATAGCCACAGCATATTTCACTCAACTAGCCCAATTGCTTAATGAAAGCAGTCCTCGTCCCGATAACATATCAGCACAATGGCAAAATATTTCCCACTCAATGCAAACAACCGCAATATCCATATTTGGATACCAGAGACCTCCACCAAGGAATCCATGGTATGACCAGGAGTGTCGTGCTGCTACCGAAGAGAAAAATGCGGCATATAGGGCTAATCTACAATCAGTAGCAACGCGTAGCGCACGAGAGGCGTATCGGGAGAAATGCAGGGAGGAGGAACAAGAGAGAAATGGAAAGGCGGGAGTGTGAAAAAATCGAGATGTACAGGAGCCAGAATGAAGTCCGAAATTTCCACCAAAGAGTGAAACATCAAATTGATGGCTTTGGTACAGGCGCATCCTCCTGTAGAGACTAGCAAGGCAATTTGGTAACTGATACAGATAGTGGACTCAGGTTATGGGAAGAACATTTTTCCAAACTGTTGGTATGGCGATGGCGGTTTATTGTTGTCTTTATAAACCGGCTGAAGAACAATAAGGCAACAGGAGCCGATGGCTTGCCAGCCGAGCTGGCGACACGCTGATAAGGTGTATACATCAGCTAGTTGGCACCATTTGGCAGGAAGAACGCGTACCCGACGATTGGAATGTGTGCATCCTATTTCCAGTCCACAAGAATGGAGATAAGACTGTGTGCTCCTATTACAGGGACACAAGTCTGCTCCCTATTGCATATAAGATGTGAAATATTGTGTGAGAGACTAAAGCCTATGTTTAATGAAATTATTGGACCCTATCAGTGCGGCTTTAGACCGGGCAAATCCACCATTGACCAGATATTTACTTTGAGACAAATCCTGGAAAAGGACCAAGAAATGCAGAACGACACCTTCCAACTTTTCGTCGATTATAAAGCAGCCTTCGACAGCCCTATACGTTTAAAGGTGTTCCAAGCCATGTCTGATTTTGGTATTCCTGCAAAGCTCATTCGGCTTTGTGGAATGACATTAACTGATACTCGGTCCTCTGTTAAAATAGGAAAGAACCTCTCCGAAGAGTTTATTACCAAAAGAGGTTTCAGACAAGGTGACGGCCTGTCGTGTGATCTTCTAAACATCCTTCTGGAGAAGGTCATACGAGACGCGAAGGTCTAAAGAAGTGGAACAATATTCACGAACAGTCATATGTTTCCTGCTTATGTCGATGACATTGACATCATTAATCGATCGGTAAAGGAAGTAACTGATACCTTTGCAAAAGTCGAAAGGGAATCTGCTAAAGTGGTTCTAGCGGTAAACGGCGAGAAGCCAAAGTTAACGGTGTCGTCGAGCAATGCGTTCATATAGATCGGGCCAACTGTTGACGTTGGTTCCTATAATTTTGAGATAGTAAATGACTTCGTCTACCTCGGTACCGCCGTAAACACAACCAGCAACATCAGTTGTGAAATACGAAGAAGAATAGTGTTGACCAACAGATGCTACTTCGGTCTGAGTAAGCAGTTTACGAATAAAGCCACATCTCGCCAAACAAAAACAACGCTTTACAAAACACTGATACTACCCGTGCTGATGTATGGTTCCGAAGCCTGGGTACTTGTGCAAGCAGACAAGGCAGTGCTTGGTGTGTTTGAGAGAAAAATTCTTCGAAAGATCTATGGACCAATCTGCGTTGACGGTGAATATCGATGTCGTATGAACCACGAAAAGTATCTGCTATACAACGACATCATTATAGATAAACGTATCGACCATATCAAAAGAAAGAGCGATGATGAAAGGCCAATAAATTCGGGCCCTATGGCGGTGCACGCAGATTTGATGGCGCAAACAAGTGAATGCAGAGATGACAAAGCGCGGTATTTCAGAAAGCGAAGCACTAAACAGAGAGAATTGGAGATCTTTTCTTAGTTCGGCTTATTGAACAAATGTGCTGTAGAGAGCCAGATAAGTAAGTAAGTACATGAGTCTACTCCTTGCAGTACCTCATCACAAAACTTAGAAATGTTTGAACTTTAATCCAGATTAAGATCACTTCTCGGATCGTGTTGATTTTACAACAACAATAACTGGTAGAACTTTTGGTTCTGATTAAAATTGTATAATTTTTAAGTTGGGGAATTTCATACTTTCCGATATATGGGCCACGAATTCCATAACTCCACTGTTAGCTACATCTTCCGACACCTCCCGTACACAATTTATTTATTTTTTGCAATTTTTCCAACGTGAAGTTAAAAATCGTCTTTTATAATGAAGCAATTTTTCGGAGTCGCGAGTAGAATTTTGCCATAATGTGGTCTGTCTGATACGTATTGTACAATTCTTGTCTATTTCTAATAACTCATTTGCTATTAACCCATATGTATCTACCGTATAACCTTTAAAAGCATATCATATCAACCAAAAGAAAACTTTTGCACATATTAAATGCTAAATTCAACAATATAACAAAAACGTTTTACAGAGAAACAAGTAACAACTACCTAGACTAAACACCTATAGAACTATGAACTATTTATCATTGTTACTATCTATACAAACAAATTGACTTGTGTTACTCTCTCGAGTTAAACAAAAGTCAAAAACACTTACTGTAGTTGCAACAATTTTTGAATATAAATGTAAGAGTTTTTAGTTTTGTGGTATGCCTAGTTAATTAAAAGGGTAATCGGATTGGAGTGTGAAATGGGCTACTACATTATTTACTTAATAAACAAAGGTGAACATGTTAATTCCAGTCCCAATCTAGCCTTTGCAGGAAATTTGAATTTAAATTTGATTATAAGGTCAAGGAGGTTCCATACGCGTAGCCAGCTTTGCATCTGTCGAAGGGTGAAAGCCTTAAATCCCGACCGAAAGCCGACAACACTAAGAAAAAATAATTTTATAACACAATTGGGAGTTGTGTCCTATTTTATTTGGGTTTATGGCCATCGATATGGAATTCATAACGCACAAAGTGAAATTGTGTCTTATGTCCCCGATCTGAATGGTCAAAATTATTTTATATATGTTAGGGCACAGCCAAGTTCAACTATTCCAAATAGGAGTATCTTGGAAAGCAATCAATATCGTCACTATTTATTCATCGAATACGCTCATCAGAAGTCAACCTCACAATAAATAAATTGTCTTTCTCGGTCTCACCAAAGAATGCTAATATTACTTCAGAACCATTCTGCTTTCATTAGGTCAAGGACACAAAACCAAGACAATCAAAATATACCACATAAACCATTCCCCTCTTTCCGATGCCAAGTATATAATTTTGGTATCTTTTTAATCTCAAGTTTAAACTTATTTCCCGTGGCTTCCCCCGTGAAACTTATATTGAAGAAACTTTAAGATTGGGGTACCTAGCGACCTTGAATAGCCTTAGTCACAGAAAAACGTGCCATCACTCCTATTACAATTTCTTACATGGACGGAAATCAACTGATTTAATATGTTACTTCTCTCCTAATTACCCTTTTGTCTTGCCTAACATATACCAACGCACTCGCATAATATATGCGCATGCAAATATGTCGAGAAATGCTTGGTCAAAACTCTTAGGATTTGTTATAAAATTGACTACCGCCATACACTTGTGCTTTCCAAATGGAGTCAAAAAGATAAATGTACACAGAATGGGTTCAAGTGAAGTTTGTACAGAGCCAAATTCCGAAATAGTCAGCTAGCCAAACAAACAGCCAATCCAGTCATGTCAGGAAGAGGTGGTACTTCACAGTCCACCAACTGAACAAAGCCAAAAAAAACTACTAGGAATAATGAAAAACATTTGCAACTCTCGAGTAGTTAGCTTAACAAATAGTTGCTGAGCATGCAAAACTTGTATGTGCGTTTGTATTACAGTGTGTGCGTGTGATGCGGTGTGTGTGTGTTCAAACAAAAAATGTAGCGAAACAAAACGAAACGTAATATCCCCGAAAAAAAAACGCTGTACGCAGACTTTTCCACTTTTGGTTAAGGACCTGCGAGTTTTTTTCGCCTGTTTCGCTGGGTGCTTGCTGCTGATGATAGGAATCTGTGTGAGTAACGTAAACGTTGTTTGGTTTTGGCTTGAAGTTTATTCCAGTCGTGGACTCGTCTTAGTTGCGTTTGGTTGAAGAAAGAAAGCATTTTTGGTGTGATGGTGAATTAAGTGAAACTATGGCACAGAAACTTTGTCCGCATGAAAATTTGTTTTTTGCAAGCTTTGGCAAAAAACCAAACACCAATTGTTAGTGCAAAAGAGAAGTGACCCAAAACCTCTGACACTCACACACAAACGCCATAAAACAAATGCTTAATTGTTGCTTGTAAATTTTATTCTTGTCTTGACCGAATTATTGTGTAACTGAAATGTTAAAAATCCTCCATAAATTCTTTTAGTTTTTTTTTGTTCCATCTTCTTCTTCATCGTCTTTTGTTGTTATTACTGCTGTGGGATATTTCATTGAAATGCATAATTTGTAGTCGGTCGGTAGTTGGGAGAGTTGAGTAAAATGAATTTATTAACATTTCAAAATTGTTTAGATTAAAACTGTGTGAAGAGAGAGAAAGAGGGAGACTTAAATAGTTGTACGTGTTTAGAACGTTTTAATTGAAAAATATACAGATATAGATGTAAGGATATAGAAAAAAATTTGAATAAACGGTAAGGGGGTAAGCATAAAATTTATTCATAAAAATATTTTGTGAATGTAAATTTTTTGTACAACAAATGTTCGCAGTACTTGTTTAGATATAAGATCTGAATAGTTAGATTCTTTTAATATAACTTTTGTTTATTAGCGATTATTATTTCAATAAGCAAAGCCTCTTTCATCACTACTGAATCGACTATCTTATTGCCACCAAGGAAGTTTGTTCTAGCATCCGTTAAAGGTAGTAGGTTCAAGGTAAAAGCCGATCATAAGCGCCAACTTAATGTCGACACAAGTCTCGGACGGGATTTAAGAAGTTATCTCCTTCACATATCCCGCGGTAGCTTTTATATATGTTATAAAGATTTTTTCCAAGGCTTAAGGTAAAAGTTTTCCGAAAGTCGCAAAACAATATCAAGTGGTTACGGAGATATTTTTTAGGTTTAAAATTTTCAGCTTTTTTTGGAAGATAACGCCCGTTCCCGGTGGATGGTAGAGTTTCAATGTGGGACCCCATTATGTTAATGTCATATGCATGGAGAAGTATCATATATTGTTTGGTGTACAGTGTGCCACTGCTGGCCCGTCGTTTTGATCTTTTAATGGCAACTTTTTTTTTGCCTTTTAACTTCACAATTCAAAAATAGGTACTTCCTACCTACCTCATTTCTTTGGGTCCATTGTCAAACCGAGTTAATCATTGAGGACTTATCAATGTAATTCTCTAACGGACTTTGTCGGATTTTTCCACTCAATGATGCTGTTTAGGATTGACGATCATCCCTGTTTCCTATCTTTATCCTAACGCGATCTAATTTTAAAAGTTGAACATTTTTTGAAGTCTAATTCTTTCGCTTATTTAGATCAACGCTTTTTGTGCCGTTGAACCTCACAATTTAGTAAATATAAAATTTTTCTTATTAGGGGCGATACCGTAACACCTCCGAAATTCATGCCTACATGTACCACGGCACATTCCAGAAAATTTCATGAACATTGGTTCGTTACTGTTCGATATTTAAAATTTTTCGAAAGTCGCCGTGGTCAGGACTTCGGGCCCAAACTAAGAACATTTTATCGGGTGGCCCAACCACGATTGTCTCGCAAATTACTTTCCAATCCTATGCACAGTGGTTCCACCCGTGGACAAAAATAGAAAAATTGATGCCTACAAGAAGTTTGATTGAAAAAATTAATTGAAATAAATAATCTCTAAACATATCAAACTTTTTAACATCCAGCATTATTTTTGTAAATTTACAGCGGTTATACGCCTTTGAAACGAAAAATACATCCGCAAAGCATTCGTAGGTTATGAGTAAAATTATAAAAAAATTGGATAAGTAAATGTACAATTTTCAAAATGAAACTTATAGGCGATGGCATTGTCAATGTTTCTACGAAAAAAGAAATGCAAAATTCGTTTTCCAACTTCATTACAAATAAATTCTCTATATATGACTTTTTCTGCTATTTTTAATAAAATTACTGTTAATTTATGTTGAGTTTTACTAATGTTGTGAGCATTTGTCTCGAATTTTTTTTAAAATAAGATTAAAAAAGTCCGGTTGCCCCCTTCTGCAACCCGATACGTTATTCTTCTTATACCACGCCTGTAGAATCGTCAAAATTCCGAAAATCGGGAGGTATGTTTATATGGAAGCTATACCTAAACTTGGACCTATACTGAACATTTTTTTGCAAGGAGGTATTTTGCTCACTCAGAACTCAAAATGCAAAAAATGCAAAATTTCGAAAATCTTGAGGTACGTTTATATGGGGGCTATACCTAAACGTAGACCGATATTGACCTTTTTTTGCACTCAGGTATTTGGTACACTCTGAACTCAAAATGTCAAATTACAGCCAAATCAGTTGGAAGTTTTCGCTAAAATTGTCAAAATACCGAAAATCTGAGGGTACATTTATATGGCAGCTATACCTAAACGTATATATATTGAACATTTTTTGCAAGGAGGTAGTTTATTCACTCAGAACTCAAAATGCAAAATAACATCCAAATCGGTTGGTAAATTTGGCCAACATCGTCAAAATACCAAAAATCGGGCGGTACATTTCTATGGGAGCTACACCCAAATATGGACCTATATCCACTAAAAATGGGTTTCTATCTTTTTGGCTTGTTATAAACCTACGTTTAAAATTTGGAGGCGGATTTTTGGCAAATTTTTCCATACAAGTGGGACCAGTGTTCGATGCGTTCATAAATTTAGCAAAGGAGGCCCCACAAAATTCATCAACAAACTTTTTTCATCACGGGACATTCCTGAACTCTTTCGGAAAATTCCATGGAATTAGGTTCAGTCGTTTTTGAAGTATAATGAATTAAAAAAGGGGGTGTGTTCATAAGTTTTCAAGATATAACATATTTACAAAAGTGGCCGTGGTCGGGTATTTTCTCTACAAATATGTTCATAGGGTTGGAGATACAACCCCGTTGTCTCCAAAATTAATGATCAAACCGATATTGTAATAAGTTTTGCATTTGTATCGTTCAAAAAAAGACGTGGCCAACGTACCCCACCTCCTTCGAAATTCATAAATATGTACATTACCCTCACACCTTCAACATTTGCTACAAATCGCATGGAAGCCCTTTCAGTAGTTTTGGGAATATATATTTTGGGGCCCTTGGTCCAAAAGAATTATCGATATTGTGAAATGAATGTTTGGAATTAATTTTCATGGCCATACGACTAAATGATTTCCAAATATAGCGTTTTCAAAACCTGTAAGGAAAGGATCAAAATCGGACTGGGCTGACTGACTATATATGACCAAAATTTCAATATAATTTGGCGAAGTTTTTTCCTAGACCAAAATCCGTAAAAATTTGCCAAATTTCAGCAAAACGTCTGCCTAATTTTGTGTTTGGTGCATCGAATACATGAAATCGGTTCCAATATAATTTGGCAAATATATTTCTGGTTCAAATTACGTCACACATTCCAAATTTCATTGAAAATTGACATGAATGGCGTGTTCGGTGCATCAAATACATGAAATCGGCCGAAAAGAATATGGGAGCTACGATCCGAATCTGAACCGATGCTTACCAAAATAAATTGCGTTCGTACTTTGCCCAGAAAAATGATCTTGCAAATGTTTTTATTTTGTTATCGATCGTTCCCAACGACACACTTTCCCGCCCTTGCCGACCGAGAGGGCCACCACCCCTTAACGTAGGGAGCGCGTACACCTCATATTCCAGAGGGTTAGTAAACTAGGGAAAACCAGCTACAGCAAAACATCAGCCGGTTAGATATTGCCTGGCAACTGTTGCAACAATACTAAGAACGTAAGATAAAGTTTTTTATGACATGAGGAGGTTCGGATAAAGACATCCTATTATATAACTTGTTATATTCATCACATAAAGATCGTAGTGGATTCCTTATTTCATAATTAGATTTCGCTAATGTTAATTTAAGTGGTATGTAGTTTCGAGTACTACGTAAAGGTACATTAAAATTTATTTCGCCTATTAAAAACTGTGATTCAATTTGTCCACGCAAGAGTTTAATAATGAATATACATAGATCTGAGCATTAAACGTCTTTTCTCCAATGTTGGAAGGTAAATTAACATTCATATGGTGGAAGAGATTCATTTGAGCTCCACCCTAGGCCGCTAAGAGCAAATAAAGGAAATTGTACTTGTACTGATTCTATCTTATCAGAATAACATTTGTAAAAAGGACTCCAAAGTACACAACCGTATTCTAATGTTGGTCGGACAAGGCTAATGAATAAGCGTATGGTCACGTATGGATCGTCAAATTCCTTAGACCAGCGTTTTATAAAGTCTAGTAATGACTTGGCTTTATTAACACAAGACTCTATATGTAAGTTGAAACGCAGTTTACTGTCTAAAATAACTCCTAGCTCCACAAACGAATCTACATTATCCAATTTGTGCGAACCTATGAAGTAATCACAATAATCAGGACGAGATCTAAAAAATGAAATTTTTTTACATTTTTTTAAGTTTGAAGTTATTTTTTTTTAAGTTTAATGACATACCGTTGACACTACACCAGTTGGAAAGAGAATAAAAATCATGTTGAAGATTAATTGATTGATTATAAGAATCATGATTGCTAAACAGTTTAACATTATCAGCAAACATTAATACTTTAGAGCAACGAATAACAGATGGAAGGTCATTTAAGTAGAGTACAAAAAGTAATGGACCTAAATGGCTACCTTGAGGAACACCAGAATGCAAAGTTATATTTTTTTGACAGAATATCATTAAAAGAAACCCTTTGGGTACGGTCCTGTAAATAAGAACGTATCCATGACAAGAGTATTAATGGGAAACCCATACAATCAAGCTTATATATTAACAATTCATGTACAACGTTGTTAAAGGCCTTACTGAAATCTGTGTATATAACGTCAGTTTGACATTTATTTACGAATCCATTGTGAACGTGACATGTAAGCTCCAATAAATTTGTCAAGGTAGACCTACCCTTAACGAAACCATGTTGATAAGGTGATATTATAGATCTAGCGAAATGAGTTATTCAGCGTGAGACCAGAAGCTCAAAAAGTTTTGGAATTGCACTTAGTTTTGCAATACCTCTATAGTTATCAATCACACATCTACTATCGGATTTATGCAAAGGAATAATAAAACTAGATCTCCAGACAAGAGGGAAATATCCCAATGTCAACAAGTCATTGAAAATAATTGTTAGGGGACGATAAAGTTCATATGCACATGATTTTAAAATATAAGTAGGTACACCATCTGGACCTGGTGAGTTTGAATATTTCAATGACAATAAACCATTTAATACTTCATCCTCAGTGAGAATAATCCGAGGAAACTGGTTAAGTTTATGAATATTATAAGGGTAATTGAGGGAGTTACTTGAAAATTTGGAATAGGTATTTTGAAAAAAGTCAGCAAACATATTTGAAATGTCATTAGGGTCACATGATCCTCTACAACCAATTCTCATGCTACTAGGAAATTCACGTACTTTTCTTTTAGAGTTTACGAATTTATAAAAGTTTTTAGGATTCCTATGGAAACTATTTCACATCTTATTTAAGTAATTTGAATAACACCTTGAATTTTCACTGTTGAACGCATTTCTAACTTTTGCATAATTGGTAAAATTTAAAGTGGAATTCATGCTAATCGGACATTGAATGCGACCTGTGCTTGGTTTACATAAAAAATGGACAGACAGATGGCGGAGACTCAGATAGTGATTCTATGTATATTCCTTAAAGGAACTACGGCTCTATCTTGTTTCCTTTTGCAGGTTGCAGACAAATGCACAAAGACATAATACCCCTTGTTACAATGTGTTGTAGGGTATACATAGGGCACAGCGAAGTACCCCACTCCCTTTCGAAATTCATCAAAATATATTTTGTATTACTTTGAACATTGTCTGAAAATTAATGAAAATCCGTTCAGTAGATTTGTAGATATAAAATGTTTAAAAGGTGGGCGTGATCGGTTCTTTAGGTTCCACATAAGTACACGACCGCCATTGTTTCGAAAATTAATTTTCAAACCGCTACATTCGCCATTTTTGCAAATATAGCGTTTTTAACAAATAGCGCATAGGGGAGGTGCTCCGCTATCTACGAAATTTATCAAATTATTTTTCAAATTTTTAGCATGGGACAACTTTGAACATTCTTTGCAAATTTTATGAAAATTCGTTCAGTAGTTTTGTAGTAGTGGGCTTGGCCAATTTTTCTTTCCGTAAAAACATAAGTTGGATTATGACGAATATTTAAAAAAAAATATCGAAATCGATGCATCCGTTCTCAACTGATACAAATACCAACGAACGACATTTGATTTTTAGCCCTGGGAAAGTCTGAAGGTTTTAAGATAATTTTTTTAGACCCATAAACTCTATTATTAAACAGTTGATTTCACATATTCCTTTCTCCAATCACCACCTATATTAAATTCTCAACAAAATTTTCACTCACTCATTAAATCATAATAATTTCCCTTATGCCCCTTTTCTAGTCTGCAACAAAAATGTGTTAGCTTTTAGCCAAGTTCTGACCATAAAAAAGAAAAAGAAACTCCCAGCTCGATTAAGTGAATCTCCATTGAAGATTTCGTTACGCTTCAGTGATTTGCCAAAACATAAATCTTATTTGGGTTACTCGCTGCCATCAACAACAATAGTTGATAAACAATAGTGACCGGCCAAGTCAGCGAGTGTGTCAGTGTATGAGAACCCTATCAAAAACGCACATTTCTTTTCTTGACCACTGAACACTTCACGAAATTGAATGGAAAAACGCAAACAAACTGCCTTTCTCAGCACACCAATAGTTTGGGGGAGACGCTCAGTTGTACTATGTTTACGGATATGGCAATGTGTTGGCGGCACAGTTTGCCAAATAAGCGGCCACTAGGACTATTTGTTGATAACAACACAAGGATACTACAACACAAATACAGATAGGTGGACATGAAGTGTTTTATGGTTTCCACACCTATGAAAGATAAAAAACTGCACAAGTACTTAAACATGATATGGGGAAGGAAAAATATTTTGTGGTTTATACAAAAATCGATATCAGAATTATTCAAATGCATTATTATAACCGTTAAATTATTACCTTTAAACTACAAATCCTTAAACATAATTATTCTATTTTTAGTGTAAACACAGTCCAACACTTAAAACCCCAAAATGTATTAAAATCCCTAAAAGACCTACCGAGAAAATTAGTTACTGGCATTTGTTGAATGCTCTTAACTTTTTAAGTGCTCAAGTGGATTTTACAACACAGAAAAACTAAAAAAGAAAACTGTGCTTTTCGTGAATCCCACTCTGGATTCGTTGTTCACAAGTGTGTTTTGATAAGACCACTAACACTACGACTTTTGCATCATTGTTGATTTTCACTGTCACTATGCATTCGGTCTGTGAATATTAGATTGGACCGGAAGATTTCAACGATTTTATGGATGAGAGATTCGAAACACGATTTAATTGGGATATTTTTGATATTTGCAATAATCAAACGCAAAAGTAGCTGTCGGCTTTATTGACAAATATATACTTTCAACCTGTGTGACTTGAGACTTTCATCTCTGGAAAGTAGTCCCAAAAATGATGTACTTAGAGGGCGTTCTGAATTGTGCGGCCTTTTGCTGACAAAAACAAATTTGTCAACACATTTGATTTCGATAAAAAGTGCAAAAGTATTGAGCTTTTGCGGAGGATGTACCTAAAGGATTGAACCGATATAGTCCATTTTGGAAATGGATATAATTTTGGGAATCATTCCTTTCGATAGTTAACGCGCCAACTAGCCATTTTTGTTGGTCACCATAAGATTTTTTAAAGCTTTTGCAGCATTATGTCAGGAAGCATAGGATTGCCTACGAAAAACGGCATATCACTGTAATCAGGATCACAAGGAGAAACTTCGTTAACTTAAACTTCCAAAACTATCCTCGAACAGCTCCTAAAATTCACTTTAAAAAATTTTTGAACTTTTGAGAGGAAGGAACACGAAGTTGTTGTCCGAAATAGACGTTCTTGCAACATAATGTTCATTGGAAATACATTTAACAACGTGCAAAGTGTCGGCCACATCGGACAAGCAATTGGAGCTCATCAGTCATTCAAGTTAGTCCAAAAAGGGGTTTCTGGAGGTTTTTATGCCATGATCTCGGGAAGTCTTGACTAGGTCCAGAAAAACCTGTCTTAAAAAAACAGTCTTGAACTGCACTTTTGTGAAATTTTGTGCCGGATGTACCCGAAGGATTGGACGGGATAATCCATCTTCGAACCTGATTTATGTCTGAATAAAATATTACGAAAAACACATTTTGTACCAAATCTGTTGATGTCATCCAGCGTTATAGAGCGCTTTGTGGGCTAGAGACCAGAAAGTGTGGACCGATGTGGCCCATCTTCGAACTTGATCTAAGTGAGCTATCGAGAGCTCCAGCCGGAGAGACAGACAGACGAACATGGCTATATTGACTACAAATTGTTTGAAACGGATTTCGTCCAAACACACTTGAAGTCTAAATCCAATATGAGGGACATTGCCTAATTAGTCTAAAGGCTGAGGTTATAAAAAGACATTCGATTTTCTGAAAACAAGGACCAGTGACTGCATACGTTGTTGGACAATCGGTCTTAATGTTCTCAAGTCAAGCTTAAGTAAATCGAATTTAGAATACAAGACATGCCTGCGAAAATTGAAATCACACATTAAGTTGTTGTTGTTGCAATGCAAATATGTACCAGGTTCCTACTTCTGATCATATCTCAAATAGCTGTGGCTTACGCAAGAGATTTGCTACCGAACGTTACTGCCAATATCTTGGGGTAGTTTGTGGTGAGAATGAGGACACCATAAACAAATGTGTTTATGAGGATTAGAGTTGGGTAATCTAGTTCCTTGTACTAGTTCCAAAACGTATGATTAACAGCATGAAATGTAACGTGTGCTGTTAAGTATACGCAGTTTGTTCAAAGAAAAAATGTGGGCCATTGGAACTGCGAAGTGAACGAGATAGTTCTATATAGTTCCTTTGGCACAACTCTAATGAGGATCCTCATCAGCAAACATTACGATCTGTTTGTAATTTCAGAAAGTTAAAGGTTAAACAGTTCCGAGGTTATCACCGCCGCCTTGGGGAACTCCCTGTTTCACTCTACACGTCTTGGACTTCTTATTTCTGAATTATATAAACAATTGGCGTCCACATATACGGTTGATTATCCAACGTTTAAAACACGGCTGGAGGAAAGTCTTATCTAAGTTCTTGAATAACTTGGTATGGTTGACGATATCGATGGTCTTCGATAGGCGAAGAGTCACCATAGCTATTCGGTCTCACCGCCTGTTCTGGTTCCGTCCTCGACTGATATGTTGAACTATGAATTTTTCGGATTCCATGCTGGGGAACTGGGAAACATCTTCTCACCCTGAGGAAGAAGAGCGCCTCAAAATCTTCTCTACTGGCCTTCTTACCCGGCTTCAATAGCGGCACCAACCTATCAACTTTTCAGGTTCCGGTTGCAATATAGAAGGCTAACGATAAACAGAGGATACCTCTGAAATACTCAACTCTGGGTCCATCCTGTTGCTTAAGCATATCTATTCTGATCTATTAAATATCAGGTAAAATGACACGCACACCTCTTCGGATCTGGCACTGTCACGACGTAAAAAGAAACACCCCTTCAGAGTGGTTTAACCGTTGGCCACAATTTAATCTATCTCGTACCAATGTTCCATGGCCTCAGCCACTTTTTTCGGCTTATGCACTCTTACTAGCCTGTTGACTTAAAGTTTAAGTTTCCTTCAGGGTTCGTTCGACGAAGCTCATCAGGCTTATTTGTTATTCCCGTCACCTCAGCTGGCAAATTTGGTATAATTTCGGGTATATGACCAGCAAGTATGTAGCGAGCGACTGAAGCTGTAATGATGTTCTGTGAATTATCTCAGCTATCTGAGAAAATGAGCAGCTCTATGAAGCTGTGATTGGTAAATTTTCTGAACACTTGCCAATCAGGTTCAGTAAAGTACAGAGGTCAGAGGTTATAAAGTTAGGCCATCTGTTAACGGAGACGATGATAGGAAGATGGTACGAGCTGAGCGATTTCTTAATAGAGACGATGATACGTCGGAGGGCTTGCCAGGACACGTTATTTATCAGACCGAGTGCCACAAAGGAGATGTCTTCGCCGTGCAAAAAGTGGAGCTATCAATTTTATCATTCAATCATACCCTAAGATGGAATGCCAAATCTCATGATTGCCATTGAGATCCCCTGGCACCAGACTGTTATTGCCCTCCAAACGCGAACTGATATAAGACACACCACTTTGGCAGTCCCACAGCTTTGACCTGGACTATATTTAATATGTATTATAGGTACCCTTGCTTTTCTCTCAGGGAATTGGCTGACACCATCGCAGACCTTTACGATATAGTGAAATGAAAACCATACAGTCGTCATATTTTTACATGAGGTTAGGGATATTAAATAGATCTGTAGCTATTTCACCTCGGAGCTGTTGACATTCCTGCTTAAAAAGTGTTTTTTCTACGTCAAAAATCACCACAAGGGAAAACCACGACCTTGGCATCCCTGACTAAGAGATAGACCTTTGAGGACAACCACCCTCTAAGAGCACTACAGGTAATTCTAAATGGTCGCTGGACGATAAATGTTATGGTGTTCAAACTCGACATTATGGCTTGTCTGCTTTCCAAATATCCATTCAGTTTTTTTTGGAAGATTATTTTGCAAAAACTTCAAAGCCCAGAAGTATTTGGCCCATAGTGCGTGGCTTGTTGGTATCTTATTATTTCTTAATTATTAATACTTTCCCTTCGATGGTTTGTACGCTTTGAGATTGTTCCATATCGAATGGAATGCGAAGAAAAATACTTTATTTTGATAGAATTTTGTTTTTCCATTCTCAATACGAGGGACACTAAAAAACCTTTTGGCCTAGGCAACACGCAGTGTTGCAAAAAATGGAATTTACTTGTAAACATTTTCATCCGAAAAATTTTCACAACTTTGGACGTGGATTATCACGGCAAGAGTGCATCGATCAAATTAAATCTTTGTATGTCGATAAAGGACCAACCTATAGCACCATGAAAAACTGGTTTAATGAATTCAATCGTGGCCGGACACTCGCCAAAAAACGAAGGTCGTGAGGGTCGCCCGAAATCGGACGTTGTGCAGGAAAAAATAAAGCCGTGCGTGAACGGATAATGCAAGATAGCCATGTCATATTCTGTGAGATAGAGGCATCCTTGGGCATTTCACTACTAACATTTAATATTGTTGGAACACCTGGCGCAGAAATGGATTTTTCTCGCTAGATCCAGCAAAATTGGTCAACCGCTCAAAAAAAAGATCTTGTGGATTGATGTAAAGGAATAGTGAATAAAAACAATCGCGGTGCTTCAAACGACATTTATACGATCGCCACAGACGACGAATCTTGGATATATGATTAGGAGCCCGAAATAAAACAGAAATCGACCGTTTGGGTCTTCCGAAACAAGTCAAATCCAACGAAAGTTGTTCATGGGAGAAGACCTTCAGAGCAAATTGTCGGCTGTTTCTTCGTCAAAACTGACAGTGTAACGATTATACGGCTTGAGAAATGTATGGCGGTTAATCCTGAGTGTTACACTACAATTTGCTTGCCTGAAGACTCCTGCGAAATTCGAAAAACGAACAAGAGAAGACGAATTGTTCTACATCATGACAATGCGAGCTCTCACACATCAATTCAAACCAGCGAATGTTTAACCGAACAAAACGTGGAATTGATGGGTCATGCGCCGTACAGCCCTGACTGGGGATCCAATAACTTCATTTGATTCCAGCACATCAAGAAAAAAGGCGTGGTCAACGATTTTCGTTGCCAGAAGTTGCTGTAAAAGCGTTCAAATACCATGTTTTGTAAGTGTCTCAGTCAAGCCACTGTAAACAACCCTACACATGGTCGTATGTCAAACTGTCGTGAGTACTCTTAGGCTAAAAACTGTTAAACTTTCGAAAAAATGTCAAATGACCCTTCGTGTTGCCTATGCCAGAAGGTTTTTTAGTGTCCCTCGTACAGCTTTTTTTTACCTTTGACACTCCGTGTGGGCCCAAAGTGTGGGTTATGTGTTCGAACGTTACATTGGGATCGGAATCAGGACATCATCGAACAATATCTTCAGGGGGAGCCTTATTAGGTGTTGAAGTAGATTAAGCGATATTTTTATATTCTTCAGATGGAAGAACTACAATAAGTCAATTATGTAGGTACTTAACCGATCATATACATATGTCATTGACAATAGGACTCGACAATGCCGTCTTGAGGGTGAGGAATTTCAGAAACAGTTCCGGTAATCACTACGTCTTGGAGAACTCCCTATTTCACTCTATGGGTCTTCGACTTCTTACTTCTGAATCCCGCAAACGACTGGCATCCACACATATGGTTGACTATCCCACTTTTCAAACATGGCTGGTAGTGAGCCTGTGCCATAGAACAGTTTGACATGGTTGACGGTATCAAAGGCATATGATGACCCTTCGGTCATGATTCACCTACGTATTGTTATTTAAAGCAATCTGTTTAATTTAAAATAGTTTATTCACGATAATTTCGTCAAGCAATTTCCTAAACGCTCCTTTCTAATATTCACTCCGTGAAAATATGTCTCACATACACCCACATATACATATATGCACTAGTATCAACAATGGTAAAACAAAGGACGAGTGTAATTTAAACAAATGGTCTAGTCACTCACACTCCCTTTTCGTGACTGTTGTTGAGTGTGATTTTGAGGAGTATTTAAATAAGGTTTTGTTTCAAAATCCACTACGTTTTGAAAAGTCTGAGTTAGAGTTATATACAAGCCACAAAAGATAGTCAAGACCTCCAATCCAGCCTCGCCGCACACCCACAACTACAAACCGAAAAATATGCCAACACTTTTGCTTTGTGAAAACGTGTGAACGAAGGATGGTTACTCACAACAATGAACTGGACCAAAATACAACTACAACTACGTCCACACCCAAAATAAGGAACCATTCATATGATTAAATCCTCATCCATATACACATACTTTCATAATAAAGAAAACTACACTCTCAGAATCCTTTGAATGAATGAACGATTTGAAATCGCCTTATAGGACAACAAAGGATGGGCTCTTGTTGGCCGTGTGCGTGTGTGTGGGTGACTGCTGAGTGAGTTGTATATTATTATGACTGAAACATATTTACGATGTCTGTCGTCTTGGGGGCTTGGGTTTTGTATTATTGCTCACATAAGTCACAAAATGAAAACTTTGTGATGTTACTTTAAAGTCCATTGTGTTGGGAATTCTACCAAAGGCACAGCTCCATATATTACCTGTCGCATTGTGCAACATAAACAAGGCACCAACAGTGTAGGACTTTCATTGTAAGTAATGGTGTCTTAATGCCATTACTTAGAATCTTAAATAAGCTTCATGTAAATGTACTTACATACAGAAGAACAGCCACACCTTTGGAACAATGCTCATTCGAGCAGTTGAATGGGCTGGGTAGTAATGCTGGGTTGATTAAAACTTACCTGGAAAAAATATAAAGATTTATTAATTGGACAATAGATAATATTATTTATTAGGGAAAGAACTTATGGGAAATGTTGGATATAGACATTTCTATGAAATTGTTTCGAATAGTTATTATTATTGCTGTAAATTCCCTGACTTTGTGTGGCAGGTATTATATTAGGATCAAGGTGTGCTATGTCCATGTTGGACTTAATTTAGAAACCACACATATTCTTTGCTTTCTGGAAATGTACACAAAATGTTTTTTGTTTTTTTTTTTCATGGAAATTATTTGCAACCACATTTTTTTTCGGTATATTCATAGAATAAACAATTTTTCATTATTCAAGTCTAGCCTAACCGTTGACTCTCCCCCAATAATTGTAGTAACAATTTATTAATAAAGTCCCAATTCCATCATATTTACCATATCTACCGACCATAGACATATGAAAAATTAAATAAATATCAAAATCTCTAGTTCAGACATCAAATGTCTCAAAGGAGACTAGAAAAAAACCATATATCGAAATATCAAATGAAAACAAAACAAACAAAAAAACGCCTCACAAACAACTCACATCTTCATATTTTCGTTTTATGAAAATGTCAGTATTATTTTGACACCCACCACACACTCACATGTGTCACGCATATAAATATGAAAAT
Organism: Musca autumnalis; assembly: GCF_047663935.1. Taxonomy (NCBI): domain Eukaryota; kingdom Metazoa; phylum Arthropoda; class Insecta; order Diptera; family Muscidae; genus Musca; species Musca autumnalis. Next base: position 152,960,584 of record NW_027412088.1, on the reverse strand, counting down.
GTACTGATTTAGACATCATAAAAATTGATGCCAATAAAAAAGAGATTTATTTATTGGGAATAGAAAATAAAACAAAATTCTGTCAAAATCAAGCATTTTGGTCCACATCACAAAATTGATAGCTATTCCCAAGCGATATGGATGGTTCATTCTTAAAGTATACAAATATTAGACAAAATCTTCGAAGGAAAAGTATTGAAAATTAATAAATAAATAAGAACAAGTAAAAAAGTATCATTCGGCTTTGCCGGCAGAGATATATCCTCAGCCTCAGATAGAATGTATTTTGGGTATTTTCTGAATTTTTGGACATTTGAACTTGCCAACAAAAATATGGACTGGGATTGTTTATTATGGAAGTGGATCTTATTTTGGGAGTCAGATCTTTTCGATAGATATCGCACCCACTAGTCATTTCAGTGGATGATCGTATAACTTTTGGACCAGTATTCCAAGAAGCATGGACCTGTCCACGGATGACATATTATCGTTGTAAACAGGACCACAACGAACAGCATTTCCAAAAGATCATTGTACAGGCCCTAAACTGCAATTGGACACAAAAATATTCCGAATGCCAAATTTTGGACCGAATCGGCAGATCCGTTCGAGAGTTATCTTGCGCTCCAACCACTACACACGATGTCATAGGGGGTTTTTGCACCTTTCAGGCTATTTTTTCAGGAAGTATGGACTTGTCCCTTATGAAACTTGTACCTTCTTATGGGGGCAGTGAATACAAGTTCTTACAACCAAAATCAAAACGATTCGAGAGCAGGCCCTAAACTGAACTATTCCGAAATTTTATGTGGGAGGTATCCGAAGGAATCGACCGATTGAGTCCATATTAGAACCTCATCTAAGTCTGGTAGAAGTTCTACGATGTGCAAAGTACGGAGCAAATTGGTTACTACCTTCAAGAGTTATCGTGCACACAAATTTTCCGAACATTTTCGAACTTTTGTGGGGGACAACATCGAAAAGGCAGCACCTCAAATGCTGCCGGCAAGAGACTTGCGGGCCTTGTTCTTACCTTTCGCAAAAAGTAGTGGCTTGTGCGGTCGGCTTAAACATGCCTTCAAGTGTTACTCCCAATATCTTGGGATAGTTAGTGGTCAGAAGCAGAACACCATCGACCAATATGTTCAGTGGGAGCCTCATTTCAACCGCCCAGTTGATGAACAATATGGCAGTAGGTTTAGCGGCGTATATTTTCATATTCGTCAAATGGTAGAACTGCACTAATTTAGCTATGTAGATATTTAACATACAAAATATGTCATCGACGATAGGATCCGACGCTATGATCACGCAATAATCAATATATTACTATCACTCCAGGGATGCTACATAAATTCCCGCGCGCCTCTTCGTATCAGTCATTGTCACGCCGTTGAAAGTAACTGCAGTTCTATCATCCATTTTTCCCGGATTCGGGATGATTTAACCGTTGCTAGTTAGTTAAGAGTAATTTTGTACTAGATTCGCATCATGAGGAGGAGTAGTGCCTCTAGAATATATGTTACTGGCGGCATGAGAGAAACCGCCCGGTACGATTCACCTCTGCTGGCATCCTTACTTTTGCTTTCGTGAAGTCACTATGCTGCCAACTTTCCAGGTTTCTTGTACCAGACTTATGGGGTTACGATAAATTGAAGACGCTTTCCAAATAACCAGCCCCGGGTTCATCCATTAGCTAAAGCGTTACCATTGAGGCTCGGCGTGGGACCAACACTTTAAATAATTTAACGTTTCCGATGGTACCTCCTCGGCTGAGAGGTATCGTATACGCCTTAGCACACTCCTCTTCGCCCAATCACTCTCGTCGGTTAAACTAACACGCGTATCTCTTCGGATTTGTCACTGACACACAATTTACTTAATCCTTTGCCAATGTTGCACTGCTTCAGGTGGCCCAGCTACTTTTTCCGCGTGTTCTAGCCTACAAACCGATTGACTTCAAGAGTAAGTTCCTAACACTTGGGTATTAAAGGTTCATACGACGAAACTCATTATCCTCATTTGCTACGCCCTTCGCCTTTGCTAGGAAATTTGGATTTATTTTGTGTATTCGACCAGTAAAGTTATGCAACTAGCGACTGCAATTGTGATGATGCCCCCGAAATTTCAGTCAGCCGCACGAGTATTTGAACGACAGAATAAGAACAATATTTAATTAGATCTAGACATGGATGTTTTCTACCCATTCAAAATTCGAAATACCGTGTTACAGTCATTCCCATTGGATGTTGTGCCTTCCTTCATATATGATATCGATGTGTGGAGATTTTCTACCCGTTTAGAATCCGGAATACCAAGTTACAGCCACTTCAGTAGAAAATCCTTGAAAAGACTTTTCACATCGAGCGGTATATCGACTTGGAATTGTATGCTGATCAAGAGTTTATATACTTTATAGGATATCCGACCAATATTGCGAAGTGTTACAAACAGAATGACAAAGTTAATTATCCCCCTCCATATTATGGTGGAGGATATTATTACGTCAATATTAACGCACAGTTAAGCGTGGACGTAATTATTCCACTGACAGTTTACAAAACATAATGTAAGTTGCTTCCTGGAACTTTCGACCCATTATAATTAGTACTACAACCGACCTTAATTTTTGTTTTAGTTTCTACATGAAGTAATTTCTATAAATATTCCCCTAATTGACAACATTTGCAATGTTTTGTCAAATTTTCAATGGGGCTTTTTCGGTCCGATACACAAAGCTACAGAAACGAAGACATTTTAATCTTCATTCCTAATTTCTCGTAACGATGCATCAAATATTTAATGCCTTAAAATATTTACAAAATTTAAGCAGCAAAAACGACAATTTATTTAACAAATTCTAACACATGTGACTGCCTGCAAAAAGCTTTAATAACACCCGACACAATGTGTAAATATTTTATCAACAACACCAGTTTTGTTTACATTTTGTGGTTTCTACAAAAAAACCCAAACGCCTAAAAAGTGAGCAATGTAATGTTGTGAAAATAGGTGTGTGCGTGTTTTTGTTTGAGTAAAATTTACTTTCATGATGTATTTAGAAGTTAAAATAATAATAGAAATTTAATTAAAAAGTAATAATAAATTATTTATATGTTACAACTGTGTGTCGTGGTGGCAAATTGAAAATAATAAAATGCAGTAGCTTATGTTGGAAAATCACATAGCGGTGATAATATCGTTCTATATATAGGGTTATATATTAGCAGTTACTTTATTTGAATCAGTTTTACAACAACAACTACTGTGTATAATTTTCTACATGAAATTATAGCTTTGGCTCAATTTTACTATTGGTTTTTTGTACTCCTTCCCGTATTTGTTTTGATCTTTATTCTGGGTCAGGCAATGTGCGCACTTTGCTCTCAGCGAGCTTAAATTTCAATGCATTTTATGATCACTGAGAGTAAAGATCACTTTGCCTAACCCTGGCTTAATTATTTATCTACATTATGACGTCATTCATTAATACCCCTTCTACCCTCTCGTATTTATTACCTCTGCCTCATTTGTTGCTTACATTTATCCGTCTGTGTGTATATGTGTGTGTCTGTGCATCTGCGAATGTAAGTGTTGCATTTCGTTTGAACATCCTAGATAAGCATCAGGCACACAACTACAATGGGAGAGAGTGTGGTTCTCATTGTGTGAGAGCATTGTTTTTAATGGGAAAAGTTGAGTGTGTGGAAAATCTTACGCTCACTGCCCTAGATTGAGGTTTTAGAACAGTTCATGTTTCAATGAGCGAGTATAAATTCGGGAGAATAGCGGGTAGGTGAGAGAGTTGTAAATCAAACCGCGAATCAAAACCGTCAGCTGATAAAGAAATGAAGTGTGAAGTAAGAAGTAAAATCAAGCTATGTGCTTAGTTGAGACAAGCTGTGTGCTAAGTAAGGTGAAGTTGTGTTATGTAAAGGAAAGTTTATAAAACATATAGCAAATCTTGATATGGAAATTGAAAGTCGGCAATGAGAAGTAGACTCTTCTAGCTTTTACTTTTTTAAAGCAAAAAGTTGACTAATGCTTGCGTATACCTAGTTTTTTGTATTAGCTTCAATTATGTAATTTTGTAGAAGTGTACGAATAAAAATATAAATTTATAATCTCTGAAACATTTAAAATTTGCCATTTCGCCATGTACGTACTCAAATACCAAACTTCCCAACATCAGTCTATTATTTGTTTAATATTCAATATTTATGACGCCTTCGAACAAATTCCATCCAACAAAGAAGTGAAAGCGAAGTTAGAAAAAAACTGAATCTATAGAAAAATACAGTCAATAAAGTTGCCATAAAATTCTATGGTTACAAAATAAACTGAAAATAAGTGAAGCCCCGTAGAAGCTTAGCAAACAACTTAAATATATATAACAACGTAAAATAAACGTCAATAACAGTCGCAAAAAGAATGAAATTGACAAAAAAGGCAATGGCTAGAAAAAATATAAAGTCAATGAGGGAATATTTTTACGTTACTATAGAGATGTAAGTCAAAGTCAAAGAAAGTGGGCAATAAAAAATAATGTGCATGAAATATGGCTATTGGAAATTCATGTTACAAAAAATTACTCAGTTACAAAAGTAGGCAAATTAATAGCAGTTGTTTCTAGGATATTTTCGCCAAAAAGATTTCCATTAAAAATATCCCTATATTCATATTTACAATCTCTTGGCTAGTAGAAGGGTATACTCGTAGAGTAAAATTTTTTGTCCTTATTAATATTCTGTCCGTTCAAATATCCATATGTTTTGTTCTGGTGGTCTTTTAGTGAAAAATAGTACTTGCTTCAAAAATTATTTACATAAACTCAGCTGTCAGAAAAATTAATAAAAAATTGTCCCTAGCCTATTTCCGCTAAAAGTATAAAGAATTAGCGTCCATGGTCTCAGCACCAAAGCCAAGCCAACATACGACAATTTTTTTCCTTACAAATATTCCTTCTGTTCAAATCCTCTTGGGTCCTGTCGCCCTGTTAGTGGTAAAAAATATGTTTTTTGTTCAGTACCAAAACCTATTGGCTTATGTCAAAAATATTCAACAAAAACACATATCTAGTTTCCTATTAAGAATAGCCACTTTATCCCCCCCTTTGTCCAAAAACATATGATATCATATATCTTTATTACATTCCCCAAGTTTACCCCTTTTTTTGAAAAGTGGTAAAATAGCTCTACCACTTTTGTTTTTTTTTTCATTTGAAGTGCTTATAAATGTTAGCTGCAACACTACTCCAGCTACTTAAGTATTAATGCCATAGAAAGAAAATCCTTCTTCTTAGTTCATTTCATTTTGAGATCACTTCAAGTAGCAATGTATGTCGGTACTTTAGACACACTAACACCAAGTATTGAGGGTTCCCTAGAACATGGCAAAGATACATTTATTTATATTGAAAAGGAGATGAGAAAATATCCGTAAAGGGTAAACGGCCAAACATACAAACATATACCCAGTAAGGAGAGTTACCGTTACCCAATTTCGACCAATTTAAACGTGTATTGCACTGTGAACACAAATTTTGGGGCAGAGATAATTCCTTTTGAAGATGAAAGCCCTTGGTGAGTATATTAAGAATCCCAAAGGACAGATCCGCCGTGAGTCGAACTTCCGCGTTATGGCGTGATGAAGTTTTTGCTAGAGACCCTGTAAGGCATCAGGAATTAGCGTTATATCTTTGTTCACTGTTGTTTTAACTTATTTTTGAGATAACATGTCTGCAGTCAAATCGAATGAGGATTATTTTCGTAGAGCACTTCGACCTTCTAACTCGCTTCCTTCAATGTGCTTTTCGTCCTGACGTTTTTTTCGACAAAATCGATTAGTTATCAATGAGAGCCATACTTAAAATTTTCTGAGCGACATTTTTGCAGAACATTTCGAAGCTCAAAAATGTCATCTCGTGGTACTTTTATAGCGGCTCTTAAAATACAGGACGAAAAGGACATTGAAGGAAGCGAGTTAGAAGGTCAAAGTGTTCTACGAAAATAATCCTCATTTGATTTGACTGCAGACATGTCATCTCAAAAATAATCTGAAACATCAGTGAACAAAGATATAACGCTAATTACTGATGGCTTACAGGGTCTCTAGCAAAAACTTCATCACGCCATAACGCGGAAGTTCGACTCACGGCGGATCTGTCTTTCGGGGATCTTAATATACTTACCAAGGTCTTTCTTTCCCAAGAGGAATTTTCCGTGCCCCAGACTTTCACCTCCATTTTGTTGCACAGTGTTATTTATGAATATTGTTACACATGTTATTGGAGGATTTAAGTTAATTTAGGCGAATTCCCGTTAATTAAAATTTTTATTTCTGATAGCGTAATTTTCCATCCAGCAGTCACTCTCATTTGAATCATTTTTATAACAACAACTCTTGTATAGAATTTTCTAATATCATTAAATTATGACTTAGTCTCAATATCTCCTGTTTGTTTTGCTATTGTTTTTGTTGTACTCTCTTCCAAATTTGTTTTGATCATTCAGTTTTAGCTTAAATATTATTCTACATTGTGACGTCATACATTATTACCCCTTTTACTATCTAGTATTTATTACCTCTGCCTCATTTGTTGTTTACATGTATATGTGTTTGCGAATCGATTGCAATTTCGTTTCACCATTGTAGAACATTCTAAATTGGAGATTCTAGGACAGTATATGCTTCAGCGAGTATAAATATGGGAGAGTAGCGAGTATAAATATGGGAGAATAGCAGATGGGCGAGTGAGTTGCAACTCAGATGGCGAATTAAAATCGTTAGCTAAGCTAAGGATTCTAGAACAGTCTATGCTTCAGCGAGTATAAATATGGGAGAATAGCGAGTAAAAATATGGGAGAATATCAGATGGGCGAGTGAGTTGCAACTCAGATTGCGAATTAAAATCGTTAGCTAAGCAAAGCAAAGTGAAAACTAATTAAAGTAAAGTCGTGTACGAACAAGGGAAGTAACGTTCATAAATCATTGTGAGACTCGTAATCTAACCGTTTAACCTTATTCCGTAATAATATGACAAAAAGACTTTCAGAGGACGTAAAAGGAATGTAAAGCCTGTCTATGAGTGAGCACAGATAGACAGTAAAACAAGAAGAATCACTTTACAGAAAAATAATCTCAGCTAGTGACTATAAAAAATAGAAAACAGATTCATAATTTTATAAATAACAGCATGTCATGGAAGTATCCAATGTGAAGGTGCAGGCGTTGCATGGTAGGTATCATGAATAGATGTTCCAGGCTGAATATATATATGGGAGCTATATCCAAATCTGAACCGATTTCGATATAATTTAGGACACTTATTTCTAGACCGAATTCAGTCAAACAGTCCAAATTTGATCAAAATCGCACGTATATAGCGTGTTTGATGCAGCAAATACGTGAAATCGGGCGAAAATATATATGGGAGCTATATCAAAATCTGAACCGATTTCGATATAATTTGGCACATTTATTTCTAGACCGAATTCAGTCACAAATTCCAAATTTCATCAAAATTGGACAGATATAGCGTGTTTGGTGCAGCAAATACCTAAGATCGGCCGAAAATATATTTGGGAGCTATATCCAAATCTGAACTGATTTCGATATATTCAGTCACAAATTCCAAATTTCATCAAAACTGGACAAAATTGGACGATTTTCACCAAAAGAAGTAGCGTTCTTCCTATGGCTAAAACAATTGTAGTCCCCAATTTTCAGCTGAATCGGACAAAAAATGCGACCTGTACGTTGCGAACAAAAATACATGGACAGACGGACGGACTGACATGCATAAATCGACTCAGAAAGTGATTATAGGTATATTCCCAAAAGGAACTATGGGTCTATTTCGTTTCCTTTTGTATGTTTTGTATCCACAAAGACATAATATCCCTTACCACAGTGTGGTGTAGGGTATAAAAAGGGGACAGGTGAGTGTGTTTAGCTAGTCACAGTCCACATGCAGGGCATGTGTTGGGTATCGCGGTGTCAATTCAGGATCAGTGTGAATTGAGGCGGCTGCATCTTCGGTATCAGGGTGAATGCTATTCAGGCGTGCCGGGTAGGCTCGTTCGTCTAGAGATTCCCATATGTACCTTTGGATCTCTCTATCTCTCTATTCCCACGTTGGCATATTTTTGCACTGCGTAGCTCTCACACGCTCATTGACTAGTTTCGTTGTCTCTTCTGGGAACATTGGTCTAATTTTCAGGTATTCGATAATGAAATATATAGCGAGCACCCACAGTTATGATGATGGCCCCAAGGATCGAAGGGAATGGGCAGCTCTTTGAAGCGGTGATTGTTAAATTCTTTAAACGTTTGCCAATCAGATTATCCATGATTCAGAAAACTACGGCCGACAGAGATTATGAAGTCGGGTGGTTTGTTAATGGAGCGGTAGTGAGAAAGAGGTCTGAACCAAAGGTAACGTCGAGTTGCCTGGAAACGCAATTTATTACACCGGTTGGATGCCACAATGGTGATGTTTGGCGAGCTGTGAAAATCTTCTCTTATCATTCGTTCAGAGCGCAAAATTTGCAGCAGGCGCATTGCCTACGGCGGAATGCCAAAGCTCATGATGAGTATTGAAGTCCCCAGCAACAGACAGTTTTTGACCTCCAAAAGCGAACTAATATTAGGCATATAATACAGGACACAACTATTCATCAGCGGTATGTACACTAGGGTTATGACATTTTTGCAACCGCATATCCCTGTATCATAGCGTGATGAGTTTCTACATAAGATTACATAAAATGATAATTATAAGGTGATTCGGTGAAAAAACCTCACGCATAAAATTATTTCAAAATTTGAATTTATCAGAATTATGGACAATTTTTCGAAGTTAATGTAAGCAGATATATAATTGAAAATAAACTTTAAACTAAAACGCGTTTTTTTTTTTCAAAGATTGGTAAATTCTTTGAACATTTGTTAATCAGATTATCCATGATTCAGAAAACTATGGCCGACAGAGATTATGAAGTCGGGTGGTTTGTTAATGGAGGCGGTAGTAAGAAAGTGGCCTGAGCCAAAGGTAACGTCGAGTTGTCTGGAAACGTAATTTATTACACCGGGTGGATGCCACAATGGTGATGTTTGGCGAGCTGTGAAAATCTCCTCTTATCATTCGTTCAGCGTACAAAATGCGCAGCAGGCGCATTGCCTAGGACAGAATGCCAAAGCTCATGATGAGTATTGAAGTCCCCAGCAACAGGTTTTTGACCTCCAAAAGCTAACTAATATTAGGCATATAATGCAGGACACAACTATTCATCAGCGGTATGTACACTAGGGTTATGACATTTTTGCAACCTCATATCTCTGTATCATAGCGTGATGAGTTTCTACATAAGATTACATAAAATGACAATTATAAGGTGATTCAGTGAAAAAACCTCACGCACAAAATTATTTCAAAATTTGAATTTATCAGAATAATGGACAATTTTTCGCAGTTAATGTAAGCAGATATATAATTGAAAATAAACTTTAAACTAAAACGCGTTTTTTTTTCAAAGATATTATTAAATAAAAAATCAAATTTGTTTCAAAGTGGTTTGTGCATGGCCCATTTCAAAATTTGAACGGAATCAACGTTATTATATGCTCTGTTCCAGAACCTGCAAGAAGCTACTACTTTTTACTACGATAACATTTTTTCCTTTATGTTATCGAAAAAAATAGTAAAAATTAGTAGATTCTTGCAGTACTGGCACAGACCATTAGTTATTAGTAGGCTTAAGTTTTTCCATTCGTGCAACAGGAAATAAGTTTTGAGAATTTTTTTTCTTTTCATACATTTTTTACAAAAACAAAATATTTTTTAATCGATTTGTATGCGAACTTTTTTTACATTTCAGTGGAATAAACGTTATTTTAGTGATTAATAGGCAAAAGTGCATTCATCCGTGTAACAGGAAATCGTTTCTGAGAAAAATTGTCAAAAAGTCATAACCCTAATGTACACATTAAGCGACTCTACCTCGGTAGTCCCACACTTGATTGCTATCCCCATAGATTCCATGTGTGGGTTACTAGAGTCAAGCTAAAGCGAGATAGGTGGACTGAACAGACTGGTCTATATGGGAGACAAGTTTTCCTACCCCGCTTCTTGTACAATCCTTCCGCAAAACATTGTAAACATCGCAACGTTACAAGGTTCTGGTTATGGTGAGCTTTGCTTCCTGGATTAGGGCGACCATGATGTTTCTTTGAACTATTAATGGCCTGTTTCTCTAAGACGATTCGAATTCAAATTCGATCGAATTCTTACCAAACTCCTGTTGTTGTAGAAAATGTTTGATTGAAAGCAAAAATGAATTCAATACTCAAAAACAGAAGTTGGGTTGGTAGTACTTGGAACGAATTTGTATTCCAATCGTCGAGTTATCTCGTATTCCGACCACGAAGTTGCTGAAAAATATACACAAACGCAAACACATAATTTTTGAGATGACAGTCCTTGGTCGAAGATTCCTCTGAGGCTGTTCGGCGCAAATAACCGGCCGTCGTGAGATCAATCATTTTATCATGCGCATTGGTCATTTTATTTGGTGCCGGCAGCGTGTTTAGTGTATGGACTTGCTTCAGTATACACCCAAAATCCTTTTCCCCAAAAAATATGTACTCAGGGGATTTTCAGAATTATGTGGCCCTTTTTGGACGTACGAATATGGATTTGGATTAAAGCTCAAAAGTGTTGCGGAGGTGAAACCTAAAGGTGCGGACCAAATTGTCTATATTGAAAGTGGATCTTATTTTGGGAGTCATTCTTTTAAAAAGTCATTACCAGTCATTACATTTGGTCACCCTATAATTTAGAGCTTTTGGACCATTATATCAGGAAGCCTGGACTTGCCCACGACAAACATAGTATGGCTGTAAAGAGAACCTCATGATGTACCTTCGTAAAAATGTACAAAGGATCAACGAACAGACCTTAAGCTGCACTTAAGCAAAAATGTGGAGTGGAAAATAAGGAGTGGACCAATATGGCCCATTTTCGAACTTTAAATAAGTCTTCAAACATATTTCAAGATCCAAAGATATCGCGCGTATCATTATAGCGAATATTTTCGAGGGGGGGGTCACCGGAATGAGTGGACCGATAAGTATCATCTTCGAAATTCGTCTAATATTCGACGAAGTATTACGATATGTAAAGTTTGACCAACGCAGTATCTGCTTCGAGAGTTGTCCTGCCCACTCACTACACATAGTGGCTGTGGGTTTTTTTACAGCTTTTTTAAATACTGATAAAGGTCACACCAAAAACTTTTAACTGACGTGAAATTCTATCTATATAAATAAAAGAGCTTAGTGAGTGAGTGAGTTACTGAGTGACTGAGTGAGTGACTGACATATCATCGCCCAGACGAAACCGCTGAAGCTAGAAAGCTGAAATTTTGACTGTGGGTTGCTGTCGGTGTGTAGGGGTGAGATAAGGCTGGGTTTTTGGAAATTCGACCTAGAAGGGTACGAAAGGTACTAAAAGGTACTAAATATGGTACCCTTTGTATTAGGCAAACGGGAAGAGCTAGAATTCTGAAATTTGGAATGAGGGTAACTGATGGAGAGTTAGAAAGATGTACCAAAGGGTTTTTGGAAATTCGACCTATAAGTGTACGAAAAGTTACTAAATTTGGTACCAATTGCATATTTTGAGCAGATATAGCTACAATCTTGTGGGAATCAAGGTTGGGAAGTGGAGTTGATATAAGGAAATGATTTTGGAAGTTCGTACTTATGTGTACGAGAAGTACTAAATGGTACTAAATTTGGTACATTTTGGATTTGGGTGAACGGATAGAGCTGAAAACCTGAAATTTGGAATTTAGATTAACGTTGAAGTGTACGATTGATATATGGGGGTAGTTTTGGAAATTCTTACTTATGGGTACGAAAAGTAGTAAACGGTACTAAATTTGGTACAAATTGGATTTGGGTGAACGGATAGTGCTGGAATCCTGAAATTTGGAATTTAATTACTTTTGGAGTGTAAGATTGAGTTAGTCTTGGAAATTCGTACTTATAGGTACGGAAAGTACTAAATGGTACTAAATTTGGTACAATTTAAATTAAGGTGGTCGGATAGAGCTGTAATCCTGAAATTTGGAATTAAGATTACATATGGAGTGTAGGATTGAGGTAGTTTCGGAAATTCGTATTTATGGGTACGGAAAGTACTAAATGGTACTAAGTTTGGTACATTTTGGATTTGGTTGAACAGATGGAGCTGGAATCCTGAAATTTATAATTAAGATTACTTATGGAGTGTAGGATTGAGGTAGTTTTGGAAACTCGTACTTATTGGTACGGAAAGTACTAAATGGTACTAAATTTGGCATAATTTATATTTGGGTGAACGGAAACAGCTGGAATCCTGAAATTTCGAGTTACGGTTACTGTTGGAGTATAGGTTTGAGGTAGGTTTGGAAATTCGTACTTATGTGTACGAAAAGTACTAAATGGTACTAAATTTGGTACAATTTGGATTTGGGAGAACGGATAGAGCTGGAATCCTGAAGTTTGGAGTTATGATTACTGTTGGAATATAGGACTGAGGTAGTTTTGGAAATTCGTATTTATGTGTACGAAAAGTACTAAATGGTACTAAACTTGGTACAATTTGGATTTGAGAGAACGGATAGTGCTGGAATCCTTAAATTTGGAGTTATGTTTACTGTTGTAGTATAGGATTGAGGTAGTTTTGGAAATTCGTACTTATGAGAACGAAAAGTACTAAATGGTACTAAATTTGGTACACTTTGTATTTGGGTGAAAGGATAGAGCTGGAAACCTAAAATTTGGAATTGAAATTACTATTGAAGTGTAGGATTGATATATGTGGTAGTATTGGAAATTCGTACTTGTGTGTACGAAAAGTACTAAATTTGGTACAATTTGGATTTGGTTGCACGGATAGAGCTGGAATCCTGAAATTTGGAGTTATGTTTACTGTTTCAGTATAGGATTGAGGTAGTTTTGGAAATTCGTACTTATGTGTACGAAAATTACTAAATGGTACTAAATTTGGTACAATTTGGGTTTGGGAGAACGGATACAGGTGGAATCCTGAAATTCGCAATTACTATTGGAGATAGTTATTAAAATTCGTACTTTCATACTAAAAGTATTAATGGTATTATGAATAGAGGTGGAATTCGGAAATTTGGTATTATAGCCGCTGTTGGTATGTAGGGTTGAGATATGGATGTGGTTGTGGATGTATGTACGTACAATAAGTGTACCAAAACTACTAAGTGGCACCGAACTTGGTCCAAATTGTTATTATGCTAAGGCGTAGAGCTGAAATTGTGAAATTTGGTATTAGCATAGCAGTTGACGTTTAGAGTGGAGATAGAGAGGAAGTTTTGGAAATGCGTACTAATGTATACGAAAAATGCAAAATCGCGTTGGGATATAGTTTTGGATAAAAGGAGGTAATTTTTGAAACTTATACATACATACTATAAGTACTAAATTTATTACCAGTTTGGTGTTGCATGAAGGGATATACATAGGTGGAATTGTTGTATGAGGGATTGTGTTGGTGTTTAGATACGGATTTTTTGAAATAGATACCCATTCTAAAATTAGAGAAATACGAAATGTACTAAATGCTACTAAATTTGACGTTGGGTGTAGCAATGAAGATGGAAGAATATCATTAGTGCGTGAAAAGTACAAAATTGCAATAAATTTGGTATTGGGTTAAGGAATAGAAGTGAAATTCTGATATATTATTGATTTGTCAGGTTCATTGGTAGAGGTGGTCGTACAATAAGTGTACTAGAAGTATTAAATAATACTAAATATTGAGGCACTGGTATTGGGTGAATCGATAAATAAAATTTGTTATGAGGATCACCGTTGAGATTGGATCAGAACATTTATTTAAATCAGCCTTTAAATGTATGAAAGGTTTCTACATGTAATACCATTGACATTGGGTGAACAAGTAGAACTAAAACTGGAACGTTTGAGCTAAGGTCTTGGATTTTAAAAATTGTACTGAATAATGTACTATTGTTTCTAAGTTAAAACGACTTCGGTTTCTAAATAATGTACTGAATGTTTTTACATCCTGAGAAAAAAGGTCTAAAATAAAATATCTCAAAAATTAACTGTTAGGGTAACATTTTCTGAATAATGGTATTCTACATTTTTATATCACAAATTCCAAAATTGGGTTGGAAAATGTGGATTAAATTTTAAAAAAACCCATACCGTTCTAATAAAGCATGGACTGGAACTTAAAATGTAGGCCGCTGTTGAAGTATAGAGGTCTTTTATTTAAATTCGAACAAAACTTGTACGGGCAGTACTTGAAGGAAATTAAATATCAATTCAAATAGGTATTAACCCTACGATCCACAACCACCTGGACGAACGGGAGTCCATAACCAGGGTACCCGGGTACCCAAGTGAAGTTTTTTCGTTTATATTCAAATAAAATAATATTTATATGTACAAATTATTAAAATCGCTTAGTTTTTATATCTCAACTGTACAAATTTCATGTTTGTAAGATAAAATTGGTTTCTATGAGCATTTTCTAGGCTAGAAAGGCTCACAAAAAAAGGATTGGTTTTGTGTTTTTAGGTAGAAAATGTTGAGTTTTTTTATTTGTGTACCCGGGTACCCTGGTCATGGACCCCCGTATACAAAAACTTTAAAGTAATTTTTTAGTTAATATATTTAACCAAATTTGATAAAGTTCTTTCCAGTCTCTAAGTTTAGCCGAAATCTCTGATGATCCGGAGTTTCATGTTGATATCTTCAATAATAAAGGAACAGCAGCACTTAAAAGTTCAAAAAGTACCCGGGTACCTGGTTATGGACCCCCGTATACAAAAACTTTAAACTCATTTATTAGTTAATATATTTAACCAAATTTGATCAACTTTTATCTAGTCTCTAAGTTTAGCCGAAATCTCTGATGATCCGGTGTTTCATGCTGATATCTTCAATAATAAAGGAACAGCAGCACTTTAAAGTTCAAAAAAGTACCCGGGTACCTGGTTATGGATCGTAGGGTTAATTAGTACATCAAAATTCTCAGTGTTCTCCATATTAAATATTGTATATTTGTATATTATTCCTTTTCCGCATACAAAGTAGCGGGTATTTTGCTAGTATGATATAAAATGATGTATATATAATGATAAAGTGTATGTACCCTTTTTGGACTAAAGGCTGAGAGTATAAAAATTTTTTATCCGAAAAAATGCCCATGTCCTATTTTTAGAAACATTTTGGCAACACTATACCAAAGTGGTAATATTATCTGTTGTTGATACTGCCATCATATCATATGTACATATATGAACGAATTATAGTTACATATTTCATATACATACATATGTATGTAGCACTACTTTATATGTCTGTATATGAAGAAATTTATAACTATGCCATAGAAAGAGTCTTTAGTAGCAGAGTGTTTGTCTACATCTACGTATATTCTCCTCTACTTCAATAATATTTATAAGATGATGACTACATACCACTTACAACACTTGCACTCATATTTGCCACTTGCTGGCACTTCCATTACTACGTCGAGCATTTAAAGTTAACTCTTTTCCTGTCAGAAATTCGTCCCCTCTCCGCATTGCAGTACATTTTTGACTTAAAGTTCCCTGGTTTTTTTCCTCACTTCGTTGGTGTATTTAAGAAATTGGCATTTTCTCAAGGTTTTGCTTTGAGTTTATCGTTGCGGAGTTTAATGTGCAAGTGTGAGTGTGCAAGTTGTTCAGTTTTTTTTTTCTTCATGCAACATCTCAACTTTTGTAGCATTCCACATTTAGTCATAGTCATGCTTGGCAAAGTGACGACTACGACGAAGAGTATGAAGCTGTAAAATATTTAATAACTCTTTTTCCTTATAAGTGCTGTTCCAATGTGAGTTTATTTCATATGAATGTTTGCACAGTTTTAGTAGCATTGCATGTCTGAATAGGTTGTTGGTTGGTCTGTTGGCTAGGGTCGGCGGCAGCAGTAGTGGTAAAGAATTTAACACTCCCTCCATAACTGTCTAAGCTAGTGAAATAATTTGTTCGATACTTCTTGGTTTTTTTTTTCTTCGTCATCATAAAAAATAGATGTTGGAATTTTTATATGATTTAATACAACAGCTACTCCAGAGTATTCAGTTTTAAAAAGTGGGTTTAATTTAAGATTTAAGTTGTTCTAAAATTTTTTTTGAGAAAATCTTAATTTTTAGTGGAGGGAAGCGAATTGTGCTGAGCATCGTGCAGATAAATTCACACCATTGCAAAGCTCCTCAACTTTTCTCGTTTCTCACGAAGTACGTAGTACACATTGCTTTAGTACAGGAGCCATATTTAAAAAAGAATATGGTTACTGGACTAAGCATGACGTCTTCGCTTCGTCTAGAGATTTTGCCGTCCTAAATATTGTAGGGGATGGAAGATACCAAGGAACGGCCCTGACCGATTTTAACATGGCAAAGCCCAGGATTTATCTTGGTCCCTCTTTCATCTCAAGTGGACACTGACCTCTCCGTGGTGTCACCTGGGGAACTGCCTTTAACACCCGTTAAAGGTAGTGAGCTAACATGTGCCGCGCGTTCACCCATAAGAACGTTAAAAACTTGTGTTTGGGCGTCGGGTTAGTAACCCTCCCCTAGAAAAAACAGCCTACTATGAAAAAACGAATGAAACGAATGAGTTGACGAACCCCGCAAACGTTTTAAGGACCATGATATGCGAATCTGCACCTGGAATGTTCGCAGACGTACTAGAAAAGTACAAGGCCGATATTACTACCGGATATTACTACAGGAAATACGATGGATTGGGAAAGGCGTCACAACAACACTTAAAGGTGACGCACTGCATTATAGCTGCCATGACGTAAAGCATGAGTTTGGTTGCGGACTTGTAGTTAGTCGGACACTAAAACATCTAGTATCCAGCTTCACCCCAGTGATTGAAAGACTTGCTGCAATTCGAATAAAAGCTAAATTCTTCAAAATCAGCTTTATTTGCGCTCATGCTCCCACTGAAGAAAAGGACGAACAGACCAAAGATATATTTTACGAGCGCTTAGAAGAAACATATGACAGTTGCCCTGCCCATGACATTAAAATCATTCTAGGCGATTTTAATGCCAAAATTGGAAAGGAGAATATCTTTGGCCCAACAGTCGGGAAATTCAGCTTCCACAGTGAAACATCTGACAATGGTATTAGGCTGATAGACTTTGCAGCTGCAAAAACATGGTAGTTAGCAGTACCAGATTTAATCATCTCGATATTCATAAGGGCTCCTGGCTGTCCCCAGATCAAAGAACAAGTAATCAAATTGATCATGTTGTGATAGATGGAAGATATTCATCGAGCGTGTTGGCCTTGGTACAGGCACATCCTCCTGTAGAGACCAGCAAGGTAATCTGGTAACAGATTCAGATAGCGTGCTCAGGATATGGAAGGAACATTTCTCCAATCTGCTGATATCCAATAGTAGCGAAGACGATGATACCACAGATTGAATCCCCGAAGATGGTGTAGAATGTATACCGCCCGGCCAAGATGTGGTAAAACAACAATCAACCGGCTTAAGAATAATAAAGCAGCAGGAGCCGATGGCTTACCAGCCGAGCTGTTTAAAACCGGAGGCGACGCGCTGATAAGGTGTATGCATCAGCTAGTTAGCACCATCTGGAAGGAAGAACAAGTATCCGACGATTGGAACCTGATCACCCAGTGCCCTGTCCACAAGAAAGGAAATAATAGTGTATGCTCCAACTATAGGGGCATAAGTCTTCTCCCTATTGCCTATAAGATAGTGTCAGGGATATTGTTCGAACGACTAAAGCCAATGGCAAACGAAATAATTGGACCATTCCAATGTGGCTTTAGACCTGGCAAGTCCACCATTGACCAGATATTTACCCTGCGGCAAATCCTGGAGAAGACCCAAGAGATGCAGATCGACACATATCATCTTTTTGTCGATTATAAAGCAGCATTCGACAGTCCCCTCCGATCAAAGGTATTCCATGCAATGTCTGAATTTGGTATCCCCGCAAAGCTCATCCGGCTTTGTAAGATGACTTTAACTGATACTAGGTCCCCAGTTAAAATTGGAATGAACCTCTCCGAACAGTTCAGTACCAAAAGAGGTTTCAGACAAGCAGACAGCCTTTAGTGTGACCTATTCAACATTTTGCTGGAAAAGGTAATACGAGATGCAAATGTCAAAAGAAATGGCACAATTTACACGAATAGTCACATGGATTGGGTGCCACCGTGGTGCAATGGTATGCACGTCCGACTTGCACGCAGAAGATCGGGGGTTCGATTCCCCGGCCAAGCAACATCAAACATTTTTCAACGGTGGCAAAATACCCCTCAGTAATGTTGGCGACATTTCCTGAGTATTTCAGCCTTGAAAAACTTCTCCATAAGTGGTGTCTTAAGACACGCAGTTCGGACTCGGCTATAAACGGTAGGTCCCATATCATTGAGCTAAATATGAATCGGGGTGCACTCATTGATATGAGAGAAGTCTCCCTTGTCCCGTATGGGATGTTGTGGAACAATGTTTGTTTGTTTGTACTTGCTTATGCTGATGACACATAGACATCGTGGGACGATAAGTAAAGGAAGTAACTGATACATTTAGGAAGGTCGAAGTATCTGCAAAAAAGGGGGCTGGCGGTAAACGGTGAGAAGTCCAAATTGATGGTGTCGACGCGCAAAGCGTCCATAGATATCGGACCAACTGTAGAAGTTGGTACCTACAATTTTGAGGTAGTTAAAGACTTCGTCTACCTCGGCACTGCCATACACACAACAAACAACATCAGTTGTGAAATAAGAAGACGAATTGTATTGGCCAACAGATGCTACTATGGTTTAAGTAAGCAATTTAAGAACAAAGCCACATCTCGTCAAACAAAAATAACACTATACAAAACGCTGATACTGCCTGTGCTAATGTATGACAGTGCTTGGTGTGTTTGAGAGGAAAATTCATCGAAAGATCTACGGGCCGATTTGCGTTGACGGTGAATATCGACGTCGTATGAACCACGAGCTATTACAGCTATACAAAGACATGAATATAGTTAAACGTATCGAGATGCCACGATTGCGTTGGCTAGGCCATATCATAAGAATGAGCGATGATGAACCCGCTAAAAATTCGTATGAATACATGCCACATGGCGGTGCACGCAGAATGGGCAGTCCTAAGCTTCGATGGGGCATACAAGTGGATGAAGAAATGAAAAGGCGTGGTAGGAATGGAGATCTTTTCTTAGTTCGGTCTATGGAACAAATGTTCTGTAATGGGCCAGCTAAGTAAGTAAATATTGTATCACAGCATCCAATATTTATGACGGTAAAGTCTCGAGACGAAGCGAATACGTCATGGATTACATTGCCTAACCATTATTTAGGAGGGGAAATCTCGAGACCTGGAAGTGGAAAAATGTCTTGGATTCGGTGATAATTAATTAATTCTAAAGCGACACCACGGAGTTATTCATATTAACATATGTACTTACCCTTGTTCTATTCCTTTTTTGTATCGTCATATTTAATGATAACTTACCTGGAAAGAAAAAGAAAACTTATTAGAATAATGTTTAGATCTGGTGGATATTTATTTATTTTTTTTTTCTATTTTATAGGACATTAGTCAACAAATTCATTTTGCAGTGAAATTTTTAGCATTTTCAGAATCATTTCAAAAATAAACATAACACCTTCAATCCTGCGTAAAAGCCCGAGTTTTATCCAAACTAATTGCAGCAGGCGGTTAAAATTGTGCTAAAAGGTTTTTTATGTCCTCAGGTGTTCTGGTAATGCAAATAGGTAAAAGGGTCTGAATCCTTATAACGGCAACGTCTGAATTAAACGTCACACTTTACTTCCAAATTGGCTATAATTTGGCATTATATGTTCTCGATTGATAATCAAATTCTTCGTGCAGTCGCCATAGAAGGGACCTCCCGATTTTAAGTAGTGGAGCGGTCTAAGCATTTTTCAATGACTTTTGACGGCTACATACAATGGCAACAAATTATATAATTCAAAATCCTATAATCATCATTTGTATTACATCTAACTGAATCATAGTTTCCCCTTTCTCCGGAACTTATTATCACAACATGCCCTCTTGTCATTCATTATCAGAATGCTGTTATTTTATCACATGTTTCTTTTTTCCTATTGAAATAAATTTCATATTATTTAACATATGGCCTGGTAGTAATCAACGCTTAGTATTTGTATATTATTGCAAATCCACATGTGTATCTTTGTAGACACATACATCATGGCGAAATGTGGGTGTTATTCTCCTCCTTTTTTCGTATAAAATGAAATGTTTGTTAATTGAGGGTGTATCAATGAACTGTTGTTTATCAATGTCAGTGACCGTTTGTTGTTGTCGTTGACGCTATTAATGTTTGTGTGTGGGGCAATTTGGGGGGGACAAGCCCCGCGACCCCTTTTTGTTGATCAACTAACAGCTACCATATGGAAGATTTGCTTTTATTTCATTTGTGCGAATTGTATTTGACAAAACTTATTCATTACAATTGCCCTGTCATTGGAGTTCAGAATTGAATTATTTTTTAAATAATGTGGATTATATTATAAAAAGCAAAGTGAATTGAAAACAAACAAAAAACTGAAAACGTAAGCCATAAAAGTAAAGTTGTTGCTTTAACAAGTCAAGTTCATGACATCCGAATATTTTATATAGTTGGAAACAGGGCTTCGAAGTCGAACCATTTTTGGTCAGATACCGACTCCAGTCCAAATTTTTTCACTGCTCCGACGACTCCAACTCCGGAGTCTACACCGAAAACAAATTGCGCCACTCAAAATGTATTAAATATTTACTTACTAACCAGTTAGGTTTACCTCCCTGTTATCTACCCAGTGATAATACAACATCCAAATCGCAGTCATTCCAGTGTGAAAACTTCGAGATACGTTATGTTGGGAGGTATACCAAATCATGAACCTATATTGTTCGTATTCTGCGCGGAGTGTAATATGTAGACAGCGGAATTTTATGCAACCCCTATGTTTGGTCCAATTCATGTCAAATTTTGGGACTGGGCATATTTTTGGCTCCTGATTACATTGCAATCGAAACATATGACATATGCAAAATCATGCAAAAACACACATTTGACATATTTTTTTACGCAACAAATATTTCAATAATTGTACCTATTATTGTTTGTGTGTACAATTTTTCTGTTTAAAGTTCTCTCTAGACAAGTCAATAAAATAGAGGAATGTATAACCACAGCCACAACCTTCAAAATATCGAAAATCGGGAGGTATCGTTCTATGGGGGCCTGGACCTAAACCGACAAATTTTAGATGGAAAGTTGTTTACCCCAAGGAAGACTTAATACCAAATTTCAGCCATTTTGGAGGGATATTGAGGGCACAACCTTCAAAATACCAGCAATCCGGAGGTACCGTTCTATGGGGGCTCTATGAAGACGTGGACCTATGCCGACAAATTTCAGGTGGAATGTTTTATACCCACAACGAAGACAAAATGCCAAATTTCAGTCATTTCGGTGGGATATTGAAGCCACAACCTTCAAAATACCGAAAATCGGGAGGTACCGTTCTATGGGGCTATATGAAGACGTGGACCTATGCCTATGGGGACTATATAAAGACGTGGGCCTATGAAGACGTGGACCTATGCCGTGGACTTTATGCCCCCAACGAAGACTTAATACCAATTTGCAGTCATTTCGGTGGGATATTGAGGCTACAACTTTCAAAATACCGAATATCGGTAGGTACCGTTCTATGGGGGCTATATGAAGACGTGGACCTATGTGGACAGATTTCAGTTGTAAAGTTGCATACCCCTAACGAAGACTTAATACCAAATTTCAGCCATTTCGGTGGGATATTTAGACCACACATCCTTGAATATATTATGGCATATGGTTTTGCATATATATGCTCATTTTATGCAGATATGCAAAAATATGTCAAAATATGCACGATATGCAAAATATGCAAAAATTTCTGAGCCTAATTCGTTTTATTTTGTAATAAAACGAGTTTCTGTCTAATCAGAAACCTTCAAAATACATAAATTCGGGACATACAGTACAGGTATAGAGTTTCCGAGGAAATTTTCGATGTGTTACAAACGAAATGACAAAGTAACTATCTTATGGTGGAGAGTGTCCATTGTCTACCACCTCAAAAAGAATACAAATCGAACCAACGTTATGTTCGGCTAGGTCGAGCAGACAATCGGAAATGATTAAATCGACATAGAAAACAATATATCCACCATCCAATCGAGGTAATTCCCATAATTTAACGTAGATTTCTTAAATATTTTACCTTTCGGACATTTCAATTATAATTCTACTATAAAACATACGTGTGCGCCTTCCTCAGCATAAATCTATTGACAAATTTTCCCCACACGCCTGATATTGCAAACACATTTAATCGAAAATTCGTTTGATCTCTTCTCATTGCATAAGAGTGGTCATTTCATAGAGAGAAAGAAGGTCAAGTAGGTTTTATTACAGATGACAACACCCTCTTCTGTTATAAAAACGCAGAATTCCTCATAAAAGACGCTTGATTCTTCAAAAGACCATAGCATACGAATAGGTCGTCTTTAAAAAATGCCAAGAAGATCATCTTAAAGGAGACTTTAACTTTTCTCATGTAAATTCAGCAAAGTATTCAGTATGATTTCTCTTAAAGTACCACAATATCTTTCTTAGAAGTCCAACAGGTCATTTCACAGAAAACATTAATGACTTCAAATAGAAAACAAGGCGAGAAGACCAAAGAGCTTTTTATGAGATGACCAGTAATCTTCTGGTAGATCTTCCCCAAGAATATGTGGGATATGAAACCATTATTCCAAAGTATATTTTAAACAATGAATAAACCCAAACATGTTTCCGATATGCATTTTGTAATCAACATAGAGATTGAAAGGGTTGTATTTAAATTATGGTCCTTTAACTGATTTAAAGAATTTTTGATTTTACAAATTTTTTGATAAATGTAGAACAAATTGTTGCCCGGAGTCGGAGTCGAGTTTTTTCACGACTCCAGCAAAATTTGCCAGACTCCGAAGAAAGTTGCTCGATTGCCTGATTTATGGAAATTGTTCACATTTTTGGGTCGTTGTTTGCGTTTTTAAAAAATCGCGGATTTCTAAAATATCTTGGAATTTAAAAAAAATATTTAAGAAAAATGGATTATTAAACAATCGTGGGTTTTGAAAAAAAATTTTGATTTTTTTTTAAAATCGTTGACGTTTAAAAACTCTTGGAATTTTCAAAAATCTTAATTTTTAAAAAAAAAAATTGTGTATTTTTAAATAATGGTGGTTTTTAAATAATAAAAATATTTAAAAATCTTTGATTTTTAAAAAAATATTTAAAAAATGGATTTTTAAAGAAATTTAAAAAAAAGGATTTTCAAAGAAATATTTAAAAAATCGTAGATTTTTAAAAAATATTTAAAAAATCCTGAATTTTTAGAAATATTCAAAAAAATTGTGGACTTTTAAAGAACTTTTAAAAAATATTTTAAAATTTGTGGATTTTTAAAAATCTGATTAGTTTTTAAGTTTTCAGTGGATTGGATAATTGTGGATTTTCAAATAATCGTGGATTTTTAAAACATCGTTGATTTCTGCATTTCTAAAAAATCGTGGAATTGGTGGATTTTTAAAAATAAAAATATTTACAAATCTGCGATTTTTAAAAAATATTTAAAGATGGATTTTTAAAGAAATATTTAAAAAATCGTGAATTTTTAAACATATTTAAAAAATCGTGCATTTATAAAAATATTTAAAAAATTGTGAACTTTTAAGAAAGTTTTCAAAAATATTTTAAATAATCGTGGATTTTTAAAACATCGTTGATATCTGCATTTCTAAAAAATCGTGGAATTGGTGGATTTTTAAAAATAAAAATATTTACAAATCTGCGATTTTTAAAAAATATTTAAAGATGGATTTTTAAAGAAATATTTAAAAAATCGTGATTTTTAAAGAAATATTTAAAAAATCGTGAATTTTTAAACATATTTAAAAAATCGTGCATTTATAAAAATATTTAAAAAATTGTGAACTTTTAAGAAAGTTTTCAAAAATATTTTAAATAATCGTGGATTTTTAAAACATCGTTGATATCTGCATTTCTAAAAAATCGTGGAATTGGTGGGATTTTTAAAAATAAAAATATTTAAAGATCTGCGATTTTTAAAAAATATTTAAAGATGGATTTTTAAAGAAATATTTAAAAAATCGTGAATTTTTAAAAATATTTAAAAATCGTGGATTTTTAGAAATGTTTAAAAAATTGTGGACTTTTAAGAAAGTATTCAAAAATATTTTAAAAATTTTAGACTTTTAAAAAAATAT
The DNA here is from genome assembly GCF_047663935.1 of Musca autumnalis. Classification (NCBI taxonomy): domain Eukaryota; kingdom Metazoa; phylum Arthropoda; class Insecta; order Diptera; family Muscidae; genus Musca; species Musca autumnalis. Next base: position 152,936,135 of record NW_027412088.1, on the reverse strand, counting down.
TCATATAATCGAGGATATTTAAAGAGTTTAAAGAATAATATTTTTTAAATATCCTGGATTTTTAAACAAATATTTTAAAATATTAAATAAAATATTAAAAAAAATATTAAATAAAAACCGAAACCCTGGTTGGAAATCAAATTCTCGTATTACGTTACAAAATCGGTCACCTAATACCTCCATATAACGTTATCTCTCAATTTCAGTTATTTTCAAGCTTTTAACTTGAAATTCGAAGTGGTCGAAAAGCTTCCCAACCCAAAAATTGTGGACATTGGTATTTTCGTAACAGAAAATAAACTGATGATTCCATATAAGTTTCATGGTGTTCGGCCTGGCCTTACTGATGTTTTAATTGTTTATCTCTAAAATGGCTCCACTGTATCTACTAAATACAAATAAATACCATTTTGTCATATACTACAATTAATTCGAATTTAATATTGTTAGTTGAAAACTAGCAAATTTGTAAATGTAAATCTCTGGGAAATTGTTACAGTGTGTATTTGCATACAATGTTAAGGGATATAATTAACACAATAAATATATGCCTATATATGTATTTATGCATATACACATTAGACACCTCAGGTATCTCTGTATTCCCATGCAATATGATTATGTGTGAGTTTGTTTATATTTCTAAATATTTATTATTATTGAAAATATTGATAATTATGCTGGTAACTAGAAAGAGAGATTGGCGGTGTATTAATTGGTATAAAGTAGTCTTAAAACAATTAATATACATATTGATTTGTGTGTGTGTGTATATGGAGCTGTGTGTAATTAGTGTAAATAAGTTGATATCAATTAATTTAATTATCTCACATATGGCATATATGTTTTATTAAATATTCATTATAAAATACATACTTGAGTTATTGAAATTGATTTTCTTTAAATAATTCAATTTTAGGTTGAAAATGTAATTACACTAATTGCTGTCTGTGGTGAAGGGGATTAAGGTCAATTGGTGAAATGGTGAAATGGTCAGTAGGAAACTTAAAACTACTTTTAGTGTAACTACTTCTATAGACTACAAATACCGAGAAGCTTTTATCCAGATTTTAAAATTCGGCTCATGGTACAGTATATTAAAATTGCGCCCAGTTTTAGTTGTCTTTTATGTTGATCACTGCACTGCAGCGATGATGTCCACGTTTTTTGGTTTTAGTTTTTTGATTTTTTTTTTTTTTTGAAAAATGGAATAATTAAACGACAATTAATATGAATCAAACAAAAACACGCCATGTCAAATCCCGAACAAAATTTATGCAGCCGTTGCAGACTAATCAACAAGATTTGGTCACTACTAAAACATGCAAATTGAATAATGCCAAAAATATTGGCATCATCGCAATCATCATCATGAACACCAGCATCAATGACAACAGCTTGACCAAAAGTATAGCTATCTCTAGATCTGCGTTTCTAACTGTGGTTTCAAATCAAAATGAATTGAAGTTTGATTTTTGTCTACAATTGAAACACATGCCTAGCTACATTTTACATACATACGTATTTGTGTACACCCAAAGAGTGGCATAACTCAAACAAATGCGTTTTCTGATTTAGCAATTTATATTTTTTCTACGACTTCTACTTTATCTTGGGTCAAATTTTCGTGGTCATATCTCTAAAACTCATCGAGTTACAGCTCATTTATAGCGATTATATAGATTATTTTATATTTTGTGTAATAATCTTTTTAAGTTGGGAAGTCAAATTTCAATCGACAACCTAAAGCGCCTTTTTATCGAAACTGTATTTTTGAGATGTGTCACTCTTTGAGTAAATGAGCGATATGTATATTCTTTCTCTTTTTTTGTCGTTTGCAACAACGATGATAGCTAATGCTTGTTTCATGTGTCAAAAACAGTTGGTTTGATAGAACATTCTTTGAACTGTATTTGACATTTTTGTTTGTTGTTTGTTGGAGTTTATATTGACAAGCATACATACGATTTAAATAGGAATCTGTTGTTAAGCGATTTGCAAATTAATGCGGGGCAAACGTTCTCTTTGCCAATGTACATTGTACAAAGTAAGTAAAGTTTTTAAAACGTTACGAAGGGAGATTTTGTGCGGAGATATTGAAAACACGGTAATGACAAGAAATTATAAGGATCCACCTCCTCTGAACTTCCATCTTCCAACTTCCACCCTCAGCACCATCGCCCTCAATACTTCCACCCTGCGAACCACATCCTTCCGAACTTCCACCCTCCGAACTTCGATACTGCGAACAACCCTATTTCGAACTTCCAAACTCCGAAACACCCTATTCCGAACATCCAACCTCCGAACCACCCCATTCCGAACTTCCACCCTCCGAACTTCGACCCTGTAAACCACCCCATACCGAACATCCAACCTCCGAACCACTAATCACTTAGACGAAAATCTATTTCAGAGTTTTTATTTTTTATTTTTATTTTTTTTTATTTTATTATTTTATTTTATTTTATTATACCCTCAGCCTATAGGCTAAGGAGGGTATATACACTTTGATACAATGAAAATGTGGCTCATCGAAATAATGGTTTTAGACCCCAAGTATGTTTGGACGAAATGTGTTTCAGACAATTTGGAGTCGATCTAGCCATGTCCGTCCGTCTGTCTGTCTGTCTGTCCTGCTGGCTGGAGCGCACGATAACTCTCGAACGGATGAACCGATTCGGTTCAAATTTTGGCTTTCGTAATATTTAGCCCAAACTTAGTTTAAGTTCGAAGATGAGCTACATCGGTCCACTCCTTCCGGTACCTCCCCCACAAAAGTTCAAAAATGTTCGGAAAGTTTGTGCGCACGATAACTCTTGAAGGGAGTGACCGATTTGGTCCATCCTTTGTATAGCGTAAACTTTCTACAAGAGTAATATAAGGTTCCAATATGGTCTCAATAGGTCCACTCCTTCGGGTACCTCCCACACAAAATTTCGGAAAAGTTCAGTTTATGGCCATCTCTCGAATCGCTTTGATTTTTGTTTTAGCAACTTGTATTCACTGCCCTCCATACGACGGTACAAGTTTCATCAGGGGCAAGTCCATACTTCCTGGGAAAATAGCATGAAAGTTGCAAGATAACTCTCGAACGGATCTGCCGATTCGGTCCAAAATATGGCCTTAGTAATATTTTGTCCAAACATAGTTTAAGTTTGAAGATAAGCCATATCGGTCTACTCCCTCAGGTACCTCCCCCACAAAAGTTCAAAAATGTTCGAAAAAATTGTTCGTACGGTAACTCTTGAAGCGAGTGGCCGACTTGGCCTATACTTTACACATCCTAATATATCTACCAGATATAGATCAGTTTCAAATATGGACTATATTTGTCCACTCCACCCGGTACCTCCCACACAAAATTTCGGATGAGTTCACTTTAAGATCTAATATCGAATCACTTTAATTTTTGTTGAAGCAACTTGCATTCGTTGCCTCAATTACGATGGTATAAGTCTTTTTAGGGGCAAGTCCATACTTCTTGAGCAAACAGCCCGAAGAGTGTGAAAATCCCCTATGGCACCATATGTTGTGGCTGGAGATCCGCTTCCATAACGGTCAATGTCGATCCATTCCTTTTAGTATCTCCTCCGCAAATCTTTTGATATTTAATCCTAATCAACATTTTTGTCGGTTCAAACGCCCAAAATTTTTAAAACCCCCTAAATACACAGGCTGAGGGTATATCTCTGTCGGCAAAGCCGACTGATACTTTTTTACTTGTTTTTTTTTCTTTTCATTTTATAAACCGGCTGAAGAATAACAAGGCCACAGAAACCGATGGCTTACCAGCCGAGCTATTCAAAACCGGAGGCGACACGCTGATAAGGTGTATTTATCAGCTAGTGGCACCATCTAGCAGGAAGAACGCGTACCCAACGATTGGAACCTGAGTATCATGTGTCCCGTCTACAAGAAGAGAGATAAGACTGTGTGCTCTAACTACAGGGGCATAAGTCTGCTCCCTATTGCATATAAGATAGGGTCAGGCATATTGTGCGAACGACTAAAGCCTATGGTCAAAGAAATAATTGGGACATACCAATGCGGCTTTAGACCTTGCAAATCTACCGTTGACCAGGTATTTTCCCTGCGGCAAATAAACGGCGAAAAGACAAAGTTGATGGTATCCACGCTCAATGCATCCGTAGAACTTGGACCAACTGTGGTAGTTAAAGACTTCGTCTACATCGGCACCGCCATAGACACAACAAAGAATATCAGTTGTGATTTTTCGCCAAAAAAATGGTTGCAAAAATTGACGTAGAAATCTGTTTTTTTCGAATATTTTTGTGGGTTATTTTGCATTTTGTTTTAGTACTGTCTGTTATCTGTCACTTCACGCTTATAACGCTACACATTTCAGCGCAATTGGCCTACAACCCAAGCAATTAAAAAAATCGATTTTTTTTTGGTAATTTTCGACTTTTGATGAAAAATTTAAAAATGCGATAAAAATTTAATCATAAATGTTAGAATCATATAAAGTCAGGGATTTGTTAGGAGTATAGTAAGAGTATTTTCTCAATCAAAAACCAAGGGATTGACATGTAAGGATACATCTATATTACCCTCCAAAATTGTTGGCACTTTTAATGGAAAACTATAAGTTTTAGAGAAAAAAGTTATTTTTAAAAAATGATTAAGAAGTCTCAAAAATATAATATCATAAAGAATTTAAAGTTTTCTCGCAAAAAAATCTCCGCGCTAAGTGGGTTAAAAAGGAAGTCGCATATAGTCAAATAAATCCTGCATACTTGCGCAAGCAGATAAGGCGGTGCTAGGTGTGTTTAAGAGAAAAATTATTCTAAAGATCTAGGAACCAATATGCGTTGACGGTGAATATCGACGTCATATGAACCACTAGCTGTACCTGCTATACAACGACATCAGTATAGTTAAACGTAGCGAGATACAACGATTGCGTTGCCTAGGCCATGGCATCAGAATGAGCGAACATGAACCCGCTAAAAAGGCGTGTCAGTAGGGACACGCAGAACTGGAAGGCCAAAGCTTCGATGAAGTAGAGAAGTGGAAGACAAAATGGAAAAAATCAGTATTTAAATTAGAGAAATAAAGCAACAAATAGAGAGGAATGAAAATATTTTCTTAGTTCGGCTTATAGGACAAAAGTTCTGTAGAGGGCCAATTAAGTAATTAAGTATTCATCGAGTTAATATTTTCTGATTAAAACATATGTACAAGCGCTGTCGATAAAAGGAGGTACATTCGATGCAAAAATAAATGTTGAATTAGCCTGCCGGGTTTCCAACGAAATTTCCATTTACTCGTATGTTTCTATTGTATATTTACATACCTCTGTATATTTTAAACTATGCTCAAATTAAATATAGGGTGTGCCTCAATTTTCCGCTGATCTCTATATAAACTCCCCACGAGTGAGTCTTACTTGACCCAGCAAACATCCTCTCTGTGACATCATAGCAAAAAATATGTTCCACCTTCCCTTCCATTCAGCCATATCATAGTTCGCAAAATTTCTCATAACTCTATTGAAATATAAGTTTATTTTTTTTTAATATTTATATTTCCAATTAAATTTGATTATATTTCGACAACTGTAATTTGACTGTACACACAATGTTGTACATATTTGCAAATAAAAAATCCATAGTAAAATAAATAACATAAGCTGTTCAAATCAATTATATTTATAACATTAAATGCACATGGAAATTTTTCCCCGAAATTAATTCCCAATCAGAATTTTTATTGCAAAAACATTAAATCTCAATATACAAAATTCACTATTGGAAAGTGCAATAATTTTTATTTTATGTTGTTTTTTATTTAAATTTTGTTGGTGGATAACAAAGTTGTTCTGCAATACGGTAGTAATTTTGGGTGGGTGTTTATATTTCTAGTTAAAATATTTTTCTAAAGGGGTTTTAGCAATTTAAGTCGAAACAGAAATATGAGATTGATTTTCCCCGAAATTTAGTTCCCAATCAAAATTTGTATTGCAAAAAGAAAAAAAATTAAATCTCAATATACAAAATTCGCTATTGGAAAGTGAAATAATTTGTATTTTATGTTGCTTTTATTTAAATTTTATTGGTGGTTAACAAAGTTGTTCTGCAATATGGTAGTAATATTGGGTGGGTGTTTATATTTCTAGTTCAAATTTGTTTTCAAAGGGGTTTTAGCAATTTTAGTCGAAACAGATATATGAGATTGATTGGTAAAGACGTCGCAACAAGAACTGGGGGAATTTGACTGCACATTTTTTTAATCGGAGGCTAAAATGTCTCATTATCAGGTTTACAAGGAAGAATGAAGCAGGTCAGGTCAAGTTCGTGGAAATACATAAGCGTGGAAGGACAGATAACAGACGATACTAAAAGAAAATACAAAAGAAACCAATAAAAATATGCGAAAATAACATAGTTTTACGCCAAAATTGCGAATTGTGCGATGTTTAGTTGTTGTTGTTGCAGTTCCTACACGTGTATTCATTCTCATTTTGTTGATTCGATTCTGCTTCTAACTCCAAGTTTTCGTATTCATCTTGTAGAAGGACTCAAACAGATCAATGGCTTAGCATGGCTAATCGTATCAAAGGCTCCCGCGGAAGAACAACAATAAGACAACGCCAACAACAAAATCAATGAGATATACATAAAGCAAGGCTGTTCAAAGTGCGCGTCGGTGTGTGTCAATTTGCTCACTCACACAATTGAAAAGGAGAGCTTTTGTTTTTGAAATGAACATTTTCAATACACACATTTTTTCCATTGCACAAGACCACCCAACAAACCAACATTACTCGAACAAAACATCATATTTGAATTATAAATTCTTGTGTAGCCACTGGAGAATAAACGAAACTTGATTCTCCTGAAAATAATGAATGTGTATGCTAATTATTAGCTTATCCGTGTAATTGTAGAATGTATTTATACGAGTTGTTTTTCGTAAATTTTATAAAATCAGACTGAATGGTATGTTGGGAAACTATCAAAATGTTTGTGTTTCAAAACCAACACAATAACAAAATGTGTTTGTATGTGTGTGATTAGGCCTAACATAAAGCCTGGAAGAAGTGTGTGGAATGACAGAAAGGTAGAGGTTAAACAATTCCGGTGATTTTATCCCTGCTCAAGGAACTCCATGTTTTACTCTACGGAGTTTGGACTACTTTTATCTGATAATGTCATACGTGAAGACAGGTTGGTAACCCAAATTTACAAACAATGTCGGAGACTCATGCAATCGACATCCTCAAACAGTTTGGCATGACTGATCGTTATAAACCAGCAAACTACCTGATCACAAATCTTTACTTTAACAAGGTCATATCACCAGAAACTGCTCAATATGGCTCTGGGTCTATTTCCAGTTCCTGGAAAGTGGCTGTTTCGATGGGATGTACTGGAGTTAGATGAGTAGGTTTGGCAGAGCAGTGGAAAAGGTGCAGTGTGTCGTGCGAGACCATGCCGCATTATGGGCTGATATTTTGCACGGTGCGATCGATATCCGCCCAATAAGAGTTTAGGTGATTGCAGTATGCTGAGCGTAGTTGAGCCAAAACTACTCTGGTTTGTCGTGGCAGCTGACGCTTCTCAGCTGCGATAGTTGGGGGATGTACTCCGAGAACTTCATTAACACTATATTTGCTTATGGTCTTAACAACTGCGTCCGTGTGAATGCTATTTAAACCTGCTTGATATACCTGTTGATCTAGAGGTTCTCTCCTGTATCGTTGGACCTCTTCCTCTAGAGCGTGGATATCCTTCTTGATGTGCCTAAAAGTGTCCAGCCTACCCACCAGATGGTGATGGGAATTGCTCTCACGCAACATCCGAGCAAATACTGCAACGAAAGCACTTCATTATGTTGCTGTACTGGAAGAATCTTTGCCTTCTCATGTAGATTGTCCACTGAAGGCATGAGGAGGCACCCTGTTGCTGTTCTCAGGGCGGCAATCTGACAGGTTTGAATCTTTTTCCAATTCGTACCACATAATCCCCGGCACAAAACTGGAGCCGTATAGCTTACCACAGACCGACTTATTAGGTTATATGTAGTCAACAAGATTTCTTTATCTGCACCCCAAGTGCTGCCGGCTAGGGACTTGAGGACCTTGTTACCTACTATTTAGTTTGTCCCAGATAGCTGCGGCATGCACGGACGACGTGAACGTAGTGTCGAATGTGAGTCCTAGAATTTTGAGGCAGTTTGTGGTCGGAATTCTGCTACCACCGACCGCCAAATTCAACTCTCTTCTATACTACACAATCCATGTGATGAACAGAGTGGGCGTCGATTTAGCAGCGGATATCTGCATATTCCTCATGTGGAGAAGTAGTAAGATTGGTTAATAGGAGTTCAGTTCCTCACAGATGTCATCAGTGAAGGTCAGGTACCTTCAGGATCGTTCAATCATACGTTACTATCTAGAGGTTAAACAGTTCCGGAGATATCACCCTGCCTTGGGGATCTGTCTATTTCACTCTTCTGGGCTTGGACTTCTTGTTCCTGAGTTCCACGTACGACTGGCGTCCACACATATAATTGACTATCCAACGTTTCAAGCTTGGCCGCAGGTTTGTCTGCTTAATGTCCTTAAAACAGTGTGGAGTGCCTGACTGTATCAGAGGCTTTTGATAAGTCATGTGCCGCCATCACAGTTCTATCACACGGCGGTCTCTGGTTGAGTTCTTGACAAATGTATGTGGAGATGGCGTACTGCGCTGTTGGCGTGCTGTGCTGCTTACGGAATCTATGCTGATGATCGGCAATTGTATAGGTATTTCTGACACTGTGGAGGACTAAGGGTCCTCAAGGACGTAAATGGTCTTTGCTGCAGGCGACAAAAGCGGGACCACTCTGCCCATTTTCCAGACTTCGGGAACAATGAGGATGGCGTACTGCGCTGTTGGCGTGCTGTGCTGCTTACGGAATCTATGCTGATGATCGGCAATTGTATAGCTATTTCTGACACTGTGGAGGACTAAGGGTCCTCAAGGACGTAAAGGGTCTTTGCTGCAGGCGACAAAAGCGGGACCACTCTGCCCATTTTCCAGACTTCGGGAACAATGAGGATGGCTATTTCTGACACTGTGGAGGACTAAGGGTCCTCAAGGACGTAAAGGGTCTTTACTGTAGGCGACAAAAGCGGGACCACTCTGCCCATTTTCCAGACTTCGGGAACAATGAGGATGGCTAGCGACAAGTTGAGAACTTGAGTGAGATACTCCACTCACGGCTCATCTAGCTGCTTCAACATAACCATGGAGATTCCAGCAGGGCCCAACGCTTTGTATGATTTAGCGTTCCTGATGACATTCGCAACATCATACATTGTAAACTGTGGTGGTTCATCCTCGGCAGGACGGGATCTGATGCGACGTGGTACTCTTCTCTTCACCCTGTTACTCCCGGGGTGCTCGACAAATTGCCGATTGAAATAACTTGCACACTTCTTCGGGTCAGTCAACGTAACGTCGCTAAACGTGTCTGAGGTCCTATCTTCCGTCCTTCCAGGGGTCGAGAGTGACTTAACTGTTGCCCACAATTCATTTATGCCGCCGCCAATGTTGCAGATGATTTAACCACTTTTTCCGCTTATGCTCGCCGACCAGCCTGTTAACTGCCTGTGTCAGCTCTCTGACTCTGGGGTAAATGGGGTCGGCTCGGCGAAGCTCGTCACGCTCATTTCCTAATCCCGTCGGTATTGCTGGGAAGTTTGGTCTTACTTCGGGTATTCGACGAGCAGGTATATGGCGAGCGGCTGCAACAGTGATGTTTCGGAACGTCCTTGACGAATGTGCGGCGTTCAGAGGTTTTAAATTGGGTGGTCTGATAATGGAGACAATTATGGGGAGATGGTCTGATCCAAGGGAAATGACGGTAATTCTGGTAGGTGCGTCCTTATTGACCGAGCAAAATGTAGATCTGTCAAACTGCTAAGCCAGCGCTGTACCCCTCTGGTCGTTGCCGAGGACCGAATGCCACATCTCATGATGCGCATAAAAGTCCCCAAGACCAGACTGTTATGACCTTCCAAGAGCGAGCTGATGTTAGGCTCGTAACCTGAGATACAGCTATTTATCGGCGGGATATATACGTTCAGCAGATCTATCTCGGCAGTTCAACACCTGACTGTTGAGATGCAGGCTCAAGCGAGACAGGTCTGTATTGAACAGACTGGTGCAATAGGAAAACTAATCCCCCACCTCCACTTCTGGTCCGATCCTTCTTTAATACGTTGTAACCATCACCACGCTGTAAGCTGCTGTTGTTATTGAGCTTGGTTTCATGCACCACTGCGACCTTGAAGTCCCAACCTCCGACTCATGAAGTCCACTATTTCCTCGATCTTATCTCGGAGTCCATTGCAATTAAATTGCAAAAAGGATTAATTTTCTGGGAATGGAACAACAACGGCTGGTGTTAAATGCTGCGTGTGCGGTTACTGCTGAGGAACTGCGGAAGAGTTTCGGCAAATTCCGAACATCTCCTGAGTAGTTCAGTCATGAGTAATTGAGATAAGTCATTGATATTAGATAAGTTTTTTTTGTCCATCGAGAATGTTGCGGGAACATGTGTATGCATGTATGTTGCAGAAGTTTAGATGCTCTAGCCGTTCTTTCCACTAGTGATCACGGACTAAACTATTGACTTCCAATGTCAGCTTTCTTATGCTGGGGTCGATCTGTTCCGGTTTCCGCTCATGCCGTCGCCTCTGCTGAATATTCGAGTAGCAGAAATATGCAGCTGTGATGAGGTCCCCGGAATTCCTCTCTTGTAACGAACATCTCTGAGCACACACACACACACACACCCAATAATATGAAGTCGGGTGGTCATGTCAAGCCATTCGTAGGACCAGGTGACTTGTGGGAGTGTTCTCGGTCACGGTGCAAAATGTGGAGCTATTTGTCTGCTTAGCCAGCGCTATACCTCTCTTGTCCTTTTTTCGAAGACTGAATGCAAAGCCAATGATATTGGCTTGTCGGTCGAAATTCACGGGACGCAGAAGTACGATTTCTGCTATTTCCTGTATTGCAACCATTTCCCAAAACCATTTTCATAACAATAATTTTTCCCACGGCCAGTAAAAAACATGCACTTGTATTAAAATTTCAAAAAAATTTTTTATTTGAAAAATTTCAATGATGAATTTAAACAACAACAATTTCAATGTTTATTGTATAACATCAAGACCAATGGAGTTGCAAAGCTAACAAGAATTCTAACTGTGACGAAATATGTAAACACACTCACACAACCACCCACCCCAAAATACCCTGGGAACAAAGGAACAAGGATTTGGTATTGCGGCAAACAAATGGAAAAGCTGAACAATTTCATGACGAAGATGAATTTCCTGTCTATGCTTGATGTAAAACTTCATTTGCAACCAACAAAAACATTTATCCTAAAGGATATTGCAAACATTTGTTCGTATGCTCGTAAGACAGACTGACTGGCAGAATGGCTGCAAGGAAACTTAACACTCATTGCAATGAAGTTCATTTCTATAGTATAAGGAAGTTAGTTTAGGAGAGAGAGAAAGAGGGAGGTAGAAGCGGTAGAGAACAGACAAAAAGGAGCAGACAAATATTCCTAAGCCATAAATGTGGCGTGTAAAGTTTCTAGCCCGATACAACAGTAACCTACAATTGTACAACAACAGCAACATAAGCCCCCAACAGAAGGAATCAAATGTCGGTTAGACACAAGCACACATCACTACTGCTCTCAATTTGTGTATAGTTATAGCCCACCTAGGACTTTCTATCGTCCAACCGCAAATATTCTTTGGCAATTGTTTCCTGTTTCCAAATGGGCAAATTTACCTTTTGTGGGCTTCTTGGCATTTCGAAGAATGGATTGCATGTTCGATTAATGTTCTTATTGCACCTCGAACATCACTCTATAACCAGGCACCACCTGGTTTTTGTTTTTGATTTGGATAAAACCGGAAATATAACATCCGCTAAAACTGAAAGTGTGCGTATGAAGTTTATTACATTTTCTGGAAATTTTTTCCGAAGAAATTTATTTTGGTTATAAGCATTCAAGGAATGCCAGATTTCGATTCTTGATATTAAACATATGATTGGTAATTTTTTAAATCACCTTAAAATATGCATTTAACTTTTGCACTAATAAAACATATGGGTAAAATTGATGAGACGATGCTTTCGTTCCACCAGGTATTGTGAAATGTTTGGCTGTTATGGACTTGTCGGTATGATATCAATAAGATAAAACAGAATTGGTCTACGGTGTTTGATATGGTGAATGCGTCTAGTTGTTCATTTTCAAGCATATGAAAATCAGAAATATTTTTTTATTTAAGATATAGGCACATGTAATACTTTCGGGGGGTCTAAAGAATGAGTGCAAATGTGTTACTTATTGACAGATAAAGAAAAACTGGATGACGATGGCAATATTTTAAGGGTCATTAAAGAACGTAAAACTACTACCCAGGCTCCGATTGTATGTCATCCATTTCGCAGGAACTGTCTTCCTCCAAGATACATAAGGTAAGGAATTTTTGCACCCCCTTTTTAACTATCGCAAAATTGCAACAAATATGGCAACTTGTGGTTTTCGAAGCATGAAAAAACCCAAATCCACCGCTAGCCCCTATTTGAAAACAAAGTTTCTTTTTTTAATACTTTAAACAAAGTTTTTGTTACAATTTTAAGAGTACGTGATAGGGTTTGGTAGTGTTGTTATTTTCTTGTTTCTTTTCTGTGTTATTTATCCAGCAGTTCCACAAAATTCATATACAAAAAGGGGGTTCTCTTGCATGCTCTATGTAGCAGGAAGACAGAAAATGTAGAGCATAAAACAAGCATAACAAAAACCAGATCGTCGTAAAAAAGTGGAAAATTGAATTTTGAGCTTGTTTACTTTTTCGTTTTTTTTTTTTGTTTTTTGAGAAAAGTTTATATTTTTACTAGCCATACTAAAGAGAATTCACACAGTGATTTAAGGTGGAGGAAAGATTAAACTGAACATAAGGAATTATAAACTACGTCAATATGACCTTCAAAGACAATTGAGCCAAAAAGTATGCATCACACATTCAATTCTGTATAGACATGCACGTAAATACCGGCCAACATTATGACAGGTACGAAATTATAAATGCGATCATTGTGCTGAAATTAATTTTAAGCTTCATGACTAAAATCAGCATTCTCCATTGGGCATTATAAGTACTTATATAAATAAACTAGTCCGTTCTTTCATTTCTGGCTGCCTTTTCTTAGTGCTCAGTCGGTCTGTAATCACAATAAAAAAACAATGTTTTATTGTTCACCTAATTTAAATGAATTCTTTCGTTTTCATAGCTCATTATTTCAATATTTTGGCTTTTCTGCAAAGCATAGTTTGATAGGTTGCTGTTTTATTTCAGTCTTCTAGTTCCAAAGTTCATTTTAAGGATTCCTTCAATGGAACTTGTTCAAATACAAAGAAAGATCAAGTCTCTTTGCTTGAATGTTCCCGTTTTGCGTTCCCTTGCTCTCCTCAGTGGATCTTTCAATTTAAGTAGTTCGTTTCTGAATAACATTTGTTTATTTAATCGGGTTTAGGATAGTACTACTGTCATATGTCTTAAAAATTAGAGATGGTCATACGAATATGGGTTAGGAACCACTTTTGATTACCTGATATGCTAAAAGAATTGGTTACCTTCAATATCTTAGACGGAACAATCGTTTTTTGTTTCACGTGCTGCATGACCAAAAGGCAGAACAAAATTAATGCAAGAAACTCAAAATTCTGTAGTAATATTTTAGTTCCGCTTATGAAATGAACCAGAAGGTTCTTTTAATTCTTTCGTTTTTTTCAGTAATGGTCCGATATTCGCTAGCTCACTTGGTTGATGTTTACTTAAAATTAAAATCGTTCTTCGTTCTATTAAACCTCTTTTGATTATTTGGAAATGAAAAACCAAGCTCAACGACAACTGCAGCTTACAGCGTTGTGATGGTTACAACGTGCTAAGGAATGATCGCACCAGAAGTGGAGGTGGAGGATTAGCTTTCCTATTGCACCAGTCTGTCCAATACAGACCCATCTCGCTTGAGTCTGTCTCTAATTACCCGTACATGGAATGTATGGGGGTAGCAGTCAGGCGTGGAACTGCCGAGATAGAGTTGCTGAACGTATACATCCCGCCGAGAAATAGCTGTATCTCACATTACGAGCCTGACATAAGCCCGCCTATGGAAAGTCATAATCGTCTGGTCCTGGCGGACTTTAATGTGCATCGTGAGATGTGGCATGCGGACCTCGGAAACGATCAGAGAGGTACAGCGCTGGCTGAGCAGATTGACAGCTCTACGTTTTGCATGGTCAATGAGGACGCCCCTACCAGAATTAGAGGAGAGTGTCACAGTTCGCCAGACATAACCATAGTGTCACCTAGTCTGACAAATGACGTCACCTCTTAAACCGTCATTTCTCTTGGATTAGACCATCTCCCCATATTTGTCTCCATTAGCTGGACTCCCGATTTCATCACCTGTGATCGCCGCACATTCGTCAATCATGGGAAAGCTAATTGGGCGAGTTTCAGCGAGTTCACCAATCATCGCTTCAGAGAACTGCCCTATCCTTCTGATGTTCGGGTAGCGGATGGGACGTTTCGAGACATCATCACTGCTGCAGCCGATCACTATATCCCTGCTGGTCGAATACCCGAAGTAAGACCAAACTTCCTAGAAGAGGCGATGGGATTAGCAAATGAGCATGATGAGCTTCGTCGAGCCAATCCAATTTACCTCAGAGTCAGGGAGCTGGAACTGGCAGTTAACAGGCTGGTCGGCGAGCATAAGCTGAACAAGTTGTTAAATCATCTGAAGAGTTGCAACATTGGAGCGGGTATAATTGAATTGTGGGCAACGGTTAAGTCACTCTTGAACCCTGGAAGGGGGGAAGATAGGACCTCTGTCACGTTCGGCGACGTTACGTTGACTGACACGAAGAGGTGCGCAAGTTATTTCTATCGACAGTTTGTCCAGCACACCGAAGAGAAGAGTATTACGTTGCATGAGATCTCTTCCTGCCGAGGATGAACCACCACAGTTTGCAATGGATGATGTCACAAATGACATCAGAAACCGTAAATCATCCAAAGCTTTGGGCCCTGAAGGTAATGTTGAAGCAGCTGGATGAGCCGAGAGTGGAGTATGTCACTTAAGTTCTCAACTTGTCGCTAGCCACCCTCATTGTTCCCGAAGTCTGGAAAATGGGCAGGGTTGTTCCGCTACTGAAGCCAGACAAGGATGTCAGCAAAAGTGAACCGTACATGACGATTTCGCTGTTGTCGCTCGTAGCAAAGACACTTGAGGTCTTAATCCTCCCCAGTGTCAGAAATGTCGATCATCAGCATGGATTCCGTAACCAGCACAGCACGACAACAGTGCTGCTCGCCATCTCCACATATATTTGTCAAGGAGTAAACAAGAGACCGCCGTGTGATAGAACAGTGATGGTGGCGCTTGACTTATCAAAAGCCTCTAATACAGTCAGACACTCCACGCTGTTTGAGGACATTGAGCAGACAACCCTCAACCAAGCTTGAAACGTTGGATAGTCAATTACATGTGTGGACGCCAGTCGTACGTGCAATTTAGGAACAAGAAGTCCAAACCTAGTAGAGTGAAACAGGGATTTGGGTTGATATCTCATTTTAAGGATTCCTTCAATGGAACTTGTTCAAATACAAAGAAAGATCAAGTCTCTTTGCTTGAATGTTCCCGTTTTGCGTTCCCTTGCTCTCCTCAGTGGATCTTTCAATTTAAGTAGTTCGTTTCTGAATAACATTTGTTTATTTAATCGGGTTTAGGATAGTACTACTGTCATATGTCTTAAAAATTAGAGATGGTCATACGAATATGGGTTAGGAACCACTTTTGATTACCTGATATGCTAAAAGAATTGGTTACCTTCAATATCTTAGACGGAACAATCGTTTTTTGTTTCACGTGCTGCATGACCAAAAGGCAGAACAAAATTAATGCAAGAAACTCAAAATTCTGTAGTAATATTTTAGTTCCGCTTATGAAATGAACCAGAAGGTTCTTTTAATTCTTTCGCTTTTTTCAGTAATGGTCCGATATTCGCTAGCTCACTTGGTTGATGTTTACTTAAAATTAAAATCGTTCTTCGTTCTATTAAACCTCTTTTGATTATTTGGAAATGAAAAACCAAGCTCAACGACAACTGCAGCTTACAGCGTTGTGATGGTTACAACGTGCTAAGGAATGATCGCACCAGAAGTGGAGGTGGAGGATTAGCTTTCCTATTGCACCAGTCTGTCCAATACAGACCCATCTCGCTTGAGTCTGTCTCTAATTACCCGTACATGGAATGTATGGGGGTAGCAGTCAGGCGTGGAACTGCCGAGATAGAGTTGCTGAACGTATACATCCCGCCGAGAAATAGCTGTATCTCACATTACGAGCCTGACATAAGCCCGCCTATGGAAAGTCATAATCGTCTGGTCCTGGCGGACTTTAATGTGCATCGTGAGATGTGGCATGCGGACCTCGGAAACGATCAGAGAGGTACAGCGCTGGCTGAGCAGATTGACAGCTCTACGTTTTGCATGGTCAATGAGGACGCCCCTACCAGAATTAGAGGAGAGTGTCACAGTTCGCCAGACATAACCATAGTGTCACCTAGTCTGACAAATGACGTCACCTCTTAAACCGTCATTTCTCTTGGATTAGACCATCTCCCCATATTTGTCTCCATTAGCTGGACTCCCGATTTCATCACCTGTGATCGCCGCACATTCGTCAATCATGGGAAAGCTAATTGGGCGAGTTTCAGCGAGTTCACCAATCATCGCTTCAGAGAACTGCCCTATCCTTCTGATGTTCGGGTAGCGGATGGGACGTTTCGAGACATCATCACTGCTGCAGCCGATCACTATATCCCTGCTGGTCGAATACCCGAAGTAAGACCAAACTTCCTAGAAGAGGCGATGGGATTAGCAAATGAGCATGATGAGCTTCGTCGAGCCAATCCAATTTACCTCAGAGTCAGGGAGCTGGAACTGGCAGTTAACAGGCTGGTCGGCGAGCATAAGCTGAACAAGTTGTTAAATCATCTGAAGAGTTGCAACATTGGAGCGGGTATAATTGAATTGTGGGCAACGGTTAAGTCACTCTTGAACCCTGGAAGGGGGGAAGATAGGACCTCTGTCACGTTCGGCGACGTTACGTTGACTGACACGAAGAGGTGCGCAAGTTATTTCTATCGACAGTTTGTCCAGCACACCGAAGAGAAGAGTATTACGTTGCATGAGATCTCTTCCTGCCGAGGATGAACCACCACAGTTTGCAATGGATGATGTCACAAATGACATCAGAAACCGTAAATCATCCAAAGCTTTGGGCCCTGAAGGTAATGTTGAAGCAGCTGGATGAGCCGAGAGTGGAGTATGTCACTTAAGTTCTCAACTTGTCGCTAGCCACCCTCATTGTTCCCGAAGTCTGGAAAATGGGCAGGGTTGTTCCGCTACTGAAGCCAGACAAGGATGTCAGCAAAAGTGAACCGTACATGACGATTTCGCTGTTGTCGCTCGTAGCAAAGACACTTGAGGTCTTAATCCTCCCCAGTGTCAGAAATGTCGATCATCAGCATGGATTCCGTAACCAGCACAGCACGACAACAGTGCTGCTCGCCATCTCCACATATATTTGTCAAGGAGTAAACAAGAGACCGCCGTGTGATAGAACAGTGATGGTGGCGCTTGACTTATCAAAAGCCTCTAATACAGTCAGACACTCCACGCTGTTTGAGGACATTGAGCAGACAACCCTCAACCAAGCTTGAAACGTTGGATAGTCAATTACATGTGTGGACGCCAGTCGTACGTGCAATTTAGGAACAAGAAGTCCAAACCTAGTAGAGTGAAACAGGGATTTGGGTTGATATCTCATTTTAAGGATTCCTTCAATGGAACTTGTTCAAATACAAAGAAAGATCAAGTCTCTTTGCTTGAATGTTCCCGTTTTGCGTTCCCTTGCTCTCCTCAGTGGATCTTTCAATTTAAGTAGTTCGTTTCTGAATAACATTTGTTTATTTAATCGGGTTTAGGATAGTACTACTGTCATATGTCTTAAAAATTAGAGATGGTCATACGAATATGGGTTAGGAACCACTTTTGATTACCTGATATGCTAAAAGAATTGGTTACCTTCAATATCTTAGACGGAACAATCGTTTTTTGTTTCACGTGCTGCATGACCAAAAGGCAGAACAAAATTAATGCAAGAAACTCAAAATTCTGTAGTAATATTTTAGTTCCGCTTATGAAATGAACCAGAAGGTTCTTTTAATTCTTTCGCTTTTTTCAGTAATGGTCCGATATTCGCTAGCTCACTTGGTTGATGTTTACTTAAAATTAAAATCGTTCTTCGTTCTATTAAACCTCTTTTGATTATTTGGAAATGAAAAACCAAGCTCAACGACAACTGCAGCTTACAGCGTTGTGATGGTTACAACGTGCTAAGGAATGATCGCACCAGAAGTGGAGGTGGAGGATTAGCTTTCCTATTGCACCAGTCTGTCCAATACAGACCCATCTCGCTTGAGTCTGTCTCTAATTACCCGTACATGGAATGTATGGGGGTAGCAGTCAGGCGTGGAACTGCCGAGATAGAGTTGCTGAACGTATACATCCCGCCGAGAAATAGCTGTATCTCACATTACGAGCCTGACATAAGCCCGCCTATGGAAAGTCATAATCGTCTGGTCCTGGCGGACTTTAATGTGCATCGTGAGATGTGGCATGCGGACCTCGGAAACGATCAGAGAGGTACAGCGCTGGCTGAGCAGATTGACAGCTCTACGTTTTGCATGGTCAATGAGGACGCCCCTACCAGAATTAGAGGAGAGTGTCACAGTTCGCCAGACATAACCATAGTGTCACCTAGTCTGACAAATGACGTCACCTCTTAAACCGTCATTTCTCTTGGATTAGACCATCTCCCCATAATTGTCTCCATTAGCTGGACTCCCGATTTCATCACCTGTGATCGCCGCACATTCGTCAATCATGGGAAAGCTAATTGGGCGAGTTTCAGCGAGTTCACCAATCATCGCTTCAGAGAACTGCCCTATCCTTCTGATGTTCGGGTAGCGGATGGGACGTTTCGAGACATCATCACTGCTGCAGCCGATCACTATATCCCTGCTGGTCGAATACCCGAAGTAAGACCAAACTTCCTAGAAGAGGCGATGGGATTAGCAAATGAGCATGATGAGCTTCGTCGAGCCAATCCAATTTACCTCAGAGTCAGGGAGCTGGAACTGGCAGTTAACAGGCTGGTCGGCGAGCATAAGCTGAACAAGTTGTTAAATCATCTGAAGAGTTGCAACATTGGAGCGGGTATAATTGAATTGTGGGCAACGGTTAAGTCACTCTTGAACCCTGGAAGGGGGGAAGATAGGACCTCTGTCACGTTCGGCGACGTTACGTTGACTGACACGAAGAGGTGCGCAAGTTATTTCTATCGACAGTTTGTCCAGCACACCGAAGAGAAGAGTATTACGTTGCATGAGATCTCTTCCTGCCGAGGATGAACCACCACAGTTTGCAATGGATGATGTCACAAATGACATCAGAAACCGTAAATCATCCAAAGCTTTGGGCCCTGAAGGTAATGTTGAAGCAGCTGGATGAGCCGAGAGTGGAGTATGTCACTTAAGTTCTCAACTTGTCGCTAGCCACCCTCATTGTTCCCGAAGTCTGGAAAATGGGCAGGGTTGTTCCGCTACTGAAGCCAGACAAGGATGTCAGCAAAAGTGAACCGTACATGACGATTTCGCTGTTGTCGCTCGTAGCAAAGACACTTGAGGTCTTAATCCTCCCCAGTGTCAGAAATGTCGATCATCAGCATGGATTCCGTAACCAGCACAGCACGACAACAGTGCTGCACGCCATCTCCACATATATTTGTCAAGAAGTAAACAAGAGACCGCCGTGTGATAGAACAGTGATGGTGGCGCTTGACTTATCAAAAGCCTCTAATACAGTCAGACACTCCACGCTGTTTGAGGACATTGAGCAGACAACCCTCAACCAAGCTTGAAACGTTGGATAGTCAATTACATGTGTGGACGCCAGTCGTACGTGCAATTTAGGAAAAAGAAGTCCAAACCTAGTAGAGTGAAACAGGGATTTGGGTTGATATCTCCTGAACTGTTCAACCTCTACCTTTCATGTATTCCCCTCCCCCTTTACACTCCATTGAGATAGTAACATATGCGGCTGATTGAACGATCCTGGCGTCAGGTACTTCCCCAGATAGCATCTGTGAGAGACTAAACTCCTATTTAACCGATCTTACCACATTTTTCCACTTGAAGCATATGCAGATTTCCGCAACAAAGTCTACAGCTACTCTGTTCACCACATGGACCGCGCAGTATAGAAGAGACTTGAATGTAGTGGTCGACGGTAGCAGAATTCCGACCACAAACTGCCCCAAAATTATAGGACTCACATTCGACACTATGTTCAAGTCGTGCGCGCACGCCACAGCTATCTGCGACAAACTGAAAAGTAGAAACAAGGTCCTCAAGTCTCTAGCCGGCAGCACTTAAAGAAAATAATCCTTATTGACCACATATAAAGCGATCCAGTTTTGTGCCCGGGATTATGTGGTACGAATTGGAAAAAGATTCAGATTCCTCAAGTCTTCAGTGGACCATCTACATGAGTAGGCAAAGATTCAAAGTACAGCAACACAATGAGATGCTTTCGTTGCAATATATGCTTAGGTGTTACCGTGAGAGCCATCCCAATCACTATCTGCTGGGTAGTCCGAACACATTCCGGAGGATATCCACGCTCTAGAGGGAATGGTCGATAGAACCCCTAGATTAACTGGCGTATCAAGCAGGTTTAAATAGTATTCACACGGACGCAGTTGCTAAGACCATAAGCATAATATAGTGTGAATAAAGTCCTCGGAGTACATCATCCATCTATTGCAGCCACTTTCCTGGAACTGGAGATAAACCAAGAGCCAGATTGAGTAAAAAAGGAACATACAAAAACACATATAATAAACACTATTACAACAACATTTGGAAATATTGCTATGAATCGTTCTTCTTTTAGTTCCGTGGTTCCTTTCAGTGAATCATTCGATTGAACTAATATAGTAAATAAGGAGACTTGATGGCCCTTAATCAGACCACATGACCGCAAGGTGCAGGAGTCGAAGTGTGTCTTGTTCGGTCAGCTTGAACTTTTATAATCGAAGGCAGTCGAAATATAAAACTGAATTTTCGTGAAATAAATTTAAACATTGAATATCTGGGAGCACGCAACACTCTAAGGCTAAAATACTCGAAGCTATAGGGTGAAAGCAACTTTAGACATTCGATGTATCCTACAAGACATAGGACAACAAATTCAAGTTATCACACTGGAAATCCGGCGGCCATACTGTAACGAAAGTACTTGGTAGATTAAGTTAATTTAGATGAATGAATTTTACAACAAGAACTACTGTATAGAATTTCACTCTCTGCCCCACATATTTGTTTTGATCATTCGGTATTAGCTTGATTATTCTTCCACATTGTGAAGTCATTCATTATTAACCTTCCAATATTCCGTATATATTACCTCTGCCCCATTTGTTATTTACATTCATCCGTTACATTTCGCTCGACCATTGTAGAACATCATGGAATGAGGATTCTAGAACAGGCTATAATAGTTTGGTAAGTTGCAATTCAAACCACGAATTAAAATCGTCAGCTAAGTAAAGAATAACCTGAGTAAAGCTGTGTGCTTAATAAAGCAAAGTCTTGTATGAATAAGAGACATAACGTTAATAAAACATTGTAGAATCGTGATTTTAACGAAACTACGTTTTATTTGGTACAAATCGGTACGGATGCTGGCGTAAAGAACGGAGTCTTGTACCAGTACAGGTCTAGACGCTGAGGTCTGTGAAAAGGGTACTTTCTTAGTCCTAAAGCCATCAAATCTGAAGCTAACTTCAAGTGTAGCTTGACCTTGGGGAAGCTGAAAAATCTCTTCCGACTATCTTGGATATCAGGAAACTGTGACATCAATGGGAATTACAACACACCTATTAACTCGCTAAATATTGACCTACAGAGTGTAGAAAACAAGTATGTATAATTTTTTTGAAAATAGGTCCATTTTTTGTCATAGCCCCCACATAAAAGTACTGCCCGATTTAAGATATTTTGTGGACTTTAGCGACTCTTTATAACCGATTCGGCTGAAATTTTGTATTTCGATCTTTTGGAAGTACGTACCAAAAATTATTAACATAGGTCAATATTTTGGTTTAGATCCCACACAACGGGACCACCCTGTTCAAAAAATTTTGGCAGTTTTTCGTCATTTTGGTCGATAAAACGTAAGAATTGCTATTTGTACACATTCATTATAAATAATAATTAATTTCAATACAAAATGGACGTTGAAATAGTTTTGGTTAGAAAATTTGGATTTGAGACCATTGTGCGACAGTCCAAAAGATTTTCGAGTGGTGTAGCCTCAAACCAAAATTATCCTATTAGTCCACAGTTCAACAAAGCCATCACTGTCAGTCGCATCAATATAAAATTTTTGTGACGAGCATGCGTGTATACCAACAACCTTACGAAACTCGTCGATACAGTAGTGAGAATTGACGTTTGAATTCAAAACTTTTTGGTATACCACGCATAAGGGAAGGTTACAATCTACAAGACTTTCAAGCATTTTAGGTAAGTATTTATTTTGAAGACGAATCCATCTATTACTGCATAGTCCAGTTTCGTCCATATATAATTACCATGCCCGTCTTCCTCTCAAAAGGTTGTGAGTTCGAGGCCCGGCATAACAATACGATATTTTTACTGTGCTTATAAACAACAGCCTCGACTTATACTTCCAGATGTCGCTCTTTTTCGATGCACCATTCGCAGTAAACGATATGAACGTGGTTCCATGCCCTTGATCTAAAATATAATCGGTCTGCACTATTCGCAATAATGAGAAATCCCCCATTTAGCATCTGATGGATGGTGATTTATTTTTTCTGAAATATTCTACATTTGTGAAACCCCTAGAAGTATGCATCACACATGTTGATATCGTAAAATCTATCACTATGAATTAAGTGGCCTGTTCCAGTACTGCAAGAATTTACTAATTTTTACTATTGAAAAGGAAAAAATGCTATCGTAGTAAAAACTAGTAGCTTCTTGCAGGTTCTGGAACAGAGCAAAAATTTCAAATTAATAAAAAATCCAACAATTCCACTTTTTCTTCTGCACTGTGCCGTGTTAGCAACAACAAGCTAAGAGAATTATGCCATAAAAACTGTTATCCTCTGCCGATTGATAGGAAATAAAACAAACGCTACTAACTTAACCTGATCGAAAACGTGTTATCCAACCAAAGACTGCACAACTTTTGTAGTTTCCTTTTTTTCTTTACTGGACCTTTAAACATTTCCTAGAGAAGGAATTGATTCCATTGCCTCTTCCTAAGTTTATACAGCTATCGCAAAAGAAACCGTTTCAATCCTCTACCCCACCCCCACCTTTTTCAGCTTCTGTTTAACCAGAAAATTTGTAACAATCATTCAAACGGAAATAACAAACACAAAAAATTCTTGGGGAAAAAATAGCAACACATGAAATGGAATTTACCAAAGTTCTGTGTTGTTTTTTGTTGTTTAGTGTTTTGTTTTTGTTCGAGAAAATGTTAAAAATTCAGCTAACGGCATGCCAATCGTATCGAAATTTGGGGTGTCAATGATTAAATTGGCGCCCTTTAACTGAGAAATTCTTTGGCAGTACAAAAAGAGAAAATAAAACAAACAGGTGGCAGATGAAATGTTAGAAAGCACTTTATTAGAAGTTGCAGTTGTTGTCCGACGGCATGACTGATGTCATGACATCTTGCAGAGTTCGGTTCGGATTGGTGGGTGGGTAGCAAATCAGTTTTTTGATTTCCGTTTGGAGACACCTTCCAAACACTGAACAAATTGAATTTTCAGGGAAGTTTTACTTTTTGGCAGTTTCCTGTTTATTTTGAGTTAAAATACGGAATAAGGAGAATGAAACATGTTCAAAGCAAGGTTAGCCATAGTTGTAAAGAAGTTGACGGAAACTAGAAAATAGAGATATTGGCCCACATAATTGATTGAAATGTTAACACTGAAATTTCTGTTAATTTATTGGATTCCTTTTTTCTGTAAATCACTAATACCAAGGAAAATAGTTGCCAGGATTTTTTGCATACTGCTCCCTGTTTGCATTGCCTTTTTTTGTAATTCATCAGCTTGTTCAAAAGGTATTTCAATCATTTTTCTTCTTGTTTTATAGAAACCGTCAAGAGTGCAAATATTTAAACTGAAGTGTAACTTAATACTTGCATAAAAGTCTCTACTTGGCTGACTTGGTCTTCTATGGTGTCTAACAAAGCTATGTGTACTGCACAACCAAAGAGGTGCACAGACAATGGCAAGGAAATTTAAGCACAGTCAATGGCTTTGCATTGCACTTAAATACATGGCTGAAAGAAAAGTTAATGACTTAAAACATTACACAAAGCGTTCTAAGCACACACACATACCCATTAAAGCTCGCTCACTCACTCACAGGTACAATACAAAGAAGCAGCAGAGTAAAAAAACTCGAAAAGAAGGATTTAAAACATTAGCCTAGCCCTTTTGTCAATAATAAAAGGAGATGCAACAACATCCAAACAATACATCATCACCTCCTACACACTGAACCCCAACAACAACAAAAGACAAAATAAACAAATGCATAAAATTACAGATTGCACCACCCCTTTCTCCTTCTCTCTCACCAACAGTCGGCATTTCCCTGTCCTTCAGTAAGCTAAAACGCTAACGAAAAACAAAACTGTTAAACAGACTACCTGTTTGGAAAAAATAGGATACTTGAAATCCTAAGATTCTTGGTATGGAAGAGTGCTACTGTTTTTTGCTTCTCTAATCCTTCCTTCGTGCATAGTCACTTAAAGAAACAACTCGACCAGGATATAACAATCAGCTGGAGAGATGTTCATACTGTTGAGTAAGACGGCGTTGATAATGATGGTTTGTCTAAAGAACAATGGCTGGTTAAACTGAGAGATGCCACCACAGTGTTTTGAGAAAGATGTGACGTTATGCGAGGATTTTGACAAACTTGAATTTCTTTTAGCAGTTTTCTGCAAGGAATTATAGATAACTTAAAATATATGTATGCATCAATTAGAAAGGTACTGTTTTAGGGGCCTAGTACGAAAATGGGTTGCGATACACGTCCGCAACTTAAAAACGTGCACCCATTCTTAATACCAAAAATTCAACACAGGTAAATATGGGGCCACGTACTTCATCCATTTAGCTTACCAGCCTGATTTCTGATCCAGTTGGAAACTCGAGTGATGATAATATTTATACAACTGGAAAAAAAATACCAAACTCTGACAAAGAAATGTGACAGAACTTGATGGCAAAAGGGAACATCGGAAGTTTTATTTACTCAGTATAGCTCTTGTCGTATAGATCTACAAAACTTTTCTAAGATCTCAATAAACAACTTTCTAGCATCCATAAACGACACTGCTTAAGAATTTCAATTTTTGACCATTATAGATTTCTAAAATATTGATGGGATTAAAATAATGCAGTCAAACAATTTGGTCAAAATATATATTAATGTTCCTTAAGACAAATATTGTAGCTAATTTCCATAACCTGTAAGAATCCATTTTTTGTCAATTTTGCAACTAAAATAAAAAAACTTAGTACAACGACAAACCTGGCCAAAACTTTAAACATGAATTGATTTAGACCTAACCTTGGGTTCCTATGTTTTTTCGTGTCGCTGGTTTAATTTTTCATATTTTTTAACCCTCAGACGGTCATTAAAAGATCCCTTCTCCTATAAAATATGATCGTATCAGATCAAAATATTCTACAAATTTGTTTGCCATCAATTTTTACTATAGGTCCTAGAATACTTCAAAATTCTATATCTAACCTAAACTCCAGAAATATGCAAAATTAAAAACACATTTTAGGGTTAAGGTCGTTCTTCATGTGAGTTTTGGAAAAGTGTCAAACAAAACATAATTTTAGAAGAATGGCGTCAAAGACAAAAATGCTCTTCGCTAAATTTCACTATAAGTCACCAAAGAAATTAAATCTCTATTTGTTTTACATACCAAGGAAAAATTGGTATCAAATTTTCCAAAAAAAACCAAGAAACTAAAATAGGGTTGCAAGCTTCTACCATTACTTAGTGTTGGGCAATCTCGTTCATTGAGCGGATCGATCTTTTTCATTCAATAAAACATTTTAGTTCATAATTCTCTTTTAAAAATCGTTCATGGTTCCTCTTTTCTACATTGATTGTTTTGTGTGTGCCAGTCTGTGATGCTTGCGTTAACGCAGCTTGTGTGAGTTTGTTTGTGTGCAAAAAATTGTGGTGGTTTTCTGAACGTGGTGGTGGTGATTTTGAATATGAACGAAAGAAGCAAAAATAACGAGATGAACGATATGATCTACTGAACGATATGAGCTACTGAACGATATGACCTATTGAACGATATCAGCTAACTGAACCATTGATTGTGTTGTGTTTGATAATTTGTGATGCTTGCGCTAACGCAGCGTGTGTGAGTTTGTTTGTGTGCATAAAAAATGTGGTGGTTTTCTGAACGTGGTGGTGGTTTTGAATATGAACGAAAGAAGCTAAAAGAACGATATGAACGATATGATTTACTGAACGATATGAGCTAACTGAATCATTGATTGTTTTGTGTGTGCAAATTTGTGATGCTTGCGCTAACGCAGCTTGTGTAAGTAGATTTTGTGTGTAAAACTAATTATGGTGGTTCTGCTGCTAATTTTGTAAGCAGCAATGTCTTGGCCATCAGGGATCTAAATGAACGACATAAACGAATGTGATAGATACGGATCCCTTCGTTCTTTTCACGGAATCGTTCCTTGGAACCGGTTCGTTCATGAGCGACACAACTCTACCATTACTGCAGTTTTGGAAATATTTGAGTTAAGATTACTTGGAATCCTTGCACTTTAGAATGCGAGGAATATTTTTCTTTCTTTTGGTCCCTTTTTATACCCTCAGCCTTTAGGCTAAGGAGGGTATATACACTTTGATACGATGAAAATGTGCCTCATCGAAATAATGGTTTTAGACCCCAAGTATGTTTGGACGAAATGTGTTTCAGACAATTTGGAGTCGATTGAGCAATGTCCGTCCGTCTGTCTGTCTGTCCTGCTTGCTGGAGCGCACGATAACTCTCGAACGGATGAACCGATTTGGTTCAAATTTTGGCTTTCGTAATATTTTGCCCAAACTTAGTTTAAGTTCGAAGATGGGTCATATCGGTCCACTCCTTCCGGTACCTCCCCCACAAAAGTTCGAAAATGTTCGGAAAATTTGTACGTACGTTAGCTGTTGAAGGGAGTAACCGATATGGTCCATACTTTGCAAATCGTGAAATGTCTACCAGGCTTATATGAGTTTCCAATATGGACTCAATCGGTCCACTCCTTCCGGTACCTCCCACACAAAATTTGGGATAAGTTCAGTTTAGGACCTGCTCTCGAATCGCTTTGATTTTTGTTTTAGAAGCCTCCTATACGGCGGTACAAGTTTCATCAGGGGCAAGTACACACTTCCTGAGAAAATAGCCCCAAAGTTGCAAAATAACCCTATGACACCGTGAGAGGTCAGCCCAAGATAATTCTCGAACGGATCTGCCGATTCGATCCAAAATTTGGCCTTAGTAATATTTTGTCCAAACATAAATTAAGTTCGAAGATAAGCCATATCGGTCCACTCCTTCAGGTACCTCCCCCACAAAAATTAAAAAATTTTCGGAAAAATTGTTCGTACGGTAACTCTTGAAGGGAGTGGCAGAATTGGTCCATACGTTACACATCCTAATATATCTACCAGATATAGAGCAGGTTCAAATATGGACTATATTTAACCACTCCATCTGGTACCTCCCACACAAAATTCACTTTAAGACCTGCAATCGAATCACGTTGATTTTTGTTGAAGCAACTTGCATTCGTTACCTCAATTACGATGGTAAAATTTTTTTCAGGGGCAAGTCCATACTTCTTGAGCTAACAGCCCGAAGGGTGTAAAAACCCCCTATGGTACCATATGTAGTGGCTGGAGATCCACTTCCATTATGGTCAATGTTGATCCATTAAGTATCTCCTCCGCAAAACTTTTGATCTTTAATACTAATCAACATTTTTGTCGGTTCATACATCCACAATTTTTAAAACCCCCCTAATTGTTTCAATATACACAGGCTGAGGGTATATCTCTGTCAGCAAAGCTGACTGATACTTTTTTACTTGTTCCACAAGACTTTAAAATCTCCTACAAAATCTATAAAAAACGACACAACTCTACCATTACTGCAGTTTTGGAAATATTTCAGTTAAGATTACTTGGAATCCTTGCACTTTAGAATGCGAGGAATATTTTTCTTTCTTTTGGTCCCTTTTTCCACAAGACTTTAAAATCTCCTATAAAATCTGATCGTATCAGATCACAATATAATAGAAATTTGTTCGCCCTAAAATTTTATTATAGGTCATAGATTACATCAGAACTCTAAATTATATTCAAACGCCAGGAAGTGACCTATACTATATTATCTGCAAGACAAAATATCACATAAAAACGAAAAGTGCAAATAAGTGCAGGATGTTTCGATGGAAATTGGTAAAAAGAATTCTTCCCTTTTTATCATACGATACACAGCCCAACTCGACCTTACTCACAACTATTTTCATAATTTATTGTGAAAATTGACCCTGAAAAAAATCAACAAATACGGACAAAAAATTTGGCGACACTGAACGTTTTAAAATCATTTCACATACCTTTCATTACAATTACAAAAAGAAAAAAAATATTTAAAAACCGTTGTTTATTTTGGATATTGTAATATTTTAAAAAATAACTTAAATATTGAGAAACAATTTTTCCAAATAGACTCACTTTGACTTGCTTTTATACCCACTTATTACTAAACAAAAAATGTATATGTTTTCATAACTACATGCAGTGGGATCCTAAAAACAAGAGAGTATTTTTTTCAAAACGAACTGACAGTGTTGCGAAATTTTACTGATCTCTTCCAATATCATGATTTCATCCCGGCGAAGGGAATTTTCAATTGGTTTTTTAGTTTTTGAAATCATGATTTTTTAATGAAAACCCGAACTCTTTAAGTATCGAGTATTCTCATGTTAATGAGAATGACACTCACTTTTCGGCTTTCACAAAAAACCAAAACAAAGAATTCATCGAGTTAAAATAACATCACCACAGTTGCCTGTGAACGTTTGTTTTTGGAATTTTGTTTAAAATTCCCCTGCGCGTGCCATCCGCTGTTTTTTGTTTGTTTTGTTTATTGTTTGAAGATTCAATCTCATTGATTGCTTAAGTCTGGAGTATTCCCCCAATGGCTTAACTTTATTATTACTCTCTATTACAGAGAGTAATGTTTTTCAAAACGATTTTTGTCCAGGTGCTTCGGAAATTTGGCCACTTTACTATGTAGCAAAACTTACACGTTTCTTTATAAAAAAGGGCACTGAAAATCGATGTCTTTAAAATTTTTGCAAAAGAAATTTCTCCGAGCAAGAACCAGTAAAATTTAAAATATGAATAACAATTTTAAAAATAAATAACAGGCTGTAAATGATTTCTTGCAAATTTCCAGTGTAAATTCCTAGGCGCTTGTGAGACCAGTGTGTAATATATTAAAATAAATCCTCTGTAACAGGGTTTTTTGGGACTTTCGGACCATTGTCCAAGTAAGAATAGAGAAAAAAATGAACCAATATCGAAGTATGGAGAATAAAATTATTGCGAAGCGTAGTAATAGAGACCACAAAGACTACCAGCCCTATTTTGAATATTTCCATGTGAGCTGTTTCCCATGAGAGCAAATTTTCCTATTCTCTTGATCGCCCTATCCTCAATACAGTGGGAGAAGCAAAAAATGGGGAAGGAATTTCGAAATTTGAAATTAGTTGAACAAAATTATTATAGCATACTTTAGGGAGCTTTCACCTTGTTTTACAAGAAAAAAAGGCATACAATAATAATAATGCTTACTTTTTGAATTGGGTGGATAGTATACATACAATTTACCCAAATTCAAAATTCAACGACACATAGCAGTGGAAAAAGGTTTGGTTTGTTTCGCAAACACTTTCGTCGAAGTTGTGTTAGGTTGCCAAAGAAAAACTTCTCATTGAAGTTTTTTCTTTGTTCACCTTTATACTTCGAGCTGACGATTGATGTTTGGGTATAAAAAGTTTCTTGTTGAAGAAGTTATTGAAAAATAACTTCGGTGGAGAATATCCACAAACAAGAAACAAGGGAACTGATGAGATCCAATGGCGTGGATCGAAACTAGTCTTCCCTGCCTCCCCCTTGGCGAACAATGACAAACTTTTTCCACTAATAAATCAGTTGTTTTAAAATAATAAAACAACCAGAATGGGATTAAGCCAGACTATTTTGAAAAAAAAAAATTGTATTAGATATCCCAATAAAAAACGACGCCACCAATATTCGATTTGAGAAACACTGGAACCGTTTGTATGGTTGGCTGCGACAAGCTACCAACGACATTTTGTTATGTGAATTCGTCGAAATTCAACGACACATAGCAGTGGAAAAAGGTTTGGTTTGTTCCGCAAACACGTTTTTTATTTGTTCACCTTTATACTTCAAGCTGACGATTGATATTTGGGTATAAAAAGTTTCTTGTTGAAGAAGTTATTGAGAAATAACTTCGGTGGAGAATATCCACAAACATGAAACAAGGGAACTGATGAGATTCAGTGGCGTGGATCGAAACTAGTCTTCCCTGCCTTACCCCTTGGCGAACAATGCCAACCTTTTTCCGCTAATAAATTAGTTGTTTTAAAATAATAAAACAACAACAATTGAAAAAACAATATTAAAATTCTAGAACATTTTAATCAAGGAGAGGAGATTTTTCCCACAAAAATACAACAAATTCTCCCACAATTATATATTGAGAATACATCCTTTTTTCGCATGTGAACAAAATTACAATTCGAGCTTCATTCAGAATGAGGGGATATGCGCATTCAGAATAGGGCTTTACATGTATTAAAAACGGAAAATAAACTGTAATTTTGTGCGGAGGATGTATGACGGAGTTGCCCTTACTGAATGAGGGGATATGGGAAAAAATTCTCACAAAATTTTATTCAGAATACGAAAATGTGGGAGAAGGAAAAACTCCGCATCTCCCACGTATTCAGAATAGGGCTTTACATGTATTAACAACGGAAAATAAACTGTAATTTTGTGCGGAGGATGTATGACGGAGTTGCCCTTAATATTGCGCATTTCGAAGTCTATATGTCGGGAAGTCTTGGCTTCTCTGATAAAACCAATTCTACTGTTGCTATCATGTTCACAAGAACTATCCGCTATTAACATTTTAACACTATCCTAAAATTAGCCAGCTTATATAATTTCAACGCAATCCGAGAAGTCAAATCAACTTTTCACATTTCAACACGATGCGAGAAGAGGCCTCAAACAAATAAATATACAAAATTGTTATTATTAAATTTTCGCTGTTATACTCGAAATACTGTTTTCCTCCAAAAGGTAGGCCAAAGGACATGGTAACGTCAAGGAGAACGCCGTTGCAGTAAAGCATGCAATGTGCATATGACTAATTACAAAACATTAAATGACAAATACAGCTGAAAGCTGAATTACGACAATACGGGGACGACGACGACGATGACAGAACAACAACAACAACAAATTCCAGCAAACAAAGATGTTCAAATGAGAAAGAAGACGGCGGGGAAAGTCGGCGGAAAATGTTAATGATGCATTAGCTTAAGCTAGTGTCTCTGTTTTAAATGTCATATGCTGAAGTGGTGATATCTTCTTTTTTGTTGTTGGTGTGCAGGATATACAGGATAGATTCCTACAATAGGATGGCATGATAAAGACGAAGGGCTTAATTGCTTACAAGACAAACAGACACACGAATGTATGTGTTTCTCAGTGGTTCCTATTTTTAGGTTCTGATCTAGTATCCAGTACTGCTGTGCTGCGGTACTCTCTAGCTTAGTAAACGACCAACCAAGCGTGCCGTATTTGTTTAGTGTAAGAGACTGTAAATCCTTTAAACATACATGAAAGTAACTCAAGAGACAAACAGACAGCCAGCCAGGCATACAGACAAATACTTAGGCTACTACTTATGCCTATCACTGGCGAAGAAGATTCGTTGCATACTTTTTGTTTTGTTTTACATGTTGTTGTCTTTGTATGTGCTGTTATGGCCATAGTTCAAGCATATCCAAGGAATTCATATTCCAAACTTATGTTGGGGTTAAGCAGAAGTAACAGAACATCAACGACAACAACGACAATATACCGGTAGGCAGCACGAGGAACAGCTAAAACCGGAATAAGTAGTCATTGTGACACACAGAGTCTCATGTGTATTTAAGGCTTAACCATATCCGTTATTTCTACAACAGACAAGCAGTCAGGCAGGCAGGATGAGCAAGACAGTAGCAGCAGCAACAACAGCAGACTGTGGGAGCTAAACGTGTGCCACCAGCAAGCAAGCCAGTGCTACGAGACAAGCGACAAATAGGAAATTTATGGTCTTTTAAGATCCCCAGAAATTATGCCATACATCAATTCGTAAAACAAATTGTGCTGACGCCACTGCCACTGTTTGGCGTAATAGCGGTCTAACCGATGGTGTGGCAAGATAAATAACTCTCATTGCATGTCTGAAGAAAAATACACAGAAGAAGAAGAAGGAGTAGCTGTGGTAAAATTCAGGATACCCAACGATTTGCAGAAAATTTGCATTTATTCTCTCCCGCTCGCTCTGTGTCTCTTGCTCGCTTGCTTGTATCTTATTGGACTATGTCATTTGTCAAAGATTATAAGCACAGCTAATTTTCACTAACTTGGCAGGAGGCTTCTTTACAGGCTTATTTTATTGCTTCAACGACATGTATAAATTCTAGAAGAGGAAAAAAAGAACAAGTTAAAATATGTTTATTTTTTGGTGCTTTCGCAAAAATAAACATTTTTAGAAATTTGATATTTCGAAACATTTTTCTTTTTCAAATTACAAGTGTAGAAAAACATCTTATTTTACCGAAAAAGAAAAAACAAAACAGCAACGACACAAGACATAACCAAAAAATCTGTTGCGAATTTGCCCCCGAGCCATGAAATTGAAAACCAATTTTTTGCATGAACAAATATTGGGATCATGTTATCATTCAGAAGCAGACCATATCTGATTGCATTAACTTGTTAATTTATTGAACCGAGGGAATTAAATGAGATTATTCCACTGGCAATCTATTTCAGATATGTATCGAATCGAAGTTATTAAATCAATATTAGGTTTCTCTACAATGGTTAACACAGTTTAAAAATCAATCGGTGTTAGAATGTTTTCTTTCTTCTTCTCTTCTTGGTGTTGTAGAAAATGTTGAAGGCTTTTGTTAAGATAGTTAATTTAACAAATTATGAAAGGAGTCATTAAAAAACTAATTTTGAAATAAATGGAACTTCCACTCCGATTATTCTGCTTAAGTTTGCCAATGTAAGGTCCGTATCAATGGCACACTTGCACATTTAGATTTGAATTAAAATTAACAAAACTAATAAATAGAAAAGTTTCTGAATTGCATTCGTTTTGCCCGATTAAAATTAAAATAATTGGAAGCAATAATATTGCTCTAATTATTTAGTAGACTTTGAGTCTGGTAGTAGTGGAAGGTAAAACCAAGTCGATTCTATTCTACACTAAAAAAATCTGTGGAAGTTGCCAAGTTGGTTTGGGACCTTCCAAAAGCAAAGCGTGAATTTTAAAGTAGAAAATCCCATATTTACAATGATGCAAATAAGGTTGGCGTAGCAGGTAATACATCCCATTTTTTATTTTTATTTTTTTTTTTTTTTTGAAATCACGCTACAGGTCGGATAGTCACGAAATTTTTAGGGTTAATGGGGGTCCAGGAGGGGAAGACGACTACTGATTCTTGTGATGGCCGGGTAATATTCAGGGTTCGGAATGGGAAAAAACTTATTTCAAAGCGAATATCTCTGCTTCTATAAGTGGCATATCAAAAGCAAAACCTGGCAAGGAAAGTAGAAAATATCACATTTACAACGATGTAAAGTAGGTTGTTGTAGGTGGTCTGACTATGAAAGTAGAAAATCCCATTTTTAAAATGATGCAAAGTAGGTTGGCGTAGGTGGTCAAGTAACTGCGATATCGGAGATGTCGGTAATGCATCCCATTTCCATTTTTTGTAGCAATTTTGATAAGATCGTCATGAAATTTTGGTGGTTAATAGAGCTCTCAGAGAGAAAGAACTATATTGATTTTGGTGATGGTCCGATAACATTCAAGACTCGGAATGGACAAAAAACTTATGGGGACAAAAAATTAAGGTTTTATTCACATGCGAATGTATCCGCATTTAGTAGTCGTATTCCAAAAGGAAAAGTCAGTCAATGGAAGACGAAAATAGCACCTTTATTATGATGCAAAATAGGTTGGCACCCATCCAACTTTCCAATTTTTTTATTTGAATGAGTATGACGAGTATCTCAGCTTTGGTTGAATACGTTTCAACAACGAAGACATTCTAAGCTTTAAAATGGTCCCAATCGCGTTACCAAAATTGGTGAAATGCTTGTGATGTTGAATAAGACGCTGGAATATCCCATTTTCCAATTTATGGAATTTTATTTCAATGACAGACATATCTGCTTCTGTTGGACATATGCCAAGAAGGGTGCTTGATAATGAATCTAAACCATCTGAGCTTTAAATTAATACAAAATGTGGCATTGATGGTAAAATATCAGAGTTATTGCAAAAAGCGCTAAGCTTTCACAATTTTAATATTTTGAAGTTTTTAGTTTAATGACAAATACCTCTGCTTCTATTTGGTGTATTAAAGACATGTAAAGTGCTAATCAGGAAGACCAGCATAGTCTCCCTTGTCCCGTATGGGATGTTGTGGAACAATGTTAAAAATATATGTCGACAGTAGTCAATTATAAAATTTAATATTAATTATTTTGATTCAGTTCGCCTTAAGTCATTTGTTACAAAATTCAGATAGGCGAAAACTTTAGTATATCCGTAAAAGAAATGTTAACGAGTGAAAAGCTTATGCACAGGGGCAGTGGTGTAGGGTATCACATAGTCGGCCCCGTTCCGACTGTGGCCTTTGTTCACTTGTTTTTTTCATCAACAAAATCAGTAGTTTCTTTCCTTCCGGGACCACCATCAATACCAAAAAATTGTTGACGATTCGTTCAAAATCGCGACCTGTAGCGTGATTACAAAGTCTAGGTGGACAGACGGACGGACACACATAGCCAGATCGACTCCGTTCGTCTAAACGTTCATTTTGGTATATGCGTTACAAACTTTTTGGCCAAAACCAACTTATAATACCCTCCCCACATGGTGGTGTAGGGTATAAAAATCAATGAACACAATACCTTTTATAGTTTCCGAGAAATAGCTATTTCTTTTTGTAGAAATTTGCAAAAATGACGTTTTTTCCTTTAGGAGGACGCCACGCCACTTCCACACCCCACAATAGTTTGATCTAATTTTTTGATTTCCTTGGTTTCAATATGTTTACTATCGAATCTCATGTAGAGATAAAAAATAGGAGACGACAAAAAATTTGGTTTTTGGCCAGTAAAATCGTTTTTGTGAACCACTGTGCTGGGTTTCTTTAAAGCCCTAAACACATCCAACGTTTGAGTAAAGTTTTGTGTCATTTCTGGTAGAAGAGTAAAGAAAAATTGAAACTTGGCAGCACTTTGTCTTTTATTCATCTACCAGAATGACACAAAACTTTATTCAAACGTTGGATGTGTTTACAGCTTAAATGGCCATTTTTGTTATCTATTTATTTTCGACGTATTTACTTCTTAAAGAAAACATAAAATTAGAGTCATTAGGATAAAAGATAGAAATCAATAAATTCGAAAAAAAAAAAACAAAGAGGTGTAGCGATTAGTTTTTTTTGCGATCTTGTACATAAAATTGTTAAAATTATTATTTTTATTGCAGTGCACGGTGCGCCTTAACTAATTTTAAATGGAAGGTGCTTACACCTGGGAAGTTTTTGCAGATTCTGAAACTACAATGTTCATAGATGAGAAATATCAAGAAACAAAAAAATCGCCGGACGAATTTTCAAATAAAACCCTATTTATGTTCACATTTTTAGGGGTTCTTTAGGCTTTCACGATTTTGGTTGGAAACCGCGAGTCCTATGTAAATGGACCTAACAAGATTGACCTTTAGAATATTTTCGTAGGCTTTACCGTTTTTGAGATATAGAAGTTCAAATTGAGACAAAGCACTGACTGTATCGCCACCTTATAAAACAATATCATGCTCAGTGCGCCTTAACTAACTTTTGATGAAAACCGCTTACACATGGGAAGATTTCGCGGATTCTGAAACAGCAATGTTCATAGATAAGAAAAATAAAAAAGCAGAAAAAAATCGCCGGAGGGATTTTTAAATAAATCGCGATCAAAATTCACAATTTAATGTTTTTTTTAGGTTTTCACGATTTTGCTTGGAAACCGCAAGTCGTAGCGAAATGAGCCTAAAGAAAATGTTGTAGCAGTGAAAATTCTCTACAAGACTGACCTTCAGGTTTTTTCGTAGGTTTCACCATTTTCGAGATATAGAGGTTCAGTTAAATTTTTTAGGTTTTTATCTCAAGTCTTCAAGATTTTGCTTGGAAACGACAAGTCATATCAAAATGTGACTAAAGAAAACGTTGAAGCTGTGAAAATTCTCTACAACATTGGATGATTTATTTTTTCCTAGGTTGTACCATTTTCAAGATATATAAGTTTATTTGGGAAATAGCAGTAATGGCATTGTTTTATAAGGAGGCGATACAGTCAGTGCATTGTCTCAATTTGAACTTCTTTTTCCCCAAAAAGGTAAAACCTAAGAAAATATTATAAAGGTCAGTCTTATGGAGAATTTTCACAGCTACAACATTTTCTTTAGGCCCATTTACATAGGATTCGCAGTTTCCAAGCAAAATCGTGAAAATCTAAAGAAACCCTAAAAATGTGAACTTAAATCGCGATTTATTTAAAAATCCCTCCGGCGATTTTTTTTTTTGTTTCTTGATATTTCTCATCTATGAGCATTGTAGTTTCAGAATCGGCAACAACTTCCCAGGTGTAAGCACCTTCCATTTAAATTTGGTTAAGGCACACCGTGAGTGTTTTATTTAACTTGCTTTGTTTCCGTTTTAGTTCAAATCTAGTAACTCATTTTTAGCACAGTTACAGTTGACCAATGGAACTAAAACTTTGAACACTTTTCAGCTTTGGATGACAATACATGAACATGAAACCAAAACCAATATGGGTCCATTTTTTCCCATAGTCCTTATATAAAGTACCAACCGATTTCAGGTATTTTGAGGATTTTATCCTGATTTTTAGCTCGAATTGGCTGAAAATTAGCATCTGGAGTTCGCAATGGTACAGAAACATCCCCACCAAAAATTGTGGACATAAGTCTAGGCTTTGGTACAGCCTAGACTCGATTTCAGCCATTTTTCGGCCTAAATTTGGCTGTTATTTGGTTATGTGGTTCTCTCAAAAGTATATTTACTAAAAATTTATAAATAAAAATTATTTAAAAAATTAAGTTACAGTGTTTTATTTAAAAAACAAGACAACTATTTTTCTCTTAGCCTCAATAAGTGTATTTTTCTTTATGATGGAATCTCTAAAATAAAACGCTTGCATTTATATTAAAAATGTGACGATATTAAACGGCAAGCTTTTTTTAGAGATTCCATCATGAAGAAGAATGTATTTATTGAGGCTAAACGAATAATTATTTTCTAGTTTTTAAATAAAGCACTGTAACTTAATTTGTTTAATATTTTTTTATTTGTTGGTATATTTTCGAAATGAGCTTATTATTAATAACTATTAATATAATTTTTGGTTCCCAACACATGTTAAGTTACATTTTTTTTTTCCAAAAAATTTCAAAACAAATTTAAGCCAGCAATTCCAAATATAACATAAAATCTCTTCTCTTTATTACACAGTACAACAAAATTGAACTTGTTTTTAAAATTACAGGAATCCCCACACAGATTATGCAAGTAGACCGAAAAAAAGAAGACACGTGAATCGGCGTTTTGAAAGTTTACGTCGGGAAGTAACCTAAATAGGCGTGGCAAGTTCCGCCCATTTGTACAGCTTTTGAAATATTCGACATCAGATTCCTTGGAATCCTTGCATTTTAGGTATAAAGTATCTTTGGCAATATTATTGACAACAATGCGGGGTATCTTTTTATGAATAAAAATTAACCCTCATGCGAGTCACTAAACGGGTCTTTTTGGTCTCTTTTTTAAAAAACTTTTAAAAACTCCTTTAAAATGTGATCTTATCAGATCAAAATATTCTACAAAATAATTTGCCATAAAACATTACTATAGGTCCCCGAATACACCAAAACTCTAAATCGTACCTAAACGCCAGGAATCTGGCAAAAGTAAAATCACGTATTAGGGTTAATTTTGTACTTTATCTGAAGTTATTAAGTTTTGTCCCACAAAACTTCATTCTAGATAGAGGACGTCAAAGACAAAAATAGTCTCCATCAAATGTCAATACTCGTATAAGTCGCCAAATAAATGAAATATGTATTTGCAATATATATCAATACAACTATATACATCAAGTTTACCAACAAAACACCCAAACATATTTTGAATATATATGTTTCGTTCTTTTTTCTAGTTTATGCTTGAAAGTAACATGAAATTTAGTTTTAGACGAAAGATGTTAAAAGAGGGAATATTCTACACAAAATTTCACTGTAAGTCCCAGAACAAGTAAAATATTTTGTTAAGAAAATGACGTTACAAAATTAAATGTTTTTGACAGAATTATTTGTTAAACTTATAGACTCTTAATTAAAATTTATTCCATACTGAGTCAAAATCTCCTAAAATACTTCACTTTTTGGGGATTGTGTCAAAAGAAGTAATGTTCCAAATCAAATTTCATTATGAGTCTCTGAACAAAAAAAAAAAAAATTTGTAGCTATAATATTTAACAACTCCAGAAGCTTTCGAATTTTATATATGATTTAGTACCATATTCTACCGTTTTTATTCACATTTTCGTTATCTGAGGTTACAAAATATATTTTATTGAAGTTTTTCAAAATAAATTCTTTCAGAAGATTATGTGTGCTCGATCCAAACTGTTTTTGAAATATCTATGGTGCATATATATAGGGAAAATATTGATAACCCAGATCGGACTTTGTAAAATTGCATATTTTAGTACTATATACTAAAATAACGTCATCAGGTCAGTCATAGTCATAGGTTCCTGATATTGTATGTGAAAATGCGGGGATAGTCTAAGGCTATTGTCCAGTGAATATATCTGACATACGAGTCCTAACATCCATGATTTTGGCATGGTCCTAAATACTATAATGGTGTCAACTACCCCTGCTCTGATAAAGTATACCTTCTGGCATATGTTGGTTCCGTCTCCATTGCATTTTATTTTGTAAACAATGTTGCACTTATCTTCCTTTTTAACTTTAGATTTTGTTTTACTGAAAAGACTGTTAACGTTGTTGCTCGTTTTTAGGGCTAACTGGTAGTCGTCCTTATTGTATATATTGGAGGTCTTCAACCTTTCCGAAAAGCCAGGTATATAAGTTATTGATTTGTATACTTTTTCTTTCTTGTCTTCTTTTTGTGCTTTTTGTTTTTCCGTTGTATATTTTATTAATTCTTCTATGGTTTTGTGCGGAAAATCGTTTTTGTATAAAATGTTATATATTTTTTGCTCATTTACTGCATGGAAACTCTCGTCGCTTATACTTAATACCCGATTAATAAAGTTTGTAGCGGTGTTTATCTTGACTCGTCGTGGATGCTTAGAATAGAAATTTATTAGACGTCCTGTTGCTGTGGGTTTTTGATACTAATCAAGTGATAGTTTGTTTCCTTGTCGAATTATAAATTGAATGTTTTTGTCAAAATAATTCAGTTTGTTTAGTGTGTTGTCAATTTCAGTTTTTTTCACTATGCAGAAAATATCGTCTACGTACTTCGTTATTAATTTCGGCTTATCTGTCAGTTTATCTATTACAGCGTCCAATAATTCCTCCATTACGATGTCCGCAATGATCGGTGACGCAGGCGATCCCATTGGTAGTCCTTTTTTCGTCTCGTACATTTTGTCATCATATAAAAAATATCTTGAATCTTTTATACAAAGAGTAAATATTTCTAAGAACAAATCTTTCGGTATGTTTGTGTGTTCGCTAATAAAATTCCATTTTTCTGATATAGTCCTTATTGCCAAATTTATCGGAACACTCGGAAATAAAGACAGAGATTAGTAAAACAACTAGTTTATTAGTGGAAAAGATTTGGCATTGTTCGCCAAGGGGTATGGCAGGAAATACTATAGTTTCGATTCTCGCCACATTTTCGTCGGAGTTGTGTGAGGTTGCCAAGGAAAAACTTCTCATTGAACTTTTTTCTTTGCTTACCTTTATACTTCGAGCTGACGATTCATGTTTGGGTATAACAAGTTTTTTGTTGAAGAAGTTATTGAAAAATAACTTCGGTGGAGAATATCCACAAACAAAAAACAAGGGAACTGATGAGATTCTGTGGCGAGAATCGAAACTATAGTATTCCCTGCCTCACCCCTTGTCGAACAATGCCAAATCTTTTCCAAATCTTTTTTACTAATAAACTAGTTGTTTTAAAATATTAAAACAACAACAATGGGATTAAGCCAGACTATTTTGAAAAAACAAAATTGCAAACGCTATCCCCCCCCCCCCAAAAAAAAACGCCGCAATGTTTCTAAACAAATTTATTCAAAAAATATTGGGTGTTTTGTTGGCAAAATTGATGTATACATTTTCTTGGTATATACTGTAAATACATATTTCATTTAATCGGCGACTTATATTGAAATTTGATGGAGAATATTTTTGTCTTTGATGTCTTTTATCTAAAATGAAGTTTTGTGGGACAAAACTTAATAAACTCAGATAAATTACAACAATAACCCTAAAACGTGATTTTACTTTTGGCAGATTCCTGGAGTTTAGGTACGATTTAGAGTTTTCGCGTATTCGGGGACCTATAGTAAAATTGTATGATAAATAATTTTGTAGAATATTTTGATCTGATACGATCACATTTCAAAGGAGTTTTTAAACGTTTTTTAAAAAAAGGGACAAAAAGACCCTTTTAGTGACTCGCATGACGGGGTAATTTTTTTCATAAAAAGATACCCCGCATTGTTGCCAGTAATATTGCCAAAGACACTTTATACTAAATTGCAAGAATTCCAAGGAATCTGATGTCGAATATTTCAAAACCTGTAGAAACGGGCGGAACTTGCCATGCCTACTTAGGCTACTTCCCGACGTAAACTTTCAAAACCCCGATACATGTGTCTTCTTTTTTCGGCCTTCTTTTATAATCTAGCTGAATTATCTTGTAATTATTTTTTGTAATGTACAGTGTAATTAAATTTTTAAATTTTTATTTTCAAGAATTTCCAAAACCAATTTATGCCAGCAATTCCAAGCTTAGCATAAAATCTCTTCACTTTGTTATTAACCAAAATTAAGTTGTTGAAACATTTTCTTTTAAGACTTTCCAGACAGATGAAGAAAAAAAGAAACAAGAAAACAAATTCCAAGAAGAAGCAATATAAATTTTTAATTATACAAGAGTTTTGAGGCACATTAAGGAGATATTAAATTTACAAGATTTTCACTTATAATCTGTTGTGATAATGTGTTAATTTTTGTGGAGAAGAATATTGGTGGTTTAGCAGAAAAATACCTAGAAAATACCTAGAGTTTTTTTTTTAAATAACAATAAGAACTGAAAGTTGGCAATAAATACAACAAAATACAAAATGCTTAAGGCTGTTGATGGAAATTTTGGAAGATAAAATTTGGCCTGGATGATGAAAATGTAATGAAAATTATCATCTGTTTAGAAGATTGTCTAAATAACTGTTAAAGATATGTTGTTTCCGTGAATGAATGCATAACTTTTTTGAAAGACAAAAATACATACACAGACACACTTATATTTATACACAAATATCTATAAATATTCATATAAATATTTACCTTTTAGATTTGTGCGGGATGAGAAGGAATACCAAACACACATTTTGATGGAGATGTTTTGATATTTGAAGTAGTTATAAGCCGGCTTGATGTGGCTTATTGAAATGTTCTGCAGCCATAATACTCTATTGTTGAGTTAGGTCTTTTGTTTTCTTTGTAGGTATCACTGTTTGCCATTTGTTATGTTTCTTTTGATGCTTCTTAAATTTCGTTTAAATTTTAACTATTCGTTGTATTACGAATCAAGGAGGCAAGTGGTAATGGTGGTGGTGATAAGGTATATCAATTGTAAGGATGTTTAGGAGATTATTAGGTTTAGGCTTCAGTGGTGTAAGGCATGGCATTTGTGTTACTATTAACGGCTTAAAGCCCCAAGGCATCTTAAATTCTTTGTTAATTCTAATGCTAGGCATATTTCAATTCATTGGCAATTTCATTACACTTTTTTTTTAAACAAACAGATTTGTTTTGCGTTTTTGTCTTTAAGGCACTGAACTTTTTTTGTTGCAGCTAAAAAACAATATTTGAAATCAAAACACATGCTCACAATTCAAATAAAAAATTTGCTGTATTTTTTCACACGTTTATCAGTCAGTTAACCAAGCAAGCAAATCAAAAACCCTTTGTTATAATGGTCAGGGTTGTTGAGATCGACTGCTAGGCGCACACACACAGACACTGTGATGACACCCAATAACACACTTTAGGCTCTCTCTCCCAACCTTTGAATCAAAATTCTAAACGGCAACTGAATTTGGAGTAACCAATGCACTGGTATTTAATGAATAAATTAGCCACAGGCAAAGTACCACAGTGTCCGGCATTGATCCCCCGGCCGCCGTTAGCTGTGTAGTGACAATGATGGCCGCAGCAGCCAAAATGCAAGCCAGCAGACAACACTCAACATTGAACACCAAGTGACGAACTAACTAACGAACGAACGATGATGACAACAAACCCACAACCAGCACGAATGCAAAGCAGAGACAGCCAGCAGCAGGCAGCTTGAAATAAAATCATCGTGGTAGTCATCGTCGTCGTTGTTGCTTAGATGGAAGATGGAAATGTCTTTGGCAAATTAGGAACACTTGTGCGTGCATTTGTCTGCTAGGGTTTGGTTTTGGAGAAACGATTCTCAAATCCCAACTAGAATCGTTGGGTCGGTTACAACAACAACAAAGTTCGCCCAAGAAAACGACGAAGGCAAACAAACAACAGGCTTCTTGCAATGTTATCGTGCTCCCTATTTGAGTCATCATTATCATCATCGGTCGGTCTTAGCCTTATTGCCTGGATGGATAGCTGGCTGGCTGGCTGGTTGACTGACTGACTAACTGGCTGGGTATGTGCAGCAGCACAACTCTTTCGTTTTTCTTTCTTTTTGCTTTTTGCAGTGGCAGTCTAACGTCCGCTTCCGTTGGCCTTTGTTAGCTGTCTGCTCCAGAAATTCCTGAACACATTGGCATAAGGCCCAACACAGCAAGCAGGCAGGCAGGCAAGCAAAGCTGCAGTCACTAATTTACTGATGATGGCTGCCGCGTTGTGGATATTTAGACCAGAGAATTTTACACTCACTCCTTAGCGCATGCTCTCGCTGATGGGATCCACAAAGGGTTCTCTTAGTTTCGTTACGAACCAAGAAGCTAACAAGGGCTATTGACTGCTCCAGTTTATTTCTTCGGGACAATGAGCGCCACACTGCAGATTTATGTGTATTAGTGAGACCAACAAACAAAGTGGGTTATTTATGTATTTTCACCAGAAAGCACACAGAGGAGGG
This sequence comes from Musca autumnalis, assembly GCF_047663935.1. NCBI lineage: Eukaryota > Metazoa > Arthropoda > Insecta > Diptera > Muscidae > Musca > Musca autumnalis. Next base: position 152,892,009 of record NW_027412088.1, on the reverse strand, counting down.
TTGGAAGCTTCTTTTACTTTGCTACGCTTTGTGGGTGACAATGTGAATGCTATTGCCCATCAACAGAAGAAAGGCCCTGAAGCAGCTTTTTGGTATATGCCAGGGGTTAAATCGTACAAATACTACCATCAAAAGAGAACCACAATCTCGCAGATAAAAGCTTTCTATTCTCCTTTTGTTATCTTACATACGTTGGCACTTCCCCTCCTAAAGTATAAGAGTTTTTTCTCCACTGAATCCTGAGGATGTGGTTTAAACGAAGATTATTTAGCTGTTATTTTTTGCAAACCACTGTTGCTTCTGGGTTGCCTTATGCTTACAACAAACGTTGGCATTTCTTTTTGTTTGCTGTTGAAGTTTTGTCATTCGGCCGTAACATATTTTTGTGCCTGGGCACAAGTGCGGCTGAAGCATTTTGTCAGACTCGCCATATGTACTGTGACATTTACATATCTCAATTTATTTTATAACATATCATCATCATACATTTCATTACCCTTACTGTAATGCTGTTATGTATTAGGATCTCAGCAGTTGCCACTAAGTCATTTACAGACCAATAGTTTGTAAAGAAGATTTTACCCATGGATTTTGTTTGTAGTTTGGTTTTTTTAATGTTAAACAAAATTTCTGTAATAATATCATTACATTTAAACACTCCTAACTTTGGCGTTCCTCTTTTATGTTAGCCCCACAAATGTTGAGAGTTTAGATGCTGTTACAAGTCCATATTTCTGTTGTTAAGGCGGCATATCATATAAATGTTAGTTAATTGACTGGAAAATGTTAGCTTCTTCACCTCTTTAATGTTTGTTCTCGTATGTTATATAGAGTCAAGGTTCAAACCAAAAATATGTTTTGATTTGAATAAAAAAGAATTTTTCATTATTTAAAATATACCCAGTTAATAAGGCCTTTGTGATTATATCAATTAATGACTATCTGCACTTGGGCCAATACAATTGTAACTAAAAATGTATCACTCGATAAATCAGACTGGAGATCTATTCTGAATATCAAATAGCTCAGCAATGTGATCTATTCTGTATCTGCCCTTCTTATAATTGTTCCACAAACATCCCATATCATTTTCATTTTTTTTTCATTTTTGCCCAAGGCCATGTTTATTGATAAAATTCCTTAAAACTAACAGTATGGCTTACTGAATAATCATTAATAATTAAACATATAGCTTTTCGCCACATACATATTCTGTACTATCTGACGCTGCAAAGATAATCTCGACAGCAAAACATCTTACATTACAAGTGTATTATAACAGTCATTAAATTAAATATGCTCCAAAAAATTCAATTATTAAAAACGAGCGAATTCAAAAATTTTATGAACTTAAACTAGAGACTTACAAACTAATACTTATAACTACTTATATCTACTATTTACAATATTTACAAGAGGCAACACGTATGTATCACTGCGCAGTGTTGTACACTGTATCAGTGATATCATACGTGTTGTATCGCCGATGGTAAAATAATAGACGATTGTCTATATATAATATCCCCTTACTGTCTAGTAAGGGTATAGCGGCTGGTGGCAAATGCTTTCTGGATCTCAACATTTGTTCATCATATGTACAAGTAAGCGACTCCGCAACAACCGAGTTCTCCAGTAATTCACTTCTTTCAATAAACCGTTTGGCGGCTTTCATCATAAAGACGTCAACTCTGTCAAAGCTAGCCCTCTCATATATAGTTCTACAAGAAGTAGACTTGTAGGAACCATTAACAAGAAAACATTTTCGTAGGCCAAGGCACGAGCGCAGAATACGTCGTTCCCATACACGTAGCCTCTCCATCTGGTGAGAGGAAACCCCAAACCAGATTGCAAAGGCATACGCTACAACCGGTCTAATAACTTGACGGTAAATTAGCAATTTCACTTCTTGGGAGAGTCCTCCTCGCATGCGCATAAGCCCATGATAACTGAAATAAATTCGTTTTGCCCTTTCTAAAATATGGTCAATATGTCTTACAAAGTTGAAGTTTGCATTAATTACGACTCCTAGGTATTTAATGCTGTCAGCTAGGCGTATATTTTCTCCTCCTATATTGAGAACTGGAAAGTAACTATTGAAATTTGGGTAAACAGTACCTGGCTTTCCTTTTATAAGGACAGCCGAGCATTTAGCTGTATTTATTTTAAGGCCCCACTTTTCAAAGAACCTGAAAAGCTCACCTAAAAAGTCGTTGGCTCTGTGCGTTATCGTGCTTGCTCTTGGGCCGGTAAAGGCTACCAGGACATCATCTGCATAGGAAAGTAGCAAGTCTCCCGGGGGCGGATCCGGAATATCACTGACAAATATATTGTATAAGAGGGGCCCCAAGATAGAACCTTGGGGCACACCTGCAGATACCGGCCTACGGGTGGATATATGTTCTCCAACCCTTACGCTAAAATGGCGGCCCCTCAGGAAACTCGCCACCATCCTGCACAAATGAGCATCGACTCCGAAGTTTTGCAGTTTGTATAACAAACCATTGTGCCATACGGAGTCGAATGCCCTGGCAAGGTCAATGCTAACAGCAATTGTACCACGCCTTCTATCTAATCCTCTTATCACATGCGTAGCAAAGGCAGCTAGTGCATGTGATGTTGAGTGCCCAGGTCTAAAGGCAAACTGATTATCCTTTAAAATTCTTTTGTCCTCGACAATTATCCTTAGCCTATTCATTATAAATGATTCCAGCAATTTGCCAAACGCAGATAATAATGATATAGGACGATAATTGCCGCATTCCTCAGGGTTCGACCCCCTTTTGAAAATTGGCACTAGCATGGCCTCTTTCCAAGCTTTTGGAAAATATGCTAAATTGAGGCAGTGATTAAATAATATCGCTAAGAAAGCAAATATTGTATCACCTGCCTTTTTCAGAGCCACATCTGGGATCTGGTCAATTCCGCTAGATTTCTTACCTGGTCTCCTAGCTAAGGCCTTCCCTACTGCGTCTGCCCTTATGAAGCCACCTTGGTTCCATATACTGGTGTCATCAACTTCGATACCATCAGCGGAGAATGTGTCGCTAAAGTACACCACAGGGGACCGACTTTCCATCCCCTCCACTGCCCTATTAACTGAGCTAGCAAAGGAGTAGTCAGTCGGCCCACTAGTGGGCTGCAACACACCCTGGACATAGTCTGCCAAAGCCTCTGCCTTGAGTCTGTCATCTATTATACGTGTACCAGATGAGTCACGTAGAGTCCCTACAGGTTCCCGAACTTGCAGGCCTGCTGCCATCTTAACTCTGTGATAAGTTTTACTGTTTACCCTAATATTTTCTAAATATTCCTTAAAACGGTCATGCTGGAAAATTTTTATACAATCCTCGATAATGCGATCGAGGTTGCGAATATCCGCTCTGAGAATTGCATGTCTCTCAGGGTTCCCTGATCTACGTAGAGTGCGACAAAGTCTTCTTCTCTCACGCATAAAATTTATTATTCTAATTGGTAGATCTTCGAGAGATCCCGGTCTACACCTCTTTTTGGGAACCGCAACCTCTATCGCATTACGGAAGACCGTACTTAGTTCCTCGATACATCTGTCTATTTCCTCAACCGAGACATTCCTATTCACTGGTAAGCAGCAGCCTACAAGACCCTGACGTAAATCTCCCTTAAACCGTGTTATGTTTATTCGGTTAAAATTTAAAAATGTGCGCCTTTCACATGTTTCTAATTGACCAACGGCTAAATCTATTTCAAGGGCTCTGTGATCTGATTCATAGTCAAGAGCTCTAACTATGTTTCCTCCATCCACAGATGGAAGGCCTGGGGTTCTCAAAAAAAGTCAATATATGACCCTGAATTACCAGCAGGTCTGGTTGGGATATCCGTCCTGCAAGCGTCGAAAAATGGATTTTCTGAGAGATAGTCAACTAGTATTCTACCTCTCCTATTTGCTTCTGTACCGCCCCATAATTGGTGCTTTGCATTTAGGTCAGCCCCAACCAGAACTTCACCTCTACTATACATTTCGGTCACAGCATCAAGATCGCTAACCTGGAATGTGTCTTGGGGGCGGAGGTATAGAGAGATGAAGACTATCGAGGAGCCATCCCCCCTCCACACCCTCACACCACAAGCTTCAATATTTCCAGTTTCTAAGGCTATTCTCTCAGAAGGATAAATATCTTTAACCAGGACTGCCGTACCACCCCCACGTCGGTCGCCCTCCCTAAATTGCCAAAAGCATTTGTATCCCTCAAAAGATATGTTACGAGAAGCTGGAAGCTTATGCTCAGCTAGTAGCAACACATCGGGCTTTCTCTCATTAATAAAATTTTTTAAGAAATATCTCCTAGTTATTGAAACCGAGGAGTTTACATTCAAAAAGATACACCTAATTAAACGCAACATTGGAAGCAGAAAAAATCATCCATGCGGATAAAGCGGCCTCAACACCGGCTGTAGCCATTATTTTCTGAAAAGTCGGGCCGAAAGACCTGGCAGTAGAATACTTTTCTTCAAACCCATTTCCAAAAAATTCTGTAATTTTTTGGAAATTATCCCCTCCCATATTGGGCGAAAGTTCAGTATGAACACGGGGTTGTGGTCTAGCAGGGCGTGCAGGGGGTGCACGTCCAAGACTGGCAGCGGCATATGAGATGTCGTTGCGAAGGCCAGCTAATCGCGCTGAATTGGCTTCAGCTTTAGCTTTTGCGCTTGCCTGCTCCCTTGCCTTTCTGGCTAATATAGCAAGGCGTTTGGGACAATCCTTCGCGCAAGCAGGATGTCCTTTTATATCACAATTGGCACAAGCACATGGTTCTGCCGGTTTTTTGACTACTAGTCCTGTAGAGGGATCTTCTACATCTATTAAAATTTCTTTATCTTTTGGTGGGATGGTACAATTGTCCTTCTCATGAGACAATCCACATCTTACACAGCGGGAAGGCATGGTGCAATTGTTAGCAACATGTCCAAACCGCTGGCAGTTGAAACACTGGGTAATCCCGCTACCCTTGTCTTTACGAATAATGACATTATTCGTAAAAATTTTTTTACTTTTATATACATTTTCTATGTCTGACGATCTTGCCAGACGAAGGATCCATTTCTTGTAGGAAATGGGTTGTAAACCGACTACTTCAACCTTGAAATCTAGTTGCTTGAAGAAGTTTTCCACCTCTGCCTTGGTCCAAACGTTATCCAAACCCACTATTACCAAGGAATATGGCAACAATGGCTTTGGAGTGTGGGTATGAAATTTATACCCCGCTTGGGCTAACAAACTCCTAGCAATACCATAATTGTCTAGACCTCTAACTTTGACAGAAAGGACGCCCTGACGAATAATTTTAACATCCAACTCACCTGGAGAAATCGACTGCTGCAAGGTGATGCTGACGTCCCTGGAAGTCACGTCATATATTGTGAATGATGGCATTGATGATTTGCCACCACCCGCCTTCTTATTTTGATTAACAACATTTTGAGTTGTATTAAAAGTCTTCTCTGCTGCTGGAGCTGTTGCTGCTGCCTTCGCTGCTACTGAAGCCGCTGATTTCATTGCAGTAGTTTTTGATTTGGTCTTCTTCTTTACTTCCGTCCATGAAGAGGAAGCATCGGCGTCATTATTGCTGGGGATAGCTAATTTTGCAGATCCCTCGTTGGGTGCTGTCGGCGTCACAACACCATTATCTTCTTCTTCCATTGCATCACTACCAGGGTCTTCGGCTGCCCTGATAGGAGAGTCATCCTTCTCAGAAGTGCCGTCCGCACTTGCATTACATTGACATGAATTTTTCATGGCACGCATTTCTACCGCTAATTGCTTATTAGCTTCTTCTAGCTGCTCAATTCGAAGGAGAGCATTTTTTAGCTGGATAAGTGTTTCTTCCAGCGTAATAGTTTGGTATGGTGAACCGGCACCGCCTCGCCGTTTCTTCGCCTTCTTCTTCTTCACATCAACCTCTATGTTGTCGGTTGAGACCTCGGAATCGAAATTTTCCGAGTTATGTGTCAACAGCACATCATCGACATAATACTTCTGCTTGGAAGATTGACTCCTTGCAGATGCTTCTCCGTCGGCATTTTGCGTTGAATTAAACGCTATATTGCTAACGTTTCCGTCCGCCATCATAGATTTGCCGCCGTCAAAAATGGTGGTAGCCGGCACTGGTTTGCTAGCGGGGGTTGTAATTCCCGCCAGCAGTGTTGAGTTGTTGTTTTCTATAACAACCACCTCTCGTTCAACTGGTTATTGTGCATAAACAGCAAAAATTGGTTTTTGCTGCCTTCTATGCGGTTCTCACTCCTTACACGTAACCGCAAGAAAATTGTCACTATTCACGCTTTTTGCGTCAGAGATAATTTTGTTTTCAATCTTTTGAGATAAAAGTCACTGGGCACTTGTTATTTTTTTACCACTTTTTCCACTGTTTCACTTCACTAGAGAGGTGTTTACTTCACAAGATCACAAAGCACAATACATCCCATATCAATGAGTGCACCCCGATTCATATTTGCTCAATGATATGGGACCTACAGTTTATCGTCGAGTCCGAACGGTGGAGGTATTTTGCCCTTCTTAGTACATAATAAGATTTTGGACAATCAGAGGAGAAGAAGTATTATACGGAAAAGAGACCATGTTGATGTATCAATGTATAATACATCAAGCAGATTTAAACTAACCACGGACGCCGGAAAATACAACATTGACGTATAATGGAATTTTAACTACTTTGGAACCGCCACCAAAAGAACAAATAACATAAGTTTTGCAATAAGAAGAAGAATTAGAATTGCTGTTAGATGCTTGACAGTTCAGATAAATGTCATGTAAAACGCTAATGCTACCCGTGCTGTTATATAGCTTAGAAGCCTACCACTTGCGGCGTACACATGAAATAACACCCCAAACGGAAATAAAAATGGACCCCAATGTTTGCAGCTTTTTTTCAATTTGAAAAATGGCCCCAATACAAAAGGACCCCAAACTAGGAAATTTACGCCCCAAAATATCATTGGGGCCAAAATGCATTTTTGAAATTGGGGTGCATTTGGCAAATGCAATATCACCCCAAACACCGAATATACAATTAGGCGCCAAACTATACATTTACGCCCCAAAATATATATTCACTTAAATTTGGGGTGTATTTGAAAAAGTATCTTTAAAGATATTCATACAATAGTTTGTAATTGATGGATATGCTTTTTTATAAATTTAACATAAAACTTTCCCCCAGAATTTTGTCAGTATCGGTACACGCCTTTATATAGCCTCCATAGAACGGTACATCCCGATTTTCGGTATTTTGAAGGTTTTACCTTCATTATCACACCGAAATGGCTGAAATTTGGTACTTAGTCTACGTTGGTGGTATAAAACTTTCCCCCAGAACTTTGTCGGTATCGGTCCATCCTTCATATAGCCCCCATAGAACGGTACCTCCCGATTTTCGGTATTTTGAACGTTGTGGCCTCAATATTCCACAGAAATGGCTGATATTTGGTATTTAGACTTCGTTGGGGGTACTCAAACTTCCCCTTTAAATTTGTCGGTATAGGTCCACGCCTTCATATAGCCCCCATGGAAAGGTACCTCCCAATTTTCCGTATTTTGAAGGTTGTGGCTTCAATATTCCACCAAAATGGCTGAAATTTGGTATTTAGTCTTCAATGTATTTTAAAACTGTTCGCCAGAAATTTGTCTGTACAGATCCACGCTTTCATATTGCCCCATTTCCGACTAAAATTCGTCGGTATAGGTCCACGTTTCGATATAGCCCCCTTAGAACGGTACCTCCCGATTTTCGTAATACTGAAGATTGTGATGTCAATATCCCACCGAAATGGCTGTTGTATTAGTATTCCAAGAGTTATAAAATATTCCAGAAGAGTATTATCAGTATAGGTCCACGTCTTCCTATATCCCCATAGAAGCGTACTTCTTGATTTTCGGTATTTTTTAAGTTTTAGTCACATTCTCTTACCGAAATATAGGAAATTTGGTATTTAGTCTTCTTTGAGTCTAAAAACTTTCCTTCAGAAATTTGTCGGTATAGATCGACGTATAGATCGACGTTTAGAACGTTGCCTCACATTGTTTTACCGAAATTGCGGAAATTTAGTATTTAGTCTTCTTCATACACGAAAGGAAACTAATTATTCCATTTTACTTCAATACAACTTGTGGTGGAGGGTATAACAAGTTCGGCCCGGCCGAACTTAACGCCAAAAATCGCGCGATTTTTTACAAAAATATGTTCACAGTTTTAGAAAATACAAAGTTTTTGTAATAAATTCCAAATAATTTTATAAAACCAAAAAGCGCCGCAGGCGAAAATAAATTTGAAAAAAATTTGCTCGATTTTTTACAAAAATATTTTTACCATTTTACTAGATACAAAGTTTTTCTAAAAAATTTCAGATACTTTTATAAAAACGAAAAGCGCCGCAGGCCAAAATATTTTTGACAAAATCGCGCCATTTTCTACAAAGATGTTTTCACAATTTTAGAAAATACAACGTTTTTCTAACAAATTGCAAATAGCTTTATAAAACTGAAAAACGCCGCAGGCGAAAATATTTTTTTTACACATAAAAAAAAATCCCGATATCTGACAAATTCAGATATAATTTCATTTTTAAATAATTTTATGATATCTTGAAGATTTTGTGGAGACTTCGGTATTGTTTCGCACTTAAGCCTTCTCAAATGTACAATTCAGCTTATATTCTAACTTCTTCTCTAAAATTTATAACAGTTCATTGATCAATAGAAAATAACGGATAATTAAAAAAAAAATTGAAATTAATAAAAAAATCTTTTAGAGTTATGTCCGGTTTTTTGTAGTTATGTCCGCTTTGCTTTACGGACATAACTCCGCACGAATTTCGGGACTTATGTCCGGGTACAGTCTTTTTTTTTTGTTTGTTCTTGATAAAATTTATGAAATTACACCCTCATTTTTGTCGTTTTATTCATAATAATTTTCGAAAATTCACCCCAATTTGTTTTTTCTGTCAAACACTGGATTGCATTTGGGCCCTAAAAATGTGCAAAAAGTCCTCAATGAAAAATGCAATTAGACCCCAATATTACTTAGACCCCAATTTGATTTTCAAATTTTCGATTTACTTGTTGTGAAGACAGTAGATGCGGACGAATTCAAAGTTAAATTTTTGAGTTTCTTTTTTTATTTTTGGTATTTTTAGAAATTTAGATACAGTTTTTAACCGAAATAGTTGTTTGTTTATTTTTATTTTTTTTTATTTTATTTAAAAAATATTTATTTTATTGTTGTAAAATAATTCAGATAAATCTCGGGTTTTGTTGTTATACCCTACACCACTATGTGGGGAGGGTATTATAAGTTGGTTTTGCCAAAAAAGTTTGTAACGCATCGAAATAATGGTCGTGGACCCATACTTATATATACCAAAATGAATGTCTCGACGAGCTGAGTCGATCTGGCTATGTGTGTCCGTCAGTCCGTCCGTCTGTCCATCTAAACCTTGTAATCACGCTACAGGTCGCAATTTTAATCGGATCGTCACGAAATTTTGGATGTTGATGGGGGTCCCGGAGGGGAAGAAGCCTATTGATTTTGGTGATGGATAATATTTAGGGGTCGGAATGGGCAAAAAACTTATGTGGATAAAAAGACAACGTTTTTTCCAAAGCGAATATCTCAGCTTCTATACGGGGTATACCAAAAGCAAAACCTGACAATAAAAGTAGAAAATATCACCTTTCTAATGATGTAAAGTAGGTTCTCGTAGGTGATCAAACAACGAAGATATCACAATAGTCGCAATTAAAACAAATTTTCATTTTTGCGATTTTAATTATAATGACGAATATCACAGCTTTGGTTGGCGACTTTCCAAAAGCAAAGCCTGGCTATGAAAGTAGAAGATCCCATCTTTACAATGATGTAAACTAGGTCGGCGTAGGTGACGAAATAACGGAGATATCGCAATAGTCGGTAATACATCCCATTTTTCCACATTTTTGGAAATCACGCTACAGGTCGCAATTTTGATCGGATCGTCACGAAATTTTGAGGGTTAATGGGGGTCACACAGATGAAGAAGCCTATTGATTTTGGTGATGGTCGGATAATTTTTAGGGGTCGTAATGTGCAAAAAACTTATTTGGAGAAAAAGACAACGTTTTTTCCCTAAGGGAATATCTCAGCTTCAATATGATGTATACCAAAAGCAGAACCTGGCCATGAAAGTAGAAAATATCGCCTTTCTAATGATGTGAAGTAGGTTCTCGTAGGTGATCAAACAACGAATATATCGCAATAGCCGCTAATAGAACCCAACTTTTTATTGTTGCGATTTTAATAATAATGACGAATATCACAGCTTTGGTTCGGGACCTTCCAAAAGCAAAGTCTGACAATGAAAGTAAAAAATCCCATCATTACGATGACGTAAAGCAGGTTGGCGTAGGTATCCAAATAACGGAGATATCGCAATAGTCGGTAATACATCCCATTTTCCACTTTTTTGGAAATCACACTACAGGTCGCAATTTTAATTGGAGCGTCACGAAATTTTGGGTGTTATTGGGGGTCCCACAGAGGAAAAAACCTTTTGATTTTTGATAATGGTCGGATATTATTCAGGGGTCGGAATGTGAAAAAAAAATATTTGGAAAAAATACCAACGTTTTATTTTAAAGTTAATATCTCTCTTCTGTAGGAGGTATATCGAAAGCAAAACCTGGCAAGGAATGTAGAAAATATCACCTTTACAACGATGTGAAGTAGGTTGTCATAGGTGGTCAAACAACAGAGATAGCGCAATAGTCGGTAATGCATCCCTTTTTTCTTTTTTGTGCAATCACACTACGAAATTTTGATCGGATCCTCACGAAATTTTGGGGGTTGATGGGGGTCTAACAGAGAATGAAGCCTATTGATGGTTAGCGTACACCCCACTTTTCCATTTTTTTATTTGGGTTGTACTGACGATGCACCTAAATGCGTTTCAAAAAAATTGACCTGTGTTAATGAAGACATTCAGAGCAAAGGCGCTAAGCTATCCCAATTTTAATATTTTGAATTTTATTAGTCAAAAGCTTATGAACAGGGGTAGTGGTGTAGGGTATCACATAGTCGTCCCCGACCCGACTATAGCCTTGGCTCACTTGTTTTTAAATTTAAAAAAAAAGAAAAAAAATATTTATTATAACTTATAATAAAGAAAATTATAAAGGCACTAGCAATAAAAGGTATCGGCTAAAATATAAAATAATAAGTATATGAGTATGAAGTAAGGTGAATATGAGCTGTTATTTGATGTTTGAAGTTCTCAATGGTCACGAAATTTCTCCACCAAAAATCGTCAACGTAGGTCCATGTTTTGGTATATCCCCCATATAACGTTACCTTCCGATTTTCGGTATTTTATGGGTTTTAGCTACGTTGTTTGACAGAACTATCCGTAATTTAAGATTCTCAGTAGTCGCAAAACTTGCTCAATACAATTTTTCAATATAGTTCAAGTTTTTTGGCATAGGCCCCATAAAAAAGTTCCTCCCCATTTTCGGTAGTTTGAAAATTTTAGATGTATTTCTTGACCGAACTTGCTGTAATTTGACATTTGAAGCTTTTATTGCGCACAACACTTCTCCACCACAAGTTGCCAATATAAGTACATGCTTTCGTGTGGGCCCCATATAACTTCCGATTTTCGGTATTTTGAGGGTTTTGGAAACATTTTTTGACGGAACTACCCAATATTTGACATTTGAGATTCTCTACAGTCACGAAACTTTCCAACCAAAAATAAAAAACACAGCTCCATGTTTAGTATAACGGTATCTCCCAATTTTTGGTATTTTGAGGGTTTTAGCTACATTGTTTGACGGTGGGTGCCACCGTATGCAATGGTATGGACACCCGCCTTGCACGCTGAAGGTCGTGGGGTCGATCCATCGGCCAGGCAACTTCAAAAATGTCAACGGTGGTATGTTGAATTCTGGACTGGAATTCTAAAATACAAATTAACTAAATTTTGGAAAATCGCCTCACTCTACAAGTGTATACCTGAGCAAAAAATGTAAACAGTGCTACACTTATAAATTACTAATAGGTATTTGAAAGTATTAAATTCTGCACTTATGTTTTCAACCCTCATCTCGCCACACCTCTTGGCTTCACACCTCCTCTCCCCACCAAGAAGGACAACATAAATTGTAAATATGTAATGTCATTGAATTCCCAAAGTAACAATACTTAAGTCTATTAAAAGAATTTCAATAATTTTATTGCTATACGCCTGTCTACCATCTACTTCATAGTAAGTTATTTATTCTCCTCTTCTCACCACTTCCTTCCAACAAAACAATAACCGATTTATGAAATCGAATAATGATATAAATAATAAAAATGATACAAAACAAATTGAAATTGTTTTAATATGAACTTTTGCTATGATGGCAGGCACTCTTTCCATCGGAGAAACAAAACTGGTTTTTCCCATCTCAGTTTATCATGATTTTCTCCTTATTTTTTGTGAACTCCCCAACATTTGAAGAATATTTAAATATTTATGAAAGAAAAACTTTATTCTTAACACATTTGCTATACAAATGAAATAAATCTTTGACCAAAAATTTCTATTGAGTTTGTGGAAGAGTAGAAAAGTACAGCATGACAGTGGGTTGAAAAGGAAAAAAGAAAAAAAAAATAGGAAATTCCATTATTGAAGAGATGTTGGTTTGAATTATTAGTTATGTTAATGTTGATTTCTCTGTGTTTTGGTTTGGATAAAATATCCCAATGGCTTTGTCTGTGGTATGCCCAATTATATTGATTTGGCTATAAGTGTCCTTGGTAATCCTAAACTATATAAAATCTAAAAATAAATTCTAAAACTTTTTTGGCCCAACAGAGATAGGAAATATTTTTCCTAATTCGAGACTTTAAGGTGTATATAAGCCTTGGTTTTATCCCACTGTCTTTGTGTCAACACCAACCAAAATTGTGCACACACACACTTAACCTTTTTTGATTTAATTTATACAACAAAAATAAAACACAACAAAAAAGTGGAAGCACTCACACTTAAAAATATTCACAAGAAGTCTTCTTGTCTTCAAAGAAAACGAAGCAAAGCAACAAAATAAAGAATAGATAGAAGTGAAACTAAAACAACATTTGACCCTTTTTGTCAAGCAAACAGAAAAGTGAAGACGATAGCGAAAATGAAAACAAAAGCATAGCTAGCTCAACGATGAAACGAATCTAAGAAACTAGGATGAGGTGACACAGGAACCCAAAAATAAAATCAACATTTAAGACATACAAAAAACACACGTAGAGGTACTTGAATGTCATTGTGTTTGTGACCCATGTAGGTAAGGATGACCGGCAGAAAATTTCTTGTGCTTTAAAAAGATTTCAAACTTTACCATTAACAAAATTAAAACTTAAATTTATAATCAATAGAATAATATGTATAAATAAATAAACAGAACATGGATTAAGTAATTGAAGATGTGGCCGCGACCAGTTGGTCTGAAGAGAGCGCTAGAGCGGTAAATCAACCAAGAAATAATCGGGTTTTAAATTCCTTTGAATGTCGGGTAACTATTTTACGATCAATAAAGACAAGAGAGGGATATCCCTTGTAAAGGCGAACAGGGAAGTTAACTGGAAAGACGTTATTCCAGGTCTGATAACGCTTGGTCCTAGAGGGAAATAGGTTCAAAAAGAGCTTTTGTACCGAAGAGAACACAGTCGCTACAGAAGATGATGGCAAATGAACATACAGTATGCAAAACAGATAAAAAAGTCCGAAGAATTTGAGGAGCAATAATTCAATTCAATAAACTACCACGGTGTACCTGAACTAAATTTAAATAAAAGTTTCTTACACCAGGAAAGACTTTGCGGATTCTGAAACTACAATGTTCATAAATAAGAAAAATCAAAAAAAAAAAAACAAAAAAAAAAAAAATCACCGGAAATTTAAATTGGGACAATGCACTGACTGTGTCACCTCCTTATAAAACAATGTCATGCACGGTGCGCCTTAACCAACTTGAAATGAAAACCGCTTACAACTGGGAAGTTTTTGCGGATTCTGAAACAGCAATGTTCATAGATGAGAAAAATAAAAAAACCTAATAAAATGCTGAAGGGATTTTTGAATAAATAGCAGTCAAAGGTCAAATTTTTAGTTTTTTTAGGTTTTTTTCGATTTAACTTGAAACGGCAAGTCCTATCAAAAAGGGGCTAAAGAAATTTTTTAGGGGATAATGTTAGTTTTGCACGATTTTGCTTGAAAACGGCAGGTCTTATCGAAATGGGACAAGAGAAAATCTTGTAGCTGTGAAAATTCTCTACAAGATTAGCTTTTGTAATTATACCCTACACCACTATGTGGGGAGGGTATTATAAGTTGGTTTTGGCCAAAAAGTTTGTAACGCATCGAAATAATGGTCGTAGACCCATACTTATATATGCCAAAATGAATGTCTCGGCGAGCTGAGTCGATCTGGCGATGTGTGTCCGTCCGTCCGTCTGTCCGTCTATCCATCTAAACCTTGTAATCACGCTACAGGTCGCAATTTTGATCGGATCGTCACGAAATTTTGGATGTTGATGGGGGTCCCGGAGGGGAAGAAGTATATTGATTTTGGTGATGGTCGGATAATATTTAGGGGTCGGAATGGGCAAAAAACGTATGTGGATAAAAAGACAACGTTTTTTCCAAAGCAAATATCTCAGCTTCTATATGGGGTATACCAAAAGCAAAACCTGACAATAAAAGTAAAAAATATCACCTTTCTAATGATGTAAAGTAGATTATCGTAGGTGATCAAACAACGAAGATATCACAATAGTCGAAAATAAAACCCAAATTTTAATTTTTGCGATTTTAATAATAATGACGAATATCACAGATTCGGTTGGGGATCTTCCAAAAACAAAGTCCGACTATGAAAGTAGAAAATCCCATCTTCACAGCGATGCAAAGTAGGTTGGCGTAGGTGGCCACATAACGGAGATATCGCAATAGTCGGTAATACATCCCATTTTTTAATTTTTTTGTAATCACGCTACAGGTCGCAATTTTGATCGGATCGTCACGAAATTTTGGGGGTTAATGGGGGTCCTACAGAGGAAGAAGCCTATTGATTTTGGTGATGGTCGGATAATATTCAGGGGTCGGAATGTAAAAAAAATTATTTGGAGAAAAGGCCAACGTTTTATTTCAAAGCGAATATCTCCGCTTCTAAAAGGGGTATAGCAAAAGAAAAACCTGCTAATGTAAGTAGAAAATATCACCTTTGCAACGATGTAACGTAGGTTGTCGTAGGTGGTCAAACAACGAAGATATCGCAATAGCCGCTAA
Source organism: Musca autumnalis (assembly GCF_047663935.1). NCBI lineage: Eukaryota > Metazoa > Arthropoda > Insecta > Diptera > Muscidae > Musca > Musca autumnalis. The sequence continues at coordinate 152,876,655 of NW_027412088.1, read as the reverse complement.
TAGAACCTAACTTTTCATTTTTGCGATTTTAATAATAATGGCGAATATTACAGCTTTGGTTCGGGACCTTCCAAAAGCAAAGTCTGACAATGAAAGTAAAAAATCCCATCATTACAATGATGTAAAGCATGTTGGCGTAGGTATCTAAATGTCGGAGATATCGCAATAGTCGGTAATACATCCCATTTTTTAATTTTTTATAATCACGCTATACGTGGTGGCACTTACATGGGAAGGTGTGACAAAAATACTTCTTAATGCTATATTGAACTGAAATTGTTATCAATGGGTCATAGTGGCCTAAAAACACTCTACGTAAAATATTGGGGTCCTCGGTCCAAAATTTCGCGTGTTTCCCATGAAACGAATCATCTTGAATTTAAGTATTTTACTGTTACCAAGACATTGTTCAACCAAATTTGCTGTAATCCGGTACCAGGAGTTATTATTGTATTGTAAGCATTCCCACGAAAAATGTTCAGTATTGGTCCATGATTTGGTTTACTCCCCAATGATTTATATACCGATTTATTTGGGCAGATGTCAACCAAATATTCTAAGCGACTATATTCTTATAATGATCTCAGACTTCAGAACATTATCTTATAAAGAAATGTCGTATCGGTCCACTTTTGACCACAGCCTCCATATAGGGTTGCCATCTTTTTTTTGTACTTTATAAGATTTAACCACATTTGTCTGCAGAATTACTTGTAATAATGCATTTTTTACTCAATTCGGGGAAAAATCTCCACTTTTTAGCGTGGTCCAACATTAGGGTGTCCCAAAAATAAAATAAATTATTTGTTAAAGTGACTACCCCCAAATCTTTCTTTCGCGAGTTTTCATTACAGGTCTAAGTTACCATGACCATAGAAATCGCTAATAGCACAAAAAACGTTATATTGAAACCAAGTTTAAGAAAGGATAATAAAATTACTTAAAAGTATTCCAAAAAATATAAATTCAGCAACTATAAAAGGGTGTTAAACTTTTGGTCATAACTGCCAAAACCGCAAATTTCCGCAAAAAGTCTATACAGTTTTGAAATCAACAGGCGCTAGGCTACAATTTGGCACTAGTGGCCATTTGTTCGAATTTGTTGAAAGTGACTAAAAGTTTAAGGAAATCCATACATCTATATTAAATAATTTCATTTTTACCAATATTATAACCAAAATATTTGGCAACCCTTGCGATTTAGAGGAATTTTCATAACTAGAAAAATTAAGCTTAGGCAATTTACTAAATGAGTCATCTTAAGTTAAGGCGTTTAAAATAGTCCTTTGTTTCATAAATTCACTTAGAATATAAGTATTTTTTCTCATTTTTAAATACATACTTTTCTTCAAAATTAGTCATGTTCATTAGGCGTTTTCTCCTTAAGAACCGCGAAAAATGGGAAAAATAAGTCGAGTTTCTAAAAATTTGGAATGTTTTGAAGCTATTTGCATTTTTAAATTTTTGAAACGACGACATGAATTTTTTGATTTTTGTCGTTGGGCGCATCCACTGTGGGTCCCACAGAGGAAAAAACCTTTTGATTTTTGATAATTGTCGGATATTATTCAGGGGTTGGAATGTGAAAAATATTATTTGGAGAAAAGACCAACGTTTTATTGCAAAGCCAATATCTCTCTTCTGTAGGAGGTATATCGAAAGCAAAACCTGGCAAGGGAACTAGTAAATATCACCTTTACAACGATGTGAAGTAGGTTGTCATAGGTGGTCAAACAACAGAGATATCGCAATAGTCGGTAATGCATCCCTTTTTCCATTTTTGTGCAATCACACTACGAAATTTTGGGGGTTGACGGCGGTCTAACAGAGAAAGAAGCCTATTGATGGTTAGCGTACACCCCACTTTTCCATTTTTTTATTTGGGTTGTACTGAAGATGCACTTAAATGCGTTTCAAAAAAATTGACCTGTGTTAATGAAGACATTCAGAGCAAAGGCGCTAATCTATACCAATTTTAATATTTCGAATTTTATTAGTCAAAAGCTTATGAACAGGGGTAGTGGTGTAGGGTATCACATAGTCGGCCCAGATCCGACTATAGCCTTGGGTCACTTGTTTTTTCCTAGGTTGTACCATTTTTGAGATATATAAGTTTAAGTTGGGAAATTGCAGCCATGGCATTGTTTTATAAGGAGGCGGTACAGTCAGTGCATTGTCCAAATTTCAACTTCTATATCTCAGAAACGGCAAAACCTACGAAAATATTATAAAGGTCAATAATGTAGAGAATTTTAACTGCTACAACATTTTCTCTTATCCCACTTGGGATTTCCTAGCAAAATCGTGAAAACCTAAAAAACCCCTAGCAATGTGAACTTTGACGGCGATTTATTTAAAAAGACCTCCGGCGATTTTTTAGTTTTTTGATGTTTCTCATCTATAAACATTGTAGTTTCAGAATCCAAAAAAACTTCCTAGGCATTAGCTCCTTTCATTTAAAGTTGGTTAAGGTGAACCGTGCTACTCAAGTAGGAACCATCGTATATATTCTTTCAACATAAGTTCAGATAAAGTTTGAACAAAAATCACAACTAACAGATCGATCAAAAATCCAGACAATGGACAATTTTCGCATATAGTCATCGGCGTGCAGCAATATGTGCAGGAAGTACATTTAAAGCCTTACTTGTCTGATTGCGGAACTATATCGATAGGGCCTAATGTGCGTCATGTTGTCGGACGAAATTCCCAGAACATAAGACTCCTTGGCAGGATAAGGATAAGCACTGACGCCTCAACTCACACCTTAATGCAAAGCATCCTTCTTGTAAAGAATTTCCATGGATTCCGAGGCATGATTGTATAGGGCATTTTTGCATCCGGAAGAATATAATTTCTCGGCATTGCAAAAAAAGAACAAACGTTTATAACCATGTTATAGATCTAATCATCATTACATTTGGAAAAACTTTTTATTCCAAGGTGTGGGATAGCATCACCTTTTGCCTGAATGAATGATTCATAATTATCGTGAGTCATTACTATGAATCAGCAAACTCTCTGTCCGATATCGAAGATGACTTCCTGTCCGCAACTTCCGTCAACGGGACAAAATGTGAAGAACTCCAAAATTACTCTGTCAGCTTCCCTGGATATGGCAGGTTCTATGCACAGGATTAACTCAGAGGAATCTCTGACCAGGACCCGCAGACTTAAACAATCATGTGTTCGAGTATTTTGTACACGATGGTAGCGCAAAATATCCGGGAATGCCTGTTCTGAGCTCTTTTGTTCTGTGTCGGGATAGAGAAAATCCTCCGGGTTTGCATCTGCTCCGTTTGCCATATTCGCATTCACCACATGTAAACATAAGTGAGATGTAATGGATGTAAGGTCACAGCCCCTTCTAGGACTACTGCGAGAGGAGTTATGATGCTGATTACTGCTCCAGAACATATCACAGTTTGCCTCAAACTTTGTCGTCGTCGGAACACGAGACAGACTATAGCTGGCAAACTATCGATAGTCCGACTATCGTTTTGATTGCTGTGGTAAAACGAAGGTTACGTCGGTCACCAAAACAAGTTATTTGGGTTATCTGTCGGAAATTATTTAAACTAAAATTGTGTTCGATATAAAAAGAGCTTTTAGACAATGATCAAAACGATAATCCGACTACCGATAGTTTGATAGATCTACCCCACTCCAAAGCCCGAGAATTAATCGTTCCTGCAATTCAATATCAGCGATCTCGGCATCAAAGTCAACGAAATTGTAGACTTTATTAGTCGGAGAAACATGATAGTCGCCGTGATTCAAGAACAAAACAAAGCTCACCGTCTGTATGCTGTAGCTTTGCAATGTTGCGATAGTTACAACGTTTTGCGGAAGGAAATCGGAGAATCAGGAAATTGTACAGTACCAAACAGCATTACACTCCGTATCCACACATATCAATAGAGGACTGAACAATAAAAGTCCGTGCTAACTAACAGTCATGGTGGCTCTTGACCTACAGAAGGCCTCCGACGTCGTCAAACATGAAAATATCCAACGCGAAATCTATTATCACACTCTTCACCACCTGAACGGCTTAAACGAGGCTCCCTCTGAATATATTGCTCAATGATGTTCTAATTCCGTCAAATAACTACTCCAAGATATTGGGTGTAACGTTCTTTGCGACAAGATCAGAGGAAGTCCTCAAGTCGCTGTCATGGCAGCACTTGGTGGCCGAAAAAAGACACCTTCTTAACCTCTTATAAAGTATGGCGTACAAATTGTAGGTCTATGCAGTGGACGAATATTCAAACTTGTCAGAATGCCGACCTACGGACTACAACGGGGTGCCTCCTCATGACAATCTTGTTTAGGCGTTTGATGGGGAGATATGAACAACTGTGGGCATAATTATTCCCCACAGCCTACAAGAATAAACTCCTCAGTCGTTTATTCATTACAAAAGCACGTAGATAAATTGTAAAGTTGTAATAGGGACCACACAGACTACCTGTTAATTTAAAGATCTGGTCTTAAACAGAACATGAGTGCAAAAATTTAGAACTTTGAGGAAAATTTGGGAAGAGTTGGCCCTAAATATTTGCTTTACATATCCAACAGGGAGTCAACGATTGATATATAATTTCATAAGCTTTGCAACGTCTTGGGAAATTTCGGGGACATTATCGGAAAAAGTCCACGACGTCCACGTCAAAAAAAGTTGTAATTGGAACCTTCACGTAAGCGAAAGTATGTCGCCCAACATCGAACATGCTGTAACTTTTGGAGAAATATTCTAAGGGCAATGTTTGGATCTAATCAAGTCTTCCATCAGAGAGTTACCACTATCAGCAGTTGGTGGCTGCAGAATTTCAAAACTTTGCACATATGCGTAAGCGAAAATTTATAGCCCAACGTTGGGGGCTGCAGAGGGCTTTTGGGCCAGTATCTCAGAATGCATGTAATTAAAATGTATGTAATGGTAATTAGAATCACAAAAACCACCTTCGGTAAAAATTTTAAAACGATCCTCAAACAGCCCTTATACTGTACATTACCAATTTTTATACCCTCCAAAGTAATATGGAGGGTATAATTAAATTTGTCATTCCGTTTGTAACACAAAGAAATATTCACCGGAAACCCTATAAAGTATACATATTCTTGATCAGGGTAAAATTCTAAGTCGACATAACCATGTCCGTCTGTCCGTCCGTCTGTTGAAATAAAGATACGGCTCGCAATTTTCAAGATAGAGCTTTTTAATTGGGTATAGTAGTTTCTATTACTCCTAGGATGTTTGGTATTGCAAATGAGCTATATTGGTCCACGTTTTGATATAGCCCCCATAGAACAATACCACCCGATTTTCGGTATTTTGAAGGTTTTAACTTCATTATCACACCGAAATGGCTGGAATTTGCTACTTAGTCTTCGTTGGGAGTATAAAATTTTCCCCCAGAAATTTGTCGGTATAGGTCCACGCCTTCATATAGCCCCCATAGAACCGTACCTCGCGATTTTCGGTATTTTGAAGGGTGTGGCCACAATAATTCACCGAAATGGCTGAAATTTGGTCTCCATTTGGGGTATTTAACGTTTCATAAGAAATTTTTCGGTATAGGTCCACGCCCCCTCAATATTCTCAGAAATGGCTGTAATTTGGTATTTTGTCTTCGTTGGGGTTATCAAACTTTCCCCCAGAAATTGTTCGTTACAGGTACACGCCTTAGTATAGTCCCCATAGAACGATACCTCCCCATTTCCGGTATTTTGAAGGTTGTGGCGTCAATATTCCACCGAAATGGCTGAAATTTAGAATTTGGTCTTCATTTAGGGTACTAAACGTTCCATATGAAATTTGTCGTTATAGTTCCACGCCTTCATATAGCCCCCACAGAACGGTACCACGCGAGTTTCGGTATTTTGACGGCTTAAGCCTCATTATCACACCGAAATTACTGAAATTTGGTATTTAGTCTTCTTTGGGGGTATAAAATTTTCTTCCCGAAATTTGTCGGTATTGGTCAACGCCTGCATATATCCACCATAGAACGGTACCTCCCGATTTTCGGTATTTTGAGGTTGTTGCCACAACAACCCACCGAAATGGCTGAATTTTGGTATTTAGTCTTTGTTGGAGGTAAAAGCCTTTCTGACTGAAATTCGTCGGTATAAGTCCACGTTTCGATAGCTCCCGATTTTCGGAATTCTGAAGGTTGTGGAGTAAATATCCCGCGGAAAGATTGAAATTTGTTATTTAGTCTTCCATGGGGTTATAAAATATTCCAGAAGGGAATTATCAGTATAGGTCCGCGGGTTCATATATCCCCCATAGAAGCGTACCTCTTGATTTTCTGTATTTTGAAAGTTTTACAGAAATATCGGAAATTTGGTATTTGGTCTTCTTTGAGTCTTAAAACTTTCCGCCAGAAAGGTATAGATCGACATTTTGATGTAGCCCCCATGGAACGGTACCTCCCAAATTTCGGTATTTTGAAGGTTAGCCACATTGCTTAACCGAACTTGCTGAAATTTGATATTTAGTCATCTTCATAAACGAAAGAAAACTGATTGTTCCACTTCAATACAACTCGTGGTGGAGGGTATAACAAGTTCGGCCTGGTCGAACTTAACACCGTTCTTACTTGTTTTGAACTGTTGTTGGGTAGATGACCCAAGTAGTGGAGCGTTATAGCTTATCGCGAATTTGACATAAGTTTGTTTGAAAGAAAAATTGTCATGCACGAAGTTTGAACCGTCAGTCCCTCTTATTTTGACTTATCGTGCACACCAGCCAGCCCGAAGGGCGGAAAAAGGGAAATCGTCTACAAATGGTATGAAACTGATTTGGTCGTAAACATATGTGGTCTTATACGTTGGGTAATCAATGGCATTTAGCAAGACAGGATATGGGGAACAGTCCTCAACGAAATATGGTGATTTTAGTTATCAAAATCAACGTTGACGACAATTTTGTTACCCTACGCTCAAATTGTCTTGCACGAATACTGGGATGTTTTTGTGAAAATGTCATCAAAGAAATCACATTGCTGTTTGCAAAGTGTCTTCAAGGACTCGCCATTGTCTTGAACGATTCATGAAGGTTGTTTTTGAGACACTTTCTACTGGGAACTTTCTCTACAAGCACACTTATGTGTGCGTATGTTTTTTGTTTTGTTTGAATACCATAAACGACCAAAATAAACAAAGTAAGCCAATCAATTTCCATAATCACTTTGAATTTTGTTTGTATTTTTTTCTATCCTCTGCACTTGAAAATAGACTTTTTCCCTCGAAGGCATCAAATGTGAGTCCATCATAACCAGTACCCCCAAGTCAGATTCTGTTTCTTGACTTGAAAGTGAAAAATGAATTTGAATGAATTGTTTGTTGTCCTGACACATTTGTTGTGGCTGTTACTTGAACATTTTTTTTTTTAGATGTTAACTTTCTTTCTCTTCTAATAATTCTGAAGCTTATTTTCTTAGTCTACATGTAGTATTTAGTTATGATTTGAGTAATAAAAAAACCAAGCCGTACTTTCGAAATACTTGCCAAGAGACATATGTGTCTGTATTGATTTTGTTTGAAAAAAAAAAAATTCAGAACTCAAGTGAGGAAGGAAATATAACTATGTAACTAAGGTTAAGGAAACCGTAAGGATAGTAACTTTCAAAAAACCTTCCAGGTTCCAATGTCATATGTTTGGTGATAATTAATGTGAGAACCCATTGTACATACAGATATAGTCGCTAAATGTGCTGAGATTTGGACAGGACAAGTGATACTAAATATAAATTATTTTCCGGGTTATTATCGCTCATATGATGATTTCTTGAATTCGGCCATTACTACCTAACAAAGCAATAGGTTTTCCTGGTTAGACTCCATGAGCAATAGTTGAGCTATAACCATCCTTGAGAATTAAATGAATACTGAAAAATATTCAGTTTATTTCCAACACACATCTCACTGTCTAAGGCATATTTCTCATTCAATAATAATATTAATTGAATACTAGTTTCAAAGAAAAATATTTATTTTTTACTTCTTAAGACGAATTCTTCCTCTTTTCCAAGAAACATACATTAAGAGATTAGCCATAGCATTGATAAAGATAATCTTAGAATTGATGGATAGAAATGTTATATTCGTATTTTGTTATGCTGTTGTGGGATTGCTTATCTCATTCTTTATGCGATAAGAAGTTTAACCTATTCTTTTCCCCAAAAGTTGGTTACTAGTTCTGTTGTTCTCCTTCTCCTTGTTTTTTTCTTTCTATTTTCTGGTTTTGGTTTTTGGATTTTATTGTCCCACTCAGGAAAATAAATCCTTTCAAAAAAAACCAAACCAAAGTAGCAAAAGTTGATGTGCTGTGTGCACTCAATTGTACACACGGAATCAGTTATCTGTTTGTCTATAGGTGAGTGTATGGCTGTGTGTGAATATGGCCAGCATATTTATGTGTATACAATGTGTATTGGTCGGTCGGTCGGTGGGTCGTTTGGTCTCCAAGTAAAATAACTGAAAAAGTAAAACCGAGTGGAAAAAACAAACAAAACTTTGGCATAACCAACATTTTTGTAGTTTATTTATCCGTTTCCTGTCAGGAACAATCAAAATTTAGTTAGTTTCCGTTACTTCTTTGTTTTCTTGTTTTTATTGTATAGTTGGTGTTGTTGTTGTCGTATGTTTTTTTCAGTATTTTTTTGTTTGATATGTGTAGTTCAACTGCCAGAACCCTTAATTTTTTTCTGGCTTTTGTTTATAAAGTGTATAAAAGTGTTATCATTGTTATTTTATATATTTGTTTATATATAATAATCGGATATTATGTTAAAGGGTATTAAGGTATGGAAGAGCTTTTGGGTAATATGTGATAAATGCACTTGGAATTTTAAAATATGTGAAAACTATTACTTAAAAAGGGGGTTTTAACACCTGAAATACTGAAATGCAGTAATCTTCTGCTAAACAAGTAATAAAGAATAAGTGGGAATTGCCGACAGCTAAATCGCCTTGGCGTTTTTTTTTTTTAATAAAAAACATTTTCGTAGGTGACAAAAGAAACTGTGAACATTTCCAGGAAAAAATTGTACGCGTTTGTGCGGTAGGTATCACAAACAGTTGGCCTAATTATTCTACTGACAGACCCAATCGTCACGGCCTACACCAAAAACCACCATAAGTCATCGACAGTTTTTGGAACATTTGGACCAATCAATTAGATTCTCGGGTATCTGACACAATTTATTGGGACATCATCACAACTGCCGGAGCATCGGCGCGACAAGATGTTGTGGATGCAGTACCTGCTTGGACCTTATCACCGTGAGCATCCCTGCCACAATTTTGTGGATATATTGAATTAAAAAGATATATATTTAAATTCACGCTAATTATTGAATTTAATTTTTTTGAAATCCACGATTATATATTGAATTTAAAATTTTTGAATCCACGCTAATATATTGAATTTATTTTTTTTTTTGAATCCACGCTAATATATAGCATCAAAAATAAAAAAATACGCTTATAGGTATATTGAATTTAAAAAAATTGTTTAAAAAATCCACCCTCATAAATTGAATTTTAACAATTTTTTAAAAAATCCACCATTATAAATTGAATTTAAAAAAATGTTTAAAAGATCCACGTTTGTATATTGAATTTAAAAAATTGTTTAACAAATATACGCTTATAAATTGAATTTAAAAAAATAGTTTAAAAAAAATTAATGAATTAAAAAAATAGTTTCAAAAATCCATGCTTATAAATTGAATTTAAAAAATCCATGCTTACAAATTGAATTAAAAAAAACGATTGTTTAAAAAATCCACGATTATAAATTGAATTTAAAAAAAATTAAGAAATCCACGCTTATAAATTGAATATGAAAAAAATGTTTAAAAAATCCACGCTTATAAATTGAATATGAAAAAAAATGTTTAAAAATCCACGCTTATAAATTGAATTTAAACAAAAAATATTTAAAAAATCCACGCCTATAAATTGAATTTAAAAAAATTGTTTAAAAAATCCGCGCTAATAAATTGAATTTAAAAAAAAATTGTTTAACCAATCTACGCTTATAAATTGAATTAAAAAAAATTAACAAATCCACGCATATATATTGTATTAACAAAATGTTTAACAAATCCACGCATATGTATTGTATTAACAAATTGTTTAACAAATCCACGCTTATATATTGAACTAGCAAAGTGCCCGCCACTTCGTTTGCGGAAAGGAAATAAAAACAACAACAAACAATACTTAATACCGAAATGGTGAACACTGATTGTTTTGTTGTACTACTACCTAAAATCGGTCCATCTCACCCCTGCAAATCAGCAGCGAAGTATTTTAATTTATGGCTTTCTGTCCTTAGGGTGCAAAAAAATTCTCGCATAGGTCTACGTTTCCAAATTAACTTTCTAATGCGTTTAGAATAAAAACACAATAAAAATACAATATTCAATACAATTTTTCTAACCCACGACCCTATCTAAAATTTTACAGTTTTATCCCTACTTGTTCGCCCAATGCCTATTTCATTACATGTAGAACATGCCATATACATATTTAATGTGCGAATTTTTATAACCATTGTGATCTAAACCCAACAGTGACTCGTAACACAAATTTCTTAACGCTGGATTTACCACTTCATTCATATCGGTGTTCCAATGTGTAGTAAAATTTAGTAATTCTAAAACATTTGTTGTATATTACCCTTGAGTGCTATGCGTACACTAATATTAGCATTCCAAATTATATGATTTCGGCTTTAATCCTACATCCAAGACCAAATTTAATACTTATGGTAGCCTTATAGGAGGTATTTCCAATACCACCTCCACAGCTCAGTGCACAGAGACCTTCGTACCAAACTTCAGAATATCAAAATGGTACCAAAAATGCTACTTTTTGTACACTTGGGTATAAACTTCAAAAATTACTCCGTATATAAACGCTATACACCAACCGTGATTCTCATTGCAAGCTCTAGCTGTTCACCTACTAAATTACCCCCTCACACCAACAGTGGCTCTAGTTTTTGAATTCGAACTCAGCCCCCAAATACCAAATTTAGCACTTTTCTTAATTCCAAATTTCTTGAGTCCAGCTCTATTCGTTCCGTAAAATCCAAATTGTACCAAATTTAGTACCATTTAGTACTTTTCGTAAACATAAGGACGAATTTCTAAAACTTCCACCATATCGCAATCCTATACATCAACGGTAATCTTAATTCCAAACTTCAAGTTTGCAGCTGTATCCTTTCACCTAAATCCAAATTTACTACCATTTAGTACTTTCCGTACACATAAGTACGGATTTCCAAAAGTACACCCATATTTAAATCCTACACGCCAACAGTAATCTTAATTCCAAATTTCTGGATTCCAGCTCTATCCGTTCGGTCAAATCCAAATTGTACCAAATTTAGTACCATTTAGTATTTTTCGTACACATAAGTACGAATTGCCAAAAGTACCTTCATATTTAAATCCTACACTCCAACAGTAACCTTAATTCCAAATTTTTGGATTCCGGCTCTATCCGTTCGGTCAAATCCAAATTGTACCAAATTTAGTACCATTTAGTACTTTTCGTACACATAAGTATGAATTTCCAAAAGTATCCCCCATATTTAAATCCTACACTCCCACAGTAATCTTAATTCCAAATTTCTGGATTCCAGCTCTATCCGTTCGGTCAAATCCAAATTGTACTAAATTTAGTACCATTTAGTACTTTTCGTACACATAAGTACGAATTGCCAAAAGTATCCCCATACTTTTATCATACACTTCAACAGTAATCATAATTCCAAATTCAGGTTTCTAGCTCTATCCGTTCACCCAAAGCCAAGTTGTACTAAATTTAGTACCATTTAGTGCTTCATACACATAAGTACGAATTTCCAAAACCATTTCCTTATATCAACACCACATCCCAAACTTGACTCCCATACCAAATTTCATTCCATTCTACACACCAACAGGGATCCTAATACTAAAATTAAGAAATTTAGTTTTATATTTTAACAAATATCAAAAAGTTAAAAATTTTTGTTCCACTTAAGACTTCTGGAACACATAAGTACGCATTTCCAAAACTACCTCTATATCTCAATCCTACACACTAATCTAAATTTCACGATTTCAGTTATATCCGTCCACCAAAATTGTAATTGTACCAAATGTAGTACCATTACGTACTCTTCGTACCCATAAGTCCGAAATTTCAAAATTACCTCAACTCTACACATGAACAGGAATCCGTTCAACCATTCAAAATTGTACCAAATTTAGTACCATTTAGTATTTTTGTACACATAAGTACAAATTTCTAAAACTAACTCAATCCTGCACTACAAAAGAAACTTCAATTTAAATTGCAGCTTTCTAGCTCTATCCGTTCATTCAAATCCGAATTGTACCAAATTTAGTACTTTTCGTACTTATGAGTACAAATTTCCAAAACTACCTCAATCCTATACTCCAACAGCAATCTTTATTCCAATTTTCAGCATGTCTGCTTAATTCGTTCACTCAAATCCAAATTGTACCAAATTTAGTACTTTTCGTACCGTTAAGTACAAATTCGCAACACTACCTCAATCCTATACATCAGCAATCCTTATTCCAAATTTCAGGATTTAATCTCTATCCGTTCACCCAAATCCAAATTGTACCAAATTTAGTACCATTTAGTACTTTTCGTAAACATCGTTCAAAATTTCAGGATTACATCTCTATCCGTTAGACCAAAGTCTAATTTTACTACATTTAGTACTTTTTGTACCCATAAGTACGATTTTCAAAACTACTTCCATTCTACCCTTCAACCGTACCTTAATTGCCAATTTCAGGATTCCAGGTGTACTTTTCGTATCCATAAGTACGAATTTCCAATACTACCTCAATCCTATACTCCAACAGCAATCTTAATTCCACATTTCGGCATTCAAGATTCCTGATAGAGTATAGGATTCAGGTTTCTAGCTCTATCCGTTCACCCAAAGCCAAGTTGTACTAAATTTAGTACCATTTAGTGCTTCATACACATAAGTACGAATTTCCAAAACCATTTCCTTATATCAACACCACTTCCCAAATTTGACTCCCATACCAAATTTCAAGATTCTAGCTTTATCCTTTAAAAATATGCAAATGGTACCAAATTTAGTAACTTTTAGTACTTTTCGTACACTTATAGATTGAATTTCCAAAAACCCTTTGGTACATCCTTCTAACTCATCATCAGTGACCATCGTTAAATCTGTTCACGCAAATACAACTTGTATCGAATTTAGTGCCATTTAGCACTGCTTCGTGCACATTAAAACGATTTTCCAAAGCTACCTCCTCCTCAATTCTAGATTCCAACAGTAATCTTAATTCCAAATTTCGGGATTCCAGCTCTATCTGTTCACCCAAATCCAAATTGTACTAAATTTAGTATCATTTATTATTTTTCGTGCACATATAGTTCGAATTTCCAAAAACTTTTCCTTTCCTTACTTTCCATTAGTGACCCTCTTTCCAAATTTCAGGATTCCAACCCAATCCGTTCACCCAAATTAAAATTGTACTAAATTTAGTACCATTTCGTACTTTTCGTACGCTTATAGTTCGGCCCTCATTCAAAATTTCAGGATTCCAGCTCTATCCGTTCACTCAAATCTAAATTGTACTAAATTTGGTACCATTTAGAACTTTTCGTACACTTATAGTTCGAATTTCCAAAAACCTTTCATAGTTACTCTTCATCAGTGACCCTCATTCCATATTTCGGGATTCCAGCTCTATCTGTTCACCCAAATTCTAATTGTACTAAATTTAGTACCATTTAGTACTTTTCGTACCCTTATAGTTCGAATTTCCAAAAACCTTTCATTGTTACTCTTCATCAGTGGCCCTCATTCCAAATTTCAGGATTCCAGCTCTATCCGTTCACCCAAATCCAAGTTGTACTTAATTTAGTACCATTTAGTACTTTTCGTACACATTAGTACGATTTTCCAAAACCATTTAATTACTTCAACACCACTTCCCAACCTTGATGTCCATACCAAGTTCCACGATTCTAGCTATATCCGTTCAAAATATACAATTGGTACTAAATTTTGTAAATTTTAGTACTTTTCGTACACTTAGAGGTCGAATTTCCAAAAACCCTTTCGTACATCTTTCTAGCTCTCCATCAGTTACCCTCATTCCAAATTTCAGAATTCTAGCTCTTCCCGTTTGCCTAATACAAAGGGTACCATATTTAGTACCTTTTAGTACTTTTCGTACACTTCTAGGTCGAATTTCCAAAAACCCAGCCTTATCTCACCCCTACACACCAACAGCAACCTACACCCAAAATTTCAACTTTCTAGCTTCAGCGGTTTCGTCTGGGCGTTGATGAATCAGTCAGTCAGTCAATCAGTCAGTCAGTGAATACCTCACCTCACTGCTCTTTTATATATATAGATTTAAGAAAATTTTAAAAAATCCACTCTTCTATATTGAATTTAAAAAAAAAATTAAAAATCCACTCTTATAAATTAAATTTATTTTTTTTTTTAAATCCACGCGTATAAATTGAATTAAAAAAAAATTAAAAAATCCACGTTTATAAATTGAATTAAAAAAAAATAGTTTAGAAATCTACGTTTATAAATTGAGTTAAAACAAGTAAAAAGTCGTTAAGTTGGGCCGGGCCGAACTTTTTATACCCTCCACCATAAAATAGTCTTAATTAAAATGGAATAATTAGGGTCCTTTCACAATTTTAGGTGGAACAACTTTTTGACAGTGGATAAATTCCTACTGCCTCCCACTATTGCTTAAATTACACTGTGAACACAAATGTTGGGGCAGAGATAATTCCTTTTGGGAATGAAAGCCCTTGGTGTGTGTACATTAAAAACCCCGAAGGACAGATGCGCCGTGAGTCGAACTTCCGCGTTATGGCGTGATGAAGTTTTTGCAAGAGACCCTGTAAGCCATCATGAATTAGCATTATATCTTTGTTTGTTGTTTTTGTAGAGCACTTAAGCAACAGTGAACAAAGATATAACGCTAATTCCTGATGGCCCACAGGGTCTCTATAAAAAATTTTATCACGCCATAACGCGGAAGTTCGACTCACGGCGGATCTGTCCTTCGGGGTTCATAATATACTCACCAAGGCCTTTCTTCCCCAAGAGGAATTTTCCGTGCCCCAGACTTTCACCTCCATTTTGTTGCACAGTGTTATCTAATCTATTCTAATCTAATCTAATCTAAAAAATGTCTTCAGCTAGGTGAAAGGTACCACCAACGGGGCTATATCAAAGAGTCAACCTATCTTTAAATTTGTTGGCGGAAAAGTTTTATAGCTGCAGGGAACTTCAAGAGTCAAATTGAGGGTAGTTTCATCAAAACAATGTAGACCCTCAAAAATGGACCCATATTGACGAATTTTAGTGAAGAAATTTCGTGACCACTGAAAATTCCCGAAAATCGGGAGGTACAGTTGTATGGGGGGGATATACCAAAACATGGACCTATATTGACGATTATTTTTGAATAGACAAAATTGTAACTAAAATTCTCAAAATACCGATCATTACAGCTAGTTCGGTTAAAAATTGCAGCTAAAATTCTCAAAATACAGAAAATCGGGAGATACCGATATATGGGGGCTATACCAAAACATGGACCTATGTTGACGATGTTTCGTGGAGATTCTTCATGACCACTGAGAACCTCAAATGTCAAATTACAGCTAGTTCGGTTAAAAATTGTAACTAAAATGCTCAAAATACCGAAAATCGGGAGGTACGGTTATAAGGGGGCCATACCAAAACATTGACCTATGTTGACGATGTTTGGTGGAGATGTTTCTTGACCACTGAGAACCTCAAATGTCAAATTGCAGATAGTTCGGTTACAAATGGTGGCTAAAATTCTCAAAATACCGAAAATCGGGAGGTACCGTTATATGGGGGCTATACCAAAACATTGACATATGTTGACGATGTTTGGTGGAGATTTTTTATGACTACGGAGAACCTCAAATGACAAATTACAGCTAGTTCGGTTAAAAATTGTAGCTAAAATTCTCAAAATACCGAAAATCGGGAGGTACCGATATATGGGGGCTATACCAAAACATGGACCTATTTTGACGATGTTTCGTGGAGATGTTTCGTGACCACTGAGAACCTCCAATGTCAAATTGCAGATAGTTCGGTTAAAAATTGTGGCTAAAATTCTCAAAATACCGAAAATCGGGAGGTACCGTTATATGGGGACTATACCAAAACATGGACCTATGCCCATATCCTTTGGGATATAAGTTTGTTGATCACTAGGAACCCCAAGTGCCAAATTATAGCTAATTCGGTCTGCAAATGTGGCGAAGAACGTCAAAATACCTCAAATCCGGAGGTACCGTTATATGGGGGCTATACCAAATAGTGGACCGATATAGCCCATCTTCGAACTTGACCTGCCTATGGAAAAAAGACCCTCGGGTGCAAAATTTCAGCACTCTATCTCAATTATTGCGGATGCTAGAGTGATTAAAACAGACGGACAGACGGACATGGCTAGATCGTCTTAGAATTTTATCCTGATCAAGAATAATTATTTGTTGATTATTTGTTGATTTTATCGACCTTTCGATTTGTTATTTAATGAAAATTCTTGTTTCGAGCTTGAGGTATTTATGTGTTCTTTATTTCTTTTCCAATATTTCGGAATTAATTAAATTCCATCTTCAGGAATTAATTAAATTCCATCAAGAATATATATACTTTATAGGGTCGCAAATGATTAGTTCGATGTGTTACAAACGGAATGACAAACTTAATATACCCTCCATACTATGGTGGAGGGTATAAAAATTGTTTAAAAAATCCACGCTAATTTAAGAAAAATTGTTTAAAAAATCTACTCTTATATATTGAATTTAAAAAAAAAATTAAAAAATTCATGCTTATAGTTTAAAAAAAATGTTTAAAAAATTCAAGCTTATAGATTAAAAAAAATGCTTAAAAAAAATCCACGCTTATAGATTAAATTAAAAAAAAATGTTAAACAAATCCATTCTTATAGACTATCTTAACAAAAATGTTAAACAAAACCACGCTTATAGACTAAATTTAAAAATTGTTTATAGATTAAATAAAATAAAGTTTAAGAAATCCACGCATATATATTGAATTTAAAAAATTTTTAAAAAATCCCCTCCTATAAAATGAATTAATTTTTTTAATCTTCGCTACTAAATTGAATGTAAAAAATTGTTTCAAAAATTTAAGCTTATATATTGAATTTTTAAAAAAAATGTTTCAAGAAATCCGCACTTATAATTTGAATTTAAAGAAATGTTTAAAAAATCCAGGCTAATGTATTGAATTGGAAAACTTGGTAACAATTCACAATTCTAAACCATATTTTTAATCATATCATAGCGCACATACCCTCGTAAGCCAAAGGGCAAATGCTGTAACGAGCCATTTAATGGGGTAAGCAGGGGCGGAATGTCAAGGCGCTCTTACATTGTCATAGGAATGTTATCAATAATTGAAATACAATTTTTATAAAAGATCTTATAAAACTACAATTGTTTATTACTTCATAACTATACCACACGGTATACATTATGTAACCCCAATTGATTTTATTAGCCTCAAGCTGCAACAAAACATTTTAAAAATGCTCCTGCGACTCTTTTGCACAAACAACACATTTTTCTTTAATGTTACTAAACAATCTAAATATGTTAAACTTTTACATAATTTAAAAGTCCAGTAACATTATACAAATTGTAAACAAATTTATTCCCCCTCAAACCTCAATCATGTGTCCGAAAAGGAAAACTTGACCCAAAAACTTAGTGAAAAGAAAAGAAAGGAAATCTTGCAACTGAATACTTTGTAAATAAATTTATATTTAATGGAGTTAAGAATATCAAGTCGACTCTTTCGTTGTCCCCTTCCCCCACCTCACCCCCTTACCAATAGAATTAAAATCAATTTCGCAAATGTTTTCTAACCTCACTTACTTTTTAGTCAGTCATATGCCCCCGGGAATTGTTATCAATGGTCAATAGTTGTCTTCCAATACAATCCATTCATCATAAGAGACACGAATACATCACATCATCCATCCTTTTTAGTGACCGCACGAAAGACACACAACAGACAGACACTCAATGTCAAAATTTTTATTTAACATGTCAGATTTGAACTTAAAACTTTCCCCTTAAGTTAGAGAGGTCCGTTCGGGACAAAAAAGGGATAAGCAAACAAGTAAAAGCTGAAACCAACACAAAACAAAAAGTTGGGGAAAAACTTTTGATGATATCAGAGAATCCAAGTGGATTTTGACATTTGACTGTGACACCTATTTCCACACCACCCCTCTTTGGGGTCAATGGAAAGGTAAAGGAGGAAATAAATAAATCTTTGTGCACTACAAAAACACGAAAGAAAACAACAATAAAAACATGTCTTTAAAAGGACAAAAATAACAGTGCAAATTAATCAAGAGAAGGTTTTTAAGAAGGCACATAATTCTTAAAATATCTTCATATCAGACTACGTTCCACACACGAAAGACCTTCTGGGGAACTATCCAGAGAAAACTAAGTGACAATGTCTGTAAGAATATGTTAAATGGAGTAATACAAATAACAAACAAGAAGTAACAGTTAGCTGTGCCGACAGAAATATAACTTCAGCCTCGGGCCTAAAGAAAAGAAGCAAGTACAATACTTCTGACGTCAATAGGGGTTTTTTGAGTTTTTGGGCCAAACCTGGGAAGTAGCCGAAGACGGACCGATATACTCCGTATTCTAACCTGTTACATGACTGTATGAAATAATACGATGTGCAAAGTATGGACAAATCAGAAACTCCCTGACAGGGTTATCTTGCGGATTTGCCACTTTAGTGGGTGCCGTCGCACAGTGTTGCCGCGTGGACAAAAATCAAAAAATTGTGATGACTTTTACATATGTTTATGTTTTTTTCTTACAGTAAACACATCCGATACAAGGAATCTGAAAGAATTTTGTCGATATGTGCATCCATAAGGAAGTTATAGCTCTTTAAATATGAACAAGTAAAAAGTCGTTAAGTTCGGCCGCTAAAATTAGCTAAAATTCTCAAAATACCGAAAATCGGGAGGTATCGTTATATGGTGGCTATACCAAACCATGGACCTATGTTGGCGATGTTCGGTGGAGAAGTTTGGTGACCACTGAGAACCTCAAATGTCAATTTACAGCTAGTTCAAGTGAAAATTGTAGCTAAAATTCTCAAAATACCGAAAATCGGGAGGTACCGTTATATGGGGGCTATACCAAACCATGGACCTATGTTGGCGATGTTCAGTGGAGAAGTTTGATGACTACTGAGAACCTCAAATGTCAATTTACAGCTAGTTCGGGTGAAAATTGTAGCTAAAATTCTCAAAATACCGAAAATCGGGAGGTACCGTTATATGGGGGCTATACCAAACCATGGACCTATGTTGGCGATGTTCGGTGGAGAAGTTTAATGACCACTGAGAACCTCAAATGTCAATTTACAGCTAGTTCGGTTGAAAATTGTAGCTAAAATTCTCAAAATATCGAAAATCGGGAGGTACCGTTATATGGGGGCTATACCAAAACATGGACCTATGCCCATATCCTTTGGAACATAAGTTTGCTAATCACTAGGAACCCTAAATGTCAAATTATGACTAATTCGGTTAGAAAATGTGACTAAAAACGTCAAAATACCTCAAATCGGGAGGTACCGTTATATGGGGGCTATACCAAAACGTGGACCGATATAGCCCATCATCGAACTTGACCTGCCTGCAAACAAAAGACGCATCTTCCCAAAATTTCAGCGTCCTATCTCCATTTTTGTGGATGCTAGAGTGATTACCACAGACGGACGGACGTGCACAGATCGACCCAGAATTTTACGCTGATCAAGAATATATATACTTTATAGGGTCGCAAATGATTATTTCAATGCGTTACAAACGGAAAAACAAACTTAATATACCCTCCATACTATGGTGGAGGGTATAAAAATATTTCTCAGGTAATCTAAGGCGATAATCATATGAAAATTAGACGACATTTAAAATAACATTTTCTGAAAAATTTCTTGATAATACTAAATGTTTTGGATGGGGATTTGATGACTGGGCTATAAATATAAC
Source organism: Musca autumnalis (assembly GCF_047663935.1). Taxonomy (NCBI): domain Eukaryota; kingdom Metazoa; phylum Arthropoda; class Insecta; order Diptera; family Muscidae; genus Musca; species Musca autumnalis. The sequence goes on along the minus strand of NW_027412088.1, from coordinate 152,856,478 downwards.
ATTTTAGTACAAAAAGCTGACAATAACTGCACATGGGCAATGTACCGTTATCAAGAAATCAAAATTTAAATTTGATAAAAAAATTGAAATTTCTTAATATTTAGTAGAGCAGATCTTTTGATTGCCACCTATTGCCACCTTGGCTCCTGTTTTCCGTTAATTGGACATCTCTTCCAAATCAAAATGTTTAAAAACATTATGCCCATCCCTGCAACCTTCTGAGATATATCGGTTCAGATTTTATATAGCCCCCATATATATCTTTTCCCGATTTTTCTACAACTCGTTCAATTTTTATCGAATAGCCTTCAAATTTAGTGTCTGTTATTTTCTTAGGCCTCTGAGTAGCTACACCGATTTTTACAACAAACGGTTCAGATTTAGATATAGCCCCTATATATATATTTCCCCGATTTTGCTATAATTCGCTCAATTTTTGATGAATAGCCTCCAAATTTAACATGGGATTCCTCAGGCTCCTGTTCAGTTTTACCGTTGACCTGGGTTGATGAATGTTTCCACAAGTACTTATGAGGGCACAGGCCTAAGAAATCATCCCATGTTAATTTGAAGTTTATTTTTCAAAAATTGACCGATTTATACCAAAATCGGTGAAAGATATATATGGAGGCTAATCCAAATCTGTACCGATTTTTGCGAAATCAAATCAAAATCGCTAAAACTGAACAGGGGCCTGGGGAAATGTCCCATGTTAAATTTGAAGACTATTCATCAAAAATTGAGCGATTTATAGCAAAATCGGGGAAAGATATATATAGGAGCTATATCCAAACCTGAACCGATTTTTACGAAAATCGGTGAAACTACTCAGGAGCCTAACAAAATATCACATATTAAATTTGAAGGCTATTCGATTAAAATTGACCGAGTTATAGCAAAATCGGGGAAAGATATAGATATATATAGCCCCCATATCCAAATCTGAACCGATATGGACCAAAGTTGAAATTTTTATTCCTGTGCCCTCATAAGTACTTGTGCACAAAATCATAAACCTAGGTCAACGCCTTCTATTTTTGTCCACATTTGTGTGGAAGCGGCAACACTGTGCGTCGGGGTTTCTTGGAGCTTTCCCGGATCTCTCTCTCCCGGAAAAATTGTACTGTCGAAAGGGAACGGCAAGAACAACCTGCTGAGAAAAATTTCAAAACGATCTGAGGGGAGCTGTTAAACTTCACTTTTTCCGAATTTTTTGTGGGAGGTACCCGAAGTAGTGCATCTATATCGTCCAAATCGATTACTCCCTTCCCAGCAAAAAAAGTCCTCCCAAAATCATGGGTTTTGTAAGGGATTTTTGGCAGCCGTAACTACTCGCAAACCCCCCTTTCTTCCCCATTATTTTTACAAGGGCATGTCGCACTCAGTTTGTAGTTATTTTATGACCACTAGAATAACTAGTTATTCTGTGGCCACTAGAAGTTGAAAAGTAAGTTGAAAAAAATTCTATCTTTGGAACAGTTAATGTAGAGATTTTTTTAATTATTTTTAGAACAGTTAATGTAGAGATTTTTTTTAATTTCATCACACTTCTCACTTTTATTTTACTTTTGTTTATTTCGCTCGCTGTGGGAGTTGAACACACGAACCCTCTGATTTGTAGCCTAAGACACTACATACTATGCCACGCACACGAACATTAAGGGTTGCTTAAGAACTTAAATGTGCAGTGCACATGTGCACCACGAACTGTTATTTTTAATTAAAACAAGTAAAAAGTCGTTAAGTTCGGCCGGGCCGAACTTTTTATACCCTCCACCATAAAATAGTCTTAATTAAAATGGAATAATTAGGGTCCTTTTACAATTTTAGGTGGAACAACTTTTCGACAATGGTTAGAATCCTACTGCCACCCACTATTGCTTAAATTGCACTGTGAACACAAATGTGGGGACAGAGATAATTCCTTTTGGAGATGAAAGCCCTTGGTGTGTGTATATTACAAACCCCGAAGGACAGATGCGCCGTGATTCGAACTTCCGCGTTATGGCGTGATGAAGTTTTTGCAAGAGACACTGTAAGCCATCATGAATTAGCATTATATCTTTGTTTGTTGTTTTTGTAGAGCACTTAAGCAACAGTGAACAAAGATATAACGCTAATTCCTGATGGCCCACACGGTCTCTAACAAAAATTTCATCACGCCGTAACGCGGAAGTTCGACTTACGGCGGATCTGTCCTTCGGGGTTCATAATATACTCACCAAGACTTTCACCTCCATTTTGTTGCACAGTGTTATCTAATCTAATCTAAAAAAATGTGTTCAGCTAGGTGAAAGGTACCACCTACGGGGCTATATCAAAGAGTCAACCTATCTTAAAATTTTTTGGCGGAAAAGTTTTATAGCTGCAGGGAACTTCAAGAGTCAAATTGAGGGTAGTTTCATCAATACAATGTAGACCCTCGAAAATGGACCCATGTTGACGAATTTTAGTGAAGAAATTCCGTGACCACTGAAAATTCCCGAAAATCGGGAGGAACAGTTATATGGGGGGATATACCAAAACATGGACCTATATTGACGATTATTTTTGAATATACAAAATTGTAGCTAAAATTCTCAAAATACCGATTATTACAGCTAGTTCGGTTAAAAATTGCAGCTAAAATTCTCAAAATACCGAAAATCGGGAGATACCGTTATATGGGAGCTATACCTAAACATGGACCTGTGTTGACGATGTTTCCTTGGAGATGTTTTATGACCACTGAGAACTTCAAATGTCAAATTACAGCTATTTCGGTTAAAAACTGCAGCTAAAATTCTCAAAATACCGAAAATTGGGAGGTACCGTTATATAGGGGCTATACCAAAACATGGACCTATGTTGACGATGTTTGGTGGGGATGTTTCGTGACCACTGAGAACCTCAAATGGCAAATTACAGCTAGTTCGGTTAAAAATTGTAACTAAAATGCTCAAAATACCAGTGTTCGAAAATAAACACTATGGTATCGTACCGTACCCTTCTGTACCGTACCAAGGTGGATAGGTACGCTACGATAATGTACCGTACCGGTACACAAACACTAAAAAATATTTTAGTGATACTGTACCGGAGCACAACGAAAATCTTACTGTACCGACTGCGATACACAACGATTTTTAGTGTACCGACTGCGGTAAGCTACAATTTTTTAGTGAACCGACTGCGGTACAGTACGATTATCGTAGTGTACCACTGGTCGGTTCACTAAAACATAACGTACCGTACATGTGTGTTTTGTAAATTGTGATGAAAAATTATATGTTTGATGTTTTTGAGAATAAGGGCAAGAATAGTAACTAAAATTCAAGATTATATAAATTAAAAGCACGAATGTGGTAAATTCTGTCGGTACACGAATTTTGAGAAAATTAGTGTAAAATATCAATTTTAAATACATATAATATATATAATTGTTCCATAAACATCCCAGACGGGACAAGGGAGACTTCTCTCATATCAATGAGTGCACCCCAATTCATATTAGCTCAATGATATGGGACCTACTGTTTATCGCAGAGTCCGAACGGCGTGTCTTACGACACCATTTTATAAAGAAGTTTTACGTGGCTGAAATACTCAGGAAATGTCACCAACATGCGGCGGGTGTGCATACCATTGCACTACGGTGGTACCCCCATACCAATACATATTTTATTTAATTCTATAGGAAGTTTTAAGTGAACCACCCTCTATTATAGCATTAGGTTTAAAACCCATATTATTAATGTATGTATTTCTATTTACTCGCTTTGAGAAAAATTTATTATGGACTCACTAGTGTCCTTGTAGTCAATGTACATATTAAAACACTGTTTTTATACCCTCAGCATTTATGCTAACGAGGGTATATACACTTTCATACGGGCAAAATGTGCCTCATCGAAATAATGTTTTTAGACCCCAAGTATGTTTGGACGAAATGTGTTTCAGACAATTTGGAGTCGATTGAGCAATGTCCGTCCGTCTGTCTGTCTGTCTGGCTGGCTGCCTGGCTGGCTGGAGCGCACGATAACTCTCGAACGGATGAACCGCTTCGGTTCAAATTTTGGCTTTCGTAATATTTTGCCCAAACTTAGTTTAAGTTCGAAGATGGGTTATATCGGTCCACTCCTTCCGGTACCTCCCCCACAAAAGTTCGAAAATGTTCGGAAAATTTGTGCGCACGACAACTCTTGAAGGGAGTAACCGATTTGGTCCATACTTTGCCTATCGTAAAGTGTGCACCAGACTTAGATAAGGTTTCAATAGGAACTCAATCGGTCCACTCCTTCGGGTATCCCCAAACAAAATTTCGGAAAAGTTCAGTTTAGGGCCATCTCACGAATCGCTTTGATTTTTGTTTTAGCAACTTGTATTCACTGCCCCCCTATGACGGTACAAGTTTCCTTAGGGGCAAGTCCACACTTCCCGAGAAAATAGCCTGAAAGTTGAAAAAATCTCCTATGACACTGTGTGAGGTGGTAGAAGCGCAAGATAACTCTCAAACGGATCTGCCGATTCGGTCCAAAATTTGGCCCTAGTAATATTTTGTCCAAACATTGTTTAAGTTCCAAGATAAGTCATATCGGTCCACTCCTTCAGGTACCTCCCCCACAAAAGTTCAAAAATGTTCGGAAAATTTGTTCGTACAGTAACTCTTGAAGGGAGTGGCCGAATTGGTCAATACTTTACACATACTAATATATCTACTAGATATAGATCAGGTTCAAATATGAATTATATTTGACCACTCCATCCGGTACCTCCCACACAAAATTTCGGATAAGTTCACTTTAAGACCTGACATCGAAACACTTTGATTTTTGTTGAAGCAACTTGCATTCGCTGCCTCAATTATGATGGTAAACGTTTTTTCAGGGACAAGTCCATACTTCTTGGGCAAACAGGCCGAAGGGTGTAAAAACCCCCTATGGCGCCATATCCACTTCCCTAATAGTCAATGTAGATCCATTCCTTTTAATATCTCCTCAAAACTTTTGGTTCATTTTTGTTGGTGCAAACTCCCAAAATTTTTAAAAACCCCTAAATACATACGTTTTTTGGGACAAAAATTGTTTCAATTTATACAGGCTGAGGGTATATCTCTGTCAGCAAAGCCTACTGATACTTTTTTACTTGTTTAAATATTATTTGTTCCCTAGTTAAATAATTAGACAGTTTTTACAAGTAAAACGGGGTGATAATGCGTGTGTCATAAAACCATTTCTATGAATGGAAAAGAATAACGTTAATATGTTGGTGTCATAGGGATGTTCATTTGCGGCAAAAGTCAATTCATAAAAAGGTTATGTTTTTTGTCCAATCCACATGAACAAACAAAACAGCCACAGTCGGATCACTAAAGATTGAGTCTCCAGCTAATATATTTTAAATTTTTAATATGTTTATTCTGTTAAAGTTTTAATGTTGATATGTTTGAATTAATTAAAATAAAATTGCATAAAACATAAAATCCGTTTGTAATAGGTAACAAAACAAAATGGTAAGAATATGAGAATAATGCCTCAAAAACTCAAACTTTAGAGGGCTTCTTCGTAGTGGTAATTCCTGCTGGTAGAATACGATTACGTTTCACTGTGGAAAAAAGTACCGATATAGCGCGTCAAAAATAAACGTCGATGTTTTATTGTATGTGTGTACATAATTTGGATAAGAACAGCTCTAGATTGACAAGTGTACTTCATTTATTATTATACACGGTGCTCTTGAAACAATTTTAAATGGAAGGTGCTTAAACCTTGGAAGTTTTTGCGGATTCTGAAACTACAACGTTTATAGATGAGACAAATCCAAAAAACAAAAAATCGCCGCAGCGGTTTTTAAATAAATCGCAATTTAAGTTGATAGTTTTAGGGGTTGTTTAGGTTTTCACGATTTTTCTTAGAAACCGCAACTCCTATCAAAATAGGACTAAAGAAAATGTTGTAGCTATGAAAATTCTCTACAAGATTGACCTTTGTGGTATTCTCGTCGGTTTTACCGTTTTTGAGATATAGAAGCTCAAATTGGGACAATTCAAATTCAATTCAATTCTGTATCGTCCCCTTATAAAACAATGTCATGACTGCAAATTCCCAACTTAAACTTATATATCTAAAAAAATGGTACGACTTAGAATAAGTTACTTAAGCCAGTCTTGTAGAGAATTTTCACAGCTTTAAGATTTTCTCAGGTCCCATATCGATAAGACTTACCGTATTCAAGCAAAATCGCGAAACTCTAACAAAAAAACCTAAAAATGTAAACTGAGCTTCTTTATCTCAAAAATGGTACAGGCTGGGAACAAATGATAAACGTCAATCCTCTAGAGAAATTTTACAGCTACAACATTTTGTTTAGCTCCATTTCAATCGGACTTGCGGTTTCCAAGCAAAATCGTGAAAACCTAAAAAACACCTAAAAATGTGAATTTTGACCGCGATTTATTTAATAGTCCCTACAGCTATTCATTCCTGTTTTTGGATTTTTCTCATATACGAACATTGCTGTTTCAGAATTCACGAAAACTTCCCCTGTGTAAGCAGTTTTCATCAAAAGTTAGTTAAGGCGCACCCTTCATGACATTGTTTTATAAGGGGGCGATACAGTCAGTGCATTGTCCCAATTTGAACTTCTATATCTCAAAATTGGTAAAAGCTACGAAAATATCATACAGGTCGATCTTGTAGAGAATTTCCATAGCTACAACATTTTCTTTAGGCCCATTTTGATAGGACTTGCGGTTTCTAAGCAAAATGGTGAAAGCTTAAACAACCCCTAAAAATGTCAACTTAAATCGCGATTTATTTAAAAAGCGCTCCGGCGATTTTTTTGTTTTTTGATTTTTCTAATCTATAAACATTGTAGTTTCAGAATCCGCAAAAACTTCCGAGGTGTAAGCACCTTCCATTTAAAATTGTTTCAAGAGCACCGTGTATATTTAGTAAATTTGTATTTTTACCCATATAACGGTACCTGCCGATTTTCGGTATTTTAAAGATTTCTACCACATTATCCCACCGAAGTGGCTTAGATTTGGTATCTAGTGTCCGTTGGGGCTATACATACATTTCTATAAGAATTTTCGGTACAGGTCCACGTTTTTATATAGCCTCCATAGAACGGTTCAGCCGATATCGGTTATTTTGAAGGTTATAGCCACGTAATCCAACCGAATTAGTTGAAACTTGGCATTTAGTCTACGTTCCGACGGAGAATTGTTTGCACAGGTTCACGTTTTGATATGGCCCCCATAGAAAGGTACCGCCCGAAATTCGCTAATTTTAGATAGAAAATAATAATAAAAACAATTACAAAATATTTTGTTGCAGCTAAAACTTTACAAATTTGGTAAGAACTATATGTACTAAAAATAAAATAAAAAATCTACGCGCCATCCTGCGACACTCCCTACTACATAGCTTTAACAAAGTACACAATTTGAAAGAAAAGCGGATGTCACGTGATTTACATATGTGTAAAATCCAAGTTACAATAAATAACATATATAAAATATTTGTTACTTACAAAATTCTCGTTGATCGTCCATATTACCTTGCTATGAATAGATTTTCTGTTATTGGTGCAACCTATAATAATGATTTTGCACGAGGGGACTTTTGTCGAAAATAAACATCCTTATGACGTCAATTAGAAACCTCATACTGGTGTTATGATAAATACATTCCATATTGAAAAAATCATATTAAAATTTGTAATTTGCTACAAATACTTTTAAATGTGTAAAAAAAAGCTTGGAAAAAACCTTAGTGATGAGCGATCACCTTTAGCGAATACTGTTCACTACAAACAAAATAGATGGGTATTTTTTGTTGGTACAGGTAATATTAATGTGGATTGTATAGCAAATATTAAAGTTTTCTGAATAATCTTTTTCCAACAAATGCTAACGACATCAAAATAGTAAAATTATTCTTTACTTATTCATGTAAATGATTTTATAATTCACGATTTTTCACCCTTTTTTAATATCATAAATGTCTAGGTGCCTAACATGGTAAACAACATTATATTTTCTAGTCATTTTCTCAATATTTATAAACGATTAAAATGTAATTAATTTATACAAATTGAATTTTATTTATTATACTTGCCTTCTTTGCCAAGAAATCATATAACAATTCATATTTCCTCATAAATAAAAAAACACATGTGTGGTACATTACCGGTACGTTATTTTTTTAGTGAACCGACCAGTGGTACACTACGATATTTTAGTGTACCGACTGCGGTACGCTACGAGTTTTTAGTGTACCGACTGCGGTTCACTACGATTTTCGTTGTGCTCCGGTACGGTACGCTAAAATATTTTTAGTGGTTGTGTTCCGGTACGGTACACTAAAATATTTTTTAGTGATACCGTACCTGGAGCGGTACGTTATTTTAGTGTACTGTTTCTTTTCGAACACTGCAAAATACCGAAAATCGGGAGGTACCGTTATATGGGGGCTATACCAAAACATTGACCTATGTTGACGATGTTTGGTGGAGATGTTTCATGACCACTGAGAACCTCAAATGTCAAATTGCAGATAGTTCGGTTACAAATTGTGGCTAAAATTCTCAAAATACCGAAAATCGGGAGGTACCGTTATATGGGGGCTATACCAAAACATGGACCTATGTTGACGATGTTTGGTGGAGATATTTCATGACGACTGAGAACCTCAAATGGCAAATTACAGCTAGTTCGGTTAAAAATTTTAGCTAAAATTCTCAAAATACCGAAAATCCGGAGGTACCGTTATATGGGGGCTATACCAAAACATGGACCTATGTTGACGATGTTTCGTGGAGATATTTCATGACCACTGAGAACCTCAAATGTCAATTTGCAGATAGTTCGGTTAAAAATTGTGGCTAAAATTCTCAAAATACCGAAAATCGGGAGGTACCGTTATATGGGGACTATACCAAAACATGGACCTATGCCCATATCCTTTGGGATATAAGTTTGTTGATCACCAGGAACCCTAAGTGCCAAATTATAGCTAATTCGGTCTGCAAATGTGGCGAAAAACGTCAAAATACCTCAAATCCGGAGGTACCGTTATATGGGAGCTATACCAAAAAGTGGACCGATATAGCCCATCTTCTGCCTATGGAAAAAATACCTTTGGGTGCAAAATTTCAGCGCTCTATCTCAATTATTGCGGACGCTAGAGTGATTACAACAGACGGACAGACGGACATGGCTAGATCGTCTTAGAATTTTATCCTGATCAAGAATATATATACTTTATAGGGTCGCAAATGATTAGTTCGATGTGTTACAAACAGAATGACAAACTTAATATACCCTCCATACTATGGTGGAGGGTATAAAAACTCGCGTGCCGACAGTGAGCGTTGAACACACAACCCTAGGATTTATAGTCGGACACACACTCACTGTGCCACCGTCCTCATTACTTAGTGAGGAGCAAAGTAAGTAGGTTTGCCTTGTAAATTTTTTAAGAAGTATCCCATTACTTTTCATATTACTTGTAATGGGAAAAGAAGCTTGTTTACATTACTTTGTAATGGGTTACGTAATGACTAATGGATCCGAATTTTTGCTGGGTTCAGGAGTTATCGTTCACACCGATAACTTTTTTTGGGGAGGTACCCGAAAGAGTGGACCGATATGTCCCATCTTCGAACATAAACTAAGTTTGGGCATAATATTACGAAGTGCAAAATCGCGCTCACCAGCCAACCAGACGGACGTACAGGACTAAATCGACTCCAAATTGTCTGCAAAAGGATCTTGTCCAAATATACTTGGGGTCTAAAACCATTATTTCGATGAGGCACAAATTTGGTCGTATCAAAGTGTATACGCCCTCGATAGCCTAAAAGCTGAAGGCATAAACAGAGATATTTCGTGTGGAAGCAGAGAATGCAACTAGAATTATTGTAAGATTATTACTAGTCACTATGAATACCACAACATTGAGCACCTTCTCTGCCGATGTCCTAATCTGATGACACAGACTGTTTGGTGCCTTCGAGTTTGCATCTCTCTTTCTTACTTCTCTTCCATAGAACCCCTTATAAGATACACTGTAATTTTTGTGGGACAGATATTCCCTAATTTAATGAATTTCGTCTAAACTGTTTCTACTAATCTCTTTACAATCCTTTCTTGTCCATTCTATCCACACCTATAGTTCACGCTGATAAAATGAAATAAGGCGAAAGAGAACAACGTGAAATTTGTTATACTGAGTTCGGAACAAACTTTGTTACATCCAAAAATGTATGCGTATACTTACAAAAGACGATAGTTCTAAATTGTTGTATTGAAAACTTACCTGAAATGAAAGAAAACATTAAAAATTATTAAATATCTTTGCCGTGATAGTTTGTATACATTTATAATTACATATACATATATTTAGCTCGAATAAAATACTTTTTAAATTACATATTTTAATTTCTTCTTCGTTAAACCGAACCGAAGTTTTATCCCACTGAGAAATTCCAGTAAAGCCAGGCAATATGATCATTATTTTAAATAAAAAATAATTGCAACAATGTTGCGTGTGCCCAGTTTCGGATATCCCTAACGAACATATAATATTACCCGAATTTATCATTGAAGCATAATTTACGTTACCAAAAAAAAACTCGTACTTAAAATATCCAATAAAATATATAAAAAAAAAAAACATTATAAAAATCCATTGGCATTGAGACAATGATGATCGAAAGTGTGCTATTAGTTCAGAAGCTGATGATATTCGATACTCTAGAAAAAAAAAAACGAAATCCAAAAAAATAATTCGTACTAATGGCCCCACAACAGCAACGAAAACTTAACTTAATAATCTCACCAAAAATTGCGTATAAAGCGGGGAGAGGACACCATCAGTACCAGCATCATCATCATTATACTCATATCATAGGGGAGATACTATATTAAAGTGCTTACGGACAGACAATGCTTTCTACTGTTGGCTAAATGTGTGTTCGTTCGTGTTTGTATTGAGCGGGGGCATTATGTATATATTTACTTTTGTAATCTGATATTTTTTTCTGATGTGGTGATGTTTTTCAACATGATTGGTTTTTAGTCAACGACAAAAAAAAAAAACAAAAAAACCAAACAACCATAGTAAAGTGAAATAAAAAATGATGGAAATGAATATTGTTCAATATGCTACAGTGGAATAATATAACTAATAATCATGGCAGCGTGATAGGTAATAGGATTTGTTTATTAAATAATGAAAAGGGATAAAAAGAGACTTATATTGCATCAATAAGGGCAGCCGTATTATTTTTTAGTTCAAAGAAATAGGATCTTCTTTGTAAGGCCCAGTCCAATCGTTGTGGCGAAAATGGAAAGATATACACCACCGCAATACTCAGAGAATGTGAAACCATTTTGTTAAAGCGTTTTTAACCACTAGGGAAAAATGTGATTTTTACTGGGCTGGTGTTCAATGTTAAAGTGCGTTATAGTGGCAATAATTAGACGGTCCCATATATAAAAATACCTTAACAGAAACAATGGCTTTTATAAAATGTAATTGACTGCAAATATTTTTTGTTTTTTATTTGAATTTTTCCTTTATTGACCCACTGTAATATCAAGTCACGGGCTCTATCAAACAAAAGACATAATGTTGGTCAATTTTGGTAACAGCGAAAAAACTGAAATTAGAACTACTTCGAATTTCAATATCACAATCATTATACATATAGACTCTCATACATCACGGGTTGCCATTAAACAATGATGCTATTTTAGCGTTTTGTTTTTTGAAAAAAAAAAAACTAAAATGTAAATATGTAGCTCGTTGAAATCTGCCTTAAGTGAATTGAATAAGCACGGCTGGTTAATTTCCGTTAGTAACTAACCAGTGTTTAAAAACAAGTAAAAGAGAGCTATAGACGTGGAGGACCATGTGATACGCGACATCACTTCACTAGGGCACTAGTTTCCAAAATTATTGACATCTTCCACTACTAAAACTATTACATCGTGCAAAATTATGTTAGTATTGAACTATTACTGCGACCTCTACTCACATTAAAAACTGTATGATCCTTGTATATACTTGGCTGTAACTCTGTTATGTGACCATCAATAAAATTGGCATCAATGGAGAGGTCAAGAGTACCTCTACTAAATATCTCGTACGTGAGTGGAACATATCCTCCAGGAATAAAGATATAATTATTACACTAAACATATTACCAGTTTTCACACAAAAGTTTTGGTCCATTTAACCCGCTAAATATTCTCTGGCCATCCTTTATATTGCAAGCTACTTCTTTGTCGTAAACCCAAACCTTACTTACCTTCGCGTTGATTGGACTGTCAGTGCGACATTCAGAGCCGCTTCAAAATGTTTAAATGTTTGTTTTTGGTCCAAAACAAATCGTTACTATTATGGTCGGAACCCGACCACCATACAAAATTTCGGCAATTGGTCAATCATGGACCTGGAATTTTATTACAATTTTTACTTTTTTATCTGAAAATCGCATTATCTCGTCGAGATATGAATTTTGGTTACTACAAGGGAGGTCTACGATATTTCGCGGTGTTACCTGAATTTTCGGATTAACAAACTTATGCACCAAATTATTCCAAAACATGGACCTATGTTGACAATTTTTGGAAGGTAGGCGACCACTGGGAACCTCAAATGTCAAGTTATAGGTAGTTCGGTCAACAAATGTAGCTAAACTCTTCAAAACATCAAAATTCGGGAGGTGCAGTTATATGGAGGCTATACCAAAAACATTGACCTATGTTGACAATTCTTGGAGGAGAAATTTCGTGACTGCAGCGAACCTTAAATGTTAAATTACAGATAGTTCGATCAAGAAGTGAAACTACAGGTAGTACGGCCAAAAATTTTAGCTAAAATCCTCAAAATACCGAAAATCGGGAGGCATCGTTATATGGGGGCTATACCAAAACATTAACCTAGGTTGACAGATTTTGGTGGTAAAGTTTTGTGACCACTGGGAACCTCAAATGTCAAATTACAGATAGTTTGGTCAGAAAATGTAGCTAAACTCCTCGAAACACCTAAAATCGGGAGGTACCGTTATATGTGGGCTATAGCAAAACATGCACCCAATGAAGTCCGGAAATTCTACCAAAGACATAAACATCAAACTAATGGCTTTTGTTCAGAGAATTTGCCAATCACGACTTCAGAGAGCTGGCCATTTTCTCAGATCCTCAGGTCGTTGGGAGAATTTTCAGGGGCATCATCACAACTGCTACCGCTCGCTGCATACCTGCTGCTCAAATGCTCGAAATTAGATCAAATTTCTCAGCAGAGGCGACGGTCCTGGGAAATGCGCGTGATGAGCTTCGTCGTACAAACCCTGATGTTAACATGAAAATTGTCTAGACCACCTGAAGCAATGCAAGCAACCTTGGTACAGGTTTAGTTAAATTATGGGCAACTGCAAAATCACTCTTGAATCCGGGAAAGAAGGATGATAGAACTGCTGTTACTTTCAACGGTGTGACAGTGGCAGATCCGAAGAGGTGCGCTTGTTATTTTAACCGGCAATTTATAAATCACCCCGAGAGTAATAGGGCAAAGAGGAGTGTGATAAGCCGAATAAGCCCTCTTAGTCAAAGAGATAACACCACAATTTGTGGTAAATTATGTATCCGAAGTCATCCGAAACGCAAAATCATGCATAGCGTTGGGCCCACACGGAATTTGAATGGTTATGCGTAAGACATTGGATGAACCCGGGGTTGTGTATCTGACAAGTATCCTCAATTTATCGTTAGCCAACCATACTGTGGCAGAAGGCTGGAAAGTTGGCAAGTAAGATTGCCAGCAGAGGCGAATCGTACAGGCCGATATCCACCCTGTCGCTTGTAGCGCAGGCACTACGAATCCCCATGATGAGAAGTTGTGTCCGAGTTGCCCAACATTAGCTTGGATTCCGAAAAATTAACAGTACCACAACAGTACCACAACAGCATTATTATCACACATATCAGTTGAGGACTGCACCAGAATAGACCGTCATGGTGGCTTTTGACCTATCGAAGGTAATCGCTGCAGTGCCATGATGTTCGATGGCATAGGAAAGGCTTCCAGATCGTTGATGACGTAAGTGATAGGTTAAATATGTACATAGCTAACTTAGTGCAGTTCCTTCATCGGAGTTCTTTCATCAGTTCTTTCATCGGACTATACAAATATCCGCCGCTAAATCTACTACCATACTGTTCACCACCTGGACGGCTGAAATGATTCCACCATCTAACTTCCCCAAGATGTTGGATGTCGAAAGCATGTTTATGTCGTCCGCACAAACCACGACTATTTGCCACACCTCAAAACTAGGAACAAGATCCTCAAGTCGCTGGTATGAAAATGTTAGCGCTACGCAAGGGAAGGGAATATTCAAACCTGTCAGAATGCCGCACTGAGATCTGCAACAGGATGTCTCTTCATGACACCAGTGAACCAAGTTCATGTGGAGACAATGACATTGCCGGTGCATCAGCACAATAAAATGTTGCCGCTGCAGTTCGTGCTTGGGTGTTATCGCCATGAGCGCTCCTGCCATAATCTAGTGGACATGCTTCCAACGCCCATGCAAGAGAAACCTTCACGATCTAGAGAGACGTCCAAACATCTAGAACAGCGTGCCCATCGAGCAGACTTGGATGGATAGCAGGCAGACCAAAGAAAGCAAAAGAAAGTTCACTGCGAAGGCAAACACGAGTGATTGTATTCCAATTGTGATCCGGACGATGTAGCTGCCTCAATTCGTATTTGACCCGAATTTATAGCAGTATACTCAACACAGGTACTGCATGTGAATTGGTACCGTAGCTAAACCCACTCACATGTCTCTTGATTCGTTATGGACACAATCTGTCCAGGTTGTAGAAAAGATACATACATAAGGTTGCGGAAAAGACATTCAAACGAAAATATTTGCGTTGTTACAAAAACAACGTTTCTAGTTATAAAGATTCGAGAGGTAATATTAGGAGAATGAAAAATAACAATATTGAAACTGGCAATTATCGAGAAGTGGAAATTTGTTCTTAGTAGGTAAGTAAGTATAGTCCGAAGCCTAAGTGGTCAAAAACTTCCTTGTTAACATAAATCCACGGTTTGGTATAGCCCTTATATGTGTATTGGTATCTCACGACTTCATGTATTTTGAGATTTTTAGTTATATTGTTGGACCTATCAGTTATAATTTGGCAGTCTGCGTGTTTCGTAGAAAACTTTCCCGACACAACCGTGCTTGCGGGCACACACAACCGTGCTTTCGTGCTCCCCAGTAAGTTGGTTCAAATATCATAACGATTGAATTTTTGTGAGCCAACTACCCGACGGAGTGAAATGATCAAGGTCATCTTCAAACTTGATCTATCTTTGGCAGAAATATTACGAAGTTCGAAGTTTGGACCAATCGTTTACTTGGTTGGAGAATTATTATGCACATCACTCAGACAGACGAATGCACATTTCAAAAGTTACATTTCAAAGAGTTACATGCTCTTGCTTTAGCCCATGTAATTTCCCGCTTGACCCTATTTAAATATGTTGTATTCAAGTTGACATCACTTACATTTGACTTTTCCCCACCGATTTTTTGCTATTCATTTTGTTCGACACATTGAAAAAAAAACGTTATTAAACAGAATCACTCCCTGTCCCATTCAAGTTGATTTAAATGTCCTGCTGCTGCATTCATTTGATTGATGAGACATTTAATTGTGTGATATTAAATGACTTCTAGCAAAGTACAAACATAAATGTTCGGCAGCAGCAGTTTATTTTTGGCGAACAACAACGTAGTGATGATATTTTATGTCAACATTTTTTTTTTTGGTTATGATTTTTTGAGGAAGATAAAATTCGTCGGGTGGTGGTTAAAATAGAAATGAGTAACGAAAAATAAATCAATGATTTCTGAGAATGAAATATTATTTGAATAATTGGTAGGATTGGGAATTGTTGCAACGGTTTTCAATTACTAGATTTCTGATATCAGCGAAAACTTCAACAAAATATAGTAATACCTCCAAATTTGTTGTATGGATTTCAGTTGCCAAAAAGCTTGGAAATAAAGGAATTTTTTAACGATTAGAAAAATATTTTTTGTGCAAGACCTTTATATAAACGAAATACCCTTTGTTGTTTGTCATGCATGTTGGCCAATATGTACTATGCTTCGTAAATATAGTACGTACATAGAGGGTTTTGGTAATTTATAATTAGTCTGACAAATACATTTCAATGCTCTAAAAGCTTCTGGACTAGATGTATCATAGATACACACATAAAATTCCTGAAACATAGCGGGACAGGCTATAAATTAACACAACAAAATATCCTCGAAAACAGGTCACATAAGGACATGTTTCCCTTTCACAGATTTAACAAGAAAATTACACCCAAACCTCCAGCTACCCATAACCCATACTTTATACTCATCAAATAAATAATATAAATTATCTTTCATAATTTTTTGGCAAACCAAACCCGAACCTTTTTTACGTAAAATCCATACATATGACACATGTCAAAGTAAACAGATGACTGGCACCGTCACTGGGAGCTTACATAAAATCATTTTGTAGCCTCATTAGATGTCATTTGCATTTTATAGAATTTTTTTAAACAAAAACAGCTGCTGCTCCTGTTTGTGATGATATCCATTTTTCCGTCTGCCTGTAAGTCTCTATTGTGCGATTGTAGTCAAGCCAAAGAAGAGTCTATAATTTTGACCTCTATTTAAGTGCCAGCCAGTTGTCTGCTATCGACATCGAAAAGAGAAGGGGGGAGGGGGAACTGTCATTTTCATTTAATTCAATCACACAAAAATCTCAACAATAGCATACTCATAAGGATATGAGCATGTATACACACATTCATACAAGCAACACATGGAAATTTATAATAACATACATGGCTCTGGAGACTTCTACATGTATAAACATACATAGATAATGCTGTAGATGCTGCTATTGTTATGACAAAATGCTTTAGCAAAGGGTTATTGGAGTGAGTGTGTGTCCTTAGCTTACCCCCCTTTTAGAAATCGATTTTTAATTTTGTATGTCATGTAATTATGTTTACAAGTTTCTATATCTTGTCATACACGTAGTACTTTCAACGCAAATATGTACATGCATGGACGCATTTTATATACATACATACATAAATATGTATATGTAAGAATGTGTGCCCTATCGTTTGGCAATAGTTTTTGATTTAAAATTTTGATACCACAATATGGTCAAAGAGGATCAACCACATTTCCTTGTTTACATCTGTACACCTTTCTGTGAGCAGTAGACCCAGTAAACAATTCCTTGATGGGAAAATATTTCTTCGCAATAACCCATTTATAACAACAAAGAAATAATAAATTATATTTTACATTTATGGAACCCCACAACCCAGGTTGATACAGACAATAGTCTGAATTATTAAATCTTTCTGTAAGTTATGCAACTATTAAGGCGGTACTCTGATAACCTCTGATAGTATAGAACTGGCGTTTAAAAAGGTACTATGTTCACACTTCCAGCATTGCCGATCAGGAGGTTGGAGACCTTTTACTACTTTGTATCTTATTATAAATAACTTTTAACGTTACGCCCAGGATTTTGGGAAAGTTATTGGTCGGAAATTAAAGCTATGTTCAATGGATTTCAGGTGTAGTTGTAATCAGGTCTTCGGAGTAGACCCATATTTGTCAGATTCTGACTCCAGTCCAACCCACTTCTTTATGAACATGTAGCAAAACCCATCAAAATAAATAAAATCGGACGGTAAAAGGTTGCCCTACCAAAATAAAGACCTGTGAATTTGACTTATGACTTGACAATACGACCTGAAATACAAAATTATCATCTTTAATGTCGATATCGTCGAGGTAAAATTCCTTTTAAATTTTTCTAGGTTCTTGGTCTTTAGGAACGGTTCCTAAAGGTCAAAATAACATTAAACAAATACTATTTTTTATCCTATTTTCTCGGGTCCTGGTCCGACCAGATAGATAGATAGATACTAAAACGTTCAAAATTCAAGTAAATATTCAACCTAGGAATATTTTTGTAGGTCTCAGTAAGTAACTTACTACAATATCTGAACTTTCTAGGAACGTTTCTTAAAGATAAAAATAGAAAAACAACTTTAAAAAATTCAATTTTTTGGGACATTCGCCAGATGGTTGCATGTTCTCTGGTTTGACGTTGCAGTCTACGCTCCTCAGGTGCGTTGGATGGGGGATGTTCTCCAAGGACCGCATTCACACGAATGCTGTTCATGGCATGTGTGACTACATCCGTGTGAATGCTATTTTAACCTGCTTGATAGGCTTATTGATCCAAGGGGTTCCCTCTTGTAACGTTGGATCTATCTTTCTATATCATGAAGATGCCTCCTGACATGTCTGGGGGGCGGGGGTCCTCTCCATCATATGCTGATTAGGATGGCTCTCACGGCAATACCCGAGCAAGTACAGCAACGAAAGCATGTCATTGTGTTGCTTTACTGGAAGAATATTTGTCTGTTCTTGTAGATGGCCCACGGAAAACATAAGGAGGCATCCTGTTGAAGTTCTCACGGCGACATTGGCATTGTACTTACAACAGACCGACCTGTTGCGTTATAGGTGGTCAACAAGGTTTCTTCATCTGCACCTCAAATGCTGCCTACTAGGGACTTGGAGATCTTGTTTGTCAGTTGGCGCAGATAGCTGTGGAATGCGCTGCTCACGTTACCACTAGAATGTTGGGGTAGTTTGTGGTCGGAATTCTACTACCATGACATTTAACCTGTTCACACTTCTGTTGTCCTCGTGGTGAAGAGATTAAACGGCAGACGTTGATTGCGATGCCGTCCTCAGGGGAGCGGAATACAGGAGAGGTAGAGGTTAAGTAGTTCCGGAGATATTACTCTACGGCACTTGGACTTCTAGTTCCTGAATTCCACGTACGACTGTGGTCCACACATATAATTAATTATCCAAAATTTCAAACTTGGGGGAGGGTTGTTTATTGATGTCCTCCAACAGCGTGGAGTCCTTTACAGTATATAAGGCTGGGTCTTCTATCACACGGCTGGGTCTGGTTGAGTCTTCGGCTAATATTTGTGGAAATGGCGGGCAGCACCGTTGTCGTGCTGTGATGCTTAGGGAATCCATGCTGATGATCGGCAACTGGATAGCTATTTCTGATGCTGGAGATGACCAAAGCCTCAATGGTCTTTGCTGACATCTTTTCCGGAGTCAGTAGCGGTACCACCCAGCCCATTTTCCAGACTTCGGGAACGATGTGATTTGCTAGCGACAGGTTGAAAACTTTAGTGAGATACTCGACCCATCATATCCAGTTGTTTCAGCATTACTATGGAGATTCCGTCGGGCCCCAACGCTTTGGATGATTTAGCGTTTCTGATGACATTCGCAACATCATCCATTGTAAATTGTGGTTATTCGTCCTCGGCAGGAAGAGATTTAATGCGACGTGGTACTCTTCTCTTCGCCCTGTCACTGCAGCGTACTCGACAAACTTTTATTGAAATAACTTGGGCACCTCGGATCAGTCAGTGTAACGTCGACGTCCTTCTATCATCCTTCTTTCCAGGGTTAGATAGTGATTCCAATGTTGCAACTTTTCAGATGGTTTAGCCACTTGTTCTGCTTATATTCACCGACCAAACCGTTAACTTCTAGTGTCAGCTCCCTGACTCTGTGGTCGCTGGGGTTGGCGTGACGAAGCTTATCACGCTAATTTGCTAATCCCGCCGCCTCTGACTTCGGGTATTCGGTCAGAACGTATATGACGAGCGGATGCAGCAGTGATGATGTCTCGGAACGTATTCCGGAATGCGGAATACAGGAGAGGTAGAAGTTAAGTAGTTCCGGAGATATTACTCTATGGCACTTGGACTTCTAGTTCCAAATTCCACGTACGACTGTGGTCCACACATATAATTAATTATCCAAAATTTCAAACTTGGGGGAGGGTTGTTTATTGATGTCCTCCAACAGCGTGGAGTCCTTTACAGTATATAAGGCTGGGTCTTCTATCACACGGCTGGGTCTGGTTGAGTCTTCGGCTAATATTTGTGGAAATGGCGGGCAGCACCGTTGTCGTGCTGTGATGCTTAGGGAATCCATGCTGATGATCGGCAACTGGATAGCTATTTCTGATGCTGGAGATGACCAAAGTCTTTGCTGACATCTTTTCCGGAGTCAGTAGCGGTACCACCCAGCCCATTTTCCAGACTTCGGGAACGATGTGATTTGCTAGCGACAGGTTGAGAACTTTAGTGAGATACTCGACCCATCATATCCAGTTGTTTCAGCATTACCATGGAGATTCCGTCGGGCCCCAACGCTTTGGATGATTTAGCGTTTCTGATGACATTCGCAACATCATCCATTGTAAATTGTGGTTATTCGTCCTCGGCAGGAAGAGATTTAATGCGACGTGGTACTCTTCTCTTCGCCCTGTCACTGCAGCGTACTCGACAAACTTTTATTGAAATAACTTGGGCACCTCGGATCAGTCAGTGTAACGTCGACGTCCTTCTATCATCCTTCTTTCCAGGGTTAGATAGTGATTCCAATGTTGCAACTATTCAGATGGTTTAGCCACTTGTTCTGCTTATATTCACCGACCAAACCGTTAACTTCTAGTGTCAGCTCCCTGACTCTGTGGTCGCTGGGGTTGGCGTGACGAAGCTTATCACGCTAATTTGCTAATCCCGCCGCCTCTGACTTCGGGTATTCGGTCAGAACGTATATGACGAGCGGATGCAGCAGTGATGATGTCTCGGAACGTCCTTTCTGCTACCCGAACGTCAATAGGGATAAACAGATCTCTGAAGCAATGATTAGCTTTCCCATGATTAATGAGTGCGGCGTTCACAGGTGATGAAATCGGGCGTTCTGCTGATGGAGACAATTATGGGGAGATGGTCTGATCCAATAGAAACTTTATTTTGGTTGCTAACTTACTGAAAAATTTCGTTTAATACCGAAATTATAAGCATTTCAACTTTAACGAATTTTGTCGGTAACCAAAAAAACCGTTAGAGAATCCCACTACTTGTCGTTTCCGAGGACCGAATGCCACAACTCTTGTTGAGCGTTAAAGCCCCCCAAGAACAGACGGTAATACTCTTACAAAAGCTGGCTAATGCTGGGCCTATAACCTGGAGTGCAGCTACTTTTCGGTGGGACGTATGCTTTCAGCAACTCTACCTCGGCATCTCCAAACCTGACTGCTACCTCCACACATTCCATGTACGTTTCATTAAAGCCAGGCTCAAGAGAGATAGGTCTGTACTGGACAGACTGGTGCAATAGGAAAGCTAATGCATCCACTCCCGACATCTATTGCATCTCACGGAAGTTTAAGTATGATGGATGCTCATATGACAAATGAAAACGAATAAATTGGTCCTGAGTATGCTGATCCCAACAATGAAAACAATACAAATACCATCACATGAGGTGGTAGCCGCTGACCGATCTGCATTTACACTTGTTCTGTTATTGTTTGTAATGCAAATTCTGTCTCAGAGCATAAAAATACTCTCACTCTTACAAGAATATGAGCTCTCTTTCACTGTATTGCCATATTGAAATACCTAAATTCAGTTTAATTTCAGTTTGATTTTGTGCATTAAGAATATGTATAATGCACGAATTAATTTGCCATTAATCTGCAGTTTGTCTAGGGTATAAGATGCAAAGATTATCTCATCCCCTTCAAACTACCACGTAATTCAGACATTACTATCAAAACTCTCCACGTAGAATGAGGTCAAGACAGCAGTAAACTGCTTTAGGAATCACAAGGCAGCTGAGGGTGATCTGAGTGTTCAAAAGCGGATGCATTATACCAAAGGATTGGAACCTAAGTATTCTGGACATTCTCCAAAATTAAGGTCAATGGTCAATGATATGAACAAAAATAGCAATGCGGTTTAGACCTTGAAATCAACCGATAAGTATATACTTGTGTTAAATTCTGGAAAAGACTACAGGAGAATAGTTCAATACTAACCATTTTTGTTTACCGCTATACATCAACTATGGGTCCCAGATATGTCTAAATTTAATATCGGCACAAATTTCATACGGCTTTTCAAGATAAAAATACAATTTAGAAACAATAACAGTTTATTACTAAAGGAGGTTTCAGAAACGGAAACGTCTATGAAATTCGATAAGTATTCGTTTCAGTTTCCCGAAGTTTCGAGCCCTGTTTTATTATGTTATGAACAGACAGCGGAATCCTATGCAAATGCATATATGGTTAGGATGGTCGTAGAGAAAATCTGATTAGACAGAAACTCGTTTTATCACAAAATAAAACGAATTAGGCCCAGAAATTTTTGCATATCGTGCATATTTTGACATATTTGCATAAAATGAGCATATGCAAAAACATATGCAAGGATTTGTGGCCTGAATATCCTACCTAAATGGATGAAATTTTGTATTGTCTTCGTTGGGCGTAGAAAACTTTCCACCTGAAATTTGTCCGTATAGGTCCACGTCTTCATATAGCCCCCATAGAACGGTGCCTCCCGATTTTCGGTATTATGATATACCACCACCGAAATATACCACCGAAATGACTTAAATTTTGTACTTAGTCTTCGTTGGAGGTATAAAACTTTTCACCTGAAATTTGTCGGTATAGGTTCACGTTTTCATATAGTCCCCATAGAACGGTACATCCCGATTGCCGGTATTTTGAAGGTTGTGGCCTCAATATCCCACCGAAATGACTGAAATTTGGTATTTAGTCTTCGTTGGGGGTATAAAGCTTTCGACCTAAAATTTGTCGATATAGGTCCACGTCTTCATATAGTCCCCATAGAACGGTACATCCCGATTTTCGGTATTTTGAAGGTTGTGGCCTCATTATAACATCGAAATGGCTGAAATTTGGTATTTAGTCTTCACTAGGGGTATAAAACTTTCCACCTGAAATTTATCGGTATAGGTCCACGTCTTCATATATGGCCTCATAAAACTGTACCTCCCGATTGACGGTATTTTGAAGGTTGTGCCCTCAATATCACTCCGAAATGGCTGAAATTTGGCATTAGGTCTTCCTTGAGAATATAAAACTTTCCACCTGAAATTTGTCGGTATAGGTTTAGGCACCCGTAGAACGATGCCTCCTGATTTTCTGTATTTTGAAGGTTATGGCTGTGGTTGTAAACAGAAAAAATGTACACGCAAACAATGTTGTACCTTTTAATGAAATATTTTTTGCATAAGAAACTATGTAAACTGCATATGTCATATATTTCGATTGCAATTTAATCGGAATCCAAAAATATGCCCAGTTCCAACATTTAACACGAATCAGACGAAAAATAGGGGTTGCATAAATTTCCGCTGTCTGGTTATGAAAGAGAAAAACAACTAAAATTCGATCATATTACCAAAAATTCCCTAGAACCCTACACCCACAAAAAAGGCTTTTATATCGAAAAGCAGGACCTGCAAAATATCACTTTTCAAAATATTATAATCAGGACCACAAGGACTACCTGCGGTGCACTCCTTCAACTGCAGTTAATCAATGTTTTTAATTTTATTGGAGATGAACCAGTAGGAGTGGTTGTTCAATAAAGTTTACACGCAGGGAAGAAATATTTCACCAATGTTCATCATCACATTCTGAGAGTAAATGATCATATATTAGAAATAATCATATATCTGGTGTCATTATGGTGTTCTACAAAAGCGTATGTTTTAACTTTGAAGCATAAGTTTTAACTAAATTGCCGGTAAATCGCTATTTCCCGTTCTTATTCCCACAAATTGATCTGTTTCCCCGATCTTTTAATGTTCTTTTTTTTAATTGGAATTCACTTTAAAGACATGGATATACCTGAATATGGCGTAAATAATAATTACGCAATAAAAACGAAATAATATAAATTCACTTTTCATTACACACACTCACACCATACATACAACAATAAAAAAACTGCGAAGAAAAACAATAAATATTGATTACAATTATTTAAGAAAACGGAAGAATGAAAAAATAATGTAAATTGTAAAGCATGGCACAACAGCAAACCCATTGGTAAACAATGCCAGCGTATTCATGCAACAGTGTGCAATTATTTTTCAGGTGAAATATATACTACTACCCACCTGCCACGTACGCACACATACATACATATGTATGTATGCACTTTTCACATCGTTTGTCATTTATATTGTAAATATTGAATTCACCTATTTATGCCTTGCTTAAAGGAAACGCCACGCAGGCACATTTTATTCATTTATATGAAATGTGTGGGTGTATGGGGATGGCTGGGTCTGCGTGTGTGCAAAAGATTCCCAAGCTATAAATGTGCAAACTTGTTGTATACGGTAACAATGTGGCAGTTAATCTTTTTGGTGTAATTATTTGTGGTGGATTAATTAAAAGAAAACCACAATATGATTTTCATATGGAAGAGGATGACAGAGAAGATATGGACTGCAATGTCCTTACTAAGTGGGTTATTGATTTTTGACTCGAAACACAATTTCAAAAGGTAAATAAAGCAGCTTTAAAAATATTTCGTTATTTATCTCCGGAGCTGGTACTAGGCATCATCCTGCATACAATAATGATCATTAATTTTTTCCCCAAAATAATCACCACAATTTCCCCCTTCCCCCTCTCTCTCTCCCACATATGTGTGTATGTAAATAGGACTATTTGCATTCTACCGATTCTCGCAATAAAATAAGTACGTGCAATTATTTTTACACAATAGCGCGAGCCTATGTATAGCCGCCTTGACATTTCCGTTTTCATTTCCTTTTCAATTTTGCATTCATATGTTGTTAGTCATCCTTATCAGGCCCAGTGTTTTTTTATTGTCGCAGTATATATACGTATCTAGCAATTTTGTTGATAACTACTTGTTGGTGTTGTGTGGCATTGTTGAAAGGCGCCAAAAGCACTTGAATTATCCGCATCAGAATGTGAGGAGGGTCGGTCGGTCATATCGAAAATTACGTTTATTGCAAAAAACAAACGAAAGCGCCAGCAGCAGATGTAATTTTAATGACAGTGGCGCTGGCATGACGCCGCCATAGCTGTTATTTCTTGCTCTCAACAACGGCAGTAATCATAATTTATGTACTTCTTCGGGAAAAGAACAACATGGAATATTGTTTAAAATTCCATTCGTAATATTAATGTCCGAATTGGAATATTTGTTCAGTCAATGATCCAAATTTTAATTTCTACAGTCAAAATATTAAAAATGTAGAATTAGCTTTAATATAACTCCGTGTAGACGTGTAAACGAAAGAAAAATATAGCTTTGTAATTAGAATCACAAGGACTACCTTCGATGGGAATGTCAAAACAATTCTCTAACAGATCTTCTACTGCAGAGAAGATTTTTTTAATATAGTGCGAACAGACACAACACAGAAGTTGGACATCGTATGCTGAAATCACAACAGATAACCACAGCATATTCCATTCAACTGGACCAATTGCTTAGCCAAAGTCTTACTCGTCCCGATAACATGTCAGCACAGTGGCAAAGTATTGCCCACTCCATGCAAACAGCAGCAAAATCCATACTTGGATACCAGAGACCTCAACCAAAGAACCCATGGTATGACCAGGAATGTCGTGCTTCTGCCGAACCTTTGCTGACCAGCAAAACTACTCATTTCAAAACCAACTAACCCATTATTTTAACAAGGGCATGTTATTTTTGTCCACTTCAATAAGTAGTAGTAAGTAGTCACGAATTTTAGTAACTAGTTATTTAACTACTTATTTAAGTGGTCAAAAAATAGCTACTTTTTTCGCGCGACATGCCCTTGTTAAAATAATGGGTTAGTAGGGGGTTTTGAAATGAGTATTTTTGCTGGGTACAATCAGTAGATCTAGCGCACGAGAGAGGTATCGGGAGAACTTACTTACTTAGCTGGCCCATTACAGAACATTTGTTCTATAGGCCGAACTAAGAAAAGATCTCCAATTATCTTTATTTGTTGCTTCGCTTTCTGGAATACCGCGCCTTTTCATCTCATCATCCACTTGTTTACGCCATCTATTCCTTGGCCTGCCAATTCTGCGTGCACCGCCAAGCGGTCGGTGTTTATACACCTTTTTAGCGGGGTCATCATCGCTCATTCTTATGATATGGCCTAGCCAACGCAATCGCTGCATCTCGTTACGTTTAACAATATTGATGTCGTTGTACAGCAGATACAGCTCGTGGTTCATGCGACGTCGATATTCACCGTCAACGCAGATTGGTCCGTAGATCTTTCGAAGAATTTTTCTCTCAAACACACCAAGCACTGCCATGTCTGCTTGCGAAGTACCCAGGCTTCGGAGCCATACATCAGCTCGGGTAGTATCAGTGTTTTGTAGAGCGTTATTTTTGTTTGACGAGATGTGGCTTTGTTTTTAAACTGCTTACTTAAACCAAAGTAGCATCTGTTGGCCAATACAATTCTTCTTTTTATTTCACAACTGATGGCGTTTGTTGTGTTTACGGAGGTGCCGAGGTAGACGAAGTCTTTTACTACCTCAATATTATAGGAACCAACTTCCACGGTCGGTCCGAGCTCAATGGACGCATTGCGCGTCGACACCATCAACTTGGTCTTCTCACCGTTTACCGCCAGACCCACTTTAGCAGATTCTCCTTTGACCTTCATAAAGGTATCAGTTACTTCTTTTACTGATCGGCCTATGATGTCTATATCATCAGCATAAGCAAGTAACATGTGACTATTGGTGTAGATTGTGCCACTTCTCTGGACGTTTGCCTCTCGTATAACCTTTTCTAGCAGGATGTTAAAGAGATCACAAGAAAGGCTGTCTCCTTGTCTGAAACCCCTTTTGATACCAAACTCTTCGGAGAGGTTCTTTCCTATTTTAACTGAGGACCTCGTGTCAGTTAAAGTCATTTTGCAAAGCCGGATGAGCTTTGCGGGGATACCAAATACAGACATGGCTAGGAATACCTTTGAACGCAGCGGGCTGTCTAAGGCTGCTTTATAATCGACAAAAAGGTGGTAGGTGTCGATCTGCATCTCTTGGGTCTTCTCCAGGATTTACCGCAGGGTAAATATCTGGTCAATGGTGGACTTGCCAGGTCTAAAGCCGCATTGGTATGGTCCAATTATCTCGTTGACCATAGGCTTCAGTCGTTCGCACAATATCCCTGACACGATCTTGTAGGCAATAGGGAGTAGACTTATGCCCCTATAGTTAGAGCATACAGTCTTATCTCCCTTCTTGTGGCCGGGGCACAGGGTACTCAGGTTCCAATCGTCGGGTACTCGTTCTTCCTGCCAGATGGTGCTAAATAGCTTATGAATACACCTTATCAGCGTGTCGCCTCCGGTTTTGAACAGCTCGGCTGGTAAGCCATCGGCTCCTGCTGCCTTATTATTCTTCAGCCGATTTATTGCTGTCTTTACCTCATCTTGGCTGGGCGGTATACATTCAATACCATCTTCTGGAATTGGGACTGTGGTATCTTCGTCGTCTTCGCTGCTATTGGGTACACTATCTGTATCAGTTACCAAATTACCTTGCTGGTCTCTAAAGGAGGATGTGCCTGTAACAAAGCCATCAGTTTGATGCTTGACTCTTTGGTAGAATTTTCGGACTTCATTCTGGCTCCTGTACATCTCGATTTTTTCACACTCCCGCTTTTCCATCTCTCTCTTTTTCCTGCGGAAAAGACGTTTCTCCTCTCTCCTTTTCTCCTTGTATCTCTCTCGTGCGCTACGCGTTGCTACGGATTGTAAAGTAGCCCTATATGCCGCATTTTTCTCTTCGGTGATAGCACGACACTCCTGATCATACAATGGATTCCTTGGTGGAGGCCTCTGGTATCCAAGTATGGATTTTGCGGCTGTTTGCATGGAGTGGGCAATGCTTTGCCATTGCGCTGATATGTTATCGGGATGAGGAGTGCTTTGATTAAGCAATTGGGCTAGTTGAGTGGAATATGCTGTGGCTATCTTTTGTGATTGCAGCTTACCGATGTCTAACTTTCGTGTTGTGTCTGTTCGTACTTTGTTTGCCACGTTTAAGCGGGTGCGTACCTTTGCTGCAACAAGGTAGTGGTCCGAATCAATGTTTGCGCCTCGGAACGATCGTACATCCAACACGCTCGATGAATGTCTTCCATCTATCACAACTTGATCAATTTGATTTCTTGTTTTTTGATCTGGAGAGAGCCAGGTGCCCTTATGAATATCGAGATGATTAAATCTGGTACTGCTAACTACCATGTTTTTTGCAGCTGCAAAGTCTATCAGCCTCATACCATTGTCAGATGTTTCACTGTGGAGGCTGAATTTCCCGACTGTTGGGCCAAAGATATTCTCCTTTCCAATTTTGGCATTAAAATCGCCTAGAATGGTTTTAATGTCATGGGCAGGCCAACTGTCATATGTTTCTTCTAAGCGCTCGTAAAATATATCTTTGGTCTGTTCGTCCTTTTCTTCAGTGGGAGCATGAGCGCAAATAAACCTGATGTTGAAGAATTTAGCTTTTATTCGAATTGCAGCAAGTCTTTCATTCACTGGAGTGAAGCTGGATACCAGATGTTTTAGTCTCCGACTAACTACAAATCCGCAATCAAACTCATGCTTTACGTCATGGCAGCTATAATACAGTGCGTCACCTTTAGGTGTTGTTGTGACGCCTTTCTCAATCCATCGTATTTCCTGTATGGCAGTAATATCGGCCTTGTACTTTTCAAACCCAAGTTTTTAACGTTCTTATGGGAGAACGCGCGGCACATGTTAGCTCACTACCTTTAACGGGTGTTAAAGGCAGTTCCCCAGGTGACACCACGGGGAGGTCAGTGTCCACTTGAGATGAAAGAGGGACCAAGATAAATCCTGGGCTTTGCCATGTTAAAACCGGTCAGGACCGTTGCTTGGTATTTTCCATCCCCTACGTCACCCTAAGAACAGGAAAGAAAATACAGAGAAATGGAAAAGCGGGAATGTGAAAAAAATCGAAAAGTACAGGAGCCAGAATAAAGTCCGAAAGTTCTACCAAAGATAAAAACATCAAACTGATGGCCTTAGTACAGGCACATCCTCCTTTACAGACGAGCAGGAACATATGCTAACAGATACAGATGGTGTGATCCATTTTTCTAAATTGTTGGTATCCAATACTAGCGAAGACGACGAAGATACCACAGATCCAATCCCAGAAGAAAGTACTGAGTCTACACCTCCCAGTCAACATGAGATAGCGACAGCTGTAAGTAGGATACTAAGGCGAGCCGATGGCTTACAAGCCGAGCGTTTTTGACTGGAGGCGACACGCTAATAAGGTGTATGCATCAGCTAGTTAGCACCAGAACGCGTACCCGACGATTGGAACATGAGCATTAGGGTTATGACTTTTTGATCTAATTTCTTAACAATGATTTCCTGCAGCGGGAATGAATGAACTTTTGACTAAAATTTCGTTTATTCTATTTAAGTATTAAAAAAGGTCACACACAAAAAACTTATAATTAAGATTTTATCTAATCTTAGGTTAAAACTCATCAAAATATGATACAGGGATACGAGTTTGTAAAAAAGTCTTATATTGCATATAAGATATTTTGGTTATTGTGTGAACGACTAAAGCCTATGGTCAATGAAATAATTGGGCCATATCAGTGCGGCTTTAGACCTGGTATATCCATTATTGACCAGACATTCACCTTGAAACAAATCCTGGAAAAGACCCAGATCGACACCTACCATATTTTTCTCTATTATAAAGCAGTCTTCGACAGCGCTATATGTTCAAAGTTATTCCAAGCCATGTCTGATATTGGTATTCTTGCAAAGATGACATCCCAGCAAAATGTTCGATGCCAAGGATGCTATTGAATCATGGGTACAAGTGATCTGGCATGTCATCTTTTTAGCATTTCCACTCATATATGAGCGTGACCACCATAAGATGACATTCATTTTCGGATCTTAAGATGACATTCATTGTCGGATCCTAAGCATGTCATTTTGACCAATGCTTTGACATGTAAATTTCACCAACCCTTTGGCATGACATTTTCATGTCTTGTTTGGAAAATGGAAAATTCTGTATTGAAATATGATTTTCATGACAAACCAAACTCTTCTTTATTAATTCAAATTAATTCATGAAATAACTAGGACTAAAGGCCTGGGTACATAAGCTGCTTTGCCTGGTTGCCTTCCTGCTTCATTTTTGGCATAATAAAAATAAAAGAATAAAGGAGGCCGAGCAAATTTCGAACAGGGTTGCCCTTTTTTTATTCTTTTATCAGAAGCAAGCAAGGCAACCAGGCAAGGCAGCTTATGTACGCAGGCCTTAATTTATCAGCATAAATTTCAATTTAATCACCGCCGCTGCACCGCAACAGAGTTTACTTCTCCCACTCTCAGCCACTGATTTTGTTTCATCTTACAAAAGCTTTTCTATTATCTTCTCATCACCAATTCAGATTTCGACATGGACTCCAACAGCACTCCTTTAAGAATTTCTCATTTAATTTGTAATTTTGTAATTTTATAACAACAATTTTGGAAATGTATACTCTTTTGTTTTGATGTCGCTACATGTACGGATGTACAAATCGACTTGTTTGTTTATAGTGATCTGTACAAATGATTCAAATGCTTATGAAAAGATCGGATCCTTCACGACTTCCTTTGCATGGGTTTAACTGCTAATGAAAAGATCGGATCTTTCACGACTTGCTTTGAACCAATGTAAAATATGCCATGAAATTACGTCATCGCATAGAACCCCTTCCTTCAAATTTTGCTGGGATTAACTGATACTCGGTCCTCAGTTAAAAAAGAAAAGAACCTCTGCGAACAATTTACTACCAAAAGAGATTTCAAACAAGGAGACAGCCTGTCATGTAATCTATGCAACGTCCTGTTGGAAGAGGTTATATGAGATGCAAACCTTACGATATTGAAATCATGGGTTGATCAGTAAAAGATGTGAATGAAGAAGGTCGAAGGAGAATCTGCTAAACGGGCACAAGATCAAGATGATAGTGTCGACTCGCAATGCGTCCATAGATCTCGCACCAACTGTGGAAGATGATTCCCATAATTTTGAGGTAGTAAAAGATTTCATCTACCTCGGCACCGCCATAAACAAAACAAACAACATCAGTTGTGAAATTAGAAGAAAACTAGCATTGGCCAACAGATGCTACTTTGGCTTAAGAAAGTCCATATTTACATTAGGCAATTTTCGTTGAGGCAAATGTCAGTTTGAAGGAGAGAGAGGTGAGGCATATGGTAATCCTTTTCCTCCTAACACCCTCCCTCATCGACAAACTGACAATTGCCGCAAGGAAAATTGGCTAATGTAAATATAGACTAAGCAGCTTAAAAACAAAGCTACATCTCGTCAAAGAAAAATAACGATTTACAAAACACTGATACTTCCCATGCTGATGTATGGTTCCGAAGCCTGGGTACTTGCGCAAGCAGACAAGACAACGATTGGTGTGTTTGAGAGAAAAATGCTTCGAAAGATCTACGCATCAATTTACGTTGACAGTGAATATCGACGTCGCCTGAACAGCGAGCTGTATCTGCTATACAACGACATCAGTATAGATAAACGTATCGAGGTGCAACGACTGCGTTGGCTAGGCCATATCATAAGAATGAGCGATGATGAACTCGCTAAAAGAAGTATAAATACAGGCCACATGGCGGTACACGCAAAAAAGTGCAGGCCAAGGCTTCGATGGAGCAAATAAGTGGAAAAAAGTGATCTAAAACGCGGTATTCAAAAAAGATTTTGAAACAAATGTTCTGCAATGGGGGAGCTATGTAAGTACTCTTCTGAAAGTAATTATACTCCTCGGCTTTTCTTCAAAGTTTTTATCTTAAATACTTATGGAATGACCCATATAACTTTGTAAGTTCTTTTTTAAGACTGCTTTGCATACTTAAGAAGGCCCACATAACAATGTTTGTAGTATTACAAAACTACAATATTGTGAGGCACATACCATAATATATGTATGTTATCACTATGTGTATTGATATGAATATTATGTTTTGCATAGTCACACATACACACATTTTTATACAATGTTTGCCTGTGCGTGTATAAGTGGGCCATATGCGAAACATATTTTTTGTTTTGTGAAGTTGTCATTTCCGGTATGATTAATGGCCGCTTGTTGAGTTGCAATGTAAATTATACAAATTTCAAGTAAGTATAGTTTGTGTACGAGTATAACAATGTATGTGTAAGAGAAAATATGTGTGTTTGTATAGCATACATAAGTCTACTGGTTGTTGTAGTTATATGTATGTTTATATAACAATGAGATGTGGTAAGGCGATATTTACGCACAAGGACATCATCAAACTCGAGTAGCTATGCGGTTATAATGGATGATGATGACGACGATGGCGAGGAGTAGAAAACCACACTACTAACAAATTGTTTACATAGGATATTACTGGGTTTTGGCCCCAAAAAATAAATCCTTTACTTAACCCACAGCCAAAATGTACCATGGGCTTGTATGGCAAATATACATGTGTCTGCGTGCGTTCAAGAATTACAATTAAAACGACACAATAACGTCAACGTCTGCGTTTTTTGATAAATTATTGTATGTATTCTTTGTTTTCTTATTTTAAAGCCCTTGACTTAATTTCAATACATGAGAGAGAGCACAATCCGAAATAAGTTTTATGGCCTAGAATATTGCAAATTGCAATTATAATAAATAAATTCTTAAATATTTGCCATGATCGGATTGATGGGGATACATGTTCATTGGTGTGAAATTAAATTGTGGTTAAGACATTCTTCATAGAAATCGGATAAATATTTTCACCAAAATTATTTTGTGGTGCAGATACCTTATACGCTGCATTACCCAGATAACGATAGATAATTTTGCACGTCATATATCCGACGTGCATGCGGGCTCTCTGGGCCGGTAAAGACCTTTGTAATATAACAAAGCCATTTTAGTTTGACCCACCGACTAGCTATTGTCACGTTTTATGTAATCATAATACGGTAATGTAACTTACATTAAGGTGTTGTTTAAAAGTTTATTTCATTCCGCACTCCCTGTTAGCCAAAAAAGTCGATCTGGTACCTTTAAATTCCATCCGCCAGTTTTCAACGTTCTACAGCCTCAGGAGCTGACTCTCAGATCATCATCTTAAAAATGTTATCGGGTGTTGTCTACATAACACTATGCAACACTGAAAATGCAAACAACTTCTAGTATGCATTTTTTGAAAGTACATATTAAGAACCTAGTAGGGGGTTTTTCCTGTCAGATCCAGTTCGGATTTTATGGCCTCATCTAAACCGAACTAAAACTACAGTTTTTTGCATTTATCGTACTTTTATCTCAGAAACGATTAGATATATGGCCTTGCTCTCTTTGGCACTACTGTAGCCAAAACTAGTAGAACTTATCCTTTGAACCGAACACATAACAAAAACTCCATCTAGGACATCAAAATCAATAAAATATAGAAAATGTTACAAAATTACTGAAATTCTGGTCAGTATCAGCTAAATTATTGGGAGTTGAAACAAGTAACATTTTGCAAAAATAGTCCAAATGAAGTTCTCAGCAATTCTTCAGAACATTCTGAAACTCTAAAATGCTTACTTCATGTTGTTTCAGCGGTATTTTGTATCATATCGTTTACAACACGTATTTCAAACACAGTTCTCACCAACAGTTTATTCTCGCATTTCGGATTTCACCACATTATTGACATATTTATATTACAAAAATATGCTTAAAACAACGTGATAGAGGCATTTTACAACAACGACATGTTCCGAATAGTTGTGTATTACATTCCGGCAAAAGAAAACATTAAGAAAAAACAAGTAAAAAAGTGTCTGTCGGCTTTGCCGCCAAATATATACCCTCAGCCAATGTGAAGTGAAACTTTCACCTACAGACAGATCGAATGTATTTAAGGTCTCTTCAGAATTTTGTGGCCCTTTTTGGACATTTGAACTTGCCGACAAAAATATGGATTAGGAATTAACTGCACTAAGACACAAATGTTGAACTTTCGGGGGAGGTACCCTTAGGGAGGACCGATATGGGCCATTTTAGAAGCTAAAGTAAATTTTGACAAAATATTAGGAGATCCAAAGTTTGGACCAAATTGCTTGCCCCATTCAAGTGATATCGCCCTAGCATTTTAGTGACATCTTTTAAATATTGGGGAGAAGTACAGGAAGCTGTGAATCGTTATTGCCCCATGAAACTAAGTTTGGATATAATATGACGAGGACCAAATGTTTGACCAAATCGGTTGAACAGTTCGAGAGTTATCGTGCTCTCCGACCGCCACATATGGTGACATAGGGGTTTTTTACACCTTTCGGGCTGTTTTCCAAAGAAATATGGACTTGCCCCTGAAGAAACATTTACCGTCGTAATGGAGGTAGCGAATACAAATTGCTTAAATAACAAGTAAAAAAGTATCAGTCGGCTTTGCCGACAGAGATTACCCTCAGCCTTTGCAAATTGAAACACTTTTTTCACAAAAAACTTATGTACTCATGGGGGTCGTATGAACCGACAAAAATGTTGATTAGGGTTAAAGTTCAAAAATGTTGCGGAAAAGGTACTTAAAGGAATGGACCGACATAGACCATGGGGGTGCCATAGGGGGTTTTTACACCCTTCGGGCTGTTTCCTCAAGAAGTATGGACTTGCCCCTGAAACAACTTTTACCATCGTAATTGAGGCAGCGAATGTAAGTTGTTTCAACAAAAATCAAAGTGATTCAATAGCAGGTCTTAAAGTGAACTTATCCAAAATTTTGTGTGGGAGGTGCGGGATGGAGTGGACAAATATAGTCCATATTCGAACCTGATCTATATCTCGTAGATTTTATGGGAATGTTTAAAGTATGGACCAAATCGGTCACTCCCATAAAGAGTTATCGTGCGCACAATTTTTCCGAATATTTTTGAACTTTTGTGGGGTAGGTACCTGAAGGAGTGGACCGATATGGCTTATCTACGAACTTAAAGTAAGTTTGGAAACAATATTACGAAGGCCAAATTTTGGCCGGAATCGGCATTTCCGTTCGAGAACTATCTTGCGCTTCCATCCATAAACATGGTGTTATAGGGTTTGTTTTTCTACTTTCAGGCTATTTTTTCAGGAAGTATGGACTTGCCCCTGAGGAAACTTGTACCTTCGTATAGGAGACAGTGAATACAAGATGCTACAACAAAAACCAAGGCGATTCGTGAGCAGGTCCTAAACTGAACTTTTCCGAAATTTTGTGTGGGAAGTACTCGAAGGAGTTTACCTATTGAGTCCATATTGTAACCTCATCTAAGTCTGGTAGAAATTTCATAATGTGCAAAGTATGGACCAAATCCGTTACTCCCTTCAAGAGTTATCGTACGCACAAATTTTCCGAACATTTTCGAACTTTTGTGGGGGAGGTACCGGAAGGATTAGACCGATATAATCCATCTTTGAACTTGAACTAAGTTTGGACAAAATATTACGAAAGCCAATTTTTGGTCCGAATCGGCAGATCCGTTCGAGAGTTATCTTGCGCTCCAACCACTACTCACGTTGTCATAGGGTTTTTGTAACTTTCAGGCTATTTTCTCAGGAAGTATGGAGTTGACCCTAATGAAACTTACAGCGTCGTATAGAGGACAGCGAATACAACATGCGTAAACAAAAATAAAAGCGATTCGAGACCAGATCCTAAACTGAACATTTTCGAACTTTTGTGGGGGAGGTACCGGAAGGATTAGACCGATATAATCCATCTTTGAACTTGAACTAAGTTTGGACAAAATATTACGAAAGCCAATTTTTGGTCCGAATCGGCAGATCCGTTCGAGAGTTATCTTGCGCTCCAACCACTACTCACGTTGTCATAGGGTTTTTGTAACTTTCAGGCTATTTTCTCAGGAAGTATGGAGTTGACCCTTATGAAACTTACAGCGTCGTATAGAGGGCAGCGAATAGAACATGCGTAAACAAAAATAAAAGCGATTCGAGACCAGATCCTAAACTGAACTTTTCCGAAATTTTGTGTGGGAGGTACCCGAAGGAGTGGACCGATTGAGTCCATATTGGAACCTCATCTAAGTTTGGTAGAAATTACACGATGTGCAAAGTATGGACCAAATCGGTTATTCCCTACAAGAGTTATCGTGCGCACAAGTTTTGTGACAATTTTTGAACATTTGTAGGGGAGGTACCTGAAGGAGTGGACCTATTTGGCCCATCTTCGAACTTAAATCGAATTTGGACAAAATATTTCGATACCCAAAATTTGAACCGAATCGATTGATCCGTTCGAGAGTTATCGTGCCCACCAGCCTGCCAGACAGACAGACAGACGGACGGAATTGCTAGATGTACTTAAAATTGTCTGAAACGGATATCGTACAAACATACTTGGGATCTAAAACCATTTTTTCGATGAGGCACATTTTTGGTCGTATCAAAGTGTAAATACCCTCTTTAGCCTAAAGGCTGAGGGTATAAAAATCAAAGTGATTCAAGAGCAGGTCTTAAAGTTAACTTATCCGAAATTTTGTTTGAGAGGTACCAGTAGGAGTAGACAAATATAGTCCATATTAGAACCTGATCTATATATGGTAGATATATTAGTAAAGTATGAATTACATCGGTCACTGCCTTCAAGAGTTATCGTGCGCACAAATTTTCCGAATATTTTTGAACTTTTGTGGGGGAGGTACCTGAAGGAGTGGACCGATATGGCTTATCTTCGAATGTGAACTATGTTTGGACAAAATATTACCAAGGCCAAATTTCGGACCGAATCGGCAGATCCTTTCGAGAGTTATCTTGCGCTCCAACCACTACACCCGGTGTCATAGGGGCTTTTTGCATTTTTCAGGGTATTTTCTGAGGAAGTATGGACTTGCACCTGATGAAACTTGTACCGTCGTATGGGGGCAGTGAATAGAAGTTGTTGCAACAAAAATCAAAGCGATTCGAGAGCTGGTCCTAATCTGAACTTATCCGAAATTTTGTGTGGGAGGTACCCGAAGGAGTGAACCGATTGAGTCCATATTGTTACCTCATCTAAGTCTGGTAGAAATTTCACGATGTGCAAAGTATGGATCAAATCGGTTACTTCCTTCAAAAGTTATAGTGCGCACAGATTTTCCGAACATGTTCGAACTTTTGTGGACCGATATGGCTTATCTTTGAACTTAAACTAAGTTTGTGCAAAATATTACGAAATCCAAATTTTGGTCCAAATCGGTTCATCCGTTCGAGAGTTATCGTGCGCACCAGCCAGCCAGACAGACAGACGGACGGACATTGCTTAATCGACTCCAAATTGTCTGAAACACATTTCGTCCAAACATACTTGGGGTCTAAAACCATTATTTCGATGAGGCACATTTTTTCCGTATGAAAGTGTATATACCCTCGTTAGCATAAATGCTGAGGGTATAAATAACGGTTTTGGAGATATGGTGCAAAATGTATACAAATTATGGAAATGTTAGATAATTTATAAAATTTGAGGAAAATAAATGTAGTTTTTCGAGTTCAATATTTTTCCAAATATTTTATTCTTTATTTTATCTACAAACTTGCTTCAGAGGTGAGATGAAGATTCACATAGTTTTCAGAGATATATCCCAGAATTGATTTAAAAAGACAATATTTAACCATGTTTAGATGGGGCCATAAAATCCAAGATGGATGTGACACAACAAAACCCAACTAGGGTTTTTGTCGTTTAGGTCTGTACATTCAAAAAATCCTCAGCTCAAATTGTTTGCACAAGATTACCATAAAAATGTTACACAGTGTAATTCGACGTTGCGAATTCGCTAGAAATGTTTCGTATTTTTCTCAGAGTGCGTCTTTTTTACGGTTCACTAGCAAAAAATCCCAAGCCATACCCTACAAAATCCCAATTTAACCATTCCCAACATCCATCTTTGCCTGCTGATGACGATTTATCATGATTTCCATTGTATTGAAGATAATTAGAAGAAATTGTTGAATTTATTGCCCTACAAAATTTTTCTTTGGTTCTTTAGAAAATTATCCTTGCTCGAGTGTTGTTGTAATTCGGCAGAAGTTTTATTTTCATTTATTTGGTAGGTTTGGTGGCCATCATTGCGAGGCTGGTGTTATTGGTAGCTGATTTATAAAGCGTTGCTTTTGTATTTGTTCTATTGGTATTGTTTGCAAGTTAAATGGTTTTGAGACAATACGAATGGCAAACGTTAGTTTCGAATTTTTGTTTTTGTTGTAGTTTCGCTATTTACGATAAAAATTGTTGTTCGTTTTCATCGATTTGTAATTTTTTCGGTATTTAATTTCACTCTGATGGTGGCAAGTAAATAATGTTGTTGTTATACGAACTGTTTGTTAATGTTGCTGTTGTTGTTGGCGCTGTATTGTTTCAAATGTCTGGGTTGCAACTGCAGATTTTTAATAGTTTTTATTGTGGCATGTTCTGCTGCTACACTTCCTATAGTTTATTTGTTTGTTCGCCATGATACGTGCCTGTTTTGACGATATGCTGGTGTGAGTTAGAAGCATTGAAAGAATGTATCTGTATTTTATATGCTTTCATCAACATTAGTCTCCAATTGGCACGTGTTCAGATGAATTATTACATATTGTTTCTCATCTTTTATTAAAACAAGTATAACGTCATTTAAGCGAGGAACTAGATTGACCTTGGCGAAAAGAGCTACAAGATCATGTTATTTTTAGACTCAGATCAAATTGGTTATATTGTTGTACATATCAATATGAGTAGTATGTGTAAAAAATAAATAAATAAGTAAATAAATATATATAAATAAATCAATTAATAAATAAATAAACAAATAAATAAGTAAATGAATAAATAAATAAATAAACAAATAGCCATTTCGGTAAGCTAATGCGGTTAAGAACTTTAAAATGCCGAAGGTCGAAAGGTACCGTTCTATGGGGGCTATATCAAAACGTGACCCGATATAGCCCACTTTCAATACCAAACATACTAAGAGTAATATAAACTTCTGTACCAAATTATAGAGCTCTATCTTTACTATTGAGAGCTGTGTCGTGATTTTAGTAGACGGACACGGTTCGATTAGGAATTTCATGCTAATCAAGAATACGTGCACTTTATGGGGTCCCCAGCTAATATTTCGATGTGTTACAAACGGAACGGAAATATAACGTAGTGCAAAGTTTTGACAAATTCTGTTACTCCCCTCGAAAGTTAACGTGCATACCTATTTATATAGCAGCTATAGTCTTCTGCTGCTAAAACGTGAACATGGGACTTACAGTGGCTACACTGGGAACCACCATCTTAGAAGGTTTACATCTGACTGCCACTCTCAACATTCTTGGTCTCCAAAGCTCAGAGTTGGCATAATTCAGTACACTCTTTATGACCTTAATATATCAGCATGAATATAATTTCTTACATTGTTTGCAAAGAAATATATATTATTTTTCACCTTATTTTTGCTTTGTCTCATAAAAATACCAATCTAGGCAACCTAAGGACCGACCAAACAACATGCCCCCATTACAAGCATCATTAGAAACAAGACATATGTAAACATTTAGAAAATGATTTGTATCTTTCTCTCTCTCTCTCTCTGAAATAAAAAACCAGCACCGAGTTCCCCTTCAAGTCATGTTCGGTGACCTTGGGCAAATGGCCAAGTTGCCAGAATTGAATGTTCTGACACTGATTATGCCAGTGCATGTGCTTGCTGTGCTGCTCCTGAACCATTACAAATATACCAACAACAGTTAGCAAAGATTCTGCAATGCCGGAGGATAGTTGTTTTGGGTAAATGGCTAAAAGAGATGATTTGTTGTTGACAAATCGATATGAAATATGGTCCTGATGGTTGAGCAGAGATTTGGAAATATTTCAAAGAATGTAAACTGTGGTTGGAATGTTTGAAAATGAGCCATGAGGATTGTAACAGCAATGATAAAAAATATCTTATAGGAGCATGGTATTAAAATGGATGATATAAATATTAAAAAAAACTTGGGATCAACTCATAATGTTTAATTCTGGTCATCAGATCTGGATCGGATATGAATAAATTTTCTCTCTCGTTTGTTTTAGCATTACTTTACCACAAGAATGTGGTATTCATAAGCGATCTCCAAATTCTTCTTATCTGCTTCACATTATTTTTTTTTTCATTCATGTTTAAAATTATAAAATTAAATTGAAAATTGTTTTCAGTATCAAACATAGTTGCAACTTTTTTTCGAACAACTTTAAAGAATTTTGCCCCTAGTCTATTGGCGTTTGTGTGTTTGTATGTGTACTTATGTGCCAATGC
The DNA here is from genome assembly GCF_047663935.1 of Musca autumnalis. Classification (NCBI taxonomy): domain Eukaryota; kingdom Metazoa; phylum Arthropoda; class Insecta; order Diptera; family Muscidae; genus Musca; species Musca autumnalis. The sequence goes on along the minus strand of NW_027412088.1, from coordinate 152,816,103 downwards.
ATATTTTCATGAAAGTTATGAGGTGTTGATAATACCCTGACATACCAAGAAATGTAAAGTTTTTCCATGACTAGATCTTTTCGAGGTTGCTAACGGCATTATTGTTGTTGTTGTGTTATGAAAACTCGTTTATATGTCACACACACTTGGATACATGTGTCTATGCGAGTATGGCTGTGTGTGTGCGTACTTTATGAAAAATTAATTATGTATGTATACTCATGCGTAAATATTCTCACTATATATATATCTATAAACCAGGGACGTAGCCAGGATTTCATTTCGGGGGGGGGGCCCACCTGACCAAAATTTTTAAAGTTAATGTTAGCGAAAATTTATTATTTAGCAATGATTTAAACTTTATTTTAGGCTTATTTTACTGATGAAATAATTTTCATTACTATTTTTTAATTAAAATGGCGTAAGATTTCTTGGCCAATTTCCCCTTGTTTCAGGCTTAAATTTTCCACTCCAGAGTACGGTCAATTTTTCAATTTCGGAAGTTCAGGTGTCCAATCGTTTTTATTGTCATAAAGAAACAAACTATCGTTATTTCCCTAAAGATATTTTGGTGTCCAATCGAAGATCTTATCACAAAGAATTTCTGAAGGCTGACAGTGGCTTTCTTGATAAAAAAAATATTCTGAGCAATAGTGAGTCTATCAATCATGAAATTCTAGCACCGAATCGCGGGTATGTAAATGACGAATTCTATTCCACAATCGTGCATGTAAATAGACTATTTTGGCGTCCAATCGTCGGACTTCTCTTATAGAAATTCTGGTTTCCGATCGTGGATCTTCTCATAAATTGATCAGGAACTAGCAAAACTCTGGCAACCAGTCTTGAATTCTTTTAAAATGAAATTCTGGCGTCCAATCCAAGATCAATACATGTATACATTCTTTTAGCAAAAATCCATGAACAAAATGTTTCCCAATCTACATTTTTATACTCTCAGACTTTAGTCAAAATAAACCTCATCGAAATAATGGTTTTAGGGCCAAAGTGCGTTTGGAAGAAATCTGTTTCAGAAAACTTGAAGTCGACTTAGCTATGTTCGTCCGTCTTGGTGGAGGAAACGATGATTCTCGAACAGATCGGTCCGTTTTATTTTGTCAATCCATTCTTTCGGTAACCTTCCACAGAGTATTTCAAAAATGTTCAGAGATGTGCAGTTTAAGACCTCTCTCGACAATAAATAAGTGGATAAGTGTAAGCTGAAGACCTAAGTAGTCATGGCTTCACTTCCTTTTTGCTAATAATTTAGTTATAAGTAAAAATATAATATAAATAAATTAATAAATAAAAAGACCTCTCTGGAAACGCTTTCCTTTTTGCAACAAGTGTTCTCGGGGCCACTATTACTACAGTACAAGTTTTGAATACTTTCAGAGAAAATGGCCCGGAAGCTGTAAAGAACACCTACGGCCGTCATGTGTAGTGACTGGTGCGCACGACAGCTTTCGAACCTTATACTGCGATACATCCTTCAAAAACCATCAAAATAGTTGTTAAATGCTGTTTAAGGTCTGTTCGAGGATCCTTGGAAATGTTTACTGAAGGTATTCCTTGTGTTTAGAACGGTATTGTGTTTTTCGTGGGCAAGTCCATATTTCCTGGAAAAAAACTGACAAATATTCTGTGACGAACTGAAATGACTGGTGGGAGCAAAATCTTTTAAGGTACATTCTCCGCAACACTTGTGATCAATGATATAATCCACATTTTGTCGTTAAGTCCATACGTCCGAAAATGGCTACACAATTCTGAAAATCTCCTAATACATAGCTTTGGGTTAAAGGATTTTGATTGTATGGCCCCTATTCGATCTGTCCATAGATGAAAATTTCAGTTCACACAGACTCAGGGTATATTCCTGTCCGCAAAGCCGACTGATTCTTGTTGAGATTTTGACGAAGAAGAGAATCTGTTTCCGATCAGTTTTTTTTTTTTTTTTTTTTTTGATTTCGATTGTTGTCAAAGCAGGAAAAAGGAACATTTCTACAAATGTGCATCCATAATTCCCAAAATACAATACAAAGAGTAAAACTATGCAACACTGAAAATGCAAACAACTTCTAGTATGAATTTTTGGAAAATACATATTTAGACTACAAAAACCCTAGTAGGGTTTTGTCCTGTCATATCCAGTTCGGATTTTAAGGCCTAATCTAAACCGTGCTAAAACTACACGTTTTTCCATTTATCAGACCTTTATCTCAGAAACGAAAAGGAATTTCGCTTTGCTGTCTTTAGCAATATTGTAGCCCTGTACTATTAGAACTTATCTTCTGAAAAACCCATGTAAGAAAAACTCCATCTACGGCATCAAAATCTATAAAATATAGAAAATTTTACATAACTGCTGAAATTCTGGTCAGTATGGGCTAAACTATTGGGAGTTGAACCAAGTAACCTTTTTCAAAAATCTTCCAAATAAAGTTCTCGACAACTCTTTAGAACATTCTGAAACTCTAAAATGCTTACTTCATGTTGTTTCAGCAGTAGTTTCCATCATATCTTTTACAACACGTATTTCAAACACAGTTCACACCAAGAGTTTATTATCGCATTTCGGATTTCTCTACATTACTGATATTTTTATTAAATCGTCGTTGAAAAATGTACTGAAAACAACAGCATAGAGGCATTTTACAACAATGACATGTTTTGAAGAGTTGTGTATTACATTACAGGGAATATTTTTCCAAAAGAAAATATTCATTCAAAAAATTAACGGTTGTGGAGATACGGTGCGAAATGTATAAAAATTGTGGAATTTTTGAATATATTTTGGAATTTGAGGCAATAAATGCAGTTTTTCGAGTTCATTATTTCTCCAAATGTTTTATTCTTTCTTATCTACAAATTTGCTTCAGAGGTCAGAAGAAGATTCGCATTGATTTCAGAGATATAGCCCCGAATTTCTTTAAAAACTCAATATTTAACCATGTTTAGATGGGGCCATAAAATACGAGCTAGATCTCGCACAACAAAACCCAAGTAAGGTTTCTTGTCGTTTGGGTCTGTACTTTCAAAAAATCATCAGTTAGAATTGTTTGCACAAGATCACATTAAAAATGTTGCACAGTGTAATCGACAGAAAAAAATCCCTGAAGTTGAAATTCAATGTAATTTCGAAATATTGGAAATAATGTGCAATAAATAAAATATAAATATTGACCTCAAGCTCGTTAATCTTGGTTTTATTAACATTCGAAAGGTAGAACAAAAAATAAAAGTACGACAGAAAAATCCTTTTTTGTACAATAGACATTTACTAATTTGCAACAAGAGACCAGTTTCTAATAATCTCAACGAACGAGACTGCGGTGGAACAGAAGTTTTATCATAAAAAATGGTTGGTATAGTTCTTTTTTTGCAAATTTGAAACATAATAAAGAATAAGGACCACAAGAATGTTTTTTTCTAGATATTGTTTACAAGCCAGTAAACATCTTGTTCTGAACTCAACAACACTTAGAGTCAGCCTAAAATTACTATTAAACGCTTAAACATCACCTTAAAACTTAGCAAGAACTATGCAGAAAATTGCTCAAAAAACCTAACTTCTTCATTATTTCATACTTTCAATAAGTAAACCAATGTAGTTGACCCAAATACTTTACATATTTCTTTAAAAATCTAAAACAATTTAAAAATTTTCTCAAAAATTAAAAATATGTATAACATAAGCTAATATCCTATGGGAATGAAAATCATTTCGGGGGGGGGGCCCGGGCCCCCCCCCCTGGCTACGTCGGTGCTATAAACACACAGGCACACACATATTCTTACATATAAATTTCTTAACATTGTTTATTTTGTTTCTAAATGAGGACATTATAAAAATCCTTCATGAAAACAAGCTACTGCTGGATGCTGTCAAGAACAGCAACGCTTGCACAATTTATATAATCTATGTGTTATCAATGTGTACATGTACATATGTATGTATGTGAGATAGGTACAGTTAGTCAAATAAATTTTGCAAACGATGAATTTTTAAAAATTTAGGTTTTCAATTAGGAATTACTATAAAAAATTCTTTCAATAATGTTGGGTTTTTTTGTAGATATGAGTTGATTTACCTGTTTATGACAACATCAAGGCAAAAAATGATCGGTGGGAAATAACGAAAAAAAAACAGGCAAAATGTACAGATACCTCGTTTTTTGATGTCAACTAAATAATTGCAAAATGAATGAACACAAAATAAAATCCCGCAATTTCCCTCAATTTTTTGCAATGTCATCTCTTGACGCGTCAAAATGTATTGTCAATAGTAGCGTGCAACAAAGAAGGTACATTCGGAAAACCCCAATGACCGGTAAACGCTCTTCGGAAAATTTGATATATTTGGCCTATTCCAATTATAACAAGTAAAAAACGATCAGTCGGCTTTGCCGACAGAGATATACCCTCAGCCTGCGTGAATTGAAACATTTTTTTCCAAAAACGTATATATTTAAGGGGTTTTGAAAATTTTAAGAGTATGAACCGACAAATATCGCGTGTACTATTTTAGCTAATAGTATCGAAATTTGGTGGGGGAGGTACCGGAGGGAGTGGACCTACAAGCACCACCTTCGAATTTCATCTAATATTCGAATAAACATTACGATATGCAAAGTGTGGATCAACTCAGTATTTGGTTCGGGAGTTGTCGTGCTCTCCAGCCACTACATGGTGCCATAGAGTGTTTTACACTTTTAGGGTTGTTTTCTCAAGAAGTATGGACTTGCCCCTGAAAAAACTTTTACCGTCGTAACTGAGGCAGTGAATTAAAGTTGCTTCAACAAAAATCAAATTGATTTCAGAGCAGTTCTTAAAGTGAACTTATCCAAAATTTTGTGTGGGAGGTACCCGAAGGAGTGGACAAATGTAGTCCATATTCGAACCTGATATATATTTGGTAGATATACTGGGGTGGGTAAAGCATGGACCAAATCGATCTCTGCCATCAAGAGTTATCATGTGCAGAATTTTTCCGAACATTTTTGAACTCTTGGGGGTGAGGTACCTGAAGGAGTAGACTGATATGGCTTATCTTCGAACTTAAACTAAGTTTGGACAAAATATTACGAAGGCCAAATTTTGGACCGAATCGGCAGATCCGTTCAAGAGTTATCTTGCGCTCCAACCACTACACACGGTGTCATAGGAGTTTTTCGTAACTTTCAGGCTATTTTCTCAGCAAGTATGGACTTGCCCCTGATGAAACTTGTACTGTCGTATAAAGGACAGTGAATAGAAGTTACTACAACAAAAATCAAAGCGATTCCTGAACAGGTCCTAAACTGAACTTTTCCGAAATTTTGTGTGAGAGGTACCCGAAAGAGTGGACCGATTGAGTTCATATTGGAACCTCATCTAAGTCTGATATAAATTTCACGACGTGCTAAGTATGGACCAAATCGGTTACTTCCTTCAAGAGTTATCGTGCGCACAAACTTTCCGAACATTTTCGAACTTTTGTGGGGGAGGTACCGGAAGGAGTGGACGATGTAGCTCATCTTCGAACTTAAGCTAAGTTTGGGCAAATTGTTACGAAAGCCAAAATTTGAACCGAATCGGTTCATCCGTTCGAGAGTTATCGTGCGCTCCAGCCAGCAGGACAGACAGACGGACGGACATGGCTAGATCGACTCCATATTGTCTGAAACACATTTCGTCCAAACATACTTGGGGTCATTATTTCGATGAGGCACATTTTCATCGTATCAAAGTGTATATACCCCCCTTAGCCTAAAGGCTGAGGGTATAAAAATGGTAAATCCGCCCGAGAGTCGCTGAAATCACCTCCTTATACCCTCCACCATAATATGGAGGGTATAATTAAATTTGTCATTCCGTTTGTAACACATCGAATATTCATCCGAGACCCTATAAAGTATGTATATTCTTGATCATGGTAAAATTCTAAGTTAACATGACCATGTACGTCTGTCCGTCTGTTGAAATCAAGATACAAATGGGCTATATTGGTCCACGTTTTGATTTAGCCACCATAGAACAGTACCACCCGATTTTCGGTATTTTGAAGGTTTTAGCTTCATTATCACGCCGACGTGACTGAAATTTGGTACATAGTCTTCGTTGGGGTAGAAAACTTCCCCCACAATTTTGTCGGTATAGGTTCACGCCTTCATATAGCCCCCATAGAACGGTACCTCCCGATTTTCGGTATTTTGAAGGTTGTGGCCACAATAATCCACTGAAAAGGTTAAAATTTGGTATTTAGCCTTCATTTGGGGTATAAAACTTTCCATATGAAATTTGTCGGTATAGGTCCACGCCTTCATGTAGCCCCCATAGAACAATACCTCTCGATTTTCGGTATTTTGAAGGTTGTGGCCTCAATCTTCCTCCGAAATGGCTGAAATTTCGTACTTAGTCTTCGTTGGTGGTATAAAACTTTCCCCCAGAATTTTGTGGATATAGGTCGTCGCCTTCATATAGCCCACATAGAACGGTACCCCGGATTTCCCGTATTTTGGAGGTTGTGACCACAATAATCCACCGAATCGTTGGGGGTATAAGAGTTTTCACTTGAAACTTTTAGGTATAGGTCCACGCCTTCATATTGCCCCTGTAGAGCGGTACATTCTTATTTTCGGTATTTTCAAGGTTTGTGGCCACAAACTTCAAAATACCGAAAATCAGCCACCAAGATGGCTGAAATTTTGTATTTAGTCTAGAATGGTACCTTCGATTTTCGTAATTCTAGGTGTTGTGAAGTCAATAGCCCACCGAAGTGACTGAAATTTGTTATTTAGTCTTCAATTGGGTTATAAAATATTCCAGAAGAGAATTATCAGTATGGGTCTACGACTTCCTATATCTTCTATAGAAGCGTACCTCATGTTTTTCGGTATTTTGAAGGTTTTAGCCACATTATCTTACCGAAATATCGGAAATTTGATATTTAGTCTTCTTTGAGTCTAAAAATTTTCCTCCAGAAATTTGTCGGTATAGATCGAAGTTTTGATATAGCCCCCATAGAACGGTATCTCCCGAATTTCGGTATTGTGAAATTGCTGAAATTTGGTATTTAGTCTTCTTAATAAACGAAAGGAAACTAATTGTTCCATTTTACTTCAATACAACTCGTGGTGCAGGGTATAACATGTACGGCCCGGTCGAACTTAACGGCGCTCTTACTTGCTTAAGTTAAGAACGGTGTTCAACATCATATGTCGCGCCGAGAGACAAGGAAGGGTCTAACTGAAGGCGTCACCTGGCAGACCAAAAGTGGTGACCCACGAATTGAAGAAAGAATTACGAACGATATACCCCAGAACAGTCACAGAAAATTGGTTTTCCTAACTGAAAACGATTCTGGATTAAGTGTGTCACTAGAAAAAAATCAAAAGAGTGCTACATAACAGGAAGTATTCATCACGAGTGGCTAGGAAAAAGTCATTGCTCTCCCAGCAAAATATAGAGCAGCAGTTCAGATTTGCTACAAAGAACATTTTACGTCTGATGAGACGAAAATCATGTTATACTGTCACGATGGGTCCCAAAAAGTATTGCGAAACCTTTTCAAAGCCCTGGAAAACAAAAATTTTATACATACAGTAAAATTCGGAAAACTGTCAGTTATGGTATGGGGTTAGATATCAAGCATAGGCGTTGGTTACATCCGGATTTTGGAAGAAACAATGACAAAGGGGTTTATTTGGATGTTTTTAGAAACTATTTAACCAACAACGTCAAGAAATTTGGTTTTGTTTACCCTGAAAAATTAAACAAAATGCAATATAAATACTACCAAGGCAACGACATATACCTTTTTTATTAGGACTTGGCTGTTATACAACTGCGCCAAAGTTATTGACACCCCAGCCAAAAATCCAAATACTGAGGAAAAAAGGTCGAGAAAAGTCGTCTACTATTAGGGCCGACTTAATAAAATACATTAAAGAAAAATGGAAAAAAATGCCATTGGAATATGATATTCCGAAATTAATTTATTCAATTCCCAGACTGTAAGATTGAAAAAGTTTGAAAAAGTTGTAAGATTGAAAAAGTTGTGATTTGCAAAAATTTAGTTGACAGTACAAGAAATTAGTCGTTTTCGGTTTTGTTAATTTTAGGGAAAATTTTAGTGGAATTTGGCTATTTTTTTATTTTATTTTATTAATGAACATGTGTAAGAATTAAACTGTTAACAAATAAATAAATAAATAATATTATTTATAATTTGAAACTTTGTAATAATTGTGGTATTGCATTAATATAGTGAACTAACTGTATATGGGTATTATCTGTGTACAGCTGATGATGATGATTATTATTCATACAAAATATTTTTATATACATATTATCAATTTTTGTATTAAAAAGAGTTGTTGTTAAACTAGTCTATGGTAGAGATGTACGTATGTTTGTACATAACTACTAAAAAGGAGTAAAGGAGGAGTAAAGGCACTGTGCCCACAAGCTAAAAGACCTACATAATTATGTTGATAGAATTTAACACACACTTTGTTATCATTATTGGAAAATGTGTTCGACATTTATGAAATGACGTACAAATAATTTTTATGTATATCCTTCTCAAGTTCAAGACATTGGGAAGTTTTCTTAAAGGTTATTGTATTGGATTGATGCAAATAACTAAACGATTGTTTGATAAAATTTTGCGGCATTCAGAAAAATAGAAGATAATTTTTCTCAAAAAACTGAATAAAATTGGGAAACAACCGCTATATACTACATTTTCCTTTAGGGAGATATTAAAGTTATTCGCCATTACGACCTTTAATAACAGATGGATTAAAGCTAACTGAATCCAAATAATTTCAGTCGCTCTATCTAAATCAAGAAATTTTCATAAATATGTATTGATAACTTAATGTATTATGGAACACTCGAACAACTGGGCCAGCTACATCGACACAATCTGCATCAATTTAAAGATGAAAGTCCTCTGAAAACTATGACTAAGGAATGTAAAGATTCACCAAATTTAATGACTTCAAATGCATCAAATGAAATGTAATTATATTATATATGTAACGAGCAACGTCTAATCCTTAAAAAAATGACAATAACAAGTAAAAGAGTATCAGTCAGTTTTGCCGACAGAAATGTAGCCTCAGACACAAGATCCCAGAAATTCCCTGTTGTTATTTTGCGGATGAGGTAACTGAAGGAATGCACCAACCATTTTGGTATTGGAATTAATTTTGGGAGTCATTCCATATTTATCCATATTCCAATATTCGACCAGCTAAGTGATACCTGATTGTTCCGAAAGTAGCACGGACTCATCCGACAGCAGTGCAAGTACTCCTAGGTACAATAATGCATCAATGAGTAAAAGGAAACATAAACCAACCTGCATGGCAAGACGCTTTATTATAGGCTGAAAGCTATCGTCCCACAAAAAAGTACCGGTGTGCCACCAGCTTTGCGTTGAGTGTATTGAAATCTCAACCCCATGTCAGTCAGGAATAAATAAAGTTTCAACAAGGAAGTGGCTCGGGTGACGGAGTACTTGGTAAGCACGCTTTATGTTGAGGAATTTAGTGGACTATCAGGCCGTAGTTCTCAAGAATGAATATACAGAAATAAGGTTTGCTGCGGCCAAATAGAAGAAAGCTTAAACAATCACAGAAAGACACGAAAATTTGTTTTTACATGTGGAGATAAATTCTTGTTGTTGCTGTTGTAACAGTGCTCATACCCTACACCACTATGTGGGAAGGGTATTATAACTTGGTTTTGGACCAAAAGTTTGTAACACATTGAAATAATGGTCGTAGACCCATGCCAAAAAGGAATGTCTCGACGAGCTGAGTCGACATTGGTATGTGTGTCCGTCCGTCCGTCTTGCCATCTTAACCTTGTAATTACGCTACAGTTCGCAATTTTGATCGGATCGTCAGGAAATTATGGGGGTTAGTGGGGGTCCCGGAGGGGAAGAAGCCAATTGATTTTGGTGATGGCGAATAATATTTAGGGATCGGATGATATTTAGGGCAAACAACTTATTTGGAGAAAAAGTCAAGGTTTTATTCCAATGCGAATATCTCAGCTCCTATAAAGGGTATACCAAAAGTAAAGTAGAAAATACCACCTTTCTAACAATACAAAGTAGGTTGTCGTAGGTGGTCCAAAAAGGAGATATCGCAATAGTCGCTAATAAACCCCAACTTTTCATTTTTACGAGTTTAATTATAATGACGAATATCATAGCTTTGGTTGGAGACCTTCCAAAAGCAAAGCCTGACTATGAAAGTAGAAAATCCCATCTTTACAAGTAGGTTGGCGTAGGTGACCAAATAACGGAGATATATCAATAGTAGGTAATAAATCTCATATTTGAATTTTTTTGTTTGTAATCAAGCTACAGGTCGCAATTTTGATCGGATCTTCACGAATTTTTGGGGGTTAATTGGGGTCCCAGAGATGAAGAAGCCTATTAAGTTTGGTGAGGGTGATATTCATGGATCGGAATGAGCAAAAAACGTATGTAGAGAAACTTCAACGATTTTTTATTATATGAATATCTCCGCTTCTGGTAGGAGTATTCCCGTTGATGGAAGAAGAAAATATTTCCTTTACATTGATACAAAGTAGGAATTTAGATGGGATAATCACGAAATTTTTGAAGTTGATGGTCGTCTCACATGGGAAGAAGTCAATTGATTTTATTTATTCTTATGTGAATGGAAGAAGATAAGATCTTCCGTACATTGATGCAAAATAGGTTGACGTAGGAGGACACACACCGGAGATATCGCAAAAGTCGAAAATGCTTTTTTCCAGGTCACGCTGGTTGGCGTACATCACAATTTTCCATTTTTTATTTGAAACGTCGTCAGCACATATCACAGCGTTCCAACAAAAGTGGCCTATATTAAAAAAGACATTCTGAGCCTTAAATTGGTCCCGATGGCGTTACCAAAATTGGTCAGATACTAGCAAGAGACGCTCCAATATCCCAATTTGTGGAATTTTATTTACATGACGGATATTTATGCTTCAGTTGGACATATTCCAAGGGGAGAGCTTGATGTGACATTGATGGTAATATATCAGATTTATATCAAAAAGCTCTAAGCAATCCAAATTTTAATATTTTGAAATTTTCATTTTAATTACTAACACCTCTGTCTCTATTAAAACATGTAAATGCTAATCGAGAAGACCAGCAACGCTTTCAATCAGTACCAAATGGATTGTCGGCAGTAGTCAACATAAAAAACTTTAGTATCTTCCTAAAAGAAATGTTTATCAGGGAAAGGTTTATGCACATGGGTAGTGGTGTAGGGTATCACATAATCGGTCACGTCTATAGTCTTTGCTCACTTCTTTTATTTTATGTTTGAAAGTTCTGGCTCTGGGTAAACGGAGGAAAAAAGGCATCTCTAACACATGTCCCAAACATATTTTGCAGCAAACATATATTTGTTTGCAACCAGTCCCAAATATAGCATATGTTTGGGTGCAAACATACATACATACAAAACAGTTCATTTGTATGTAAAAAATTATAAATATTACGAAAACACAAGCAAAACAAGGACAACATGAACGTACTGTTGAATGTGACCCTGAGAATTTTGGAATAGTTTGTGGTCAGAATTCTGCTACAATCGTCCATGATGTTCAACTCTGTTCTAACCTCTGCCGTCCATGTGGTGAACAGAGTGGCCGTAGCTTTAGTGACGGATATTTGCATATTCCTTCCGTTAAAAAAGGTGCTAAGATCAGTCAAACAGGAATTCAGCCTTTCAAAAATGACATCTGAGAAGGTAACTGACGCCAAGATCGTACAATCATCCACATACTTAATAATAATTCTTACACAAACATCCCAGATGGGACAAGGGAGACTTCTCTCATATCAATGAGTGCACCCCGATTCATATTAACTCAATGATATGGGACCTACTCTTTATTGCCGAGTGCGAACGTCTTGTCCTAGGACAACACTTGTAGAGAAATTTTACATGGCTGAAATACTCGGGAATTGTCGCCAACATCACTGAGGGGTATTTTGTCACCATTGACAATTTGATGTTGCCTGGCCTGGGAATCGAACCTACGACCTTAAGCGTGCAAGGCGTGTGTGCATTAGGGTTATGACTTTTTGAAATTTTTTCTCAAAAATGATTTCCTGTAGCAGGGATGAAAGAACTTTTGCCTAATAATCACTACGCTATAGTTTATTCCATTGAAATATAAAAAAAGTTCACGCACAAATCGATTTTTAAAAAATAATTTTTTGAAAAAATGTATGAAATGAAAAAAAAAATATCAAAAATTATTTTTTGTTGCACGAATGAATAAATATAAGCCTACTAATAACTATAATAATGTTTATTTCATTTAAATATTGAAAAAGGTCATATACAAACCGCTTTGAAAAAATTTTAAATTTGTTGTTTTTTTGTTAAAAAATTGTATTTATAAAAAAAAGCGTTTCACGATTCTCAGAATTGAAGAAAATTAGTGAAAAATAAATGTTATGTCAGTTTAATTATCTCATGTGACTCTAAAGTTTATTTTCAATTTTATATCTGCTTAAAGTGACTTCAAAAAATTGTCCATAATTTTGATAAATTCAAATTTTAAAATCATTTTGTGCGTGAGGTTTTTTCACCGAATCACCTTATAATTATGATTTTAGGTAATCTTATGGCAAAACTCATCACGATATGATACAGGGATATGAGGTTGTAAAAAAGTCATAACCCTAGTGTGCATACCATTGTACCACGGCGGCACCCTTCGTTACAATCTCAATCTCATACGTTACATATCATCATATATCTCAATATCGATACCCTCAAACAGTGTGGAGTGTTTGACAGTATCAACTGTTCTACCACACGGCTTTCTCGACTAAAGTGTGTGGTGCTGTTGTGGTATTTTCGTCGTTTTCGTTAGTACTGGATACCCACTGTTTGGAAGAATGTTCTTTCAACCTATCGATTTCTTTACCAGATTACTCTGCTCGTCTCTAAAAAAGAATGAGCCTTTTCCAAGACCATCACTTTGATTTTTCACACTTGGGCAAAATTATCGGACTACATATTGGATCCTGTACATTTCGATTTTTTCGCACTACCGTTTTTCAAAAGTGGTTTTTACTCTCGTACTGTAGAGTATGCCGCACAATGTCGCGAGTTCATATTAACTGTGGCCAAAAATAGAAGGAGTTGTCGTAGGTGCATCAATTTTGGTACAAGTACCTATTATTGACTTACAATCTTCAGGACAAAAAATTGCGTTGGTCGGTCCACGTTTATATATAGCCCCCATAGAACCGTACCTCCCGATTTTCGGTATTTTGAATGTTTTAGACACAATGACCAACCGAAAGTATTCAAATTTTGTGGTTAGTCTTCGGCAGAGGTATCAAACATTCCAACAGGGAATTGTGGGCTTAGGTCCACGTTTTGATATAGCCCCCATTCAACGGTACCTCCCGATTATCGGTATTTTGAAGATTTTAGCCTCATTATTACACCGAATTTGCTGAAATTTGGTATTTAGTCTTCGTAGGGGGCATTATACCTTCACCTTGAAATTTGTCTGCATAGGTCCATGCCTCATATAGCCCCATAGGACGGTACCTCCCGATTTTCGGTATTTTGGAGGTTTTAGCCTGATTATCACACCGAAATGGCTGAAAATTGGTATTAAGTCTCCGTTGGGGGACTTATAACCTTCCACCAGAAATATGTCGGTATACGTCCTCGTCTTCCTATAGCCCCCATAGAACCGTGCCTCCTCATTTTCGGTATTTTGAGTGTTGTGGCCTCAATATCCACCCGATATGACTGAAATTTGGTGGTTAATCTTCATATTGTTTGTGAGCATATTGAATATATCAAACTCTTGTCTTTATATATGAGAATTTTCCTTTAAAAATTTTTTTTACCGATTAGTGGTCAAAAAGCGGCCAATTTTTTGTAAAAAATCGAATTTTGATTTTCGCTGTTCACAATTTTTTTAAAAATTGAAATTTTTAAAATTTCTTTCGTTTTAAAGCAAGATTATTAGGTATTTAATAAGCCCACAAAAATATATGATGATCGGTTCATTCGTTTTCGCGCTATAGCCAACACCGCAAAACGATTTGTTAAAAAAGGGGGTATCCTCTCAGTGAGGTGGTCGCTGAAAAAGAGAAATGACACATTCGTCTGCAAACCTCTGCAGCTGGGACCTTGATATATTTGAAGTACTCACTTTTTACTACTCATACAGCAAAAAATATCGATATACACTTTTATACAATTTTTTTCCCACTCCACTCAATCTAAAATTTGCTTCAGAAAATAAATAAACTTAGTAATACATGTTTGGGTAAATGTAAACACCATATGATTAATATTTACATGCAAACAAAAGTGTAGCCAAGTTTATTACATCCCAAGAGAACTTAGGAACAATTTTTGCAGCGACCGTTACTTTTAAATTTTAAATATTAACGCATAATATAATTTATTAATTTTAGAAAAAAAAAAACACAAAAATACGTATTAACTAAAATTGTCGGATTTAAATCCTCATATAGCAAAAACTACTTCACGTATCAGTGCCAAAATTCAGATTCTTCTTAATTAATATGTTTTCTATCACTCCCCATCAATAAATTTGTTCAACGAAGTATTTAGTTTTTACCATTTTTGGCCACGGTCGTGACACTGTGTGCCGCATTCTTCTCTTCAATAGCAGCACGACACTTCTGGTTTTACCATGAGTTCCTTGATGGCCGGCTCTGGTATCCATGGATTTTGCTACTGTTTGGATGGAGAGGATAATACGTTGCCACTGTCGCAACGAGAAACGCTTTCATTAAGCAATTCGGATAGTTAAGTGAAATATGTTTCGGCTACATCTTGGGATTGCAGCATTGCTGATCTAACTAGCCAGTGATCCGAGTCAATATTTGCTCATTGGATCGAGCAATGCATGTCTTCACAAGGTTTCTTGTTTTTCTGGTGACAGCCACATACCCATCCGAATGTCGAGATGTTTAAATCTGTTGCAGCTAATTACTACGTTTTTTTGTCGCTACCAAGTCTGTAAGTCTCAATCCTTTGTCGGATGTTTCATTGTGTAGACAATTTTGGCGTTAA
Source organism: Musca autumnalis (assembly GCF_047663935.1). Classification (NCBI taxonomy): domain Eukaryota; kingdom Metazoa; phylum Arthropoda; class Insecta; order Diptera; family Muscidae; genus Musca; species Musca autumnalis. The sequence continues at coordinate 152,800,993 of NW_027412088.1, read as the reverse complement.
AATCGCCTAGAATAATTTTAAAGTCATTCACAGGAGACCTGTCATATGTTTTTCTAAGCGAACGTCAAATGAGGGCATGGGCGATGATGAGACTAATATTGAAGAATTTTATACGAATTGTGACAAGTCTTTGTTTTTTTGGGGTGGTCGGTTGACCTCATGTTAGCCCATTAGCATAAATGGGTGTTAAAAGCTGTTCCCCAGGTGAAACAGCGGGGAGGTCAGTGTCCACTTGAGACGAAACGGGGACCTAGATCAGACCTGGGCACACATTCAGTGTCGGATTTGGTCGATATCTTTCTTTCAAACTTAAATCAAATAACGAAAAGGTAAATATTGGGCAATTCGTTCGGAGTAAGTTCGGAAAAGTTAAAAACTTTGTTTAAGTATTGTATAAGTGCAATTCGTATATCGTTTTGAAATTTAATTTATTTTTTCGTGGAGTGACTGACATTTTTATAAATTTCTAATAATTTAAGAATTTGTAAAGTAAATTTTTTTAAGTATTTAGTTTATTTGTATTAGTTTTGTAATTATCGCTTAGTCTTAATATACCTAACCAATTGTTTTTGTAATCTCTCTCCTATATCCCATTTATTTTGACTATTCAGTTATACTTCTGCATTGTGACGTCGTACATTGTAACCCCTCCTACTCCGTCATTTTTATTACCTCTGCCCCATTAGTTCATTACATCAGCGATAGGTACCATATTTTTCTATTGCATACTTTACGGGGTGTCATTGTGTGAATGCATGCTTTTTTAATTAGTTGAATTGTGTGTGTGAGAGAAGCATTCATTGAGAGCACGTGTACGCCTCTTGGTTTACGCTGGTTTACATGCGTTCGTCTGTTTGTATACTAGTATGTGTGTATGTGCATCTAGATCTCGTTTGAACATTGGAGAACCGCGCAGATGACGGATGCTAGAAGAGTCTATGCATACGCAAGCGAGTATAAATATGTAGGCGTAGAGGGCGGGCGATTGAGTTGTAATTATACCGTGTAAACTACTGAAAGATGCACTCCATTGCACTGCATTTTAACTGACCCTTTGGCACTGCATTTTAACTGAACCTCTGGCACTGCATTTTAACTGACCCTTTGGCATTGCATTTTAACTAACCCTTTGGGGTTAGAATAGGATGCAGTCCAAAGCACGTGCTTCGATACATTCTACGGAATGTATGCAAGCCATTACAAAATATCTCAGAACAAATTAAATGCATTTTTTATTTGTGTAAAACAAAAATATTAAAATGTAATAAAGTACATTAAGACGAATCAAGAAAATTCTCCATTGAATTTAATCGCAACCATGCGTGTTTCCTCCGCTCTCCATTTAATCCAAGCTGAATTCTTCGTGTTTCATCTGCTAAATGGGTTTGATATTGTCTTCCCATCACCAGTTAAGATTTCGACATGTACTCCAACAGCACTCCGTTGGAAAATTTTCTTCTCGTGAGTTACCGAAAAAAATGTTCGCAAAGTAAATATTTTTTTATTATATATTAACACATTTTTGGAAATGCTAACACGCTTATCTCTTTTTGGAAAATGTATGCCGTTGTCTGTAGAGATGTACAAACTGATTTATGTGCTTGTAGGGATCTCTAACAACTGCTAACAGAATGTAGCGAACGGAGTGCCTTTTTCGCGACTCCGTTGAACTGCATCCGGATGTTGTTAAAATGTGACAAGTGGATGTGATTCTTTGGATTGCATCCAAATGCGGTTAAAATGTGAGGAATGGAGTGCCTTTTTCACGACTCCGTTTGAACTGCATCAAAACATGCCGTGAAAGAACTAGTCCACATTGCATTACTTCCAATTTATTTTGCTGGGATCCTCTACACGGGATTAAGCCTAACCGTAATTCTGTAACTGTATTTCAACTAAGATACAAAACACCTTACATGTCAAAGTTTTTTTGGTTTAGTCATTCCGCCTGAACTTATGAGTTAAACGAGGTTGGTGTGATCCAAAAAGACCCAATCAAATTTTCTATGAAAGTCTTAACTTACCATAACATGAAAATTAGCAAAAACAATTTTTAAAGCTTACCTGCAATGGAAGAAAAAATACAACAATTAAATAAAATCTATTTTTTAATTTCTCTTCCAAAAGTGAAAAATCAATAATAGATTTAATCATCAAAAGTAGTCTAGAATCATAAATACAAATACTCAATTCATTGAAAAAAAAAAATACCCAGGCAAAAAGGATGTGTTCATGCATTCCACTTTTAATCTCAACATATGAACATTTGCATGTGTGTATGATGAGTACCTATTATATGAAGGACCTCACTTGTACAGTTCTAAGTATGATTTTGCACAGAAAAAAACGTAAGATCATACACAATCACACATACTATTCGTTCTAGACATGCTTATAATAAAAGAAGACATTAGTTGCTATATTGGAATGTACATGGATGTGTGTGTCTGTGTCTGTCCCTCTTTTTAAGAAGAACAACTCATCAACAATAGCAGAGTCAACAGCAACAACAACTACTACAAAAACATATGTACAAGTATTTTCTATATAAAAAGCGAGAAAAATATCTGAAGACAGTTTTATACTTTCTTAAGTCAGGACATCCGTTGACATCAAATATGACAGTATCATCATTATTATCTGCAACACTTTATGGTCCTATTCGTATTCTCTGCCTGCGTCTCTCTCTCTATGAGGTGGGACCAAGAGTAGTCCTTTATAGCAAAGACAACACAAAAAGCATCACCAATGACACTCGACAAATGTAAATTTTCTCCGTTTGTTGCTGGTGCTTCTGCCGTTACCGCTATTGTGTGCAAAAGTAGAAAAACGTTTGAGGTGCACGCGGACATGGATATCCAGATGTTCACATACACACACATTATGTCCTTATGGAGACAATTTTTTATTTTTGCTACAAAAATTACACAAACACACACCTTTGGCGAACAAATTTACAAATGTGACTGTGTGTGTAAGCTATGCCTCCTCTTTAGCTTGGCCGTTTGTCGTCATCTTTCGTGATGTTATAGTCGTGACTTTCGACGTGTATATTTGCCAAGTTCTTCCTATTTTATTTTTTATATTTTCCAACATATGTGCATTTTTGTTGCTGCTGTTGTTGTTGGCTTGGCCCTTATTATAACATGGCTTAAATGCATAATACGAACACACAAAAAATATGGATGTGCTAAAGAAGGCACAAAATATACTGCAACAGCTATTAACAGTGATATTATGTGATGCTGCTATGAATATAAAAACAGCATTGGGTTGCAGTATTGAGATAAGTGGACAAAAATATTCTTAAAAAGTGAAATCAACATTGAAATGATTACGACGACTACAGTACATTCCACAGGATTTTAAGTAACTTTTCTACATGATTTTCAGGTTGCTGTTCCCCAGGTCCTTCGGGTGGCTGTTCCAAAGGAAGTTCGGGTTTTAAAACTATTTTTGGTGGCTGTTTCAAAAGGCCTTTGGTTGACAATTCTACATGGTTTTCAGGTTGCTGCTCCACCGGATGTTCTGTTGGCTGTTCCACAGGAAATTCTTGTGTGGAGCTACTTTTTGGAAGTTCCACAGGACCTTCGGGTGGCTGTTTCATAGGACCTTCGTATTCTGTTTCCTTCCAGTGACTGTTCGAGTGGCTATTCCATAAACAGAAAACAGTAGAGATTCATTATAGTACTAAGGCCGACAACTGAGTTCCCAATCATTTACAGCGTGTTCCCGACCATCAATAAATAGCCGACTGCACGAACACCGAATCACTATGTTCCTGATCATCTACGAATCGACTGCAGCCAAGCACATGAACACCGAAACATCGAATATTCATCTATACCTAAACACCGAACCACCGAGTTCCCCATGCTAACCTTTCCAACAAAATATGTTTACAAATTTCTTCTTAGAGTTCTAATTACCCAGGCATTGCCTATATATATATATATTGGCCACGTATCTTCATCTCACGCACACACACGCAGCGACACTCATTCACCTAACCATAGCCATCCAAACTTTCATACATTTTAAAAGTATTTATGAGCTCCTCACATGTTTAACGCTTTCACACTCGCGCGCAATCAGCTTAAAATGTCAACTGCCATAGAAGTGACACAATGGTGGCACAAGTGTACAACTGTGCACAACTACAATGTGTGTGCATTGCTATCTCTTGATATTTGTGTGTTTGAGTTTGTGTATTTTTTAAGAGGATATGGAAGTGAGCCCCAGAGTTTATATGAAAAAATTATGATGGTGCTATGCCATGTTTCATCATCCCATTCAATGAAAAGCATGCACAAAAATCTATCTGGGAAATTATTTGTATTTTGGTATTCGTTTCAGAATGGGGGAAAATGGTGATCTTTCTATATATTTTTAGAACGGAAATATTCGAACCTTCAATAGATTGGAGACCCAATAGTCTCGAGATTTTTTTCTATAAAAATGGAGACCAAATGGTCTCGAGATTTTTTCTATAGAAAAAATGGAGACCAAATGGTCTCGAGATTTTTTCTATAGAAAAAATGGAGACCAAATGGTCTCGAGATTTTTTCTATAGAAAAAATGGAGACCAAATGGTCTCGAGATTTTTTCTATAGAAAAAATGGAGACCAAATGGTCTCGAGATTTTTTCTATAGAAAAAATGGAGACCAAATGGTCTCGAGATTTTTTCTATAGAAAAAATGGAGACCAAATGGTCTCGAGATTTTTTCTATAGAAAAAATGGAGACCAAATGGTCTCGAGATTTTTTCTATAGAAAAAATGGAGACCCAATGGTCTCGAGATTTTTTCTATAGAAAAAATGGAGACCCAATGGTCTCGAGATTTTTTCTATAGAAAAAATGGAGACCCAATGGTCTCGAGATTTTTTCTATAGAAAAAATGGAGACCCAATGGTCTCGAGATTTTTTCTATAGAAAAAATGGAGACCAAATGGTCTCGAGATTTTTTCTATAGAAAAAATGGAGACCAAATGGTCTCGAGATTTTTTCTATAGAAAAAATGGAGACCAAATGGTCTCGAGATTTTTTCTATAGAAAAAATGGAGACCAAATGGTCTCGAGATTTTTTCTATAGAAAAAATGGAGACCAAATGGTCTCGAGATTTTTTCTATAGAAAAAATGGAGACCAAATGGTCTCGAGATTTTTTCTATAGAAAAAATGGAGACCAAATGGTCTCGAGATTTTTTCTATAGAAAAAATGGAGACCAAATGGTCTCGAGATTTTTTCTATAGAAAAAATGGAGACCCAATGGTCTCGAGATTTTTTCTATAGAAAAAATGGAGACCCAATGGTCTCGAGATTTTTTCTATAGAAAAAATGGAGACCCAATGGTCTCGAGATTTTTTCTATAGAAAAAATGGAGACCCAATGGTCTCGAGATTTTTTCTATAGAAAAAATGGAGACCCAATGGTCTCGAGATTTTTTCTATAGAAAAAATGGAGACCCAATGGTCTCGAGATTTTTTCTATAGAAAAAATGGAGACCCAATGGTCTCGAGATTTTTTCTATAGAAAAAATGGAGACCCAATGGTCTCGAGATTTTTTCTATAGAAAAAATGGAGACCCAATGGTCTCGAGATTTTTTCTATAGAAAAAATGGAGACCCAATGGTCTCGAGATTTTTTCTATAGAAAAAATGGAGACCCAATGGTCTCGAGATTTTTTCTATAGAAAAAATGGAGACCCAATGGTCTCGAGATTTTTTCTATAGAAAAAATGGAGACCCAATGGTCTCGAGATTTTTTCTATAGAAAAAATGGAGACCCAATGGTCTCGAGATTTTTTCTATAGAAAAAATGGAGACCCAATGGTCTCGAGATTTTTTCTATAGAAAAAATGGAGACCCAATGGTCTCGAGATTTTTTCTATAGAAAAAATGGAGACCCAATGGTCTCGAGATTTTTTCTATAGAAAAAATGGAGACCCAATGGTCTCGAGATTTTTTCTATAGAAAAAATGGAGACCCAATGGTCTCGAGATTTTTTCTATAGAAAAAATGGAGACCCAATGGTCTCGAGATTTTTTCTATAGAAAAAATGGAGACCCAATGGTCTCGAGATTTTTTCTATAGAAAAAATGGAAATTTCTATAGAAAAAAATGGAGACCCAATGGTCTCGAGATTTTTTTCTATAGAAAAAAATGGAGACCAAATGGTCTCGAGATTTTTTTCTATAGAAAAAAATGGAGACCAAATGGTCTCGAGATTTTTTTATAGAAAAAAATGGAGACCAAATGGTCTCGAAATTTTTTCTATAGAAAAAAATGGAGACCAAATGGTCTCGAAATATTTTCTATAGAAAAAAATGGAGACCAAATGGTCTCGAAGTTTTTTCTATAGAAAAAAATGGAGAACAAATGGTCTCGAAATTTTTTCTATAGAAAAAAATGGAGACCAAATAGTCTCGAGATTTTTTCTATAGAAAAAATGGAGACCAAATTGTCTCGAGATTTTTTCTATAGAAAAAATGGAGACCAAATGGTCTCGAGATTTTTTCTATAGAAAAAATGGAGACCAAATGGTCTCGAGATTTTTTCTATAGAAAAAATGGAGACCAAATGGTCTCGAGATTTTTTCTATAGAAAAAATGGAGACCAAATGGTCTCGAGATTTTTTCTATAGAAAAAATGGAGACCAAATGGTCTCGAGATTTTTTCTATAGAAAAAATGGAGACCATATGGTCTCGAGATTTTTTCTATAGAAAAAATGGAGACCATATGGTCTCGAGATTTTTTCTATAGAAAAAATGGAGACCAAATGGTCTCGAGATTTTTTCTATAGAAAAAATGGAGACCAAATGGTCTCGAGATTTTTTCTATAGAAAAAATGGAGACCAAATGGTCTCGAGATTTTTTCTATAGAAAAAATGGAGACCAAATGGTCTCGAGATTTTTTCTATAGAAAAAATGGAGACCAAATGGTCTCGAGATTTTTTCTATAGAAAAAATGGAGACCAAATGGTCTCGAGATTTTTTCTATAGAAAAAATGGAGACCAAATGGTCTCGAGATTTTTTCTATAGAAAAAATGGAGACCAAATGGTCTCGAGATTTTTTCTATAGAAAAAATGGAGACCAAATGGTCTCGAGATTTTTTCTATAGAAAAAATGGAGACCAAATGGTCTCGAGATTTTTTCTATAGAAAAAATGGAGACCAAATGGTCTCGAGATTTTTTCTATAGAAAAAATGGAGACCAAATGGTCTCGAGATTTTTTCTATAGAAAAAATGGAGACCAAATGGTCTCGAGATTTTTTCTATAGAAAAAATGGAGACCAAATGGTCTCGAGATTTTTTCTATAGAAAAAATGGAGACCAAATGGTCTCGAGATTTTTTCTATAGAAAAAATGGAGACCAAATGGTCTCGAGATTTTTTCTATAGAAAAAATGGAGACCAAATGGTCTCGAGATTTTTTCTATAGAAAAAATGGAGACCAAATGGTCTCGAGATTTTTTCTATAGAAAAAATGGAGACCAAATGGTCTCGAGATTTTTTCTATAGAAAAAATGGAGACCAAATGGTCTCGAGATTTTTTCTATAGAAAAAATGGAGACCAAATGGTCTCGAGATTTTTTCTATAGAAAAAATGGAGACCAAATGGTCTCGAGATTTTTTCTATAGAAAAAATGGAGACCAAATGGTCTCGAGATTTTTTCTATAGAAAAAATGGAGACCAAATGGTCTCGAGATTTTTTCTATAGAAAAAATGGAGACCAAATTATCTCGAGATTTTTTCTATAGAAAAAATGGAGACCAAATGGTCTCGAGATTTTTTCTATAGAAAAAATGGAGACCAAATGGTCTCGAGATTTTTTCTATAGAAAAAATGGAGACCAAATGGTCTCGAGATGGAGACCAAATGGTCTCGAGATTTTTTCTATAGAAAAAATGGAGACCAAATGGTCTGGAGATTGGCCTCCAAATCTTCCCAAGATTTTTTAGGAAAAATAGCCACTACAGAAAAGTAGACACAAAAGTCCCAAGGTTTTTTTTCTGTACAAAAAGTATAGCTGAAAGCGCAAAGATTTTTGCCCATAGGGAACTTAGGAATAAAATATTTTTTTTTTCTACACGAAAATGTGGACCTATAGCTCTGAAGATTTTTTCTATATACCTACAACATAATTATATTTTTCTATAGCAAACAGCAGCTCTACTAGGTTGTCGATTTATTTATAGAAAAAGAGATGGGCTGCGGTTCTATAGAAAAAATGGAGACCAAATGGTCTCGAGATTTTTTCTATAGAAAAAAATGGAGACCAAATGGTCTCGAGATTTTTTCTATAGAAAAAAATGGAGACCAAATGGTCTCGAGATTTTTTCTATAGAAAAAATGGAGACCAAATGGTCTCGAGATTTTTTCTATAGAAAAAATGGAGACCAAATGGTCTCGAGATTTTTTCTATAGAAAAAATGGAGACCAAATGGTCTGGAGATTGGCCTCCAAATCTTCCCAAGATTTTCTCAAGATTTTTTAGGAAAAATAGCCACTACAGAGAAGTAAACACAAAGGTTCCAAGGTTTTTTTCTGTACAAAAAGTAGAGCTGAAAGCTCAAAGATTTTTGCCCATAGGGAACTTAGACATAAACTATTTTTTTTTTCTACACGAAAATGTGGACCTATAGCTCTGAAGATTTTTTTGTATACACCTACAACATAAGTATATTTTTCTATAGCAAACAGCAGCTCTACTAGGTTGTCGATTTATTTATAGAAAAAGAGATGGGCTGCGGTTATGGAGAGGACACACACGTATGGAATGGTACTTATAAATCGTTGCAATCGACTTCTTGTTGTTTTTGATATTTTATGTCAGAAACGTATTAACCTGGTATGCTGAGATTTCCTTTCCTTATGCTGCGGCTGCTGCTAGATCACAAAAATACATTTGGTTGCTGCATGCATGATGTCTGTTTGTAAATACCAAGGAGGATGAGGAGGAGGCCATGAGCTGATGAGATGTTAAAGAAATTATGATGCATCCATTTGTTGTGTGGTCCAAGTAGAAACAAGCACATGTACCGGAAGGATAGGCCCTCACAATGCAACAACAACAAAAAACAAAACAGCAAATCTAATGCTAAGGTTTGCAGAAATCCCACAAATGTACACACCCATCACCAGACACACCTATATATAAACACCAATGCATGATGCCACACCACATCTTACCACACAGCACTGGTGGATGTGGTTACACAAAAAAAAACGGAAGTACTTCACAACAAAGCTACACACACTCAGTCAATTTGCCGTAACACAAACGGAGGAGCTGGCTGGTAAACACGCTTATATGTACATTCACATGTATATTCTCACACTTCAAGGCACGTGAGCCTCCCACGCACACACACACTGTCAGAGACACAATCATGACAAGTGGCATCGAATGACAAACGCACACACACACAAAGCCAATGCTTCAAAAATAGCCCCCATGGCACTAAAATGCTTAAAACTTTTGCTGCGGATTCACAAGCCAGCAAAAAATGAAGTACTAAACAATACGGTTCATGTGCGGCGAAAAAACTCCGTTCGGAATTAAAACAAGATGACAATGGGTTATTGTGGCCTTTGTAACTCCGTACATGATATAGAAGATGGAATGCTTGGGGCTCTTGGAAAAATATGAGAAGCATTAGGGCTAATGATTAGGCAAAAAAGGAAGTTCTCCCGAAATTGATTGGATTAAGAAGAGCGATACACGATAATTCAGAACGTTCAGTAACGCTTCTGTTACACATGCCAGTGAATTGGTGCCAATTGAGTACATGTATTATACTCGAAAATGCCGAAAAAGTGTTCGACTGGCATGCCGTTTTCTTGGTGTTTACACCTGCCAGTGCAAGTTCAATTTCAAAATTATTTTAAGCCGCATTAACACACAAAAGTGCATTATATTTCAGATTTAAAACACAATTCACAACATATTTTATTACTTTTTATTTTATTTCGTTTTAAAAAGATTGTTTTCAATCATAAACATAATGAATCTGGTATTGCCGCCTTTTCAATATTGTATAATCCCAGAGGGGAAATTATTTATCAACCTATATTTGCATGAAAAACATCAAAATTATGTCTTTACTAACCATTAACATATTGCGGCTATCAAGACGTATTATTTGTGTTTCCTAATCTTTTTGAAAATATGCATTAAATCTTTGCATTCTAAAAACAAACAAAAATGTACATGGATTAAAAAATAGTCTCGGCAACTCTTTTTTTCATTTTCGACATATCACTGGCAGCCAGCTCAAAATTTTGCTGGCATGAAAAATCTAGTGCCAGTGGAGACTACAATTCAAAAAATGTAATTGTGGTAGTAAAATATTGTGTATGTATTGAATTTTTCGAACTGTCACTGGGATGTGTAAAGGTTGGGTAAAGCAAGGATTCCAATGTCTCTCCTATTGTTCACAATTTGATAAATACTGAGTGAAGTCTGCTGTTAAAGAAGGCGTTACACATCGAGTCTCTCCTGACAACTCGAAGACTTAGTGAGAATGACATTTGTGACACATCTTCAGAAAAAAATTCAAAACCTTCCTCGAAAATTCCTTAAACTGCACTTAAGCGAAATAGACCTTCTTGGAGCATGATGTAAATGAAATTTTACAATGTATAAAGTTTCTGCCAAATCGGATACTCTATTTAATTATTTGGTACAGGTTCCTCTGTATCCAGATTCAAAAATTCTGGCTGCATTCATAATAAAACAGGAGACAGGCGAGTAGTTTAGCTGGGTAGCTAAACAAATGCAGCTTATCGTACGGAGCCAATCCACATGGGTCTAATACGAACAGTTGTCCGGATCATAATTGGACTAAAATCACCCGTGTTTGCATTGGCAGCTGGCGTTCTTCTGGTGCAATAGAAGGGGGTGGTGTCCGAGTACGGCATTTACGCTGCGTCTTTGTACTGACTGCGTAACTGCATTAGTGTGAATGCTCTCCAAGCCTGCCTTATAGTCTCGTTGATGTAAAGGTTCCTGTTTGTACATTTGGACTTGTCTCGCTATATCATGGAGATCTCTCCTAACATGCATGGGTAAGGGGAGCCACCAAGCATGTACTGCCTCTACAACAGCTTGATGTGCTGTTGACCGTTAAAATCCTCGCCTTCTTCGCTACTAGTGCCACCTTGTTGCAGTCCTCAAGATGGCATTCTGGAAGGTTTAAATATTTTTTCTATGCGTACAGCTAGCATTTTCATACCACACTTGCATTGCACAGCCTCGTGCAGACCTGTCTATATCTTTATAAGAGCTCAACAAGGTTTCTTTATTTATCAGCTGCATGTTGCAAATACCAGCGACTTACGCGGTCCATTCAAACATTCTATCGAGCGTTACTCCCAATATCATGGGGGGTTAATAGTCGGAACCAGGACACCATCGACCAATATATTCAAGGAGAGCCTCATTTCAACCGTCCAAGTGGTGAACAGTGTGGAAGTAGATTTAGCAGCGAATGTTTTCACATTCCTCATATGGAAGAACTGCACTACGTCAGCTATATAGATATTTCACATAGGACCCGGCGTCAAGATCGTGGAATTATCAGTATATATTAAAATCTCTGGCCATCTGGAGGGTTTGTAATTTCAGAAAGGTAGAAATTCAGGAGATGTCAAACCGCTTTAAGAAGCGGCATATTGCACTCTACGGATCTTATATTTATTATTTTTGACTGATATGTGTGGATATGGCGTGTAATGTTGCTGTGATAAAGTACATTTTCCGGAAGTCATATTTATGTCGGGAAAGTGGGAAACAGCTTCTCATCATGGGAGAAGTATCTGAAGAACGTGCACTGGTGGCAACAGGAAGGAAATCGGTCTGTACGAATCCCCCTTTGCTAGCATCTTTATCTGGCGGGACCACCCTGACAAATGTCCAGACTTCTGGTACAATATGGGTAGCTAACGATAGATTGAGTACACTTATTAAATTCTCAGAATCGAATGCAGTCTGTTCCTCAACCATTGAGATTTCGTGTGGACACAATACTTTGGATGATTTCGCGTTTCGGATGACATCTGCAACATGGCTAGTCGTAAATTGTAGTGGTGAGAGGGCATCTATACCACGTAGCACCCATCTGCATGTTAAAATACCATGCGCACCTCTTGTTCTCATCAGTCGTTTCCGTTGATGGCGACAAAGTTTTTGAGCCTTTGGGACTATTATCTTAGGAAGTAGGGAACAATTAAAAAAAGGGGCGCGAGGACAACCTGCTCTAAAAAAACCGAAACTGTGCGAGACATGCCCTTAATCTGCTCATTTGTGAAAAATGTTGAAATTTTGGGTGGGAGATATGGTCCATAATCGATGTCCCTTTCCGAGAGTTATCGTGCTCAGCATTTAGGCAAACATGTAAAATTTTTAGGAGAAGTACGCGAAGGACTGATCTAATGTGACTCATTAATGAACTTGATTTAAGTTTGGACAAAATATTACGAGGTGCAAAGTTTGGACCAAAAGGGTTGATCCGTTCGAGAATTATGGTGCGTAAAACACTTTCAGATGACCGACAGTCCAAAATTGAAACCATGTTGCCTGAAACGAATTTCGTTCAAAGATATTTGTGTACCACAGCCTATTCGGTTGGAAATTGTCGCTAAAACAAATAACAGAATATCTGTCGGCAAAAAATTATGTATTAGGGGGTTTCAGATTTAGTGGCTCCTTTTGGACGTATGAACTTCCCGACAAAAGTATATTTGGATTAAAGCTCAAAAGTGTTGCGAAGGAGGTGCCTGAAGGAATGCATCGGCATATTCCATTTTGGAAGTGGGTCTTATTTTGGGGGACATTAATGTTCGATAAATAGCGCGTCCTCCAGTCATTGCAGTTGGTTAGAGTTGTGCCAAAGGAACTATATTGAACTATCTAGTTTACTTAGCATTTCCAATGTCCCACATTTTTTCTTTGAACAATCTGCGTATACTTAATATCACACGTTACATTTCATGATGTTACTCATACGTTTTGGAACTAATACAAGGAACTAGATTGCCCAACTCTACTGTTGGTCACCGTATAACTTAGAGGTTTTGGACCACTATGTCAGAAGGATGGACTAACCCATAAAATACATAATATCGCTGTAAACAGGACCACAAGGTGTAACATCGGTATACATTTCAAAGGATCTTCGAACAGACAGTAAACTACATTTAAACAATAATGTTGAACTTTTGCTGGGGAGGTACCCCAAGAAGTGGATTCGCTGAAATATTACGACGTGTAACCTATGAACCAATTCGGTTACTGCTATCGAGAGTTGGTGCGCACGAACCCTATTACCGAAAAACTTTGAACTTTTGTGGGGGAGGTAGCTGAAAGAGTGGACCAATATGGCTCATCATCGAAATTAAACAAAGTGTGCACAAAATATTACGAAGCCCAAATTTTGGACCAAGTCGGTCCATCCGTTCGAGAGTTATCGTGTCATAAGGGTTTTTTACACCTTTCGGGCGGTTATCTCAGAAAGTATGAACTTGTCCTTGAAAAAACTTGTACCGTTGTAATTGTGGCAGCGAATATAAGTTGCGATAACAAATCTATTCGAGAGCAGCTCTTTAACTGCGCTTTTCAGAAATTTTGTGTGGGAGGTGCCCATATATAGACCATATTCGAACCTGATCTGTGTCTGGTAGAAAAATTACAATGTGCAAAGTATGGACCAAATCGGGTACTGCCTACGAAAGTTATCATGCGCAGCATTTTATCAAAAAGTTTTGAACTTTTCTGTGGGAGGTGTCCAAAGGAGTGGGCCGATATGGCCCATCTTCGGACAAAATATTACGAAGAGAGTTCGATAGTTATCATACGCTCCAGCCAGACAGACGGGCGGACATGGCTAAAGTATGTTTCGTCCAAACATACTTGGGATCTAAAACCATTATTTCGATAAGGCACATTTTGCCCGTGATGTAGGGGATGGAAGATAACAAGGAACGGTCCTGACCGGTTTTAACATGGCAAAGCCCAGGATTCATCTTGGTTCCTTTTTCAACTCAAGTGGACACTGACCTCCACGTGGTGTCACCTGAGGAGCTGCCTTTAACACCCGTTATAGGTAGTGAGCTAACATGTGAAAAATTGCGGCGTCGGGTTAGTAACCCTCCCTATGAAAAAACGAAAGAAAAGAAAAACCAACCTCTCGAAAGTTGACGAACCCCGCAAACGTTTTAAGGACCATGATCTGAGAATCTGCACGTGGAATGTTCGCACTCTTTATCGAGAAGTTGAAGCATGAGTTTGGTTGCGGATTTGCAGTTGGACGGAGATTAAAATATCTGGGGCTGGATTCTTGTTCTATGAAAACTTAAAATGAAAAATATTTTCTTTATAATATTTTTCATTTGACATTTTTTTCCTTTATACAATTTTTCATTTCACTTTTTCATAGAAACAGAATTGAGCCCCTGGTCTCCAGCTTCACCCCAGTGAATGAAAGACTCGCTGCAATTCGATTAAAAGCAAAATTCTTCAACATCAGCTTTATTTGCGCTCATGCTCCCACTGAAGACAAGGACGAACAGACCAAAGATATATTTTACGAGCACATAGAAGAAACTTATGACCGGTGCCCTGCCCATGACATTAAAATTATTCTAAGAGATTTGTATGCCAAAATTGAAAAGGAGAATATCTTTGGCCCAAAAGTCGGGAAATTCTGTCTCCACAGTAAAACATCTGGCAATGGTATGAAGCTGATAGACTTTGCAGCTGCAAAAACATGGTAGTTAGCAATACCAGATTTAAGCATCTCGATATTCATAAGGGCACCTGGCTGTCTCCAGATCAAAGAACAAGTAATCAAACTGATCATGTTGTGATAGATGGAAGACATTCAACGAGCGTGTTGGATGTACTATAGTTCCGCGGAGAAAACATTGATTTGGACCACTACCTTGTTGCAGCAAAGGTATGTACCCGTCTAAACGTTGCAAATAAAGCACGAACAGATACAACGCGGAAGTTGGACATCGGTAAGCTGCTCGTCCTGATACAATATCAGCACAATGGCAACATATTGCCCACTTCATGCAAACAGCCGCAAAGACCATACTTGGATACTAGAGACCTCCACCATGGAATCGATTGTATGACCAGGAGTGTCGTGCTGCTACCGAAGAGAAAAATGCGGCATATAGGGCTACTCTGCAATCAGTAGCAACGAAAGAGGTATCAGGAGAAAAGGAGAGAGGAAAAACGTCTTTTCCACAGAAAAAGAGAGAAATGGAAACGACTGAAGCGTGAAAAAATCGAGATGTACAGGAGCCAGAATGAAGTCGGAAAGTTCTACCAAAGAGTGAAACATCAAACTGAATGCCTATTCTGTAACTTTTATCGATTGAAAAGTTGTTAAAATTTGTTTTGTTTTTGTAACAACTACAAAACAAACAAATGAAATTGTTGTAAAATAAACAATGAGTAAAGTTGTTAAAAAGTTACAGAATAGGCATACAGCAAGGTAATTTGGTAACTGATACAGACAGTGTGCTCAGGATATGGAAAGAACATTTCTCCAAACTGTTGGTATCCGATAGTAGTAAAGACGGCGAAGATACCACAGATGCAATCCCAGAAGATTGTATTGAATGTATACCGCCCAGCGAAGATAAGGTAAAGACAGCAATAAGCCGAGGGCTTACCAGCCGAGCTGTTCAAAACCGGAGGCGACATGCTGATAAGGTGGGCAGGAAGAACGAGTTCCCGACGATTGGAACCTGAGCATCCTGTGGCTTGTCCACAAGAAAAGAGATAAGACTGTTTGCTCTAACTACAGGGACATAAGTCTTCTCCCTATTGCCTACAAGATAGTGTCAGGGATAATGTGCGAACGGGCCATACCAATGCAGCTTTAGACCAGGCAAATCCACCATTGACCAGATATTTACCCAGCGGCAAATCCTGGAGAAGACCCAAGAGATGCAGATCAACACTTACCACTTTCTTGTTTATTACAAAGCAGCCTTCGACAGCTCCCTACGTTCAAAGGTATTCCAAGCCATGTCTGAATTCAGTATCCCTGCAAAGCTCATCCGGCTTTGTAGAATGACATTAACTGATACTCGATCGTCAGTTAAAATAGGAAAGAACCTCTCCGAAGAGTTTGGTACCAAAAGAGGTATCTCGTGTGATCTTTTCATTATTCTGCTGGAAAAGGTTATACGAGATGCGAAGGTGAAAAGAAGTGGCACAATATATACAAACAGCCATATGTTACTTGATTATGCCGATGACATTGACATCATAGGTCCATCGGTAAAGGAAGTAACTGATACCTTTGAAAAAGTCGAAAGGAAATCTGCTAAAGTGGGTCTGGCGGTAAACGGCGAGAAGACAAAGTTAATGGTGTTGTCGCGCAATGCGACCATAGAGATCGGGCCAACTGTTGACGTTGGTTCCTATAATTTTGAGGTAGACTTCGTCCACATCGGAACCGCCGTAAACACAACCAACATCAGTTGTGAAATACGAAGAAAAATAGTGTTGGCCAACAGATGCTACTTCGGGCTGAGTAAGCAGTTTTGGAATAAAGCCACATATCGTCAAGCAAAAACAACGCTTTAAAAAAGACTGATTCTACCCGTGCTGATGAATGGTTCAGAAGCCTGGGTACTTGCGCAAGCAGACAAGGCAGTGCTTGGTGTGTTTGAGAGAAAAGTAATTCGAAAGATCTATGGACCAATCTGCGTTGACGGTGAATATCGACGTCGTATGAACCACGAGCTGTATCTGCTATACTACGACATCAGTATAGATAAACGTATAGAGATGCAACGATTGCGTTGGCTAGGCCATATCATAAGAATGAGCGATGATGAACCCGCTAAAAAGGCGTATAAATTTGGGCCGCATGGTGGTGGACGCAGAATTGGCAGGCCAAAGAATAGATGGCGCAAACAAGTGGATAAAGAGATGACAAGGCGCGGTATTCCAGAAAGCGAAGCACTAAACAGAGAGAGTTGGAGATCTGTTCTTAGTTCGGCTTATGGAACAAATGTTCTGTATTGGGCCAGCTAAGTAAGTAAGTACATTTTCCCCGTAGGAAGACATTAGAAGACACCATTCTCAGATCAGGTCATTAGGTTGACTTGAAACACAGTGGAAGTTGAAATCTAAGACTTTTTTACAACTCCATAATAAACAACGTTAGTTTTGAGATACAAGTCAAATTCAAAGGAACCACGGTCGAAGCAACCCATTACTTTAAGTAACAAGTAAAAAAGTATCAGTCGGCTTTGCCGACAGAGATATACCCTCAGCCTGTGTATATTGAAACAATTTTTTTCCCAAAATACGTATGTATTTAGGTGGTTTTAAAACTTTTGGGCGTTTGCACCGACATAAATGTTGATTAGGATTAAAGATCAAAAGTTTTGCGGAGGATATACTAAAAGGAATGGATCGACATTGACCGTTATGGAAGTGGATCTCCAGCCACAACATATGGTGCCATAGAGTGTTTTTACACTATTCGGGCTGTTTGCTCAAGAAGTATGGACTTGCCCCTAAAAAAACTTTTGCCATCGTAATTGAGGCAGCGAATGCAAGTTGCTTCAACAAAAATAAAAGTGATTGGAGAGCAGGTCTTAAAGTGAACTTATCCGAAATTTTGTGTTTGAGGTACCGGATGGAGTTGACAAATATAATCCATATTTGAACCTGATCTATATCTGATAGATATATTAGGATGTGTAAAGTGTAGACCAATTCGGCCACTCCCTTCAAGAGTTACCGTACGAACAATTTTTCCGAACATTTTTGAACTTTTGTGGGGGAGGTACCTGAAGGAGTGGACCGATATGGCTTATCTTCAAACATAAACTTTGTTTGGACAAAATATTACTAAGGTCATATTTTGGACCGAATCGGCAGATCCGTTCAAGAGTTATCTTGCGCTCCAACCACCTCACACGGTGTCATAGGGGTTTTTTGCAACTTTCGTGCTATTTTCTCAGGAAGTACGAACTTGCCCTTGATGAAAATTATACCATCGTATAGAGGGCAGTGAATACAAGTTGTTAAAACAAAAATCAAAGCGATTCGAGAGATGGCCCTAAACTGAACTTCTCCGAAATTTTGTGTGGCAGGTACCCGACGGAGTGGACCTATAGAGACCATATTGGAACCTCATATTACTCTGGTAGAAAGTTTACGCTATACAAAGTATGGACCAAATCGTTCACTCACTTCAAGAGTAATCGTGCGCACAAACTTTCCGAACATTTTCGAACTTTTGTGGGGGAGGTACCGGAAGGAGTGGACCGATGTAGCTCATCTTCGAACTTAAACTAAGTTTGGGCAAAATATTACGAAAGCCAAAATTTGAACCAAATCGGTTCATCCGTTCGAGAGTTATCGTGCGCTCCAGCCAGCAGGACAGACAGACAGACAGACGGACGGACATGGCTAGATCGACTCCAAATTGTCTGAAACACATTTCGTCCAAACATACTTGGGGTCTAAAACCATTATTTCGATGAGGCACATTTTCGTCGTATCAAAGTGTATATACCCTTCATAGCCTAAAGGCTGAGGGTATAAAAAAATATTTCAGCCTCGTAGCATCTCCAAATTAACAGCATCAAAGATTCTTTGTAGTGTGCATTGCCAACAACTCACACACTATATTCTACTAAATTACAAATATACACAATAGGACTTAACTAAAAAAAAACAGAAAAAGGACCTGTGGCATAACAAAGGTTGAAACATAGGTGGGTGGATGTATGGCATTAAATATGAGTACACATATCTGTACACCTGACAATCCATATGGATATAAATGCCATAAGATGGCAACCATGTTGGTTAGCCTAAGAGGGTAGGTAGAGAGATAGAGCAAACTGCAAGCTTGATGAATGGTGGGGATGATGATGATGTTAGTGGTAGTGGGGCTGGCAGAGGAGCTTGTTGTTACAGGAAAAAGGAAGTGCATTCATGTTTTTAAAACTGAATAAAATAGAATTAATGTTAAAACTTTTGTCGGCACTGTTGTTGATTTTTTTCATTCATTCTTTTACAATCGTTCATTCATTCATCCATTCGTTGAGCCACAGAGTTTGGTTGGCCTGTTGTTGGAATTATTGTTGGCCTCTTGGGATCTTTATGTATCCTGTGGTTAAATGATTGAGCTCCTCTGTGTATAGGTAGTTGTTGTATTTATACAATGAAAAGTTTAATTTTTTTCGTATATTCTTTGGTTCATTTTGTTCCCTTGTAAACGATTTTATTTGGTTTGTATGTGTGTGTGAAAAAAGTACTTAAACACGTTCTAGAAACCACTTGTCCTTTTTTCGTCGTTGTTGTGGACATATGTGAGTAAGACAGATCAAGAGTATCAAAAATAACATGGAGTAGATGAGATGGAGAAGAAGAAAGCCATCATTGTCCTCATAAGGACTTTGGTAGATAATACAACAACAATGGTAGAAACTCAACGCTAGGTTTAAGTTGGTCTTCGCTTTTTGGGGTGATGTTTAACATCATAGACAATTCATTGTATGAATGAACCACTTTGCCTTTTTAACGGCGAGGGGAAGTTATGTCTTCAGCGATTGTTGAGGGATATTTTGTCATGTTTCACTGATGGAAAAGTGTCCTGAGATATTTGGGCATGTCTCTTGAACCGAATGTGGAATCGAAATAAAAATTATAAAACGTCTCTTTTTTCAAAGAGAGCATATCCGCAAAAACTAATGGAATCTGTGATGAGATCGGAAATTATAGTCTTCTCTGCCTTACCCCTTGGCAGGAACGTACGCAGGGGTGGCACAGAGTTAGAGCAGGTCCTAGTGTTCCATACAGCCCACAACATCGGGTACCTATCACACAAAGTTCAACAGTTTTTGACAGATGTGCAGATGTGCAATGGCCCAAAAGCTGTAAAGCTCGCTTAAGTGCAGTTTAAAGACTGTCCAAGGAACGTTTTGAAATCGCTACGGAAGGTTATCCTTGTGGTCTCGTTCACAGCTATGCAAACCCGTTTATTAATTACATTACTATTGTTCTCATTTACACTCTTCCCCTCTCTCATGGAATGGCTCATCATTTGCATATTTCTATACCGACCTCTACGACCCACGTCCCCACGTTTAATTCAAGCCTTTTGTGGTGGTGGTTGTATCAAAATGACTTTATTACATGCCATCGGAGCTACACCGGGACAGACAATACCATAATGATGCTTTAGCAAAACAAGTGAATAAACGGAAAGATATACTCCGGCAGAATGAGTGAGGTTAAACTTTACATCCTAACAGAATGGGTAAGAAGAAAGAAAGAGTAACTGAGAAAGATGGAGTGGTAACAGGAGATACTTAGTGGCTTATTATTTCACAGAAGTCATTTTTTTGCGGAATGGGAAGATATGTGTGGAGTATCCCACAAGTGGTCCTTAAATGAAAGGATGTACACCAACCATCACCGTCATCACCACCTTAGGCAGCAGTGTACAGGGCATAGGGAGCCATATAACAGCACAGTGTCTGCCACTCAACATTATCGGTGACGCCAACGTCGTCAACAACGAACGAAGCGACACTTACAAATGCACTACTGCGGATATGTTTACATGTTCCACCAAACAAACACACGTACATACATGGAAGTGTTTTTTTTTTTTTTTTGTTCGTGCATAAGAATGTACTTTATATAAATGCTCGTTGTTGTCCTTGTTGTGGTGTGGTATGAGCTTTTTACATTTTTGCTATTAAATGTATTCGATCATAAAATGTGCAACGGATACAAGCAATTAAATTTGTTTACGTTGCACAAAACAAGCATACGCACACACAGTCAAACACACCCTGGACACCCACACACACACAAATAGAGACATTCTTTAACGCACTTACATAGATATATTGGAAACGGAAACAAACACTTAAGTTTAATAGCTAGCTATAGCTAACATATGCGTGCACTAACACAAATGCATTAGAACCATCTTAAACGTTTATGGTTTGATGAAGATGATGGTAGGAGATGGAGTGATATCTTTAATATCCATGATAATTATAGGGGAAGTATTTGGGTTCGACAAGAGCACTAAAGGCATACATTAGACAATTCCTCCAAACACAAAAGTTTATAAGCTTAAATATTACAGAGAAAGTTTTCATTTTCAGCTGTGGCTACACTAAGGATCTTCGCCTTTCAGGGAAACTTTGTTGGAAGATATCTTGAGATGGACAGTGGGTAAATACCCAATGGGTAAATACCCGGTAAATTGGGTAAATACCGGGTAAATACCCATTTGTGGGTATATATTTGGGTATTTACTATATTGAATCGCCAATACAACATATTACACCCTATTTCTGGGTTTAGGTTGTGAAATCGTTTCAAAATGGATAGTTTTATAATACTTGAAACAAGTGGGTAAATACATACTTGGGTAAATACCCGAGTATTTACCCAAATGTTGGGTAAAAACTCTTTAACTGCCGAACCACTTGACGTAGCCTGACGAAAATTGGCTCAAATCTTATTTATATCAAGAGAACATCTGGTATTGAAAATGGGGTCTCTGGGTCTATGTTTTCATATAGCCCCCATATAACCGTACCTACCGATTTAAAGTAGGCACAGTGAGTCCTCAATGAGTATAAAATATATTTGCAAAAATTTTGTCAGCGTAGGTCCACGTTCTCTTATAGCCCCCATATAAGGGTAACCCGATTTCGAGTATTTACTCAAACCTTGGGTAAAAACTCTTTAACTGCCGAACCACTTGACGCAGGCTGACGAAATTTGGCTCAAATCTTACTTATATCAAGAGAACATCTGATATTGAAAATGGAGTCTCTGGGTCCATGTTTTGATATAGCCCCCATATAACCGCACCTCCCGATTTAAGGTATTTTTCACCAATTAGCCACATTTTACAACCAAATTGGCTCTAATTTGGCACAGTGAGTCCTCAATGAGTATAAAATATCTTTGAAAAATTTTGTCAGCGTAGGTCCACGTTTTCTTATAGCCCCCATATAAGGTCACCCCGATTTCGAGTCGATTTTTGAGTTTTCAATAACCCACCTAAAGCCACTGGTGCTTGCAAAAATCGGCGTAAAACTCGGGTATTTTTGTGGAATTTGTTGCATTTTGTTATAGTATTGTCTGTTATCTGTACCACTGCAGGGCTGCGGCTGCCGAACTTCTCATCGCCCTCACAAAAACCGAAGTAGACATCGCTTTGGTCCAGGAGCCCTATCTCTATAAAAATAGGGTTTTTGGGCTAAACTATAGGCGTTACTCAATATTCTCCGCACACAACGGGGGGGTAAGAACCTGTATAGTAGCTAAGAAAAGTTTAAGCTTTATTCAACTCTACAATTACAGTGATGGGGATACGACAGTAGTGAGGCTAGAAGCAGGTTCTGGAAGAGCCTTGGTGCTAGCCTCGGTCTACATGCCGTATGAAGCACCTGACCCACCCGGCAGACTGCTGCGGAAGCTAGTGGAGAAGACGATGAGCAGTGTAAATTTGATAATGAGCTGTGACGCTAATGCTCATCACTTTCACTGGGGGAGCAGTGATACAAACGCAAGGGGTGAGTCCGTATTCGATTTTATTTTAGCTAATAATCTACGAGTATGTAATATTGGCAATACTGCCACTTTCCGTAATAGGATAAGGGAGGAAGATACTTCTATAGCAGACTGGAGAGTATCGGAAGAGTGCTCCTTTTCGGACCACAGAGCGATTCACTTTCATGTCTCTTGTAGAAGTAAGCGGCAACCGCCAAGAAGGAAATCTTTTAAATCTGTTGTCACTTCCAGGTTGTGTGAAATTTCCGAACCTCGCACAATAGAGGAAATTGACATTCAGGTAGAAAGTCTCACAAAGGTTCTTCAGGATTTCTATGAGAAGACCTGCCCATTAACGTATCCTGGTAGGAGATCTCAGCCAGTCTGGTGGAACAAGGATTTAGCCGATCTAAGGAAAACCAGTAGGCGGGCATAAAACAAAGCTAGTAGGACCAAACTAGATACTGATTGGGATATCTATAGAGATACTTTCAATAAGTATAAGAGTGAGGTTAGGAAGGCCAAGAGGAATTCTTGGATAAGCTTAAGTGAGACTATAGAGGGAGTTAGCGCAGCGGCAAGATTCCGCAAGGTGATTTCAAAGGACCCGAAAACCATTAGGAGCATCAAGAGGAATGAGGGGCTCCTGGACTACCTCAGCTCAGGAGACTCTTAACCTGTTGGCAAGCACACACTTTCCAGGCTGCAAGGATGCTAGCTGGAGTGAACTTGTTGACGGTTTAACAAGTAATCATAGAATTTCATTGGCGATCAGCACTTTTCAGCCCTAAAAGTCTCCCGGCCCTGACGGTATCATCCCAGCGATGCTTCAAAACGCACCGCATGTTTTGATTGGAGGATTTTTAGGGCATGCATTCTGCTATCGTACATACCGGCGCTATGGAAGGAGGTAACTGTGACCTACATTTCCAAAGCTGGGAAACCAAGTCACACTCTGCCGAAAGACTATAGACCGATAAGTCTTTCCTCCTTTCTTCTTAAGACTTTAGAAAGGCTACTAGATTTGGAAATCAGATCATATATAAATCATACGTAAAAAGTAAATCGACAGACACTGCGCTACACGAGGTTGTGGGTTGTATAGAGAAGAATATGTATGATTCAAGTTTCACCTTAGCTGCTTTCTTAGACATAGAAGGCGCGCTTAATAACGTGAAACTTGAACCAATTCACTCTGCTCTAAAATCACTAGGTGTCCCCTCAATTCTAATAAATTGGATCGATAGAATGCTTGATAGTAGGCTAATCAATTCGAGCTTAGGAGAGAGTTCTATAAAGAAGTCGGTCACCAGAGGAACGCCACAGGGAGGAGTTTTACCACCCCTGCTGTGGCTTCTGGTGCTGAACGGGATACTTACGGAGTTCGACAAGCTAAAAACCGCGGTGGTTGCGTATGCAGATGACGTAGTCATTCTAATTAGCGGAAAATTCTTATCTACGCTGTCTGAACTTATGCAAGGTGCTCTAGTGAAGCTCTCACGTTGGGCCCACTATAATGGACTTGGTGTGAACCCGACGAAGACAGAGCTGGTACTTTTCACCAGGAAGAGAAAGATTGCTGCTTTCGTTCCACCAACTCTAGATGGTGTGCAATTAAGCCTCTCCACGGAAGCAAAGTATCTTGGTGTGGTCCTCGACCACAAGCTTTGTTGGAAGAGGAATACCGAGGAGCGAACAAAAAGAGGTTTAATTGCACTATATTCTTGCAAGAATATCATAGGTAAGAGCTGGGGTCTCAAACCACATGTAATACACTGGCTGTATAGGACTGTGGTTTGTCCTATCCCGACCTATGGTTGTCTTGTTTGGTGGCACGCACTCAGCAATAAATCAAACCTTTCTAAGCTATGTAGTGTGCAACGTGCCGCGTCAATTCTTATTACTGGAGCTATTTAAAGCACACCCCAGGCGGCGCTGAATGCTGTTTTAAATATCCAACCTCTGGACATTTTGGTACAGTATCAGGCCTCCAGGTGTACCTTGAGGCTTAGGGAACTTGACATGTGGCGTTGCTCATTGCTTGCAAACGTTCTACAGCGGATGAATAGTCAGCTAGTGCTTGGAAACAGAGGGGGTGAGACCGATTACATTTTACCAACTCTTGACTTCACTATACCTGACATTATAATACCCGATAGGGATGAATGGGTTCAGTGCAGACCAATTCCGGATAGCCTATCTATCTTCACTAATGG
This sequence comes from Musca autumnalis, assembly GCF_047663935.1. Taxonomy (NCBI): domain Eukaryota; kingdom Metazoa; phylum Arthropoda; class Insecta; order Diptera; family Muscidae; genus Musca; species Musca autumnalis. Next base: position 152,776,201 of record NW_027412088.1, on the reverse strand, counting down.
GACGAAGATGGAAGATGGCACTGGTGCTGGTGTGTACTCTGATGATCTGAACATTAGTTACTCGTTTAAACTTAATGACAACTGTAGTGTTTTCCAGGCAGAGGTCTTTGCAATATTGAAGGCCCTAGAGTCACTAGTGGGAAGGACGGACTTAGCAAACAGGGCAGTCACTATATATGTAGACAGCCAGGCAGCGCTAAAAGCAGTAGGGTCTTTCACTATAAAGTCTAGAATCGTTCGAGATTGTAGGTCTATCTTGAAAACCTGTGGTATGTCAGTAAGATTTTGTTGGGTACCTGGTCACTGTGGTGTTGAGGGAAATGAGATTGTGGATGAACTGGCGAGGCGGGGATCACAATCAGCCAACATGCAATTGGAAGTTGGTGTGAAACCTCCGCTTTGTCATTTCATAGACAAACTCACCAGGTTCTACGTTGAGAAAACCAAAAGAACTTGGCTAGATGCTCCTGGATGTCGGGTTGCAAAGTCAAACTGGTCGGTAATCTCGGCGAGTAGAACTGTTTCCCCTCTCGTTGTGCAAGTCGGAGATTAGAATTGTTGTTGGGATCATTACTGGTCACTGCAACATTTGATCTATGACTTGCAAATGGGATAACAGCAGCAATGACTACTGTAGGCTATGTGAGGACGTGGAGGAGACGGAGACAATTGAACATCTTCTCTGTCCGTGTCTCAGATTGAGTGCCCAAAGGCACAGGCTTTTTAGCGTTCACATGACAGAATCCCTGTCTCAGTTCTCCTCTTCCGACCCCACAGCCTTGCTAACATACTGCAGAGGCCTCAAATGGCTATGGGGCGGGTTAACTTAAGTATATTAGTTAATCTATCTTCTAAATATCATCTGTTTTCCTCTCCTTCACTCTCTTATTACCTTTTCTACTTCTCCCCTGTCTCTTCACTTTCTATCTACTTTCTCCTATCCAAAACTAATCTCCATCTCCTTAGCTTATTTTTCACTACATAACGAGGAGAATGTTTCTATATGTTATAAAAGATTTTATTTGGTTTTTCTTTCTAAAAGTGTGACACTACATTATTATTTCATTTTTAAAAATTATCTTATGCCGTTTTTCTTTCATTAAAGTCTGTTATGTATGTATTTCTTGTATTTTGATTTTTGTATGTATCTATAAGTCTGTTGTTGCTTTTGTGTTTGGTAATTCTATGCATTACAACAAAAAACAACCACCATCATTTACACTGTTCCCAAAGACATAAAATCGAATTTTTATCCGGTTTTTATGAACCGAATAACCGTATATGTATATCATTAGAAAGCTATTAAAATTGTCCAACAGATATGACTAATATGCATTAGACGTTTTAAGCGGTTATGGTGCTGGAACAAAAAAAAACGTATTTTTGAACCGTTTTTTAACGTTTGTGGGGATACATTTCTGTGCGTGAAAAAAATTATGATCATGACCTGGGGGTGGAAAATTCTTTTTGGAGGTGAAAGCCCTTGGTGTGGACATACAGAACCCTGAAGGGCAGATCCACCGTGAGTCGAACCTTTGTGTTATGGCGGGTTCCAGCACCATAACCGCTTAAAACGTCTAATGCATATTAGTCATATCTGTTGGACAATTTTAATAGCTTTCTAATGATATACATATACGGTTATTCGGTTCATAAAACCGGATAAAAATTCGGTTTTAATATCAGAATAACCGGTTCCATAATTCGGATATCCGGATATTTATTCCAAAAAATAATGAAATTAACGTGCTTAGCAAAACAAGATACAACTGTTTTAATGACTCCGAGAATTCTAGATCATCAATAGGTTAACAATAATGTATTGAAATAAATAGATATAGGGCTGTCTGAGCAAGATTCGGGTAAAAGTGAAAAACGACCGCTTAAACATGATTTTATCGATTTTATGTCTTTGGGAACCGTACCTAAAATCTTCCGAGCGACATTTTTGTAGAATATTCCTAAGCTGAAAAATGTCATCTTGTGCCACTTTTATTGCGGTTCTTGAAATAAAGGACGAAAAGGACATTGAAGGAAGCATGTTAGAAGGTCGAAATGTTCTACGAAAAAAATCCTCATTTGATATGACTGAAGATATGTCATCTTAAATATAAGCTTAAACAACAGCGAACAAAGATATAACGCTGATTCCAGATGGCTTTTAGGGTCTCCAGCCAAATATTCATCACGCCATATCGCGAAAGTTCGACTCACGGCGAATCTGTCCTTCGGGGTTCTGTATATACTCACCAAGGGCTTTCATCTCCAATAGGAATTTTCCACCCCCCAGACTTTGAGCTCCATTTTGTTGCACAGTGTTATAAATGTCTGTGTAAGTGTTTTTTTTTTTTCTTTTGGGTTTGCATTTATATCTCATCCAACAAATATTTGCTTGCATCCAAACAAATATTTTCTTGCACCCAAACGTATATTTGTTTGCACCCAAATAGATTTTTGTTTGCAGGACCCAAACATATTCTATGTTAGGGACTGTTGCAAACATATATATGTATGCTACAAAATATGTTTAGAAATAAGTTGGAGAGGCATTTTTTGCTCCCAGAAAACGCCCAAATAAAGAGTTTATGCGTTATTTGGGCGTTTTGGCTGGAAATATTTAAACATATTTATTTAGCAATCCAAAGAGGCGGAAACATGGAATGTGACCGACGACATTCTCAGAAAACAGGAGTGGTTAGTTTTCAATGAAACCTGGTGGGACATACAAACCACACGCAAAAAAAAACGGCCTCTCTAACATATGTCCCAAACATATTTTGCAGCAAACATATATATGTTTGCAACAGTCCCAAACATAATATATGTTTGGGTGCAAAGATATATATGTATGGGTGCAAACACAGATATGTTTGGGTGGAAACAGTTTTATGTTTGGGTGCAAACATTTTATATGTTTGTTTGCCAAAAAATACAAACCCAAAAGGCACAAAAAGAAAACAAACACATGCACCAGTGGGCGCTTACTGAGAGCAAGGGAGCGTAAAATTCAATGTAAAACACTTTAAAATGTGTGCTCACTTGCTCTCAGTAAGAACTCACTGGCTATCTCTATAGCAGAGTGAGGCAGAGAAAATTTTTGGGTCTCTCTTGTGCTCTCAATGAGCGTAAATTTGTTGTTGTTCACAACGTATTAGCATCTACACAGGCTGTGAGCGATAACAAATTTACGCTCACTTAGAGCACATGGGCTCTCTTGTGAGTCACAATGCCTCCTCCTGCTCTATAGTATACACACAAATGTTATGGCTTTTTATTGAAAGGCAAAAGAACAACAAACACATAGGTACATACAAAATTCCAAAGAAATACATAACACACTTTAATAAAAGAAAAACTGATTGAAATAATTTGTAAATAGTCACACTTTTAAAAAGGAAAAATACATATATAGAAACGTAGTTGAACGCTTCTCCTTAGTTGTGAAATAAAACAAATTGTCCTCATAGTTGAAATCATCAGCGGGGAATCGGCATCTAGAATCAAATAATTATGTAATGTAATAAATAAATATGGATATGCCATATTTCAAATATACTTAAGTATGTATGTAATTACCAATATTAAATGCGATTTCTTCCTTCTCCAATAAAATAATTCCATTCAACTTTCCGATTCAATTATAAAATGTATTGGGCATTTAATTTACTAAAAAGCACAATTTCTTTAAGAAAACACAAAACACTGATTTATTCACTCACTTTACCGTCTTGACGCTACGCTGGCAACTAAAACACTGAAGAAAGAAAAAACAAAATAATTCATACCATTTCTTCTTATCCTCTTCGTCGCTACGTTGGTTAACAACAACAAAACAAGAAACACACGAGTTTGACGCATACATGCCACCAAAGCCCCCTTCTTCGCTTCTACGTCTTCTATTATACAAAACACACAACTCTTTATTATAAAGCAGCATTCCACAGCCGCGAGAGCACTGTTATTACTCTCGTTGACAAACATCCTCTCTCCACCCATGAACAAAATGTTCTAACATAAAAAATATGTTTTACACAAACATATCAAATTGAGATATGTTACAAAATGTTGCAAACATATATTTGTTTGGACCCAAACATATTATGTTTGGATCCAAACATATATTTGTTTGCAACCGGTCCCAAACATTTATTTGTTTGGATCCAAACATATTTCTAACATAAATTTTTCTGCGTGCACCAACAACCAAAAATCATCTTGCGAATCTTGCGAAGAATGTACAAAACAAAGGACTCACTTAGAACGACAAGATAGAAAAATCACCGACATGTTGTTAGTATATATTTTGGTAGTTTACTGATGTTGCTAAGAGAAAATTGAACCGTTTCAAAACCATGACCTTCCACTTTGATATATCAACATAAATCTTTGGAAATTTATTTTTAAATTTTATATTCCTGCTTAAATGGTCCAGTGTAGCCGCGTGAACCGTTTCAAAACCATGACCTTCTATTTTGATATATCAACATAAATCTTTGGAAATTTAGTTTTATATTTAAGTGGTCCAGTGGTGGCTGCTTGTTATTTTTCTTCAACACATTGATATGAGTTTTTGGTAAAAACACAGAGACACTACATATATAAGCATATGTATATGAAAACATTTTGCTCAAATTGAACTTTCTTCATACGCAATTTTAATCAAATCCTTTTTAACGAAAATGTTTTTCTGTCGTTTTTCTCCATTACACGCTAGAAAGTATCAAAAAACATGACACTGGAATATTACTTTGAAAATAAGATCAGAACAATAAATGTTTTTGCATTTCACTTTAGTTGCTTCGTTTTTTTTTTTTTGTCATTTTGTCTTTTGCCGTTGCAAATGTCCATGTACATGCAACTACTACAAGAGACCACCACTTTATATCTGTCGTTTCTTGGGAAGCAATGATATTTTTTTTTTTTTTTTGCCAGCAAACCTCAAGTGAAGATAACAAGAAAAACAGACGAACAACAACAAAAAATGAAATTTTATGATGACAAAACGCAAGCGATTCCACAAAATTTTACTGCTGGTATGTAATGGACCCGGCAATTGCAGTACCACCAGTAGCAAAGATGCGTCATATTGCACAATGAAGGGGGACATGAAGCGACACAACGACAATGCGTATAATGACAACTTGGGCTGCGTAAGAATGCATGACTCTTCACCATATGGACCAAGTGAACAAAAAGAAGATGTCGAAGACAAGGAGAAAAACAAAACTGCCCCAGGAACATAATGGCTAATGGTTTTGGTTATGCTTCGTAAAGACCAAGAGATGTGACTCTGATATTGAAGGTCCTTTTCTGATGATGTTCTTGCTTCTGGTGGTGTTGCGTTTTTTTCCTTCTGTGTGCGTATTTTTATTTTCTGGTCGTGGAGTTTTATGGTTGTGGATGCCAACCAGCTTCTGTTGTTGCTGCTGTTGCTCCTGATGAAACAGTCACAAAATCACAAAAATATATCCTGCAAAAAAGGCGTCGCTAATAAAAATCCTTTTAAGATTAAGAATTTGCTATTAAACCAAAGTCGAAAATAATACAAGAAGCATAGCAACATTTTGCCTGGAAAGCGGAAACGGAATGCAAGCACGTTTGAAGATTTTTATCAAAATCCTGTTATATGATTTTCGCATTATTCCCATGCGGAACCATTTCCTTCTGCAATGAGATGGCAATGGTGGCGGTTGGTTGGTGACCGTCTTGACAAGGAAGAAAAAGTCGATAGCATGCGGAGGTGACATTGAAATTTTATGTTTTTGTTTTTCAGTGGAAACCACCTACGCATGGATGGGAAAAGCTATCACCAATGGTCATCAAATCATACAAAACACATGCATTTCGTTAGCTTGTTATGTTCCAAGTAAGACATAATCATTTTACAATATCATTGAAACAAAATTTTATGGTCCTGCCACTTAATGGCAGTGCGGGCGTGTAGGTGTATTAAAAAAGTTTTTTATTTGTGCAATTTTTGCGTAAGTTCTGTGTACGTTTTATGTACCTGAATGAATGATAAAGGAACATTAGCGAAGCTCATATCATGTGGAGGTATAACAGAGTAGAGTTATTATATAAGGTCAATCAAGTACCAAAATTGAGATTTAGATTATATTTATTGAGGATTTCAAAAAGTCGTTAAAATTATACACCGGTATAATATGTGATCGAAATCTATAATAAAAACGAGTTGAGTTGACTGATTCATCAACCCCAGAGAAACGGTAAAACTAGAATTCCGAATTTGACATGATGGTCAATGTTGGTACTAAATTTACATATGAAAATTATCTAATGGTACTGAAATATTGCAAGTACGTTGGTATTATGCGAACGTGTAGATGTAGAGTTTGAAAATTCGTATTTTCAGGGTGCAAAAAGTTAACACTGATATTGGGTAAAAGGCGAATTTGAATGTGAAGATTATTGTAATATTGGGAAAGGCTGTGGGATGTGTTCTAAAATACAAAAAATATATCAAATGGTGCCTCTTGGAACCAATAATATATGTACAAAAGGGTACCAAACATAATTCTCTTTTCAGTTAAAATAAGTTGAAACAAGTAAACAAGGAATCAGTCGGTTTTGCAAACAGAGATATACCCTCAGCCTCTGGGAATTTCCCTAAACAAGTACGTATTTAGCTCTAGTGTTGCGGAGGAGGTAACTTAAGTAATGTATCGGCAATATCCATAGTCCGACATGGGAGTCATTCATTTCGAACTTAAAGTAAGTTTGGATAAAATATGACTAGATCAAAAGTTTAAACCAAATCGATTGCTTCGATTATGAGATATCGCGCGTACCATGTTAGGGAGCTTGAGCTTTAGCGGGGAGGTACCGGAAGCAGTTGACCGATAAGAACCAACCTCGAACTTTGTCTAAAATTTGCATATCGAAAAATGTTTGCACTTCCCACTCGAAAGTTATCGTAACTCTACTCATGATGGTCGTAGAGTTTGTTACGCTTAAAAAACTTGTACCGTCGTAATGAGGGCAGCGAATACAAGTTGTTGCAAAAAATCAAAGTGATTCGGAAGCAGGTCTTAAACAGCAGTTTTCTGAAATTTTGTGTGGAAGGTAACAATATTCGAACCTGATCTATGTCTGGTAGAAATATTACGATGTGAAAAGTATGGGACAAATCGGTTACTGCCTTCAAGAGTTATCGTGCGCACGAATTTCTATTACAGCCTGTTTATATATATATATATATCGATATGAAAATGTATGCGAATGAAACACGCCCAAACTTTAGTTTTCAAAATATTATTTTCTTTGCCCTTGCTTCAAAACAAAAAACAAATTTGAAAAACACACACGATTTTGGAAGTATTTCATATGCATTTATTTTCTTATCGATATACAGTGTCCCACAAATGACTTGTTTTCTTTAATTGATGTAAAAGCACGATGATAAAACAAAAATGCAAATTGTAATAATGTGCGGCTGTTTTAATATCAGATATTTTCCCGAGATTTCTTAACCTTTTTTCCGATTATTTTCAGAGTGCTCTGCACATTCTCTGAAGGAAAATTTTGATTATTTTTTTCGATTACTCCGAAGGAAAATTTTAATTCGTTTTCTCCGATTAGTTTCCGAGTTCTCTGCACATAATCTGAAAAGAAATTTTGATTCGTTCCTTTTTCTGGCGAGCAAAATTCCAGAACTTCGATTGAGAGTCGATTGTTTACAATCAACGGCAAAGGAAATTTCTTTGTTTTGTTTGCAAATTAAAGTGGGAAGTTTGCATACACAATTTGTAAAAATACAATAATTAATATTGTTAATTCTATTTTAGATACGCCAAATAAAGAACAACAGAGTAATGTCATATGGAAACATATAAAGTTCAACATATAAAGAAAACAATTATTGAGAAGTTTTTTTTTTTTTATAATATGTTTATTTAATCCATATAGCAAATATTACAGTACAATTACGCCTCTGCGCCATTAAGGCTTGTAAGAGGCAAGCCGAATTCAAACATCCGAATTTCGTATTAATCAACAGAATTTGTTCCGATTTTCGGATAAAACGTTCGAAAATATTCCAATTTTTTGCCGAATATCGGATCAAACGTCCGATAATTTTACGAATATCGAATTTTGATTCAAACATCAGAATTTTTTTCGATATTCTGAAAAAGTATCCGAAATTCATCCTATTTTCTGTCCATTTTTGAATGTTCTTTTAGAGTTGTTTCCGAAATTGTGCAGAAAATCGAAAATTCCCTTAAAATTTCCCTTCTTTTCAATCGAGTTTTTTTTCGTTTAGAATTCGGAAAGAAACTCTAATGTCTTATCACCCCTCTTCTCAACCTAACCATAAGCAACGTTTTAGAAAATGTGTATACAATCTTACACTTTCATTTATTGTAAAACATGTGCCAATTTCATCACAAAATAACTTGTTCCGTTACGTCTTATTCACTTAACAGCTGCAAAATAACTAAAAAAAACAAGCAATATCGTGAAGACAAAAAAACTCTCGCTTGCCTTTAAATCAGCCAAGATCACCCATATACGTTAACGTGACTGCAACAACAATACATATATGTTCTCTTTATTCTCATCTGTCGTGGTTTAGCAAAGGAAATACTCGCTCAGAGAGACTAATGCACAAAATATTATGAGCACCACCGCTTTAAATCAACTCTCGACGAATGTTCGGCAATTTTGTTCCCGAGAGAGAGAGAGAAACGAATCAAAATTTCTCATTAGAGTATGTGCAGATTACTCGCAACATTTTCGAAAACAAGCGCACGAAAGTGTGCAGAAATTCTTGAACGAAATCTTGCTGAAGATCACTTCAATTTCTGAGGGAAATTTTGAGAATTCCGTACATTTTCTGAACAAACTTAAAAGAATCTAATATCAGAGCCCTCGGTAAAAATTGTTTAGTGGGTATGCACGCTAGCCACAAAACAAAAACAAATCAAAACATTTGCTCTCTTATGAATGCTAATCCTATGCGTTAGGGTCGTGTGTTTATGATTTGCCGAAAAACTTCGTAACCTCAACAATACCAACGAACGGCATGGATTTTAATGAACCATAAAGAAGTTCTTACGCCAAAGCCGAAAAAGTTTGATATTTCGACACCACAAAAGTCTTCTTACTCCCTAACAGAACTTACCAAAATGGACACTAAAATATTTTAAAATTGGTAAAATTGGTATTTGACGTTTTGAAGTAATATACATCAGATGTAACCTAATATTAGAAGTCATATACTTCAATTATGCAATTTATTGATGTCGTCTTAAGTCATCCCAATTTTTCTGAACGGGGATATATATTTATCTCAATAATGTAAATTTATCATAGATTTTATGTGAATCCATCTATTCATTCCAATTAGTAAACACCACCAACTGCGGTATGGCTCAATATCACTATAATATTAGTACATTCCTATCGACTAAATTTCTTATTTTAAAGTAATCCGGTTTTATTGTAATTTTTCACACCTTCAATGCACTAATAAACACAAAATTGAGTACTTAACTTCAAGGAAGTATATGAAGTCCCTCCCAATTGTGAAAGTCGCATTTTTGCATTCACGTGTAATGCCTAGACTTTATTTAACTTTTACGCCATTTACAAAAGGAGGGTTGGTATCTGTTCAATATTTTCGAACAGCATTTATGACCGAATTTTGTGCAGTTACATCAATAATATTGTGCAATTTCTAGAAGTCTTTTCTTATATTCGACACAAAACTAAACAGATCTTTAGTGGCCATATGAAAAATATGAACTCATATTTAATAACCTAAAGACATAGTACATATAATTTTGGGCTTCTCTAAAATGCAACTTCATTATTGAATGCGACAAATCAGGTATTTGACAGAATAGATTTCTTTGAGATTAGCAGAGCTAACACACTGAGCGGAATGTTTATTCTTGAAAATTAACTTGATCATTAAGGTACGACAACCATTTCCCAGATTACAAGGAAAACGAAGACATTTGGGGTACACCGTACATAAACAGGCTGATAATTGATGAATTTGAATTGTAATGTAAATTTATATTAGTCCATATTTACATTAGGCAATTTTCCTTGCGGCAATTGTCAGTTTGTCGGTGAGGGAGTGTGTTGAGAGGCAAAAGGTTACCATATGTCTCACCTCTCTCGTCATCAAACTGACAATTGCCGCAAGAGAAATTGCCTAATATAAATATGGACTAAGGTATTTAGTTTATTTGTATCAGTTTTGCAACAAAAACTATTGTTTGGAGCTTACAACAATCATGAAATTATAGTTTGGTCTTAATCATGGTAGAAGAATTACAGGTAGGCCACAGCTAACAGCTGATTACAATTTTTTTTCATATTATGGCCTATTCTGTCAAAAGTAGGGTTGACATTTTTATTGTTGTTGACATTATGTAATAATAAAGGTAGATGCATCGGTGAATGGAATGAACGCTATATCCTAAAATTAAAAACAAGTTCAAACGATTTTTAATTAATTTCTCTTTAGAGACGACCAAGATGTTTTTTGAAAAAAGAAAGCCGACGATACGAACCCACACAACCACCATTGTGTGACATGACAATTATTTTTATTCGTGTGGCAAAATTAAATTGTTTAATAGTAATACATGCTAAAGAACGATTCGTCAAATATTGATATTAATTGCAATTTGTTCCAAAAGTACGGGAATGTAAAATTTACAACTTTTGTAAAAATTTTAGCTGAAATGTATCTGCAAATCGAATGCCAGCAATCACGATGTTAGATCAGCCAAACTTGTCAAGTAGAACATAAAATAATTACATTTTTTCACTGTCATAAGTTTGCGTACAACTTTCGTTATTTTTGGAACACTTTTCTAGCAACAATATTCTGGAGCCTTAATAAAGTAATTTTTTTACTATATTTGGTATTTTTAACATATAAACAGTGAAATTCTAAATTCCATGTTTTTGAAAAACGGGCTAACTATGCAGATACATCCAACTTTATTATTGCACCATGACGTTTTACGCCATGGCTGCAGGGTTGTATTTTTCAGCGAGTTTCATACTTGGCCTACCTGTACTTTATGGTCTTAATTTACACTGTTTACTTAGTCATTGTTTTGTTGTATTATCTCTTTCTCTCTCTTTATTTGTTGTGCATTCAGTTGTCGCTTACTTTGTGACTTTATTCATTATTACCCCCTTCTGCTCTACTGTATTTATTACCGCTGCCTTATTAGTTCTTTACTTTAATTCAGGGACAGCCAACAACTGTTCAGTTTGTGTCTGTCACATGCACGAGAGTTATTCTGTTTATTTCGTGTTAGAAATTATCGGTGGTGAGAGTAAGATTGAAACTCACCACAAGTGCGATCGTGTTTGTACACACAGTAAGCGCCCAAGGGCGCCTTGGTGGCTAAGGCAGCTTTAATTTGTCTGTTTGTATACGAGTGTATGTGTATTCGGATCTCGTTTGAACATTGTAGAACCTCCCAGATGAAGGATACTAGAAGAGTCAATGACACGCAAGCGGTGCAGGTGGGCAGTTTAGTTGTACATTATACCGCGACTTTAAACCGTCAGTGTAAGTGAAGAAGTAAAGTGTAAACTAACTGAACTGAAGTCTTGTCTGAATAACTGAAGTATAGTCAATAAAGCATTGTAGAATCGTAATCTGAAACGAACCCTCGTTTTACTTGGTACAAATCGTATCGGGGAGTAAAACAACGTCTACACGGGATTAAGATAAACCCTAATTCCGTATCAGTATATATACCTTCACTAGCATTCGTTGGGAACCACTTCTTTTAATGGTAATCTGTAGTGCGATTCTCTAACACATTTTTGGAGTTACCGACAAAAATCGGTAAAATTAAAATGCTCATAATTTCGGTAATTAACGATATTATTCGGTAAGTTAGCGACAAGTAGAAAGTAGTCGCAACGTTCTACCGACAGCAATAGTGTTGTCAACTTTTATTTGAACATTTCATTCATAATTTTGCGTTTTAATGTTACCGATTTTTGTCGGTAACTCAAAAAATGAGTTAGAGAATCGCACTACTGGTTATCACCAGCAATTTTAGTTTGTCATAGTAATTTTTTTAGTGCTTTGGCCAATAATTTTTTGCAAGCATGGAATTGTAAACGAAAAAAAATATATCGTCACAATCAGGACCACAAGGAGAAAATTTTAATTCGTATCCTTTAATTACACTTAGGCCAAAATTGGGACCTTTTGTGGAAGAGGTAGTCGAAGGACTGTCTAGTATAGGCCTCCTTTGAACTTGGTGTACGTTTGTGAGATGTGCAAAGGGTTGCCCAATGTCAGGCACACCTTTCGATAGTTATCGTGCCCACCTATCATTTTATTTGGTAACCTAGGATTACTCAGAAGTCATTAAAGTCTGTGTCGGTATGTTTTTTTTAGGTTTTTGTGTCATTATCTCAGGAAGTATGGACGTGCCACGAAAAATGCCATATACGAGATCTGAATTGTGAATTAACGGATTTTGAACCATGATGACACACTAGCCCATACATCGATGCTTGTGAGTGAGGTTTGGGCCAAAAAACCGTTATCATGTTATCAAACACTGTATTCTACGGACTTGGCCCCCGCAGACTTTTTCCTCTTCCCAAAACTGAATTTCAAATAACTGTTTTTTTATAAGAACTACCCTTGATAAAACATCCAAACAAATTCAGAACATCCCTTATATTACTCTTAGTTAAAAGGTCTTGAACTTTTGTGCGGAGGAAGCAACCGAAGGAGTGGAGTGTCTCATTTTCAAACTTTTTGGTTGGGTAGAAATATTACGAATACAAAGTTTGGACCAAATCGGTTACACCATTGATGTTAACCAGCCTGCCAGACAGACTAGGCCAAATCCAAATTTTCTGAAATGGGTTTGTTCTTAACATACGTGAGAATTTAAATCATTATTATTTTAATGATCCACATTTCTGATTGTGACAAAATGTTATTCCCATCAAAACCCCTCATTACCAAATAACGGGTTCACATAGTAATTTTCTGTAGGCATAACTACTTACAAATCAACTTACTTACCCATTATTTTGCAAACAAAAAAACTCGGTTATGTACTCCGACACACACGCTCTGTGCTAATACTACTTAGTCCATATTTACATTAGGCAATTTTCCTTGCGGCAATTGGCAGTTTGTTGATGAGAGAGGGTGTTGAGAGGCAAAGGGTTACCATATGCCTCACCACTCTCTCCATCAAACTGACAATTGCCTAATATAAATATGGACTTATTTAGTAAAGAGTAAAATTTGTAATTTTGACTTGAAAAATTTTAATTTTTCAATTTTTTTACCCTATATGTAATGCAGAAGTTGGTTGTTTACATTATTTTGAAATTGTTGCTTATATTTATTTTGTGAAGGACGGTATTTTTCTGTTGACAAAGCCGACTTATACCTTTTCACAGTTTTACTATTATATAATTTCTTACCCTTATAAAGATATGTATGTACGTAATACGATGCGTGGAAAAAACTCACCTGGAAAGAAACAGATACGATTATGTTATGTTAATAAGTTTTGATTATTTCTCTTTCGTAGAGCTAAAAATATGAGACAAGTGTATCGGCGTTTTCATTGGGAAGTAACCTATGTACATATGTAAGCGGGGCAAATACCGCCCATTTCTACTTTTTATACCCTCAGCCGTTTGGCTAAAAACGGAATATACACTCTCATACGATCAAAAATGTACCTCATCGCAATAATGGTTTTAGACGCTAAGTATGTTTTGGACGAAATATGTTTCAGACAATTTGGTGTCGATTTAGCCATGCCCGTCCGCCAGTCTGTCTATCTGGTGCGCACGATAAGTCTCGAACGAAGCAACCCATCGGGTCACCTCTTTTAAGTTAAACACGGTGTACAACAACATTTACCGCGCCGAGAGACAAGGAAGGGTCAAACTGAAGCCGTCACCTGGCAGACCAAAAGTGGTGAACCACGAAACAGTGTCAGAAAATTGTTTTTTTTTTTTTTTATACCCTCAGCATTTATGCTAACGAGGGCATATACACTTTCATACGGGCAAAATGTGCCTCATCGAAATAACAGTTTTAAACCCCAAGTATGTTTGGACGAAATGTGTTTCAGACAATTTGGAGTCGATTGAGCAATGTCCGTTCGTCTGTCTGTCTGTCTGGCTGGCTGGAGCGCACGATAACCCTCGAACGGGTGAACCGATTCGGTTCAAATTTTGGCTTTCGTAATATTTTGTCCAAACTTAGTTTAAGTTCGAAGATGGGTCATATCGGTCCACTCCTTTCTGTGTCTCCCACACAAAAGTTAAAAAATGTTCGCTAAAATGGTGAGCACGACAACTCTCGAAGGGAGTAACCGAATTAGTCATAACTTTGCATAAGTTAACATTACCTCCAGACATAGAGCGGGTTACGTACGTGGATTATATCGGTCCACTGCTTAGGACCTCGTCTCCAAAAGTTTTTACATTTTTTCGGCAGGCTGTCCTCTCGGCCCTCTTTACAGCGGTACACATTTTTTTCGGGGGCAAGTCCATACATCCTGGGATAATGGCCTAAAAGCTCCAAGAAACCTTGACGGCACCAACAAAAATTTCAAATTCGCAAGAAAACTCTCACAGGGATGGTCCTACTTTGCACATAGTATTATTTCAACTAGTTATGAATCAGGTTGGAATATGGAATATATCGGTCCAGTCCTTCGGGTACCTCCCACAAAAAATATGGGGAAAAAAGTTCTTGTTACGACGGCGAAATTTTTTTCGGGGCCAAGCCCATACATCCTGAGATAATGGCCCAAAATCTCGTGTTTTTCGGCAAAATATATAATAAAAAAATCAAAATCAATTTAGCAAAAAAAAAAAACAGGAAAATATTTTCCAATTTTTATGTTTATCTGTATTTTTTATAAAATATTTGCCTTTTTCCGGGCTGATGCATGGAAGTTACATGAATCTTAGTTCTAGACGAAAAATTCTACGCAAAATTTCAATATGAGTCTTATAAACCAAAAAAAAATAAACAAAAAAATTTCATCCAAAAAATTTGAAAATATTTTCGTGTTTTTCGGCAAACTTGGTGGACAGCAATGGATAAAAAGTGTAATATTAAAATACTATAGAAAGTCCAACGAATGTGCTGTTTAAGTGTAAGCGGCGCAAAGAGGACAACACCAACGAGGGCATTAGAAACTATTCTATATACACCCAATAGAAATCCAGATATGGTATGAAGCGGCTGTCGCAGCTATCCGACTTAAAGCGATGGACGAGTGGATCAGTAAGGACCACGTAACATACCATCAAAACATTCTACGGGTAACAACGGGAGAGTCAATGGATAACATTGTATCGGACCGTATACCTGAATCAATTGTAGCTGCCTCATGCGAGGCATAAATTCTTGCGGGGAATAGAGGTAATGAGATAGCAAATTCTCTGGCAAAAAATGGAAGGGTATTAGAAACAGTAAACTTAGGGAACGCAAAGCCACTAAATGCGTCTCGGCTAGAGTTAAAAACTTGGGCAAAAAATGCCCACTTATCCCTAAGAAATAGAGAGGAATTAGGGAAAACTGCAAAAATCCTATGGGGAGACCCAAATGAGGAAAAAACTAAATACCTATTACTGCTAGGTAAGGCAGAGTTGAGTAGACTTACAGGTGTCCTTACAGGTCACCTGGGTTTACAAGCTCATATGCACAAAATTAATTGTGCAGAAAACAGCGTATGCAGGGCATGTGGAGAAGATGACGAAACATTCTAGCATTTTCTCTGCCAATGCCCCTCTTTCGCACACATCAGATCCCAGTTTTTAGGGAACGACACAATACCAGATCTTAGTCAGGTAATTGTAGACGACCTGAAACAATTACGAGATTTTGTTAAGGGAACAGAGTTCCTTAAATAAAATACAGAGTCCCCTTCTTCAAAAACCTAGTCTAGAGCGCACAACAGGCCTACTTCATGGCTTATGTGTATGTCCACCAGGGCATGTGGCGATTACTCGCCCCTCTTTTCAACCTAACCTAACCTGATAACATCTTCCAAACTATTTTCCAAGGCATCAAATCCAACCTCAAAGTATATAATGGCAAAATCAATTATACAACAAAACAAAAATTACAACAAATTTGTCATCGTTTGTCGGAAGCTTCTTTGAAAGTTTTCTTATATTTCACTCTCGTAAAATCAAACTTGGACAGAATCATAACATTTAATCCATTAAAATAGAGCTTTTATTTATAATTAAATTTTAACAAAAATAATCCCCATTTTCAATGTTGACCATTTTTCCATTTTTTTTTTTTTGATACTTTTTTCCTTTTTACCTAGCAACGTATGACTCACCAGAAGGGAAAAGAAGAGAGCAAAACTTTTTAATTATCTTGCAATTCATTTTTCTACTTAATTTCCACTAAATTCTCATCAAATTTTTAGGCAAAAAGGACACTTAGCAGTGACCAAAAATGTTGTGTAATGCTGAAGGTATGTCTGGCGAGCGGGTAGGGGTGGAAATACCAAAAGCTCGTTTGTGGTATGTGTGGGCAAGCACTAGAGATAGAGAATGAGAAGCGAAGTTGAGAATTACTATGATGGACTACTGCTGGAATTTAAGGATAACCATCCAAACAGTTATAAAACCTTTACGGAATGTTTGTAAAAAAAATTTAACAACAACAAAAAAAAAGAGTTTTTAAAAACCACAATGTGTGGTAAACGTCACTTTGATGTCATTTCACTGCGAGTGTGGCATACTTCCGACCGAAAATGATGCCAGCTAAGATGATGGGGTTGAGCTTGACATCTATGATGATGACGATGAAGATGATGTAAATGATGCTGCTGATAATGACAATGGTGGTGATATTATATTAAAATCTATGAGGGCGGGAATGAATGGTCACTATTGTGGGATACTGAAACTTAAGTATTTTTCCAAGTCAAAATCTGTGCCCTTTTGTTTGTTGTTATTTTTACCATCACTTCAATTTTGTGGTGTTTTGGCCAAAAGGGTTGAATTCTGATATTTCCAACATTTCTTTTGTGGAGATCTAAAGACGTATGTCTTTCAATATTTTGATGTCTATCGTTCCTTTTTTTGGTTAATCCTTTTAATTCACTTGCCAGTTGTTCCATTGTCTGTTTCTTATTATTTCTTCTTCGTTGACATTTTCTACTTTTCCCTTTACGTGTGGAGTATGGGAAATTCTGCTAAAACTCCTGGCAATACCAAAAGTTGTCATGAAATTAAACATTTAAGAAGGAGAGTTGAAGAAAAAAGAAGACATTGTCGTAATAAACTTTACTTTCAAGCAATAGAACTAGACAATGAGACTGTAAGGAAACTTTTGAATTGAAAACTTTTTAATTTCCACAATTAAAGTTCATTTGAAGGTATTAGAGTGTTGCTCTAACTCTTCATCCGCAGCGCAGTCAATGGGAATAGTAACAATCAGTTGTGAAAAAAAGAAAAACGGAAGTGGTTTCAATTAGATGAATTGAAGGCAGAAGAGAAAAGGGCGAAAAAAAGGGAGAAAAATGTTGGTAAATATTCTTCGTCGGGGGTAGAATAGTAGGAAAATTAGTAATTGGTTCCGTTCATAGTGGTCCCACATGTATGGTATGGAACAATAAAAATAATTATAATTTACTATGCCTTATAGCTTACCAGAAACCGTTCTATAGCTTTGTAAGAGATCAAAAAGGGTTATCTGTGAGCGGCCTCGTTTTAACTTCTGTGTCCCTCGCGGATGACAGAAAAGCTGTGCAGACCTTGCACTCCAATATATTGCGGTAGATTGATGGTCAAAATCAGGGCACCATCAACAAATATCTCAGACGGTATTTTATTTTTGTAGCCCAAGTAGTCAAAAGTACGAATTCAGATTTAGCAATGGATATTTTCACATTCCTCAGATGAAAACTGCATTAAGTCAGCAATGTAGTCATATTTGGACTTTATCACTTCCTTGGTTCAAAGCAAAGGAAACCTGTTGATAATACTTACTTACTTAGCTGGCCCATTACAGAACATTTGTTCCATAGACCAAACTAAGAAAAGCTCTCCAATTCTCTCTGTTTTTCGGTTCGCTTTTTCGAATACCGCGCCTTTTCATTTCTTCATCCACTTGTATGCTCCATCGAAGCTTAGGCCTCCCGATTCTGCGTGCACCGCCATGTGGCATGTATTCATACGCCGTTTTAGCGGGTTCATCATCGTTCATTCTTATGATATGGCCTAGCCAGCGCAATAGTTGCATCTCGATACATTTAACTAAATTTATGTCTTTGTATAGCTTATATAGCTCGTGGTTCATACGACGTCGATATTCACCGTCAACGCAAAGCGGCTCGTAGATCTTTCGAAGAATTTTCCTCTCAAACACATCAAACACTGCCTTATCTGCTTGTGCAAGTACCCATGCTTCGGAGCTTTAACTACTTAAAAATTATAGGTACCAACTTCCACAGTTGGTCCGAGCTCTATGGACGCTTTGCGCGTCGACACCATCAATTTGGTCTTTTCGCCGTTTACCGCCAGACCCACTTTCGCAGATTCTCTTTGACCTTCCTAAAGGTATCAGTTACTTCCTTTACTGATCGTCCCATGATGTCTATGTCATCAGCATAAGCAAGTAACATGTGACTATTGGTGTAAATTGTGCCATTTCTTTTCACATTTGGATCTCGTATAATCTTTTCCAGCAGGATGTTGAAGAGATCACACGAAAGGCTGTCTCCTTGTCTGAAACCTCTTTTGGTACAAAACTCTTCGGAGAGGTTCTTTCCTATTTCAACTGAGGATCTCGTGTCAGTTAAATCCATTTTACAAAGCCGGATGAGCTTTGCGGGGATACCAAATTCAGACATGGCTTGCAATACCTTTCAACGCAGCGGGCTGTCGAAGGCTGCTTTACAATCGACAAAAAGGTGATATGTGTCGATCTGTCCATTTATTTCGTTGACCATTGGCTTTAGTCGTTCGCACAATATCCCTGACACTATCTTATAAGCAATAGGGAGAAGACTTATGCCCCTATAGTTGGAGCATACGGTCTTATCTCCTTTCTTGTGGACGTGACACAGGATGCTCAGGTTCCAATCGTCCGGTACGCGTTCTTCCTGCCAGATGGTGATAACTAGCTGATGTATACACCTTATCAGCGAGTCGCCTCCGGTTTTAAACAGCTCGGCTGGTAAGCCATCGGCTCCTGCTGCTTTATTATTCTTCAGCCGGTTGATTGCTGTTTTTACCTCATCTTGGCCGGGTGGTATACATTCTATACCATCTTGTGGGATTGGATCTGTGGTGTCATCGTCTTCGCTATTATTGGATACCAGCAGATTGGAAAAATGTTCCTTCCATATCCTGAGCACGCTATCTGTATATGTTACCAGATTACCTTGCTGGTCTCTACAGGAGGATGTGCCTGTACCAAAGCCATCTGTTTGATGTTTCACTCTTTGGTAGAATTTTCGGACTTCATTCTGGCTCCTGTACATCTCGATTTTTTCACACTCCCGCTTTTCCATTTCTCTCCTTTTCTCCCAATATCTCTCTCGTGCGCTACGCGTTGCTACTGATTGTAAAGTAGCTCTATATGCCGCATACCATGAATTCCTTTGTAGTGGTCTCTGCAATCCAAGTATGGATTTTGCGGCTGTTTGCATGGAGTGGGCAATATTTTGTCATTGTGTTGTTATGTTATCGGGACAAGGAGTGCTCTCATTAAGCAATTGGGCTAGTTGAGTTGAATATGCTGTGGCTATCTGTTGTGTTTGCAGCCTATCAATGTCCAACTTCCGCGTTGTGTCTGTTCGTGCTTTATTTGCAACGTTTAGACGGGTACGTACCTTTGCTGCAACAAGGTAGTGGTCCGAATCAATGTTTGCGCCTCGGAACGATCGTACATCCAACACTCTCGATGAATGTCTTCCATCTATCACAACATGATCAATTTGATTACTTCTTCTTTGATCTGGAGACAGCCAGGTGCCCTTATGAATATCGAGATGATTAAATCTGGTACTGCTAACTACCATGTTTTTTGCAGCTGCAAAGTCTATCAGCCTCATGCCATTGTCAGATGTTTCACTGTGGAGACTGAATTTCCCGACTGTTGGGCCAAAGATATTCTCCTTTCCAATTTTGGCATTAAAATCGCCTAGAATGATTTTAATGTCATGGGCAGTGCAACGGTCATTGTTTCTTCTAAGCGCTGTAAACTGCAAACTGTACCTTCTCTATAAAGAGTGCGAACATTGTAGGTGCAGATTCGCAGATCATGGCCCTTAAAAAGTTTGCGGGGGTCGTCAACTTTTGACGGATTTGTTTTTCTTTTCTTTCGTTTTTTCATAGTAGGCTGTTTTTTCTAGTGGAGGGTTACTAACCCGACGCCCAAACCCAAGTTTCTAACGTTCTTATGGGTGAACGCGCGGCACATGTTAGCTCACTACATTTAACGGGCGTTAAAGGCAGTTTTCCCCATGTAACACCACGGGGAGGTCAGTGTCCACTTGAGATGAAAAGGGACCATGATAAATCCTGGGCTTTGCCACGTTAAAACCGGTCAGGACCCTTCCTTGGTATCTTCCATCCCCTACGACACCGGTTGATAATGCAACTCCAAATCCCAACCTCGTCTTGGGTTTAAAACAGAGACACCGCTATGCTCCCACTAGGGAGCCAGACTAGATCCGCCGATCTAGGGGCACCTGACACCCGCTGTATTACAATATAGCCTCGGATCAGGCTTCATAGCCGAAGACTACTACCGGGGGGACTTCAAACAACACGGGATTGGTAAACACCCAACAATTTATTAACATACAGTCCGCACAAAGGGTTCACAACACTACAATTAACGAAGTCACCCGTGAGATACGACATCCAAAAGAAAAACACGACAACACTCTTACAGGTCAACAAGTCCAATTCGTAGAGGTAGCTATGTGAGAGGATTACCTCCCTACTGAAATCCCATCTTTCCCCTCCATACGTTATATCTACATTTGCTAAATATCTATGTCTTCAATCATCCTATACCCAGGACAGGTCTCTTACGTGTAAAAATGCATTCTGAGACCTTACCCCGTCTGTAAGAATCTCAGACTCATTATAAAACTTAAGTCAGGACCGTCCAGTAAGAACGTCGCGTCACGAAATAATTTTTTCATTGTTCGTTAGCCTATCAGCAGCATGCCCCCGAAGGATTGAACTACGCCTCCCAATATCCACATGTACCAGATCAGAAGAGCCAAGCCAATCATCCTCAGCCAGTTGCAAACCATACTTCAACAAAATAGTCCTACTTCTCGCTTCCAAATCAGCAGGACGTCGAGTTACACCGTGTGTACAGTCCGACACAAGCAGACACACAGGTAGCCAAGCTAACATGACTTCACGTTAATGCGAAAAGAACGTTAACCGACCAGCGTAAACTACATCAAAGATCGCTAGTCCTCAGTGATATGGCTCTCCAGATTTGGATTTGCTCTCAATTTTTTTGTTTTTGGAGAAGCATACTCTCGGACGCACTTTAATTTTTAAAAGGAACACAAACCTCCTTCTAATTTATCTGACACTTATTATTAAATGAAACATGTAAGAACAAAAAACGGGTTATCTGTCCGATACCGGCCAAAATTTAACTACAGAAAGGATGTAATAATGGGCCTACATATATCTTTCAAACTAGACTTACAAAGTTTTCATGAGTTGCAGACGATTGGTTGGGGGTTCAACGAGTTATTACACTTGATGAACATCTTAAGAGGGTTAATTTTCTTATTGAATCTATTAAATATATTGCATACTTTAAGGCGGTTAAATTTAATTTGAACAGGGTGATACAAAAACAGAAGAAGACAAACTTGGATATTTATTCGCATAATTGGTCTGTTCCTTTACTTCTGAAAATGGTAAAACCGGCAAAAGTAGTAAAAGTTGAAAACTGCTCCCATATGAATTGTATTGTGTCTGAAGTAAAGGAACGCTTTTCGAGTAAAAAGTTGTAAAACTTGAAGATTCTTGAACGTAAAGGAACAGGGCTAATATGTTCGATCAGCTTTCAATGTCTTGAAAACTAACATTATTTTCCCCCAAAACCCTCACCACCCTGTATGACACGTGAATATGCTCTGCCATTAAAATAGTCGTTGAACCAGATCTATTTATCCCTCTCCTGAGCTTGTCCCTTAGGACATATTGCCAATAGCATGGATAAATATGAACTTTCTTTAAATATGACCTTTTCGTGTTCGTTTGTGCTGGTGCCGCTGCTGCTTCAAAGTCATTTGTCGGATAGTTATGACATTTTAGTATCCGGCATGGCGGATGGTGAAGGGGGGAATCTTACAATTGTAAGGATATTTTCATGTAGTACTTGTATACTAGTAGCAGCAGCGGTAATAAACGACACACTGGAGACATTGACATCAACAGCAACAACGAACAAAGCCTTTGCTGGCAGTAATGGCAATAGAAATATCACAACATAAAGGAATGACAGGAAGAAGCCCACCCGCTGCTGGCTGAAAGACCCTATCAATACATGTATGAGCGTGTGAGTGAGTGAGTTGTAAATGCACTATACTTTAGAGTTGATAACATTTCTGCATAATGTTTGTCATTTGGCAACATTTAATGCAAAAGTTGTGCTACAAAATGCCAGCACCAAAGGAAGTGCATTAAACTTAATGACATTCAGTGACACAGCAGCAACAACTGGCGCACAAACAATATGACAACGGTAGCAACAATAACTACTTCCCTCACAACACACACTCTCACACACAAATAGACAGCAAATGATACCAACAGCAACAATAATATTCCAGTAAATGAACAGTTCCCAGCAAAAAAGCAACTCTCATCCAGTAACAACTTTTGTTTGTTTGCTCGATTTAAAAAACAACCCAATCCGAGAAGTGTTGAGCTACTTGGACAACTTTTCCCACCAATTGATGATGATAACAACACCACCAACACAAACACTATGTTCGCTTGCTACTCCTTCGAGGCGTTTGCAATTCAATTTAACTAAAAATTGTCCAAAGTGCCACTTCCGTTTTGAGTGCCACCACCAGCAGCAGCACACAATGAAAAACCAAATAATCAAGCGGCCAAACCAGGCGTCAACATAACAAGAACAACTATGAGGACAAGTAACAACAACACAAATATCAGTTTATATACCGTTGCAAGTTGCAACTATTATCCACCACCTCCATCCTTGATTCCCATATCCACGCCGTTGTCGTCATCCATCGATCAGCACCGGAATTGAAAGGGGGAAAACAAATGAAAACTAATATGGAAAAATAACACCGTATTGTTGCTGAACAACGAAGCAGAAGCAATTTTATTAAATGGCATCGTTTTACAACTATCCAAAGAGACGGAGACGTAGAGAAACAGTGGCAGTGCGACAATGACTGAACACAAGGATAACAAAACAATTATAAATGGTAATGAAGTATGGCAATAACGAAATACTATGGGTTGCTACAATGCTGTTCTAGATTTGAGGTAATATTGCAAGCTGATTAAGCTTTAATGACCCTGCATCAACATTAGAAGTTACATTCGTAATTTTCCTCGTGTTTTCGTGTACGGTATTTTTTTCAATAAGAACACTTCTAAACGCAAGTTGTTATCATTATTCTCTGAGCTGCCAGTGTAAGCTCACTTCCTTGAACTGCGATACAAACGGTCCACACAAAATTATAGAAAGACCATGATATAATCCTAACTTTGCCTGATTTCTGTCCAGATTAATTCGCCTTTGTGTAGTTTCGTTACTTTGTGCGGTTGAGAGAAACATCTATGGGCCACTCCAAGGTGACAGTAAATATCGTTTTCGCAAGAATTAAGAGTATTGCAATTCCGCCGATAGCAACATTGTTGACAACTTCATTCCGTTGCACTATGGGTATAAACAAAATTGTCAGGTTTACACTCTAATTTAAAACGATTTTGCATGTTACGTCCTGCTATGATTTTGCAGGTTACGTCCTGCTAATAAAACATACGACATTTTCAGTTAGCAGACGCTTGATTAGGTTCTTAATTCCCATCAAATTTGAATTTTCCAATTGGACATACGACGATGCAGACTATTTGGGGTTTTAACATGACATTTGTTTTGATAAAGATCTTATGAGGGTTAATCTTTTTATTGAATAAATTAAATATATGGCATAAATTAAGGCGTTAATATAGAATTTGAACAGGGTGAGTCAATAATAAAGAAGTAGAAAAACTTGAATTTTTGTTTGCAAGGTGTGTTTTGATCTCCTTGAATTTATTTATTAGTTCTAACAGCCAGTTTTTGTAAAAATGCTTGCCTGTCACACGAACCGTTCGTACTAAAACGTATACGTTCAAAATTTGGTTCTTGTAAAATTTTACGAACCATTCGTTTTTATTTGAAAGCTTTCGT
Source organism: Musca autumnalis (assembly GCF_047663935.1). Taxonomy (NCBI): domain Eukaryota; kingdom Metazoa; phylum Arthropoda; class Insecta; order Diptera; family Muscidae; genus Musca; species Musca autumnalis. The sequence continues at coordinate 152,751,747 of NW_027412088.1, read as the reverse complement.
CTATTTTATAAAAGCTTTTATATTTCAGGGTTTCCATGATACTTATTTTGTGAATTTTGCATAGGCATCTGCACGTAAAATGTGTTACTTGATGGCAACCCCGATACACAGATGTCAAACAAAAAATGTAATCAAATTTGTCCAAAAATAATTGTGATAATATGAAGACACGGATGTACATATACGCGTGTGCTTCTATGGAAATAAATAAAATTGCATTCCCTTCCATTTTTCGTGTGTTTTGTGCCATTAATTACTCAAATTATTTAATTTTCTTTCAAAACGATGGGTCTTTTCCATTCGTTTATTTTTGACGTATTCGTTCGTCTGATTTTGTTACAAAAACCAAAAAAATTACGAAAATAGGAAGCTTTCATTTGTTTGTCACACGAATACAAACGTCAACCGCTATGAAAACCAAATTGTGTCTTCGTTCATGAAATCGACGAACGAATGGGCAAAAACTTTTTACAAAAACACGCTGTAATAACAGCTTTATTTATTTATAACCTCTCAAGAATAACAAAACATTTATAAATGGTAATGGAGTTTGGGGTGCTACAATGTTGTTATAGACTTGAGATATTTTTGCAACGCGATCAAATTATCTGAACACAAGGTCTAACATTTCTTAGAGATGTTGACTACAGCTGCGATCTTGGCCTTATTCATAATGTACTTCTTTATCTTCTCACAGAAAATATAGTGATCATCTCTTTTCGTAGAAATGATGCATATCTTCTGCAAGAAGTTCTGTGGATCTTCCCGTGGAATATCTGTTGTTCTTCACATAGAATTTATGTTGTTTTTCTCAGAGAAGACCTGTTGATATTTCAAAAGAAGATCTATTGATCTGCTCATAGAAGATCTAGAATATTTATGGATCTTCTTCCGAGAAGTTTGTCCTTCTCCAATAAAAGATACGTGAACCGAAAAAATCTGTAGATTTTCTCAAAAATGATCCGTTGATCTCCTCAAAGAAGATATTTGTTGAGCTTCTCAAAGAGAAAATCTCTTGAATTGCTCAACGAGAAGTCTGGTCGATCTTCTCATAAAGGACATGTAGATTAGCAGTGCTCAGTTGGGCTCCCACGTGCTGTCGGCGTGTTTCAATTTGTTCACTCACACAATTAGAAAAGAGAACATTTGTTTTTGTTTTGAAAAATGTCTTGTTGGAAAGCTACAAAAACACAACCACAAAATGTATGTATAGGTGTACACAGGCCTGTAGATACTCTCATAACGCATCTGTTGATCTTCTGAAAGAAGATCCGTTGATCTTCTCTTAGAAGATCTGTTGATCTTCTCATAGAAGATCTGTTGATCTTTTCATAGAAGATATGTTGATGTTTTCAAAGAGAAGACCTGTCGATATTCACATAGAAGATCTGTTGATCATATAGAAGGCCTTGTGATCTATTGATTTTCGCATCCAAAATCTGTTGATGTTTTCATGGAAGATCTGTTGATCTTCTCAAAGAAGAGCTGTTTATTTTCTGAAAGAGAAGGTCTGTTGATTTATAGATCAGTTGATCTTCTCATAGAAGATCTATTGATTTTTTCATAGAAGGTCTACTGATCTGTTGATCTTCCTATAGAAGATATGAACAAGTAAAAAAGCGTTAAGTTCGGCCGGGCCGAACTTTTCATACCCTCCACCATAAAATATTCTGAACTAAAATGGAATAATTAGTTTTCATTCCTGTCCCAAACTCTAAGTGGGTACGTTAAAATGTCAGATAATGTACATAAAATGCTTCATTCGGGAGGCCCTTTTTTATGGTGCCTATATCTAACTATGTATGTTGACAAATTTGGTGGGCTAGAAATTGGGAGGTACCGTTATATAGGGGTTATAATAAAACATGTACCTATGTTCACAGTTTTTGATGGGAGCCTTTAATGTCAAATAACTTCTAATTCGGTTAAAAATTGTAGCTAGAATCCTCAAAATACCGAAAATCGGTACATAACGTGGAAACTTCAAATGTCGTCCAAAAAATAAAGCTATGGTACGGAAAATCGGGAGGTTTGTTTTGGGGCTATACCAAAACATGGACCTACGTTCGGTTAAACATTTTAAGTAAAATCCTCAAAGTACCGAAAATCGGAAAGTATCGTTATATTGGGGCTATGTTGAAAATTGTTAATGCAGATGTGTGGTGACCACTACAACCTTCAAATGTCAAATTACTGCTAGTTCGGTTTTATATTGTAGCTAAAATCATCAAATTACTGAAAATCGGGAGGTACCGTTATATGGGGCTTTTATCAATACATCGACCTTTCTTGACAATTTTTGGTGGACCACTAAGAATTTCAAATGTCAAATCTTCAAATTATAGATAATTCGGTTAAAACTTGTAGGTAAAATTCTCAAAATACCGAAAATCGGGAGGTACCGTTATATGGGGCTTTACCAAAACATGGACCTATGTTCATAATTTTTTCGAATATAAGTTTTTTGGTCACTAAGAACCCTAAATATCAAATTATAGCTAGTCTATACCAAAACGTGGACCTATGTCACAAGTTTTGTTATATAAGTTTTTTGACATTTAAGAACCCTAAATGTCAAATTATAGCAACATCGGTCTGAAAATGTAGCTAATAACGTCAAAATACCGTAAATCGGGGGGTACCGTTATATGGGGGCTATACCAAAACGTGGACCGATATAGCTCGTCATCGAACTTGACCTGCCTGCATACAAAAGACGCATTTTCCCAAAATTTCAGACAATTTTGGTGGAGAGGTGTGGTGACCACTAAGAACTTCAAATGTCAAATGTTCAAATTACAGCTAATTCGGTTAAAACTTGTAGGTAAAAATCTCAAAATACCGAACATCGGGTGGTACCGTTTTATGGGGCTATACCAAAACATGTACCTATGTTCATAATTTTTTCGAATATAAGTTTTTTGGTCACTAAGAACCCTAAATATCAAATTATAGCTAATTCGGTCTAGAAATGTGACTTAAAACGTCAAATACCTGAAATCAGGCGGTAACGTTATATGGGGGCTATTCCAAAACATGGACCTATGTCCACTAGTTTTGTTATATAAGTTTATTGACACTTAAGAATCCAAAATGTCAATTTACAGCTAAATCAATTTGAAAATGTAGCTAAAAACGTCAAAATACCGTAAATCGGGGGGTACCGTTATATGGGGGCTATACCAAAACGTGGACCTATGTCCACCAGTTTTGTTATATAAGTTTATTGACACTTAAGAACCCTAAGTGTCAAATTATAGCTAAATCGGTCTGAAAATGTAGCTAAAAACGTCAAAATACCGTAAATCGGGGAGTACCGTTATATGGGGGCTATACCAAAACGTGGACCTATGTCCACAACTTTTGTTATATAAGTTTATTGACACATAAGAACCCTAAATATCACATTATAGCTACATCGGTCTGAAAATTTTGCTAAAAACGTCAAAATACCGTAAATCGGGGGGTACCGTTATATGGGGGCTATACCAAAACGTGGACCTATGTCCACAACTTTTGTTATATAAGTTTATTGACACATAAGAACCCTAAATATCACATTATAGCTACATCGGTCTGAAAATTTTGCTAAAAACGTCAAAATACCGTAAATCGGGGGGTACCGTTATATGGGGGCTATACCAAAACGTGGACCAATGTCCACCATTTTTGTTATATAAGTTTATTGGCACTTAAGAACCCTAAGTGTCAAATTATAGCTAAATCGGTCGGAAAATGTAGCTAAAAACGTCAAAATACCGTAAATCGGGTGGTACCGTTATATGGGGGCTATACCAAAACGTGGACATATGTCCACAACTTTTGTTATATAAGTTTATTGACATTTGAGAACCCTAAATGCCAAATTATAGCTAAATCGGTCTGAAAATGTAGCTAAAAACGTCAAAATACCGTAAATCGGGGGGTACCGTTATATGGGGGCTATACCAAAACGTGGACCAATGTCCACCATTTTTGTTATATAAGTTTATTGGCACTTAAGAACCCTAAGTGTCAAATTATAGCTAAATCGGTCTGAAAATGTAGCTAAAAACGTCAAAATACCGTAAATCGGGTGGTACCGTTATATGGGGGCTACACCAAAACGTGGACCTATGTCCACCAGTTTCGTTATATAAGTTTATTGACACTTAAGAACCCTAAATGTCAAATTTTAGCTAAATCGGTCTGAAAATGTAGCTAAAAACGTCAAAATACCGTAAATCGGGGGGTACGGTTATATGGGGGCTATACCAAAACGTGGACCAATGTCCACCATTTTTGTTATATAAGTTTATTGGCACTTAAGAACCCTAAGTGTCAAATTATAGCTAAATCGGTCTGAAAATGTAGCTAAAAACGTCAAAATACCGTAAATCGGGTGGTACCGTTATATGGGGGCTACACCAAAACGTGGACCTATGTCCACCAGTTTCGTTATATAAGTTTATTGACACTTAAGAACCCTAAATGTCAAATTTTAGATAAATCGGTCTGAAAATGTAGCTAAAAACGTCAAAATACCGTAAATCGGGGGGTACGGTTATATGGGGGCTATACCAAAACGTGGACCGATATAGCCCATCATCGAACTTGACCTGCCTGCAAACAAAAGACGCACTTTCCCAAAATTTCAGCGTCCTATCTCCATTTTTGTGGATGCTAGAGTGATTACCACAGACGGAAGGACGGACGGACGGACATGCACAGATCGACTCAGAATTTTACCCTGATCAAGAATATATATACTTTATAGGGTCGCAAATGAGTATTTCAATGCGTTACAAACGGAAAAACAAACTTAATATACCCTCCATACTATGGTGGAGGGTATAAAAAGATAGAAGATCTATTGATCTTCTCATAGAAGATTTGTTAATTTTTCTCATAGAAGATCTATCGATCTCCTCATAGAACATCTGCTGATCTACAAAAAAAAAGAAGTTCTATTGATCTTCTAATAGAAGTTCTGTTGATTTTCTCAATTAAGATATGTTTACCTTCCAAGAGAAGATTCAGTGATCTTCTCAAAGAGAATATCTGTTGATCTTCTCCCTAGAAAATAAATGTCGATTTCTGATAATCTTCTCAAAAGAATATCTCTTGATCTTCTCATAGATAATATGTACATTTTTTCAAAGAAGACATGGTGATTTTCTCATAGAAAATCTGGTGATGTTCTTCTCGAAAAATTTGCCCTTCCTCAATAAAAAGTATACGTGAACTTGGGTGCCACCGTGGTGCAATGGTATGCACGCCCGCCTTGCACGCAGAAGGTCGGGGGTTCGATTCCCCGGCCAGGCAACATCAAACATTTTTCAACGGTGGCAAAATACCCCTCAGTAATGTTGGCGACATTTCCTGAGTATTTCAGCCTTGAAAAAAAACTTCTACATAAGTGGTGTCTTAAGACACGCCGTTCGGACTCGGCGATAAACAGTAGGTCCCATATCATTGAGCTAAATACGAATCGGGGTGCACTCATTGATATGAGAGAAGTCTCCCTTGTCCCGTATGGGATGTTGTGGAACAATGTTTTTTTTTTTTTTTTTGAACTTAAAGCAATCGAAATGTTTTGAACTTTTGTGGAGGAGTTCGGAAGGAGCAAAACATTATAGACCATTTTTAAATTTGATGTAAGTTTGAAAGACATATTGCGATGTGATGGGTACTCACCTCGATAGTTATTGTGCTCATCAGTCATTCTATGTGGTGGTCCTAGTAGGAACTATGTTCCATTATCTTAGGAAGTATGGACTTATTGTAATCGGTACCACAAGAAAAACATTAGGTAAGAATTTTACAACGAACCTCGAACAGGCAGCTGCCGCAGGTCACTACACACCTGCTGCTCTAATACTTGATGAAATAAGACCAAATTTCTCAGTCAACAGAACATCGTCGAACTTTCTCCGAATCCTCAAGAGTTGTTGTATTTACTTTAAATTCAATAAGTTAGTAGGTGAAGACTGGAGGAAAAGTGAAAAGTGAAGCCTTAACAAAATTGAAATGAAAAGTGCTTACACCTGGAAAGTTTTTGCGGTTTCTGAAACTGCATTGTTCATAGATGAGAAAAATAAAAAAAACAGAAAATCGCCGGAGGTATTTTCAAATAAATCGTGGTCAAGTTCACATTTTTAGGGCTTTTTAGGTGCGATTGTTATTGAAAACGCAGTGAATCACGTGACAAAAGTTTTTGTGGATAGCTATAAGACCGCCTGCCTGCTTACTCACCTGGGCAGAAGATGTCAACCGGTCTGGTGGTCAAAAGATCAAAAGATCATCGGCAGTATCAAACGTGAGGATGGCAGGTGGACTAACTCCGGTCTAGAAACTCTAGATCTCCTATTCAATACCCACTTCCCCAACTGCATGGATGCACCAGAGCGCTCTAGCGCTCCAATCGTAAGCAACCAAGCCAATGGGGATATGAGGGTCATCGAGAAGATCATTAGTCGACCGCAGATAGCCTGGGCGATAAATACATTCAAGCCCTTTAATTCACCTGGTATCTTTCCTGCAATGGTACAAAACGCACTGGAGACATTGATCCCACATCTGGACAACATTTTCAGAGCTTGTCTAGGCCTATCGCTCACTCCGGCTCTATGGCGAGACGTTACTGAGACATATGTACATCCCCAAAACGGGGAAGTCAAGTCACACACTTCCTAAAGACTATAGACCGATCAGCCTATCTTCCTTTCTATTAAAAACTTTAGAAAGACTGCTGGACTTTGGAATCAGGGCCAGCCTCCCAAGTACTGCTATAAGTCCTGCCCAACATGCCTATATCAAAGACAAATCGGTGGAGGCAGCACTAAATGACGTCGTAGGTCTTATTGAGAGGAATATGGAGAGCTCAAGTTACACGTTAGCAGCCTTTTATGACATAGAAGGTGCCTTTAATAACGATAAGCTTAAATCAATCCATAATGCGCTTTCCAACTTAGGTATTTCTTCTACGCTGATCAACTGAACAAATCACGGGTCATTGCAGAATAAGATACATGTCCTGCAAATGGGAAAGAAACAATGATGTTGACTACTGCAGGCTGTGTGAAGATGAAGAGGAAACAGAAACAATCGAACACTAATTATGTCGCTGTCCAATGCTGACGACGCGGAGACTTAGAACCATGGGTGAACACGCGATCCAGTCCCTGTCAACCTTCTGCCATACCGAGCCAACAAGTCTGCTTCATCTCGCCAAAGGTCTAAAATGGGTCCAGCGAGAACAATTAACATAAATCGCAAATATCTCTCTTAAAACCCTATACACATTTTTCTCCTTCTGTCCACATTATCTATCTTCTCTATAACATATATTATTTTATATTATATAACCTTATCTTCCTTTCAGTACTTCAATAAGATGAAAACAATGAACCACAAGGTCTCCGAGTGAAGTGGCTGTCGACCTGACAGCTGCGCAACCTTTAACCTAACCTATTCTAAGCGACAGTTCAAATGACCCCTAGAGTGTGTTAGGATGATGAGGAGTGTTACTTTTCGTAATAGGCTATTCCAGCAATGATCGGTTTTGCAGAAGTCATTCAAAAGTCAAGATATAGGAACCACTCGGAATTACGGATGAAGAGAAGTGTACCTCGTAGCATAAAGCCCTCTCTGACGTGGAGGTAGTATTACAATTTGCAATGATCGATTTTGCAGATTTCATCCGAAACTCAAATCTTGGATAAGCAATTAGTTTAACCGGAATGTCATTACTACTGTACTCCAACATACCCCGTATCCACATGTAATGTCACTTGAACTTCGATACCGTTACAGCTTTTCGAGGACATGGAGAAGACTACCCTCGAGTCGTATTTTCAAATGTTGGTATCCAAATATAGTTTTAGACGCCAGTTTTTTGTTGTATACAGGAATTAGAAATCGAAGAGCCGTATGATGGCAGATGAAGTTTCCCAAGGTTGGCTGTTTTAGGACATGGAAAACACTACCCTCAAGCCGTATTTTAAAATGTTGGATAACTAAATATAGTTTTTGACGCCAGTTGTTTGTAGAATTCAGGAATTAGAAATCGAAGGGCCGTAGGGTGCAAAATGTAGTTTTCGAGGTGGGGATGTATGTATATGAAACTGTCTAACCTTTACCTATTAACAATTCCGCAACCACACGGACTGCATGTGCATGATTGTACGATAATGATGTCGGGTTTTATCGTTATGGGATAGGATAAATACCAACATAGTTGACTAAACGTATTTTTTTCTAGCGGAAGAATATAAAAATATACACCGCTAAATCGTTGGTCTCAGTTAACCACTTGGACTGATAAAATTTGAATTTCTTTGAACATATTTGTCGATGATGCCCTGATATCGACCATTAACGAACCCAAGATATTGGGTGTCACCTAACTTAATTCGTCGTACAAACCACTACTGCGATTAGATCAGAAGTTCAATCCAGGTGTTATTGTCTGTCTGTCTTCGAACGGATCAACTGATTGGGACCAAATTTTTTGCAGTCACATATTTCTTTGAAACTTAGTTTATGTCCGAAGATGGGTCATATTGGTCCACAATTTGGTATAGCTCAGACAAAGGTAATTTCTCTATAAAACAGGTGTCTAATTATCAACAATTGCTGACATAGGTAAATGTTTTGGTTTAGCCCCCACATAAAAATTCCTAGCCAATTTGGCATATAATGCAGGTCTCAGCTACGTTTTCCAACGAAATTGCATGTGAATTGGACAATATGTTGGTGTTTCAAATTTTCAACCGAATCAGCTGTAAATTGGACAGGAAATATCCCTCTCAAATTTATTGGCAAGGTCCATATTTTTTCGGAACCTCCGCAATGGTCAAGATAATGGCCTCAAAATAACATCTTCCCGAAAACAAGTCCACAAGATTCTAAGAAAAATCTAATAGCCTTTGTTCGACCTTGCCGAAGATTTCGGGGTCAAAGTTCGACGAAATGTAGTTGTGAATAACTCATGAATATCTTTTCTAGGACAGTGTACCCATAAAATCAAGGAAGGTTAATGGGGAATCTTGGTAAATAATGATCTCAGGCAGAGGGTATATCTCTGTCGGCAAAACCGACTAATACTTTCTTACTTGTCGACCTGCCGCAGCAGAAGAACACAAATTGTCAAGATAAATATCAGTATCTTTAGCCCAGTTAAGAACAGGGTGACGAGGCACCTCAATTCGTATTGGGCCCACTCGATAACCTGCATATGATAACGATTCCTCTGTACCTCCCACAATTATCAAAGTGGACTGAATTGGACTTTCTTCATATCAATGAATATACAAATTACATTAATCTCTCGAATGAGGCTTCCTTTTTCGTTTAACGAAGATACCTTGGCATTTAATGAATTGGATGAATTTTGGCGTAATTGGCTAAGTGTGTCTCTTTCTATATGGTTTCATGTCACAAACACAATCACTTAACTAACACTACCATCATAGCAAACACCTCATCCAGATTGTTATAATAGAACAACTAAAGCAGTCAAGTCAAATGAACAAAGCTGAAGAGATAGAGAAAGACAAGAGAGTGGAGGAGTAACACAACAACAAAAAACGCAAATGCAATTCTAAAGTAATTGTCAGAAAACTAAATCTACAATGACCTGTTACGTAGTTTTAACATCTACTTTGGCTTCAACAGGATTATAGTGGAAAAACAAATACCATGCACCCACCCCCTCTGTCCCCAACACACACACCCACAGTACGAAGCAAAAATTACTGAATGTGTGTATATGTGTGCGACAGATTGTTATGAACACAAACAGGAAACGGAAATAACTGGTGGGGTTAGGGTTTTAGTTTTTTTCTTTTTTAACATTATTATTGTTGCCGTTTTTTTCCTGTTCATTGAGAGGGCAATATTGTTTTGTGCAAAAAATTATAAAATGAAAATGAAAGAAAAAAGCCTTTGTTGTTGAATCAACAGAGAGTATCACACACATACTCGTACACCTACACAAACATATGCCTTTCAAAACATAAAGACCAAGTGTCAATTTCCGCTGGTGTCGGTGCAAAATTTGTATGAATAATTTATTATTGGATATTAAAAGAAAATCCTGGAAATTCCCCCATCTCACAAATGAGAAAGGAAGCCACAGTATTTCCGGCTAATGGTTACCATGACAAAACAAAAAACGATAGAAAGGAAATCGCATTTTTGGCCTGTTTGTTTTTGACGTCAAATATTAAAGCTTTCAATTGTGGAGAAATTACAAAGAAAAAAGCCAATCTATGTCAATAGCAAATTTCTAGCATTGTGACCTTTAAAGAAATATTTTTGCTTTAACCAACATCATCAGTCTACCGCCAACACCATACCAGCAAAAGGTCAGCCCGAAGGAAATCCATGCCAAATCTTAGCCATATGCCATTTCTATGGGCCAAGTTTTTTTGTATTACAGTTTTGGGTCAGTTCTTTCACTTGTTGTTGTTGTTGATCACTCACTCAGCCAGTCGTCAACAAAAGAAATTATCGGAAAATAAGCAGGCAATCATCTGCATTATCAAGAATTAATGAGTTAGATTGTTGGTTGAACAGCTTTTGCAGCTACTGCTCCGTTTCGAGATATTTTTCTTCTTTCAAAGTTTCCTTGTGATTAAAGCGATTCCTTTTTTCCATTCTCATGCCTTATTTGTTTCCTTTGTTACCGTGATTTTGCCTTCTTTTGTATTTTTCTTCAGAAAAAAAACAGAAAAAACGAAGAAAAGAAAAAACTTTTTGTTGTCACCGGATTATTAGTTAAAGTGTCAATGAAAGGGATGTCTTATTCTGTTGTCCTTCTTACTTTTTCCAACTCCCCCGTTTGGTGTTCGCTTGTCTTTCGAAAATAAAGGGGGAAACGGCAATCTGAAAGGACGTTTATATCCGTTAGCTATTCATTGAAGTATAAATATTGAAAAATGTAAAAAATGGGGGAATCTATTTTTTCTATTCTTCACCAGATGATAATATGAAAAATTCAAGAAGTTTTTAATTCATAAATGAAGTGTATGGAAATGTAAATTATGAGTATCTTAATGATTTCAATATTCTTCTGAGGGGTGCATGCAGATTTCTTTTAAATAATTATTCAATATATTAAATTTTACAACAAATTATCTGGTGTTGTATCTCATCAGCGGAATTTTATGCAACCACTATTTTTGGTCCGATTCATGTCAAATTTTAGGACTGGGCATATTTTTGACTTCTGATTAAATGCATAAATTTTCTTATGCAACAAATATTTCAATAATAGGTACAAAAGTGTTTGTGTGTACAATTTCTCTGTTTAAAATTCTCTTCAGACAAGTCAATAAAATAGAGAAATGTACAACCACAGCCACAACCTTCAAAATACGGGAAATCGGGAGGTACCGTTCTATGAGGGCTACTAACATTAACTTTAACATTATCTCTTCCTTTATGATTATGTTTATATTATATGGTTGAATCCATTTCGGGGGGATATTGGGTCCACAACCTTCAAAATAACAGATACCTGGAGGTACCGTTCTATGGGGGCTATATGAAGTCGTGGACCTATACCGAGAAATCCAGGTTCAAAGTTTTGCACCCCCCAACAAAGACTAAATGCCAAATTTCAGTTATTTCGGTGGTAGATTGAGGCCATAACCTTCAAAATGCCGAAAATTGGGAGGTACCGTTCTATGGGGGCTATATGAAGACCTATACCGACAACTTTCAGGTGGAAAGTTTTATACCCCCAACGAAGACCTAATGCCAAATTTCAGTCATTTCGGTGGGATATTGCGGACACAATCTTCACAATACCGAAAATCGGGAGGTACCGTTCTATGGGGGCTATACGAAGACGGAAAATTTCAGGTGGAAAGTTATATACCCCCAACGAAGACTAAATACCAAATTTCAGTCATTTCGGTGGGATATTGAGGCCACAACCTTCACAATACCGAAAATCGGGAGGTAGCGTTCTATGGGGGCTATATGAAGACGTGGACCTATACCGACAAATTTCAGGTGGAAAGTTTTATACCTCCAACGAAGACAAAATACCAAATTTCAGTCATTTCGGTGGGATATTGAGGCCACAATCTTCACAATACCGAAAATCGGGAGGTACCGTTCTATGGGGGCTATATGCAGACGTGGACCAATTCCGGCAAATTTCAGGTGAAAAGTTTTATACCCAAAATGTAGACTTAATACAAAATTTCAGCCATTTCGGAGGGATATTCAGACCTCAAATCCTTGCATTTGTTTTTGCATATGCTAATTTTATGCAAATATGTCAAAATATGCACAATATGCAAAATATGCAAAAATTTCTGGGCCTAATTCTGTGATAAAACGAGTTTCTGTCTAATCAGATTTTCTCTACGACCATCCTAACCATATATGGATTTGCATAGGATTCCGCTGTTTACTCATCACATATCAGCGACTCTCGTAGGTTAATAAAGCAATTTGAGACTTCGATCTAGTAAACAGTTTTTGGAAAGAGAGAGAGAGAGTGAAGTACTGAGCATATCAAAGCGGCTAGAGTATGTAGTCAACATACTAATTTACATTTAGTTCTGATTTTGACATCTGGAAGAAACCCAAAAAGCAGAGTATACAGTGGACTTCGTAAGTCGGAATATAATGGTGGTGGTTCAACTGCAACTGCATCTTACAGCGATGGTTACAACCTACTGTGGAAGGTTCATACTAGAAGTGCTACACCCATACAATCCAGGCTCAAGCGAGATAGGTATGTATTGAACAGGCTGGTGCAAAAGGAAATCTCCCCCTCTCCTTTTGCACCAGCCTGTTCAATACATACCTTTCTCGCTTGAGCCTTGATTGTATGGGTGTAGCACTCAGGTCTGGAATTACCGAGGTAGAGTTGCCAATACATATGTATCTGTACTCCAAGGAATATACCCAATATTAGTTCATTTCAGGAAGGTCATAACCGACTGGTCTTAAGGGACTTTAATGCACATTATGAGTTGTGGCATTCGGTCCTAGGCAATGACAAGCTATATCGTTCGCTGAACAGCTTGATAGCTCTATGTTTTGTCCGGTCCAATAGGACGCTTCTATCAGAATTAGCGGAGAGTGCAATAGTTCGCTAGACATCGTGTCACCTAGTCTGACAAATTATTTAACCTGCCTATAATCATCTCCATCAGTAGAACGGCCGACTTCATCACCTCTGAACACTGCACCTTTATAAATCATGGTAAAACTGATTGGCCTTGTTTTAGTGAGGCCATCAATCACCGGTACATAGAACTGTCCAACCTTTCTGAAATGACGAAACCGTTCGCATATACATACCTGCTGGTAAAATACTCGAACTGAATTGTGTTCATCAGAACGCTCGACTTCACTACTTCTAAAAACCGCACTTTCATCAATCACGGGAAAGCTATTATGCCTTGTTTCAGAGCCAATACTCCATAGAACTGCGCAAACCGTTTACTACCAAGTGAATGTGATGAGCTTCGTCGAGCCAACCCCAGGTCAACTGAATAGTTGCAACATTGGAGAAGTGCAGGCAATGGATAAGTAACTCCCGAATAAGGAAGATGGGACCTCAGATACGTTTGGCAACGTCACGCTGACTGATCCGAGAGGCGTTTACAATTTATTTTATTTGACAATTTTTCGAGCACTCCGGAAGTGATGGGACGAATCGAAGAGTACCACATCGCATTAGATATCTCCCTGCTGAGGAAGAATCACCACAATTTGCAATGGATTATGTTGCAAACGCCATTAGCCATTAATGCCCAAAGCGTCGGTCCTTGACGAAATCTCCAAACCAAATTTCCTAGAAGAGAGCCAACTCGAGCGACCCGTTTTGTGACGTTACGCTGACTGATCCGATGAGATGTGCAAGTTATTTTAATCGAAAGTTTTCAAGCACCTCTGGAGTGACAGGACAAAGAGAAGAGTAATACGTCGCATTAGATTCCTTCCTGCCAATGACGAACCAGCACAACATACATTGGAAGAAGTTGCAATGGACATTACATACATACATGCATACAAACATACATATGTAGATACAGACATACATACATATGTTCCCACAACATCCCCGAAGGGCCAATGGAGACTTCTCCGCAAACGCCATTAGGAACTCTAAATCGTCCATGCCCTTGCAGAAACAGGTGGATAAGCCAGTAGTTGAGTATCTCACCAAAGTTTTCAACCAGTCGCTGACCACCAAAATTGTCCCCAAGGTCTGCAAAATGGCCTGGGCCCTGATGGAATCTCCGTAGTAATGCTGAAACAGCTTCGTGAACCGGGAGTTGAGTGTCTCACCAAAGTTTTCATCCTGTCGCAAGAAAAACACACTTCGCCCGAAATCTGAAAATGGGCAGGAAGGTCTAACTAATATACCAGCAAAAATGAATCGTACAGACGGATTTCGCCTTTGTCGACCGTAGCAAAGACTGTTGAGACTTTAGTCCTCCTTAGCGTCAGAAAGAGCTATTCGGTTGCACTGTCGATCGCCAGCATGGGTTCCGTAAGCATCACAGCCCTACAACAGCGCTCACGCCATCTCCACATATATCAGTTGAGAACTCAACCAGAACAAGCCGTGCGATAGGACAGTGTTGGTGGCGCTGGAATTATCATTATACTGTTCAGTACTCCACACTGTTTGAGGACATCTACTAGACTACCCTCCGGCCAGGTTTGAAACGTTGGACAATCAATAATATGTGTGGACGCTTGTGTAGAAGATTCGGAAGATATATCAGATTTTCATACGACATTATTCCGAAATCGTTCAGAAATCTGTACGAAAATTCGGAGGAAAAAATTCCAAATCCGAATTTCCCAAGGATTTTCTTCCGATTTCGTTCCGAATTCTGACAGAAATCGATCCGATTTCGTTCCGAAATTATGTCAACCACTTCATACGACTTTCGTTAAGATATCGTTACGATTTCGGATCCGAAATCGGGCGTATTGTCCGAATTTTGTTCCGATTTCGTTACGATGTCGTTACGATTGGTTTGCTGGGCAGCTAGACCAGATATCGGCACTAATACAAATGCATTGTTTGCGGTCTCACGCATATGACTCTATCTCGCTCTCTCCACAAACAGCGGGTGCGTTAATACATTGCTAAAATAAAAACTGGAAGTGGGAAACTACAACTACAAAAAAAAGTTCCTGTGGACAGAGCAAACAAAAGAGTTCAAAACAACAAAATTTCACCTCGGACGCCGGCTAAGCCGAAATATAATATCACATGAATTGTGGATATATTCCATATTCGAGCCCGATATATATCTGGAAGGAGTAATAAGATGTGCAAAGTTTGGACCAAATCAATTGCTGCATTTAAGAGTTATCGTTCAAACCATTTAAGAAAAATTTTGAACTGTTGTGGGGGAGATACCCGAAGGAGTGGACCGATAAGTTTGGACAAAATACTACGATAGCCAAAATTTCGTTCGAATCGGTTGATCCGTTCGAGAGTTATCGAGAGGATGGACACGGCTAAATCGACTCCCAATTGCCTTAAACCAATTTCGTCCAAATATACTTGGGGTCTAAAACGGTTATTTCGATGAGGCACATTTTTGGTCGTAGCCTAAAGGCTGAGGGTATAGAAAAACCAAATTAATTTCATTTGCAATACCAAATTTCCAGATGACCTCATGCTATTTTGGCAAGATGTTTTAACTACTTAACGTAAGGACTATAGGAAAAGCCACAGGAAGAAAGCAATGATATTCAGCCAGACCTAGTCAAGCATACCACCTACTGTTGGTAAACGGAAATTGGTGACAAGATACCATAAGGTTGGCTACAAATCCTCCGACATGGTTGGTGATGCCATAATATTGCCTACGATCCCTTAAAAAGGGAGGAGGTGTACACGTTATATGGGTATCGTGTTCGTATAATCCCCTTACAAGGTTACAAATACGCACCACAAGCTGAAAGACCCCATATGTAGTTAAGAAGTTTCCATGGATCCTACAACTAGCCACTAAGATCCTATTTGGGTAGAGAAGAGGAGATTTAATGCGTTTCTGTTTAATTTTTCCTTTCTTTTCGCTTCTGTCATTTCATGCAGATATTATTGCCATTAAGTAACAAGAATAAAGTGGTAGCAATGGAAGAGTGGAGAAAAGAGAGAAAAAACAAGAAAGAGAAGACCACCAACCGGGTTTGACTGACTTGTCGCATTACTATTTTTTCCACAGGATGCTGATAACACTTAGGCACTTTCGATGTTGTTGTAAAACAAAAAAACAACAACAAATACAATAATGTTATATTAACCTAATAACCTGGGTTCCTGGTGGCGGAGGCGACCGCCGGTATCAGCTATAACTGCTACCAGGCACAAAGTATATTTTACTCAATAGGACATTATTAATGTGTGTTGTTGGTGTATTTGTGTACGTTCGGGCGTTATTGCCAGCCAGCTATTGCTTGCTTTGTGTGGTTGAAGGTTTTGCTGCCTGGCTTTTACTCTTAATAGGCAATTAAGTGTACACGTTGCAAAATAATTGAATTTTCTTTTGTAGATATTTCAAACGATTGATGATTTACAAACATCTAAACAACAATTCACATCTTCGTGGAGCTAAATGAAGAGCGTTCGCTGTTGTTACGTTTTTTTTTTCTTTTACCGCTGCTTTCATTCAATATTCATTCATTTACTCACTCATTGATTGCATATGGTTTGATGCTGATACTGCTACTGATGATGATGATTGTGATGATAGCCATAATGCACAACAGGATAAATCAATATTCATTTGAGGAAATTGACTTCGATAATTATATTTCAAATAAGTGTAATATACAACGCACACACATTCATACATGCGTTTTGTGCTAAATGTGTTGGAGGGTATTATTAAGTGTTGCTTATTCAATTGGACATTTATAGAATATTGTAAAATTGTTTGGAAGGCAGACCCAGTGCCTGAAGTAAACGAGCTGAAATTGTTGGGTTGAAAAACAGAAAAAAAAATGTCTCAAAATTTCTCAAAATTATCCGAAAAGCGACAAACAATACATTTCAGATATAAGGTTAGCCAGTACTTGGATGCTCTGCGAAAAAAATATCAGATAAATCTTCGTAACAATATCGATGTTATATGGACAAAATTTGATGTTTTCTGAGTAATACAGTCTGTCGCAAAAGTTAGTATACACCATTGAAACGAAAATGTATTAGGGATAAATATCACTAAAACTTATTGAAAACAACAAACAATTAGTTTTATTTGATAGACAAGAAGGTTGTCTTCGGTAATAACAATTAAAAGTGCGCAATATTTGCATACATTACCAAATGTACGGTTCGAATCCCAAAAATACCAAAATTTATGTCGCAAAAGTTAGTATACAACGGAGAATCCTCCTGGAACTGTATAAAAAATTCTTGATATTTTTGAACAAAATGAAACTAAATCTGTACTTAAGATCATAAAGAGTATATTAATTGGTTTTAATGGCAGCTATAGTACTTATAGTGACAAGTCCAACGTACACTGGA
This sequence comes from Musca autumnalis, assembly GCF_047663935.1. NCBI lineage: Eukaryota > Metazoa > Arthropoda > Insecta > Diptera > Muscidae > Musca > Musca autumnalis. Next base: position 152,734,235 of record NW_027412088.1, on the reverse strand, counting down.
TCGTAAAATCCACAAAAAATGGTCATCTACAAATACAACAACTGTAGCGACAAAATTCCGGGTGTTATATCTTGTTTATGGATTCTAAAGCCATGAAATGCTCAGAAAGGCTCTAAAGTTTCAATATGGGGTGATCTGGATCGAGTTTCGGCTTGTCCTGTTTGAAAAAACGGGAATTTCTTGAAGGAAACCCATACTTTTGAGGCCATTGTCCTTTTGAAACATGTAATAATCCTTAATCCTTACACATAAGGACTTTCCTTTTGAGTTAATTTTCTCACAAATATTGCCCCTTTTCATATTCCCACCAAAAGTAAATAGTAGGAGAACCTCAATGTCCGTTGTAAGCCCTACAGTTAAACTGTCCTACCGGCCTTTTAGCAGTATCGAGCATGCTTCTCGTGTCTCCAGTGTCTAATGTACTACTAATGTCTAATGAACTACTTCTAACTGATCCATTTAGTTGTATTTTGGTCCTAAGTGAAGCGAACACAGCTTTTCAGAACGTTTTTGCACAATCCATGCGTTATAACAGCAGAGAAAGCTCTGTATTAAAATGTTAAATGAGCTATCATATCCTTCTGTGGTGGTGGAGTATCACTGTAGGGCTTACACCCGAACTTGAGGTTCTCCTACTGTTTATTTTTGGTGGGAATGTGAAAAGGGACATAATTTGTGAGAAAATTAACTGAAAAGGAAAGTCCTTATGTGTAAGGATTAAGGATTATTACATGTTTCAAAAGGACAACGGCCTCAAAAGTATGGGTTTCCTTCAAGAAATTCCGTTTTTTTCAAACAGGACAAGCCGAAACTCGATCAAGATCACCCCATATTGAAACTTTAAAGCTTTTTTGAGCATTTCATGGCTTTAGAATCCATAAACAGGACATAACACCCGGAATTTCGTCGCTACAGTTGTTGTATTTGTAGATGACCAATTTTTTGGATTTTACGATCCAGTGTACGTTGGACTTGTCACTATAAGTACTATAGCTGCCATTAAAACCAATTAATACACTCTTTATGATCTTAAGTACAGATTTAGTTTCATTTTGTTCAAAAATATCCAGAATTTTTTACACATTTCCACGAGGATACTCCGTTGTATACTAACTTTTGCGACATAAATTTTGGTCTTTTTGGGATTCGAAACGTACATTTGCTAATGTATGCAAATATTGCGCACTGTTAATTGTTATTACGGAAGATAACCTTCTTGTCTATCAAATAAAACTAATTGTTTGTTGTTTTCAATAAGTTATAGTGATATTTATCCCTAATACATTTTGGTTTCAACAGTGTATACTAACTTTTGCGACAGACTGTATATACAAAAAAAGGCAAAAAATTACCATTTCTAGTAGAAATATTACGATATCCAAAATATGGACCAAATCGGTTCTGAACTGCGAGAGTTATCGTGCGCACAATTTTAGCGAAAAGTTTTGAACTTTTGTGGGGAAGGTACCCATAAGAGTGAACCGATAAGCAGAACTTGTTTCGACTTTGGGCAAAATATTACGAATTTTAGATCGAATTGGTTTATCCGTCCGAGAGCTCCATCCACAACACAAGGTGCCATAGCTTGTTTTTACAGCTTTCAGGCCATTTTCTCAGGAAGTATTGATTTACCGCTGAAAAAATTTGCACCGTCATTAAGGGGACAGTGAATACTAGTTGTTACAACAAAAATCAAAAGGATTCGAGAGGAGGTCTTAAACTGCACTTTTCCGAAATATTCGAGAGTTATCGTGCGCACCAGCCAGACTGACGGACGGAAATTGCTAAATCGACAACAAATTGTTTGAAACGGATTTCGTGCAAACATACTTGGGGTCTAAAAGCATTATTTCGGTGAGGCACATTTTGCCCGCATGAAAGTATATATAATAGGGTGTGGCGATTTGAACATCACGGGCGCCTGAAGTTTCTGATTCTAGGGATTGTAGTGAGCAAAAAAGTCTACTAGACCATATGTCTAAAGTGAAAATCGAGCCCCCGGATTTTGACTTGAAGTTTTTTATCCAGATTTTTTGCATATTTTTGCATATAACAGCCAAACCATTGAGATTTTCGAAAGTCAAAAATTATAGCCAAGACAATAACTAAGAACTCACTAGTACATCAAGCATTGGAATGCACCTTCAGGCAGTATTGGCCTCGAGAAAGTGGAAATTTTTCGGAAAATATCGATAAATGACACTGTGCTACAAAGTGGTGGGTGGAAAATTCCTTTTGGAGATGAAAGCCCTTGGTGAGTGTACTACGAACCCAAAAGGAATTTTCACCATAGGTCAGAAGTTTGACCTATGACATTACTGTCTTTCCAGATTTATAATATAATCTTAATCGACTTTCATCGCCAAAAAGAATTTGTCATCCCCAAACTTGGTTTTCATGTTTACGCGCAGTGATATTTTCCATCCAAATCGGTTTAAGAAAACGGTTTTTGTTTTAGCATCGGAACCAAAAAGTTTTAAACATCTACTTGCTGTCATTTGATTGACAATTTTATTATCTTTCTAATGATATACATATACCATTAATCGGTCACTTAAAACCGGTTCAAAAATCGGTTTTAATATCAGAATATCCGGTTCAAAAATTTTAATAACCGGATCTATCCTCAAATAAAATTTGTTATTAACGTGTTCGAGATTACAAGAGCTATTTATGGTAAGTATTTCGGAAGCAGCACAGACAAAACGAATATACATTAAAACAAAACATAGTTTTCTGAACAAAAATCGGTTAAATGTCAAAAATGACCATGAAAACGGGGAAATATCGATTAGTCATCAATGAGAACCGAACCTAAAATCTTCCGAACAAAATTTTTGTAGAATATTTGGATGTTGTTAAATCTCGTCTTGTGGTACTATTACTACGGTTCAAGAAAGAAAGGACGAACATCACATAGAAGGAATTGATTTAGAGGGATGAAATATTCTACAGAAAGATTCGTCATTCGATTTCACTGAAGAGATGTAATCTCAAAATGAAGCTACAATAACGGTAAACAGAGATATAAAGCTATTTTTCACAAATTAAGGGGCCAAAATAAAACCATTAATCACGCGATATCTCAGAAACTTGGCCTATGGTGAAAAATGTCCTTTTGGGTTCTTAGTGCACTCACTAAGGGCTTTCATCTCCAAAAGGAATTTTCCACCCACTGACTTTGAATTCCATTTTGTAGCACAGTGTCATTTATCGATATTTTCCTAAAAATGTCCACTTTTCAAGGCCAAAACTGCCTGAAGGAGCACTCCATTGCTTTTGAGATGTACTAGAGAGTTCTTAGTTATTGTCTTGGCTATAATTTTTGTCTGTGTTTTGGATCGAAAATCTCAATGGTTTGGCTGTTATATGCGAAAATATGCAAAAAACCTGGATAAAAAAACTTCAAGTCAAAATCCGAGGGCTCGATTTTCACTTTAGACATAGGGTCTAGTTGACTTTTTTGCTGAATACAATCCCAAGAATCAGTAACTCTAGACGCCCGTTAACATTTTTTCCTTCCATACAAATCGCCCCGGCCTAATATATAATCTCGTTAGCAGAAATGCTGAGGGTATAAAAATTAAGTAAAGTTCCTTAACTCAAACCTTGTCAATTGGCTTAACCCTGAAGATCGAGACGCTTGTAAGATTTGTTTCATATCGGCTTTAAGAATAGAGTTTTATTTTAAATTACTTTCTAATGGGTTAGTTGGTTCATGTGATTTCTAAAATGTTTCTAGGTTGTCTATGCCTAGTTCAAATCCTGTCTTCGACTTATTATATATGTATTTAAATGTTACATAGTTATTTTAATCGAATGCAGACGTTCAACGGCTGCTTAGTTTACGTTTATACAAACACACATAACTTTATTAATATGCGAGTATGTAAATTCTTCCTACAATAATTGTGGCATTTTTCACATAACTTCAGCACATAGTTTTATTATCAAAGTTATGTGATCGTTGTTGAATCTATAATTATTTATGAATGGTATTAAGCGAATTATGCCAGGATTCGTCGTTTGTTCATGGGTATTAATTGAGTGTTAAGTATTTTTAATTGAATCTAATTATGTTGCAATTTATTGGGTTCGCCGGTGTAATACAATATAAATTCTCTTGACCAATAATAATATTAAGTGCAAATAATTCTGCTGATAGATAATATTCCTAAATTACTTAAAATGTTGTTGTTGTAATTAATAAACTGAAATCAAATAACGTTAATTTGAAGAATTTATGATTGATTTGTAAAGAATTTTGTGAGGAAACCGCAACATTAAGAGGAGGGTTTTCAATGACTACCCAGCAAAAATTCGGATCCGTTAGTCACTATGTAACCCATTACAAGGTAATGTATCAAGGTAAAAAGGAAATCATTGAAAGTATGTATCCAGGTAAAACTGCTTACTCAACTACTTACTAAGTAATGAGTACGGTGGTACATAGCGTGCGTGTGACTATATGTAAGCGTTTAAACAACCCTTAATGTTAGTACGCATAGCAGAATGTGTAGTGTATTCCGCTACAAATCAAAATCCAGCAGAGAGCAAACAAAACGCTTGCATTTAAATTAAAAATGGTGACAATATTAAACGGCAAGCGTTTTATTTGAGAGATTACATCATTACGAAAAATATACAACTTGATGCCAAGCGAAATGTCTTTTTTAGATTTTAGTGTATTTATAAATAAAACACCGTAGCTTAATTTCATTAGAAAAATATTTTATTCATATGTGTTTTCAAAAAAAAAAAAACAATGTTCTGCTATAATAGGAGCTTCGAACGAATTCGAATTCGAACCGTCTTAGAAAAACAGGCTATTAAACTTTTAGCTTAATCACTTTTTAATAATAAGTGATAATAAATAATTAATAATTATGTTTTGTTTATAAATTCTTAATTGGACCCCTACAAATATATTTTTGACACAGGTCAACTTTTCGGTACATATGTGCTTACATATTTCACATATTATGCCTGTTTTAGCTATGTTTTCCAATCGAATTTCGGGGTATGTCATTCAGCTTTTAGAGTTTTCAGTGGACAGGAAATCTGTCCCCAAGATATTGTTATTGGTCCGCCTATATCATTGTATCTAGCGGTTTAATTAATAAAATACTTTAGGTACATTTTCCAACCGAATTACCTCTAATTTGGCATATCGAGTTTGGCGGGAAATATCGCTTAAAAGCTATTGGCAAAAATTCACATTTATTATTAATGATTCAATAGTTCCAAACTGTACTATATCGTTTCAGAAAATACATACTTCCTGGGGGATATACCAAAGCATGGACCTATATGGACGATTTTGGATGGAGGTGTTTCGGGACCTCTGAGAATTTCAAATCTCAAATTACAGCTAGTTCGATTAAAAATTGTAGATAAAATCCTCAAAATACCGAAATTTGCGATGTACCGTTCTATAGGGGCTATACCAAAAAATTACCTTATGTGGAGATTTTTGGTGGAGAAGAATCGGGACCACTTAGAGCTTCAAATGTCAAATTTCAGCTAGTTCATTCAAAAATTATACCAAAAAGCCATTGAAATATCGAAAATCGGAGGGTACCGTTATATGGGGGCTATACCTAAACATGGGCCTATGTTAACGAGTTTTGATGGAGAAGTTTCGGGACCACTGAGAACCTCAAATGTCAAATTCCAGCCAATTCGGTAAGAAAATTTAGCCTCAAAATACTTTTATTCGGGAGGAACCGTTATGTGGGGGCTATACCAAAATAAGGACCTATCTTGGCAATTTTTTGTAGATAAGTTTTTTGGTCATTGACAACCTCAAATGTCAAATTTCAGCTAATTCGGTCAAAAAATTTAGCTAACAGCCTCAAACTACTTTAAATCGGAATGTACCGTTATATGGGGTCTATACCAAAACGAGAACCTATCTCCACCATTTTTGGGGCAGAAATTTTTTTTACCTCTTCAAAACTCCAATTGTGAAATTGGAGCCAAGTTGCGCGGAAAATGTAGCTAAAATCCTCAAAATACAACAAAATACCTCAAAATACGGGAGGTACGGTTATATAAGGTCTATACCAAAACGTGGACCTATCTTGACCATTGGGAACCTCAAATTTCAGCTAGTTCGGTCAAAAAATGTTGCTAAAATCCTAAAAATCCTTAATTAAATTGGTTGGCAACGTTATATGAGGCTATACCAAAACGTGCACCTACGAGTATAGCCTGTCTTCGAACTTGACCTGCCTATGGAAAATAGACACTCGGGAGGGTTTAGCGTTGCATTTTAGCGTGCTATCTCAATTATTGCAGACGCTAGAGTGATTACAATAGACAGAAGGACGGACATGGCTAGATCGTCTTAGAAATTTATCCTGATCATGAGTATATATACGAGGGGATCTAGAAAAGTTTGCGGTCTAGGCAACACGCAGTATCGCCAGGGGTCATTTGACATTTTTTTTTTTTTTTTTTTTTGTTTAGAAAGTTTGACTGTTTTTGAACGCTTTTACAGCATTTTCTGGCGATTGTTGTTTTTTCGGTCATAGTTACATTTCATACGCATATTTCCATGATTCGTCACCTGGGTCCATCTTATAAACGACTTTTGAAGCACCGAAATCTTATTTTTCGAAATTTCATGCACCGATCAACACGAGATCCGACGAGAAAAACCCAATTTTTGGCGCCAAATGTCAATGCAATATCAAATGTTAGTTGGTGGAATAAATGCCCACGTATGCTTCGATCTAACGGTACATAACATGACGATCTTGCATTATCCGTTTACACACGGCTTAATTTTTCTGGGCACAGCGATCGTTTTTGGGCGGCGAATGACGGACACGATTGAATTCATAGTGCTATAGGATGGTCCTTTATCGGCACACAAAGATTTTATTTAATCGATGCAATCTTGCCGTGATTATCCACGTTAAAAGTTGTGAAAAATTATCGGACGAAAATGTTCACAAGTAAATTCCATTTTCTTTTGCAAAGTGATTTTTTCAAGTCACTGTAAACAACCCCAGTAAAATAAATTGGATGTAGTGCAATGTGGACTAGTTCTCTCACGGCATGCTTTGATGCAGTTCAAACGGAGTCGTGAGAAAGGCACTCCAGTCCTCACATTTTAACCGCATTTGGATGCAATCCAAAGAATCACATCCACTTGTCACATTTTAACAACATCCGGATGCAGTTCAGCGGAGTTGTGAAAAAGGCACTCCAATTCCCCACAATTTAACAGCATCCGGATGCAGTCCAAACGGAGTCGTGAAAAAGGCACTCCGTTCGCTACATTTTATTAGCAGTTGTTAGAGATCCCTACATGTACATAAATCAGTTTGTACATCTCTACAGGCAGCGGAATACATTTTCCAAAAAGAGATAAGCGTGTTAACATTTCCAAACATTTGTTAAAACAAACTAAATAACATTTAATTTGTGAACATTTTGCCGGTAACTCACGAGAAGAAAATTTCCGAATGGAGTGCTGTTGGAGTACATGTCGAAATCTTAACTGGTGACGGGAAGACAACCCATTTAGCAGATGAAGCAAAAACAGTTCAGCTTGTATTAAATGGAGAGTGGAGGTAACACGCATGTTTGCGATTGAATTTCATAATTTGTGTTAATGTAATAAAGTTCTTAATATTTTTGTTTTACACAAATAATAAAAGCATTTTATTTGTTCTGGCATATTTTGTAATGGCTTGCACAATTTCCGCAGAATGCCTGTATCAAAACACGTGCTTTGGACTGCCTCCTATTCTACCCCAAAGGGTTAGTTAAAATGCAATGCCAAAGGGTCAGTTAAAATGCAGTGCCTGAGGGTCAGTTAAAATGCAGTGCAATGGAGTGCCTCTTTCAGTAGTCACGCTCTTGTAAAAATCATGAGTGAAAATGCATAATTTGATGCACTTCCAGATCACTTGTACATATCATTTAACTGCCTCTTTGGAGGCAAACTTTTTGCTGGGACCCAACACATGGTATGTGAAACTGTCCTGAGTACGCTTAGTGTAAAAACTATCAACTTCCAAAACAAAAAAATGTTAAATGGCGCCTGACGACACGGCGTGTTGCCTAGGCGGCAAACCTTTCTAGTTCCCCTTGTATGCTGTATACATATGGTCGTAGACCCAGCAAAAAGTTTGCCTCCAAGGATGCAGTTAAATCATATGTACAAGTGATTTGGAAGTGCATCACATTATGCATTTTCACTCATGATTTTTACAAGAGCGTGACTACTGAAAGATGCACTGCATTTTAACTAGCCTTTTGGCATTGCATTTTAACAATCCCTTTAGAATCGCATTTTAACTGCCCCTTTAGGGTAGAATAGGATGCAGTCCAATTTGCATTCAAAGCATGTATTTTGATGCAGTGCTTTGGATGGAGTTTAAAGGCACTCTTCGGAATGTGTTTTTATGCAGTTCAAAGATGGAATAAAAATGCAAGTCACTCCAAAAGATCACAGAATAAATAAAAAAAATTTATTATTTGTGTAAAACAAAAATATGACGAACTTTATTACATTAACACAAATTATGAAAATTCTTCATTAAATTCAATCGCAACGGTTGTTGTTGTAATAGTGTTTTGTATTATGTGATTGTATTTTCTTTCTTCTGCTTAATCTGGCTCTGGGTCAATCTCCAGGAACGTGGCTGCTTCGATGGGATGTAACCACAGATCCACTCGAGTAAGTTGAGTAGGCTTGGCGGGGCTGTTGAAAAGGTGCCGCGTGTATTTTGCGGGCCTGTACAGCATAGCGCATGCAGGGCAGATGTTTTTGCACAGTGCCCAATAGGAGTTTCTAAGGCTGCACTTTCCAGTGCGTGGTTGAGCCAAAACTACTCTGGTTTGTCGTGGCAGCTGACGCTCCTCAGCTACGATCTGCAACTGCGCTCGTATGAATGTTATTATAGATCGGTGGTGCTCAAAATATTATTAGTCTCTCTGAGCGAGTCTTTCCTTTGCTAAACTACAACTGATTAGAATAAAGAGAACATATGTTGTTGTTGAAGTCACGTTAACGTATATGGGTGATCTTGACTGTTCTAGATCATGAAGATTCTCCTTGATCTGCCTGATATATGACATATGTTATTGGGATGGCTCTTACCGAGCAGGTACTGCAACGAAAGCACGTGATTGTGACTCTGTTCTGGAAGAATATTTGCCTCCTTATGTAGAAGGCCCACTGGAGTCATGAGGAAGCACCCTGTTGCTGTTCTCAGGGCGGCTTTTGGAAGTGTACATACCTCTCTCTCTCTCCATTTAATAGCTGTTCTGTTCTTGCTTCGTATGTTAAAGTCGTTTTTATATTGTCTTCCCATCAGTTAAGATTTCGAAATGTTCTGTTTTTGGAAAAATTGGTGCCGGTAGGAATGTACAAACTGACTTATGTATTTGTAGGGAACTCTAGCAACTGCTAATAAAATGCAGGGCTGTCAGATATGGCGATTTCTCGCCAAACGTGGCGATTTTTCAACACGTTTGGCGACTTAATTTTTGACTTGGCGACATTTTTTGGCGGATTATAAAATAGTTGGCGATTTCGTTGGCTAATTTTCTTTTTTATTAATTAAACAATTTATTGTATTATGTTTTTTTATGTAATGTTAAATACTTAATTCAATTTGTAATATATGCCTAAAAAATTAATGTTCACTAATTTTAACGTGTTTGTAAATATTTACACAACAATGATAACACAGTACATTTTTGCCTTTGAGAGTAAATCAAATATTCTTAGCGGTTTGAAAGATATGAGCCTGACAAAATATGTATATTCTCTTTTTAAGCCTTTTATCGCGATGCAGTGTCAGAATATGGCTAATTTTTTGTGTTGAACAGTGTTATTATTACAAAATACGTTTAGTCACACCACTGAATATTCTTGATCCGGGTAAATTCTGAATCTATATAGGCATGTCCGTCCGTCTGTGGTTATCACTCTAACTTCTAAACAAATTGAGATAATACGATACAATATTTTGTTTGCAGGCAGCAGGAATTCAAATTTTGGCTATGGCCCCATATACCTGTACCGCCCGATTTCACTTTTTTTGTAGTTCTAGATACGTTTTCTGACTGAATTATTTCTCATTTGGCATTTAGTGGTTCCAGTGGTACCTGAAATCGATGGGTACCTTTATAGGGCGGCTATTCCAAAATATAAACCTATGTCCATAATTTTTGATTGAGAAATTTCATGATCACTTGGATTGTAAATTCCAACTTATAGCTAATTCGGTCACAAAATGTAGCGAAAAATACTTCAAAAAACCAGAAATCGGGCAGTATTGTTATGTAGATGTTATACCAACACGTGGGTCGATATAGCCCATCATGGAACTTGACCTTCCAGCAAACAAAGGAGGCATCTGTGCAAAATTTTAGTGTCCTATCTCAATTTATCTGGATGCTAAAATTATTAGCACAGACGGACGAATGGACATGCATAGATTGACTCAGAATTTTACCCTTATATACTTATACTTTATAAGGTTGTTACAAACGAAAAAAAAATTAATATAATATGTATTAAAGGCTAAATGAAGTATAACTTTTAATAAAATTGGAGAATTTTCGGTTTGGCGATTTTCGATACTTGATTTGGCGATTTGGGTCAAAAAAAATCTGACAGCCCTGATAAAATGTAACGAACGGAGTGCCTTTTTCACTACTCCGTTTGAACTGCATCCGGATGCTATTGAAATGTGAGAAATGGATGTCAATATTTGGATTACATTCGAATGAGGTTAAAATTTAAGGAATTGGAGTGAATTTTTCACGACTCTGATTAAACTGCATCCGGATGCAATTAAATTGTGAGAAATGGATGTCATTCGTTGAATCACATCCGAATGCGCATAAAATGTGGGGAATGGAGTGCCTTTTTCACGATTCCATTAGAACTGCATCAAAGCATGCCGTGAAAGAACTAGTCTGCACTGCACTACTTCCAATTAATTTTGCTGGGAATGATTAGTTAGATTTGAAACAGAAAAAAAATCTAAAATAATATAATTCCCATACTTTGGTGGAGGGTATACAAAGCATTGATTATGTGATTCTTTGCACCAGTAACAGCCCTTCATGCTAAAATTAAAATCCAATGATGAGCCGAGAATGAGTCATTCGTTCATCACTTAAGATATATAGAAGTTAGATGACCTTAAAGTAGATTATTTCCAAATCCAATAAATGCCCAACAGTCAAATCTATTGGCAATTAAGCAGTTACCACCCAACACATTTATAATAACCTTTAAAATTGTTCTCAGATTTATTCATTAGTTTGCAATTCCCAAAATAACTCGCAACTAAAATCCAAATAAACATCCCTTTTAGGACAACATATTGCCTTACAATAGAATTTCGAAAGAGAGGGGGAAGTTGGAAGGAAAGAAAACAGAAATCAATATCCGTCAGTTGGCCAACCTTCTCTAAAGTAAATCGCATTATAAAGCCAAGTTGTAACTGTGTCTAGTTTCCATTAGAAGCATAGTTAGATTATGGTCATGTTGCTCCATCGGACGAATGGTGGGGGTCTTACTTACACTTAAAGCCCATTGCTTTGCCCTTGCCTTTTGTTATTGCCTGCCGCCTCAACCAAGTGCTGAGTTGTGTTACTTTACAATCTCATATCCTGTCGCCACACAGGCGCCCTAATGCAATTTCAATGACGCATAATTGTTATATACGCTGCATGATAAACAATAAGTACGACCTATAGTCAGTCAGTCAGTAACGACCCCAGAGGCCTTTTTCACTTCAATGTAATTTTTCTTCTCCTTCCTAACGTTTCAATGCGTAGTGGTTGTAGTTGTCAATATTATGTTACTTTGTTTGCATTATTTCCAGCAACTTGCTTGTGTGAGGCGATATTCTTCGCATTCTTTGTTATGTTTTGAGACAAGTAAATTGTAAGGATATATTGCGACAAAATTGTTAAACAGCATGTGGTAAATTATGTGACAATTTTATGAAGAATATTATGAAGAATAGCTTGTTCTCCGTAGTGCAAATTCGTCAATTAAAAGGAGGACTAGCAAAGATATTGATGGCAGTTTAAGAATGGACGTAATTTAAACATTTTGAACAAAAAGTACTAAACTTCCTTCACATATAACGGCAGACTAGGCAGAAGCTTAAGACGTATACATTGTTTATGTATACAACAAAGAAGATGTTGTACTTCCTACAACAGACGACGACTTAAAATTGTAGATTATTAGAAGAGATAGAACACCTCCAATAGACATCATTTATACTATAAAAATCTGACATCTATATAAACTTTCATAATTGCCCTCCTATCGACTTTTATTTACTTTTTGTCTCTTTCGTTATAAAATCTCAATTAGATAATTGCCAAAAAATCTACAAAGAAGTGTTAAAGAAACCATAAAATTAATATGCTGCAACCACTATAAATGCTACAACTATTTTCCATTTATACTCCTCTTTAGCTTTTTTGGGGGTAATTTGTTTACTTTTCTCCCTCCCTGGTCACTGTGTGTGTGTGCGTAACAAAGTTTATTTGTGTTGCAACATTTACGGGTGTTTGTAATTAAATTAAGAGTTTTCATACTAAAATTAACTAACAAAAAAATAGTGCAAAAGAAATTTTATTTGTTTGTTTGTCTCTGTGGTCATCATAAATTTTTATTTGTTTACGCAATTTTGTTGTTGTGGTTTTCTGTGGAAATAAAGAAAATTGGTAATCGTTAAATGTGAAAGAGGAATGGATTTTTTTCCTATATTTTAGCAGTCTATGGGGACAGTGGTAAAAATAACATTTAATTGTTGCCAGCTAATTACAAACATTTTTATTGCGAAATTCACTATAGTTTTAAATGAATTAATCCAGAGGAAGTTTAAAAAAGTACACACTTGACAGTGACATCAGCTAAATACAATATAGAGAACAATTAATAAATACAGAAAAGAACATTTATTTCTGTGATCTACACATTTTGTGTATAAGTTTTTTAATCACTAGAAACCTTAAATGGCAAATTAGAGCTATTTTAGTCGAAAAATGTTGCTACAGTTTTCAAAGGTCATTTTCTGACTTGTTGGAATCTAACTGACGAATTACTGTTATTTTTGTATGAAAAATAAGCTAACCTAAGCAATACTCCAAATAACATAAATCGGGATGCACCGTTATGTGGGGGCTATATGAAGACGTGGACCTGACCTGTACCGGCAAATTTCAGGTGAGTTGTTTTGTAACCCCAAGAAGACTAAATACGAAATTTCATCCATTTCGGTGCGATAAACCTTAAAAATACCGAAAATCGGGAGGTTTGGCTCTATTGGAGCTATATCAAAACGTCGACCTATACCGACAAACTTTTGAGGAAAACTTTTGTAACCCCAAAGAAGACTAAATACTAAATTGCAGCCATTTCTGTAGAATTATGCGGCAAAAACACTGAAAATACCGAAATCGTGCGGTACCGTTCTATGGGGGCTATATCAAAACTTTGATACATTTCTAGGGGAAACTTTTGTAGCTCCAAAGAAGACTAAACACAAAATATCAGCCATTTCAGTAAAATAATGGGTCCAAAACTTTGAAATACCGAAAATCGGGAGGTAATTTCTATGGGGGCTATATCAAAACGTAGACCTATACTGACAGTTCTTTGCAGAGCTGCTGCATATCTCCATCTCATGTTCAATACCAAACATCCTAATTGTAACAGAAACTTCAGTACCGAATTATAAAGTTAAAGCGATCTGTATCTTAATTTTAACAGACGGACGGACAGACGGACATGGTTATATCGACTTATAACAAACTATATACTTTATACGGTATCCGACGAGTATTTCGATGTGTTACAAATAAAAGTAGCAAGTTTATTATACCCTTCATAATATGGTGCTATCCACCGTGGTCCAGTGGTAAGCACGTCGTCTTGCAGTCAGAAAGTCTGCGGTTCAATCCCTGACCAGAACAACAAAATTTTCGACAGTGACAAATCTCCTCAGAGCAAAGTTACCTTACATTTCCTCCTGAGTATTTAAGCCATGAAAAATTTCTCTACATGTGGTGTCGTAAGACACGCCATTCGGGCCCGTCCATAAAAGAAGGTCCATATCATCATAGATCATTGAAAATTGCGTTGCCGACAGTTTTTGATCGGAAATCGTTAATAAAAATCAATAAAAATCGTTCGGCGGTGGGATTTCCGGTATTTTTCAGAGCTGTCGATGTCCACTGTCAACAAAACCGCATGGAACCCATCGATTTGCATATATAGTCCTCAGATAAAATATTAATTTTTGAATTGGAGAGGCAGAATTTGAGGTTTCATTACCATATTTCCTCAGTTTTAGACTTATCAAATGTCACACTATTGTAATTCAGTTTAAAATGTTCACTTCATAAGTTGTTTCTACCGATTTCTTTATAAGAATATTTTTAGAGCTTTAAGCATCGGTTTTCAACATGTTTTAAGACCCTAATACACCTTTTTGCCCAAATATTTGTTGCCAATGGACTCTCCCGGCCTTTATTTTTAATTAGATGTATTTTTTATAAAAGTTTGCCACATCTGACAAAGGATTTGTGAAAATTCTTAGAGTGGTTCTATCCTGCTGAACCTTTAAAACATGCTAATATTTTGATATTTTTTCATAGAGCAAGTAAAAAGTACCGTTATAATGCATATGTAAAACATGTTAGAAACATGCCCACAAAAATTTTGTTTACAATTCCTCTCCTATCGTTAGATATAACGGCATGTGTTGACAAAAATTGGCTGGTTCTATTCAGATCAACTAGATTGTATGTACCTAAATATAGCCAACCTGGCTGGAAATTACTGATAACATTAAAAAGCTCATAAAATCGAGTTAGCAACATAGTTTTCTTCAAATTCTTTCGTTAAATTTTTGTTAAAATATAGTCTTGTGCCAGACTATGCAAATTTTCATGAAAATGTTTTGAGCTTGTGGGTAAGAAGGAAGAAAGACAGCTCCTTTACCTCCGCTCTCTCCTAAAAGCTAAACAATTTTCACGTGCTATTTTCAATGTCAAATACAAGAGATAGTTATCCTGTTTTATTTCATGCAATTTTGGCTAACTAAACCTAAAACTAAAACTTTTTTAAAAATACATTTTCAACGACTATTAACAAAGCTTATTACGTCCAAATACGTGTCTCAGTTAATAAGACCACATATTTTCAATATTTTTCAGATTTCATCCAATGATTGGAGGCGCGTCAAAGATGGACAGCTGCACTTTTTGAACGGTGAATGAGGATTACCTCACCAGAGCTGCAGCAGAGTGCTACAGTAACCATCGTTATTTCAGCTGAGTATCCCTGTTATGGACTCCATCAGCAAACCGCCCGACTCCATCACCACTCAATCCTACGAGAACAGGTTACTATGCAACCCTGTTGATCGTAGAAGACATCCCCTCGACTAGGGACCGTCAGTCCAGAAACTACGTGTTCGTCTACATCTTTATTTTAGGAACGGATCATCTGATCTGCGTAGGGATAGGAAGTAACCCAGGACTATGGTTTTGCTCCATTTTTCACCTTCTCATCCCATAGGTAGATGTCGGTCAGAAGCAACGGATGCTCTGAAGAAGTACATTTCCCTAGTTTTTTTAGGTCTGACTGTTGATTCATGCTGCTTCAACTTGATCCCCAGAGAGTCTTCGTCGTGGAGTATTGTTGTTCCAATTCCTCATAATGTGACTTCCTTCAGTTAAACTTAACTACAAAATGAGATTGTGGATTTTACGTGCGAGAAGTGGAAACGGAGGGCTTGTAATCCAATTGCAGTTGTCTGTCCAGAATACACACGCTTAAGTTTCACCTAGAGACTCATACTTGCGGTGTACGGGGTTGCGGTCAAGTGTGGAACCACCGATATAGAACTGTTGAATGTGTATACTCCGCCGATTAACAGCAGTGTCATGTATTATTTGTCTGACATCAGACCACCGTTGGAAGACAATAACCGCGTGTTTCAATTAGATTTTGAATTTCATAAGACGGAAAATGATAATAGTCACGACGATTTAAGAAACAAATCTGCACAATACCTTCAGTCTTCGGAGTTGTAAAGGATACGACGTTCTTAGTTTGGGTTGTAAGAGAAGGGAAAGCGGTGGACTTGCAATCCTATTGCACCAGTCTGTCCCGTACATATGCTTAAGCTTGACTCTAGTGACTTATACTTGGAGTGTATGGGAGTATCGATCATGTGTGGAACCGCCATGCAGTGTCATGCATTATTTGGTTGATATCAGGACATCCAATGAACGAAAAATTTCTCGGTAGAGGCGACGAGAGTAACAAATTATCGTGATGAACTTCGCCATACGAACCCTGACAACCCATGAGTTTGGGAACTTACTCTTGAAGTCAACAGACTAGTAGGCGAACATGAGTGGAAAAGTGGCTAGACCACCTGAAGCAATGTAACATTGGTACATGATTAAGTAAATTGTGGGGAACACTTAATTCACTCTCGAATTTGGTAAAGACTGATGATATAACGGCTGTTATTTTAACGGCGTGACAGTGACATATCCGAAGAGGTGCATGTGTTATTTTAACTGGCAAATTTATAGAGCACCCCGAGATTGATAGGGCGAAGAAGATTATGCTATGCCGTACAAGAGCCCTCTCCGCCGAAGAGGTACCACCCAATCTACGATAAGCGCTGTTGAGGATGCCACAAGAAACGCAAAATCATCCATAACGTTGGGCCCAAACGGAATCTCAGTGGTAATGCTTAAACAACTGAATGAATCCGGAGTTGAATACTTGACGAGTGTCCTCAAATTATCGTTAGCCACCCATATTGTATCAGAGGCCATGAAATTTTGCAGGGTGATCCCGTTACTGAAGCCAGGCAAGAATACCAGCAGAGGTGATTCATACAGGCCGATCTCCCTCTTGTCGCCAGTAGCAAAAGATTCTAATGGTACTACTCTTTCCCGTGATGAGAAGTGGTTTCCCAGCTCAACATCGGAATGGATTCCGAAAAATGCACAACACCACAACAGCATTACACGCCACATCTATCGAGGATATAGAGAAAACTTCCCTCCAGCAGTGTTTGAAACGTTGAATTATCAACTATATGTGTGGACGCCAGTCGTTTGTAGAATTCAGAAATATGTTGTCCAAGACCCCTAGTGCGGGGTTTTATCTCTGGAACTGTTTAACCTCTACCTTTCTGAAATTCCAGAGATTCTACGCTCTTGGCATCGGGAGCTATATTCGATGACATATGTGATAGGTTAAATGCCTACATAGGTGACTTAGTGCATTTCTGCCATCTGAGGAATATGAAAATATACACCGCTAAATCCAGTGCCACCGAGTTTACTACCTGGCTATATACTATCTGGACGGCTTGTTGACCTCTTATAAAGCAATAGGACGGAGCAATAGAATAACTCCACTCACCTGTCTCCTGATTCTTTATGGACGAAACCAGCCCAGATTATTGCATTTTTGAATCTGGTTACCAGAACAAGATATCTGAATAAAATATACGAACGAATATATTTGCGTTGCTACAACAACAACATGATCTAAAGAGAGAGGTCCAAAGATATAAAAGAAAACCTCTTGCACAACAGGCATATCAAGCAGGTTTGAGAAGTATTCATACTGATACAGTCGCGGAGATTATAAGAGTGAATCGTATGAATAACGTCCTAGGGGATCATATACCATCCGAGTCAGCGGATGAATACCTGTTCCTACGGGCACACTCAAGAGAGAAGCTAAGACCTTTTACATTTCCATGAATGCGGCTTAAGACCAATTTCAGTTCAGCGATATGGGACCTCCGTTCATCGCCGTGTCTTAACGGCAATTTAGAAAAGGTTTTCATGGCGATGACATTTTGTCTGATTTTTGCGGGCAGTTTAACTACTGGTCTTATGTGTGCAAAATGGACAATATACATTTTTCAGTTGTGGTGAAACCCCCTCACCGCACAGTGGATCCACTTGTATGGAGAAAGTGGCCAAAAATATTTAGAGTGTAAAAATCACGCCAATGCGCCGGTTACAGCTTTGTGCTGCTGCGAACAGTGTTTTAAGAAGCCACGAGCGTAACATTCTCCCCCCTTTCCCCTCTGGAGGGGGTATACGGTAAGAATTGTCTTATGCTCTTAATACAAAATGACATGAACAAAGGTCCCGATTATCTTATGATGCAAAAATAGCCTTGGGGAAACAAAACAATCTCCAAAACAACATAAAATCCAACCAATTTAGCGGATTAAAAAAATCAACATTTTTGTCTGAAAATTGGTAAAATTTTTAATATAGATCTTATAGCGTTCTTCCTGGAAGGAACGTATCGCCAACGTAAGATAAATTTGGAAGAAGATTTCTTCATCTTGCCACTGATACCAACAATGTTAATGTACGAGGTCATATAACAGAGTTATACGCTAATATATCCATAGAAACCCTATCCTAGGGCAGCTTTACTCAGCAGCCCACCATTTATAGTCTGGCACTAGATGGCAGCTGATTTTAATTATAAATAATCTTAAACCCATGACCTACTTTGGAAAATTATTCCCGAAGTAGGCACTGGTGGGCATCATGACTAAAACCTTAGGTCAAATTTAAGTATATGATCGAATTGGCATTACAAAATACACTAAGAAAATATGCAGCTTACTAGAATTCCACAACACGCTAAAACACTATTTTTAAATGAAAATAAAGCTATTACCTTCTCCTTCAAAATCCACTATCATATTTTGTTATACGTATTTGTTTCGCGATATTTTGAATATAATTACTTGCACTCAAAATATAGGTTGTACTCACAACAAAAAATATTAGTCAAATGTTCCGACTTTTGAAGCTATTGTTAAGAAGATCCCGTTCGAATGAAACAAAAATTAATACATGTTTTAAAACGTCAATGTCACAGTTGTCAGAGTTGCCTGATGTTGTACCAAAATTTTGACATTATTTTTTTTATTTTTGGCCAATGGGTGGATCCACTGTGCACCGGCTTGAATTTCCTGAGTGTGTTTTCCATTCATGAATTTGGGGATAAGCATGAGGCCTGCACTCGTTGATAAAAGATGTGACTTCCTGGTTTCTCCTTCAATGTTGGCGGGAAATATTGGCCTACTACCAGTTAAATGTAGCGAATATTTTAAAGCCCGTTTGGTCTTCCAAAAATCTTTTGAAAACCGCTCTAGCCTGAGAAATTTTTGAATAGCCCATGTGCACTTTTTCGCTCCAGGAAGAAGGCCAAATATACCACATTCAAGGGAATCAAGACCGCTATGTGGAATCCATCATACCCTACTTCACGTTATACTTTTCATGTACCAAAATTTTGTCTAATTGCTGCGTTTGTTTAGCGGAACGGGTAAGCCTAAATAGACAACCCAGCAGGTAAAATAATATATTATGAACCTTTTTAAAAATTTCACACAAAAAATTTACTAACAACTTATGCAAAACCTGAAAAAATATAAATTTAAATTCGATTGATTTTTAATTATGTGTCGGACGATATTAATATGTAAATATGTATGTAATTTTATGAACTCACACAAAAAACATAAATGGTCGTCGTCACATCTACATAATCACGCTATCAATTTAAACGTCAAGCTCTTAAATTAAATGAAGCATGAAAACGATATTTGTTGATGTTTATTTAGACATCAACAGCACGATGCCGCGGTTATGGCCACCAGAAACCGAACCGGAATAGCAACAAATATTTTAATTGTTTTGTTGACGACGGGTAAGGAGGAAATACAAACAGACAAGCTCTCGGGTAACATCTACACGAACACAACAAGAACATACGAAATGAAATCACTTCCATCTATCCTTCCAATTGGAAGGATATTTATTTAAACGAGGCAAAGAAATTAAAATGAAAAACATGAAAAAAACATCATCACGAATCAAATAAAACCCAGCGAATTGGCACGAAAAAGGCAAGAAGAGAGGTAAAATCAACCAAACGTACAACAATATTTTTATGCTTAATTATGCAATTTGCATAAAATACTAATTTTAAACTCGTAAGTCCATCAGCAGCTGCATACCCTTTGGGGCAGAGGGCGGTGTTCAACACCCCATCACAAGGGATCGAATGAGATTGGGTGGTGGCAAGTAAATTGCAATTCCGTTTTAATACTAAAAAACATAAAATTCAATTTGGCGCAAAGTGTTTAATGAACTTCGAAACATGGATGTCGACATGGACATTGTTGGACCAGTCGTCATTATTTTAAAACGGCCAGGGCAAGAAGAAAACAACAGCAACAGCAGCAGCAACAAAAAGGAATAATACATGGTATGGAGTGCAAAAAAACTTAGTAACACTCTCAGGGTATATCACCCGAATAGATTAAACAAAAAATCTCAGCAGATGTAAAGTGTAGCTGATGCAAAGCTTGGATGGCAAAATATGTTTCGTATATTAGAGTGTATTGGCCTCAAGTACTTATTTCAGAAAAATTGCATTTCACAAATGGTCACAGAATTTAGACTTTTTGTATTTAATACCAGGAAAAAAACGCATATCTGCTGTTATATGTATAAGCGTGGATTGACACAATGAACAATGTTTTGCCACATCACATGTATCTAATGATTTGGTCATGATTTCATGATCTTTCTCGGATTTATAAAATATATCGTGTTATTTGTCGATTACATGTTATTCTAAAATTTTTCTTTCAAAATTTGGTTTAAACAGCATTTATATGTTCTCCACTCCACCCTATACTGAAAATTAGATCCTTGGCAGTAATTAAACATCTACCAATTTGTATCCATTTGATGCAACAAACAAAGCAAAAGCAAAACAAAAAACGCAGTTACACAGTATCGTGGGAAATGCACCATAACATTTTTATCATAAATATTTCATTTAGTTTTATGATGAAAAACTTAACTAAATAAGACATCAGTGAGTGATAAATAAAATGTGTATACATATATACAAGAAAAACAACAATAACAACAACACTAGTATCCTGTTAGATATTTTAACTCTTCAAAAGCTTGCGGAAACGTCAATTCAGGATAAGAATATATATTTGTTCTTTTTTTATTTTAAAGTTCTCCCTCTGATGGTTTACATAAAATGCAACTTATAATAAACATAACAGCAATGAATTGTTCGGTTGATATTCTTAAAGTTATTTTATGCATGTCATTCCTTTTTTACAGAGCTCCTAAAAGTATACTTTATTCTTTGGGGTTTAAAAAAGAAGTATTAAGAAGAACTATAGTTAACCCCTAAATGCAACAGTGTAAACAATTTTAGTTACATTCTAACTCGAATAGTGTTGACAATTTCGCGTTTAATTGACTATACATTTAAATATTTTAACACTTTTTTATTTCCATTTATTACAACTGAATTCAAGCCTCATCAAGTAATATTACTCATGGTATAATAAGAAAGGTATGGCAGAGCTCACAGCTGATTACAATTTTTTTTCCGTTGGTGACCGACTTGTGTCAAACTCAATTTGAAATGTTTTGTTTTAATGCTCAAATTATGCAAATTTCAAAAAATAAAATACGTACATATGTATATTAGGGATATAACTTTTTGCACTTTTTTGCAGATATCGAAAATACCACCACATAGCCGTGTAGAGCATGAAAAACTATTATAAAATAAGGTGTAATTTTTTTCTTTATCGCGAAAAAAGTTTCCGCACCAAATGCATTGAAGTTCAGTAATGCATTTTTTAATTTTTAGTAATTGCGGTCGGTGCTGAAACTTTTTTCATCGAATCGATCTTAGAAACGCGTTTTCATTATTAGGACAAAATTCCCCACATGGTACTGGTGTTGTATTTTTGTAGAAAACAAATACAATTCTCACAGGCAAGGTCAACAAAAACAGCCTGTAACTTTCGCGAATTCGTTGCAAATGACCCCAAATTCTCTTGTCCGATAGGTACAACAAATATAAACATAAAATTCACGAGTTTATAAAGAAAAACCAAAAATTGCAATAGTGTCAAAAGTTCCTAATATGCTGCGAAATGGCGCGATTTGAGATCAAATTGGTCCAGAACGCTTTGATAATGATTTTAAATTAGATTACATAAAAATAAAAATTTTAATGAAAAGCAAATATGTTGTTATAACAATTGACACCGTATTTCATAATAGTTGTCCATGCTCTATACGGCTATGTGGTGGTATTTTTTTGGTTATAGCCCTAATGTACATATGTATTTTCATAAATCAAAAAGGAATTTTAATCATAATAATAAATTTAAAACCACAGCGGCTTATCTTTCACAAAATGAGAAGCTGTCGCGTGTGCAAAAACCTGATTGGAAAGTAAAATGGATACATTTTTAGAATTTGCATGCTTCTCCATTTGAAGAATAATTAAAAACATTGTAATGCATACATCGTTGGAATAAGACAAGTCTCCCCTCTCAAGTGTTGGCTATTTAACAATGTATCATATCAGTGAATAAAAATAATCAATAAAGACCAAAGCTTCAGTTTATATTTCGAATGTAATATTCTCCAGATTTTTCATTTATTTATCACTATATGGTATCTTAATCTCCAGTAGACGATAGCATGTTTCAGTCGTCCACGCAAGCCACATCTATTTGCAATAAGATGAGAAGTAGGAGCAAAGTTCTTAAGTCGCTGACCGGTAGCGCTTGGGGTGCTGACAAAGAAATCTTGTTGACTTCATAAGGTACTGGACATACAGTCTGTTGTTAGTCGCGTCACTCGTGGAAAACAACCACCACAAGAAAAATGTGTAAGTGACGGAAAGTTTGTTCTTGAAGTTTTCATGTGGTTGTTGTAACGCGGCACTCAATAGATTGTATGTGCCGAGGCCTTTAGAAAGCAATAGGCCGTTCTGTGGTAAGCTATGCTGAGCCAATGTGTTATGCAAATGTTAGCTCTACGCAGTGGAAGAATATTCAAACTTGCCGGAATGCCGCCCTGATGACTGCAATAGGGTGCCTCTTCATCACACCAGTAGACCATCTTCATGAGGAGACGAAGGTTTTGCGGGGCATCAGCACAGGATTTTTGCGATGCAGTACCTGCATGGGTCTCATCGCAGTGAGCATCCCTATCACGATTTAATAGACAGACTTCCCAGGCACGTCATGATCTAGGGAGATTGAGAGGTCAAAAGGTATAAATATAAACATTTAGAGCCTATCAGGAAGGCTTGGATAGCATTCACACTGATGCAGTCGCGAAGGCCCAACAGTGTGAATGCCGTACTTGCGCATCCATCGCAATAGAAGAACGCCAGCTCTCAAGGCAAACACTAGTGGTTTTAGCCCAGTTAAGATCCGGACGATGCAGCCGCCTCAATTCGTATCTGTCCCGAATTGATGTCATGATGCCCACACATGCATTTGTTTAGCTGCCCAGCTAACCCCTCTCACCGTTTCCCCATTCTGTATGGACGCAGGTCCAGTCCGTTGCAGAATTTTTGAGTCTGGACACAGAGGAACCGGACAACTGAAATAATACCCGAACGAATATATTTGCGCCGCCACAACAACATCGTTTCTAGTAGATCCGAATAAAAATTTATTGTGTGCTATTTATATTTATCACATTTCATTAATTTTGAAATTTGAATAAGAAACAAACATAAACAAAAACAAAACTTGACGTTTATCACAATAGACAATTTTGAAAGGAAGCGGGCATAACGTGTAGGGTTGATTTTCTATGGTTTTTTCGAACCTGTTCTACCTTTCTTATTATACCATGATATTACTCTATTATACATGTATAAATATTTCTACATTTGTGTTGAGTAAGTAATTCGATAATTACACTCTAATGAAATAGTCTTATCCCCATTATTATAAGTCTTCTTTTGTTATAGTTTGGATTTCCCGAACAGATTTATAGCGTTCCGGTCAACTTAAAGTTAAAAGTGATGATTGAATTTCAAGGAAGAGCTTCATGTCATTAACTTTCAATGTGAAAACGTGTAGGGGGAAACTCCAGACTTAAACAATCATGTGAAAATTATATTTTTAATGCCTCCAAATTAGTTTATTTTGCATTTTCAAATCCATCAGATAGTAAAAGAATACATGTAATAATGGCCCATATTACTACTAATATTTCCTTCCATTTACTACTAATATTTCGTTCCATATGTTCGTAGTAGATATTCTTCATATCAATATTTTTATGATGACGGATTTTGTTGGCATACGTCTGTGCTAGTTTCCTTATTTCCTCGGTGATCAGTTTTACGCCAAGTAGATCAGTATTGCGTACATACTAAGGAGCTTTAACAATGGATTGTAATATTTTATTTTTTAATTGTTGGAACTTTTGAATATCATGTGGGTTATCATATGGGTTTTATTATTTGGTTGTAGACAAAAATTTTATTGGTAATAGAGACACTGGATTTTAATGCGAATATCCATTTTAGTTCGTTTAATTTAATTATTATTTCTTGAACTTTCTTCTTGATGTGTTCCTTCCACTTGATCTTCGCATCTAGCGTCATCTCTAGATACTTTGCTGTATTAGCATATGGAATTTTTATGCCGTTTATGTACAAAGGTGATGGTTGTATATTATTTTTGTTTGTGAAAAGCATGTGGATAGAATTGCTTTCATTTAATAGTATTCTCCATTTTTTGTCCAATTCATGACATTAGTTAGGGCTTTTTTAAGTATGTTAGAAGCAAGCTCTTCAGTTTCACCGTATGCTAATATTGCAGTATCATCTGCAAATGTGGCTGTCAGGCGTTAAGGGCATATCCCGAGTATATATCAAATAGAAAAGTGGGCCAAGGACACTTACTTGGGGCACACCAGCTTTTATTTGTTTATGTAAAGAGTATTCCGTTTCAATTTTAACGCGGAAGTAACGGTCTTTTAAATAGGATTTTAATACTTCATAATATTGTACTGGTAAATATTTATGTAATTCGTAGAGAAGGCCTTCGTGCCACACCTTATCAAAAGCTTGGCTTACGTACAAAAAGACTGGAGGGCAGACTTCTTTTTTGTCTATTGCTTTTTCGGCTATATTAACATTTCTATGAACTTACTGTATTGTAGCATGTTCTTCTCTGAAACCAAATTGGTGAAATGGAATCAAATTTCTTCTAAAACATATGTTCTTTGAGCGTTTGACAAGAAGCTTTTCAAATATTTTTGATAATATTGGGCGGTACGATTTTAGATCATTTGGCGGTTTACCAGGTTTTTCAAAAACAATTATCTCCGCTACTTTCCATTGCAGTGGTACATACGTAAGCTTAAAGCAAGCAAGGATTTTTCCTGTTATTAAATCATAGCCAGGCTATTTTTTTATATGTCTTTATCAATGACCGTTTTTAGTTTCCCGAATGTAACTTCTTCGATAGCCTCAGTATCGAATTTTGGAATAAATCCTACTACTTCATATTTCCCCCAAACTTTGAACAAAGCATGTAAAATAAACACTTTTGATGGGTTTTTATACCAAAAGCCATACTTATAACACACTTTATAAAATAACATTAATTTGCAAACTCAGTCACTCTAAATTTTTTGCACCGATCAAGGATGCAAACTGTGACTTTCTAAACATTTAGGTGTCCATAATTTGAAAAATTTATGTTCGCCGATCCTCATGATTTTTATTATGAAATAAATTAGAGTACATGTAATTTAAAAATGTTGCGAAAAAACAATAAGAAGAAAAATAACGGCTGTCAAAAGTCTCATATAAGAATTTGTAAAATAATATGTTTTTTAGAGTAGAAATTCAGTTAAACTATCGATGTTGTAAAAATGTTCGTACCGAAACTACGTATTTTATTATTATTAATTCTTGATAATTGATCGATTTTTAATGTAACAACTAAGTTTTGTTCCATTATAATATATATTTGATAAAAAATTGTGTTGGTAAAAAAAAAATTTAAAAACAAGAAGTAAAATCAAGAAGCGAATTATTAAATGGAGTGCGTAAAAATTGTACGGCAAGGTACAGCTTAATTATTTTGACAAACATAATAGTTGAGTTTCTGTAATTACTGTAATTTCTTGCCCCCTAGGTTTACAGACAGATTATAATGGCGATTACAAGAAGGTTCGGAAAACAAACGTAGTGTCGGAAAATGTGCCTTGCTAAAATATATAACAAACCTGATTTGAAAGGATGTTGTGTACGCAAAATGTGTGTCATCCCACCGAATAAAAGCATTCGTGATGTTGGATCGACTACTTCCCTATACTGCGAAAGACCTGCAATGGGGTTCGAGGAGTTGTCTCTCCGCCAACATAGTCCAGCAATTATCTCCAGCCTCCTCTCAAAAACTACAGATCTCCCTAAGTTATGTCTTTAGACCAAGTGCTTGCACATGTTACACGACTTTTGTTTCATACGATTTTTTTTTGTGTTTCTTATTTAAATTGGCGAGTTATTTCCAAATCCGGCAGCAGTTTTCTTCCATCAGCTCTTGTTCTAGAGATATAACTCAGGACCCTATACTAAGATTTTTACACAGATTTTGGTTACCTTGGCAAACAAACTTCTATTTTGATACTTTTTAAACATGAATCTGTTCATTCATCGTGAATATACATTTGAAAATATATAAGACCCATATCGGACTGCAGAAATTGAACATTTTGAGTACTTTAAACTAGAATACGTCACCAGTAGGCCAATTCTGTAACTTTTAACAACTATAGCTATTGTTTAAATTTCTTTTGTTGTTGTTACAACAATAAAACAAACAAATGAAGTGGTTGTAAGATAAACAATGATTAAATTATTAAAAAGTTACACAATAGGCCCCCATGACAGATAAAGGGTGCTTCGTCAAAATGCGTGGTGTATCCACGACAATATGCTTGTGAAAACAAAGATGTCAAGTGGGTGGTAACATCCGTAATTAAATTTAAACGTAAAACTTTTTGACATTGTCGCAAAAGATTGTTAATGAACGCTTGGTGGCGCGAATAGGTTATCATATTTCAATTTTTTCATTCACGAGCAAATACTACACCTTTGTCAGATATAATTCGAATTATTTTAATTGTAAATCGAGAATTATATTTGTAATTCGATAATTTAATTTTTAATTCGAATTATTCCATTTGTAATTCGAATTATTCCATTTGTAATTCGAATTTTTCCAGTTGTAACTTGAATTATTCAATTTGTAATTCGATGAAATGTTTCGAATTACAAATGGCATTGTTTGAGATCGTTTCAGAAATCTGTACGGAAAATCGGAAGAAAAAAATTCCTTTTATTTCCCAAGGATTTTCTTTCGATATTGCTCCGACATTTCGTTCCAAAATTATATCAACCACTTTATACACTTTCGACAGGATATCTTTACGATTTCGGATCCGACATCAAACGTAGCGCCTGAATTTCGTACCAATTTCATTACGATGTCGGTTAATGATCAATAATGCATCTGAAATAGGAAAGCCGACGATTCGAACCCACACACCCACCACTATGTGACATGCATGTTTCGCATTCGGTAAAGGCTCTTCAGACATATAAAGACTTCGCCCTGAATTTGCCTTTTGGGCCACCTCCTTAAATTCGCCTTGCCTAAAACAAGATCACCTAACACCAGGGTCTTAGGCGACTACTTGTCCATAGCAAACTGTATTCAAACGGGGCCTAGTGGATACCTGGGCGCCTTAACGAGTAACTTGGAGATAGCAAAGAAAACCTATGTAGTTTGAAGGACGTATCTGGGAAGTCTTATTTGAACATTCTTCTAAATTGGTACTTCGATTTTAGGCACGAACATAGAACCGATAGTGCGTAGGCGTTTCTCAGCATAGGCAATTATGTGTGTGCTAGTGTTGGTGACCTTTGCTGGCTTAGAATAAGTTTTAAGTTTTACGGCCTTCTTTAATTTCCTATATTAATATTTTCGTTGATTGCCAGTCTTTTTCAAAATCGAATTATTGGCCTTATTTCTTTTCGTTTTTTTTCTATAAGCACGACATTAGCAACACTTATTACTCAAATTTCATTTATATATATGTAGCATACTTTTAGACACTTAGTATAAAATGTTATGTACAGTGCTAGCATGTTTTATTGTTACAGTTTAACATCGATTCTCCGTTATGGCCGGGGCCCGCATCAACATCACGGATAAAAGTCGATTTTCCAGGTTAATAAAGTAATGTTCAATGCTATTCTATCCAAACGAATTTGTGGCAGTTACTACAAACCTGAAGTTTCGTCTTGAGCTTAACGGAAAATGGTTATTATGCTGTTGTTTCTATTATAGTCTATTAAAATAACCAATTAATTGGTTCATATTCGACCTAAAGGAACAGAAACTTTTATTCTTTTCTACAGACACAACTTCTTGTCTTACTTCTTATTTAAGCTATGGTAAAACTGAACATGCCTTTATGTGTATGCATTTAATGTAGATCAAGTATGAGCAAAATACAACAACAAAATAAAAAGAACATCAACTTTGAATGTCATGCAGGACAAATGCAAGCTGCGATATACACTAATTTCCCTAGTTGTTGCCACCCACCATCTCTGATATTTTTTTTTCTAGCAAGCTTCCCCAGATTTCAATCAGCGTTGTTCTTATTATTTTTTGTTGATTCTTAACTATCACCCCTGATGATAGTTCGCTTTCATAGTTCTCATTAACATGTTTTCCATCCATCCATATATTTTTTGTCCGCCCATCCATCCATTTGCAGCGATGGATGGAAATTAATTCAGATTTTTTTGCTTTGTAGAAAACTGTGCAATAAAAATTACAATTAACACGTTACGCTTCGTTTGACATTTGAATTAATTGAAAATATTGTAAATTGTGAACGCTACAGGATGCAGCAGGACATAAGAAACAAAAACAACAACAGCGGCACTACTAGTATTGCAAAGGGTCATATAAACGACAACCGAAGATTGAAGAAGTGGTAGAAGAAAAAAAAAATAAACGAAAACAGCGGAACGACAGGATATTACGGTTTCTTAACTGACTTCTTAACTCTGTTATGTGCGGGAGTTTTTAACAAACCAGCAACAACAATGTTTTTAAAGAGGAAAATAACAAGCGAAGCAGCGAATGTGGGTGTCAACGATACAACAGTAGAGTATATTTTGTACATTGAACTGCATGCAACTGCATCTGCATCCTTATGATAAATCATTAAAAATTTCTAGGCGAAAAGATTTCGCTGTTCATTAGTATATGCAGCTAGTTATTTTAATGGTAATTATGCAACGCACATAATATAGGGGTCGTCGGAAACAAGGTCTTTCTTTAAGAGATGAGATGTAAGCCTACAAAAATAAAATATTCACTTTTAAGCTGATAGTTGTTGTGCTAGAATTTACATTTATTTAAGTTTAATAAGAAACATTATTGCTATTGTCGTTTGGTCCATCTTGAATTCATATATCACGAACATCCCGAAGAATCGCAACTGAAGAATCGCACCTAAAGTGGCTTTCCTATTGCAACAGTCTGATCAACACATACCTATCTCGCTTGCCCCTGGCTCTAATGACCCGGACATGGAATGTATGGCGTTATCAGTCAGGTGTGGAACTGCCGAGGTAGAGTGGCTTACAGTATACATTCCGCCTATAAATAGTTGTATTCAACATTAGCGCATTTTGGAAGATCATAACTAGAGTTGTACAATCTAGTTCATTTGAAGGATCTAGTTCAATAGCTCAGCTCTTTTAACTGAACTAGTTAAGTAATCTAGTTCATAGTTCACTATCCAGTTCAATCATTCGGATCAGAATCGTTCTCGGGCTCTTATCATTCGCTTGATGAAAACATACACACATACACCAAATAGGAACAGACATTAGAATAGTATAATTAAACTACAAAAATATTTAGATCATTTTATTCCATTCATAAAGAAAGATTAAGTTTAGAAAAAGCCTCCTTCGGAAAAAATTGTAATTAGAATTTCATTTAAGTGGCTGGCAAAAAACCTTATGTTGTGCGTTTGTAGAAATTACAACTGCAAAAAAGCTTTATGTATGTTTCTTCTTTTCCATTTTTCTATCCAAAACAAGGCAAATTGTATGATAATTGATTCGATATATCGGATGTGTTATGTCGACAATGTTCTTTTTGTAGAAATTACTTTTATTACAATGATCCAAAACATAAACAAAACTCATTACATTACGAAGGCATCACTTAACACAGAAAACGGCGTCACTTTATTTCTATGTGAATGACATGCTGAACTAGATTGTGAATCGTTTGTTCGTTGATTGTTCTTTGTGGATCTTTCGGTCTGCGCTCAGTGATCTACTGAACTATAATGAACTATATTGTCAGATCTAGTTCATACGCTCTTTTCAATGAATCGTTCAATTGAACTAGTTCGTTCATGAACTATACAACTCTAGTCATTATGAGATTTCCGTCCTCGGAAATAACCAGAGGGGTGTAGACCTACATTGAACAGGACGATAGCTCTATGTTTTGCGCGGTCAATGAGTACGCCACTATCAGAATTAGCGGCGAGTGTCACAATTTGCCAGATATAACCATCGTGTCACTGTCTCTTGGGTCAGACCATCTCTCCGTAACTGTCTACAATAGCCAACCGCCCACATCACCGACATCATCA
Organism: Musca autumnalis; assembly: GCF_047663935.1. Taxonomy (NCBI): domain Eukaryota; kingdom Metazoa; phylum Arthropoda; class Insecta; order Diptera; family Muscidae; genus Musca; species Musca autumnalis. The sequence goes on along the minus strand of NW_027412088.1, from coordinate 152,703,590 downwards.
CATGAAAAAGATAATTGGCCTAGTTTTCGAGAATTCACTAATCACCGCTTCAGAGATTTGGCAACCCTTCTGATGTTTAGGTAGCAGAGAGGACGTTCCGAGGCATATATATAATTGCTGGGTGTATACCCGAAGTAAGACCAAATTTCCCAGCAGAAGCGACGGGATTAAGAAATGAGCATGATGCGCTTCGTCGGGCCAACACCAGTGACTCAGGGTCAGGCAGCTGACACTGAATGTTAAGTGGTTGGTCGGTGAGGGTAAGCGAAAAAAGTGGCTAAATCATCTGAAGAGTTGCAACATTGGAGCAGGAATAAGTGAATTGTGGGCAACGGTTAAGTCACTCGAGATCCCTAGAAGAAGGAAGATATGAACTCACTCACGTTTAGCGACGTTACGCTGACCTATCGGAAGAGGTGTGCAAGTTATTTCAATCGACAATTTGGCGATCATTACTACGTCGCATGGTGGTTCCTCCTCGGCAGGAATAGATCTATCCTACCACCAAAATTTACAATGATCGATGATGTGCCATCAGGAACGCCAAATCATCCAAAGCATTGGGCTCTGACGGAATCTCCATGGTAAAGCTGAAATAGCTGGATGTGGTGAGAATCAAGTATCTTACTGAAGTTTTCGACCTGTCGTTAGCCCCCCGCATTGTTCCCGTAGTCTGGAAAATGGACAGGGCGGTTCTTCAGTAGCCAGGCAAAGATTGCCAGCAAAGGTGAATTGAAAAGACCGATTTCATTTATGTCATCCGTAGCAAAAACTCTAGAGACCTCACAAATAGATATCCAGTTGTCGATCATTAGCATGGATTCCGGAAGCAGCACAGCACGACAGCAGCGCTAGACGGAATCTCCACACATACTAGTGGAGGTCTCAACCACAGCAAGCCGTGGAAGAGGACAGTGTTGGTGGCTCTCGACGTATCAAAAGCCGTCGATACTTTCAAGCACCCCACTCTGTTTGGGGATTTTGAACAGACTATCCTCCGGCCAAGCTTGAAACATTTGCATAATCCATTATATGTGTTGACGTCGGTCGTACGTCAGGAACAAGGATTTCAAGTACCGTAGAAGGAAACAGGGAGTTTCCATGTGGGGTGATATCTGCGGAAATATTTAACCTCTAACTCTCCCGTATTCCACCCGTACCGACAGCATTGAGGTCGTAACGTATGCGAAAGATTGTAAGATTTTGATGTCAGGTAAACCTTAACTCCTATTTGGCTGATCGTACCAACTTCTTCCATGCCAGAAGTATACAAATACCCGTCACTAAATATACGGGAACTCTGTTCAACACATGAACTGCAGAGGTGAGCACTGAGTTGAATTTCATGGTAGATGGTAGCGCAATTCCGACCGCTAACTACACCAAGATTCCAGACATTACATTGTACGATGTCCGCTCATGCTACAGTTATGTGCGACAAGCTGAGGTGTAGGAACAAGGTCCTCAAGTCTCAAGCTATACTTGGGGTGCAGGCAAAGAAACCTTGTTGACCACATATAACGCGATAGGTCGGTCTGTGGTAAACTTTTCGGCGCCATTGTGGTAGACGAATATAAGTGAAACACAATGGACAAATATACCTGCCACTATACCGTCCTGAGAACTACCTGAAGAGACAAAGATGCTTCCAGTAACGCAACAGAATGGCCAACCTAATCACCAAAAGGTGGTTAGGACTCCTCCATTCAGGCATGACAGGAGAGGTGTTCATGATCTAGAAAGAGAGATCCAACATTACAAGAGAGAACCCCTAGAGCAGCAAACATATTAAGCAGGTTTGAACAAGGTTCAAGGTTTGAATAGTATTCAAACAGATGCAGTAGCAGATGCCTTAAACAACCATCACAGCTGAAGAGCATTAGCTACCACGACAAACCAGAGCAGTTTTGGCTCAACTTCGCTAGGGATAGTGCAGCCTAAATTCTTGTAAGGCAAGGATTGAGGACAGCGTGTAAAACACCTGCCCAGCACGCGGCACAAGCTCACACGACGCACTGCACTTTTTCAACTGCTCTGCCAAACCTATTCAACTAACTCCATTAGCTTTGTAGTAACAACTCAACGAATCAGCCACATTCCTTGAATTGGAAATAGGTCCAGAGCCAGATTACGCAGAAAAATGAACTTACAAACATATCATATGCTGTTACAACAACAACCAGCTGAGCGTTAAAGGGAGGTATAAGAAATGTGAATTCATGAATTCAGAGGCAGACCCTAAGGCAATCTATATAGGAATGGAATTACATAAAATGCTTTTCGTGAGTGGTTGCCCTCCAGAGCCTCAGGTCCGCAATGAACTGTTTTGCTTTTTTCTTTCCAACAGAAGTATGAATTTCTGCTCCATATCGGAAAATATGAAATTCTCCACATATCATCACTTACCTCCATGTTAAATCAGTTTTATCCCATTTGGGTCCCTGCAGCACATAACGCTTCATACGTCCATGATGTAAATTGTCCGGTGAAAATGATAATGTTTGTTTGCTATCGCCAACACCACAACGTGGTCGTTTGATGAGCTTTTTCGTTTCCTTATCAAGTTCGCCGGTCACTGGAATGTTGCCAAAGCGCTACAGAAAAAAACAAAAGCACAAAAACATAAATTGCTTATCTTTAAAACAAAACTTCCGTTACACTTTTTGTGGTGCTTACCTGTAAATTTTGAATCGCTTCCTTAAATTGTTCTTCAGTCCTTAAAGCTCCCGTTTCAAAGTCTGACTTTGGTAGATAATCAAACTCCATTAAATAGTTGTACTGCAAAGAAAACAACGAGACAAGATAACAGCAGGCATTAGTTTTAGCTTTCGAATTAAGCGATTGCTGTTTTGTAATATGGGGTAGAGGAGGTTATTGGCATAACATTTTAATGGGCATAAAGCCAGGCAATCTATGAACAACACAACAACAACTGTTTGTAGGGCCTATTAGATGGCCTCTTTCTCTCTTTGTCTCCCCCTGGATTAAAAATGTAAAGCTAAGTTTTAACCATCCTGCCACCCCCATGTCCTAATGCATATTTATGGCATTGTTGCTGGTCATGTTCTGTTGTGCCAGTTGTTGGCTTTTGTAATATTTTGGCCAAGAAAATTTCTAAATTTTTTTTGCTGTCTTTTGTTGGCGAGATGATGGTTATGTTGTTCTTGCTATTTCCCTCTTTTTTGTTTTGTGGCATTTTGCGAAGAGTGTTGATGGTTGTTTGCCATCAAAATATATCTCTTCACAATGCCCAGAAAATGTTTAAAGGAAACTCTTAGTAACACCCTCAAATATCCTAACCGCCACGACTCTGCCAAATTATCCATAGTTATGTTGCCAGTTTAGTTATAATGTTGCCATAATGTGGGTGGGTGACTTTGTGTTGTTGGTGCGTTTGTTGCCTACAACAGGATGTGATAGTACTTAGTGTTGGTTTTGTGTGTTTGTATTTGTGGCAGTTGTTTTGTGGCCAATCTATAATGTTCTTCTTGGCTATTTATTGTAATATTTGTATAGCTGTAGCTACTTTTTTGGTATAATAACCAAATCTATGACATAATTTCTTTATTTGAAAGAAGAAAAAATAGATAGTGTGGGAAGAGGATCGAAGTTATGGAGAACTTAAGAAATGAAAGGCATTTTCATTAGGATTTGGGGTTTGTAACTACAAGGTATGCCAGAGCTAAGGAAATAATGAACAAAAATCGCGCCGAAGAGCAATTGCGTACTGCAGTCGGTATGATAAAAATGATCCGAATACCACCAGTGAAGAAGATTTTCAGCTGATAAGGACGAACCTTAAGATTGCGAGGAAGTTCGAAAGCAGCATTTCTGGAACTGGAGGATCCCGACCGAGGCCTCTATGGAGGTGACGACCGAGGGAACCTCCTATTCATGATTACTGTAGTCGTTAAAAAAATCCGAACCTCTCCCTCAGTTGGCAAAACGGCTTTGGCAGATTAGCAACACGAAATGGTTGAGGAGGTGTCAAAGCCGTAGGCATCTCAAAGAGGAATCCTATGGTGACAACTCGGTCTCAACTGGCAAATGTTGAGAAAAAGTTGAGACTCTGGATACCCCTTAAAGTGAAAAACGTAAGTCCTACTGGAGAGACCAACATCTCGTTAGTCAGTGCATCTTTGCAGAAACCTAGCATGTCAGTGAAGGCGAGCCCAGCTCTTCGCCAAAACTATGGCCGTCTAATATGAAGCATTTGGACAATGCTCCTCGACATATTATCCCAAATTATATCAGGTTAGCGATAATTGACAAGGCTGACCCCAATGGATGCATCACCGATTGTCATTAGTTACTGGCTGAGGGACATCTTCATCTCAGACGTTGTATATCAGAACAACTTACGGTTCGGGCAGTCAGCTCTGTTCAAGTGAGTCATGTTTAGCAGCTGCGAGAATATGTAATCGGTAGATTTTTCTAATTCAGGCATTTAATGGTGGTTAAACCTGTAGCTAAGATTCCGTGTGGGATAACCGTCTTTCATGAAGTTAGAGAGAATACTGAAGTTAATCGAGGGACAAAACGTTGGTCTTCGGATGAGAAGGTGGAGAATTCTAAATTCCTTTCCGAAAAACGGAGAACTTGCCATTAAGCTTGCCGCCGAAAAGTTTGAAGAAAACTATCTATGAAGTTGAGGGGGTACTAAAGTACGGATTAGGAATGTTACGCTTCCGAATACATCCGAAGCGCCAGTAGGATGGAAGCAGCAAGAGCTAAGCTTTGTGCAGATAAACCTGCATCATTGCAAGGCTGCTGCTGTTGAACTCCTGCAAACTCTCTTTACCTTAGATATCTACTTCGACCGCTAGTTTATTAAGGTATAAATCATGGATATTCCTCCTGGCATGCTCGGGTGGGGGTGTTCTATCCCCCAATGGAGATTGGGATGACTCTCACGGAAACACCCGATCATGAACTCCTAACAGAGTATGACAACACAATGCACAATGTCTCTTCGTGAAGATGGTACACTGATGACATGGAAAGGTTTCCTGTTGCCCTTATCAGGGCGGCCTTACCATACACCAACCTATTGACGTATGTACAGTGCAAAAGGGTTTCCTTATCTGGACCACAAGTGCTAGCGGCTGGAGACTTGGAGGTCTTGTTCCTACTCGTACCACGTGAACATACTGTCGAATGTCACCTGTTATCTTTTCGGAATTCTGCTTTAATCGATAATGACATTCAGAGCTCAGTGCTCATCTCCACAGTCCATGTGATGAACAGAGTGGCCGTTGATTTAGTTTCATATTCCTCAGAAGGAAGAACTGCACTAAGTCAGCTATGTAGATATTTAACATATCACATGTGTCTTCTCTATTAAATCTAAGACTGTTCAAAATTGTAGGTATATCTTAAACACGAACCTGAGTACAAGTTCGGTAATCTCAGAACGTAGAACTGCGTTCTCTTTCTCACTTCGTATGTCAGAGATCAGAACTGCCTGATGGGTAATTACAGCATCTATGGCAAGTTAGTGTGTCATAGTCTGAAAAAATAAAAGCTACAGGCTGTTTCCTCGACTTTTCTATTCACTCTCATCCCTTTTTTCAGTTTCTCCCTCTCCATTTTCTCTCTTTTCAGGATGAGCACAATGGACCGCTGATCTTGAAGTGGCTCTACATCAATGGCAGCTGCGCTTCCTACAACATAACCTTGTGTAACCAACGTTTCAAACTTGGTCAGAGGGTCGGCTACTCGATATCCCTGAACAGTGTGACGTTATTCATTCATATCATAGGCCTTTTTTAAGTCAAGCAGCATCAACACTGTCCTATCGCATGGTTTGTTATGGTTGGGTCTACGACTGATGTGTGTGGAGATGGCGTGTAAAGCTCTTGTTGCGCTGCTGAAGATCGGCAACTGAATAGCTGTTTTTGTCGCTGGGGAGGAGTAAAGCCTCAAGAGTCTTTCCTACAGGCGACAAAAGCGAAATCGGTCTGTACGATTCACCTTTGCTGGCATCTTTGTCTAGCTTAAGCAGCGGGGCCCATTTTCCAGACTTAGGACGCAATTTTGATGGTTAGCGACAGGTTGAGAACTCTGGAGAGATACTCAACTCCCGCCTTATCCAGCTGTTTCAGCATAACTATGGATATTCCGCCAGGGCCCAACGTTTTGAAGGATTTCGCATTAATTGTTCACACCATTATTAATCATCCATAGAATATTGTGGTGGTTCATCTTCGCCCTATAACTCCTGAGGTACTCGATTAAAATAACCTACGCACATCTTAGGATCAGTCAACATAACGTCACCAAACGTGACCGTCGTGAGATACGCAGGGTGTTTTTAAGTATCTCCCCACAGCGCACACTGGTCGAAACCACTGATCTAGCGGCGCGAAAGTCAAAAAATCGAACTATAAAATATTTTCCATTGTATCGATTACAGACACTTTGCAGACAAAGATTTTGTTTTTTCATTTTTGTTGTTGTAAATATTCACTCAGTTATTCACTATCAAATACAAGAGTTTTTGTTGAATCAGATTTTAAAAAATTGTTGCAAAAAAATTAACTTCATATTTGTTTAAATGTTAAATAAATTCGTAATGAAAATGGACAAGATATATTTTTAATTAATGACAGATGGTGTGATTTAAATTATAAAAATTAGTTTGGGGTCTGGAGGTACTTAGTTATATAGCAATAAATTTTCAAAAAATTCATTTTTTTAGTGTTTTTATGGGTTGTACGCGCTTCTTCCATAGAGTGCATCTTATAAACTTGGCCGAACTTAGGTCCGACTATTTTTTGGGAAATGAAATTGGACTCTCTGGATACTGAATAACCACATTCGGGCTGCAAATATTTGCAAATCTTTTGATGACTGCACTTTTAAAATAAGGGATTTTGCATGAAATTCAAACAAATTTAGTTGTGCATTTGTATGGAAGCTAAATCAAAATATGGACCTATCTTGAGAAATGTTTGCAAGGAGGAGTTCTACCCCCGGAGACACTATAATACCATATTATAGCTAAATATGGCATTAAATATGGTATAAAAAGTAAAAATTCAACGAATCGGGGGTACCATAAAAGGGGCTACATCGAAACATAAATCCGTATTGAAAATGTTTTGCAAGAAGATTTTATACGCAGTGAGAACACGGAATGCAAAATTACAGCCAAGTTGAATTAAAAATGTAGTCATGATATTCAAAATACCTTAAATTGGGAGGTACGGTTACATGGGGGCTATATCAAAACGTGGACCTATGTTCATAATTTTTGGTGGAAATATTTTGTGACCGCTAGGAACCCTAAGTACCAAATTACAGCTAATTTGCTACGAAATTGTGGCTTAAATCCTCAAAATACCGAAAATCGGAAGGTACCGTTATATGGGGGCTATACCAAAACATTTTCCGATATTGTTCATATTCGGTCCATTATTACCCACAGGTACAAGCTGAGTTTGTGCAAAATTTCAGTCACGTATCTCAATTCGTTTGCAAGTTATAAATTTCGCGCCGCTAGATCAGTGCTTTCGACCACCGTGCAGCGGACATTTTGTACATGAAAAAGTCATATTTGGTCTAGAGGGTCCCTCCCGAAACGAAATTCTATGTACGTTGGTGGTGCCTGAGGTCCTACTTCCCAGGGTTCGAAAGTGACTTAAGGGTTGCCCACAATTCAATCATTCCGGCTCTAATGTTGCATATTTTCATATAATTCATCCATTTATTCAAATGTTGCAACTCTTCAGATAATCTAGCCAATAGTTCCGCTTGTGCTCACCGACCAAACTTTAAACTTCTAGTAACAAGTCCCTCTCTTGTGTCACTGGGGTTGGCTCGACGAAACTCATAACTCTTTTTTGCTAGACCCACTACCTCTGCTAGGAAAATTGCTCTTATTTTAAGTGTTCGACCAGCAGTTAGTTGACGAGCGAAGCTACCAGTAATGATATCCCGCAACGTTACTTCTGCTACCCGAACACCAGAGGGTTTGGTAAGCTGAAGCTGTGATTTTAGAGCTCACCAAAACTAGACTAATAAGCTTTCCCATTATTGATGAAAGTGTGACATTCAGAGGTGATGAAGTCCGACCTAAAATAAATGACGGGTTGTCAGTTGACGTAATTTGTCATACCATGTGACACGTTGATTAGGTCTGGCGGACAGTGACACTCTACGCGCTAAACGTAAAGCTATCAACCTGCTCATATTATAATTCCCAACCTGAAGTACTACTTTTTACTGGGGGGTTGTTGTTATGCTGCGATCTTGTCGATCTTATCTCGCAGTTCATTAGAAAAAGTACAAATTTTCAGGGGTTGGAACAATAGCGACATGTGATAAGTCCTGCTTGTGAGGTTTCTGCTGTGTGGACTGCGGGAGAGACTCGTGGTATTCACGTTGCTTACAGCAACATAGTCCCTGCCGTAGTACCCTTTCGCATGGACAAGTCCAGAGCAACTTCTGGGAAGCAGCCACTCATATTTAGTCATTGTAGTGTTGCCCTGATTCGACTAACACCAAACCCAAAAAAAAAACACCTCCTTATAATCACCAAATTAAGGTGAAAATTTCCCCTCATAGCATGGGCGGAGGTGGATTAGAACATATTCTGGTTTTCACATTTACTTCCGTTTTGCATTCTCTTATTTTTGGATACATGAGTCAGTGTGTTTTGTATGTGGCTGTGTGCTAGACCAACTAGAATCAAAGTCTTTGTCGAAATATGAATATTCAAATAGAAATAGAAATTCACCAAAGTAATAGTACACTATCCTTTTGGGAGATAACAAAGCCTCTTCTCTTACATGGATACGAAAAAAATAGTTGTGAAGGAACAGATTAACAAAAGAAAGCCAAAACATTTTTCCGTTTCATGCACTGCAATGATAGGATTTTCTATGTGGATTTGGATTTTGGCAACCACTACAAAAGATACATTAGCTAAACAGACGCTTTTTTATGACACACTTTTAGGTCTATTTCGAAGATGTGGTGGGGCACTGAAGGAATTTCATAGTCAGTTATAAACTGTTAAGGAGCCTAAATAGCTAGGATAAGTAAGCGGCTAAAGCGAAAATATTAAAGACAAAAAGCTTCTATATAAGCGGGCCATGTTCGCCGATTCGTTCGAACTCATATTATTGGAGATGTTCGTCACAATTAGTTTTTTACGAGAGAAAAAACCACGCGAAATCTTTAGAAAAATTATAAAATCAAGTCTGATAATACTGCAGGAGTATCTTCCAAATAGTCGGGGCTTTTTTATCGTTTACTTGGGCTACCTACCGTGTAAGTGCATGGCCTTTTCTATCACTTTATGTCTCACATTTCATTTGAATCGCTATTCCTTTATGTCGTCTCACCGATCTGCAACAGCAATTTTACTATCCACCAAATTGTTGGTAACTCTATTTTCCTAGCACACATACATAGGCAATTCATTAAAAACTCTTCTTATTCTTAAACTTATTGCAGTTCTCATTTAGTTCGGAATGCAAATAGTAGTAGAAATATGCACTAAATTATTTTAGCGCACATCAAATCCCTGGATTGGTGGTATATGAACCACCGATAATCCTTATTTCCATGTTGTGAGGATGTGAGCAGGTGTTCTGACACACTTTAGTTAAAATTGTTTGTGTATGGCACGCTTAAAGTGTGTAAATTTGTACTTGTCGCTCTGTCTGTGAGTGTAAGTGACATAATTGAAATTGGCATAAAGTGGAAACTTATGTTTTGAAGAATTTTAATGATTTTCTTACTCATATTCAACAGCTATACCGTCATACAGACACACATACATACATACATACGTATATGGCAAACATTGAAGATATTAAGTGTTCAGAAAAGGGTGTTTCGGGGGAATATAGTTTTAAGAACTGTTGGGATTTTGAAAAGGAAAAAATTTCCAATGAATCAAGGACACAAGGGAAAACCAAAATTTTTGTATCCCCCTTATCTTTCGTATGTATTCCAGCCCCCGAATTTACAATAAAAAACTCCACTCCTTATCGAATATCCCTACACGACTATTAAGTCCAACTTCCAAAGTGGCAAAATGTTTGAATTCAAATACAAATATACTGACAGACAGACACTTAAACCGTGTGTGTATGTCACATTCAATTTGTTAACATTTCAACGACTTCGTATTTATGTTTGTCTTCTTATGGCATTTTTCTAATTGCACAAGTGTTTGTTTACACCCGCCGCTTAGGCAAACCTAACCACATATACATACACACACACACACAAAATACAGTGTTATGCACATCCTTTTCCGTAGGATGATGCGTGTCATAAGCTCAAGAGTATTCCTGACACACACACACATATTCATACAAACTTGGGCATACACACAGTTAGCTTTTCACTAGAAAACTAAATTTGAATAGCCACTACTAAGTTATAACTGAAGAATTTTTCAGTTAGCCAAAGAACAGCAACAAGTTACGGGGATTAAAGAGCGCAAAAGAAGAAGATTAACAAATTTCATGACTAAAAATTTCGATGTTGAGGTAGAATTTTAAAAATATTTCAAGAAATACAATTGGTAGCTCAGCTTTCAATGGTGGAAGTTTGATAGTCGTATCTACGAGCTGAGTCGATTTGGCTATGTGTGTCTATTTAAACTTTGTATCACGATATAGGTCGCAACATTGATCGGATCGTCACGAATCAGAGGACGAAGCAAAAAAAAAAAACGTTTTTGGGGAAAGAATCAATATTTTATTCCTATGCGAATATCTTCACTACTAAATAAAAGTAAATAAAGAACCTAAAATGAGTGTAGAAAATGTAAACTTTTCAATGATGTAAAGTAGGTTGGCGTAGGTGGTCAAACGACGGTGATGTCACAAAAGTCACTAATCCATCCATCTTTTCTGTATGTATCTTTGGATTTTAATGTTAATGACGAGTATCCCAGCTTTGGTTTAGTATCTACATAGAATACATTTTTATCCGTGAAAGCTTATGTACGGGGTAGCCGTGTATGGTATCACATAGTCAGTCGGTCCACGTCCCTTTGTCCTTAAACTTTTTATACCCTCAGCCTTTATGTTCTCGAAGGGAGAAATCGATTTGGTCCGAACTTTACACATTGTAAAATTTCCACATATAAATGAGGTTCCAATATGAACTCTATCGGTCCTTCCGGACCGAAAATGCTGGGAAAAGTGCAATTTAAGACCTTTTCTCGAATCTCATTGATTTTTGTTGTAACAACTAGTATTCACTGCCCCAACTATGACGGTACATGTTTTTTAGGGGCAAGTCCATATTCCCTGAGAAAATGGCCTGAAAGGTGTAAAAATCACCTTTGATACCATGAGTAGTAACTGTACCGCACGATAACTCTCGAAAGGATCAGCCGATTCGTCCAAAATTTAGCCTTTGTAATATTTGGACGAATCGGCTGAGATCAACTTCGAAAGATGGGTCATATTGGACAACTCCTTCGGGTACCATCCACACAAAACGTCGGAAAAGTGCAGATTTAAAGCTACGCTCGAATCGCATTGATTTTTGTTTCAACAACTTGTTTTCGTTGCCCCCATTAAGACAGTACATGTGTTTCAGGGGCCAGTCCATACTTCCTGTCCCGAAATGTGTAAAAACCCTTATGACACCATGTGTAGTGGCTGAAGCGCACGATAACTCTCGAACGGATCAGCCGGTTCGGCCAAAATTTGACCTTTGTAATATTTTGTTCAAAGTTAGTTTAAGTTCGAAGATGGGCAATATCGGTTCACTTCTTCTAGTACCTCCCCCTCAAAAGTCAATAAAATTTCACAAAAATGGTACGCACGACCATCTACGTGGTCCAAACTTAGGATATCCTAATATATTGTCCAAATGTAGTTTAATTTCGAAAATGGTCCATATCAGTCTTCTCATTTTGTTACCTTCGGATTTAAATGTTAATGATGAACATCTTCGGTTTAGTAACTCCTCCTTCCATTCGTCTTTGGATGTTTTTTGGGTTTTAGAAATTTTATTCCCCTAAAAATAAGATTTGACAATAAATTTGGCATTATCGTTATACATCGGTCTCTGTTAGTCTTTGTCAGGCGGAGACTACCATCCTACTATTTCTTTCTCCCTGAGACAAACTTGTAAACGCTTTCTTCTCCGCTTGTCTTGTCTTGTTTTGTCTTGTTTTGGATACTAAATACTCGCACGCCATCCCTTTTGTGTATACGGTCGCTTTATCTGAAAGGATTATCCACAATTTCGAAGAGTCAGAAGTGGAAGTGAGAGACTTGCTTTCCTGTTGTATTAATCTGTCCATTACAGACTTATCTCACATCAGCTGGCTTTAACGACGCTAACATGGAATGTATGGGGGTTTCAGTTAGGTGTGGAACTGCCGAGGTAGGGTTGCTATACGCATATAGCACGCCGATAAATAGCTGTACTTCACGTTTTAGACTCAACATTAGCCCTATTTGGGAAGGTCATTACCGACTGGTTTAAGGAACTTTAGTGCTCATCAATATTTGTGGTATTCTGACCATGACCAGGGAGGTATACTGCTGGTTGAGCAGACTCATAACTTTACGTTTTGCACGGTCTCCGCTACCTATAATTGTATCATCACCTCTGAACGCCACACTTTCATCAATAATAGCAAAGAGAACTGCCCAAGCCTTCTGATGTTCCAGCAGCAGAAAGGACGTTCAGCAGATGCGGCGGGACTGAACGTGCTGGGCTTAGTCGAGCCAATTTCAGTGGCGTTGCAAAGAGAAGTGTATTACATAGCATTGGAGCTCTTACTGCCGAGGAGGAACCACCACATTTTACAATGGTTGGTGTAGCACATATCATTAGGAATGCACAACCATCCAAAGCATTGGGCCGTCACGGAAACTCTATGGTAATGCTGAATCAGCTGTACCAGGAGTTGAATATCTCAACAGAGTTCTCAATTTGTGGCTAACTGGACAGGATGGTCAAGCATGGAGGCTTTACTCCTCCCAAGCGTCAGAAATAGCGACCCTCTTGCCGATCATCAGCATGGATTTCGTAAGGAGCACAGCACTACAACAAACTATACCATAGGACGGTTTGACTTATGAAAAGCCTATGATAATGCACCTTTGACCCCATAAAAAGTACTGGTGAATCAAAGATCGCTCAGGTGGAATTGGTTAACTCTAACCGATCGATTACTAAAGGCACAAGCTTTTTTTCGGCTAATAAATTGAATAATGCCAAACATAAGCCCATACATTTACTGCCAAACTGCTGCCACCGATGAAACCCTCGTGTGCGTTTGTGATTGAATGGTGTGTGACATTCCTTGAATTCCAAAATTCCAAAAATGATAAATTTGCCTCCAAAATAGGACTTTTAGTTGCAGTTTTCGATTTTTTTAATTTCGTCACAAACAATCGGGTATGTTCTGAGACACACTTCACGCCTCAAGCATTTTGTTTACCCCATTTACGCTTATTTTTCGAGTATTTTATGGACGGACTAGGTAGTACTCTTCTTTTTAAATATCTCTATGAATATTAATACCAAAATGAACAAAATGTTTGAGACGTGAAGTGAGAATTAAAGTGTGTCCCAGAACATACCCGAATATTTGTTATTTTCAAAAACGGTTTGTTGATTACTTCGAAAATAAACAAAATTCATCGGATGGATTTCCAAAATCAAAATTGTTTTGATTTCTATAGCGGGGCACTCACATATCAGTCTGCCCTACAGCATTTGTGATAGTATGTGTAAATTTTAGAAAATTTGAGAATGTATGTGTGAGTTTTTGAAGACTGATGAAAATCAAAATAGTTTTGATTTGAAAATGAACCCCCATCAGTCTGGGTGAATTGTGTTTATTTTCAAACTGTCAATATACAATTCTCAAAAGCAAATAATAATGTTTGTGAAGGAACAAAGAAAAATTTTAAATTAATTCATTTTTGGAGGAAAATTTCAAGATTTCGAGAATTGACTGAAGGCTCGACTACACACATGCCATGCACACACATACAAAAAGGGTTCATCGGCCCGACAGCATGACTGATAGGTGAGTGCCCAGCTTATACTGCTAAAATACTAACACATACATTGACAAATTCTCAAAATTAAATTCTTCTGCATGCCCACAGTGTATGGCCCGCACAAGAATTAATTCTTCTTCTCTGTGTTCATATGTGCTCTTAAGCCTTAAGGGTGCCTTTGCATGTCAGTGTATGTGGTTTGTTCAATTGGCAATTGCATTTACATGTGTGTTGTCAGGGAAATTGAATATAATTTTGACAGGTGGCATAAAGCACCTGTCAAAATTTTCTTAAAATCACATAAATGCATTCCATCTAATGGTCTTTTGACATTTATGTGTCCCTACGATGTTTCAAAATGACAGAAAATTATACCTATGGCAATCTCCATACATACATACCCCGGCTTATGACGACAATCTTCCTCATGAAATTCATTCCAACTAATTTTTTATTCAATGAAGGATGTCTTGGATCCATATCAAGCGTATACATACATACATATGTACATATAAATATACATACGTAACTAAATGTGTTATGGAAGAGGGTGGAGAGGGTGTCAAACCGGTGTTATGAGAATGTATGTAAATTTCTATCTTTTACAAAATATGACATTTACATAGCATAGCAATAATACCAAAGTGAATCTTAATGCTGGTGTTATTTTAGGGAGGTAGCAGAGGAAGTTTAAGAAAATAACAAGTAAGATGGGCGTTAAAACCCTCATAATACCGAAAATCGGGTGGTACCGTTCCATGGGGGCTATATGAAATCGTGGACATATACCGACAAATTTCATATTTGACGTTTAATAACCCAAATGAAGACCAAATAACAAATTTCAGCAATTTCGGTGGAATATTAAGGCCACAACTTTCAAAATACCGGAAATGGTGAGGTACCGTTGTATGGGGGCTGTATGAAGGAGTAGACCTATACGGACAATTTCTGGGGGAAGGTTTTGTACCCCCAACCAAAACTAAATACTAAATTTCTGTTATTTCTGAGGAATATTAAGGCCACAACCTTCAAAACAGCGAACATCGGGAGGTATGTTCTATGAGGGCTATATGAAGGCATGAACCTATACCGACAAATATGATATGGAACCTTCAATAACCCAAATGAAGACCAAATACCAGAGTTCAGTCATTTCGGTGGATTATTGTGGCCACAACCTTCAAAATACCGAAAATCGGGAGGTACCGTTCTATGGGGGCTATATGAAGGTGTGGACCTGTACCGAAAAGTTTCTGTGGGAATATTTTATACCCCAACGAAGACTAAATACTAAATTTCAGTCATTTCTGAGGAATATTGAGGCTGCAACCATCAAAACAGCGAAAATAGGGAGGTATGTTCTATGAGGGCTATATGAAGGCGTGGACCTATACCGACAAATATGATATGGAACCTTCAATAACCCAAATGAAGACCAAATACCAAAGTTCAGTCATTTCGGTGGATTATTGTGGCCACAACCTTCAAAATACCGAAAATCGGGAGGTACCGTTCTATGGGGGCTATATGAAGGTGTGGACCTGCACCGAAAAGTTTCTGTGGGAATATTTTATACCCCCAACGAAGCTAAATACTAAATTGCATCCATTTCTGAGGAATATTGAGGCTACAACCTTCAAAACAGCGAAAATAGGGAGGTATGTTCTATAAGGGCTATATGAAGGCGTGGACCTTTACCGACAAATATGATATGGATCCTTTAATACCCCAAATGAAGACCAAATACCAAATTTCAGTCATTTCGGTTTGATAATGAGGCTAAAACCTTCAAAATACCTAGGAGTAATAGAAACTTCTAAAATCTCTAAATCTCTACCATAAACTTCCACAACCCACCGCCATCACTCCAAACTGAATTGAAATAAATTTATTATATTTTCCAAATACATATGTACATATTTTTACATACTTTTGTTATATTCGTAAAGTGAGAGAGTTATATGTATAAGAATGCTAAAGGATATTATCTTAATAGGGACACAAAAGTGACAGTTAGTGCGTATGTTCATGCATTTGTTCAGTTCAAATGAAGAGATAGGTACAAACAACCATTACAACTTCAATACATCTGTATGTCGACCTCCTCTTGCTGCTGCTCTCTTCATCAGTCTTCCTACCTAATGAATTCATTCATTTATTCTATTCCGATTCTCAACTCAACTGGGTGATATGACAAATTGATTGGAGATTTCGTGTCATATGAATTTCTATTCGATTCCATTCGATTGTATTCTCATTCATTTATAATGTAATAGAATTTATTTTATCTTCTTTTACTATTTCCTCTGTTGTCGATGTTTCCCCTACTCTCCGAAGCCTCATGTTTCCTGACGCGTGTGTGTGTGTAAACTTGGAGTACAATTTGTTTAAAAATCATTTATTATTTATAGATGGACGGCTGAACGAACGTACGAATTGAAGGAAGGAATGAATGAATGAATGCCTTTGGTAGATTTGGAATACGTTTGAATGTAAATAAATGTTCATGGTGCAGCTTGTACTGCCTATTATGCCTATCTCTTGAAGCTTGAATATCTGAAGAGGATTTTTGTCCCCAAAGATTATGCAATTTAATTAAACAAATTTTGTTATTGTTCAACTAAAGAATAATATTTTGTAAATGACATTTCTTAAAGTTAATTTGGTTATGAATTTTATTGTGGTAAATTTAGTTGCCACAAATGATTTTATTCGGAATTAAAAGAATTCTTTATACGTATGCTTTGGGTCAACAATAAAATAACAAAGACTAGTTATGGAATATTTTTTCAAAGAAAAACGGGACAGATACAACACAACTACCATTATATTACGTATTGCGACTGTGATTAAGCGACTCGTTAGGGATTATGGGAGGCTTATTAAGGTCGCTCCTAACCGAGCAATTGTTCTATTAGGCGAACCTAGAATTATTTCCTATCTTTAAAGCTGTTTTACTATTTCGAAATAAACAACGAAGGGGAAGATAAATAAAAGGGGAAAAAGTTACGTCACAGGACCTAAACAATCCAATACCGGCGACAAGCACTGGTGTGACCACAAACCATATGTCTTGGACGGCCCGGTGATTGGTGTAAAATGGTCTACGGCTGACCGGACCGAAATTATCGCCGGGGACGATCTACAAGGGACTATAAAGACTATATAGAATAGCTTAGAGAAACAAAGTAGGAAACTCCTGACAAAAAATCGGTAAAATTAAATCGGTGAAACTTACCGATTACTTTATTTTGATCGCTATTTTATCGACAAATTTCGTCAATTATCCAAGTCATAAGTATTTTTGTTTTATCGATTTTTGTCGTTAACCCAGAAATGTGTTAGAGAATCGCACTACAGAACCAGGACATATCGCTGGAGGTCATGTTACTCAATCTGAACTTGATCGACGACGAGCTGGACACCAGGGTGATCACGGCTAAGTTTACTCAGGAAGATGATAGTAACATCCTATATCAGTAACATCCTATACCATGCAGGTAAAAAACTTTAGAGGCAGAATTTCACAAAGGACATTGACTAATGATGGAGAATTCAATGAGATTGTAACAGCAGTCAATGACTCTACGCACAGACCTGTCCAAGATCTTAAAAGCATTACAAAAGTGCAAATTCCTGGAAAGAGATCCCAATTTGCATTCTGAGAGGGTGGTCTACTGCATTAGAAGAAAACTCAGGAACATGAGAAAATTCGAAAGAATTTACACTTACAAGTGGATAAGATCTTTTTCCCAGACTGAAAGTGCGGCGATTAGCAAAAAGTGGAGAAGACGAAAGCTGCTGCCACAACATGGCAGAGTTTAATTCTGAGTCGAAGCCAAACCAGAAATTAATGAAGAGACCAACGAACTTACTCCTAAATCGAAGGAGATCAAATCACGGAGGGGGTCTTCTACTATGCTCGACTCGAACCTGAAATGCGAGGGTGAAGCGGTGCAACAATCGAATGTGTGAAGGTCACAGGCTGAAGGGAAGGTAACTAAGGTTGTTGTTAGAGCAGCATAGAAGCCTACGTAGAAGCATAGGCTTGAACAGCAATCCGGCACGAAAGAACCCGTTGCCGTGGGATAATAATTCCGCAAAAAAACAGGTTCTCAGATTTCGCCCAAGAAGACTATAGTTTCTCAGACAGTCAACACATACGCCTCCAATATTCCAGCCATCCTCGACCAAACGAGAACAAGTAAAAAGTCGTTATATTGGGCCAGGCGAACTTCTTATATCTTTAACCATAAAACAGTTTTAATTAAAAGGGAATAATTAGTCTCCATTCACAATGTTTTTTTCGGCCGGAACGAATTTTTTTTATGCTCCACCATAAAAAAAGTTTTAATTAAAAGGGAATAATTTTGTTATGGGAGCTATACCAAAACATGGACCTATGCTGACGGTTTTAAGTGAAGAAGTTTCGTGACCACGCAAAACTTCAAATGTCAAAATACAGCTAGTTCAATTAAAAATTGTAGCTAAAATCCTCAAAATACCGAAAATAGGGAGGTATCGTTATATGGGGGCTATACCAAAACATGGAACTATATTGACGATTTTTGGCGGAGAAGTTTCGTGGCCGCTCAGCTTGGTTAAACATTTTAGCTAAAATCCTCAAAATACCGAAAATCAAGAGGTACTGTTATATGGGGGCTATACCAAAACATGGACCCATGTCCGTGGCGAATGGTATGCACCCCCGCTTTGCACGCAGAAGGTCGTGGATTCGATTCCCCGGCCAGGCAACATCAAATTTTCAACGGTGGCAAAATACCCCTCCGTCATTGTTATTGTAATAAATATGATATGTTTGCGACATTTCCTGATTATTTCAGCCATGCAAAACTTCTTAGGACACGCCGTTCGGACTCGGCGATAATATGAATCGGGGTGCACTCATTGATATGAGAGAAGTCTCCCTTGTCCAGCCTGGGATGTTTGTGGAACAATTATTATATGTTTTTTAATCACTCGATTTGAAAATGTGACTAAAGACGTCAAAATATCTGAAATCGGGCGGTACCGTTATATGGGGTCTATACCAAAACCTGGACCTTCATCGGTCCTTGGAGCACATCCCCATCTATCGCTTCTGAAGAGCGTCAGCTGCCACAACAAATCAGAGTAGTGTTGGCTCAATAACGCTCTAAATTCCCATAGGGTAAGGATTGATGAGACCGTGCAAAACATCTTTAGTCACATTTTCAAATCGAGTGATTAAAAAACATATAATAATTGTTCCACAAACATCCCAGGCTGGACAAGGGAGACTTCTCTCATATCAATGAGTGCACCCCGATTCATATTATCGCCGAGTCCGAACGGCGTGTCCTAAGAAGTTTTGCATGGCTGAAATAATCAGGAAATGTCGCAAACATATCATATTTATTACAATAACAACAGATTTTGCAGGTAGATCACGGTATATGTAGATAGCCAGGATGTTGTAAAGAATTCTAGACTAGGGTACTCCACCATAAAATCTAAAACTGTTAAAAACTGGTGGTGGGATTGTGTTGAGACAGAATTCTCAGACTTTTGACCTACAAGTGGAGACCATGTCAAGCCACCAACTGCTCTGCTTCTTCCTCGACAAACTAAACAAATTCTTCTTTGATAAAGCCGTAATGATCTGGCAAGACGGACCTTAATGCAACTTCGGTATCTGAGCAATCAATCAATCTTTCCGTTAACCTAAGGACGTAGAACTGCTTTCCCACCTTCACTTACAAAATGGAAATAATGAACGTTTCAGACACTTTGGCATCGATTTAACCCTGTCCAACCTTCTGCCAGTCTGGCTGGTGCCCACGATAACTCTCGAATGGATTAGCCGATTTGGTCCAATTTGTTGGCCCAAACTTAGATCATCTACGAAGACGCTCTATATACTTCACTACTTCGGATATCTTTTCCATGAAAGTTTTAAAATTTTTCGCTAAAACAATTTGGTCTGAACTTTGCACATCATAATATTTCTTCCAGACATATATATAGATCAGGTTCGAATATGAACTATATCGATACCCTCCTTCAGGTACTTTCGACATAAAATTTCAAAGTGTTTTACAAATGTGCAGTTTAAGACCACCTCACGGATTGTTCTGAAATTTTTGCAGCAGGTAGACCTATCACGGATATATTTTTCTCGGAGATAATTATATATCTTGAGATATCTTGAGATTATAATTATACTTCTTGAGATAATTATCCTAAAGCTTTAAAAACCCTACAACCACCATCTAAAATGCATGGTGTGCTAGACAACTCTCTGATGGAGTACTTGATCCAAACTTTCGACGAAGTTGTATTTAGTTCCACTCCTACTGCTATCTCCTCACAAAACAAATATTTTGGATTAAGTATAGGTTGAGACTTGTTCCTGCATACATTTTCAGATAGTTTCTGCGTTTTTCTAGGAGAGTCTTCCCAGTTTCGTGAGAACCTGTGACGATGATGCCCTGTACCGTTCCCATTTTCTGTAGATGCCATAGGATTTTGCCCTTAAGGTTAGGCATTTGAAATTGAAAATGGCAATATTATAAACGATGTAAATAATTATTCGAATCTACAAATCTTGAATTAAAACTCAAACCATTTGTTTTGATAAATTACATTAGTTTATGTTTGTTAACTTAATGGAAAAACTGATGTACACAAGTACCCACCAATATCTCACTAAAATACGACAAGCCATAGCAAATATCCAAACAAAATTGATCATGTATTCAGTTCATAAAATTTGTTTACCATTTCTAGGTAAAAATCTATAGAATTTAACTGACAATACCACAACTAAATAAAACTAATTATGCTGTACACGATGATGACCAACAATTGCAGGCAAATGTCCAGAGCATATGGATGATTTCAATACACAATGCTGCTGTTGTTGATAATGTTGTTTCACACATATCTACATAACATGCATATATATTAAGAGGCAACATGTCCAAATGATAAATGCAACCATTTTGTTCATTTAATATTCCATTCAATTACATCGTGGCACAATTGTAACAAAATCCTTTTGTGTTATTTGTGCAAAAAAACAACAACAACTAGAGTAACATTTGTTACCGATTACTTTCACGTTTTGTGGCAAACAGTTTGTAACATCAAAATGCAAATTCGAAAATAATTCTGAAATGAAAAATAAACGAAAAGCGAAAAATAGATCCTACATCTCTAATAAAGTTGCCAGGCAGCCAATGAAATCGATATTGCAGACACACACAGGCAACACAACACCCGACCGGCAATCAGACTGACAGTCACATACACAACTCGTAAATAAACAATAATTATGAAAATTGCCTCATAGCAAAACTTTAAATTGGGTCAATTATTATTGTTGTTATTATTGGGGATTTATTGCATTGGCAATTTTTCTCATCATTGCATTTCCGGAGGGAAGTGCCCACATCCACATAGCGCCACAAAAAAATATACCATGCCTGGAGGATACGTGCAAAATGTTTGTTCTACTACTACTAACCATCAATAATGAACAGTTAGCAGTGTGATAAATTATTGGGCAATTTATTAACAACAACAACGACGACAACAATAATAATGGCATCCACAATATGTATTGTACACCGGCAACAACAACAACAAAATGTGAAAAATCCATCAAAACTCATTAGAATTCAATACAGAACCCATTTCCCCATGGAACATGAATAAAATGTTAATTTACTCAGCAAATAAATAGATAGATAAACGGTTGGCCAGGGAGTGGGTGGGAGTAAGGGAAGGAATCACAGAATTCTGCAAGTGGTACACATTGTTTGTCGATATTCAACATACCAACAATGCCAAAAATGTTATTTTTATTGTTATTTAATATATGTAAATCCCATATGTTTTGTAAATGATATGCAGAGGTCTTTACTTAATTTCTTTGTAATAATTTATAATTGGCAATATTTTGCGGCCGATTGTATTTTGAGAATACCCTACAAATTAATGATAATAACGAAGTTAATTATGTATGTATTTACGTACACAGAAAAAAATTACTGCATTTCAGAAATAGTGTTCATAAAGTCTTTTCAAAGTTCAAATTACTGCATTTCAGGAACGCCTTTCATAAAGCAAAAAAATACTGGTTTGTTCTGAGAGATTGACAAAAACAATTTTGGCGAGGTGTTTTGTTTTTATTGACCAACAACAACCACCACACGCCACCAACCAAACCAGAGACAAATTTTGCTGCGCTTTTTATTAATGCTTTTATTTTGTGTTATTGTACACATAAAAAATTACTGCATTTTAGGAATAGTGTTTATAAAGTCTTGCCAAGGTTCAAATTTCTGAATTTCAAGAACGCCTTTCATAAAGCAGAAAAATACTGGTTTGTTCTGAGAGATTGACAAAAAACAATTTTGGCGAGTTGTTTTGTTTTTATTGACCAACAACAACCACCACTCACCACCAACCAAACCAGAGACAAATTTTGCTGCTTTTCATTAATGCTTTTATTTTGTGTTATTGTAATTTACAGTTTTTCTAATGATTTTCACTGTAGTTGTTATCGTATTTGTGAGCATAGCAGAACAATACGAACCATACTGTTAGTCAACTTAATTATTGCAAAACACAAATTATTACAAAATTTTAAATAAAACATCATTTATTGGTATAAATAAATATCATTATTAATATTTTTGTTAACAATGCAATTCTTACACATGTTTATTAATATAATAAAATAAAAAGTAGCTAAATTTCACTAAACATTTTCTTAAAATTAACAAAAATGAGTACAACTCATTATTTGCACTGTCAACTAAAAAATTGCAAAATTCACAACTTTTCCGTCTTTCACGGTATTTTTCGAAAAGTTGGTTCTAATATTTCGTATGCCCACATTTGGCATCAAAAACAACTTGTAAACGTATCTGACTTTAATAAATAAGTTTCGGAATGTCATATTCCAATGGTATTTTTAGCCATTCTTCTTTATTGCATTTTATTTAGTCCCCCAGGTAAGTGGGCGACATATTCCCGAATTTTTCCTTCAGATGTACCTATGAATTTTCGATGGGGTTAATATCTAGACACTGGAACGGGGTGTAAATGACTTTGGTACAGTTGTATAACAACCAAGTCTTACATAAATTAAATTTATGCTTAGGGTCGTTGTCTTGGTAGTACTTATATTGCAATTTGTTTGAATTTTCAGGGTCAACAGGCCCAAAATTTCTTGACGCTTTTGGTTAAATCTTTTCTTAAAACATCTAAATAAACCTACTATGTCATTGTTTCTTCCTAAATCAGGATTTTACCAACGTCACTGCTTGGCATACAACCCCATACCATAAGTGACAGTTTTCCGAACTTTACGGTATGTGTTAAATTTTTGTTTTCCATGGCTTTCAAGGGTTTTTCCAATACATTTTGAGGTCCATTGTGATAGTACAACATAATTTTAGTCTCATCAGAAAATATAACGCCATCCCAATACTAAAGATGGTGTGAAAAGTTGTCTATAACAAGTCGAAAAAGTTTCTATATATTGTGATGGGAGGGCAATGGTTTTTACCTAGTCACTCGTGATGAGTGCTTGTTATTATGTAGCATTTTTCTGACTTTTCCATGTGACACACTTACTCCAAAATAATTTTTAATTAGAAAAAGCTATTTTCTGGTGCTGCTTAGGGCTATTTCGTTAATTTTTTTAATCATTCTACAGCCAATTCGTGAGGTTACTATTTTTGACCTGCCATGTAACGTATCAGTTTGAGCCTGGCTTCTTTCTCGGTGCGGTATATGATGTTGTATACACTTCTCAGCTTACGAGAGGTGATTTTAGGGATTTCTCTTTCGGATTTACCATTATTATAATTGGAATAGACCAAATGTCGCATATTTTCCGAAACCGTTTACCTGACTTTCACTTTTTCTGAATATGCCGTCTATGTTTCACACACAAAAATTAATTTATGATCAAAAATTATGGATCTACATGTCCACATACCATAAAAGTCTTAAAAATCCTTAAATGCAAAAAATCGCGGGAAAACCCCACGATTTTATTGCACATTAATTCATTTTGCAATTATTTAGTTGACACCACAAAAATCAGGTACCTATCCTTTTTGCCCGTTGTTTTTTGTTATTTTCAACCGATTTCTGGATTTATTGGATAGATGTTGTCATTAACAGGTAAATCAACAGATATTTACAAAAAGCCCAACATTATTGAAAGAATTTCTTGTAGTAATTCCTAATTAAACATCTAAATTTTTAAAAAATTATCGTTTGCAATAATATAGTTGACTAACTGTCTGTACATACATGTTGAATCTATCAGCGCTAGGTTGTGATATGAGATGTTGCCTTTATATTAAAGAAATTAAAAAATTGTAGATGCGAACTATATCGTACAGCTCATCACTTTGTTCTTCCGACACGAAATGCACTGTAGTTGTTTGGTTTGTCAGTTAACTGACAATTGTTAGGACGGGGTTAGTTTAGCCTAAAGCGTTTAGTTTTAGTCAGGTTGTGTGGTGTGTGGTTGATACATTGTCAATGCGATGGTGAGACGATAAGACAATTCAAAAGAAAAAGAGAACAAAGTTGAAATGATATGAGAGCAAATAATGGAAGGTAGGGACAAATAGGAAAGTGATTTTACATCTCATGAAAATCTTACATATTTTTGAAAAAATAGTGACTTTAGAATGGATATAAGAAACTGCAGATGTATCTTATGTGAGGTACTTGAGGTACATTTATCTTATGTAAGGTACTTGTACAGTATGAAATAAAAACTATATCACGAACGAAAATATGTAAAAATTCTTGACATATTTTTTTCTGTGTACAGTTTAAGGTTTGTTCGAGGATCCTTTGGAAAGTTTTACCGAAGTTACTCCTTGTGGTTCTGTTTACAGCGATATTACGTTTTTTTTTTGTGGGCACATATATTGTTTCAGATGTAATGGTCCAAAAGTTCTAAATTACACAGAAAAAAATTACTGTATTTTAGGAAATGTGTTCATAAAGTCAAAGGCATATATGCCAATGTATTAGATATTATTACAAGTTTCTGAGCAAAGAACCGCCGCGTAACAAAGGTGGTATAGAAGTGGTGTCGTAATGAAAAACCGACACAAAACACGAATTTTCTCCCTAAAGATTTAATACCATGATCTAAGTTAGGACTACAACCAACGTATTTGGAAAATAAATTAAGGGGTTATGTGCCACTTATTGAGCACAAAAACCATTTTTCATGCCTTTTTTGCGAGAAATCTACCAAACTTTTTAGAATATTTTTTTAAGCATGAAAGGACACACATAGAGCTACGTTCGGATTTTTTTCTGTTGAATAACACCATGCAACACTGAAAATGCAAACAACACCTAGTATGCATTTTTTGAAAGAACATATTGAAACTGCAAAAACCCTAGTTGGGTTTTGTCTTCTTAGATCCAGCTCGCTAGCCCTAAACTAGTAGAACTTATCTGTTGAAAAGACCACATAAGAAAAACTCCCTATGGGGCATCAAAATCGATCAAATATAGAACATTTTACATAATTTCCAGAATTTTGGTCGGTATCAGATAAACTATTGGGCCACGCCATTGTCTATTGACATTACACTTCCCAGGTAGCAGAAATTGTTACTATAAGAAATCGGGTGATTATTGACAATAAGTTTGTTGTAGGTTATATAGTTTATACGCATTGCGTATGATTTTTCTTCATTGATTTCCAGTCCAACCATTTTCGCAAGTTTCACCAGGTCATTTAGTTTGCTCTGCATGTCATTGAATTTGTGGGATAATAGACATATCATCGGTGTCATGCTTAAGTGTTCCATACGCCATTTGCCTGTTTTGAGATAATCGCATTTTAATGTTTTGCGTCACAACTGTATCGAGCTGGCTAAAGCAAATATTTATATTTTTGACTTGAAATATTATTAATAGTGTATAGAACATATTTGCAAAAATTTAGAGGAATATGTATTGGAATATAAAAGTTATAGAGATTTTTTTAAAAAAAGAATTTTTGTCGATTTGTTCCATATCCGCACTTATGACACAAATGTGAAATATTGTAAATCACATGGAACAAAGTGACAAAAAATTTTCCATCTTTGCCTCAATTAATTAAATACTTCTAAATCGAAAAATAAAATTCTGATTTTTGAAATGTGTTTTTAAACTTGTAAGTTTTTAAAATATTAATTTCATGACTGAAAAAAGTTTATGCTTTCCCATCGAGGCGTGGATATCTCGGAAACTATAGCAGATAGGAGAAAGCCGACTAGAAATTCAGAAAGAGCATACCGGAAAACCCTAGAAACCACCTGTATCTCAAAAAGTCAAAAATGGCGTATGGAACACTTAAGCATGACACCGACGATATGTCGTCTGCGTAATCGAGATCCTCCAGATGTTGTTGGAAATTCCAATTATATTCAGAATTGGCTGATTTCATCTAGTACCACAGCAAACAACAGTGCTGACAATGGACAGCCCTGTTTCACGCCGGCCATGGTGCAGAAAGGCTCGCTTGCCATTCCATTATGTCGGACTTGGAGCGCAGCATTGCGGTACATAGCTTCTATTATATTTATTATCTTTAATGGAACACCTTTCGCCAAAAGTGCATCTCAAATTGCTGTTGTTTTTATGAAATCAAGGGATTTTTTAAAGTCAATAAAGACTAGATATAGCGGGGTTCTCCACTCTATCGATCGTTCAATGATTATGCTAATGGTGTTCGTCTGGTCCAGACAGCTCCTGTGGGGTCTAAATCCAGCTTGTTCATCTCTCTGTCCCATTTCTACGAACTTAAGGCTGTCATTTATTATTGTTGCCAGTATTTTATATATGGTATTGAGGAGGGTAATGCCCCGCCAGTTATTGCAATCTGTCAGATCGTTTTTCTTTGGAAGTTTTATGATTGTTCCTTTCGTCCAAGTTTCAGGCAGTCTCTCATCTATCCACGCTTGTGGAATATATGGCAGCAATATCTCTGCAGCTGATACCGGATTTGTCTGAAGAAGCTCTGCGGGTATACCGTCATCTCCAGGGGACTTGTTTCTTATTAGCTTTAGAATTGAAGCTTTCGTTTCCTTCACGTCTGGAATGGAAACATTAACTCTTTGGTCGATCGCGGATCTTTCGAATATGGATTGATGTGTTGAATCTCCAGATTCGTAACTTATGTTCTCGAAATGTAGTTGTCCACCATTTAGTTTATTCTTCAGTTGTGGTAAAAAGTTGACCATTATTGTCCTTGATTAAATCGTTGTGTGATTTCCTTTGGTTTGATAATTGTTTGATGATTTGATGTAGCTCTTTCATGTTTTTGGCTCCTGCTGCTGCCTCTGCTCCGTTTGTTAGGTTATCGAAGTATGCTCTTTTGTCATTTCTTGCTGATATTTTGACCTTCTTTGCTACATTTTTAAATGGTTTTATTATACTGTTCTTTTATGACAGGATTGTATATTTGTTGTGATTTGAGGAGGTTGTTCTTTTCTATCAGTTTCCATGTTTCGTTTGATATCCATGGTTTACGCTTGCTTGTTTGGGTGTATCCTAAGAAATTTTCTCCCAGTTCATATAATCGGCTGCAGGTTTTTTCCCAGGTTATATTGTTTAATGGCAAAAGTGTATTTAATCTTTGTCCGACCTCATTTTTGTTTTCTACATTTCGTAGCGCTGCTACATCAAGTCGTTTTTTCCCGCTTGTCTTCTTGATTTTGTGGATATTTGCGAGTTTTAGTTTTATTGTAGCTACCACTAGATCATGGTCGCTGTCGATATATGCTCCCCTTTTAGATCGCACATCCTCTAAACTCCTTCTCCACTTTCCACTGATGCAGATATGATCGATCTGGTTTCTTGTTGTTCCTTTAGGTGAGGTCCATGTATAGTTATGGATGGTTTTGTGGGGGAAAATTGACCCGCCGATTACAAGGTTGAATGTCTGACAGAACTCAACAAATCGTTCTCCATTAGAATTCTGTGAGCCAATTGCGTTAGTTGCCATAATGTGTGTTAGCCCGGCGTTATCGTTACCAATTTTGGCGTTCAGGTCGCCCATTAGTAATGTTATGTCCCTTTTTGGGATGTTGTGTAAAGTGGCTGTTAGCTGTTCGTAATATTAATCTTTTATAGAGTCTTCAGACTCGTCTGTTGGAGCGTAGCATTGAACAATTGTAATGCATTTTTCTAATTTTGTGTGGAATCGAGCTGTTATTATGCGGTCGGAGATTGGCTTCCAGTCCTTAAGTGACTTAGCATGCTGCTTTGCTATTAGAAAACCCACCCCATTTTCGTGTTTATTCTCCTTTCCGCTATACAAGACAATGTTTCCGTTCATTGTTGTAATCGTTCAGCTTTTTGGCCATCTCATTTCGCTTATACCTAATATGGATAGGTTATATTTAATTAGTTGTGACTCTAGCTGGGCGAGTCTGGATGTCTGTCCTGACATTCCATTGTCCTATTCGTATCCTTTTCCGTGAGCCAATGGTCGTCGACGAGTTGGGGGTTTGTTAATTTTCATTGTTTGTTGTAGAAGTTACGTTAATCATGTTTTGATTCGGACCAGTATGTGATTGGCCTACTGAGTCCTAGTATAATACTGGGGCTGCCAACTTGGAGGATCCGTCCAGCCTTTTGTTAAAAAATGTATAGAGCGAACCGCTTGCTCTAAGTCCGACGTCCGCATACCAGTCGATTCGACCTCTGCTCGTCAGTGGTACTAAGGGACCAGCTGCCGTCCCTTAGGCTAGATTCTGGTCACCCCCAGGTATTTTATTTCCCCAGTGTCCTGTTTGTTGTTGAAGCAAACCGAACGTCCCCAATTCGCCAATGGGAGGGTCCCGGTGGGGGATCTAGCAAACCCTACACAACGTGTTAGAGGCAATATGAAGTTTGCTGTTTCTTAAAAATTTCACTTATTCGTAAATCACTTTATTTGGACTTTTTCGACCTACTCCATCGGCATGAATTCCATTTGTATCAAAAAAAACGTCTTGGTATCTATCTGTTAAGGATTCCCGCCATATAACATATGTATGTATGTATATCATAATAAACTGTGAACATACAGAGAAGTCAATTAACAGCCCATAAAATATAAATGAAATCATAGATAATATTTCCAACCAGAATAATCGTTTAGTGTGGAAAAAAGTTATGACATTTCAATAGAACTACAAAATTATATAATACACACCTACCTACCTATACACAATCACAAGTACCTAACTCCCTGTGAACATAGTAGTATCATTTGACTAACTACCACTAGAAACATTGACACTGACACACAGATCCATTAAACATTGTTGAAAATTTCCCAGTAAGCAATTCCAGTAACAATATTTCCACAAAACAAAAAACAAAAACTCGAACTTTCATACATAAATACATATTTATACAAGTTGCCTTGGATGGTTGTGTAGGCCAGGAAGGGGTTCTTGTGAAATTGGCCATACATACTAACAACATATTTGTTTCATTAGCAAATTTGCAGACCTGTCCGACACTCTTTTGTATGTATCGCGTGCATGTTGTTGTTGCCTCCCGCCCCAGTCGCATCACATATGCTTGTGAATTGTTGTTTAGTTCATTTCGCTAGAATAAATTAATGGCTGACAAACTGACTGCCTGACTAAGTGAGTGACTGGTGAAATAAACTGAACGAAATGACAAAGTAAAACTATGATAATGCCAAAGCCATAGGCTGAGTAATAATTTGTTTTGACCATATTAACAGAAAATAAAATGAACTTTGTCAATGGTGGTTACAGGCATACAAGCAAACATACAATAAATGCAGATGTTTAGTAAAAAAAAAAACAAATGCAGCAATGTACAACCTGGGGACCCTTTTAGTAATTATCCAAAAATATTTTTGGTTGCTTCGAGTGGATTGCAGTCATTATACGCCTGTTCTTATCCTGAGTCAAATCATCCAATCGTTTTTATTTCCCACGCAAAAAAACTCACTCGAAAAACGATCTCCTAACCATATGCATTGTAGATGTGACCATACATATTGTTAAATTAACACTTTGTATTGTTAAAGTAAACATGTATATTTTTAAATGGTGAATACATATTCATATGTATGACACGTTATACAATATATAATATTTTGTATACTATAACAAAACAAAACGAAAAAAATATTGTTGTGGCGACAATATGAAATATCTGACAATATCTTTTTAAATACACATTTTCCTCCTCAAATATTGCCAACTATGTATAGTTTTTCTCTGCGTGAGTGTTTGATAACCATTGCACCAGAATAGTACGAATAGTTCTTCTCTAAAACCCCAATTAATATAACTATAACCACAAAAAGAAAATCCATGAAAACTATTTTTGGGTGCCAATTTAATTCTGGACAGCTCTGTTGTTCTGCTACTAAATACAATAGCAATTGGAGAAGCCCAGCAAACAAACAATCGAAACAATTTCCGTTCGTTGTGAAGCCTTAATATAATTAAACGAATTTAGACAGACATTCAGACGGGACAGACAAATATGATTTGGCAAACTACAAATAAGTGGAGAATGAAATAACACAAAAACACAGAAATGTGCGGGCAACATGATAATGTATAACCGGCATACCTATAAATTCAACAGAAGCTTGCTTAGCAAAAACATATGTGAGTTTATAAATAAACGTCAAATTTAATAGGGAGTTGATGATAATTTTGACATTGGTGAACAGTTTTCTAGGAGAGAAAAAAAATCACGTTAGTGGGTTTGTATTTAAAACGAAAAATTCAGGGTTTAGTTTGGTACCTCCTTTATAGCATGTGGACACTAATCTCAGTTAGATGGAAACGGTATCATGCAAATGGCTCTCACGTAGGGAGAATAACAAAGTGGGTTGAGTGTTTGTTATTCGGCTCATAATGATGAATTCCATCGCCCAACCCTGGTGACCACAGAGTTAAGGGGCTGAAACAGGAAGTTAATAGGTTAGTCAGCGAGCAAAAACTAGATCATCTGAAGAGTTCCAGCATTGGAGCCGAATTAGTGTATTGTGGGCAACAGTTAAGCCACTCTCGATCTGTGGAAAAATAATGAAGATGCGACTATGAAAAAACAAAAAAAAGTAAACAGTATCAGTGGGCATTCGCAACAGAGATATACTCTCAGCCTGAGAGAATTGTGACTTTCAACCTACCTTTGAGTAGCTTCGGTAAAAATTTCCAAAAGATACTCGAACAGATCATAAACTGCACATAAACAAGAATGTTGAATTTTTGTGAGGTAAGTACCCTTAGAAGTGGACTAATACGGCCCATTTTCGAACTTAAATTCTGTATAGACCAACTATTACGAGATTCAATCTTTCGACCAAATCGGTTGACCCGTTCAAGAGATAATACGCGTAGAATTCTAACGAACCAGAAGGAGTGGACCGAAAAATGTCACAGTATCACCTAAAGGTGGCCCATTGAGTTATAGCTGAAGTGATAAAAGGTAAAAGTTTGGTTGCAGATTTATAGTCAGTCGGAGGGTAAACCATAAGAGCAAAAAACATGGTACTTATATAATTGTTCCACAAACATCCCAGGCATCAAATTTAACCATATATACATTTATAAGGTCAGGAGACTGTCACCAGATTGACAAATCAATATTGTCGTAGTATGAACCACGAGCTGTATAGGCTATACAACGACATTGGTAAAGGGTTACAACCATTGCCTTGGCTAAACGATGTCATAGGTGATGATGAACCCACTAAAAAGGCGTATAAATATGGATCTCATAGATTTGATGGATCGAGATTAGCAAACTTAGTAGATCTCAACTGCTTCTAACAGTTTACTCTAAAACAGGGCTCAATGAGAGGCAATTTTAAAAGAGTAGAATATCCTCTATTATTGACGTCGATAGGCTAAAACAAGTAAAAAGTCGTTGAGTTCGGCCGGGTCGAACTTTTTATACCCTTCACCATAAAGTAGTCTTAACTAAAATGGAATAATTAGTTTCCTTTCACAATTTTAGGTGGAAAAAGTGTTCGACCATGGATACCCCAAACGCCTAAATTATCTAATCTAATCTAAACAAGTAAGAAAGTATCAGTCGGATGTGCAGACCCTCAGCCACTGACCAAAAAAAAAACAGTTTGAAAAAAATGTTTGGAAATGTTTTAAAGTTTTCTTGCACAATAGCCATATGTGCCGACAGGGTTTTGGAGCTTTTAGGCCATTATCTCGTTGTAAATGAGATCGCTAAAACAACCTACTGAAAAAGAACTCGAAACAATGCAAGAGGAGGTCTTAAACTTCAGTTTTTCCGAATTTTGCGAGGAAGGAACCCTAAGGAGTGAACCGATATAGTCCGTATTCGAGTCCGATATATATCTGGAAGGATAATTCGATGTGCAAAGTTTGGACTAAATCAATTGCACACTTCAAGAGTTATCGTTCGCACGATTTTACAGAAAAAATGTGAACTTTTGTGGGGGAGGTACAAGAAGAAGTGGATCGATATGGCCCATCTTCGAACTTAAACTAAGTTTGGACAAAATATTATGAAAGCTAAATTTTGGACCGAATCGGTTGGTCCATTCGAGAGTTATGGTGCGCACCAGCCAGACAGACGGACGGACATAGCTAAATCGACTCCAAATTGTCTGAAATGAATTTCGTCCAAACATACTTGCGGCCTAAAACCGTTATTTCGATGAGGCACATTTTTGATTGTATCAATGTATATATAACCTTTCTAGCCTCAAGGCTGAGGATATAAAAATGTGTTAAGCCAAGTGCAAGGTACCACCTAAGGGGCTATATCAAAGTGTCGACCTATATTTACAACTTTTGGTGGATAAGTTTTATAACTGCAGGAAACCTCAAAAGTCAAATTACAGGTAGTTCCGTCAAACAATGTATCTAAGACCCTCAAAGTACCGACAATCGGGAGGTATCGTTATATGGGAGCTATACCAAAACATGGACCTATGTTGACGGTTTTTAGTGAAGAAGTCTCGTAATCACAGAGAAACTCATTTGTCAAATTACAGCTATTTCGGTTTAAAATTGTAGCTAAACCACGCATAATACCGATCTTCGGGATGTACCGTTATATGGGAGCTATGCCAAAACATGGACCTATATTGAAGAGTTTTAGTGAAGAAGTCTTGTAACCAAAGAGAACCTCATATGTCAAAATACAGCTAGTTCGGCTAAAAATTTTAGTTAAAACCCTCAAAACAACGAATCGGAAAGTACCGTTATATGAGAGCTAGTTCGATTTTTGATGAAGAAGTTTCGTGACCATAGAGAACCTCATATATCAAATCACAGTTAGTTGGATATTTGGTGAAAACCTTAAATATTAAATTAAACTAGTTCAGTTAAAAATTGTAGCTAAAACACTCAAAATACCGAACATCGGGAGGTACCGATATATGGGAACTATACCAAAACATGGACCTATGTTGATGATTTTTAGTGAAAAAGCCTCGTGACCACACAGAACCTCAAATGTCAAATTACAGGTAGTTCGGTTAAAAATTGTAGCTCAAAATAGCGAAAATCATAAGGTACCGATTGACATTGACCTATATCGACGGTTTTTGGTGAAGAAGTTTCGTGGCCACTGAGAACCTCAAATGTTAAATTACAGATAGTTCGGTTAAAAATTGTAGCTAAAATCCTCAAAATACCGAAAAATCTAGAGGTACTGTTATATGGGTACTATACCAAAACATGGACCTATGTTGACGATTTTTGGTGGAGAAGTTTTGTGACCACCGAAAATTGGGAGGTACCGTTGTATGAGGGCTATAGCATGGACCTGTGTCCATAATTTTTGGGATATAAGCTTGTTGATCACTAGAAACCCTAAATTCAAATTATAGCCAATTCGATTTGAAAATGTGACTATAAACTTCAAAATTATACGTTTGTGTTCATCATTAAAATGCTGGCGCCATTCCTCCTTCCACGCTGTAGGCCAATGTAAAATCCGCACCAGCCATACTTTGCTAATTGCATTAGAATATAATTTGTTTTTACTATTAACTCCCCCCAATTGCGAAAATGTTATAGGGGCTATACCAAAAGGTAGACTTATATAGCCCATCATCGAACTTGACGTGTCTGCAAGCAAAAAAACTCATCTTCCCAAAATTTCAGCGTCCTATCTCCATTTTAATGGATGCTAGAGTGATTAGTATTTTAGACATAGTATTTTACCCTGATCAAGAATGTATATACTTTATAGGGCCGCAAATGATTATTTCAAAGCGTTACAAACGAAAAAAAAAACAAACTTAATATACCCTCCGTACTAAGGTGGAGGGTATAAAATTTGGAAAAATGGATCGATTGCTTTCTCTTTTATTTTCATTTGATTCGTTGCTTTTTTTAATTCGTTCAAAAAATTATTACCTTTAACGTAATTTAAACATTATTAAAACATCACTAAAATCTATGTTATATTATTTTTTATACGTTTGTGTTCATCATTAAAATGCTGGCGCCATTCCTCTCTCCACGCTGTAGGCCAATGTAAAATCCGCACAAGCCATACTTTGCTAATTGCATTGGAATATAATTTGTTTTTACTATTAACTCCCCCCAATTGCGAAAATGTTATCATAACGAAAACCTATATCACATAGACCTACTGTACAGAACATAGCCTAAGGCGCTCTACACGCACATGACAAGCTAAGCAAGAGAGTATATTGGCACATGTTTGAAAAGTTTGGTAATTGAATTAATTTAAGTCGCACTAAAAGCAAAACTATTCGGATACCCAATGCCAGTCATATGCTGTCAAATACGAGGTTTCTATAACGAATTGGAGATTATGTTTTACTATGAAGATATACCTAAGGTTAAGGAAGGGATTTAAAAAAAATATGAATGCAATTGCCAAAGTCCTGAACAATGCACATGTATTCCCTATAAATACAACAGGCTAAATGGTGTCTAAATTGTTAGTATTATATCTCAAGCTCTGTTCCCTGTATTAAAAAACTGTCCTTCTTTCCGTCCACCCCTCGTATCTCAATAGAGACCGCAACGTCATTCTGTGAGGCAATATGACTTTCACACCGTTTCGTTCGGTCGTCAGTCAATAACCGAAGATTTGTATGAAATCATGGATTTACCCCCAACTGTCCAATCTATTTTTCGCTAACCATCTATCCATCCACCCAGTGGGCGAAAGAAAATAGTGATGCATGTGATGTGGGTCGATTGGGTTGTCATTTAATCACAAAGTTAATTTATAGGACTAACAAAAAATTTATTCTATCTATGTATATCATACTCATAGCCATTGTTGTTGTTTCTGTTATCCAAGCTATAATGTTAATTACATATTTGTCACCTTAATTCGGCCAAACATATAGAGATAGACAGACGGACAGACACTCGCACTGGGACAAACCAGTTATGAAGATAACAGCTGGACAGCAGTTGGACGATGTTTGGTTGGTTGGTTGACTAGCTGATCATCATTTGTCTGCTGCCACAAAATGTGGCATGTCATTGGTAATGTGATGTGTGGCATAGATGTTTGCAAAAATTATGTGCGTGTGCGTGTATCTGTGTGTAAATCTGTCTAACTGGATTTAAGTTACGTGTTTCGCTTCTTCTTCGACTTTGCTTCATAATAAATGATGGTCAACTTTATGCTTTTCTGTTGATAATAATTTCCGATAATGATTGATTGGCTTTAGCTAGTGTGGCATTGATGCACACTGTAAACTCATTAGAAACAACCACACTTAAACACGCTACAATGGAATAGTATCGAATATAAGGTGTTTGCAAAAATGGGACATTTTAGTTTAGAGGGTACTAATGATGATGATGATAGCTTTCAGTTGTTTGGTTTCAAATCACTAATTTAAGGTCTTTTATGGTTTGGATAGATATTTCATGGTTCTATATAAGAAGTATAAATTCAGATGAAATTCAAATGAATGAATACAATAAATCTTAACCATACTTACGAAGCAGCAAATTTTAAGGAATATTTTGATCTTACCTAAAAATAAAAAGGAAGAAAATTAATAAATAGGTAACAATTGTGTTGCAACAATATTAATGCGTGAATTAAAAAGTTATTTAAAATATATTGTAGGAAACAATTGTTTTGGAAAACGACCCAAAATATTAAAAGTATAACAGTTTTTTGACAATTATACTAGCCCATTAACCACATCCGCTTCATTTTCTATTTCTCAAAGAGCAAAACCAAATGCAAGTGGTCCGATGTAAAGTGGCGATTTCACTTCTTCTCTGAAGGGATTTCCAATCATATTGCCCAAAATAAGTAAAAGAGAATTTATCGATGAATATTTTTCAATTGTACCAATTACAAAATATTATATACAGGCATAGTATAAACAGGAATAATAAAAACAGGAAGTTAAAAAACAGATGAGCTAAGATTATTGTCGGAACCGGACCGACTGTGTAATACCCTACACCACTACCCTGGGTATAAGCTTTTCACTGGTAAACATTTATTTTAGGAAGATACTAAAGCTTTCACCCATTTTTTATACCAAATGACTAGACAGCGGAATTTTATGCAACCCCTATTTTTGGTCCGATTAATGTCAAATTTTGGGACTGGGCATATTTTTGGCTTCTGATTACATTGCAATCGAAACATATGACATATGCAAAATTATGCAAAATGCATAAATTTTTGCATATGCAAAATTTATGCATTTTACATATTTTCGTATGCAGCACATATTTCAATAATAGGTACAAAAATATTTGTGTGTAAATTTTTTCTCTTTAAAATTCTCTTCAGACAAGTCAATAAAATAGAAAAATGTTTAACCACAGCCACAACCTTCAAAATATAGAAAATCGGGAGCATCGTTCTATGGGGGCTATATGAAGGCCTGAACCTAAACCGACAAATGTTAGGTGGAAAGTTTTTTACCCCCAACAAAGACTTAATACCAAATTTCAGCCATTTCGGAGGGATATTGAGGGCACAACCTTCAAAATACCAGAAATCAGGAGGTACCGTTTTATGGGGGCTATATGAAGACGTGGACCTATACCGACAAATTTCAGATAGAAAGTTTTATACACACGACGAAGACAAAATGCAACATTTCCGTCATTTCGGCGAGATATTGAGGCCACAACCTTCAAAATACCGAAAATCGGGAGGTACCATTCTATGGGGTCTATATGAAGACTTGGACCTATACCGACAAATTTCAGGTGGAAAGTTTTATACCCCCAACGAAGTCTTAATACCAAATTTCAGCCATTTCGGAGGGATATTAAGAACACAACCTTCAAAATACCAGAAATCCGGAGGTACCGTTCTATGGGGGCTATATGAAGACGTGGACCTATATCAACAAATTGCAGCTGGAATGTTTTATACCCCCAACGAAGACTACATACCAATTTTCAGTCATTTCGGTGAGATATTGAGGCCACAACCTTCAAAATACCGAAAATCGGGAGGTACCATTCTATGGGGTCTATATGAAGACTTGGACCTATACCGACAAATTTCAGGTGGAAAGTTTTATACCCCGGCCGAAGTCTTAATACCAAATTTCAGCCATTTCGGAGGGATATTAAGAACACAACCTTCAAAATACCAGAAATCCGGAGGTACCGTTCTATGGGGGCTATATGAAGACGTGGACCTATACCAACAAATTGCAGCTGGAATGTTTTATACCCCCAACGAAGACTACATACCAATTTTCAGTCATTTCGGTGGGATATTGGGGGCACAACCTTCAAAATACCAGAAATCCGGAGGTACCGTTCTATGGGGGCTATATGAAGACGTGGACCTGTGCCGACAAATTTCAGGTGGAATGTTTTATAGCCCCAACGAAGACTACATCCCAATTTTCAGTCATTTCGGTGGGATATTGGGGGCACAACCTTCAAAATACCAGAAATCCGGAGGCACCGTTCTATGGGGGCTATATGAAGACGTGGACCTGTGCCGACAAATTTCAGGTGGAATGGTTTATACCCCCAACGAAGACTAAATGCCAATTTTCAGTCATTTCGGTGGGATATTGAGGCTACAACTTTCAAAATACCGAATATCGGTAGGTACCGTTCTATGGGGGCTATATGAAGACGTGGACCTATGCGGACAGATTTCAGTTGTAAAGTTGCATACCCCTAACGAAGACTTAGTACCAAATTTCAGCCATTTCGGTGGGATATTTAGACCATAAATCCTTGAATATATTTTTGCATATGGTTTTGCATATGCTCATTTTATGCAGATATGTACAAATATGTCAAAATATGCACGATATGCAAAATATGCGAAATATGCGAAAATTTCTGGGCCTAATTCGTTTTATTTTGTGATAAAACGAGTTTCTGTCTAATCAGATTTTCTCTACGACCATCCTAACCATATATGCATTTGCATAGGATTCCGCTGTCTACAAATGACTTAGGGCAACCTGAAACAAAATCTATATAAATAAAAATCAAATGTCGTTCGTTGGTAATGATATCAGTTGAGAACGGCTGGACCGATTTGGATTATTTGACCACGCCCACTTTTACGACCATTTTTTTCATTTTTCAACTTTAATCTTTTCTACAAAAACTATTGAACCGATTTTCCTGAAATTGCCAGGGAATGTACAGGAATGGCCCCCGGTTAAAATAGGCTACAAATTTAGTTGAAGGGTCAGGGTACTTCCCCTATACCCAATTT
Source organism: Musca autumnalis (assembly GCF_047663935.1). Classification (NCBI taxonomy): domain Eukaryota; kingdom Metazoa; phylum Arthropoda; class Insecta; order Diptera; family Muscidae; genus Musca; species Musca autumnalis. The sequence continues at coordinate 152,664,861 of NW_027412088.1, read as the reverse complement.
GTTAAAGATGTTATATTTACAATAATTACGAATGTATAAATTGGAACTTAATTTGCGAGACAATTGTGGTTGTGTCTCCTACCTTACACACTTTTTAGGAGACTTGACCACACCCACTTTTTAAAATATATTACATCTACAAATCTACTGAACCGATTTTCCTTAAAATTTCCGGGAATGTACAGGGATGGCCCCGGTGAAAATAGTATGCATATTTTCTTGAATTTTGAAGGGGGCAGGGTACTTCCCTTTGTCATATTTAAAAAACGCCTTATCTTTATGAATAAAAATCAAATGCCGTCATTACCCAACTTAGGTTTTTATGGAAAGAAAAGTTTACCACGCCCACTACTGAAATTGTTAGGGAATGTACAGGGATGCCCCCCGAAAACGTGCTACATATTTTATTGAATTCCAGAGGGGGCGGGGTACCTCTCCTATGCGATATTTTGATAAAACATTATATTTGCAAAAACATGCATGTACCGATTTAAAAATTTACGGATTAATCTACAATCTAGGTACTTCTTTAGGGCCTAAAGATCCGACCACGTCTGTTTTCTTAAATATGGCATAACTCCAATACTACTTAAGCGATTTCCATAAAATTTGCAGCAAAATCTCAATGTTTGCCGTCGTAATGCATATTTTATGAATTTCAGAAGAGGTGGGGTAACCTTCCCATACCTTTCTTTTGAACGCTATATGTATAAGCCAATCTTATGATTATATCGGTTTCAGCATAAATTTTTGTAGGCAATGGGGTTGTATGTACCCTAGGTACATATTTGGGGCAAAATACCGGCCACTTTTTTTAATATGTTATATCTTAAAAACTGATGACCACGTCCACTCTTTTCAAAACATTATTTTCACAAAACTACGGAACCTAATTTTCAGAATATGTTCAGGAATGTCCCTTGGTCCAAAATGCTATATATTTGTAGACGTATTTCGGGGCCTATTGTTTTATAATCGCTATATTTGCTAAACTTATGAGTGCATCTGGTTGCAAATTAATTTTCGACACAACGGCGGTTGCGCCCCGATCAAGAAAAACTATATATTTACAACTTTCCTTAAATGGTGAGGTTCAACGGTCCATCAGCCATGAAGAATTAAAATATATAAGTCTCAATAAGCGGCAGAATTCGACCTAACCATTTTTTAAACTTTTATAATTAGATCGCTTTATGATAAGGACACGGTCGATAATAAATCCTAAACAGCATAAATTGGCGAAAAAATCCGACAAAGTCCGTATGAGAAAAGAAAGGTTACAGACCAAATCTGTTGATATATTTAAAATCCTCCTCGGTTTGACAATGGACCGAAGAAGTGAGGTGTTTTTGAATTGTCGCTTGACAATTTTATTGACAAAGTCGATAAAAAGTTGTCATTAAAACTCATTACGACGGGCCAGCAACGCGGACCGGGGTCTGCTAGTAATTAATAATTAATTTTATATTTGACTACTGTCGGCAATCTACTTGATACTGATTGAAAGCTTTGCTGATCTTCTTAATTAGCATTTTACACGCCTTTAATACACCAACTAAAAGCTGAGGTATTTATCATTAAAATAACTAAAAAAGGCTTTGCCGACTGAGGTATACCCTCGGCGTGTATGAATTGATACACCTGTTTCCCAAAAAAAACGTATGTGTTTAGGGGGTCTTCAGAATTTTGGGCGTATAAACTTGCCGACAATGATATGGATTGGGTTAAAATCTCAAAAGTTTTGCGTGAGATGTGCCTAAAGGAATGGACCGACATAGTCCATTTTGGAAGTATGTCTTATTTTAGGAGTCATTAGGACCATTATATCAGGAAACATGGACTTGCCCACGAAAAACATCATATCGCTGTAAAGAGTAGTACCTACGGTAAAAATTTCCAAAGGATTCTCGCACAGACCCTTAACCGCACTTAAACAAAAATGTTGCTCATTTATGTGGGATGTACCCTAAGGAATGGACCGATTGGGCCCACATTTGGACATAACCTAAGTTTGAACAAAATATTTCGAGATCCAAAGGCTGGACCAAATTGAAATTGCGCTTAACATTTCAGCGAATATTTCCCAACTTTTGTGGAGGAGATACCGGAAGTAGTTGACCTATAAGCACAATCTTCGAATTTCATCTAATATTCGAAGAAATATTAAGATATGCAACGTGTGGACCAACGGAGTATTCGGTTCGGGAGTTGTCGTGCGCACCAGCCACTGCACATGCTGGCCCTAGGGGTTTTTTACAGTTTTAGGGTCATTTTCTCAAGAAGTATGGACTTGCCACTGAAAAACTTGTTCCATCGTAATAGGAGCCTTGAGGGCAACTTGTTGCAAGAAAAATTTAAACTATTTGAGTGGTGCAGGGTAGGACTGCACTTTTCATAAATTTGTTGTGGGAGGTATCCGCAGGATATATAGTCCATATTCTAACCGGATCTAAGTCTCGTGGAAATACTACGATGTGCACAGTATGGATCAAATCGATTACTGTCTTCGAGAGTTATCGTCAGCACCATTGAACTTTTGTCTGGGATGTACCCAAAGGAGTGGAACGATGAGGCCCATCTTAGAACTTGATTTAACGTTGGGCAAAATATTATGATTGCCAAATTTTGGTCGAATCGGTTATCCGTTCGAGAGTTATGCATTTTCATACGGGCAAAATGTGCCTCATAGAAATAATGGTTTTAGACCCCAAGTATGCACAAAATCCGTTTAAGGCAATTTGGAGTCGATTTAGCAATGTCCGTCCGTCTGTCTGTCTGGCAGGTGCGCACGATAACTCTCGAACGGATGAACCGATTTGGTACAAAATTTGGTTTTCGTAATATTTTGTCCAAATTTAGTTTAAGTTCGAAGATGGGTTATATCGGTCCACTCCTTCCGGTACCTCCCCCACAAAACTTCGGAAATGTTCGCCAAATTTGTGCGCACGATAACTCTTGAAGGAAGGAACCGATTTGGTCCCTACTTTGCACATCGTGAAATTTCTACTAGACTTAGATGAGGTTCCAATATGGACTCAATCGGTCTACAACTTCGGGTACCTCCCACACTAAATTTCGGATTTGGGAAAAGTTCAGTTTAAGACCAGCTCTCAAATCGCTTTGTTTTTTGTTGTAACAACTTGTATTCACTATCCCCCATACGATGATGTAAATTTCATCATGGGCAAGTCCATACTTCCTGAGCGACCGATTTGGTCCAAACTTTACACATCCTGATATACCTACCAAATATCGATCAGGTTCGAATATGGATAAATTTTGTCCACTACACGGTAACTCTCGAACTGATCAACCGATTTGGTCCAAAATTGGGCCTTCGTCATATTTGCACTATATCTCTTGAACAAATTTGGTCCAAACTTTGGATCTCCTAACATTTTGTTCAAAAGTTCAACATTTGTGTCTAAGTGCAGTTTAAGGTCTCTTCAAATATCCTTTGGAAATGTTTACTGATGCTGTTCGTTGTGGTCCTGTTTACAGCGATATTATGCTTTCCGTGGACAATTCCATGCTTTCTGGCATACTGGTCCAAAAGTTATACGATGACTCACTGAAATGACTAGTGGGCGCGATATCTATCAAAAAGGTATGACTCCCAACATAATATCCACTTCCATAATGGATTATGTCGGTCCATTCCTTTAAGTACCTCCTTTGCAACACTTTTGAACTTTAATCCTAATCCACATTTTCGTCGGCTAGTTCAAATGTCCATAAAAAAGGCCACAAAATACGGAAAAGACCCTAAATACATCCAATCTGTCCGCAGATAAAAGCAGTTTTTCGCCATAAATCCGTCAAAAAAAAAACTGTTTTAAAAAAGTCTCTCGTTTAAGTACAAGCTTTTTATATGTACAACAATCCCACAAAAACATTTGAAGATCGGATCATCAGTTTTCGAGCGACAGTGGGCACCGCTTCGATGTTACATACAAATCAGAATAAATTTTCTCCTTCTTACGCTCAAATCTCAGCTAATTTTTGTCCGATCGACTGGAAATTGCAACATATTCTATTCCACCTGTACTATAAAATGAGCCAATAAAAAAAATTTCGATTTTGTAAAATTTGTAAGTGGCCACAACCCCTTAAGCTTGCCAGCTGCTATTACTAACTATTCATTACACCTCCCTAGCCACACCAATACCAACCTTTGTTGATCTAGTGAGGGCCATCGAATTGCCGACAGTGCATTTGACTTCAACACTTTTTGATGCATGCATGTAAATCAACAAGTGTAAACTAGGCGAGATATTTGTCAGTGGCTAGATATCGAATCGCCTGCCCTTTAGGGCAACGCAACACAATCTGCACACCATACACTACATATTCCATATCTATTAACAATTCCAATAGCTGCTGCAACAATACGCATCCATAAACCAAAGCCATTGTTCTATGCCAATGTAGATTGATGTTGTTGGTAAAAAACAGTATATAGCAACCAGTATATAGTTGTTTTTGCTGTTGGTGGCGTATAAAGGAATTCCATTTGCTTGGATTTTGTTGAAATGTGACTGTGGCACTTCCCACCCACCACAGTATATATGCAATCAATATGGATTCCCTTGCCTAGTTTATAAATATGTATGTATCGTGTGTTTGTGCAATGTAGAGGGCGTTGGTCAGCAGTATGCCCAGAATCGATTACGGTTTAACACTTTATCGGTATCTTTTTTTGTTTGTTTCTCCATGCAAACTTAGTACATGGTAAACCATACGGTTAGTTTTGTAACAATGTGTGTGATCTGTTTATATTTGTTTGTGGATTTGAGGCAAACTTTTATAGGGTTTTCACATATACGTCATTGGGTAGATGGTGAGGAAGAGTCTTTACTTAAGTTTCTATCTACTTGTGGTTATTCTGTTTGCCAGTTCATTTATTTTTCTTTGAAAAGGCGCTTGAGTTTGCCTTTTTTAATTAATTAACTGCAATATTTATTGCAATTTGTTGTTGTAGTTTTTTTTTTTTTTGTTTTACTATGTTCCATTAGTTTGTGGCCATCTCCCCACAATTCTCCTTCTCCTTTTAATAGTTTGTATTTGATGAATGATGGTTATTAAAAGTCTTGATGACCCCATGAGGGACTCCACCACCCAGCATGCAACTTCAGTCAGTGGCATTTAATCAGTCAGTCAGCCAGTCACTCCAATACTCATCCTTTGATTTATCATCCATACACCCATCAGACCATTGTCCATGCCGCATGTGAGTATGTGTGCTGGTTGTTTTTCCCTTATTTGTTTGTTCTCGTTTTCATTCTCCTCATTTGATGTATGATTTAATTAAAAACAATAAACAGAATAAAACAATCAATATATCATTCGAGTTATTTGTTCGGAGACATTTACATAAATACAAACATTTGTCTGTTATTTAGAGAGTTGCACTAAATAAAGCACTTCAATCTGTTGTTTGGCAATGTTGGGTGTGTGTGTGCATGTGTGTGGGAATGAAAGTGAAATGTCAATTATGGTTAAGGCCATAAACCATGTTTTAAATAAATTTTTTGAAAAAAAAAACATGTTTTGTATAAAAGCTTTGCTTTTCAAGGAAATGCCATTTCAAAATGCATATCGAAGATGAGATATAGTCTCCTTTAACAATGATCATCATCATTTTAAATGGGAGCATATGACCTCTTAAGCGTGGTACAAGATCAGTTTTGACTGCCGATTTTTCGGAAATATCGATAAATGCCAAACTGTCCAGCAACCACAAAATATTTTGTGGTTGCCTGATGATTGACAAAAATGAAATGAAATTTGGAAATATTTCCTTGGAAAATGCTGGGATTTTATGTGTAAAGTGTCTTCAACAATATTGCCGACAACACTGCGAGAAACTTTTTGTTAAACAAATTAATAGAGTCATTAAAGGGGTCGGGCTTGTTAAACAGACAGTTTCAAGATGGAAGTAGGTACCGGCGCTGGCGTCTACTGTGCAAAGCTTGAGTTCTTCGTGATCAGGAAAGCAGCAGATTTGATAACAAGTGACTATCTATGTGGATAGCCAAAGCAGATGAACTCGCTACATATGGATCAAAGTCAACAAGTCTAACTAACCCTAAAATCCCACGGTGGGACCTATTTTTTACCATGGGAGCTGCAATATATCCCAAAAAGCCTACTCCGAGTTCTTTTGAGTCCGTGACGGGATTGATTTGAATCCCGTTTCATGGATCTGTTCCGTTTACCAGATCTGCACCTACCACATATGAGCATCTGCGAGATGTAATGGATGTGGGAAATGGGTGCACTTCCGAGGCTGCTCTGGCCTCAGCCGTCTCCAGGACGATAGGAGTTATGCTGCGGCTTACTATGCCAGGACATCCCAACATGTTTCCAATTTCGTTGTCGCAATGTCGCATTCTTCCCAACAACGACAAACGCAGCATCTTACATCCCATGTTCTGGTTCAGATCCCCAAAAAAGCATCGTTCCTACAATTAAGTTGCAGCGGTCTCCTCAACAAATTCAGCGTCGCCGTGATCCAAGAAAAAAAATTCGACGACGCTTATCGTACAAGAAGCGGAGGAGGAGAACTTGTATTCTGTTTATTACAAATCTATCTCTCTTGTCTCTAGTAACTTATACATGGAATGTATGTGGTTAGCAGTAAAGTGAGGTATGCGCGTACCTTCATTGAAAAGTTGTGCCTCGCTCTCTCCGAGAACCACCGTTGTTTATGGAATCTGTGACTGCACCAGTGTGAATGTTATTTATTTTTGATCTAGGGGCTCGATCTGCTGACATGCCTGGTTATGGGGTCCAATTTAAATTATGGTGATTAGTATGTCTCTCAGGGTGATACTGTACTGGAAGAATCTTGGTTTCCTCATGTACATGGTCCACTGAATACATGAGGAGGCACTCTTTTGCAGTTATTAGGGCTGCATTCCGACAGGATTGATTATTATTCCATCGCGTTTCACTTGTATTCGCGGACCACACTGACGCCACAGACCGATATACATATCACCTTGCTCCCAAATCTCAGCATGTCGTGAACAAACTGTCAAATATGACTCCTACAATCTTGAGTTAGTTAGTGATCCGAGTTCGGTTACCATCCATCAGGACATTCAGTTCTGTGCTCATCTATGTGTTGAACAGAGTGACCGAAGATTTGGTGGTGGATATTTCCATGTTCCACGCAGGAAAAAAAGCTTGTAAGATCTGTTAAATAAGATTACAACCTTTAACCATTGAAATGGCATCTGACACGAAGAACTTATAATCATCTGCATATGTTACGATCTCAATGCCGTATGGAGGGGGTGGAATACAAAGGAGGTAGAGGGTAAACAATTTCGGAGATTCAAACCCACCTTGGGGAACTACATGTTTCACTCGGTGGTGCTTGGACTTCTTGTTCCTGTCTTCATCGTACGATCCTCCGTGTGGAATACGAGAAAGGTAGAGGTTAGTCGGTTCCGGAGATATAACCCCACCTTGGGGAACTTCCTGTGCTATTCAAAGGGTATTCAACTTCCTGTTCCTGAATTACACGAACGATTGACACCCACACATACAATTGATTATCCATTATACTTGTCCGTAGAGTAGCCGGCAAAAGCAAAATCGGGGTGATGATGTTGACAGGCCACCCAGCCATTTTCTAGACTTCGGCCACGATGTGGATTGTTAGCGACAAGTTGGGAATTTTGGTTAGATACTCAACTCCCAATCTAAAGCTTTAAGTGATTTATAGTTCATTATGACATTTGCAATGTCATCCATTGTAACTTGTGGTGGTTCCTCATATGCAGAAAGATATCTAATGCTCGGTAATACTCTTCTCTTCGCCTTTTCACTCCCGGGGTGATAGTCAAATTATCGATTAAAACAACTTACCCTCCTTTTCAGATCAGTTAGCTTATCTTCGTTATACATTAGTGAGGCCCTGTCTTCGTTCTCTCCACTTATTCCGCTCGCACAAGCCGAGCATACTATAAACTTTCAGCTCCCTGACTCTGAGGTCACTGGGGTTGGATTGACGAAGCACATCACGCTCATTTGCTATTCCCGCTGCCTCTGCTGAGAAATTTGGGCCCACTTCGGCAATTCAAGCAGAAGGTACATAACGAGCTCCTGCAGCGGTTGGGCAGAATATGCGACACACGATGGTCATGTCTGACGAACTGTGTCACTCTCCGCGAACTCTGGTAGCTTTGAAGAAATTCAAGTTTTGTGACAATTTTTGTTGTTTACAAAACTTTGGAAACGTTTTTTTAATCCACTTTTTGACGCATAGAAAGTCCCAAGGATTTTTTAAATCTACTTTGGTCTTTGAATTTTTTTTAAATCCATCTTTTCTGGTCTTTGATGTTTTGATTTTTTAATCAATCTTTTCTGGCCTTTGAAGCTTTGAATTTTTTTTTAAATCCATATAGACTTTGAAACGTTGAAAAAAACCTTAATTTTTTGAAAACTTGGATTTTTCAAGACTTTATAGCTTTGAAAAAAATCTGTAATTTGTTTAATCCACGTTTTAAGGTCCATAAAGCTTTGGGAAAGAAAAAGCTCCTGCAAATTTTGAGACTTTAAATAATTTTAATAAATTTCTTTGCAAAATTCCCATTCTGTGGCCTGAAAAGCTTTGAAGAAATTCAAGCTTTGTGGAAACTGTTTGTGGTTTACAAAGCTTAGGAGAAGGTGTTTTAAATTTACGTTTTGACGCTTAGAAAGTTTAATAGATTTATTATATTCATGTTTTATGGGCTTTGAAGCTTTGAATTTTTTGAACAAAATTCTTTAATTATTTTAAATCCAAGTTTTCAGATCTTTGAAGGTTTGGAAAAATTTGTTAATCCATTTTTTCCGGTCTTTGAAGCTTGGCAAAAGAAAAAAACGTTTTGTGGTCTTTGGAGCTTTGAAAAAAACTTTTTTTTTGAAAAGTCCACGTTTTGTGGCATTTGAAGCTTTGACAAAGTCTTTAAAACAATCCATATTTTGCGGTTTTGAAGCTTGGAAAATATTCTTTAAAAATATATAATTGTCCACATATTATATAACTTTAAAGAATATTTTCCAAGCTTCAAAACCACAAAATAGATCCTTGAAAAAAAATCATTAGGAGCCTTAAAAACGTTACAAAATCAAATCTTTGTAGTTCATGGACCCTGGAAAAATGCTTTAAAAATTCACATTTAAGGCCAAAAACCTCAAAGAAAATTCTTTAAAAAATTACGTTTTGAGATCTATGGAATTTCTTTAAAAATGAACTTTAAAATTTTAATAGAAATGACCAGAGAAGGCTCTTCTATCTTCAAAAAATAATTCTAGACCTTGTGGTGTATAAATAATGTGCTTTAAAGCCTTCTAAGACTAGTGGTTTATGACCTTCAAAAAGCTGACAAATGTTGGGATTATAACCTGGATGTATGCGTTAAGCAACTATACCTCGACTGTTCCACACCTAACTGTTACCCCCATACATTCCACGTACGGAACACTTGAGACAGGCTCAAGCGAAAAAAGCTCATCCCCCACCACCACTTCTGGTCCAATCCCTCTAAGTACGTTGTTGTCATCGCAGCACTGTAAACTGCAGTTGTTGCTGGGCTTGGTTTCCTGCACCATCGTTACCCTAATATGTTTCCAACTTATCAAGTCCCCTATTTCCCGGATCTTACCTCAGAGTCCATTGCAATTAAATTGAAAAAATAATCTACATATTTTAAGGGATTTGAACAGCAACAGCGTTTATTGCGGAATATAACCTTCTGTTACACTTGTTCTTATGTTATTGTTTGTTGAGGCGGATACAAAACTGAAATGGTTGTTGCTCACTAAATTAATTTCCATTGTCTTGAAACAACATACAAAACTTTCACTTCCCCTAAACAAATGACAAATAGTGGATTTGTAAGTGTCTATCAATCAAAATTTTATCATCTTGTCACACTAGCAGCGCCTGTACAGACGACTTATGTTAAACGATCAACACTTGTAGTGAATTTTTTAATTAAATTCCCCGAATGCATTTTGAATGCAATAACAAAAGCTGGCATTCATTTAAGCAAGCGACAGACGACAGATCACTACTTGATGGGGTGATTAATTTTCTCTGTAGTCTGAACAATTCATAGTAGCTTATGACAGTGTTCACTAATTTGATCCTATTAGCAGTGATCACGAAAACAAAATGATAAATTGGATTTTAATTGTTTGGAATAATGTTGAATTAAATGTAAGGAATAACATAACGGATTTTGGCTAAAAACTTAAAAAATGCAATATTATAAAAACCTCTTGTGTTTTTATGTACCCAATAGCCTTAAGTCAGACATTGATATTCAATAAGCACAATAACAGGATTCTATATTGAAATATATCTCTCAATACCCAATACGAGCTTTAAATACAAAATAACCAGTTCAAAAACAAAAACTCGGCGCACGCAACCCACGCAATCATTGCTGTAAATGGAATAACGATGACATGAGGAAGAACAACAAGCAAAGGCAGGCAGCAGTGAAGCAGGAAAATTTGTGTGAAATTTCAGAACGTAAATCACACAGCCACAGCCACGCAAAAACACCCACAGAGCGAGGCACCGTTATTTACAGAGAAACATACAATTGCACATGCAACACTGAATGTCCATGTGCAACCATAACAACAGTCCTGACGGCAACAACAACAACACCGAACAATCCTCATCATCATCATCAAGTATAACACAAAAGCAAACAACGAGAACACCACAACAACATGAAGTCGCGATACAAAGCAGCAGAAGCGACGTCTGCAGACCAACTATGTAATCGTCACATTCTCTTACATAAATGGACAATCAGCTAACCATCCATAATAGAGGGAATCCTTATAAGGAAACTTGGAAACTTGTTACAAACCAAAAACAGCAGCAGCAATGAAACAACACAAACAAATGTAGACGAAGAAGACCGGCCAAACATCGCCAACACAATGAGGCAGAGTCAGCCCATAACGATTGCATGCTAAGAATGAAAAAATAACTCAACATTAACCATGTACAGTGGATCCCGGGTGGGAAAATGTATGGATAAAATACTCGCAGAGGATAATTTTATCAACATACTTAGATAATTTTTTCACATACGTGGATAATTTTAAAAACATTAGGGGGATATGTCTATACACGAAAATGGATAATTGATGTTTAAAATGTGGATAATTTTATTCAAAAATGTGGAAAAAAAAAGTAAATAATTTTACCCACAAAAATACATAACTTTATCCACAAACGTGGATAGTTTTATCCGCAAACGTGAAATATTTTATAAAACCACATGGACAATTTAAACTATAAATTGATAACTTTATCTTACTCACTTAGCTGGCCTTTTACAGAACATTTGTTCCATAAGCCGAACTAAGAATAAATCTCCCATCATCTCTGTTTGCTGCCGTATTTTCCCAATCTGGGATATGTAGCTTTCTGATATCTTGTTTGACTTGTTCGATCCAACGAAGCTTTGGCCTTCCAGATCTGCGAGATCCTCCATGCGGCCCTTATTTATACGCCTTTTTAGCGGGTTCATCATCACTCATTCTTATAACATGGCCTAGCCATCGCAATCGTTGTATCTCGATTCGTTCAACTACATTGATGTCAATGTATAGTTGATACAGATCGTTGTTCATACGACGCACAATGGTTCAGGAATCGATTTTCCTGGCCAAAAATCTAAATTTTGTTTTGTAACAGATATTTAATTTCTATATCGATAGTAAACATATTGAAACTAAGGAAACCAAAAAATTAGGTCAAAATATTGGAAGATTCGGGCGTGGGGTGCCCCTAAAGACGAACATTTTTCCAATTTTTGAGAAATACGTAATTTTTGAAAACTTCTGGTGAAAGAAATAGCTATTTCTCGGAAACTATAACATAAAAATAAAATAAATTAAACAAATTGCCGTGGCGTTTACACAACATGAGCTATTTTATTTTTCCTCAGGTACTACATTTTATAAAATTCCAAATTTAGTGGACTAGAACTTTTGTGGAACAACATGGAACAATGTTCTGTTTCCACAGAAATATGCCCGAAAGTCTCCTCTTTTAGCCCATATATACTTTTGTTCCAGTCCCGTTCCGTCCGTTTAACACTTATTTTAAATTTATTGAAATTACATGGGTAAAAATGTGTGTTTTTCCATACCAATTCCCATATGAATTACAGCTTTTTTACACAAATTAAAATTTTTTGGAGTATATGAGTTTTCATATGAGTTATATAAGTTTTATAAACACCCAAGGAGCATTTTATTTTAAATTTTTTGCATTTTTTTTATTGTGAAAAATTTGGGAAAAAAAATTTTTAATTTTTTTTCGAAAAATTTGTTTAATTTTTTTTGGCATTTTTGTAGTTTATTTATTGGCGTTTGACCATCTTTAATATATAAGAAGATATATAAACACAAAAGCACTGATATTTTGATGAAAAATAGTAAAAAAAATTCAAAAGTTTAACTTTGACATTGAATTCCTCTGCAACTACCAGACCGAATTTGACAGCTTATAAAGCTTGTGAAAATATCTCTATCCGTTCAAAAGTTACAGAATTTTGACCAGGAAAAAACGATTCTGAACCACAGTGCGACGCCGATATTCGCCGTCAACACAGATTGGCCCGTAGATCTTTCGAAGAATTTTTCTCTCGAACACACCAAGCACTGCCTTATCTGCTTGAGCAAGTACCCATGCTTCGGAACCATACATTAGCACGGGTAGTATCAGTGTTTTGTAAAGTGTTACTTTTGTTTGACGAGAGGTGGCTTTATTCCTAAACTGCTTACTCAGCCCAAAGTAGCATCTGTTAGCCAACACTATTCTTCTTCGTATTTCACAACTGATGTTATTTGTTGTGTTTATGGCGGTGCCGAGGTAGACGAAGTCCTTTACTACCTCAAAATTGTAGGTACCAACATTCACAGATGGTGCGGGGTTAGTGGACATATTACGCGTCGATACCATCAACTTGGTTTTTTCGCCGTTTACTGCCAGACCAACTTTAGCAGATTCTCTTTCGACTTTTGCAAAGGTGTCAGTTACTTCCTTTACCGATCGACCCATGATGTCAATGTCGTCGGCATAAGCCAGTAACATATGGCTGTTCGTGTATATCGTTTCATTTCTTTTGACCTTCGCGTCTCGTATGACCTTTTCCAGCAGGATGTTGAATAGATCACACGACAGGCCGTCTCCTTGTCTGAAACCTCTTTTGGTAATAAACTCTTCGGAGAGGTTCTTTCCTATTTTAACTCACGATCTTGTCTCAGTTAACGTCATTCTACAAAGCCGAATGAGCTTTGCAGGAATACCAAAATCAGACATGGCTTGGAACACCTTTGAACGAATAGGGCTGTCGAATTCTGCTTTATAATCGACGAAAAGATGGAAGGTGTCGATCTGCATTTCTTGGGTCCTTTCCAGGATTTGTCTTAAGGTAAATATTTGGTCAATGGTGGATTTGCCTGTACAAAGCCTTCAGTTTGATGCTTTACTCTTTGGTACAATTTTCGGACTTCGTTCTGTCGTTTCTCCTCTCTCCCTTTTCTCCCGATACCTCTCTCGTGCGCTACGCGTTGCTACTGATTGTAAAGTAGCCCTATATGCCGCATTTTTTTCTTCGGTAGCAGCACGGCACTCCTGGTCGTACCATGGATTCTTTGGTGGAGGTCTCTGGTATCCAAGTACTGATTTTGCGGCTGTTTGCATGGAGTGGGCTATATTTTGCCATTGTGTTGATATGTTATCGGGACGAGAAGCGCTTTCATTAAGCAATTGGGTCAGTTGAGTGGAATATGCTGTAACTATCTGTTGTGTTTGCAGCTTAGCGATGTCCAACTTTCGTGTTGTGTCTGTCCGTGCTTTATTTGCAACGTTTAGACGGGTACGTACCTTTGCTGCAACGAGGTAATGGTCCGAATCTATGTTTGCTCCTCGGAACGATCGTATGTCTTCCATCTATCACAACGTGATCAATTTGATTTATTGTTCTTTGGTCTGGAGGCAGCCAAGTGCCCTTTGCCGCTGCGAAGTCTATCAGCCTCATTCCATTGTCTGATGTTTCACTATGTAGACTGAATTTCCCGATTGTTTGTCCAAAGATATTCTCCTTTCCAATTTTGGCATTAAAATCGCCTAGAACAATTTTAATGTCATGGGCAGGACAACGATCATATGTTTCTTCTAAGCGCTCGTAGAATATATTTGTTGGTCTGTTCGTCCTTGTCTTCGGCTGGAGCATGAGCGCAGATAAAGCTGATGTTGAAGAATTTTGCTTTTAATCGAATTGTAGCAAGTCTTTCATTCACTGGGGTGAAGCTGGAAACCAGATGTTTTAACCTCTGACCAACTACAAAACCGCAACCAAACTCATGCTATGTATCATGGCAGCTATAATACAGTGCGTCACCTTTAGGTGTTGTTGTGACATCTTTCCCAGTCCATCGTATTTCCTGTATGGCAGTAATGTCGGCCTTGTACTTTTTAATTACATCTGCCAGCGCGTAAACTGCACCTTCTCTATAAAGAGTGCAGAGTCCAGGTGCAGATTCGCAGATCATGGTCCTTAAAACCTTTGCGGGGGTCGTCAACTTTAGAGGGGTTTGTTTTTCTTTTCTTTCGTTTTTTCATAGTAGGCTGCTTTTTTCTAGGGGTGGTTACTAGCCCGACGCCCAAACCCAAGCTTTTAACGTTCTTATGGGTGAACGCGCGGCACATGTTAGCTCACTACCTTTAACGGGTGTTAAAGGCAGCTCCCCAGGGGGGAGGGGAGGTCAGTGTCCACTTGAGATGAGAGAGGGACCAAGATAAATCCTGGACTTTACCATGTTAAAGCCGGTCAGGACCGTTCCTTGGTATCTTTCATCCCGGTCAGGTCAGGACCGTTCCTTGGTATCTTTCATTATCTACCAACGTAAAAATATGGATTTTATCCACATACGTGGATAATTTATTTACAAACGTCGAAAATTTTTGAAAATTTTACGTATGTGGATAATTTAATATACAAATCTTATCCACATACTTGGATAATTCTATTTACAAAACTGGAAAACTTTATCAAGTGGAAAACTTTTATCTTCAAATGTGGATAGTTTATCCACGTAAGTGGATAATTTTATCCACAAACGTAAATAATTTTATCCACAAACCTGGGTAATGTTATCCACTAAATGTGAGTAATTTTAGCGACAATGTGGATAATTTTATCCACTAATGTGGATAAATTTATCTACAAACGTGAAAAATGTAACCCACATACGTGGATAATTTCATCCACAGACATGGATAATTTTATTTATTTACATACTGGGATAATTTTATTTACACGGATGGATAATTTTATCGCATGCATCGATAGTTTTATCCACGAAAGTGGCTGATTTTATCTATATATGTGGATAATTGTATGTACAAATATGGATAATTTTATCCACAAGTTTGAATATTTTTGTCCACATGCGTGAAAAATGTTTTTTTTTACAAATTTTGATAATTATATCTACAAATTTTGATAATTGTATCCGCTAGCGTGGATAATTTAATCTGCAAATGTGGATATTTTTATTCGTAGTACCAGATAATTGTATTTTTACACACTTTGCGAAGGCGAATAATTTTTTACCAAAAGGTGGATTATTTTTTAATTTTATACACAAGCGTGGATAATTTTATCCACATACTGGGATAATTTTAAACACATACTGGAATAGTTTAATCCACAAATGTGAATAATTTTATCCACAAACTTTGATAATTTTTTCCTCATCTATTTTATCCACAAAGCTGGATAACTTTTATCCGCAACTAGAATTTCATTGCACTTTCCGGTAGCAATTCACTGGAGTTGTGTTTGTTTCTACCCACTGTACACACCCCAACAAAAACATTCAACAACAATAGACGACAATAACGACAACGACATCTCTAAACCAAATATGGAAAAACTTTTTCGAAGAAGAAGAATTTTAATACGCAATCGTATGAGAGGACAAAGAACAAAACGTCAAAGCGTATGGTAACCAGCTATACAAACAAACGAAAAAAAACAACATAACAATGCAACGTGCATGTGGCACATGTTGCATAAGTTGCCTGACGGACTTTACTTAACTTGGAGTTGAGCTTCTTGCTTGGCGAATGGGACCCGACCTGGACCCTCCCCCCTAAGTAAGTCTCTGCAATGTCTGGTTGTTAACTATTGGATACATGACGGATAGGTGGATAGATGGATGGCTGACTTGCTTGTGGACTGTCTGACTGACTGTGGATGCTTGAACAGCATTAAATGGTTTGTTTAGAACCAAGCAGTGTGGTGCACACATGCTGCGTAAATCCACGATCGGGTTATGAGATGTGTGATGAGAATATGGATATGGATGAGGAATGTGAATGACAGAAGTGCCACTGATGACGATGATGAAATTGATGCATGTTTAGCTAAGCAGGAAAATGTTAAACGAACTAGACAAACAGCACGCCATTGAGAGGAGGATATAAAGAAATATAAAGAAACACAACGTCACAAGACGACGGAAACTTTTTGTCCAAACTCACAAGGCAGAAGACAATCTTTGCCCATAAGAAGAACAAGAGCAACAGCAGCATCAGCAGAAACAACAACTTGAAAACAATTAAAAGTGACATTTTCTTTAGTAGGAAGAAAAACTGAAGACAACAACAATATTTAAAATTGAAACTTTTTTTCGTAACTTTATAATAAAATTTTGAAGATTCAAAGTTATTGGTTTTGTGTGGGAATATTAGCAAGACTAGATTTCTTCCCCCAAATATTTTTGTTGACAAGGATGGATTTAATTAAATTGAATGTTTTGCTTAGAAACATCAAATGTTTTCACACGTACATATGTATGGATGTATCGATGTATGAATGTTTGAACATGTGTTGTTGGTCAAGTATAGAGATATCTACATACCATAGGGTAACTAAGATTGAGGTTATATTTCGGTTACTTCTATATTTTAATTGGAGACATGAAATACTGTTTATAAAGGCCATGTACATTAACGACCAGGAGAATCGGGGTTTCCCAGCGGAAAACAATTAAGGATACCAAAATTTGTATACACTCAGCTTCACTGCTATCGAGGGTATATACACTATCGTGGATATATACATGTGCCGCATGAAATTAATGGTTTTAGACATCAAGTATATAATTTGAACGAAATCCGTTTCTAACAATTTGTAGTAGATTTAGCCGTCGTTTGTCTGTCAGGATAGCTGGTGCGCACTATAGCACTCGAACGGATCAACAGATTTGGTGTAAACCACTCCTTCGTGTACCTCCCTCACAAAATTTAAACATTTTTTGCAAAAGTGCAGTTTAAGCAATTGTCTGGAATCGTCTTCAGTTTTTTTTTTTTTGCAGCAGCAGGTTATTCTCACAATATTTTTTAGGGCAAGAACAGACTTTTTAAAAATGGTCTAAAAGCTACAAAAATCTGGCCGCGCCAATTGAAATGACTGAAGAGCCAGCGGCCAGTTCTACTCATCGGACTGACTCTAAGGAATCTTAGGGATCGTTACCCCAACAAGTATGTGTTTGTGTCCGGGTTTTTTCACCATTAAAGCGGCAATATATCCCAAAATACCTGTTGGGAACTCTTTTGGACCGTGTCGGGATGGATCTGCTCCGTTTTCCAGATCCACATCCACCACATGTCAACATCGGCGAGTTGTATTGGATGTAGGGAAAGGTGCATTTCCGGGCAGCCGTCTTCAGGACTACTGCGATAGGAGTTATGTTCCAATTTGCTGAAGCATGTCTCCAATTTCGTCTTCGAATTCATCGTCGTCGTCAGAATACGAGACACACTCTCATTCTCCTAAACAACAACAAACGCAGCATCTTGCACCCCATTTTGTTGGTTCAGCGAACCGCACGAAGTCAGCGGAATTGTAAAATGAGTAGGATAAACATCATAATGGCTCACCATCACCTGCAGCTTGACATGTTGTCATGTTTACAAAGTTTTGCAAACGGATCGTACAAGAAGCGGAGGAGGAGGGCTTTTGCTTTGCTTAACTCCAGTGACCCAGGCATGCAGTGTTTGAGGGTAGCAGTAAAATGTGGATCTGCCAAGTTAGAGTTGCTTAATATCTACATACCGCCGATGAATAGTTGTGCCCTGAGTTATATAGCTGATATTAGTTCGCTTTTGGAGGGCAATAACCGTCTGTTGATAGAGGACTTTAATGTTCAATGTTCGTCATGAGCTTTGGCACTCCGTCATAGGCAATGACCACAGGGGAACAATGCTGCCGAGGAAATTGACAGCTCCACATTTTGCACAGTGAACGAAGACGGTCCTATGAGGATAAGAGGAGATTGCCATAAGTCGCCGGACATCAAAATTGTGATAAACGACGTGTCCTGGCAACCAGACATTTCCCTTGGCTCTGTCCACCTTTATATCGGCTCTGTTCACAGAACATCCGACTTCATAACCTCTGACTTTTTTGAACCATGGAAAAGTGTGTTGGCAAGAGTTCAGAGCGTTAACGATCAACGAGACTATCAGGTAGGCATGCTATCCATCACACTGATGCAGTTCAAAGGTATAGTGCAGAAGAACGCCAATTGCCAAGGCAAACACGAGTGTTTTTAGCCCAATTAAGATCCGTACGATGCAGCCGCCTCAATTCGTATATATGTTCCCACAACATCCCCGAAGGTACAAGGGAGACTTCTCTAATATCAGTGAGTGCACGGCGAGAAGGTTGAAAGACTCAGAAAATATAAGCCAACATTACGGTGAGGAGATTTGCCTTCGCTGAAAATTTTGATGTTCTTGCGAGGGTTTGAACCTCAGAACTTCTGAGTGCAAGTCGGACATGCTTGCCACTGCACCACTGTGGCCTAAATTCGAATGAATGATACCCAACCCGTGCCCATCATGTGGACTGGCAATGCAGAATACGCTGCATCCGTTTAACTGTTCAGCTAAACCTAGGCTGTAGATTTTTTCAATATAAACACAGAGGAACCTGAACCAGAGACCAACTGTAATGACTGGTTGGTACGATAAATATAAAAGGCTATGACTATCAAAACTAGATACACTTAGGATATGGACTATGTGGCCCATTTCTTCAAGTACCTCCTCCGGAAAAATTCAAATTTTACATTTTAAGTTGTTGGCCATTGGATCTTGTTGAAAGATTACTTGCTGGAAGTCACTGTGATCACGACTACAACATACTATTTTTTTGTTTCTTTAAATTTGGGCCTTGAAATGTCCCAATATTTACGGCTACTTCATCATACACCTACCTCTTTATTATTTGAAAATTTAAGATTTAGGTCATTAGAATTATTTCCAATATATTTTTACACGCTATCAAGAAGTGTTCTTACCAGTATCCAAAGATCTGCTTAGTGAATATCAGATCGAAGAACCGCACATTTCAAACGACATTTCTTCTTTTCAGAACATTTCGCCATACAAACATTCATAAATACATACATACTTACATTCCACAAATTGATGATGAATCTTCCCTGCCGACTATGTGTGTCTCCAACAGGAGTTGCGGCGGCATTCAATTACACTGAAGTGACATATGAAAATATTGGCGAAAAATTGCCTCCAATGATGATGATGGTTGACGTTTGGGCTCATGATGTTAACGCTGATTATGACACTAAATGCAGGAGCATGTAAAATAGTGGCAGGCCATGGATAGCGCTGAAGGGTGGGAGGTGCAAAATGAAACCGGCAATTGTAGATTGGGCAAATAACAATACAACCACCATCAACTTCCATAGGAGCCCGACATTCTTATCGATGGTGCAACGCAATCAAGATGTTGTCGTTCGGCGGCGTACGGTTGTGTGCTGTGCAATGAACGACATGTGGCAATTTAAGGCAATTAATCAAACTGCATCTTAATTCACTTCGTCTCCGCGAATTGCCGAGTGGCTGACTGCCTGCCTGTTCAATATTTCCAGTATTTATCTGTCACCCAGCAAGAAGTACTTGGGTAACAGTCACACTTATCGCAACACCATCTCACGATTTGGGGTTTGTTGAGCTTGCTTCTAGTGTGGTGACACAGCAAGCAACTCGTAAATATGACACTTTGTATTTTGGCGCCATTGTAAGTGTAAATGTCTAGTGATACGATCTGACCCGCCGAAAATTTTTGTGTTTCCAGATATGGAAAAAGACAACCACCAGTCAGCAAGAAAACTGTTGTTGTTATTGGTGCATTACATGTTGCAACATAAATTGAAAAATTACACTTACCCCGTTGGGTTTATTGAACTCGATTTTATTTCATTGGAAATGAGCTGCGAAGCATCATCAACGAGGAATTGTAGACATTGTCGTTGAATTCCTCTAGATGTCTTTTTTCGTTCTTTCTTTTATTACAAACATGTGAATTTTTATTTGTCTTTCTTCTTATGCTACTGTTACTTTTATTTTGAAAACTTTTCTGCTTCTTGTGAATTTTTCTTTTTATTGTGAAGTTTTATTCAAAGTTAGTCCCAATTTACATTGGGCGAGTTTACTTGCGGCAATTGTCATTTTTTAGGAGAGAGAGGTGAGGCATATGGTAACCCTTTGCCACTCAGCACCCTCGCTCACCTACAAACTGACAATTGCCGCAAGTAAACTCGCCTAATGTAAATTGGGACTTACAATGCCATCCATATTTTTGTTGAATTTCAGTACTTGCTGAAGAAGACAAAGTTTTTACTTGTTGTGATCGTTCTTGGGAAATTATTCATGTTAATCAGAGAGTAATGACAACGTAGCGGGTCGCTGGGTAGGAATGTCAACTAAAGACTAAGATTTCAGAAAAAAGAAGAATTTATGGTAGCTTAGGGTAGGAATGTTACCAAGAGCTAATTCTGATTGAATTTAATGTTGAAAAACAATGAAGTTGGGAGATACTACTTCCTGTCAGCAGTGAAAACAAAAATTACCTTCGAAGAAAAATTGAAAACAATCCTCGAACAGACCTTAACAGCACTTAAGGCCTGGGTACATAAGCAGCCTTGCCAGATTGCCTTGCTTTCCTGCTTCATTTCTGAAATAACAAAAATAAAAGAATAATGAAGGCCGAGCAAATATCGAACTGGGTTGCCCGTTTCTTTTTTATTATTTTATCAGGAGCAAGCAAGGCAAGCAGTCGATGCATCTTATGTACCTAGGCCTTTGAACAATTCGTTTGAATTTTGTAAAGGATGTACCAAAAGAAGTTGTCTAAAATATTAGGATATAGAAAGGTTGGACCAACGAAGTCGCACCTTTCGATAGTTATCGTGCCCCGCAGCCATTTTAGTTGGTCATGATGATGCATGAACTTGCCTACGAAAAATATTTAATCGCTGTAAACAGCTCCACAGAGAGTACCTTCGAAACAAATTTCAAAACAATCCTAGTACCCAAATACGGTATCCTAGTACATAAAAACTGCACTCAAGCGAATATTTGGAACTATTGTGAGAGAGATAACGGAAGAAATTGTGCGATATAACCTATATTCCAACTTGTTTTAAGTTTGAAATAATTGTTACCATGTGGACCGATGTCAGTTACTCTCCTCACTTGGTCACCGTGGAATGGAACTTTATGTATTATTGCAATTATATTTTACAAGTGCAAAGCTATCGTTTACAGTAATTTAGTTCTGGTTCCTCTGTGTCCAGACTAAAGAATTGTGCGATCAAGAAACAGGCGTGTGGGTTTAGTTCGGCAATTAGTAAGTTGTAATTTAGTATATCGTGCGGTCCCCATCTACATGCAGGTCATGTGCTGGGTAACGTACTTTCAATTCCTGCCCCATACGAAATGAGGCGGATGCATCCTCCCGGTTTTATTTGTTTTAACAACTGGTGTTCTTCTGCTGCGATGTATGGGGGTGGTCTCCGCGTACGTCATTCACACTAAACCTTTGAACTACCTGTGCCACTGCATTATTGTGAACGATATCCAGGTTCTTGTCCGGATCTTATTTGCTTTGATAAATGGTGTTCTTCTGCTGCGATGGATGGGGTGGTCTCCGCGTACGTCATTCACGGGTCCCATAGGAAATGAGGCGGCTGCATCGTCTGGATCTTATTTGCTTTGATGTTCTTCTGCTGCGATGGATGGGGGTGGTCTCCGCGTACGTCATTCACACTATACCTTTGAATTACCTATGTCACTGCATCATTGTGAATGATATCCAAGCCTGTCTGATATCGTTGATCTTGAGGCTTTCGTTTGTACATTTGGATCTCTCTGTCTCTAGATCAGGAAGACCTTCCTCGACGTGCATGGAAGGGAGAAGCCTGTCGACAAAGTTGTGGCAGTGATGCTCACGGCAATGAATGCATCGACAAAATCTTGTTGAACTGATCGACCGGTAAAATCTTCGCCTTATCACAAAGATGATCCACTTGTGTCAAGAGGAGACACCCTGAAGTATTCAGGGCGGAATTCTGGCAGGTTTGCATATTATTTCACTGCCTAGCGGTAACAGTTACATAGGATACTGACAACCCATAGTTCACCGCAGACCGGTCTATTGCTTTATACGAGGTCACCACGGTTTCTTTGTCAGCAGCCGGCGACTTAAAGACCTTGTTCCTGCTTCTGATCTTGTCGCAAAAACCTACGGCTTGCGGACGACTTAAAGGTACAATCCATGGTCCGCATCAGGACACCATTGACCAATATGCTCATGTTCCTCAGACGGAAGAGCTGCACCAAGTCAGCTATGTAAATATTTAACCTATCACATATGTCATCTATGCCATATGGAGGATGTAAAATTTTAGAAAGGTAGAAGACAAACAGTTCCCCAGATATTATCCCGCCTTGGGGATCTTCCTGCTTCATCGTATACTTTTTATTTCTGAAGTCCACGACTGGCGTCCACACATATAGTTGATTATCCAATGTTTCAAATACGGCTGGAGGAAAATCTTCTCTATGTCCTGGAATAGCTTGGCATGGTTGTCTTTGCTACTGGCGACAGGAGGAAAGTCATGCCGACTTTGGCCTCTGTCATCATTCGATTGGCCTCTGTCATCATTCTTGCATGGTTTAATTTGCCTAACCACCTGCTAATTTTCCAGGCTTCAGGTATACTTCACTCCGTGTGGACCCACCACTTTGGATGATTTTCCGTTTCAAATGACATCTGCCACGGGTGCCACGTGGTGCAATGGTATTCACACCCCCCTTGCAACTCTTCTGTTGTCCTTCTTTTTCGGATCCGAGAGGGAAGGGCAACGGGTAGCTTACAATATACTAAATTCTGTACCAATGTTGCATTGCTTCAGTTGGTATAACCACTACTTCGGCTTGTGCTTGCCCATTAGCCTGGTGACTTCACAAGTAAGTTCCTTAACTATCGGGTTCTCAGGGTTGGTTCAACAAAGCTCATCAAAATAATTTGTTAGATCGAATTTCCAATCAGTTCTTCGACGCTTCGATCTAATTTCGAGTATTCCACCAGCAGGTATGTCCCAGAAAATTCTCTCAGCTAGCCGAGAATCTGAGGGAATGGGTAAGTTTCTGCAGCTGTAATTGATAAATTCACTGAACACTTGCCAATCAGCTTTTTCATGGTTCAGTAAAGTACGGCAATCAGAGGTTATGAAGACTGGTGGTCTGGTAAAGGGGGCGATGATTGGAAGATTGTCTGAGCTAAGGAAAACAACGGGTTGCCATGATACGTCATTTATCAGACCGGCTGCTGTAATTGTAATATCTGGCGAGCAGAGCTCCGAATACTCGCTCTAATTACATTACGTATGTATATGGCTCACTAGAGTCAAACTCAAGCCGAGTATATTTAATGCAATACCTCCTCGTTCGCTTCTTTTACAATCCTTCCATAAAACGATGTAACCATCGTAACGTTGTAAGCTACACGTGACGGTAAGCTTTGTTTCCTGCATCGCCGCAAAGCGTTGAATTGCAGGAATGGCTCTGAACAACAACATGTGGTGCTTATTGTTGTGTTTGTTGTTAGGGAGACTGCGGGGAGTCTACTATTCCGACGACGACGAAATTGGAGACACGCTGGTACATGTTCTGGCGTAGCAAGCAGCACCATAACTCTTAATGCAGTAGTCTTGAAGTTGGCTAAGATCAGAGCAGCCTCGAAGTGCACCCATCCATGTTCACGAGTTCCTGTACGGACCAAAAGAACTCGGAGCAGGGATTCCAGGGCGGTGTATCCCTCTGTTCACTGGTTATGGCGGAATGCCAAAGCTCATGAAGTTCACAATGCTCGTCCCCTAGCACCAGACGATTATTACCCCCCAAAAGCGAACTAATATCAGTCATATAAGGAAGCCCACAACTATTCATCGTCGGTATGTACTCATTAAGCAACTCTATCTTGGCAGTCCTTTACTGCAATATATGTATATACATTACGTATATGGCTCACTAGAGTCAAACTAAAGCAGAGTATATTTACTGCAATAACTCCTCGTTCGCTTCTTTTACAATCCTTCCGCAAAACGATGTAACCATCGTAACGTTGCAAGCTACAGGTGACGGTATGCTTTGTTTCCTGCTTCGCTGCAAAGCGTTGAATTGCAGGAATGGCACTGAACAACAACATGTGGTGTTTACTGTTGTGTTTGGGGAGACTGCAGGATGTCAACTATTCCGACAACGACGGATTTGGAGACACGCTGGTAGATGTTCTGGCGTAGAAAGCAGCACCATAACTCCTAATGCAGTAGTCATGGAGTTGGCTAAGATCAGAGCAGCCTCGAAGTGCACCCATCCATGTTCACGGGTTCATGCACGGACAAAAAGAACTCGGAGCAGGTATTCCAAGATATATGTATAGCTGCCTAGACTAATGAATTGTAAAGACAAAGAAAGTCAACTGACTCAGACTCGACAGAAAAATTCAAAATTTTTCTTGAGGAAAATGGAAAGATTTTCTTCTATATTTCTATCTGAGGATGTAGATTTCGTCAAAAACTAACCCCATACAGTTTTTGTTAGAACAAATTGTTTATAAAATCGTGTTTATTCGCATTTTTAATTGAGTTGTTCTGTCAACAAACTCAATGTTAACAACATTGGTGAGAGCATTTCTTTGTCTTTACAATTCATTAGTCTATGTAGCTGCTCTCATGGTGAAAAAATATACCAACACAGACATATAATTGTTGTGGTGACCGTCACCACAAAGATTCGAAGATTCTTTCGAGTCTAACCGGTGCAAAGAGCCGGCCGCGTAGGATTGAAATGTTTGTTAGTTGTGAACAAAAATAAAGCTAGTTAACAATCGTTTAACTACCACAAATATATAGTGTTTCTAGGTGCTACTGATTTTACGCCAACACAGGCGCCATCTAGACCTTAATAAACTTAAGGTTCGTACGCGTGACTCAATGTGTGGTGTGGTTGGCTACAAAGTTCGAGTGCTCAAATCCAGCAGAGAGAAACAAAAAATAAAATTGAATCCACCTCAACTGTTGTAGAAATAGAGCATATGTTTTTAGCTTATTTTCCACCTTCAAGTGGCCATGGAATAACTAGTTATTCAGTGCAACATTAAAATAATGGATTAGTAAGCAGATTTGGAAGTAGTTACGACTACCGAAAAACACTATAAAACCCCGTCATTTGGTAATGGTTTTGTTGCTGGGTTGGCATCACTCTTTCTTTTGCAATTTGTTGAAAACGATGTTGCGTTCATGTCTTTGCGCGCCATTGAACTGTCATCGTTGTCGTTGTCATCATTTTTATTGTTCTTGTGGTTGTTGTATTGAAGTATCATTATGTTAATATTTTATTATTTCTTGCAAAATAACGCATGAGATGAATACTTAACATTCTTATTTACTTCTTCGTCTTCTTCATGTTTTTTCTTGGTAAGGATAATATTTTCTTTTGCGATGCGATTGGTGGTTTCTTTGCAATAATTGCCATGCAAAACCGACAGAAGTCTTATGAGAAAAAAACTCAAACTGAGCATGTATAAATTATAAGAACATGTCCTTAAATCAAACTTTATTAATGTTTACAGATGGATGATAAATTAATCTACTCGTTGTGTGAAATGAAATGAGAGAAGTAAATTCTGGTGAATTGCCATAGCAAAGGCCCAATTAATATGGATTAAAATGTGGGTAAAAAGTAGATTATGGAGAATGGC
This sequence comes from Musca autumnalis, assembly GCF_047663935.1. Classification (NCBI taxonomy): domain Eukaryota; kingdom Metazoa; phylum Arthropoda; class Insecta; order Diptera; family Muscidae; genus Musca; species Musca autumnalis. The sequence goes on along the minus strand of NW_027412088.1, from coordinate 152,638,684 downwards.
AGTGAAGCGAAAGGAAAAAGTAACACTGAGTTGGACTGCGGCAATGGAAGTGGACTTTTGGGTAAAAATGCCATGGTAAAAATTTAATGAAAATTGTCAATTAAATTTCATTAATTTTTGAAAATATTTCAAATAAATCACTTAAATGGAGCCTGTGGTGCCAGTGATAATAGATGACACCAAAGGAGTGATTCCTATGGTTGAAGAATAAAATTATCTAGGAGCAAATTCCCCAATACCACATTTGTTGTCTGGCTGACATTATAGCTGGACCCTTCTTGTGTCTTTCTTTGTAAGACATTCAAAGCCTACTTTTACACTGGTACCCTGGTGCCTATATCGACGCCTCCAAACAATAGTATGCTAAGTCGACTTAGCATGTTTTCAAGTTCTTTACATTTTTATATTTAACGTCCTTTAACTTAAATTCTGTCAAATATTGGTAATGATCGGACAATCCGAACAGAAGTTATAAACAAATATTTACTTAGCATAGTACTGAAGGTCAAAGAAATTTCCAGACTTTTAGAGCTTGTCCTGCAAAACTCGCTTTTCAGAATTAGCAAACTATTATTTGGAGGTGTCGATATGTAGAATTTTCTATTGAGTGCCAGAACAATTAGTGTTTAGCAAATTAAAATTATATACAGCATTTTTATTCTATGAATCACTTTCCATTCCTTCCTTCGTCAAATTACTTATACCAAACCACAACCACTTTTGAAGGTACTTTCTCCCTCTTCCTATCTCTATGCCTTGGATTATAACCCAAAGGAAAAACCAAAAAAATAAATCTAATTTAGTAATCAAATACACCACAAGAAGTGATTAAATTTCTACGAAATATCCGATTATTAATCATCAAATAATATTATTCAAATTCCAAAAAACAACAAAATAAAAACTATGAAAACAAATAAAACCATGACACCCCAGCTGATAGCTATGTCCATTCATTGCTCTGCGGTGGCAAAATGTCAAAATAATTGGCGTTAAATAAATCAAAATATAATTATAAAGCAGTGACCAACATCAACAAAAAACGCATCACGATTTTTTTATATACTTCCAAACCACATAATAATTTAAGAAAAAAAAAAGAAAACAGCTACAGCATCGACTCTGCTGGTGATTATTTGAAATCTGTTTTTATATTTGTTTTTAGCTTTTTTCCAAAGAGTAGGATGTACACATCTCTCAACAAACGGTATTATCATCATCATCAGTAAAAAAACAGATACAAATATTAGCTCAACCACACCAAGTTGAAACAAAATCATTCCTAAATTGAAACAATAACCAAGTCTAGTCCACAATTTGTTTGTCTTTGGTATGATTCATAAACATTATGAAGATGAAATAATTTCAAATGCTCAAATGTGGGTCATCTTGAGTTTATTCACATTTCTAAATTTTTGTATTTTTATTCGGTGATCAATGATAATTTGTTTATTTTTTTTTTTTTTGCCAAAGAAAGGCAATTTATTGACCAGACGCATATTTAGGAAGCTGGTCAATTGATGTATTTTTACAAAAATATGGGCTGGCGTTATTTGTTTCTAAATGTTATGAAGTAAAAGATGTTAAGTGAAAGTAGGCGAAGTGTTCTTTGATTAGCTGGTTACATTATTTGAATACACTCAATAGAAGCAGACATATTTGTCCACACAATGTTGGATGTACAGAGGAGCAAACATAGACTCGGACCACCATCTTGTTGCAGCAAAGGTACGTGCCCGATTAAACGTAGCAAATAAAGTACGAACAGACACAACACGAAAGAAAGATATCAGTAAGCTGCAATCACAACAGATAGCCTCAGCATATTCCAACTCAACTGGCCCAATCAGCACAATGGCAAAGTATTGCCCACTCCATGCAAACAGCCACAAAATAATTTCTTGGATACCAGAGGCCTCCACCAAGGAATCAATGGTATGCCGCTACCGAAGAGAAAAATGCGGCATATAGGACTACTCTACAATCAGTAGCAACGCATAGCGCAATTAAAGTTTTGCTTTCAATTGGAATAATAGCTCTGTGCAAGAACTTGCTTGAATTTACTATTTTTTCAAGTTGTACAAAGAAAACATTCTTTTCAAACAGCAGAAGTGCTAACATACCCCATATTGTATTTATCTCCCTGTCACTCATTGCAAACTATGTATCGTTCATGTCACATCTGTACTCTGTTTCACAGTTCTTATTCGAAATGATGCTAAATTAGTCTATGGCACGAATATGCAAAAATTATCACCACTTTTCAATGCCCTGAAAGATGTAGCTTATACCATTTGCTGTAACAAACTTTTAATTTCTAAAGAAAATAAATTCTATTATATTGCTTGGACTGTCATATCACCATCATCGCCATTGAAATCATCAGCATTACCTGGGGCCATCAAAGCTAAAGCTTCTACGTTGATTTGATGACAAACATGAGGAAACAGCATAAAATTATTGATAACAATTTTAGTTGTCAGCATAACCAATGGGGCACAGGAATGGCAATGTGCTATAACGTTGGTCACCTACATGCAATTCTACTGCTTATTGTTACAATTCTTAGGATATTTCAAAGAAGAATGTAAAAATCGAATTCAATACAAAAGAGAATCCTGACGCTTCTCATTTCTCCATTGAAAACAAATCGTTGTCCTCGGCAACACGCTATTCTCATAAGTGTTTGCTGGTTTTGCTAAAGCATGTGTGTGTGTGTAAAACTCCTGTATGAATATGTATGTATGTCTGTCCCTGTATCCCCATATCGTCTGTGCAGATGTAAAATTCAATTGTTCCACTTCCTGGACTTATTCTTTGTAACAACACAAAAAGGGATCAAAATGATACTTGAGCACAAATTTCTATACCATTGTATTGTTGTTATTGTTATTATTGATGATGTTGCTCGTCTACGAGGACGAAAGGACGCCACTGATAGAGTAGTACAAGTCAAAGTTGCCTTTGAGCATAATATTTTATTGTAGTTTTGAAGTTGATGATGATGAAGAGAATCTATACTGCACCCACTTATGTAGCACAGACCGCAACCGCTCTCAATGACACTTCAACATTATTTTACATTTAACAATGCAAAATAGCTTCACCTTCTTGGGAAGCGTCTATGTATTTTTGTATTTTCTACATATTTTAACTGTACGGATACACAAGTCGATTTGCTTAAGTCAAGTTTCGATAAATCGACTTTTCGTTATCGATTTTCGATTTAATTCAGTCCATTTACCTAAAACTCGCAAAAAATATACAAAATTGTTTATGTACGTCTTCATTTGAGTTGACGGCAATGTTACCTTGGACAGTCTGACTTCGAGGCAGACTTCGGATGAAGCACTGATATATAGAGACCAATACCAGAGAGATTCTGAAATCCTTAGAAATGAAATCCCCATTATATAAACCCTAGCATTAGGCGAAAAATCGCCAATTTGTAATTGTTGAGAATTCTTTGTACGCATCATAAGCTTTTCAATAAAACAAAGATTTTACAATTGAGACATCGTCATATGCTAGGTGACTCCTATATTTTGCAAAAAAAAAAACAACAAAAAGTTAAAAATCGTTAAGTTTCGACCGGGCCACCATAAATTAGTCGTTAATAAAATTAAATAAATAATTTCCTTTCGCAATTTTCAGCCAGGTAAAAGGTAAAACCTACATGGCTATATCAAAGTATCAAAATGTCGATCTTTACAATTTTTGGTGGGAAAGTTATATAACTGCGGGCAACCTCTAAACTCAAATAACGGATAGTTCCGTCAAACAATGTAGCTAAGACCCTCAAAATACCAAAAATCGGAAGGTAATGTTATATGGGGGTTATACCAAAACATGGACTTATATTGACGATTTTTAGTGACCACTGAAAATTCAAATGTCAAATTACAGATAGTACGGTTAAACATTGTTGCAAAAATCCTCAAAATATGGAAAATCGGGAGGTACGGTTACATGGGAGCTATACGAAAGCATGGACTTATGTTACGATTTTTACTGGAGAAGTTTCGTGAACTCTGAGAACCTCAAATGTTAAATTAAAGCTAGTTCGGTTAAACATTTTAGCTAAAATCCTCAAAATACATATACCCATCATTATAAGTTTGATGATCACTAGGAACCCTAAATGCCAAATTATAGCTAATTCGGTTTGAAAATGTGACTAAAACGTCAAAATACCTGAAATCGGGCGGTACTTTTATATGGGGGCTATATCTAAACGTGGACGGATGTAGCCCATCAGCCTGCAAACAAAAGACGCATCTTCCCAAAATTTCAGCGTCCTATCTCCATTTTTTGTGGATGCTACAGAGATTACCACAGACGGATGGACGGAAGGACGGACATGCACCGAAAGACTCAGAATTTTACTTAATTTAAGTTTTTCCACCATAGTATAGAGGGTATAAAAAAACTTAAATTGTTTAAATTATAATGTTCGAGATTGAAGTAAAGCTCAAAGTTCGAGATTGAAGTAAAGCTCAAAGAGCATAAAGAGATGGAATATTTTCTGCGTTCTTTTTGATCCCTACAATGTATCTATATCATGCACTATGGCCAGTCTAAGAAAGACTTGGAAACACTATCAGAACCACTTCTTGGGAAGGAAAACTTAAACTTCAGAGAAAAAGTATTTCCCAGAAATTCTTCAGTTCAGAATTTTAAAACAACCACCATTAGAATTTCTTGTTTGGCAATAGAGGTTTTGAGGGCCACTAGGTGAACGTTTTCAACAATTGGTGAACGTTTTCAAAATGATCTAAGATCAGGATAAAACCGGGCATGAATAAAATCTTCAATACTTCATTTATTACAAGACCACGGCTTTGATGGATTTCTGGGATGTAAAATTTTACCTTTTTAACTGGGTACACATAAGTGCAAAATTTGACGTTTTGGGTATCGTTGTAATCGGGACCCCAAGCACTACCTTCGGTAAAAATGTCAAAACTATTCTCGAAAATTTGAGTCAGATATCCGAAGAAGTGGACTGATATAGTCTATCTTCGAACTTGATTAACATTTTTAATAAATACACTGTGCAACATTTTTAAGGTAATCTTGTGCAAACAATTTGATCTGAGGATTTTTTTTTGAAAGTACAGACCCAAACGACAAAAACCTTAGTTGGGGTTTGTTATGTCAGATCCAGCTTGGATTTTATGGTCCCATGGTTAAATATTGACTTTTTAAAGTAATTCGGGTCTATATCTCTGAAACCAATGCGAATCTTCTTCTGACCTCTGACGCAAGTTTTTAGATAAGGATAAGAATAAAATATTTACAGAAATAATGAGTTTGAAAAACAACATTCAATGCCCCTAATTGTATAATATATCTAAAAATTCCATAATTTATATACATTTCGCACCATATCTTCAAAACCGTTAATTTTTTATTAATGTTTTCCTTTGGAAAAATATTCGCTGGAATGTAATACACAACTCTTCAGAACCTGCCATTGTTGTATAATGCCTCAATAACGTTGTTTTGACTATATTTTTCAACGACGATTTAATAATAATTTAATAAATATGTCAATAATGTGGTTAAGTCCGAAATGCGAGAATAAGCTGTTGGTGTGAACTGTGTTTGAAATACGTGTTGTAAAAGATGCGATGCAAAATACCGCTGAAACAACATGAAGTAAGCATTTTAGAGTTTCAGGATGTTTTAAGGAATTGCTGGGAACATTATTTGGAAGATGTTTGCGAAATGTTGCTTGGCTCAACTCCCAATAGTTTAGCTGATACTGACCAGAATTTCAGGAATTATGTAAAATTTTCTTTATTTTATCGATTTCGATGCCCTAGATGGAGTTTTTGTTATGTAGTCTGTTCAAAGGATAAGTTCTACTGGTTTAGGGCTACAATATTCCATAGACTGCAAAGCCAAGTTCCTATTCGTTTCTGAGATAAATGCCAGATAAATGAAAAAACTGTGGTTTTAGCCCGGTTTAGCAAGGCCATAAAATCCGAACTGGATCTGAAGTTGTTTGCATTTTCAGTGTTGCATAATGATATTACAATGTACAAAGGTTCGATTGCTTCCTTTAAGAGTTCGATTAATTGATGTCATGACCTCACACTGATTATGTGGTAAAAACTCAATATCGTCGTCTGTAATTGGCTCTGGGTTATCTTCATTCATCGCCCCTCATGCTCTGTACCAAAAGCTTAATAAATGCTCCTTCCAAATCCTCATTACGTTACCTGTATCAGTTACCAGGTTTCCGCTATCATTTTTGCCTGAGTCTATTAAAATTGTCGGACAGGGTGAGTCAGACAGAGGAGTAAGAGTGAATCCTAAACAGCTTGAGTTTCTTACGCTCACGTGTATCCTCCTTTTTAGGTGGTGGTTTTGAGTGTGGGCTATTCTTTGCCACGACGCACAGTGTCACGACCGTGGCCAAAAATGGTAAAAACTAAATACTTCGTTGAACAAATTTATTGATGGGGAGTGATAGAAAACATATTAATTAAGAAGAATCTGAATTTTGGTACTGATACGTGAAGTAGTTTTTGCTACTGAGGATTTAAATCCGACAATTTTAGTTAATACGTATTTTTGTGTGTGTTTTTTTTTTCTAAAATTAATAAATTATATTATGCGTTAATATTCAAAATTTAAAAGTAACGGTCGCTGCAAAAATAGTTCCTAAGTTCTCTTGGGATGTAATAAACTTGGCTACACCTTTGTTTGCATGTAAATATTAATCATATGGTGTTTACATTTACCCAAACATGTATTACTAAGTTTATTAATTTTCTGAAGCAAATTTTAAATTGAGTGGAGTGGGAAAAAAATTGTATAAAAGTGTATATCGATATTTTTTGCTGTATGAGTAGTAAAAAGTGAGTACTTCAAATATATAAAGGTCCCAGCTGCAGAGGTTTGCAGAAGAATGTGTCACTTCTCTTTTTCAGCGACCACCTCACTGAGAGGATACCCCCTTTTTTAACAAATCGTTTTGCGGTGTTGGCTATAGCCCGAAAACGAATGAACCGATCATCATATGATTTTGTGGGCTTATTAAGTACCTAATAATCTTGCTTTAAAACGAGAGAATTTTTAAAAATATACATTTTTAAAAAAATTGTGAACAGCGAAAATCAAAATTCGGTTTTTTACAAAAAATTGACCGTTTTTTGACCACTAATCGGTCAAAAAAATTTTTAAAGGAAATTTCTCATATATAAAGGCAAGAGTTTGATATATTCAATATGCTCACAAACAACATGAAGACTAAACACCAAATTTCAGTCATATCGGGTGGATATTGAGGCCACAACACTCAAAACACGGAAAATGAGGAGGCACAGTTCTATGGGGGCTATAGGAAGACGAGGACCTGTACCGACATATTTCTGGTGGAAGGTTATAAGTCCCCCAACGGAGACTTAATACCAATTTTCAGCCATTTCGGTGTGATAATCAGGCTAAAACCTTCAAAATACCGAAAATCGGGAGGTACCGTCCTATGGGGGCTATATGAAGGCGTGGACCTATGCAGACAAATTTCACGGTGAAGGTATAATGCCCCCTGCGAAGACTTAATACCAAATTTCAGCAATTTCGGTGTAATAATGAGGCTAAAATCTTCAAAATACCGATAATCGGGAGGTACCGTTATATGGGAGCTATATCAAAACGTGGACCTAAGCCCACAATTCTCTGTTGGAATGTTTGATACCTCTGCCGAAGACTAAGCACAAAATTTGTATACTTTTGGTTGGTCATTGTGTCTTAAACATTCAAAATACCGAAAATAGGGAGGTACGGTTCTATGGGGGCTATATCAAAACGTGGACCGACCAACCCAAATTTTTATCCTGAAGATTGTAAGTCAATAATAGGTACGTGTACCAAAATTGATGCACCTACGACAACTCCTTCTATTTTTGGCCACAGTTAATATGAACTCGCGACATAGTGCGACGCATGTACATTATCGGGACAATGAGTACCGTCTTCCAGCATGTGAGAAAGTTGAAGGCAGTTGCAATACGAGGGGAACTAAAATGTTCGCGCCTCGAATCGATTCTTCATCTATAAAAACATTTGGCCTTGTATATGTCGAGGTGTTGGAATCTAGTGCTGCTCACTACTATGTTTTTGCCGCTTCAAAATCAATCAGTTTCATTCTGTTGTCGGATGTTACCGTGCTACCAAAGAAGGTTTCCCTACCTATATTAGCATTAAAATCTCTTGGAGAATCTTAATCCAGGACAGCGTTGATATGCTCTATCTAGGTGCTCGTAGAGTATATCCTTGGTCTGTTCACCATTCTCTTCGAACGGTGCGTTGGCGCAGATGTGACTGCTGTCAAAGAACATGCAGTATAAAGTACTGATTATGTCAATCTGCATTCTACGAGGGGCCCTAAAACCTTCTGGCCTAGGCAACACGCAGTGTCGCCAGGAGTTATTTGAATTTTTTTTTTGAAAAATTTGACAGGTTTTAGCCTATGCGTACTCAGGACAGTTTGACATACGACCGTGTGTTGGGTTGTTTACAGTGGCTTGATTGAGACACCTCCAAACATGTTTTTTGAACGCTTTTACAGCATCTACTGGCGACGAAAATCGTTTTTCGAATATCTCAAGAGACTTCAGGCAAACAAATTTTAGCGTAACACTCAGAATTAACCGTCCTACATTCCTCAAGCCGTATAGTCGCCACACGGACAGTTTTGCCGAAGAAACAGGCGACCATTTGCTTCGATGGTCTTCTTGCATGAACAACTTTCGTTGGATTTGGCTCGCTTCCGAAGACGCAAACGGTCGATTCCTGGTTTGTTACGGGCTCCTAAGCATTGATCCAAGATTCGTCGGCTGTGACGATCTTATAAACGACGTTTGAAACACCGAGATCATTTTTATTCACAATTTATTTGCATCAATCCTTTTTTGAGCAATTGACCAATTTTGCTGGATCTAGACAGAAAAATCCATTTTTGCGGCCAGGTGTTCATGCAATGTCAAATTTTAGCTGGTGAAAGAAATGCCCAAGGATGCCTTTAGCTTACGGTAAATAACATGGCAATCCTGCATTAGCCGTTCACGAACGGCTTAATTGTTTTCTGGCACAACGGCCGATTTTGGATGACCCTCACGGCCTTCGCTTTTTGCGAGTGTCGGCCACGTTTGAATTCATTAAACCAGTTTTTCATAGTGATATACGATGTCCATTTATCGATATACGAAGATATAATTTGACCGATGCACTCTTGCCGTGATTATCCACGTCAAAAGTTGTGAAAAATGATCGGACGAAAATGTTCACAAGTAAATTCCTTTTTTTTGCAAGGTGATTTTTCAAGTCACTGTAAACAAGCCAACACATGGTCGTACGTCAAACTGTCCTGAGTACGTCAAACTGTCAAATGACGCCTGGCGACACCGCGTGTTGTCTAGGCCAGAAGGTTTTTTGTGCCCCTGGTACTATAAAAAAACATCTGACAGAGACAAAAAGCTTGACATTCTACTTCTGAAACGCTGCCTTTTTCAAGCAGATGGCAAAAATTGGGCTAAATGAATGTACCAACAGTTACTACAGAAGACGCTTTGAGGTCTATATTCTATAAAGACTTTTTCGGAAATACTCACTTGTATATCACGAACGGGGTCTTTTTTATAGAAGAATCATAGTGAGGTCTTCTTATAGCCTATACTTTGTCATTCCGTTTGTAAAACATTGAAATATTCGTCGGAGAACCTATCAGCATAAAATAACGTCGATATAATCATGTCCGTCCGTCTGTCTGTTGAAATCAAAAACACTAGTTCACACTCATCGTCCTAATGGAATGACCTTAACATGGTATTTCGGATTCTGAATGCGTATGTTGATATCTCATTGGCATCAAATATTGTATAAAACAATGTGATATTCTTCAGTGAGCGTGGTGGAAGGGCTTAGTACTTTCATATTAGAAAGGAAACGAATTGTTCCATTTTACCTCAACAGAACTCGTGGTGGAGGGTATTGGATGTTCGGGCTGGCCGAACTTAGAAAGAGTACAAAAAAGAAGCCACTCCACTGCCGAAATGTCTGATGAGCTGCTACCAAACAGAAAAGAAAAATTTTTCTATTTTTTATTTTCTAAAAAATAGAAATAAATTTTGCACAGTGCGCTTGGATGCAATTTTCGCGAACAAGTTTTCCTTTATACCAATATGAAACATTTGTTATTTTAACAAAAAAATAAAAACTTGTTTTTTTTTTACATTTATTTTGTTGTTTCATTTATGAATTTATCTTAAAAATCCTAAAAACTGAGTTATTTTTAGATTTTGAAACTCGATTAGCAATTATTGTAAATTGATGATCAAATGAATACTGTTCGGGAATTCTATTACTGGTTATCCGAGCCAAATAATCTACCAAATATTAAAATTTTATTTTCTTCAGTAGATGATTATTAAAATACGAAAGAGGATTTGAATGTAAATTTGCAATTTAAAACGACATTCAGTAATACCCTCTAATGCTGGTACACTAATTTCTAATCCATTTTGAAAATCATAAAATTACGCAGTTTTTAAGATGTTTAAGATAGATTCCTAAATAAAACAACAAAACAAAGGTTAATGAATGCAACGTCTTATTTGTTGGTAAAGCAAAATATTTTGCACAGTGGTATATAAGAAAAATTTTATTGACAAATTTTAAAAAATTAAAAAAATAGTAATTATTCGATTCCCACTACCAAATAATAATTAAAATTTTTGTAACTAATCGTAGTGTAATAAAAAAAATTACCAAAATCAAAGATTAAAAGTGATTTTAAATATTAAATCGCGAAAATTCCATCCAGGGTCAAGCTGATAAAAAATACAAAAAAAAGGTTTTTTCTATTTGGACCAATATTAAAGAAGTTATGAGCACTTCTTTGCATATAGTTCTTACAGAATTCGACTTTTTGAAGTCGCGATATCTCTGGAACCTTTAGTCAAAAAAATCTGAAAATATACTAAAATGTTTTGCTGAAAGCAACATCACCACAGCAAAAAACAAAGGAAATCAAAACCCTTATTTTGAAAAAGTGTCCGATTTCACTCATAAATCTACATAGGGATTTGTTATGTTAGTACTTATTATAGTTATTATAGCAGCGACTAATATTAAAATATAAATAAAATAATTGCTATAATTCGGTGGTATATTACCTCAAGAATGTGATGTATTTAATTACACTGTGCAACACTGAAAATGCAAACAACTTCTAGTATGGATTTTTTGAAAGTACATATTTAGACTACAAAAACCCTAGTTGGGTTTTGTCCTGTCAGATCCAGTTCGGATTTTATGGCCTCATCTAAACTGGGCTAAATCTACACTTTTTTGCATTTATCAGGCCTTTATCTCAGAAACGAATAGGAATTTGGCCTTGCTGTCTTTAGCAATATTGTAGCCCTAAACTAGTAGAACTTATCTTTTGAAGAAACCACATAAGAAAAACTCCATCTAGGGCATCAAAATCTATAAAATATACAATATTTTACATAATTGCTGAAATTCTGGTCAGTATCGGCTAAACTATTGGGAGTTGAACCAAGTAACCTTTTGCAAAAATCTTCCAAATAAAGTTCTCAACAATTCTTTAGAACATTCTGAAACTCTAAAATGCTTACTTCATGTTGTTTCAGCAGTATTTTGCATCAGTACATGTATTTCAAACACAGTTCACACCAACAGTTTATTCTCGCATTTCGGATTTCACTACATTATTGACATGTTTATTAAATCGTCGCTGAAAAATGTACTGAAAACAACGGCATAGAGGCATTTTACAACAATGACATGTTCTAAAGAGTTGTGTATTACATTCCAGGGATTATTTTTCCAAAAGAAAATATTCAGAAAAAATTAACGGTTTTGGAGATACGGTGCGAAATGTATAAAAATTGTGGTATTTTTGCATATATTTTGAAATTTTAGGCAATAAATGTAGTTTTTCGAGTTCATTATTTCTCCAAATATTGTATCCTTGTCCTTATCTACAAATTTGCTTCAGAGGTCAGAAGAAGATTCACATTGGTTTCAGAGATATAACCCCGAATTTCTTTAAAAACTCAATATTTAACCATGTTTAGATGGGGCCATAAAATCCGAGCTGGATCTGACACAACAAAACCCAACTAGGGTTTCTTGTCGTTTGGGTCTGTACTTTCAAAAAATCCACAGTTCGAATTGTTTGCACAAGATCACCTTAAAAATGTTGCACATATTTCACAATGTATTTTAAAACTGAGGTCAATGTACCCGAAACTACATAAAACCTCAAAACACAGTTTAAGAGAATCTCATAAAAATTCAAATTATGATTAATTCCTCTAGTGGTTAATGGCATTCACAGTTTTGAGTCACTCCAAACAAAAATATGAATCAATGAAGGACATATCCACATAAAATCTTCGATGTAAATTGAGGTTGAGGGTTGTCCCCTGGTTTTGTAACTATTTCTTGTTCGTTTGACTATTTTCGTAATAATTTAGGCATCCATATCTGATGACATACATAGCTAATTTTTCGTAGACGCGTTCCATATATAGTTAAAAATCAGCGTTCTACATTTGCGCTAAGGTGAGTAAATCGATTTACAAAATTTTACAATTTGTGCGAAAACAACAAAAAATTTTACAAAAACAGGGGGCTAATTTATTAATCTCTATTTGGTGAAACCAAACATATTTGCCTTGGTCATTACCCTGCCTATAACATAAAAAGTTAATACTCACTTTCTAACAACCTAAATACAAAGAAAATATCTCAAAATTGTTGATTTCTGCTCCTTAATTCTTTAATTGCTTTTAAACTACCTTCGCAAAAGCAAAAAATCTGTAACATTTTGTAGCAGAAAAAAGGAAATCTGTAATTCAAACAACCCACTTGTAGTCTTTGGCCAATTATTTTTCAACCCACACACACTACTTGCTGGCAGGATTATTCCACTGGTGGTGTTACAGGTATCTGGTTTCCCATGGTTATTAATAAATTTCGTATAAACTAGTGCTACGCCTTTTGACCATTGGAAAAAATAGGTTTTTCATTTCTATTTTTCGAGTTTGTTTTGTTTTTCTTCCACACAACGACTAAAACCTGAAATCTTTAAAATTGCAACAACTTCAAAATGCTTTTCCAATGTCCAGTATAACACCTGAATGCAAATTGGCACTTTTAAGTGAATATTATTGCAAACTATTAATGAAAGAAAAAACCGAAAAAAACTAACTGAGGCAGGTAATATTTGAAGTGTTTTTGAGTTGGAAAAAAATTAACATGAAAATTGTTATAGACAGCTTTGTTATGAAAATGTTGTGTGGAAAATAGTTGTGTTGAGGAAGTAGGCAGAAAAGCTAGTTGAAATAAACAGGTCTTATGGGAGTTATCTTTAATCTATCAATTGGCAATTTATTTACAGGTAATTGAAATGAGACCATACATAAAAATTATTTTAATAGAGTTTTTTTTCTAAAAAATTAAACACCGTTTAATATTTATTAGAAAAGAGTCCATACATAAAAATTATTATTAATCGGTTTCATGTTCCTTATTAATCGGATTCATTGCATTGTCTTGTCTTAATTTTAAATTCTTTGTTATCCAAACTACACTACCTTAAAACTTCCAAAAATTAATCATTTATTTTGCACTGCAACCAAATTCCGAAATCTGTTTCTGAAATTAACTTTAATTTATACAAGTAAATCTCACTTCAATGTGGTTGTGGCCACCACAACAAATATTTTTGTGCAAGTAATGCTGAGCAATTGAAAATCTTATCCTTCGTTTAAGTCGTAAAAACTCAAAACATCGTTAAACTCTCGGCAAGGTTGAATGTGTTGTGCAAGGCAATGCAAGTCCCACAGCCACCAACAGCCGTCCCTGCCACGAACTTAAGATCAGCATGACGAGCAGCAGCAGCACGAAAGTAAAAGAACAACAACGCATCATCATCGTCATCATCAGCTATGCCATAAAGTGCAATTCATTAACTTTGGTTAATTGAAAAAATTTAAATGGTAATTAGTTTTTATTAAAGAAAATTAAGTAATTTATACAAAACGAATCAACGCAAAGAACGCACAAAAATTGTCTCACGAAGATGAAGTTGAGGCAAGTGAGAGAGAAGGAATTCACTTAAAGTATGTTCTTCATGGAATAAGAACAAATGCAAACATTGAAAACGTTCGCAAGTCATTATTTTATAAAAATGGAACAGTGGCAAAATGTCGAACCTAATGACCCCTAACTTGACTCTTTCAGATAGGAAAAAACAACAGTCTTCTTGATGATAATGACCACAATGTAAGTTGAATAAGATACAGTTATGACCTAAGTATGCGTTTGCTCATGATTCATTGGACAATATTTAATTTAGATAAAACACAAATAAAAGAGGATCATTCAGTTTTGGCAGCAGAAGTGTTCCCTCAGCCTACGGTAACAAAAAATAAAAACCATTTCTGAATTATAATTTTAAAAGGAGGTACAGTAGAATTCCTATATATAGAATTCCTATATATATATTCGTAATACAAGGACCATCGATATTTAAGAGTTGTCGAGGTGTTCAGTTTAGGTGGTCAAAATAGTAGGGAAACGATTTCGTGGGACTGACAGATAAGTATAAATTATCGAATTTTTTGATTTACGGGGTACGATTTTTCTCTATTCTTTGTAATTCTTCAACTAATTTAACATAAGAGGATTCGAATATTTTGTTAATTAACAAAATAATTTTATTTAGCTTGAAAATTGAATAAATTTCACAGCTACAATATTTTCTCTGATCCCATTTCGATAGGACTTCCGGTTTCCACGCAAAATCGTGAAAACCTAAAGAACCCCTAAAAATGTGAACTTTGAGCGCGATTTATTTAAAAAGCGCTCCGGCGATTTTTTTGTTTTTTGATTTTTCTCATCTACGAATATTGTACTTTTATCAACCAGTTGATAAAATAGTTAATAATAAATCGATTAAACTGACTATAAACTGGTTGAAAAGTCATCTAGAGATCAACCACTTTGAACAGAAAAAACTGTCGACATTGAAAACAAGAACATTTACCTCCCAGCAAAATGTTCGATGCCAAAGATGACATTCAATCATGGGTGCAAGTGATCTAGCATGTCATCTTTTTAGCATCTTCATCGATGAATTTTATATGAGCGTGGACCCCAAAAGATGACGTTCTTTTCTGGATCCTAAGCATGTCATTTTAACCAATGCGTTGACATGTCATTTCCACCAATGCTTTGGCATGTCATTTCCACCAATGATTTGACATGTCATTTTCACCAATGCTTTGACACGTCATTTTCACCCATGCTTTGACATGTCATTTTAACCAATGCTTTGGCATGTCATTTTCACCAACACCTTGGCATGAAATTTTCATATTGTTTGGAAAATGGAAATGCTGTATTGAAATATGGTTTCCATGAAAAACAAAACTCTTTATTAATTCAAACGAATTCATGAAATAACTACAATTAATTTATCAGTTTAGTTTTTCAAAAGTTTACATCCAAAATTGCAATGTAATCACCACCGCTGCAACGCAAAAGATTACTTCCTCCTTTCTCCGCAACTGATATTCTTTCATCTTACAAAAGGTTTTTTTCAATTATCTTCCCATCACCAGTTCAGATTTCGACATGGACTCCAAATGCACTCCTTTAAGTATTTTTATTTCGTAAATTACTTTTATTTTATAATTTTGTTATTTTATAACAACATTTTGGTAATTTATACTCTTTTGTTTAGTGACGGAAATATGTAGGGATCTACAATCCGGCTTGCTTTAGGGATCTCTAAGAACAAAATGTAACGAACGGGGAGGAGAGACTTTTTATGGAAAATACCATTTGTGCTTAATTAATTTATTTTTAATTGTTTCTTTCCAAAAGTAGTTTCTTCTTTATTTTCAGATTCTTGTTCCTTTTCGTTTCGGACTTTTTTTTCAAATTCTAAGAAGCGAGATTTGATTGATTTCATTCTATGTCAGATTTAGAACAGACAAGGGAACTTTTAAAATAGCAATGTGTGCAGTCCGATTCTATTTTTAGCTCGATGGTTGGGACTTTATATAATACCAATTGTTTAGAAGTTTTAGTTGTTTGATATGCAGGACATGTAAGACAACATCACGACGACAGTTCTAACAACTTTGGTCTGTTCCAGAAACTGCAAGAATCTACTTATTTTTACTACGATAACAATTTTTCCTTTATGTTATCGGAAAAAATAGTAAAAATTAGTAGATTTTTGCAGTACTGGAACATACCAAAATGAAAATAAACAGGTGTGTAAATAAAAACACAAACATCATCTCTATTGGATCGATGGAATGGGTACAAATGCTGATGAAAAGATCGGATCTTTCACGACTTCCTTTGAACCAATGCAAAAGATGACATGAAATCACGTCATCGCAAAGAACCCCTTCCGTCAAATTTTGCTGGGCTTCTACAACGTATTTGTGCATGCCGAAAAAATAAGGCGAAAATGTTCAAATAATTCACATTTGCATTTTCTTAATAACTTTCATATAAATGCAGCATCCAATAATAGAAGCCAGTGTTGATGGACGGAACAATATTATTCATATTGTTCTGGTATGAAAAAAGGATCACGATGGAAATATACAAATTTGCCTTTTCTTCTCTCTAACAAAACATAACAGCGTGAGAGAGAAAATATGAAAAGTCAAAGTCATAAAAACAAACAAAAAATTTGTTTTTTTTTCACATTATCATTTAAACTGACTACAAATAGGCTAAAAAGGTTAGTTTATAATCAGCCGAAAAGTAATCTAACGATGGACAATACTGACTACTTAGGCGCTCATCGCCTTGTTAAAGTAGTCAGTTGGCATAAGGGAAAATGATCGATAAAAAGTCAGTTATGTTTACAAAAAAGCTAGTTTTGAGTTAACTTTAAATCAGGGTAGATAATAGCGATGCCGCTCCACAGCCGATATGTCTGATGATCCTCTACCACATCGAAACATATCACATAGTGGTGGTTGTGTGGGTTCGCATCTTCGGCTTTCCGCTTTCACTTGCAAAAACAATCTATTAAATATAGAAAACTTTACATAATTGCTGAAATTCTGGTCAGTATCGGCTAAACTATTGGGAGTTGAACCAAGTAACCTTTTGCAAAAATCTTCCAAATAAAGTTCTTAACATTTTGAAATTCTAAAATGCTTACTTCATGTTGTTTCAGCGGTATTTTGCATCATATCTTTTACAACACGTATTTCAAACACAGTTCACACCAATAGTTTATTCTCGCATTTCGGATTTCACTACATTATTGACATTTTTATTAAATCGTCGTTGAAAAATGTACTGAAAACAACGGCATAGAGGCATTTTACAACAATGACATGTTCTGAAAAGTTGTGTATTTCATTCCAAAAGAAAATATTCAGAAAAAACGGCTTTGGAGATACGGTGAGAAATGTATAAAAATTGTGGAATTTTTGTATATATTTTGAAATTTGAGGCAATAAATGTAGTTTCTCGAGTTCACTATTTCTCCAAATATTTTATTCTTGTCCTTATCTACAAATTTGCTTTAGAGGTCAAAAGAAGATTCGCATTGGTTCCAGAGATATAGCCCCGAATTTCTTAAAAAACTCAATATTTAACCATGTTTAGATAGGGCCATAAAATCCGAGCTGGATCTGACACAACAAACCCCTACTAGGGTTTCTTATCGTTTGAGTCTGTACTTTCAAAAAATCCTTAGTTCGAATTGTTTGCACAAGATCACCTTAAAAATGTTGCACAGTGTTATCTTACAGGGGCGTACGCAGGATTTTATTTCGGGGGCCCAAAAATCATGAAAATTAAAAATGTTGTTTATCGTTAGGTAAAGCTATTTTAAAGGCCTTTTAGTTGATTTTATGTATATTCAATATTGACACAAGTTACATACTTTCAATAGAGAAAGATCACAATATTTTAGATACAAGATTGAAATTTGGAATTGGAACTGAAAATGAACCCTCCTGATATGGTTCACGTTCGGTATAGTACCATACAAAAGTTTTTAACCAAATTCTCCAAAAGAATTGAAGCAATAACTAAAGAAAAAAAATCAAAATTCCAATAACAACCTCACAGGCAACTGTGGTGATGTTATTTTCAACTCACAGAATTCGACGAATTCTTAGTTGATACGTGCTAACATGTTGCAGACTATTTTGATTTTGGTGTTTCTTTGGAAAAGCGGAAAAGTGAGTGTGATTCTCATTCATATGGGAATACTAGACACTTAAAGAGTTCGGGTTTTCGCTAAAAAGGCATCATTTCAAAAACTGAGAAGCCAATTGATAATTCCCTTCGCCGGGATGAAATTATGATATTGGTAGCGATCAGTAAAATTTTGCAACACTGTCAGTTCGTTTTGAAAAACATTACTCTCTGTAATAGAGGGTAATAAATGAAGTTGAGCCAATGGGGGAATACTCCACTCAAGCAATCAAATGAGATTGAATCTGCAACTATAATTGATGACTTAAGAAAAGGTAACAAAAAACGGTTTCAAGGGCCAGCAACGCGGACCGGGTCTACTAGTTTTTTAATCAAATATTTGATATCGCCGACCTTGAGAGACGTGCCAAATGCATAGTTCATTTGATTCATGTCAATGAATAAAATTCTGAACCCCATTTAGGCTATGATTTAATAAGGCAGGTGATTTATCCCATCAACATTTTTCATTACCAAATAACAGGTTTATATAGTACAATATAGTATGCGAAACTAATTGCAAATCAACCTATTAACCTATTATTTTAGCAAGGGCATGTCGCTCCAAAAATAAATATTATATGGCCATTAAAAGTCGAAAAACAAGCCGAAAAAATAAAATTCTATATTTTTAGAATAGTTTCAATATTTTTTTAATTTCACTACACTCCTTTTTTATTTTACCTGCTGCTAAGACAGGGGCCTAATAACAACATTCGATTCGATCGAGTATTTGCTCGAGAATGAAAAAATCAAACTATGAAAACCTATTCGCGCCACCATCCGTACATTTACTAAGGTAGATCTATTAGCAATTTGTTAAAACAATGTCAAAAAGTTTTACAAAAATAAATCATTTTGTACATTTTCCTAGCACAACTTCATTACGAAATTTTTACCCAAAGTATTATTCAACGTTTTCAACAAATATTTACATTTTTTTAGTAATAAATTTGTTTTTTAGTTTTTGTTTTAAAATAAACACATTTTTTACCATCTACCTTCTTAATGTTCTTTGAAGAACACGAGGTTTTTATAGTTCGATTTTTTCATTCACGAGCAAATACTCGATCGAATCGAATTTCGTAATGAGGCCCCAGGCAAACTTCTGAATTAGAGCTAAACGAACTAAAACACGGTTACGAACATTGCTTAGCAATGAGTAAAGTAAATAGTTGTGTTTTGTAAAATCTTAAAGAAGTATCCCATTATTTGTTATCCTACTGGTAACGCAGAAAGTAGATTATTAACATTATTGTGGAATGTTTTATTCGGCTCATGTGGCTCTCTAACGTTTGCTGGGTAGCTCTTGCATAAAAATAATCTGGTACTTACGACCTACCCCAATTGTTAGAATGTTCTGATTTGCTAGGGAAATAACTGATAAAACAAACAAATGAAGTGTGAAGGAACTACACCGACCAAATGAATATTGTGTTTGATGCACTTCAATGACTCAAAATTCTGAAATTTACTGCTTTCCTTAGAAATTTTCAATAACATACCTTATCAGCATATTGGAAATGGCATTGAAGGTCACGTTGACCATTTAGACTGCTTGGCTGGTGGTTTATACCCTTGCTAAATCATCCACCGTATGGAAATAACACAGCTATCAAGCGTGTGATTTATATGAGAATAACTTGTAATGTTCTCTTTGTTAAGAAAATGTTATGACTACCTCCAGGGCTATTTGTTTTAATATCATTATAGCAAATTAATTTTAATACAGATTTTGTTATGAATGAATACTAAACTTGACAATTAACAACATCAAAGTGAAATTCTATTACTAATGCTGGAACTTTGCATTATGTCCTAGACATGATTATTTTCGCTTTAATTGCCAATGACTAGATGATCCATTTTTAGAATATATTTGTATTCTTCTCCAAGGGCATTTGGCGCCACGATCATTTTATTTTCCCCCCACCACACTTTCAACAAAATTGCAGACATAATTACATCCTTAAATCTAGCAAATCATAAAATGTAAACTCTTAAGAAAGAAAATAGTTTTGAATGCAAAAGAGCTGTTGTTTAATTAGTACCACGAACTAAAATGCAAATGTCAGGCGAAAGAAATAAAAACAAAACATCAACATCAGTGCATAATACAAAATTCAATACAAAGTCATAGCCATCAACAGATTATTTGAAGCATAACGTGCTGCTGCTGTTGAGGTTTTTTGTCATGTTTGGATTTCTTCTTGAACTGACAACTACCGAGAGCAAGCCAAAGAAACGAAACAAAAAAAAAGAACATCATTGTTACACAGGAAATTACAAATTTTGCTAAAAATATACAAAAAAGTGAAACAGAAAAAAATAAGCAAGAAAACAACAAGCAACGATAAATACGCAAAAATAATAAAACAGCAACTGAAATTATAAATTCATCCATGGCATATTGCTGCAACAACAGCAGCAGGCGTCTGATGCTTACATTATGGAGCACTACCACATCATGCAAGCAGGGTTGGAAGCTGCAGGACTACACTTTGGAGACAACAATTACAGTAGATGATCACGATAGGCTTACTCAGTCAGATTTTATCGTGGTATTCTTGAAGGTAATCAAGTGGATAGCCTTCGAATGGTATTACTTGTGATGCAACCTACTTTAAAACCATCCCTTTTTCCATTGTGCTTTGTTACCGCAAACTTCCCATCCCTGTGACAACCAGACTTATTTTGTAATGGTGTTTCTGCTGCATTATTTTTGTGGACTATAAAGAACGATTTTTTTAGTTTTTTTTTTGCTTCTTCAAAATAAACATTTAAATTGACAGTACCAAGAGACTGGTAAACTACCACAACGAATGTTAAAATGTCTTTGTCTTCAATTAATACAAACAAACACACAAAAACTACAATAAAAAGTGTTTTTCTTTAAAATTTTTTTGTTTTTGTTATTTTCGTCAAAATTTTCCATTATTTTTCATTAAGTCATTTGAAACATAAACAAATGAATTATATTGTCAGAAAACTATGAGAAAACAAAAAAATAATTAAACAATAATTTGCAATTTTGTCAACATTCCCAGCAAAATTTTGGCAAACTACATAAGACGAATAACCCTTTATACAATAATGTAAACAAGCTACCTTCTGTATTACGAGTAGGCAAAAAAATAATTGGTTATTCCTTCGAATTTTACAAAGCAAAGCTACGAGTACAATGGCATATACATACGTGTGTGTTCAACTACAAACCCTAGAGTTTTCCGGGAGAGTGTGTAATGATATTGAACATACATTTACCTTAACAGGTTTAACAAGTTAGAACGGCATCCACCACGAGTTGTATTTTGAAGTAAACTGGAAAGTATTAAACTCTTCCGTCACGCCAAGTGGATTATGCTAACCGAAGAATATCACTTTCTTTCAAGTAGGGTTTTATTCTAATGAGACATCGATATTTTCAACCTACTCAAAATCCGAAATAATAGTTGTTCCATTTTGACTATGTGTGTACAATAGGGTGATCAAAAAAACAATTTTTTTCGAACTATTTACCAGTTTTTTTCAAATTTGTTTTCGCCCTAGTGTACAACCTTTTAAATGCGTAAAATTGGAAAGTATCTTCACATTGGGTATATACCGAAATATGAAATATTGATGAGTGGAGATTTTTCTATCCATTTAGAATCGGAAATACCAAGTTACCGTCACTTCAGTAGCAAAATACTTTAAAAGACTTAACATTGGGCGGTATCGTTTACGTTCCAATCTGAGAACCCGCTGTACGAAATTACAGCAACATCTCTCGGAAGGAAACGTTATATGTGCGCCTACGTATGCCTACAATATTTGTGGATAAGTTTTTTTAACCACTGTATGACTTTAATTATAAATTAGAGCTACTTGATCGGAAACGTAGTTAAAGACCGCAATATATGAGATAATACCAATATGTGGACATATGACGCTAATTTGTCGTAGAGAAATTTTCTGACCCTTTGGAACCTTAAATGAAGAATTTCGGGTATTTTTAGTAAAACAAATAAACTAAAATCCTTAAAATAATAAACATTCTCAAAAAAAAAAATAATAATAATAATTTAATAAATACCGAAAATTTGGTATATTACTTATGTATGTACATGGGGGTTATATTAAAATTATAGTTTTTTGCAGGAATGTTGTATTCTCATATCGAAGACTAAATACCACATTTCACCCACTTCGGTGCGATTATGAAGCTAAAACCTTGAAAATACCGAAACTCGGGAGTACCGTTCGGTGGGGGATATTAAACCGTAGGCCTATACTGACAAATTTTTGGGGGAATATTGTGCAGCTCCAAAGAAGACTAAATATTATATTGCAACCATTTCTGTAGGATAATGCGGCTAAACACGTGGTCCTATGTTATAAAATTTCTGGAAGATATTTTTGGAGCCCCAAAGGAGACTAAATACCAAAGTTCAGCAATTTCGGTAAAAAATGTAGCGAAATCCTTAAAAAATACCGAAAGGCGGGAGGTGCAGTTACATCAGTGCTTTATAAAAATGTGGACTTATTTTAACACATTTTTGGAAGAAAGTTTTGTAGCCCTGAAGAAGACTAAATACTAAATTGCATAAATTTCTGTAGAATAATGCCATTTCGGTAAAAAATGTAGCGAAATCCTTAAAAAATACCGAAAGTCGGGAGGTGCAGTTACATCAGTGCTTTATAAAAATGTGGACTTATTTTAACACATTTTTGGAAGAAAGTTTTGTAGCCCTGAAGAAGACTAAATACTAAAAGCGGCTAAAAACCTGAATATAACAAAGATCGGGAAGTACCGCTTAACGGGGGATACATGAAAACTAAAATGTTCTGTGGGGAATATTTTGTAACCCCTAAGAAGACTAAATACCAATTTTCAGCCATTTCGGTGTGTTAATGAGTATAAAACCATTAAAATACTGAAAATCAGTAAGTACCGTTCTGCAAGAGCAATATCAAAACGTAAACTTGTACAAAAAATTTCTGGGGAGATACTTTGTATACCCAAAGAAGACTAAATACCAATTTTTAGTCATTTCTGCGTGATAATGAGGCTACAACCATTAAAATACCGAAAATTGGGAGGTACCGTTCTATGGGGGGCTATATCAAAACGTGGACCCTTATGAGTCCATATTTCATATTCCAAGACCTTAATACACATTTTTACCAAATTACACCTAATTGGTTCGGAAAATGTAGATTAAATACCCCAAAATACTGAAAATCGGGAGGTACCTAAAAAGGGGCCTTGACCCAAATGTAGGCCTATGCCCACAATTTTTGGTGGAATATTGAAGTGACCACTAGGTACGCTAAGTACAAAATTATTACCAATTTTGAAGAAAAATGTTGCTTAAATATTCAAAATACCGAAAATCGGGAAGTACCGTTATATGGGGGCTACACCAAAATAATAGCCGATGTTGTTCATATTTAGTCCGTTATTACCCACGGACTCAGACTGAGTATGTGCAAAATTTCAGAAACATATCTCCAGTCGTTTGGAAGTTATTAATTTCCCGCCGGTATATCAGTTATTTCGACCACTGTGCGGTGGATGAAAGACTTGCTACAATTCGAATGCAAGCAACATCGACTAAAGGACAAGGAGGGGCCTAATTACGATGATTCGATCGATTTTTGCCTTGTAACATTAAAAAAAAAAATAACTTTTCATTACATTCGGATCCGAAATGTTGGTGTGAAGTAGTAACAGATTTAAGCATCTCGACATTCACAAGGGCATGTGGCTGTCGAAAAAGAAGAAACAAATTGATCACGTTGTAAAAGATGGAAGACATTCATTGAGAGTGCTTAATTTACGATCGATCCGAGGTGCAAACATTGATCGGGATCAATACTTCGTTGCAGCAAAGTTACATACCCTATTAAACGTAGCAAATAAAGTACGAAAAGACACAACATATACATATATACCAAGCAAACATTTGGAAGACACCCAATGCCAAGTAATGCGAAACATACTACCTTCTGCATTATCAGTAATATTGCTTCTAAATTCAAACCGTATCTCTCCCCCGAAAATTCAGTTTTGTGAAAATGTTTGCTGTTTGGAATACACCATCCCAACAAAAATTCGGATTCGTTAGTAATTATGTAACCCATTATAAAGTAATGTAACAAGGCAAAACTACTCATTTCACTACTTACAAAGTAATGAGTATGGTGGCGCAGAGCGTGCGTGTCCGACTACAAATTCTAGGATTGTGTTTTCAACGCTCACCGTCGGCACGCGAGTTTTTTGTTAACAAAATAAAAACCAATTGGTGGTGCGCATGTAAGCGTTTAAACAGTCATTAATATTCGTACGCGTGGTACAGTGTGTTCGGCTACAAATCAGGAGTTCGCATAACTAAATCCAGCAGAGAGCAAAATAAAATAAAAATATGAAGTATTTTGAAATTTTTCAACTTCTAGTGGCCATAGAATAACTAGTTATTCAAGTGATTATAGAATAACTAGTTATTCAGTGCGACATGCCATTGTCGAAATAACGGGTTAGTACGGGGGTTTGTAAGTAGTTACTACTACCCAACAATACTATAAAGCTCATTATTTAGTAATGTTTTATTGCTGGGATATAACATGTTGAGTCCCGCAAAATGTGTCTCCGCTAAGTGGTGTCTTCGATAATTAAAATCGTAATCAGCAAGGTATCGTCCCTTAAGTCAACATAACGTTATATATCCGATGCAATGCATTTAAGGTGATTATATCGGATGTGTACTCAACAAGTGCATCCGTCGGTACTTAAACTACACCTCTTTGTAAAATATTCGAATATTGCAGGTGTAGATTTGCAAACATTATATCGTCCAGCCAATGATTCGCTTCTTTTTTTTAAAAAAAAATACAACAAATAACTATAACCTTTAAGAATCGAAATAAATATACACATGTATGAGACATAACAAACACACAAACATAATTCTTTGCGAATAGTGTTTTTTATTCAATTATCGATGACCATAAAACGCTTCATTTAATTGTATTGATTGATGATGATGACGCCAACGAGAACGTTGAATGTAGAAAATGTCTATGACTCAACGTGAACGACAAATTGACCGCATGTCCAAAGTGGGTGTCATGGACAATAACATTTATTTTAATATTATATTGTGTGTAACAAAATCCCATAAATTGCACCTCTGCGGAGAAGTTACTACTTAGAGAATCATGATGATAAAATTTTAGAGTCATTCATGAACGAACTAGTTCAAAGGAACTATTTCGTGAAATGAATGAACGGAACGCAATCAGCTCATTCTTATATATAGTTTATTATTTAATTTTTCTTTTGAGGTTGGAAAGTCGGTATATGAAACAATTGCTTCTTATCTTTAAGACTGACATAACCACTATTGACTATTGGTGATGAGAAGTGGAACCATGAACGATATTCAATATAAAATGATAAACTGAAACGTAATACTGAACGATAATAAGACAAAGAACGAAATGAACGACATGGTTTATTTTGGTGCATGGAGTGTACAAGATCGATCCGCCCTATGAAGGAGATTTCCCAATACTAGCAGGATGGTCACCATGGTTGTCAATACCCCTTAACAAAACTAAAACCCAGCAAACCAAACATACAGACATCGTAATGAAATCGGTACGAAATTGGGACGCTACGTCCGATGTCGGATCCGACCCCGTAACGATATCTAAACGAAAGTTATATGAAGTGGTTGATATAATTTCGGAACCAAATGAGGTAGCAAATCGGAAGAAAATCCTTGGAAAATTAAGAATGCCAATTCATTAGATGGCTTATTAGTTCAAGAACAGTATTAAGACAGATTTCCATATGGAATTTTAATAGTAGAATAATCTTATAAACATCAATTCCAAATCCAAACTATCTGAACAAATTCACCCATCTTCTTCATCCTAGTTCGCTTTAATATAGATTATTATTGTTATATTTAAAATAGTATCATATCTCCTTAATTTTTATGGCAACCATTCAAAATTTTATAACCACACTCAAATCCTCCTGAGTATTGTAAATTTATGAATATTTTTTATCATTTATTCATTGATTCATTTATCAATAAAAATAACAGTTTAATTAATTTTACTATCTCTTGACGACGACCACGATTCTATAACGATACGACAATGAGATTTTCGTTGTCAATACAATAAATGGATTCAATGTTATGGCAGAGGGTATTCCCATGATAGGCTATCATCAACATCATCTACAATATTCATAATTTCTGATTGAAATTCATGAATTCACATACACATGCCTACACTACTGGTGGTCATCAATTTTCACCATAAGTCATTCTTTCATTTACTTATTGATAGTTTTGTTTGCTTCTATGTATTAGATTCTTCTTTTTTGCTTTGCTCTCTTCATTCTAATCTGCTTTTGAGTTAAGGTCAATTTATTAGAAGAATATGGGTTTTTTGTTTGTCTCTCTATATATGGTCGTTTTTTCTTATCATTATAGGATTTTTTTTCTTCTATCTAGGCAATAAATGCTGGATTATGGGATGAAAATATGTTCAGTAATATTACTAATTAATTAAAAAAAACTAAACGAAGATTTTACAACACAGTTTTCTTCTTTACTTTAGTTAGAATTGATAGAATTGTTTACTAGTTATAGAACAAACATGTTCAACTTCTTCATTTGTGACTGTGACACATACAAAACAACTAATTTATATAGTAAAAATTCGTGCATCCAATAGTATTATTTTATATATCTGTCCTTAAGTTCCCAAAGTAGTCATGCCAAATACTTTACTAGGGTAATTTGTCCCCCACTCATATCTAAGGCTAAACTTACCAATAATATTTTCTAAAAAATAGAGGTTAACTTACCTGAAAAGAGAAAGATACGAAATAATAAATTAATCATTCGTTTCTAGGATGATGAAAACTATAACTGTGGATCTTTTAAAAAATGGTAATTGGCATTGAACGCAGCGTTGCCGACAGTTTTTGGTCGGAAATCGTCAAATCGTCAACAAAATTTGGAAAATCGTCAAAAAATCGTCATCATGATCCAAAACTAGGTTTGGTTGCCGTTTAATGCAATTTTTTAGCCGATAGGTTTGTCAATGAGACCCACAACACAAAATATACAACCCACAGCAATAAATATAACCCAATCT
The DNA here is from genome assembly GCF_047663935.1 of Musca autumnalis. NCBI lineage: Eukaryota > Metazoa > Arthropoda > Insecta > Diptera > Muscidae > Musca > Musca autumnalis. The sequence goes on along the minus strand of NW_027412088.1, from coordinate 152,611,234 downwards.
CACTTAAAGGGTTGTCCCTAGTTGGGCAGACCACAAAAACTCATTTTCTTGAATTGTTTTCAAAGAAACTACCATTTTTATTAAAGTTCGTTCATCAAGAAAGAAAGAGCACATGTTATATTACTTTTGGTATTTTTGTTGTTGAAAAATATTGCAAAGTCTTGTGGTAAATGGATATCTGCGAAACCCTTTTTTATAAAAGCGTTTTGCGATGCCAACGATGACTCGAAAACGAATGGGTCGATTATCGCACGTGTGTGTAAGCATTTTAACCTTAAGACGAAACAGAATTTTAAACAAACTTTTTTATAAAAAAATTTAACTGTCAAAGTCAAAATTTTGATTTTAACAAAAAATTGACTTTTTTTTGTCAAAAAATTTATTTATTTAATAAGCTCACCAAACCATGTGAAGATCGGTCAATTCGGTTTCGAGCTATCGTTGACACCGACTTCAAAAATGCCATTTCGAAAAAAACGCGTTCAAAGTATCAAGAAATTGTTCCCTCAAACTTCGCTTGCTTGACAGTGTGACCCTCCATGTTTGTCGGTACACGTACATTTGGTTGATGGGCAGTCGAAAATCGACAAAAACTCTCATTAAAGAGGACATGGGTCGGAAGTATTATATCTCGAAAAATTTTAAAGGAAGATTTTCATTCATTAGCAATCCTACATGAAAATGTTCAGCTGATGTAAATCCAAGATGAGGCAAAAACTATGAAAATACCTCTATTCCAGATATGTATGTGCCTAAATAAAGCCATTCCGTCTCGAAATTGTTTAAAAACATTAAAATAGCTCATGAAACCGAGTTTGGAATATTGCTTTCCTTAAAGACTTTCGTGAAATTCTGTCTAAAATATAGTTATCATCTTTTATTTCATGCAATTCGGGATTACGTGAAAAATCGTCATTTTGGACCATAAATTTTAGGCCAAAAAATCGTCAAAATGACGATAAATCGTCAAATTCGGCAACACTGATTGAACGTCTATTTATGAAGATGTGCATGTCTGAAGAATTTTTTAAGATAAATTACATTGTTATTTGTAATGTAATTCAGAAAGACAATTGATAAGGATAAATTGCGATATCCAAACGTTTGCGTGCAAACAAATATTTCTTTAGATATAATATAAATAAATACAAACCCAAAAGCCACAAAAAAAACTAATACATGCACCAGTGATCGCTTACTGAGAGCAAGGGAGCGTAAATTTCAATGTAAAACACATTGAAATGTATGCTCACTTGTAAGCGCTCGCAGGTTATCTCTAACATATACACACATTTATATATGGTGGTAGTTTATTGAAAGACATAGAAATACCGAACGCAAAAGCAACAACAGACACATAGGTACATAAAAATTCCAAAGAAACACATGACAGACTTTTATAAAAGAAAAACGGAATGAAAATATTTATAAAAGGTCAACTTTTTAAAAAGAAAAAAAGTATATAGAAACATCGTTGAATGCTTCTCCTTAGTTGTGAAATAAAACAAATTTTTCTCAAAGTTGAAATCATCAGCTGGTGAATCACCATCTGGAATCAGATGATTATATATTGTAATAAATTGGTACATCCATATTTCAAATATACATATGTATTATGCCGGGGCGATTTGCGTGGAAGGAAAAAAAACCTTATTGGGCCCTTCGCGTTTCTGATTCCCGGGATTGAACTGAGCAAAGAAGTCTACTGGACCATATGTCTACCGCGAAAATCGAGCCTCCCGATTTTGACTTTATGTTATTTATTGACGTTTTTGGATATTTTGGCATATAACAGGCAAACCATTGAGATTTGCGACCCAACACAAAGGCCAAAATTGTAGCCAACACAATAGTTAAGAACTCTCTAGTACATCGCGAAATTATTGGAATGCTCCTTCAGGCAGTTTTGGCCTTGATAAAGTGCACATTTGTCGGCAAATATCGATAAATGACATTGTGCTACAAAAGTTGACCTGAAAAATATTCAAGCGTTCTGTTACAAAATTCTATCGTGTTGGCGTCCATGGACAACGCAAATACTTTTGCTTCGGTTGGGTCACTTCGTTTTATTATTTTATAACGGTAAAATTAGTGAAAATCTGGATTTCTTACATTTTCAAATTTAAACGGGCATATCTTCTTTTTTCACTACAGATTTCTATTGATCCATTTTCCTATTAAAGGGGTGAATAATATCTTCCGAATAAGCTATTATTTGTTTAAATCGGTTAATAAATGACAAAATTATAGTGGTTGATTCATACCAGTACAATTACTGTGTACTTAAACTGAATTTCTCATAATTTTTAAAATTAGTATTGAACAAAACGAAAAACAGTTAAAGTACTAAGTAATGGTATTGATATGAATCAAACACAATAATTTTGGCTGTTATATGCCAAAATATCCAAAAAACGCCTATAAAAACTTAAAGTCAAAATCGGGAGGATCGATTTTTACGGTAAACATATGTCCAGTATACTTTTTTGCTCAGTTCAATCCCAGGAATCAGAAACGCGAAGGGCCCATTAAGGTTTTCAAATCGCCCCGGCCTAATATGTATGTATATGAAAATGGTATTGATGTAATTACCAATATTAAATGCGATTTCTTCCTTGTCCAATCAAATATTTCCATTCACCTTTTTGATTCAATTATAAAATTTTCAATTATAAAATGTATTGGGCATTTAATTTACAAAAAAAAAAAAACACAATTTCTTAAGGAAAACACAAAACACAGATTTGTTCACTCACTTTACCGTCTTTACTCAACGATTGTATTTAGAAAACTGAAGAAAAACGACCAATTTTTTCTTTTCCCTTCCCTTGCTACGCCGGTTAACAACAACAAAGCACGAAACACATGTGTATGGCCGCATACACACCACCATTTATTATAAAACAGCATTCCGCAGCCGCGAGAGCCCTGCTGTTACTCTCTTTGACAAAAATCCTCTCTCCATTCATAAAAAATATGTTCTAACATAAACAAGTAAGAACGGCGTTAAGTTCGGCCGGGCCGAACTTGTTATACCCTCCACCACAAGTTGTATTGAAGTAAAATGGAATAATTAGTTTCCTTTCGTGTATGAAGAAGACTTAATACTAAATTTCAGCAATTTTGGTAAAACAATGTGAGGCACCATTCTATGGGGGCTATTTCAAAATTTCGATCTATACCGACAAATTTCTGACGGCAAGTTTTTAGGCTCAAAGAAGACTAAATACCAAATTTCCTATATTTCGGTAAGAGAATGTGACTAAAACTTAAAAAAAAACCGAAAGTCAAGAAGTACGCTTCTATGGGAATATAGGAAGATGTGGACCTATACTGATAATACTCTTCTGGAATATTTTATAACTCTTGGAAGACGAAATAACGAATTTCAGCCATTTCGGTTGGATATTGACGTCACAATCTTCAGTATTACAAAAATCGGCAGGTACCGTTCTATGGGGGCTATATGAAGGCGTGGACCTATACCGACAAATTTAAGGGGGAAGTTTGAGCACCCCCAACAAAGTCTAAATACCAAATTTCAGCCATTTCGGTGGAATATTGAGGCCAAAGCGTTCAAAATACCGAAAATCGGGAGGTACCGTTCTATGGGGGCTATATGAAGGCATGGACCGATACCGACAAAGTTCTGGGGGAAGTTTTATACCACCAACGTATACTAAGTACCAAATTTCAGCCATTTCGGTGTGATAATGAAGCTAAAACCTTGAAAATACCGAGGTGTGGACCGATACCGACAAAATTCTGGGGGAAAGTTTTATACCCCTAAAGAAGACTACGAACCAAATTTTAGCCATTTTGGTAGGATAATGAAGCTAAAACCTTAAAAATACCGAAAATCGGGAGGTACCGTTCTATGGGGGCTATATCAAAACGTGGACCGATATATCCCATTTTCAATACCAACCATCCTGCAAGTAATAAAAACTTCTGTACCAAATTTTGACTCTCTATCTTTAAAATCGGGAGGTACCGTTCTATGGGGGCTATATGAAGGTGTGGCCCGATACCGACAAAATTCTGGGGAAAGTTTTATACCCCTAAAGAAGACTACGTACCAAATTTCAGCCATTTTGGTAGGATAATGAAGCTAAAACTTTAAAAATACCGAAAATCGGGAGGTACCGTTCTATGGGGGCTATATGAAGGTGTGGACCGATACCGACAAAATTCTGGGGGAAAGTTTTATACCCCTAAAGCAGACTACGTAACAAATTTCAGCCATTTTGGTAGGATAATGAAGCTAAAACCTTAAAAATACCGAAAATCGGGAGGTACCGTTCTATGGGGGCTATATCAAAACGTGGACCGATATATTCCATTTTCAATACCAACCATCCTGCAAGTAATAAAAACTTCTGTACCAATTTTTTAAATTGCGAGCTGTATCTTGATTTCAACAGACAGACGGACGGACAGACGGACATGGTCAAATCGACATAGAATTTTATGCTGATCAATAATATATATACTTTCTCCGACGAATATTTCGATGTGTTACAAACGGAATGACAAATTTAATTATACCCTCCATATGGTGGAGGGTATAAAAATAGGTTGGTACCCAACCAAATAAAATTGAGATATGTTACAAAATGTTGCAAACATATATTTGTTTGGACACAAACATAGCATAGAAAGAACGCTATTGCTTTTGGTAAAAATCGGTTCAAATTTTGATATAGCTCCCATATATATTATCGGCCGATTTCACGTATTTGCTGCACCAAATACGCTATATATGACCGATTTTTCGAAAATTTAGAATGTCACGGTGCTCTTGAATCAAATTTAAATGGAAGGTGCTTACACCTGGGCAGTTTTTGCGGATTCTGAAACTACAATGTTCATAGATGAGAAAAATCAAAAAACAAAAAAAATCGCCGGAGCGCTTTTTGAATAAATCGCGATTAAAGATGATATTTTTAGAGGTTGTTTAGGATTTCACGATTTTGCTTAGAAACCGCAAGTCCTATCAAAATGAGCCGGAAAAAATGTTGTAGCTCTACAAGATTGACCTTTACGGTATTTTCGTAGGTTTTACCATTTTTGAGATATTGAAGTTCAAATTGGGACAATGCACTGACTGTATCGCCCCCTTATAAAACAATGTCATGAAGGGTGCGCCTTAACTAAATTTTAATGGAAACCGCTTACACAGGAGAAGTTTTTGTGAATTCTGTAACTGCAATGTTCATAGATGAGAAAAATCCAAAAACAAGAAAAAATCGCTGGAGGAATTTTTAAATAAATCGCGGTCAAAATTCACATTTTTACCGCAAGTCCAATCGCAATGGAGCTTAAGAAAATTTTTTAGCTGCAAAAATTCTCTACACGATTGACGTTTGTGATTTGTTCTCAGGCTGTACCATTTTTGAGATAAAGAACTCAGTTTACATTTTTAGGTTTTTTTGTTAGGGTTTCGCGATTTTGCTTGTATACGGCAAGTCTTATCGGCATGGGACCTTAGAAAATCGTATAGCTGTGAAAATTCTCTACAAGACTAGCTTATGTAATTTTTCATAGGATGTACCATTTTTTTAGATATACATATAAGTTTAAGTTGGAAAATTGCAGTCATGACATTGTTTTATAAGGAGACGATACAGAATTGAATTGAATTTGAATTGTCCCAATTTCAACTTCTATATCTCAAAAGTTGTAAAACCTACGAAAATATCGTACAGGTAAATCTTGTAGAGAATTTTTATAGCTACAACATTTTCTTTATTCCCATTTTGATATGACTTGCGGTTTCCAAGCAACATCGCAAAAACCTAAACAACCCCCAAAAGTGTCAACATAAATCGCGATTTATTTAAAAAGCGCTCCGGCGATTTTTATTTTGTTTTTTGATTTTTTCATCTATGAACATTGTATTTTCAGAATCCGCAAAAACTTTCCAGGTGTAAGCACCTTCCATTTAAATTTGATTCAAGAGCACCGTGATGTGTGACTGAAGTCGGTCTAGAAATAAATGTGCCAAAGTATATCGAAATCGGTTCAAAGTTGGATGTAGTTCCTATATATATTATCGCCCGATTTGAGGTATTTGATTTCGATAAAATATGGAATGTGTATAGCTTTCATATATATTTTCGGCCGATTTCATATATTTGCTTGGGTGCCACCGGTAATGGTATGCACGCCCGCCTTGCACGCAGAAGGTCGGTGGTTCGATTCCCCGGCCAGGCAACACCAAACATTTTTCAACGGTGGCAAAATACCCCTCAGTAATGTTGGCGACATTTCCTGAGTATTTCAGCTTGAAAAAATTCTCTATAAGTGGTGTCTTAGGACACGCCGTTCGGACTCGGCGATAAACAGTAGGTCCCATATCATTGAGCTAAATATGAATCGGGGTGCACTCATTGATATGAGAGAAGTCTCCCTTGTCCCGTATGGGATGTTTTGGAACAATGTTTTGTTTTTTTTTTTTTGTTCATATATTTGCTGCACCAAAGTCCGATTTCGATGAAATTTGGAATGTGTGACTGCTGCTTATGCTTTCCGTAAGTGAACTAGAGGAACTCTTCGACGTCAAAAACTGGAATAAAGCGTAAAAAGAAAGAGCTTTAAATAAGCAAGGAAAGAATTTATCCACCCCCAGCACCTTTAAAAATGCAGAATAAGCGCAATTCACCTAGCGCGGTAGAAACCAATCCAGAGAAAGAGCATAAGCAGTAAGCAGCACAATCTCCAGTAGAAGCAGCATCTACCGATGCTCCTGCCAAACCACAAGAAAGGGAAGTTGTGTCGAAAAGGAGAAAACCACGCCCTAAGAAACCAAGAAAAGGGGAGACGATGTCGTCATTAAGCCAGGCCAGGGTCATAGCTGTGCCGACGTACTTAAAAGACTTCGCGAAATAGTTAATCCCGATAATACGGAAGTGTCTATACAATCCGTGCGGAAGACGAAGACTGGTTCTATACTCCTCGTAATGGGAAAAGGAGAAAACAAAGACGAATTCTGCTACGACATGGCGGGCTCGCTTAAAGACGCAATAGTGCAAAGCTAGAAATCAAAGGTAACAATAGAGATAATAGACCTCGACGCACTCACCCAGAGGACGAAGTCCGTGAATCGATCAACAAGTTGACGAAGCTGGGGAAGGAAGGAAGACATAGACGTGAGGCTTACCTCAACGAACAGTCGAGAACAGAAAAGAGCTTTTGAGTCGCTATCACCATTAGATTCGAACACAGTCCTCGAAAGACGAAGGATCCGTATTGGATGGCCAAATACAGAAATGACGTAAAGAGATGTTTTAAATGCTTCGAGTCAGGGCACATGCAGTGGGACTGTAAAGGCCCAAATCGAAAATCTATGGGTGTTTGTAGAAAGTGCGGGTAGATAGTCCATAACATGAAGGATTGCACCAACCCAGCTGCATTTGCTCAGGAATTGCGAATAGACAGACCAATCACATGCCCGGTTCCCGCAGATGTAAACCTGCAATCACAACATGATTAGGTTTCTCCAATCAAACATGCACAGAGGTAAAGTGGCAAATTCACTACTTCCCAAGATAGTAGAAGAAGTACATGCGGATATAATTAAGATATACGTGGATGCAACTCACCAGTGTTTGTCTATCTTGTTTTAAAAAGTCGACCAATTAAATTTTTCAAAAAAAAAAAAACCGACATTTTAATAAGAATTATATGTAATTTTTTCATAGTTAATACACAAAAATGTTCATTTTCTTGTTTCGAAAACAATTACTTGACATATACATATATCGCCTCAAGGACGAATAAACATCTTAAAATATCCGTGAACGTGCCTTAAACTGAACCACCTATACTTAATGAACAAGTCAATAATATTATTTTTTAATGGGAAATTAACCAATCAAAACCAAGTATTGATATTATCGATAGTGTCAACGATTGTTTGCCAGCTATGTATGTCCCCTGATTAATTGAAAATCTACGATGTTATTTTCACTTTCAGAAATATTTAAAAAAATACCTCTATTACATTTCACATTGTCCCTTAAATGAGACGAATTACTGGAAATATTTCGTACTTAATATTTTCTCTATCAATTGTTTTTGTGAATGAAAATACATACACTCCACGTCAGTAGAATAGAACACCTACATTTTTGTTAATGTTCGCTTATTTATCTCAAAACGAATGAATCTTCGTTTTTAATTTTGTGGGGATTTAAAGTCTATGATGTTCCGTATCAAACACAGAAAAAATTATGTTTCTAGCTTTTCGCGAAATGATTTTCTGATCAATTTTCAGATAGTACTATGAAAAATAGACATTTATTTTTAGTCATCAGGATAGAACAGTCACTTTATTTTCGCGATTTTTTGAGATATTAACGCCGAAATTTCTTTCAGTCGATAAAACAAGGCTTTCTAATCATTTTCCACCAAAGAAAACCTAAAAATTTTTCCGCGGACACCGAAATAACAGCGTTAAAGGGTTTAATTTGACAGATATTTCGGAATATCAATAGGAGTCGCGCAGTTATGTCATATTTCTTCACAATAATATAGAATATGACACAGACAAGCTCGACGGATACAATCGAGTGCTTCGGATGCTGATAAGATGGAACATTTTCAAAATAATTATGAAAAGCGTCAAAATTTCTCATAAAAACCATGGCGTTTTGTTCAATAAAACGGTTTTTCCGCGAACAAGTCTGCCGTTCAACGGTTTAGAAATATGCTCCAGATTTGAAGGAAGATAATCTGATACGAAAACAACCGTTATTTTCATACATTGAGAGAAATTTTAGTACTTTTTAAAACAACATACGAAACCTAAAACCTCAATTTCCATGACTGTGTTTTCCGCGAAAACGGGTCTTTTACATTTGCGAGTTCAGTTAAAAAAACTACTAATTCGTAAAATCCGGTATGGAGAGCATAACCTGGTCCATTTATATTGGAGCATAACACTGTTGAGAACAGTCGCGGACACCGAAATAAGAACACATATAAAATTCAAAGTCCAAAGGGTGTGTTCAATTTGAAAATGAGCTAAAATTTCCCTCAGTGTATTAAAATAGCGGTTGTTTTCATATCAGATTATTTTCCTCTAAATGTGGAGCCTATTTCCAAACCTTTAAACGGCAGACTTGTTCGCGGAAAACCCGTTTTTTTGATCAAAACATCATGGTTTTTATGAGAAATTTTGACGTTTTCATAATTATTTTGAAAATGTTCAATCTTATCAGCATCCGAAGCACTCGATTGTATCCGTCGAGCTTGTCTGTTTCATATTCTATCTTATTGTGAAGAAATATGACATAACTGCGCGACTCCTATTGATATTCCGAGATGTTTAAAATATCTGTCAATTTAAACACTTTAACGCTGTTATTTCGGTGTCCGCGGAATAATTTATAGGTTTTCTTTGGCTGAAAATGATTAGAAAGCCTTGTTTTATCGACTGAAAGAAATTTCGGCGTTAATATCTCAAAAATTCGCGAAAATAAAGTGACTGTTCTATCCTGATGACCAAAAATAAATGTCTATATTTCATAGTACTATCTGAAAATTGACCAGAAAATCATTTCGCGAAAAGCTAGAAACATAATTTTTTCTATGTTTGATACGGAACATCATAGACTTTAAATCCCCACAAAATTAAAAACGAAGATTCATTCATTTTGAGATAAATAAGCGAACATTAACAAAAATGTAGGTGTTCTATTCTACTGACGTGGAGTGTATGTATATTTTCTGGAAAATTGTTAATACAAGACCCTCAATTGTTTCTGATATTTTCCTCTTCCTGATTTTGAAAGTAATAACACAATATTGCTTTCTTTTCTTTATGACTGGCCTTGTAGTCTTTTTTGGAAAACAAAAGAGCATCCTTCAATACATGCATCAACAAGAACAGCAACAACAACAACACATGGCAAGGAAATTTGTAAATAATCGACATTATGTTTATTTACACAATACCATTTGTTGAAAGAAAGAAAAACTAATAAAAAAGTTGTTGTTGTTGTTTCAGTTTTCATTTCACTTTATATCCTGCAGGCCATGGACCATGGCAAATGCATTTCATGTGGGTTGTGAGCAAGAAAAATCATATCGATTTCATCATCATCAGCATCTATATGGAGCTATAGAAGACTATAAAAAATTATATGGTTTTATATTTTCTGTTTAGTTTTTATTTTCTTTGCATTTGTGGTGAAAATTTACTGCATCTAATCTTTCTTCGGTATCGATTCAATTGAAACCTTAACTGACAAGTCGTAGCAAAATAATTTTCGAAAAAAAAAATGAACGAAAATCTCTGAATAAAAGAAAAGATTTATTATTATTGAATTACAAATTCTGTTATCGGCACTTTTGAATCATTTTTAAGGCAAGAATTGAAAATTATTTAGACTTAAAATCTCTTATTTTTTATCTTAATAGTTTAGCCATATAAAAATGTCAAAAGGTTGAAAATTTTATAGCAAAATAAAATATGAAACAAAAAAGTATTAATGAAGCGATTCATTGAAAATAATGGAAATGAAAAAAAAACACTAACACCAATATTGTCATGGCAAACCGAGAAATCTGTAAATATGTTTATTTATTTTAACTTAGTTATATTTTCAGAGCCATTGGGGTGAACTAACTGATCCCCTTTCCCACTGGGGGTAGTTCGGGTGAATGTGACTGTTTCAGAAGTTGTCTGTAAACAAGAAACACTCTCTACGATATTCTTATGGCACTAATGGCCCATTTACCTTTTCCTCTGTATAAACATTATTGAAACTCTTGTCGGCTTCTGCTAATGCATTTACAAATATAAAGCTAAGAATTTGCCTTGTTTGTGTTACGATATCCAACAACAACCTCATGGAAATATGTCGCAGTATTTTACTTTGTAATTATTACACCATTGCAGCATTGGAAAAGCCATTGAATTTAGACATCAACCACATACTGATACTGTTTAGTTACACTCGCCTCATTATTCTAAACTTAGCGCTTCTAATGAAACTCTCACTAGATCTAATTGTGACGAGCGAACAACAATGTTGATAAGCATTGTGTTTATATTTTGCTAAACATTATCATAAATAAAGAATATGGAAGAAAAGAAAAACAGTCATGCCTCCACCACTTACTAGCAGAGGAGGCTGATAAATATTATGCATCAGGAACTCGATATTAGGTACGAACGACTGTGGTACAATAATCTTGAAGGTAGGGCAGGTTAAAAAACTAAATCTATTTTCTTATTCATTATGAGGCCACATGCAAACAATTAATCACGCGATAATTCAGATTTTGTTTTACGATCTAATTTGCAGAATAATAGAGGAAATAGCAGAGGGATCCAAAATATAGAGTTCATTCCCGAGTGTTATTTCTTAACAGCAGAATAACTTCTTATACCAATGAACGAAAGTAGAATGGGACTGAACTTGTTAGTATAAGAGAAGTTTTCTCTTAAAGAATATGTCAACTAAATGAAAAATGATATCTGCTGGCTCTTATACACTATCTCGTTTACTTCAAAAAATATTAAAAACAAGTAAGAACGGCGTTAAGTTTGGCCGGGCCGAACATTTTATACCCGAACTATATTGAAGTGAATAAGAACAATTATTTTCCTCTCGTTTATGAAAGTACAAAGCTCTTCCTCTTATTGCAGGATAATATTCCCTTAAAAAGAACTCATATGGGGCATCATCGTAGTTCTTTCCAAAACATGAATCAATATTTACAATCTCCCTAATTGAGCTTTTGAACTCCATTAATTTTTTGCAACGGGTGTTTTGTACCTGTATATATTTCAGTTATTCCGTTTGAAGAATGTGGCTAAAACACCGAAAAGCAGAGGGTACCGTTCTATGGGTGCTAGATGAAGACGTGGGTGGAAAGTTTTACGACAAAATACAAATTGGAGCCAAAATCTTCAAAATGCCGAAAATATGGAGGGGGCTACTGTAGGTCTCAGAATGCACCAAATCTGCAAATCGTATCTAATAGCAGGAATCTCTAAAAATGAAAAATGCGTTCTAAAATTATGTTTTGTGGGATAATTTTGAATAAACTCGGATAAAGTCCGATTTTAACCCTAAAAGCTAATTTTCATTTTTAGAGATTCATGCGATTAGATAAGATTTACAGATTTGGTGTATTCTGAGATCTGTAGTATGGCGTATAATTTTGTAGAATATTTGGATTTGATATGAGCATATTTTAAAGCAGATTTTGAACGATTTTCGAAAAAAAGGACCAAAATGACCCCTTTGATGAACTGCATGAGGGTTAAAATTTTTAACAGAAATATTCCCCACATCCTTCTCTGTAAAGTTGCCAAAGACACTATATACCTAAAATGCAAGGATTTCAAGATATCTTAACTCGTATATTTCGAAAAAACTAGAAATTGGCGAAAATTGCCCCGCTTACTTTGGTTACTTTCCGATGTAAACTTTAAAAACACCGATACACGTGTCTCATATTTTTAGCTCTACTTTCATAATCTACTCAGTATTTCCCATTATTTTGAATAAAAAGTTGAATATTGTTGCACCATGATATGAGACCACCAGGGACGTACGCAGGGGGGGGCACGGGGGGCCCGGGCCCCCCCCGAAATGGTTTGGTCGAACAAAATTTTTTAAAACACTCTAACTAGTTATCATATTTTTTTCTCATAAAAATGTGTGTATATTTGAAGATTTCAAATTAAAACTTATATTTTTTTAAGTTTCTGAACAGAAAATGTACATCATTAACAAGTTCTGTAAGAAAATATTTTAAAAATTTTTGTATGTAAGCTGTTTTTGAGAGAAACTTTCAATAAAATCTGAATTACTTCTTCATGTCATATCATACCACTATCAAATGCTAATTCCTTAATGAATATACCCCATGTCTATTATTTATTCGAACTGTATAGAGCTCTCGAGGCTTAAAACTCATCCGGTTATAACAAAAATAACGAGTTCAGTATTATGGGAATGGAAATATATAAAACAAAAATCTATTGAATAAAATGTATGAAGGGTCGGTCCTTCGTGGACTACATATTGAAAGCCAATTAGAAATTTGTTTTACTGCCATCGCCAAAATTTTGTTATTCTGCTTTAGACAAATTTGCTTCTAAACAGTATGAGAAAATAATGAAGACAAATGAATTTTTGTGCGTCACTTGATTTTTACTTATCATTACCTAAGTATAATTGTAACCTCAGACTTTAGATTACGAGATTATATACACTAGGATTGTATAGTATAGATTTCATCAAAATAATGATTTAAGACTTCACATATGTTTGGACGATATTCGTTTCAGCCAAGATGGAAGTACTTACCACCGTCCGTCCGTCTGTATCTCTGTTTGTCTGGTAGGTTGGAACTCATATCGGTACCTCCGCCATAAAAGTTCAAAAATGTTCACTAAAATGGTCGAAGGGATTAACCGATTCGGTCTAAAATCGAACCTAATATGGTTCGCAAGATTACTTCCAAAAGTACATCAAGGTCCAAGAGAATATGTTTGGACAACATCTTCAGGTCTCTTATACAAGTCTAACATAACTGCAGTTTAAAGACTGGTCGATGATTCTTTGGACATTTTGTAGTCTTGTTTACAGCGATATCCTACTTTTCGTGGACAAGTTTATGCTTCCTGACAAAGCTCTAAATACTACAGTGGCCAACTAAAAAGCTTATGGACGCGGTAACTATCGAGAGGAGTGTCTCTCAAATAATTATTAGTGAATAATTATGTGGGGTTCAATAAGGATCGATTGTTATTTGTCAAAACTATATAGGACTAAGTCCATCAAAGTGTTTGTCATCGAGTCCAAAAACTTCTAATCGTACAATTAAGAAAACAAATTATAACGCTTCTTTTGCAACATAATATTAAAAGTAAAAATAATCCTGGTATCAGAATCTATCTCTTTCGGTAAATAACACTGTGCAACATTTTTAAGGTAATCTTGTGCTAATAATTTGAAGGGAGGATTTTTTGAAAGTACTGACCCAAAGTACAAAAGCCCTAGTTCCGTTTTGTTGAGTCAGATACAGCTTGGATTTTATGGCCCCATCTAAACATTGTTAAATATCGACTTTTTAAACAACTAGGGGCTATATCTCTGAAACCAATGCAAATCTTCTTCTGACCTTTGCAGCAAATTTGTAGATAAGGGCCAAAATAAAATATTTGGAGAAATGAAAAAAAAAAATAAATTTTATAATATATCTAAAAATTCCATAATTTGTATACATTTCGCACCATATCTCCAAAACTGTTAAATTTTTCTTAATGTTTTCATTTGGAAACATAGCAACGACAGCCGATATTCTTAAAAACAAGTAAAAAAGTATCAGTCGGCTTTGCCGATAGAGATATACCCTCAGCCTGCGTATATTGAAACAATTTTTTCCCAAAATACGTATGTATTTAGGGGGTTTTAAAAATGTTTGGCGTTTGAACAGACAAAAATGTTGATTAGGATTAAAGATCAAAAGTTTTGCGGAGGAGATACTAAAAGGAATGGATCGACATTGCCCGTTATGGAAGTGGATTTCCAGCCGCAACATATGGTGCCACATGGGGTTTTTTCACTCTTCGGGCCGTTTGCTCAAGAAGTATGGACTTGCCCCTAAAAAAAACTTTTACCATCGTAAATGAGGCAGCGAAAGCAACAAAAATCAAAGTGATTCGATAGCAAGTCTTAAAGTGAACTTATCCAAACTTTTGTGTGGGAGGTACCCGAAGGAGTGGACCTATTGAGACCATATTGGAACCTCATATTACTCTGGTAGAAAGTTTACACTATACAAAGTATGGACCAAATCAGTCACTCCCTTCAAGAGTTATTGTGCGCACAAACTTTCCGAACATTTTCGAACTTTTGTGGGGGAGGTACCGGAAGGAGTGGACCGATGTAGCTAATCTTCGAACTTAAACTAAGTTTTGGGCAAAATATTACGAAAGCCAAAATTTGAACAGAATCGGTTCATCCGTTCGAGAGTTATCGTGCGCTCCAGCCAGCAGGACAGGCAGACAGTCGGACGGACATGGCTAGATCGACTCCAAATTGTCTGAAACACATTTCGTCCAAACATACTTGGGGTCTAAAACCATTATTTCGATGAGGCACATTTTCATCGTATCAAAGTGTATATACCCTTCTTAGCCTAAAGGCTGAGGGTATAATTAGGCTAAGATAATCGAAATAGTGAAAATCTTGCTATAGCAAAGACAACGGCAATTCTTTGTTGTTGTAAAATTCTGCGATAAACCATAACGTGGACCTGTATGATTAAAAACTTCAATATACTTCAATAAATTTTACATGGCAACATTACCGAACGTGGCCCGATATTGTCTATTTTCAATTCTAAATATCCTACTCTGTAAATATTTAAAATTGTATCCTTAGTCCCATTTTCCATTAAACTATTTTTCTTGCGGCAATTTGTCTCGTTCTCTTTTAAACTTGCCTCTTGCGTTTATACAGGCAATTCTGTTTCTGCAAGATTTGTTTTTAAAACAATGAAAATAATGTCAAAAAAGAAAAATATAAAAGGAATTGCCTGAAAATTGCCGGTACGAGCAATTTTTTTCCACTTCCATACCACTTACGTGTCTCTCCTACAAACTGAGGCTTGCCGCAAGTAAACTCGCCTATGTAAATTGGGACTAAATATTATGAATTCTTTCTATTGAATTTATATACTTTGTACCATTATTTCATATAGAATATAGAATAGAATATGTGCCAAAATTTCCAGTCCATCGGACAAAAATTTCGAAGGGAAACATTTATTGTGTTTTGTATGTAGCATAGAAACTAAAAACGTCTTTTCCTCAAAGTGTCGCTTTATATGATTTTGTGGGAATATTGTACACATAAATCATGTCAGAAAAAATATCAATTTTGTACGGTGTTTTGTTTTTGTTAAAATCGAAATTTTGATTGTAACTGTTCAAAATTTTTAAAAATTTATTTTTTAGTTCCTTTTCGATAATAGACAAGATTATTAGGTTCGTAATGATCCCACAAAAATATATGCTGATCGGTTTATTCTTTTTCAAACTACAGTGGGTACCGCAAACTGCTTTAGTAAAAACAGTGCTTTATAAGCGGGCATTTGAAAGTAAGATTTTCAAAAAAAAAAAAAAAAAAAAAAATAGAAAGTAACTTAAGGTTTAATAGATTTTTTATAAAAAATGCATGAAAATGGATTTTCTCATGCTTATAAGTGGCCATAACCCCTTAAAATAGCTTTACGTAGCGCTACACAACATTTGAATTTTTCATGATTTTTGGTCAAGTTGTGCCCCCCCCCGAAATGAAATCCTGCGTACGTCCCTGGAGACCACAATCTCCAAATACATACTGAAACTCGGGAGGTACCGTTCTATGGGGGTATATGAAGATTCGGACCTACCTATACCGGCAAATTTCAGGTGAAAAGTTTTATACCCCTAATGATATTGGATATTGAGGCCATAGCCTTTAACATACCGAAAATCGGGAGGTACCCACCTATACCTTGAGGACCTACCTATACCACCAAATTTCAGATGGAAAGTTGTATACCCCCAACTATATTATATTGATATTGAGGCCGCAACCTTTAAAATATAGAAAATCGGGAGGTACCTTTCTATGAAGACGTGGACCTATACCGACAAATTTTAGGTGGAAAGTTTTACACCCTCAACAAGACTAAATAACAAATTTCTGCTATTTCGGTATGCTTAGGAGGCTAAAACCTTCAAAGTACCGAAAATCGGTATGGAGGCTATACGAAGGCGATAAAATTTAAGGTGGCAACTTGTATACACACAACTAAGGCTAACTACCAAATTTCAGCAATTTCTGTGTTGTAATGGTGCTAAAACCTTCAAAATATCGAAAATCGGGAGATACCGTTATATGGGGTCTATATGAAGGCATGGCCCTATACCGACAAATTTCAGGTGGAATGTTTTATACCCCTAACAAAGACTAACTACCAAATTTATGTCATTTCGGTGAGAGGTACTGTTTTATGGGGGTTATATAAAAACATGAACCTATACCCACACATTTCACGTGGAACGTTTTAGCGCCTCAACGAAGACTAAACACCAAATTTTGTCCATTTCGGTGGAATATTGACGCCACAACCATCAAATATCGCAAATAAACGAAAACTAAATATCAAATGTCAGCCATTTCAGTCGGATATTGAGGCCACAACCTTCAAAATACCGCAAATCGGGAGGTACCGTTCAATGAGGGCGTATACCGACAAATTTCAGTTGGAAAATTGCACACTCCCAACGAATACTAACTGCCAAATTTCAGCCATTTCGGTGTCATTATGAAGCCACAACCTTTAAAATATAGAAAATCGGGAAGTACCGTTCTGTGTGGGATATATGAAGACGTGGACCTATACCGACAAATTTTAGGTGGAAAGCCAAAATACCAAATTTCACCGATTTCGGTGTGATAATGAGGGAGCTATGATGGCTATATCAAAACGTGGACCGATATAGCCCATTTTCAATACCAACCATCCAAGGAGTAATAGAAACTTGTATACTAAATTATAAAGCTCTATCTTTAAATTTGACATGGTTATAGGGTCTCCGACGAATATTTTGATGTGTTACATACGGAATGGCATATTTAAAAAAATAAGAAAAGGTAAAGTGGGCGTAAAGTAGGCAAAATTTCCTGAATATTTCAGTCATGCAAAAATTTTCGACAAGTGGTATCTTAGGCACGCCATTATCGATAAAAGAGAGAATTCCCCCTTGTCCATTTTGAGATGTTTGTTAGAACATCATATCATACTAGGCTGGCTAGCTACTAGACGATAAATTTTTTTTTCTGAGTTTTCAAATGACGCACATAGTTCAATTTATGTTTTTTTTTTTCGATTAGAAGAGTCTACATTTCGTTTGCCTTATAATTATTCTTTCAATTCGTGGGTCACTATTTTGGGGATGTCAATTATTTTATTTGAATCAATATTACAACAACAACTACTGTATGTGATTTACTACAATCACGCAATCATCGCTTAGTCACTATTTCCCAGGTTTATCTTGCTATTGTTCTTTGTTGAATTCTCTGTCACATTTGTTATGATTATTGAGGTTTAGGTTAATTGCGACGTCATTCATTATTATCCCTTCTACTCCCTCGATTGTCATTTCGCTTGACCATTGTAAGACATTCTAGATTAAGGGCGCTGAACAGTCTACAGATCATCGAGCGAGTATAAATACGGAAAAATAGCAGGTGGCTTAGTGAGTTTTAGTTCAGACCGCGAATTAAAACCATCAGCTAAGTAAAGTACAGAGTAACTTAAGTAACGCTGTGTTAAGCAGTGAGCTTAGTAAAGTCGTGCGTGAATCAGTTAAGTAACATTAATAAAGCATTTTCGAATGACAATCTAAGAGAATCCTCATTTTATTTGGAACAAATCGTATCGAAGAATATAACAACCTTTACATGGGGTTAAGGTGAATTTAATTTAAACTTTTTAATTCAAGCTAGCAAAAAATTAGATAAAAAAGAAGTTATCAGTTCTCTGAGAGCTTATCAGTTACCAAATTAACTTGCTCGTCTCAGCAGGAGGATGTATCCGAACCAAAGCCATCAGTTTTATGTTTCAGTTTCAGAATTTCAGGCTTTATTTTGGTTCATCTACATCTCGCTTTTTTAACACACTCGTTTTTCCATTTCTATCTTTTTCCTAACGAAAACAGATCTCTCGTCTATCTTTTCCTATACCTCTCTCGTACACCACGCGTTGCTATACGCAGAAAAATATATGTTAGAAATATGTTTGGATCCAAACAAATATTTGTTTGGGACTGGTTGCAAACAAATCTATGTTTGGATCCAAACATAATTTGTTTGTGTCCAAACAAATGTATGTTTGCAACATTTTGTAACATATCTCAATTCTATGTGTTTGGGTACCAACATATTTTTTATGTTACAACACATTTTTTATAGGTGGAGAGAGGATTTTTGTCAAAGAGAGTAACAACAGGGCCCTCGCGGCTGCGGAATGCTGTTTTATAATAAAGAGCTGGGTGTATGGTGTAATAGGAGACGCCGAAGCTTTGGTGGTGTGTATGCGGCCAACCACGTGTGTTTCGTGCTTTGTTGTTGTTATGTTGTTCTTTTTTCTTCAGTTTTCGTTGCATTTCTAAATGCAATCGTTGAGTAAAGACGGTAAAGTGAATGAATAAAACAGTGTTTTGTGTGTTTCTTAAAGAAATTGTGCTTTTTAGTAAATCAAATGCCCAATACATTTTTTACTTGGAAATTTTATAATTGAACCAAAAATGTGAATGGAAATATTTTATTGGACAAGGGAGAAATCGCATTTAATATTGGTAATTACATCAATACATTTTTCATATACATACATGATGATTTCAACTTTGGGGAAAATGTGATGTGTTTTATTTCACAACTAAGAAGAGGCATCCAACGATGATTCTATATAAATTTTTCTTTTTAAAAGTATGACTTTTTATAAATTCTTTCATTCACTTTTTCTTTTAGTAAAGTCTGCTATGTATTTCTTTGGAATTTTTTATGTACCTATGTGCCTGTTGTTGCTTTTGTGTTGGGTATTTTTATGCCTTTCAATAACCCACCACCATTTATAAATGTGTGAATCTGTTAGAGATAGCCAGTGAGCGCAAGTGAGCATACATTTCAGTGTGTTTTACATTGACATTTACGCTCCCTTGCTCTCAGTAAGCACCCACTCGAGCATGTGTTTGTTTTTTGGGGGCTTTTGAGTTTGTATTTTGTTCGGGACTGATTGCAAACAAATATATGTTTGCTGCAAAATATGTTTGGGAAATATGTTAGAAAGTCCTTTTTTTCCTCCGTGTACTGATTGCGGAGTAGCCGGATATGCTGCATTCTGCTCTTCGGTAGCAGCACGACATTTCTGGTCATTTAATGGGTTCCTTGGTGGAAGCGTCTAATATCCAAATATCAGTTGCTGATAAGTAACACGTTTTTGCCGCTTTAGGGTCTATCAGTCTCATTTCATTGTTGGAAGATTCATTGTGGAGACGGAATTTCCCGAATGTTGGGAAAAAGATAGTCTCCTTTCTAATATTGGCATTAAAATTACCTAAATAAATTTTAATATCATGGGCAGGACACCGATTTTATGTTTTTTCTAAGCGATCGTAATATGTAAATTTGATCTGCTTGTCCTTAAAGTTAAATCAACAACAGTGTATTTAAAACACCGTCAAATTATTTAATATGAATTAATTTTCAGTCATTACAACAATCACACAAAAAATTTAAAGCCTTGCTCGTATCATATGAGGAATTCCTTATCCACATTTGTATATCTTCCTACATAAATAAACAAAGTATAAATCAATCGATAATGACTTATTCAGTTATTATTATGTATTGCCATTTATTTCTCCCACCACATAAAGTCAAGATTTATAGCAGGTTAATAAACTTAATCGTCAATTTTAGGTTTCAATGACTTTTCCCCGACTTCCCATACACACCCACACACATTTAGTGTCTTGTTGAGCTTGTATTAAATGTTTGGCATATTGCCAGATTTCTATTAAGGAAAAATAAATTATCCTAAATGCATTTTTAATTTGTTTGAAATGTGTGGCGAACGTACATTTGATTTTGACAGAAGCTTGTCAGAATTATTAATTTAAAACAATTAAAAATCATCATAATCGTTGTCGTAAATGTCATTATTTAATTAAGAGCTTCAATGCACAGCTAGCTAGATTTATCTTTCAAACACTATAATAGTCTAAAGCAGTTAAGTTTAGAATGTATGCAGTGATCTGGGAAAGTTATATGATAGGGGAGGGGCTTGTTGTTGATATTAATAGGTGGATTTTTATTTTCAAAGACTCGATTAGGTTTTGTGGTAGCTTTAGATATCAAAAACGGCCAATTTGTAAAATTATGGTAGTGTTCACGTACCCAATAACTTATAAAACTTTTCGAATTTATAAAGGAAAAAAACAGACAAAATTCTAAAAAGATTTTTGCGAGTTCTGGGACTATGTTCGTCTGATCCATAAAAAAGTTTAAGGGTTTGCAAGAATAAAAAACGCTTCTATTATTCTCTAAAATAATACAACACACTCTTGACCATTTAATCTAATTTTACGTTACAGCTAAAGCCAAGTGTCTCCGCAGTTATACATATTTCTCTAATATGCCTCAGCACTTTTCTCCACATCTACATCTGTTTGAAATGTTTAATAGAATGCAGTTTGCTTTGTGTGTGAGCTTTATTTTGTTGTTGCTTGTGGTGGCGCTAAAAATAATTTACATATCAAAGTCATTAAACAAATGAGAAATACAATAACTTAAAAAAATCACCACATCAACAATAACAGTAGCCAGCAATTGTTGTCAGTATAAATTAACATTTTGAAATTTAAATATGCACATGGATAACAATGTTTATAGGAATGTGTTTTAGCTTAGCTGTCGTTGGGCTATTAAAAGGTGACACTACAAACTTATAAATATTTACAAAATATGCTAAATAGACATACATATGTAGCTACATAATTATCATTTGCAAATAACATTAATAGCAACAATATATAAACATACATGTTTAGTTGGATCTCATCACAATATGTTTGAAAGCAAAGGCATCTGTTAGGAATTTTTTTTGCAAATTGTTCAAATCATGTTTTGGTTATTTGTTTGATAATTATTGTCATATAGATATTTTTGATTTGTGCTGGTTTGTGGAAGCTATGTGTAAATATAATATGTACCCAGTTAACATTTTTTCCGAATTCGTTTCGAGTTCCGACAGAATCTCTGAACAAATTTTCGATTCTGATGCCGAATTCGGTAAGAAAGTTGTATGGACGTGGTCACCGAATTCGGAAAGAACTTAAGGAAATTCTAAAAAATATTAGAGTCTCGCGACAAATTCGGTCCGAATTCGGAAATAAATTCTGGAAAATTAAGATTTTGTAAAGAAAATCGGTCCGAATTCGGAAAGAAATTCTGAAAAAACTCGAAGAAAAATTTAGATTTTTTTGGAAAAAATCTTGGGCGCAGACACCAGAGACAGTTTTCTTTTAATCCGCCATTATTGAAAGATTTTAATTTTAAACATTCTAACTATTTTCCCTGTTGAATTACTATATGTTGCAATTATATTAAAAAAATTAAAACTTGAATATGCGATTTTTATAACCAATCATCTTGTTTTTCGACAAAAACCGAACAAAAAATCTCTTAGAAAATCGATTAGAAATAGGAACGAATTCGGAACCAAGATTCTTCAGAAAATGTGCAGAGATTAAAAAAAAACTTTAGAAAATCGGTACAGTTTCTAGGAAAATATTATAGAAGTCAGCAAATTTCTAAAAAATATTTAGAAAATCTCGGAAAAAATTGTTTGCTGGGTATGTACGTATGTCTTTATGTTGGTGTGCGGCAGCATATTTCATGCTGCGAAAATTAAAATAATTCCAATTGTTATGAAATTCTGCAGATAACAAAATGTACAGTGCAGTTTGACCAATAAGACGGGTGAACAAAAGTCTCAAAGTTCAAAAAAAAAAAACAGGCAAAAAAAAAACAAGTATAAAAGTTTTTCCGACAGAGATATACCCCTAGCCTGTGTTACACAATCAAAATCCTTTTCCCCAAAAGTTATGTATTTAGGATGTTTTCAGAATTTTGTGGTCCTTTTTGGCCGTATGGACTTGCCGGCAAAAAATGTGGATATGGAGTAGGTACCTGAAAGACTGGAAGTATGTACATTCATATCGCGACCATCAGTCATTTCAGTTGGTTCCCGTATAATTTAGAACTTTTGGACCATTACATCTGAAACCAAATATTTGCCCACGAAAAACGTAAGATCGCTGTAAACAGAACCACAAGGAGTAACTACGGTAAAACTTTCCAAAAGATCCTCGAAAAGATCTTAAACTGTATTTAAACAATAATATTGAACTTTTGCGAGGAACTTAAACTAAGTTTGGGCAAAATATTACGAGATCCAAAGTTTGGACAAGACAAGACATTTCATATGTACCATTTTAGCGAAAGTTTTTTAACTTTTGTGGGGGAGGTACCCGAAAGAGTGAATCGATATGGTCCATATTCGAACCTGATCTATGTATGTTAGAAATATTACGATGCGCAGAATATGGACCAAATCGATTGTTAGCTTCGAGAGTTATCGTGCGCACCATTTTAGCGAAAAATGTTGAACTTTAGTGGACGAGGTACCCGAGGGTGTGGACTGATATGGCCCATTTTCGAACTCGATAGTTAGGACCAAATATTATGACAGACAAATTTTGGACCGAATCGGTTCATGCGCTCTAGAATTATCGTGCACATCAGAGAGCCAAACAGACAGACGGACGGACATGGTTACCCAACTAACTTTTTTTTCCGATTGCTCTGATTTCCGATTTTTTCAGTGATTTTGTGAATACTTTTTTTTAAATTTGCCGATTTTTTTCCTAGAAATTTGACCGATTTTCTAAAAGTTTATAAGAATCTCTGCACACTTTCTAAAGTATCTTAAGAATCTTCGTTCCAAATTCGTTCCGATTTCTAATCGATTTTCTAAGGGATGTCTTTGTTTGGTTGTTATCGAAAATCATAGTTATTGGTTATGAAATTCGCATATACAATTTTTAGTTTTTTTATACCCTCCACCATAGAATGGGGGTATATTAAGTTTGTCACTACGTTTGTAACTACTCGAAATAATCATTGTAGACCCCACAAAGTATATATATTCTTGATCAGCGTGCAATTCTACATCGATATAGCCATGTCCGTCCGTCTCTCCGTCTGTCCGTCTGTGGAAATCACTCTAGCGTCCGAACGGATTGACGTAGGTTGATGAAATTTTGGGAAAATATGTTATATTTACGTAGGACTTTTGGTATTGAAAGCGGGCTATGTAGGTCCACGCTTTAGTACAGCCCCCATACAAAATGACGCGTGACGCGTCGTCGTTTTAAGGAATTTTTAAGATATTTGGCCAATTTTACCACCGAATTGGTTGTAATTTGGTATTTTGTGTCTTCAGAGGCCAGAAAACATTCCTACCAAAGTTAGGTTATATAGGTCCACGTTTTGGTATAGCCCCCACATAAGGCCCCTTATAAAGTACGCGTCATTTTAATATATTTTGAATGTATTAGACCCATTTGACCAAAGAATTGGTTGTAACTTTGTATTTTGTGTTTCCAAAGGCTAAGAAACATTTCTACCATAAAATATTTATATAGGTCCACGTGTTGATATAGCCCCCATAATACAATATCTCCCGATTTTCGATATTTTGAACGTTTTAGCCTCATTATTACACCGAGATGGCTGAAATTTGGTATTTAGTCTTTTTTAGGCGTTCAAACTTTCCCCCAGAAATTTGTAGGTATAGGTCCACGCCATCATATAGCCCCCATAGAACGGTACCTTCCGAATTTCGGTATTTTGAAGGTTGTGGCCACATTAATCCACCGAAATGGCTGAAATTTGTGGTGGAGGGTATAAAAAGTTCGTCCCGACCGAACTTAACGCTTTTCTTACTTGTTTTTTAATATAAATACAACATATAATAATTGAAGCTAGTGTTGATAGCTTCAAGAAACGCGTGCAAATTGTTCTACCATTAATCACAAAATGATAACAACAGGAAAATCATACGAATGTTGAAATAAGAATCTTCCATAAATAGCGCATTAAAAGAAAATTGTCCCTGAGTGGGGTTTGTTGTGTGTTGTGTCAATGACAAAGGCGTCAGCGCCCAAGAATTTTTTTTAGAAAATCTTCGAATTTTTTCAGAATTTCTTTCGGAATTCGGACCGATTTTCTTAAGGAACTCTAATAATTCTAATTTTTTTGATTTTTTCCGAATTTCGAATTTTTCGAATTTTTTCAGAATTTCTTTCGGAATTCGGACCGATTTTCTTAAGGAATTCTAATAATTCTAATTTTTTTGATTTTTTTTCCGAATTCGGACAGAATTTGCCAAGAATTTACCTCCGAATTCAGACCGTCGCGAAACTCAAATTTTTTTATTAGAATTCGGCATCAGATTAGGAATATTTTCAGAATTTCTGAATTCTGTTAGCTGGATAAATAGACTCCACAACACCGCTAAACTTTGTAATAAAAAAGAGCTTCCCACTTTGAAATGGCCCGAATAAACCTCGACAAGAAAAGGAGCGGGTTGCATCTACCACTGAACCACAGAGTCCTGGGAAGATTCCTGTAAAAATTTACAGTGCAGCGGCTCTTTGACTAGTGATTAATAGACATCGGATTTTGCATATTTGCATATTTTTTAATAATAAAGATACGAAGATTTTGTTTGGACCAAAATTCGTTTCAAAGAAAACTGAATTAAATGGCAGGGTCATATTTTGTATTTATTTTGCATATTTGCATATTTTGCATATGGACAAAATATGCAAAAAATATGCAAAATATGCAAAAAATATGCAAAATATGCAAAAAAAATATGCAAAATATGCAAAAAATATGCAAAATATGCAAAAAATATGCAGAATATGCAAAAAATATGCAAAATATGCAAACAGATTTTGGCGGAAAATTGTCATTTAAAGTTGGAAAAACCATCAAAACATGCTTAAAGTGTCCTAAACTAAGACTGTTGACCGTTTAATGTCGATTTTTTCAGCAGATTATTATGTTATTGAGACCGTTTACGATAGTGTGGTGTAGGGTATAAAAATGTGGTATCGTAATACCATTTTTTATTATTAAACTATGCAAAAATATAAAATTTGATAAAATATCGAACGTTTTATGTAAAATTCAATATTTTCTTGGTCTTAATTTGTAGCATTTGGCTGGTTTTAACTCAAAGGAACAAATCAATCTCGGATTTTTTTAGACGGAGAGCCGCTTAAACCTTTTTGCATTGTTGATAGCCAAAGTTTGAGCACAATTGGAATATGTTAACACATGAAAATCTAAATTTTTTTGCTATTTGGCGACTTCGACGACCCATATATGTGGAACGGTTAAAGCTATTTGCCCGTATCATGCATTAAATTAAAGTAATAAAAGTACAACAAAGTAGGTAAGTGTTACTGAATTCGAGATAATAAAGTCAATGTCCCGAAAAGGCCTTAGGGCAAAAATTGTTAGGGCGAAGATCTATTTTAATTTTATTTTAATTAATTTCTCGTTGGAGTCAAGCTTAATGACCGATGATGTTTGCATGTGAAAAAGGAAAGCCGAAGATTCGGACCCGCACAACCACCATTATGTGACATGTTTCGCCTTTTGTAGAGTCTCATCAGACATATCGGCCGTGGAATGGCTTCGCTATACATCAAACATTTCCTTTTTCAAATGCAATTTTGTTTTTACAAAGATGGACATTTGTACATTCATTGTATGACTTCAATGACAAACGCTTACATAATGTGGTCTTGGAGCCATCTGGGTATAGATGACAACTTGGTGATGAACTCGACTCCTTGCTATGTAGATCACAATTTTCAAGTTGTTTACCATCCTTTACCCCTCCTGGGGTAAACTTAAAGTTTAATCTCTTGAACAACAATTAAGTCTCACTTATAATTATGCTTGGTAAACCTTTTTCTAGGAATATTGGCAGTTTATTTTTCTAAG
Source organism: Musca autumnalis (assembly GCF_047663935.1). Classification (NCBI taxonomy): domain Eukaryota; kingdom Metazoa; phylum Arthropoda; class Insecta; order Diptera; family Muscidae; genus Musca; species Musca autumnalis. The sequence continues at coordinate 152,584,562 of NW_027412088.1, read as the reverse complement.
TTTTAATCGAATATTTCTGGAGAAATTTCTATCTTTGCTTTGCTACGATTTTTGTCGTCTTTTGGATCTTTACGGTGTTTTACACTATCAGATCAAACAATGCCAGGCAAATAATTTCATGAATAAGGTACCACATATGATTTATCTTTCCTTTATCTGTTTGTGAATGCCTTTCGTATTAAGTAAATCTGCAAAACCGCATGGTTTAGGTCTTGTTTTGGACCTAAAAAATCGCAGACTATTCTAATAGAAATCGCTTCAATATGTTTGGTTCATGTCCGGATGTGCTTCCAAACTTGCAGTCAAAAATCCCTCTCAATAATTTTTCTAGCAAGTTTAAACAGTGGTACAAAAGCTCTCGACCTAATATCTGCTCGAGCTGGTGAGATCCCATTATTCTAGGCATTTGTACACTGCTAGTTCTTGTTTCCCCCATGAGCTACTGTCGGTTTCAGGAACGCCTAGGAGTTGTTCTTTACCTCCATTGAAAGGATAAAATTATTTCTTTCGAAATGGAAGCTTTAGTACAAGGTTTCCTAATTACTTTTACATAAAAATGTGTACACATTATTTTTTAATTTTTAAAAATTGAATTGATTTTTACTAACTTCGCCATCCTTCGCCAAATTTTTTGAAGAATCTTCGAAATAGTGTGAAGTCTACAAAAAATTTGGTTCCAGCTGCATATATTAGCATTGCCGTGTGTGACATTAAAAATACTGACGATGTCTCTGGTCGTTTCAGTGAATATTTCGTATTACTGTATCTCAGTATCTTCTTTGTTTTGTGTTTTAATTGTTTGTTTGATTTTTTCTTTAAATATTTAGACATTTTTGTTTTAGCATCTACTTATGAGTGTATTTTTTACATTTGTATATTTTTGATATATGTATGATGCTACATAAAATATGAAAAACAAATAAAAATGTAAAGTTCGGTAGCACCGAACTTTTTTATAACCCCTACCATGAAATATTCTGTCCTCAAATGGAATAATTTGTTTCCGTTCCTGTCCACGATACCAGATGGAGGCGTTTTTTGACCACTAACAACTCACAATAACAAATTACAACCAAGTCGAACCGAATCCTGGAGCTAAGACCACAATTTTTGGCGCAGAAGGTTTTTGATCATTGAGAACTCTAAATGGCAAATTACAACCAATTCGGGCCGAAAATGTTGATAAAATCTTCAAAATACCTGAAATCGGGAGGTACCGTAAAATGAGGGCTATAACGAAACCTGGACCTAAGACCAACATTTTGGCGCAGAAGGTTTTTGACCATTGGAAACCGCAAATACCAAAGTACAGCCAATTAGGTCCGAAAACGTAGATAAAATAGAAATATTTTATCCAAACTTCCAAAAGAACAACTTCTGAAATTCCTAGAAAAAGGTCTAGAACAATTCTTGTTGTTCTAAAGATTAAACATTAACTCCGAATTTTCAGGAGGTGCAAAGGATGGTAAACATCTTGAAAGTTGCGAACTACATAGCAGAGCGTTCTTCAAGTAGTCAGCTGTACCCAGATAGCTCCAAAACCACAAGATGTCAGACTCTTGAATAAATTGAAATAAGAACAAAATGTAAAAGACATTTGTTTTCATTCCAAAAATTGATAAAAAGAAAGAAGATGTTTTTTAATAGACTCCACTTTCGTGCAAAGGCGTATATAGTCACGTTTTTCGGGACATTGGCTTCTCGAATTTATTAATACTTACGTAGTTTGTTGTTCAGCAAGAATTGATAAAACAGAATGGCCTTTAATTTAATGCTTAATATGGACAAAAAGCTTTAACCATTCCAGAGAAATGGGTCGCAGAATTCGCTAAATAGCCAAAAAATCGAGATTTTCATAACTTCGAGGCCCCAGTGACACGTGTTAACATATTCCAATTATGCTCAAACTTTGACAGTCTTAAAATCTGACCAAACTAAAAACTTTATGCGGGTGCAATACACCACACTGTCGTAAATGGTCTCAATTACATAATAATCTGCTGAAAAAAATCGACGTTACCCGGTCAACAGTCTTAGTTTAGAACACTGTTATGTATTTTTTGATGTTTTTTCCAACTTTAAATGACAATTTTACGACTTTTATGACGATTTTCGGTCAAAATCTGTTTGCATATTTTGCATATTTTTTGCATATTCTGCATATTTTTTGGCATATTTTTTGCATATTTTTTGCATATATTTTGCATTTTTTTTGCATATTTTTGCATGTTTTTGATATGACCCCAAATATCGAAAAATTGACCTTTAAAACGCCTAGATCCAAAATTTGAGTCCAATCGGATGAGGAATAAAAAACATGCAAAAATCCGATGTCTAGTGATTAATCTGCATTTTTGGATCGCAACTATGTACATACATATGTGTATTGTGCCTTTTACATTGACTTTTGCATCTTTTCCAACAGAATGATACGAAGATTACACGAAAAGCCTTTTCCTTATCAAAAAACTCTTTTGGTACTAAACTGTTCGGAGAGGTTATTTCCTATTTTAATTTAGTACTGGATATCAGTTAATGTCATCTTACAAAGCCTAATGACCTTTGCGGGAATACCAAATTCAGACATGGCTTGGAATATCCTTAAAGTATAGGGCTGTCGAAGACTGCTTTTTAATCGACAATCTATCTATGATAAACTTTGATTTCAACAGCCTTGATATGGCCATATTGTTTTATTGACAATAGAATTTATTCGTTTACACAATACGCGGTGCGCCTTTACTAACTTTAAATGAAAGGTGCTCACACCTGGGAAGTGTTTGCGGATTCTGAAACAACAATGTTCATGGATGAGAAGAATCAAAAACAAACAAAAAATCGGCGGAGGGATTTTTAAAAAATCGCGGTCAAAGTAAACATTTTTGAGGTTTGTTTAGGTTTTCACGATTTCGCTTGGAATGGAATTAAAGAAAATTTTCAATTAAAAATTATTCAGATTTTTGAATTTTTTTTTATCAAATGGTTAAAAATTTAAAATTCTGTGCAGATGGTGCTAACTAACTGATGCATACATCTTATTGGGTTGTCACCTGCGTTCGTGAACAGCTCGAATGCTAAACCATCGGCTTATGCGGCCTTACGATGCTTTAGCCATTTTATTGCCGTCTTTATCCCATCCTGGTCAGGCGGTATACACTCAATACCCTCTTCTGGGAATGGATCTGTGGTATGTTCGTCATCTTCGTTGTGTCTGTTTGTAAGTTATTTACGACGTACCTTTGCTGCAACAAAGTAATGATCCGAGTCAATTTTTGCTGCTCGGATCGATAGTACAACCATCATGCTCGATAATGTCAATTTAGTTTCTTGTATTTTCATTTCGGGACAGCCTCGTGGCTTTCTGATTGTCGTGATACGTAAATCTGGTACTGCTAACTACTATGTTACTGCAGCGGCGAAGTCTACCAATTTCATGCCGTTGTCAGATGCTTCATTGTGGGTCTGAATTTCCCATTTTTTTTAATAGCTGGTGAATTTTTGCCCTAAACCAATGATTCGAATTTATGTCACAATAAACATTTGGAAATTTATTATATAGGATTTTGTTCGATTCGATTTGCTTTGCAGTAACCCCTCTCCCCATTAACAACTCCCCGTTAACAACTCAATTGCTATATCCTCGATTGTAATGACCATAAAAGGGAAGTAACAAACTTCGATTATATCCATGTGATTCATTAAGTCCCTTGAACTGCAAGAAACAAAATTTGCCAGCCTATTATGCTGTTCAAAAAAGGACTCAGTAACATAATAACCCACGTATGTTTCTTCGCTTGAGTCAACAACTCTTAATCAAAATAAATTCTAAACGTGTTTCAAATTAAAATGATAAAATGTTCCTCGAAAAAATACCTGGTCATTCAACACAAACATGGCCATGCAAAATGTGTTGTAAAAAAGGGATTGTCTTGGGCAGTGGACACAATAAATGAGTCATTTGTGTATGAATGGCTTGCTGGCCAGGAAGGAGAATACAACCCCTTAAATATGCATTTCATTTGACTTGTGATATGAGCTATTATCAGATTACTTCAGAATTCATTCGTTGGAAACATGAAACATTTCAGTCTTTTCAAAACCATTCAGTAATCTCTACAATCACAAATGGGGCAATTAAAGTCAGAAAAAAGCTCTCCTGAGGCCAAACAGAAAAGGATCTGCAAGAATCTGATTTAATAGCTTTCATTTTAAATTTCATCATTAGGCAGGCGTATTTTAATAGCAGCAACAACAATCGCAGCATATTTGTACTGAACATTTTTCCGGAGTAAGTTGGTTTTTATTTGTTTTTAATATCTCCCAACCATAGAGCCTGGCCTGGTACTTCCTTTTGCTTCCGACGGATGTTTGGTTGTTGGTGTTCTTACTTCTCGTGGCTTCTTGCAGTCCTTTTGAATATGCGTGAGTATGTGCGTTCATTGGAATGACACACAAAGAGCCATAAAATTGTCATTTCCGTTTAATACGAAAATAAAACACAATAAACAAAAAAATCTCTCTCTTACGCTATTCCTTTGGCTGCGTTTAAAACACCAAATAAGCTGTTGTGATGTTAAGCACTCGGCATAAAAACCACTGGCCAAAGACATACTGCTCATTTCAACAAAAATAACAACAACATCCGCTAAAGAAAGGATATCACAGTAGCTGTGTAGGTGGGTAGAGTGGTAGAGCGTAAAAAGACTCTCAATGTCCTATGGCACGGGACATGTCATTAACAAACAACACCAAACGCCGTGTAAAACATAAAGTAATAAAATTCCAATTGTTAACATTTTCATTTAAAATTTATTTGTTTTCTTCTATTTTGGACTCTTTCCTGCACAGGCTAGGTAAAGCATTTCTCTTTGCCTTGAGTCAGAGGGAAACAAATGGTCGTCCGACTGACAGACAGCCTCTTGCTGTAATAAAAATATTGCCCAGAAACGTGTAACGGGTATTAATTTTGTAGATTATCGACATCATCAGAGGGCTCTTTGGAAAAGTGAAAACTTTGCATAAGAAGAAGCAGAAGAAAAGCCTAGAGAATTGTTTGACAAGTGGCTAGACAATAAAGTGACGAATGTTGAATTGGTTGGTTTTCTTGTCATTTGGCTAGACAATGAATTTACGACTTTGTTGGTACGAGAAAGAGAAAGAGTGGGAGTGAGGGGTACTGGTAGTGCTGTTGCATATTCTTGAAATTAATTAAGTTGTAAACCTCTTCTCTTACATAAGTCGTAAATAGATAATTACACAATTAATTATTGATTTTATTTTCAAATGGATACGGAAATTAAATTAATTAACGATAATTAAGATAATTTGTTGAAAATAATTAAGATTCCTGCTAGGTAATCATTAATTACGTTGATTGCAATTGTTGATAAGCCAGTCTAGCTCGAGGCAATATTTGTTTTTTTTTTTTGATTTTTTTTTTATAAATTGAACCTCGTTTAGGAATTAATAAACGCATTCAAGGTATTTTTATTGTTGACACATTTTAGGTGACAAAAGGCAACTTTTACTTCGCGGCGCAATGGTTAGCATGACCAAGAGATACCAAGCAACGGTCCTAGCCATTTTTAATATCGCTAAGTCCAGACCTTACCTTAGTTCCTCTTTCATCTCAACTGGACTCTGACCATCCTTGCTGTCTCCGGTGGAACTGTTCTGGACAACCATTGAAGGTAGTGGGATAATATTTGCAGCTAGTTCAATCATAAGAACGATTAAAACTTGGGTTGGGAGTAGAGCTGGAAAAAATCGATGGCACTATCGACAGTGTCGATTAATTTTTTAAAATTCAATAGTTTAAATTTAAAATTCAGCTATGGAAGTAGAATTTTTATACCCTCAGCATTTATGCTAAAGGGGGTATATACCAAATGTGCATCATCGAAATAAAGATTTTAGACACCAAGTATGTTTGGACGAAATCCGTTTCAGACAATTTGGAGTCGATTTAACAATGTCCGTCCGTCTGTCTGGCTGGCTGGAGCGCCCGATAACTCTCGAACCGATTTGGTCCAAATTTTGCACTTTGTAATATGTTTGACGATTCGAATACAAATTTGTTCGAACTACTACCAAACTTCTGTTTTTTAAAAAAAATATTTGAATTGTTTTTATTTTCTATCAAACAAACAGTTCATACAACAACAGGAGTTTGGTAGCAATTCGAACGAATTTGAACTCGAATCATCTTAGAGAAACAGACCATTATTATTAGTTCGAAAATGAGTCATATCGGTCCACTACTTCGTGTACCTCCCCCACAAAAGTTCCAGACTCGTCATATCTGTTAAACGGTGCAATCGATTTGGTCAAAACATGTTAGTTTAATATCGAAAATAGTCCATATTGGTCTTTTCTTTAGGTTACCTTTCCCACAAAAGTTCACCATTTCTGTTTAAGTTCAATTTATGGTCTGTTCGAATATCCTTGGGTAATTCATTCCGATGCTACACGCAGAAAACTGTTGTTGCTTTTGTGTTTGGTATTTCTAAGCATTTCACCACCACAATTTGTAAATGTGTGTATATGTTAGAGATAGCCAGTGACCCTCCAAACATTTGGATGTTAAATATATCCTCTCTCAGCAAACGCATCTCTTAAAAGTGCCTGAAAAGCGTTGAACCATGCTCATTGAACAATGCGTACCTTATTTAGATCAAAAAAAGCGATTGTTTACATTTATTACAACCTTGAACATATAAAGGCCATTTGTCTATATGAGTATTATATAGAACGGTGGTTCAATGGATAGCACGCTCGGCTGGCATTGTGCATACCCGGGTTCTAACCCCGGGCCAGGCAACGTCAGATTTTGTTAACGACAATTCCTGAGTATTTTCAGCTAAGTATGTAAAGTAGTAATAAAATATAAGTAAAAATATGCAAAACTACAGTAATAGTAAAAAAGAAATAAAATTTCTTTCTTCGTCAATGCCAATTTTATCGCTTTAGGGCCGAAAAATTGGTACAGTTTCTTTAGTCATTTTTATCTTTTGGGATAAAAATGCGAATGTCGCAGCAGACACCACAATCGCTTTTATGTGACCTTTCCGTCAAGCAGGCTATAGAAAATGTTTGCAGGGGAGCACTTTCTGAGAGCAAGTCAGCATACATTTAATGTGTTTTACATTGAAATTTACGCACCCTTGCTCTCAGTAAGGGCCCACTGCAAAGTGCATGCGTCCAACGACAAAAAAAAATTAAAGATGCAAATCGCTTTAAAACATTTCAAATTTTTCTAGAAAAAGCCTCACAAACATGACCAATCTTGAAGAAAAAAATATATTTAAAAATGAGAAAAAATAGTTATATTCTAAGCGAATTTATGAAAGAAAGAACTATTTTCAACGCCTTAACTTAAGTTGAATAATTAAGTAAATTGTCTAAGCTTCATTTTTCTAGTTATAAAAATTCCTCTAAATTGCACGGGGTGCCAAATATTTTGTTTGTAATATTGTAAAAAATAGGTAAAAAAAAACTTTTTAAGGTAAACGGTTTTATGTTAAACATACATTGCAATGTTTAAGATAAATGTACTAAAAACCAAAAAATAATAAAATAGATACAGTCGTGGGAATTATAAACATATAAAATAAAACCGTGGGGCACGTCAATTGTCTACAATCGTTGATTAAAATGTTTGTTTTGTAATGTTACACTATAATTAGGCAGTTGTTCAACCGACAACGATGGACGTGTGATAAGTAGGGCTAGAATGTGAAAACAAGCTAGCAAGCTCGATTATAAGCGAGTTATAGGGTTTCATAGTGGTGAGCGAGTAGTACTTTGTCGATTAACGACAAACTACGAGCAGTGAAACGCTTCCTCGCCAGGCAGCAGTGTGAATGTCCAACGATAAACTAGTTGAAACATCTCTTTTATTTACATGGAGTGTATAACTATTGGAATTTTCATGAGCAAGAAATAGTAAGTAATTTCCTCACCGTCTGCGGGCCAACTGCCTAACGACGAATTAAACGATTCTTCTATCGCACATTAAGTCGATAATTTGTAGACAATTGACGTGCCCCACGGTTTTATTTTAGTCTAGTCTATGCATATGTTTATAATTCCCACGACTGTATCTATTTTATTATTTTTTGGTTTTTAGTACATTTATCTTAAACATTGCAATGTATGTTTAACATAAAACCGTTTAACTTAAAAAGTTTTTTTTTTATCTATTTTTATTTTCTAGTTTTTAGTTTTTATTTCACATTCTGTTTAATTCGTTTAGTGCTTCATTATTGCAAGGTTTCTTGCCCGTTAGTTTATTGCAGTCCAACTCCTCTATACGTAGTCCCTGCAAAGATCTTACTCTACTAAGAGCCACGTAGGCTTGACCTTCTTCAAACAGTTTCGCACCTAAGTATACGACTGCGTTATCCACAGTGCTGCCCTGTATTTTATGTATAGTAGAAGCCCATGATAGTATTAAAGGCAACATTCTTCTTTCAGCCGTCCCGTAATTGTACTTAGCTGGAAACTGTATGGCTTTCGGGTGTATAAGATGTACTGTATAGTGAACTGTATTCTTCTTGTCAAGCCCTTTTATTTGATACCCATATTGGTGGGATTGATAAAAAATTGTTATCAGCCATTTGGTAGCGGCGGCCATCTTAGATTTCAATTTTGCATAGTAAATTGTATTCTACTTGTTGAGACCTTTTATTTGATACCCATTTTGAGGGGATTGATAAAACCTAAGTTATCCCCAATTTTGTAGAGGCCGCCATCTTGAATTTATAATGATAATGAATAAATATAATTGTATTGTCACCAAAATCCAAAAGTGTATACAAAATTTCAGATTAATCGGTTGACAGGAAGAGGGTGAAATTTGAATTACTAAATTTGACCCAAGAATAAATAAAACAAACGGGGTGAGCTAAATAAAACCATTTAATAAGTTCGAAGATAAACCATATCGCTAAGAAGACTCGTACCACAACTCTGGTCCATGCTTTGCACATCGTAATATTTTGACGATACATAGATTGTCCAAACATACTTTAAAGAATTTCACCTATGCGTTCTTGAATAAAACCGTTTTCAATTTTTAAACCAAAATATTTATTTAAATGTGGCACAAAACATTTTGACATCACAAATAATTAAGAGGTGGACCGACATGGTCCTCTTCGAACATAAACTAAGTTTGGACCTATATAATAATACTTCTATACCAAATTATAAAGCTCTATCTTAAAAATTTGAAGCTGTATCTTTGTTTCGACACACTGACTAACATGACTATATGGACTCAGAATTTCATCCTGATCAAAAATATATATACTTTATAGGGTTACAAATAAGGATTTCAAGGCGTTACAAACGGAAAAATAAACTTAATATACCCTCCATACTATGGTGGCGGGTTAAAAATTGCATATCTCATCTATTGTTCAACCGGATTCATTGGTTTCTCCCATTTTCGAAAGCTTACCTACAAATAATAAATTAAATATTATAAAAGAAGAAATAAATTATACTGTATGGTAACTTCTAAGAAGCCTTGAGCACGAGGAATAGCATTTTCCTGTTTTTAATGTTTTTTTTAACACTTCAACCACTATTTGTTAACCGCTTTTAAAAATATACAGCTTATTCGAAAGATATTTGCCGTTAGAAAAAAAATAATACTTCGGAATGCCTGCAACATTTTTTTCAACTTTTGTATCACATTATAATTTTCCAAAACTTTTTTGAAGGCTCTAGGGGGGCAGCTGCCCCCGCTCTGCCCATAGCTGGCTACGCCCATGTCTATAGGTATCCTATACTCACAACGAAGAAGAAGATACCACAGATCCAATACCAGACAATGGTATCGAGTGTATATGGCCCGGTCAGAAAGAGATATAAACAGCAATAAACAGGCTTGACACGATGCTATCGTCTACAAAGGAGGCTTTTTGGGCCCTTTGGACATCAGTGATTACATCACACTAATACTCAACTTAAGAGCGGCTAAGATTTTGTTTCCAACTTGGAGGACTTGACCGTATTTAAACAAAGTTTGGTAATTGGCGTCGGACTTTTTTGCGAGGAGCTCTATGTCATGCAATCGAAAACGTTGAATCAGGCCTATACCGTCTTCCAGGCGGAAATACAGACAATTTTCATGGCCCTGGAGCTAATACAAGTTAAGGGGTTCTAAGAGTCCGGTAGTGCTGTTTGTCGACGACATGCCAAGACAGTCTTGGCACTCAACCTTTTGTGTGAAAAGTGACCATACCAGTAAGCAGTAAATACAAAGTTGTTTTATCGGTATTAGAAGGCAACGACATTTTCTTCCATATAAATGATTTAAACTCGCTTGACCGGCCTTTTTCTCTTATTACTTGAAAGGAAGTTGAAAATTTTCTAAATAAATTAAAAATTGACTTGTTTCGTATAAATGTTAGAACCGCCGAAAAATTAAAATAATCATCGGTTTGAATACGTGTATGCCAAATGTAAAGACATGTTTGGAATATTAATCGCTCAATTCCAATAGTATTTGTAAGTCACAGTTTTAAATTTTAATACGTTTGGTAACTAAGAAGACGTACTGAAATAAAATGAACTACTATCAAAGAACAGTTGATTATGATTTATGGTTTCCTTACATTAAGGGAATATCAAAAACATTTTTTTTGGAGGAAATATTGCCATTAAAAATAAGGCAATGAAATGTCATTGTCTTGCAAAATGTAACTAAATTTGGGAGGCAAAAAAATTTGTCATGGTTTGACTGACTTTTTTTGGAAATTTTGTAAAGTAATAAATTTACAATGACACGCAAGTCAAACATGTGATGATGGTGGTTGTAAGGTATTCCATGTGCATTCTTAATTTGGTCATCACACGGGTGACGAATGACCGGCCATTAATTATCAAAAGCCTACTCGAAAACAAAAATTATATTGAAAATTTAATAATAAAAAAGATATTAATGATTGAAATAAAAAGTGCTTTAGGTTGTCATTTATTATAAGGGTAATTAAAACACCATAAATATGGAAACGAAAACAAAGCCATTGCTCACTTGAAAATTTATAGCCTGTTTCTCTAAGCGATTTGAATTCAAATTCGTTCGAATTAGTCCCAATTTACATTAGGCGAGTTTACTTGCGGCAATTGTCAGTTTGATGGAGAGAGAGGTGAGGTATATGGTAACCCTTTACCTCTCAACACCCTCTCTCACCCACAAACTGACAATTGCCGCAAGTAAACTCGCCTAAAGTAAATTGGGACTTACTAACAAATTTCTGTTTTTTTGAAAAATATTTGATTCAATAATTGTCTTCAGTCATAGAAGTTTGGAACGAATTTGATTTCGAATCGTCTTAGATTAACACACCAATAGTATCCATATATTGGCTTTGTTGTCAAAGAATGTTGACCTATACCCTCCGCATACCGATTTATTCCGACTTAAAAGATTTCAAAATTGAAAAATAGCATCAGATCGAAGATATTGTTTATATCCAAATATTTGCAATGTTTTATACGTATGGAACATCCACCACGAACTTTGAATTTATTTCATTGGAACCACATACATATGTAACTTCTTTTCTTCTTCAACTGTTCTCTTTCCATTACGAGTCCATATAAGCAGATAAACGAGTAAAGTTAATCCTTATTTACATATTTGCAGTAATAATTTATCAACACAAAGAGCAAAGTCTGTCAACATTCAAGGCATTAGGGGTACTCACTTATGGAATAAAAATCTAGAATGGACAGAATGTAAATAGGTATGTTATGAATTCGGTCAAAGATAAAGAGACAACTGACCTACAATAAAATTGTGAACATAATAATCAACAGAAAGTGACCTCGGAGAATTAATTTATCTTTTGCTACCAGTTATAAAAAGGCTAATCAAATATCCCAAAAAATAAGTTCCCTGAAACATCTTGAGAATTCTTCTAATTCCTCCCTTTACTATATACCCTTAACAATTTATGAATCTAACACAAAACGAGGAAGCTACTTCAAAAATGAACCAAAATGAACAAGAAAGACTAAACAACAGCCGGCATAATTCACAACAAAACAATCAAAACAAAAGCTCAAATAAAGTAGTTGCATAAGAAGAAGAAGGATACAAAGCAGAAGAAAATCAGCAGAGTAACGAACGCATAAACAGCTCTTCACAAAACAATAAAACACAATTACCATTCATTGTCTGCATTAGCTGCGGATTAGAGATGCATCTTGTCGTTGCCCCCATCTTTCCGCCTCTTTATAAATGGGCCCACCGCGTGATGGTGATATGCCGGCTTTGGAAATATGGGGACAACGCATGCCAACAAACAAAAGTCAAACAGACAGGCCGACGTATGGACAGACATTTAAAATGGATAAATTCAAATGAATATGCCCAGGCACTACACAAGCCCAGCCATGGTAATACGATAAGTAAACGAATTGAGTATTTTTTTCTTCATCTTCTCGTCGCTTTGTTTTTCTTCTCTTCATTTTTAAATGCCCAATTAAAAATTATTATCTTCAGCATTCAGCCTTCATTATTATCATCAGTCATACAGTATAAGCATTTGCAATCCATGTTTCTTATTTGTTGTGCTGCATGCGATCGACCGCCGTCGCATTATGTTGCAGGCTAGTCAGATGGCAGATATGCAGCAAGCCAATGAAAACAGTTACAGTAGCCAATGATTTGCATGTAAGAATTATCTGTCATGGCTTTGTAAAACGTTTATGGAAGAACTTATTGGGGGGAATTATATTCGAAGAGCAGTAGGACAGCAATAGAGTAATGTTATAACTGATATTCTTATAGAAGAATCAAAGGTCATCCTACAAGAATCTTATACAAGTAACCGTAAACAAGCTCAACATTTTCTTCATACAAGAGCTAAAAGAAGAGCTCAATGTCTTCTTTTTATAGAAAAGTTCAAGATCTTCTTCTTATAGAAGATTGTTGCAGGCCATCTATATCTATAAAAGAGCTCAGTGAGTGAGTGAGTGAGTGAGTGACTGAGTGACTGACATATCATCGCCCAGACGAAACCGCTGAAGCTAGAAAGCTGAAATTTTGGCTGTGGGTTGCTGTCGGTGTGTAGGGGTGAGATAAGGCTGGGTTTTTGGAAATTCGACCTAGAAGGGTACGAAAAGTACTAAAAGGTACTAAATATGGTACCCTTTGTATTAGGCAAACGGGAAGAGCTAGAATTCTGAAATTTGGAATGAGGGTAACTGATGGAGAGTTAGAAAGATGTACCAAAGGGTTTTTGGAAATTCGACCTATAAGTGTACGAAAAGTTACTAAATTTGGTACCAATTGTATATTTTGAGCGGATATAGGTATGGGAATAAAGGTTGGGAAGTGGCGTTGATATAAGGACATGATTTTGGAAGTTCGTACTTATGTGTACGAGTAGTACTAAATGGTACTAAATTTGGTACAATTTGGATTTGGGTGGACGGATAGAGCTGAAAACCTGAAATTTGAAATTTAGATTACCGTTGAAGTGTACGATTGAGATATCGGGGTAGTTTTGGAAATTCATACTTATGTGTACGAAAAGTACTAAATGGTACCAAATTTGGTACAATTTGGATTTAGATAGACATGGAAACTTGAAATTTGGAATTAATATTACTGATGGAGTGAAGGATTGAGGTAGTTTTGGAAATTCTTACTTATGGGTACGAAAAGGAGTAAACGGTACTAAATTTGGTACAAATAGGATTTGGGTGAACGGATAGAGCTGGAATCCTGAAATTTGGAATTTAATTACTTTTGGAGTGTATGATTGAGTTAGTCTTGGAAATGCGTACTTATGGGTACGGAAAGTACTAAATGGTACTAAATTTGGTACAATTTAAATTTAGTTGAACGGATAGAGTTGGAATCCTGAAATTTCGAATTAAGGTTACTGATGGAGTGTAGGATTGAGGTAGTTTTGGAAATTCATACTTATGGGTACGGAAAGTACAAAATGTACTTAATTTGGTACAATTTATATTTGGGTGAACGGATAGAGTTGGAATCCTGAAATTTGGAATTAAGATTACTATTGGAGTGTAGGATTGAGGAAGTTTTGGAAATTCGTACTTATGGGTACGGAAAGTACTAAATTTGGTACAATTTGGATTTGGGGGAACGAATAGAGCTGGGATCCTGAAATTTGGAATTAAGATTACTGTTGGACTGTACGATTGACTTAGTCTTGGAAATTCTTACTTATGGGTACGGAAAGTACTAAATGGTACTAAATATGGTACAATTTAAATTTAGGTGAACGGATAGAGTTGGAATCCTGAAATTTCGAATTAAGGTTACTATTGGAGTGTAGGATTGAGGAAGTTTTGGAAATTCGTACTTATGGGTACGGAATGTACTAAATTTGGTACAAATTGGATTTGGGTGAACAGATAGAGCTGGAATCCTGAAATTTGGAATTTAATTACTTTTGGAGTGTAGGATTGAGTAAGTCTTGGAAATTCGTACTTATGGGTACGGAAAGTACTAAATATGGTTCAATTTAAATTTAGGTGAACGGATAGAGTTGGAATCCTGAAATTTCGAATTAAGGTTACTATTGGAGTGTAGGATTGAGGAAGTTTTGGAAATTCGTACTTATGGGAACGGAAAGTACGGAAAGTACTAAATGTACTAAATTTGGTACAATTTGGATTTGGGTGAACGGATAGAGCTGGAATCCTGAAATTTGGAATTTAATTACTTTTGGAGTGTAGGATTGTGTTAGTCTTGGAAATTCGTACTCATGGGTACGAAAAGTATTAAATTTGGTACAATTTGGATTTGGGGGAACGAATAGAGCTGGGATCCTGAAATTTGGAATTAAGATTACTGTTGGACTGTAGGATTGACTTAGTATTGGAAATTCGAACTGATGGGTACGGAAAGTACTAAATGGTACTAAATATGGTACAATTTAAATTTAGATGGACGGATAGAGCTGGAATCCTGAGATTTGGAATTAAGATTACTTATGGAGTATAGGATTGAGGTAGTTTCGGAAATTCGTACTTATGGGTACGGAAAGTACTAAATGGTACTAAGTTTAGTACATTTTGGATTTGGGTGTACAGATAGAGGTGGAATCCTGAAATTTATAATTAAGATGACTTATGGAGTGTAGCTTTGGAAATTCGTACTTATGGGTACGAAAATTAATAAATGGTACTAAATTTGGTAAAATTTAGATTTGGGTAGACGGATAGGGTTGGAATCCTGAAATTCGCAATTACTGTTGGAGATAGTTATTGAAATTCGTACTTTCATACGAAAAGTATTAATGGTATTATGAATAGAAGTGGAATTCGGAAATTTGGTATTACAGCCGCTGTTGGTGTGTAGGGTTGAGATATGGATGTGGTTGTGGATTTACGTACAACAAGTGTACGAAAATTACTAAATGGCACAGAATTTGGTCCAAATTGTTATTGTGTAAAGGGGTAGAGCTGAAATTGTGAAATTTGTATTAGTATAGCAGTTGACGTTTAGAGTGGAGATAGAGGGAAAGTTTTAAAAAATTCGTACTAATGTATACGAAAAATACTAAATCGCGGTTTGGATATAGTTTTTGATAAAAGGAAGTAATTTTTGAAACTTATACATACTATAAGTACTAAATTTGGTACCAGTTTGGTGTTGCATGATGGGATATAGGTGGAATTCCGAATTGTTGTATGAGGGATTGTGTTGGTGTTTAGATAAGGATTTTTTGAAATGCATACATATTCTGAAATTAGCAGCCCTTATTGAGAAATACGAAATGTACTAAATGCTATTAAATTTGACGTTGGGTGTAGCAATGAAGATGGAATTATTATTATTATTATTGATTTGTCAGGTTCATTGTTAGAGGTGGTCGTACAATAAGTGTACTAGAAGTATTAAATAATACTAAATATTGAAGCACTGGTGCTGGGTGAATCGATAAATGAAATTTGTTATGAGGATAACTGTTAAGATTGGATCAGAATGTTTATTTAAATCCGCCTTTAAATGTATGAAAGGTTTCTACATGTAATACCATTGACATTGGGTGAACAAGTAGAGCTAAAACTGTAACATTTGAGCTAAGGTCCTGGATTTTAAAAATTGTACTGAATAATGTACTATTGTTTCTAGGTTAACACGAATTTGGTTTCTAAATAATGTACTGAAATCAAAAAATCAAACGTACCTTTTCAACAAAATTGTTTTTATCTTTGATGTCTTTTCTAAACGTTATTGTAAGTTCATTTGAAAAGGTAGATCTATGCGGCTAATGTTTTACAAGAAGGTTTTTACATCCTGAGAAAAAAGGCCGAAAATAAAATGTCTCAAAAATTAACTGTTATATTTTTAACTGTTTTATATCTTCTGAATAATGGTTTTCTACATTTTGATATCACAAATTCCAAAATTCGGTTAGAAAATATGGATAAAATTTTCAAAATACCCATACCGTTCTAATAAAACATGGACTGGAATTTAAAATGTAGGCCGCTGTTGAAGTGTAGAGGTCTTTTTTTGAAATTCGAACAAAACGTATACGAGCAGTACTTGAAAGAAATTAAATATCAATTCAAATAGGTATTAGTACATCAAATTTTTCAGTGTTCTCCATACTAAATATTGCTTATTTGTATATTATTACTTTTCCGCTTACGAAGTAGCGGGCATTTTGCTAGTCTTATATAATTCTTATAGAAGAGCTGAAGAGGTCTTCGTATAGAAGAACTCAACGACTTTGTTTAAAAGAGAAGTGCTAAAGGTTTTCTTCATAAAAGAACTCAAGGTCTTCTTATAGAAGAGCTCAAGGTCTTCTTATAGAAGAGCTCAAGGTCTTCTTATAGAAGAGCTCAAGGTCTTCTTATAGAAGCGCTCAAGGTCTTCTTATAGAAGAGCTCAAGGTCTTCTTATAGAAGAGCTCAAGGTCTTCTTATAGAAGAGCTCAAGGTCTTCTTATAGAAGAGCTCAAGGTCTTCTTATAGAAGAGCTCAAGGTCTTCTTATAGAAGAGCTCAAGGTCTGCTTATAGAATTGCTCAAGGTCTTCTTATAGAAGAGCTCAAGGTCTTCTTATATAAGAGCTCAATTCTTATAGAAGAGCTCAATTCTTATAGAAGAGCTCAAGGCCTTCTTATAGAAGAGCTCAAAGTCTTCTTATATAAGAGATCAAGATCTTTTAATAGAAGAGCTCAAAGTCTTCTTATAGAAGAGCTCAAGGTCTTCTTATAGAAGAGCTCATGCTCTTCTTATAGAAGAGCTCAAAGTCTTCTTATAGAAGAGCTCAAGGTCTTCTTATAGAAGAGCTCATGCTCTTCTTATAGAAGAGCTCAAGCTCTTCTTATAGAAGAGCTCATGCTCTTCTTATAGAAGAGCTCAAGGTCTTCTTATTGAAGAGCTCAAGGTCTTCTTATAGAAGAGCTCAAGGTCTTTTTATAGAAGAGCTCAAGGTCTTTTTATAGAAGAGCTCAAGGCCTTTTTATAGAAGAACTGAAGGTCTTCTTATAGAGAGTTCAAGAACTTCTTATAGAAGAGCTCAAAGCCTTCTTATAAAAGAGCTAAAGAGGTCTTCTTATAGAATAGCTCAAAGTCTTCTTATAGAAGAGCTCAAGGTCTTCTTATAGAAGAGCTTAAGGTCTTCTTATAGAAGAGCTTAAGGTCTTCTTATAGAAGAGCTTAAGGTCTTCTTATAGAAGAGCTCAAGGTCTTCTTATAGAAGAGCTTAAGGTCTTCTTATAGAAGAGCTTAAGGTCTTCTTATAGAAGAGCTTAAGGTCTTCTTATAGAAGAGCTCAAGGTTTTCTTATAGAAGAGCTCAAGGTCTTCTTATAGAAGAGCTCAAGGCCTTCTTATAGAAGAGCTCAAGGTCTTCTTATAGAAGAGCTCAAGGTCTTCTTATAGAAGAGCTCAAGGCCTTCTTATAGAAGAGCTCAAAGCCTTCTTATAGAAGAGCTCAGGGGGTCTTGTTATAGAAGAGTTCAAGGCTTTCTTAGGGAAAAGTCTTCATATAGAAAAGTAAAAAAATTGGAGACCTTGCAATAGAAGCTCTCCTTCATAGAAGAACTTGCAAGACGTTCTTCGTTTTTTATAGGAGACACAGACATTGTCTTTATTGAAGATTGGTACGTCATTTCTACAGAAGACCGATTATTGTTAATAGAATACCGAACGGTCTTCCTCCTAGAAGATCGTGAGGTATTTTTCGTAGAAGACTGGGAAATCTTTCTTGGAAGATCAAGAGTTCTTCTTCATAAAAGGCTGGAAGTTCTTACTAATAGAAAACCGTGACATATCTGTATAGAAGAACTTGAGGTCTCTTTATGGTTGACTCGAAAATTTTTTTATGGAATATTGGGAGCCCTTATTTATAGCAGACCCCGAAGTCTTTATAGATAACCGGGAAACCTTTAGAAGGCTGACAGGTCAACATTATAGAAGAGCTTGAGATCTTCTTTATACAATACTGGAGGTCCTATTCATTCACGACCACGGGGGTCGTCTTCGTAAAATATGAGGATGGCTCGTTCCAAAAACAGGTAGATATTTGATGTTCAGCAGTACCCCTTCTCATGGGTTTCATTTGACCTCATGAATAGATGACGACAAGGACTTGTCACAGAAGACGCCAATTTTACATATGCACATATTTCTTATGAACATCTAAAGTAAAATGTATGAATTTATGAAAATAGCCTCTAGAATCCCACACATTGGACTTGTTCTTTAATATTTTCTTTGCGTGGGCAGACGATAATGACTTTAGGATAAAATGCGTGGATATAAGCTGTCGCCAACTAGATGAAAATGCAATTTACATTTTTTTTCGAAGTGGCAACTGTTGCACGGAACTAGTGGCCAGTAAGTCGTAAGTGCTAATCTGCGGGGTTTTTGCTTTGTTGTAAAACACATTACAAGAATTTGTTAGGGTCCTTCTCTGAAATTTATCAACACGATTTCTTAACTGTTCTATAAAGTGCTGTTCTATAAAGAGCTATAAACTAGTTTCATGCACCAATGTGTATATGACATAAATACCCACTGAATGAGACCTCTTGCTCCACATTGTTAGCGAATGCAATATATTGGCTGCATGTAGATGGAAGCATGTGCCTACATACAAAATCCTACTTATCAACGATTACTTTTCAGAATTTAGAACACTAGCATTTCCTTGGTTAGCTTTATTCCGCACACATTGAAAACTACTACAAGAGATGAAATGTCATTTATTTTCATTTGTATTGAAATAAAATGCAAACACACAACAAACTGTTCAACACCCTCTTTTTGCTACCATAAGCTGTGATAAAAAACAATGCATAACTACAATTGAACACATGTTCAATTTTGTGCTATGGGTGCGGCGGACGATTGCTGAAAAGGCCGCCAGTCAATCGTATATTTCCTTGGTTGTGGATTGTTCGCAACGCAAACGTGTCTTACGCATCGATTCATTGATATTATGAAAATGGAAGTTGCAACATTCAAAATGCATCGAACTGACATCCATTGATTCACAGCTTTCATCGGTAAGAAAGTGAATGCGTTAATAAATTTACCAGGACCCTACCCTAATATTGGTCAATCACAATACCAAGATAGTTCGCAAAGTAATATTTTTTTTCAATATCAATGACAGCGATAATGGTGA
The DNA here is from genome assembly GCF_047663935.1 of Musca autumnalis. NCBI lineage: Eukaryota > Metazoa > Arthropoda > Insecta > Diptera > Muscidae > Musca > Musca autumnalis. The sequence goes on along the minus strand of NW_027412088.1, from coordinate 152,564,919 downwards.
ATCATGTCGGATATTGATAATAAAATGTTGTTGGGCCACTCAAAAAAAAGGACCTCAGGTGTCGACGACGATTGGTGGATTTTAGGTGTGCCATGTTTGCCCCCAAAAGGTGTTAATGTACCGGCATTTTTTCAATATTTATAACAACAGCTTTTATGTTGCACATTAAAAGGTGGAATATTTATTTCGATACCTCATGAAAAAAACGTATTGGCTTGCAAAATAAAATGTTTCAGTACAATGTCTCTACAGGCTTTTAGGCTTTTCTATTTTTTAATATGTATACCCTACACCACACTGTGGTAAGGGGTATTATGTCTTTTTGCATCTGTATGTAACATGTTAAGGAAACGAGATAGACCAATAGTTCTATTTGGGGATATACTCGTACATAGAATCACTTTCTGAGTCGATTTATGCATGTCGTTCGCAACGTACAGGTCGAATTTATTGTCCGATTCTATTGAAAACTGGAAGCTTTATATAGCTATAGGAAGAACACTATTGCTTTTGGTGAAAATCGTTTCAGATTTGGTTATAGCTCTCATATATTTTTTTTCTGCCGATTTCACGTATTTGCTGCACCTAACACACTATATCCGCCCAATTGTAAGGAAATGTAGAATTTTTGACGTTAATTGGTCTAGAAAGAAATGTGCCAAATTATATCGAAATCGGTTCAGATTTGGATATATATATTTTTGGCCGATTTGAGGTATTTCATGCACCAAACACCTTATATCGGTCCAATTTTAGTGAAATTTGGAATGTGTGACGGAATTCTGTCTAGAAATAAGTGTGCCATATTATATCGGAAAATGTTTAGATGTAGATAAAGCTCCCATAATATTTTACATATTCACAGTGGTGTAGGGTATCATATAGGTAGTCGCCATCACCCGACTTTGATCATTTCTTTACTGGTTTTAAATTATGACATAGCATGAAGTTTATCTTTCAAAGAATTTGCACCTTCCGGAATTTGTCCATGCATTTTAAATATTGCAGCTGATTTAACACAGTGACGATGGTGGTGGTGCAACAACACAAATTATTGAGTGAGTCCAACAAATTTTGAGTTAACACTCAATCTATTCCTTGTTGTGGCAGCAATTCCAATCCCACACAAGCACACATTCACACACACACGTACACATCAAGGATAAAACAGGACTATAGAAATATTGTAAACAAACCCGTAGAAAAAGAAAACAAAATTGAGCGGAACAACTAAGCAATAGATGGAAAATTAAAAGAACATAAGAATTGAAACCAAAAAAATAACACAAACGAACCACGATTAAAGAAAAACAAAAACACAAAAAACTAAGAATTTTGTTGTGGAAGGAAAAGTTAAGCAGCAAGCAGTCGAAAGAAAATGAAACTGAAAATGAGCAAAACAAAAAAAAAAATGAAAACAAAATAACCGGCAATGAACGACAGACCGGCGCCAAATACTTTAATAGCTGAACAGAACACAGAGATGAATTGTTTATGGAAAACACCAAAGAGAGCAAGAGAGGATGAGAGCGAGAAAAAAGAAAAATAAAATTTTCCTTTTATTTTTACAAATTTTAGAGAACTATGATGATGAAGATAATAATGACATTCTGTGCCATAATAACGACAAGATTCCTTCTTCCTTAAAAACACGAACATAATAATATGGTCGGTCTGTCCGTCAGTCGGTTCAATAAACCCACAATAACAACAACAACAGCAAATTGTAATGACGACATTGAATATAATTTTTTGTTCATTCACTGTCGCCTCCGTCAACTAAACCATAGCCCAAAGGAGGAAACGGGTACGATTTTGTCAAACGAACGGAATGAAAGAACAAGGAATCATCCAGGCCGCCAAATTATAGGGGTAAGAGGCATTTCGTCAACCATTTGCAGCCACTAGTCATATGTGTGGCACATGTATTTCTTTGTATCTGTCTGTCTGCCTGCGTGTGGTTTTTTTTTAAAGGAGTGGTGCAGAAATATGATGGTATATTTTTATGTTTGCAAGTGGATTAGTACAGTGAAGCCCACTTAATAGTGTCTCGAGTTAAATACATAAGTGTTTCTAATTGTTTGGAAAATTATAAGGGTTGAGGGGAGTTAAATTGATATTCTGCCGGATTGAATGGATTTTGATTTTGAAAAGTGAAGAAAGGGTAGTCTATCTGGGAACAGAGATGGATGCTACTGAACTACGGATATCATTTACGTACTGTCAGCGTATGTAAAAAACTATTTCCCATAAACGTTCCGGAATGAAAGATGGGACACTTCTTATATGAAATATATAAACGGATTCTATTCCAGTGTATGGGTGTGGGACATACGTTCTACACGGAGTCAGAAAGACGTACTGATTTACAACTCACTCACCCACCTGCTGTTCTCCAGTATTTATACTCATCCAATGAAGCTTAGCCTGTTCTAGAATCCTCAAACTAGGATGTTCTACAATGGTCAAGCGAATTGTAATCGATTTGGAAATACAGATACAACATGAAGCATGAATGTAAATAACAAATGGGACAGAGGTAATAAATACGAGAAGAAGGAGTAATAATGAATGGTGCCACAATGTTGAAGAATAATTAATCTAAAGCAAATCCATCGCTCTACTTTGATGTTTCTTTGAAGGCAATCACGATATTATGGGTCTATTCCGTATTGCGACATGCGTCGGGTCGCGTTGCCATTTGCAATTTTTACATTACGGATGACAGCAGTCGCCTAACACCATCATAAAGTTCATTTTCGGGCGACAACAAATTAGCTGTCGCCGTGCATATTCACAAGTGAGTAAAAACGAGAAATTGAAACAAAAGTAACACACGGTGCTCTTGCAGCAACTTGAAATGGAAGGTTATTACACCTGACAATTTTTTGCGGATTCTGAAACTACAATGTTCATAGATGAGAAAAATCAAAAAACAAACAAAATCGCCGAAGCGCTTTTTAAATAAATCGCGATTCAAGGCGGCTATTTTAGCAGTCTTTTAGGTTTTCTATCGAAATAGCACTAGAAAAAATTTTGTAGCTGTGAAAATTCTCTACAATCTTGACATTTACGATGATTTCGTTGGTTTTACCATTATTGAGATATAGAATTTCAAATTGGGACAATGCATTGACTGTATCGCCTCCTTATAAACAATGTCATGACTGCAATTTCCCAACTTAAAATTATATATATCGAAAATGGTTCATAATAGGAAAAAGCTACGAAATCCAGTCTTGTAGAGAATTTTCACAGCTAAAAGATTCTCTCTAGACTTGTCGTTTTCAAGCAAATCGTGAAAACCTAACAAAAAAGCTAAAAAATGAACATCTATATATCTCAAAATGTTTAAAACCTGGGAACAAATCATCACGGTCAATCCTCTAGAGAATTTTTACAGCTACAACATATTCATTAGCCCCATATCGATAGGACTTGCGGTTTCCAAGCAAAATAGCGAAAACCTAAAATAAACCTAAAAATGTGAATTTTGACCGCGATTTATTTAAAAATCCCTTCAGCTATTTATTCTTGCTTTTGGATTTTTCCCACCTATGAACATTGCTGTTTCAAAATCCGCAAAAAAAAAAACATCCCGCAGGTGTAAGACTAGTGACAACGCGACTCGACGTCGCGGAATATACACATAAATATTGTACATGGAAGAAAATAAAAAATAAAACTTCTCAGTTGTAGCCTAAAGACTCATACGAAGGAAACATTTCATCATACAGCCGAAAAGTAAAAGCCCGTTAGCGTGCTCCTGCAATGACCATTGATCAGCCTTTTAACTTCAATTTTCCAAAAAGTAATGAATCGAATAATAAATCACCATTGACGGGTTACGATACCAAAGTTCACACGGACGTCTCCAAGATGAATTGTGAAATCGACTTGGATGTTTCTTCGGAAGAAGAAAACATATACATGCACAAAGCTACCTGGGGACTGCAGTGGTTTTCAGGCGGATATTCCAGTCGTAAAGAAAGCTTGTATTGTACTTCTACAAAACACACCTCAAACCCAATTGGTTTGATGTCCGGGTTCGATTTCCAGGCCAGACAACATCACATTTTCAACGGATGCACGTTTTTCAACCATTGTAAACTTCTCTACAGGTGGTGTCTTAAGACAAGCCGCTCGGGCACGACGATTTATGATTCGGGGTGCAATCGATTTGGACGAAATGTATTTCAGACAATTTGGAGACGATTTAGCCATGTCCGTCCGTCTGTCTGTCTGGCTGCCTGGTGCTTACGATAACTCTAGAACGGATGAACCAATTTGGTCCAAAATTTTGCATTAGTAATATTTTATCCAAACTTAGTTTAAGTTCGAAGATGAGCCATATCGGTCCACTCCTTCAGATACCTCCCTCACAAAAGTTCGAAAATGTTCGGAAAAATTGTGCGCGCGATAATCCATTTGGTCCATTTGGTCCATACTTTGCACATCGTGAATATTGACGGTATCGGTTCACTCCTTCGGGTACCTCCCACACAAAATTTCGGAAAAGTTCAGTTTAGGACCTGCTCTCGAATCGCTTTGATTTTTGTTGTAGCAACTTGCATTCGCCGGTACGACGGTACAAGTTTTATCACGGGCAAGTAAATGCTTCCTGGGAAAATATTCCTAAAGATTAAAAAACCCTTATGGTAGGGGTTGGAGCGCACTATAACTATCGAACGGATCAGCCGATTCGGTCTAACATATTTAGTCCAAACTTAGATCACGTTCGAAGATAGGCCATATCAGACCACTCCTTCAGATATTTCCCCCACAAAAGTTTGAAAAAGTTCGGAAAAATAGAGCGCACGATAATTCCTGAAGGGAGTAACCGAATTGGTCCATAATTTTCGTAACGTAATGTCTCTACGGGACATAGATCAGGTTCGAAAATGAACTATATAGGTCCACTCCTTCGAGTACTTTTTTCAGGGACAAGTCCTTACTTCTTGAGATAATGGCCCAAAATCTCCAAAAAAGCCTGCCGGCACCAACTAAACTGGGTTGTACGTAATATGAACTTCGAAGGGTGAAACCGATTTGGTTCAAACGTTGTACATCGTATTACATAGACGTCCGAAGCATTGTGTTTTTCTTATTTTCTTTAGATCCGAGGCTGAGGGTATATCTCTGTCGGCCAAGATACTTTCTTACTTGTTTTTATACCCTCCACCATAGGATGGGGGTATATTAAGTTTGTCACTACGTTTGTAACTACTCGAAATAATCATTGTAGACCCCACAAAGTATATATATTCTTGATCAGCGTGCAATTCTACATCGATATAGCCATGTCCGTCCGTCTGTCCGTCTGTCTGTCTGTCCGTCTGTCCGTCTGTGGAAATCACTCTAGCGTCCGAACGGATTGACGTAGGTTGATGAAATTTTGGGAAAATATGTTATATTTACGTAGGACTTTTGGTATTGAAAACGGGCTATGTAGGTCCACGCTTTCGTATGGCCCCCATACAAAATGACGCGTGACGCGTCGTCGTTTTAAGGAATTTTAAAGATATTTGGCCCATTTTACCACCGAATTGATTGTAATTTGGTACTTTGTGTCTCCAGAGGCCAAAAAATATTCCTACCAAAGTTGGGTTATATAGGTCCACGTTTTGGTATAGCCCCCATATAAGGCCCCATATAAAGTACGCGTCATTTTAATATATGTTGAATGTATTTGACACATTTGATCACAGAATTGGTTGTAATTTGGTATTTTGTGTCCTCAGAGGTCAGAAAACATTCCTACCAAAGTTGGGGTATATAGGTCCACGTTTTGGTATAGCCCCCATATAAGGCCCCTTATAAAGTACGCGTCATTTTAATATATTTTGAATGTATTTGACCCATTTGACCAAAGAATCGGTTGTAACTTTGTAGTTTGTGTTTCCAGAGGCTAAGAAACATTTCTACCATAAAATGTTTATATAGGTCCACGTGTTGATATAGCCCCCATAATACAATATCTCCCGATTTTCGATATTTTTAACGTTTTAGCCTCATTATCACACCGAGATGGCTGAAATTTGGTATTTAATCTTCTTTAGGCGTATAAAACTTTCCCCCAGAAATTTGTAGGTATAGGTCCACGCCATCATATAGCCCCCATAGAACGGTACCTTCCGAATTTCGGTATTTTGAAGGTTGTGGCCACATTAATCCACCGAAATGGCTGAAATTTGTGGTGGAGGGTATAAAAAGTTCGGCCCGACCGAACTTAACGCTTTTCTTACTTGTTATTATTACGATTTTGTCCTTGCGTATTAAATACAACGATCTATTGCCGGCTGACGTATTGCCAATTAGCCGCCTGATTAATTCGCGGATTTTGTTGGTTCTGAACACCAACGTATAGCTGGCGATTAAACTTTCGAACGAAATTGGTTTCCGCATAGTCGGTTAACAGGTCTTTTTTATTGTCTGTTTTTTTTTTTAATCTCTCAGAAATAAAGTACAATGATGTTTTAGTACTCGAAATCCAAGCTGAAAATCCGCAACTGCATAACACTCTGTCATACTAGGGTAGAGTAGTGTCTAAAGGCTACAAAAAACTTTATTATATCTTAGGCGTTATAATTTTCGAAGGGTTTTTAGGCGCAGATCAGTGTCCGGATTGTTTTTTAGATCCAGAATATTGGAGTTTTTTATTTTATTTATATTTCATATTGGTGTCCTGTCCAGGTTTAGATATTATTTCGGCCTCTGGTTCGCCTTCCTTAAATTACTCTTTTTCGTTTCGCATGATGTGTCCAAGATACGACACTTTTCGGATTTTAATAGTTTTTATTAATTGTCTATATTAGTCCTCTCCACCATAACATGGAGGCTATAATTAAATTTGTCATTCCGTCTTGATCAGCATAAAATTCCAAATCGCTATAAACATGTCTGTCGTTTCGTCTGTCTATTTGCTGAAATCAAGGTACAGCTCGCAATATTTAAGATAGAGATTTATAATTTGGTACAGAAATTTCTATTACCCCTAAAATGTTTGGTATTGCAAATGGACTATATCGGTCCACGTTTTAATATAGCCTTCATAGAACCGTACATCCGATTATCGGTACTTTTAAAAGTTGCGTCCTCAATGTCCCAAGAAAATGTCTGAAAATTGGTATTTAGTCTTCGTTGAGGGTATAAAACTTTCTATCAGAAATTTGTCGGTATAATTTCACGTCTCCATAGAATGGCCCCTCGCGACTTTCGGAATTTTTAAGGTGTTAGCGTCACTATCAAACTGAGTGGAATGAAACTCGGAATTTAGTCTCTAAGGGGGTATAAAATATTCCAGAAGTGAATTATCTTATAGAAAGATACCTCCCGATTTTCGACATTTTGAAGGTTATGGCTTCAATATTCAACAGAAAGTACTGAAATTTGGTATGGTTTATACGTTGGGGACACAAAACTTTCCACCAGAAATGTGTCGTTATAGATCCACGTCTTCAAATATCCGCCTTAGAACGATATCTCCCGATTTTCGGTATTTTGAATGTTTTAGCCTCATTTTCACACCGAAGTGGCTGAGGTTTAGTATAAAACTTCCTTCTTGGCAGTATATGTCCACGTTTTAATATAGCTCATCTACGGGGCTCAGCCGCATTATCCTACAGAAATGGTTAAAATTCCGTATATAGTCTACTCAGCTGGCCCATTACTGAGCATTTGTTCCATAAGCCGAACTAAGAAAAGATCTCCAATTCTCTCTGTTTGTTGCTTCGCTTTTTGGAATACCGCGTCTTTCCATCTCTTTTTCCATCGAAGTCTTGGCCTGCCAGTTCTGCGTGTACAGCCATGTGGCCCGTATTTAAACGCCTTTTTAGCGGGTTCAGCACCGCTCATTCTTACGATATGGCCTAGCTAACGCAATCATTGCATCACGATACGTTTATCTATACTGACGTCGTTGTATAGCAGATACAGCTCGTGGTTCATACGACGTCGATATTCACCGTCAACGCAGATTGGCCAGTAGTAAAGCAGAAAACACTTACAACGTTTGGGTAAAGTTTTGTGTCGTTTTGGCCGTTTTTACACTGTTGGGCATGATGCCGAAAAATTCAAATTCATTTGAAATATATGCTGACAAACAGATAAACGCTGGACTTTGGTATCGGCGTGGCCCTGTTGTTGTTGTTTTTTCTCGACGCCCAACACAAAACTTTACTCAAACGTTGTATGTGTTTTCAGCTTAAGAGTTGTGTATTTCCGGAACGAACTAGTTCCAAGGAACTATTCCGGAAAAGGAACTATTGGAACTATATCCAGCTTTTGCATTCATATAGTTCCTTAGTTCATATAGTTCCTTTCATTCTCATTACTTCAACTCCACGCTCACTTTGATATTTTTGTTGGTTTCGCTCATTATTCAGATGCTGCCACACTGTTAAATAAACGTAAATCACAATCGCTGCAATTTATTTTTATGTCAATTAATCCACGATGAAAACAAAAAGAACAATGGGAGAGAAATATTCGTTGAACTAATATGGTCTCGAAACTATTTGGAACGAAGGAAACAAAAAGAACGATGAAAGAGAAAGATTCATTGATCTAGAACGGCTTCGGAACTATGGAACTATATTAAGGAACTAGTTCCTTTTGGGAAAAGGAGCTAGAAAGATCGATCCGCTCTGGGAATTAGATTGCCCAACTCTTCCAGTAGGCCTTTCGAAGAATTTTTCTCTCAAACACTCTAAGCACTGCCTTATCTGCTTGCGCAAGTACCCAGGCTTCGGAACCATACATTTGTTTGACGAGATGTGGGCTTGTTTTTAAACTGCTTACTTAAGCCAAAATAGCATGGCGATGCCGAGATAGATGAAGTCTTTTACTACCTCAAAATTATAGGAACCAACATCCATTGTCCTAGCTGTATGGACGGATTGCGCGTCGCCAACATCAACTTTGTCTTTTCGCCGTTTACTGCCAGACCCACTTTTGCTGATTTTCCTTCGACCTTCTTAAAGGTACCAGATACTTCCTTTACTGATCGTCCCACGATGTCAATTTCATCAGCATAAAGCGGGGTACACACGATCAGTTTTGACTGTTTTTCGGAAATATCGATAAATGTCTAACTGTCCAGCACCCACAAAATATTTTGTGGTTGCCTGACGACTGACAAAAATGAACGGCCACACTGGCAGGCAACCGATTATTTGAGCAAAACTGACAGTCAAAACTGATCGTGTGTACCCCACTTAAGCAAGTGACATATTTACCTTTGGAATAGTCTACCTTTGGAATATAATGTACGACATTCCTGCAGAAAATTATCGTTATAAAGGAATTTATGCTGTAACTTGGTATTTCGGATACTCAATGAATAGTAAACATCGATTTCTCATTCGAATTAATCCTTGTTTAAAGGTATTTTTCTTCTCCTACGGAAGATCTTCATACATTCATAAAGGATAGGAAACTATGTTGGCCCGGCCGAACTTATCGCTTTGCTTACTTGTTTTTCACTCGGTATTTTAAGTACTTTTCGCTATATCCATACCTCGAAAGATTGGAGCCTTTTTTGATCGCTTGCCCTTAATGTCCAAGTTTCAGGGGCATCTAGAAGAACACACACGTAACTTTGTGTTTGGAAACCAATGTCGTTAATACATATATCAGATGTTTATAGAAGGAGGTTTTAGTCATCTCCACATATCACCGTTTTTCATTTGATATATCCCATTGGACCGACTTATTACCATTTCTTCATAGAAAGTTCTCCTTCATCATTAGATAACCTCATTACATAGTTTTTCCATACTCTTTTATTTTACGATAACGCAAAAATGGCTTTATTGTGTTCATAATACTGTTGTAGAAATCCTTTTTAAATACTGGTGCTGCTTCTTTTATTTTTTGTGTAAAACGAAATGATTGTACAGGTCCTTTAGTGCCTCAATTTCCTGGCATTTTTTATTAAAAAGATAGTTTTGTACTCGCAATTCCTTTATTTCATCCGTTATGATGCGGGAAAAAGCTTAAATTATGGAAAATAAGGCCTTCCCCAGTCGAATTAAATTAGTATCCATTGAGTTAAAAAGCCTGAACTGGTTGTCAGTGTACAACTGCAAGGACCATGAAATTTTGTGATACAGACTTATGGACTTGTAGGATTTGCAGATATACATACATATATACAGAGTAATTTTCAAGCAAGCAGCTGTCCGATATTTTCATTTTGATTTTTAACTTTATTTAAATTTTTATTTGCAGAAATGTTAGCTAATAGGAGGTTTCACTGTATTTCATATAACTACCATATCACTAATCGATTAACATAAATTCTAAATTTATCTTAAGTTACCCAATCATGGATTTATTAGGTTCCACTGTCATTATGGCTACTTACCAGATTATCTTCCGAAACAGCTGATTCCGATTTGGTATACATTTGATGTTTTTGATGTCGATATTCCGATATAGGTTTTGCTTGAATCAAAATTCCTTGTAATATGATCAGACAGAATGGTAAATGCATTTTGGTGGATACTTTTTTTACAAAAATATAGAAAAATTAAATTCGTGAAAAATATTTTCTATATCGAATACGGAAACACTAAATTGCACTTTCTATATTTATCTTTCTTAGGAGGATAACACTCAATAGTGGTCGTTGTAATAAAGCAGCAGCAGCTTGTTTCGTATGGTGATGAATGGCGTTGATGATTTTTTTCTGCTTTGTTTTTAAAAAAACCGTTGGCCTTTGTGACGAAAATGGTAGAACAAAGAAATTAATTTTCTTTATGAATGAATGTGGGGACTTTCGTTGACTTAATTGCGTTTTATTACCAAAGAAGAGATTTTTATCTTATAATTTTTTCACTTTATAACTTTCTTTATTTTATGGAAATTGCGAAAAACGAATTGATGTTTAATGCGGATTTGATTTTGTTTTGAAATGCACTTTTTAACCACTTCTGCCATGCATAAGTGCAGGAACTCAATTTTTTGTTGTGATTTACTTTTGCTTTTGTGACGATGTGTAGTAACGCACATGCGCCCTGTCAAATTGGAACCACGCCGAGAAACTATCACAACAATGGGATTAGGTATGCCAAGAAGAACAACTATCACTGAGACATCAAGGCAGGCAGATTTTTTTTTTTTTGCTTCTTTATTTTGTTTTGTTGATTTATTTTGCCACTATTAGACTTCCAATGATAACTAAATTTTCTGTGAATTATTGAATGCTTCTTTTCTTAATGGGAATTGAAACAAATGAATAAAATAAGGCACACACCCTTATCGTAAATTGACACACACGCCGTTCGTTGTTTTACACGCACTCGAAACACTATCGAAAATTTTTTTTGCTTTACAATTTTTCTTCTCAACTATCACGCACCGACCATTGCCGTCGTTGTTGTAGTAACTAACTAATGCCGCCGTTCGTTCAACCGTTGCTATTGCGGAAAATGTGTAGGCTTCAAATTTGCCACTGTTATCGTTTAGCGCGTTTTAAATATTCTTCCAACAAATCAAATGATGGTTGGGTGCTGCTTTAGTATTGAAATTTTTGTTTTGAGTTTCTTTTTTCTTTCCACGAAAATTTGAAAGAAAAAATACAAAAACGAAATTCATACAAAAAGGGGGCGAAAACGCGCCTGGATTTTCTTTTAGTTTCGTTTCGTTTGGACGTGGCTGGAGAAAAACTGTAAGCGGCGACCAACCACTTCACTAGCGTTTGTGTTTGATTACTGAATTGGCTCTAGCAAGGCTTAGCGTTGCTAAAGTCAATTTCCATTATAATTGTATCCACTGGAACAACGAACGAACGCACACACAACAAACTAACAACCTCAGAGCATATGAACGAACAACCGCAACACTCTCAGATACTTCTTAGTCATGCACTAACTAACCAGCCAGCTAGAGAACCAAACAGAGAATTGGAAATACCATCATATTGTTCTTTAAAAAATAAACATAATGTATTTTTACCCTCTCGCTCACTCTCCCAAAAATAAAACAATGTTCCTGACATTCTCCGAGAGCATACAAACAGCTGATATTTTACTGTTGATCGCTGCAATATGCTCACACACCCTCACCCACATTACGGTATCAACGCAAGGAAGGAGTTTTGTATTTGCTGGGTGCGATCGAGAATTGTAAATAAGGAGAGTAAATTTATTTTTACTGCATTTGCGGTGTTGCTAATCACAAATATAATAAAACACGACAACATTTGGAGAATATCTAAATTAGATTCTAAAACATAATATTTATGTATATGAATATGTAATATTTATGTATAATATTATGTATGTATGTACATATATGAACAAGATGAGCACTCGCCTTTACGTTTTCGTACGATTTACCATACAAATGATCTCTTCGTGTTCATCATTGATCTAAAACGTAAACACTGAAAGGTACGTGTTACAACAATGAATAGGTTAGTTCTGAAAAATTAAGTTGGATAGAACAGGGGAGCATACGAAATTTGTTAAACAATTAAAAACGGCGGGTCGGATATTTTATTGAAATCAGATTTCAACCATTTTCGTTGGATAATGTGGCTAAAACTATAAACATACCGAAAATCGGGCAGTGTGGTCCTACGGGGGCTATATCAAAACGTGGATATTTTCCGACAATTCGTTGCTGGAATATTTTATACCTCCAATAAAGACTAAGTGCCACGTTTCAGATATTTCAGTTGCATTATGTGGCCAAAATCTTCGAAATTCCCAAAAATTAGGAGGTTCCGTTCTATTTGGGCTATATGAAATCGTGCGTGCAGCCATACCGATCATTAAACTCGACTACAACGGTCAAACTATCCAGCAACATCAAAACATTTTGTGGTTGACTGATGGCTGCCAAAAATGAACGGCCACACCAACAATCAACCAAGTATTTGAGCTAAACTGGCAGTCAAAACTGATCGTTTGTACCCCGCTTCAAACGACTTTTTGATAACCGCAGATAACACTGGTTAACACGAGTTTTGTTCCATCCGAATTGTTTTGTGTTTCTAACTGAAAACGGTGATTTATTTTCGAGTCTGGTCTCAGTTTTTATACCCTCAGCATTTATGCTAACGAGGGTATATACACTTTCATACGGGCAAAATGTGCCTCATCGAAATAATGGTTTTAGACCCCAAGTATGTTTGGACAAAATGTGTTTCAGACAATTTGGATTTGATTTAGCGGTGTCCGTCTGTCTGTCTGGTTGGCTGGAGCGCACGATAACTCTCGAACGGATCAACCGATTCAGTTCAAAATTTGGCTTTCGTAATATTTTGTCCAAAATATCGGTACACTCCTTCCGGTACCTCCCCCACAAAAGTTTGAAAATGTTCGAAAAATTTTGCGTGCACGATAACTCTTGAAGGGAGTGACCGATTTGGCCCATATTTTGCACATCGTGAAATTCCTACCAGACTTAGATGGGGTTCCAATCCGTCCACTCCTTCGGGTACCTCCCACAAAAATTTCGGAAAAGTTCAGTTTAAGGACTGCTCTCGAATCGCTTTGATTTTTGTTGTGTCAACTTGTATTCACTGCCCCCTATACGACGGTACAAGTTTCATCAGTGGCAAGTCCATACTTCTTGAGAAAATAGCCTAAAAGTTGTAAAAAATCCTATGACCCCGTGTGTAGTGGTTGGAGCGCAAGATAACGGGTCTGCCGATTCGGTCCAAAATGTGGCCTTCTTAATATTTTGTGCCAACTTAGTTTAAGCTCGAAGATAAGCCATATCGGTCCACTCCTTCAGGTACCTCCCCACAAAAGTTCAAAAATATTCGGAAAAATTGTGCGCACGATAAATCTTCATGTGAGTGGCCAATTTGGTCCATACTGTACACATCCTAATGTATCTCCCAGATATAGATGAGGTTCGAATATGGACTATATTTGTCCATTCCTTCGGTTAACTCCCACACAAAATTTTGCATAAATTCACTTTAAGACCTGCTCTCGAATAATTTTGACTTTTGTTGAAGCAACTTGCATTCGCTTTCTCAATTACGACAGCAAAAGTTTTTTCAGGGGCAAGTCCATACTTCTTGAGACAATAGTCCGAAAGTTGTAAAATAATCCCTATGGCACCACATGTAGCGGCTAGAGAGCTCGAGTACTGCGTTCGTCCACACTTTGGACATCGTAATATTTCTTCGAATATTAGATGAAATTCAAAGGTGGTGCTTATAGGTCCACTCCTTCCGGTACCTCCCCCACAAAAGTTCGAAAATATTTGCTAAAATATCTATATATATCTCATAGACAAATCCACACAAGCCGAGGGGATATCTCTGTCGGCAAAGCCGACTGATACTTTTTTACTTGTTCTCCATCAGCTCTTGTTTTTGAGATTTTGAGCACTTTAAGCAGTAATTACGTCTTCAGGGGAAGTCGTAGAATCTTCATATGGCATAGCGGGTATGCTTAGGGTGTCAACTATATATATAGTCCAGTCTAGAGCTTAAAGTGTTCAAAAAACGCAATTTTTACAAGGTCCTTTGTATGCCTATGGCACCACATGTAGCGTCTAGAGAGCTCGAACCGAGTACTGCGTTCGTTCACACTTTGGACATCGTAATATTTCTTCGAATATTAGATGAAATTCAAAGGTGGTGCTTATAGGTCCACTCATTCCGGTACCTCCCCCACAAAAGTTCGAAAATATTTGCTAAAATATCTATATATATCTCATAGACGAATCCACACAAGCCGAGGGAATATCTCTGTCGGCAAAGCCGACTGATACTTTTTTACTTGTTCTCCATCAGCTCTTGTTTTTGAGATTTTGAGCACTTTAAGCAGTAATTACGTCTTCAGGGGAAGTCGTAGAATTTTCATATGGTATAGCGGGTATGCTTAGGGTGTCAACTATATATGTATATAGTCCAGTCTAGAGCTTAAAGTGTTCAAAAAACGCAATTTTTACAAGGTCCTTTGTATGTCTGCTGTATTTTTATACCCTACACCATAAGATGGGGGTATATTAAGTTTGTCATTCCGTTTGTATATATATAGTCCAGTCTAGAGCTTAAAGTGTTCAAAAAACGCAATTTTTACAAGGTCCTTTGTATTCCTATGGCACCACATGTAGCGGCTAGAGAGCTCGAACCGAGTACTGCGTTCGTTCACACTTTGGACATCGTAATATTTCTTCGAATATTAGATGAAATTCAAAGGTGGTGCTTATAGGTCCACTCATTCCGGTACCTCCCCCACAAAAGTTCGAAAATATTTGCTAAAATATCTATATATATCTCATAGACGAATCCACACAAGCCGAGGGAATATCTCTGTCGGCAAAGCCGACTGATATTTTTTTACTTGTTCTCCATCAGCTCTTGTTTTTGAGATTTTGAGCACTTTAAGCAGTAATTACGTCTTCAGGGGAAGTCGTAGAATCTTCATATGGTATAGCGGGTATGCTTAGGGTGTCAACTATATAAATATAGTCCAGTCTAGAGCTTAAAGTGTTCAAAAAACGCAATTTTTACAAGGTCCTTTGTATGTCTGCTGTATTTTTATACCCTACACCATAAGATGGGGGTATATTAAGTTTGTCATTCCGTTTGTAACTACTCGAAATAATCATTATAGACCCCACAAACTATATATATTCTTGATCAGCGTGCAATTCTACATCGATATAGCCATGTCCGTCAGTCTGTCCGTCTGTGGAAATCACTCTAGCGCCCAAACGGATTGAATTAGGTGGATGAAATTTTGGTAGAATCTATTATATGTACGTAGGATTTTGGTATTGAAAATGGGCTATGTACGTCCACGTTTTCGTATAGCCCCCATACAAAGTGACGCATTACGCGTCGTCGTTTTAAGGAATTTTTAAGATATTTGTCCCATTATACCACCGAATTGGTTTTACTTTGATATTTTGTGTCTCCAGAGGCTAGAAAACAGTTTGTTTATATAGGTCCACGTTTTGGTATAGCCCCCATATAACGCCCCATATATAGTACGCGTCACTTTAAGATATTTTTAATGTATTAAACTCATTTGAAAACAGAATCGGTTGTAACTTTGTATTTTGTGTTTCCAGAGGCTAAGAAACATTTCTACGATAAAATGTTTATATAGGTCCACGTTTTGATATAGCCCCCATAGGACGATATCTCCCGATTTTCGGTATTTTGAAGGTTTGAACGCTGATTTTTTGGTATTTAGTCTCCGTTGGGGGTATAAAACTTTCCCCCAGAAACTTGTCAGTACAGGTCCACGCCTTAGTATAGCCCCCATAGAACGGCATTTCCCCATTTTCGGTATTTTAAAGGTAATGGCTGAAATTTGGTATTTAGTCTTCGTTGCGGTTATACAACTTTCCAGCGGGAATTTGTCGGTATAGGTCCACGTCTTCATATAGCCCCCATAGAACAGTACCTCATGAGTTTGGGTATTTCGAAGATTGTGACCTCAATATCCCACCGAAATGACTGAAACATGGTAGTAAGTCTTCGTTAAAAGTATACAACTTTCCACCTGAAATTGGTCGGTATAGGTCAACATCTTCATATAGATTCCCTAAGACCGGTACCGCCCGATTTTCGGTATTTTAAAGGTTTTTGCCTCATTGTTCCACCGAAGTGGCTAAAATTTGGTATTTAGTCTTTTTATGGGCTACAAAAATTTCCCTCAGAACCACCGATATGACTGAAATCTAGTATTTAAACTGCCATGAGTATATAAAATATTGCAGAAGGGAATTATCAGTATAAACCCTTTTCTTCAAATAACCCCCATAGTAGCGTTCTTCCCGATTCTCGGTATTTTGAAGGTTGTGTCATCAATATCCCATCGAAAGGGGTGGTATATAATAGTCAGTTGGTGGTATAAAACACCTGAAATTTTCCGGTATTGTTCCATATTTTTATATAGACCCCATAGAAAGTTCCCTCCCAATTTTCGGTATTTTAAAAGTTTTAGCCTGATTATTCAACGGGAATAACTGAAGTTTGGTATTTAGTCTTCGCTGGAGTTACGAAACTTTCCTCCAGAAAGTTATCGGTACAGGTCAACGTTTTATACAGCCTCAATAGAACGGTGCTCCCGATGTTGTTAACAAGTCGGTATTGCCCAATTTTATGTATTTCGCTCAATTCGGAAAATTGTAAATATTGGTCCATGTTTTGGAAAGAACAAAAATGTCGCCCCATATGGGCTGTTTTTAAGGGAGTATTATCAGTCGAGATATATCTACTACTCCTGTAATTAATCGAAATTAAACTAATTGCTCCTATTCACTTCAATACAATTCGTGGTGGAGGGTATAAAAAGTTCGGCCCGGCCGAACTTAACGCTTTTCTTACTTGTTTGATATATAATCGCCATAATTATTGCCAAAACTTTTTGTATCGAGGGTACAAAATTCATACAAAAATTAACGGCCACACTGGCAAGCAACCGATTATTTGAGCAAAACTGACAGCCAAAACTGATCGTGTGTACCCCGCTTAAAGGAATTCTAGGTAAAAATCTTAAAAAAACGAATTTGAGCTATATCTCAAAAACAAGATCTGATGGAGAAAAACCGCGATCAGATTCCAAAATAAATCGCCGTTTTCAGTTAGAAACACACAAAAAATTCGGAAGAAACATCCAACTTTTTTATTTTCTTGAGCAGTATAATCGACTATTCGCCGATTTCAGAAAATTGAACAATCGCCAAAGTCAACTAATCGAAAATCGAATACAAAATAATCGATTATGCGATTTTCCCTCCAGTCAAAATTCAATCAATTTTTAGATTTTTGATTACTAAAAGTCGACTAATAGAATTCGACTTACCTATCTCTATTTGAAACCACGTCAAAGGTGTAAATATAAGTTTTGTTCCAGAACTAAAAAGTTTTTACAATTTTTACCACTTTTACACATTTTACCCCAAAAACCGTTCCCGTACACAAAAAAATTGTAAAATGTTCACTTCTCTTTAAACGAGAATGGCGCCGAATGACGCTCTATTTAAAAACTTTTTACACGACAAATTTGAGTAACATGGTAACATGGTTGCCGTCTTCTGATTGGCTGGTAAGCCGACTTTGACATGTGTTCCAGTTTTTTAAGTTTTTGCCATATTTCCATTTCCGTACTTTTTGAAAAAAGTTGTATGTGTATCTCATTTTTCACAGTTCAGTCTTTTAGAATTTTACCATTAAAAAAAGTACGGGAACATACAAAGGCCGTGAGAGAATCAGCTCGTTACTTTATACTTGAGAGAAGCTGATTAAAGAAATAGGGAGTACAAACCTCACCCTTATCAGCAAGAATTAATCGCTCATTAGCGACTGGAGGTCGTAAACCTTACAGGGACAAGTTTAATGACTGTCTACCCCTAAACTAATAAGTATAAATTTCCTCACTTCAGCCATAGCAGTAAAAAAAGTTCAATAAATTACGTGACGAAAATTCTGGTGGACATCTATGAGTTTTCCTGTCCATTCGCATATTCGCTCAGGAGATGTCAATCAGTATGGTTGACAAAGGACCTGGCTAATCTAAGGAGAACTAGCAGGAGATTATATAATAAGTTGTCCGTGGATGCATTCAATAACGCGACGAGTTACAGCTCATTTACTACGAGTTTCTTTTTTTAAGTTAAGAAGTGAAATTTCAATTATACAAAATTTTATATAAAAACTTTAAAAGCTTTTTGTGCGAGAGCTTTTTTTATCGAATCACCTTATAATTAAGTTTTTATCTAATATTAGGTAAAAGCTCGACTAAATATGATACGAGGTTGTAAAAAAATATATAACCCTAATGTGTAAATTGTCGGAAAACAAGTAAGAAAGTATCAGTCAGCTGTGCCGACAGAGATATACCCTCATAATCGAACCTAAAGAAATGAAGCAAACACAATATCTCTGTCGTCTATAGAGATTTTCTAGGTTTTTGGGCCAATTGCTCAGGAAGTATGGATTCGCTCCGAAAAAAAAACTGTACAAGTTTAACTAGGGCCGCATACAACATGTTGCAAACAATTTATAAACAATCCCAGACGAGATATTAAACCGCACTCTTTCTAAACTTTGGGTGGTCCTATGTAGTCGATATTCGGACATAATTCGAGAAAGTAAGAAATAAAACGATGTACAACGCTTGGTCCAAATCGGTTTCTCCCATCGAGGGGTAGTACCCAGTATAGTTGACATCGGCAGGCTTTCTTGGAGCTTTTGGGCCATTATCTCAGGAAGTATGAACTTGCCCCCGAAAAAAAAAATTCGCCGCGGTAACAGAGCCTGCAAAAATAACTTTTTGGAAAAATATTCAAAACGATCCGAGATGAGTTGTTAAACTGCACTTTTCCCAAATGTTGCGTGGAAATTACCCGAGGGAAGGGACAGATATAGTCTATATTTCAACCTAATACATGACTAGGTGAAATAGTACACCTATCAGAAACATCCTGCGAGAGTTATCTTGCGATTTTGCAATTTTGGTTGGTGCCGTCAAAGTTTCTTGGAGTTTTTATGTCATTATCTCAGGAAGTATGGACTTGCCCCCGAAAAAATATACAATCAAACTGTTTTTATATCGATACCGTTAACGTTTTTTTCAAATATTATATTTGGTAAAAATATTGACATATCTTGACTATAAGTTTTGATATATAAATAATTATAATTTTGTTTCTAACATATTATTTTTGAGAATATAAAAAATGTCTTAAATGTGGCGAACATGGTGCATATGCCAAAGAACTCTAAAACCGTCCTTTGCCATACTTCTTTCTTAAATATCAACATCAAAAAGGAATTGAATGATTGAAAATGATTCTATAATTTATAAAAATAAACAGATTCTAGACGTTAATTGAAGTAGGTACAAAAACCATAGCATTACTGAAATAAGATATGGTTAACGGTGCCCGGACATAACTTTTGCTGCCACGGACATAACTCCCAAAATGATTTTGGGCTTTATGTCCACTTTGCTTTCCGGACATAACTCCCAAAATTCGTTGGAAGTTATGTCCGTGAAGGAAAGCGGACATAACTCCAAAAAAAATCCCGGACATTACTCGCAACAATTTTTTCTTAATTTCAAAACAATTTCTTTGCTCTATTTTGAAATGTATAATTATAAAAATTGTAATAAGTTTTAGAGTATAAGTTAGAATGTAGGCAGAATTATACATTTGAGAAGGCCTAAAGGCCTGGGTTCATAAGTTCACTCGCCTGGTTGTCTTGCTTTCCTGCTTCATTTCTGACATAACATATAATAAAAGAATAAAGAACGCCTAGCCAATTTCGAACTAGGTTGCCCTTTTCTTCGTAATTCTTTTATTTTTGTTATGTCAGAAATGAAGCAGGACAGCAAGGCAATCAGTCGAGGCAGCTTATGGCCTTAAGTGCCAACCAGTGCCGAAGTATCCACAAAATCCTCATGATTTCATAAAATTATTTAAAAACGATATTATGCCCAAAATTATGTCAGTAGCAGTTCGGAGAAGTTTTACCATGTATACATGATAATTATTTAAATTGTTCAATATAGACATGTATATATAATTTTTTTCTTAATTCGGAGTTGTAAGAAACAATTATTTGTTTAATCGAGCGATTTTCAAAGTATTTGCACATTTTTACATAAAACAAGTAAAAAAGCATTAAGTTCGGCCGGGCCGAACTTTTCATACCCACCACCATAAAATATTCTGAACTAAAATGGAATAATTACTTTTCATTCCTGTCCCCAACTTTAAGTGGGTACGTTAAAATGTCAGATAATGTTTATGTACATTTATGTTTCATTGGGGAGGCCCTTTTTTATGGTGCCTATATCTAACTATGTATGTTGACAATTTTTGGTGGGCTAGAAATTGGGAGGTACTGTTATATAGGGGTTATAATAAAACATGGGCCTATGTTGACAGTTTTTGATGGGAGCCTTTAATGTCAAATAACTCCTAATTCGGTTAAAAAAATTAGCTAGAATCTTCAAAATATCGAAAATCGGTACATAACGTGGGAACTTCAAATGTCATTAACAGCTAGTTCGGAGGTATCTGGGCTATACGAAAATATGAACTTAAATGAACCGTTATATGGGGGCTATACCAAAACGTGGACCTATGTCCACAAGTTTTGTCATATAAGTTTATTGACATTTAAGAACTTTAAATGTCAAATTATAGCTACATCGGTCTGAAAATGTAGCTACAAACGTCAAAACACCGCAAATCGGGGGTACCGTTATATGGGGGCTATACCAAAACGTGGACCTATGTCCACAAGTTTTGTTATATAAGTTTATTGACACTTAAGAACCCTAAGTGTCAAAATATAGCTAAATCGGTCTGAAATCGGGGGGTGCCGTTATATGGGGGCTATACCAAAACTTGGACCGATATATCCCATCTTCGAACTTGATCTTCCGACGGTTAAAAAAATGGTATTCCCCAATTTTCAGCGAAATCGGTCAACAAATGCGACCTGTATGTTGCGAACGGACGGACGGACATGCATAAATCGACTCAGAAAGTGATTCTATGTATATCCCTAGAAGGAACTATGGGTCTATCTCGCTTCCTTTTATATGTTACATACAAATGCATAATACCCCTTACCACATAGTGGTGTAGGGTATAAAAATTGCTTTAATTGTGAACATATTTGTTATAAACGCGATTTTTTTTTTAAATCTATTTTCGGCTGCGGCGCTATTCACTTTTCAGAAAGTATTTGAATACTTTTACAAAAACTTTTTACCTTCCTAAATAGTGAAAATATTTTTGTAAAAAATCGAGCGATTTTTTCAAAAACATTTTCGCCTGCGGCGCTTATCGTTTTCCATTGTTTATCTTCTTAAATTGTGAAAATATATTTGTAAAAGATCACGCGATTTTTTGGGAAATAGCCCCCAAAAAATTTAGGAAATATGTCCGTCTTAGTTTGCGGACATATAGGCCTCGACACATAAAAAGCATGGCATTCTTGCTTAAGTCATATGTGGTAAATGACTAAAAACCAAGTGCGACCTAATTCACATGTGATTCTGAAATCTTTATCAGATATGACTTCAACAAGAATGTCATGCTTCTTATGTGTCAAGGCCTTAACTCCCAAAATCGTAAATGTAAAGATTTCTTTCATACAAATAATTTGGATTTCTATTCTTCAGTAGTTGCCTTTTACCGGTATAAAATATATTTGTGATATCTCAAAAGGCAACCAAGATACACAAAATATCCTGGAAAATAAAAAACACGTGAATCCTCAATCATGTCTGTGGTGCAAATGTCAACTTTTGGAAGGTGGTACATCTTCGTTAAACTCTCAACGATAAAGAAAAGGTTTTTTTTTGTAGCATTTTCAGTTTTCAATAAAATCGAGGCTGGCCATGTTACCATATACCCTCTTTAGCCTAAAGACTGCGGGTATAAAAACTTCTTTAGCTTAACAATTATCTAGTACGACACCATTATAATCACACCTTCCACCCTCTGTGAGTCAAGCGACCATACTGAAAAACACATGTGCGATTGAATATTTTTATCAATAAATATTTTTGTACTATTTCCGTCCACTAGCGTAGTAATTGCAAAAATAGCATATATTCGTCATTCAGGAAGCAGACTTAGTTGTGATAATTAGCTGTTCACCCACCCACATGGACAAACTGTAACATTTCAATGAACTTGCAAAGCTCAACTGTTACTGACCTATGATAACATGTATTAGGTTCTCTTTATTAGTTGCTTTAGAATAGAAACAACACATTGCAATATTTTTCGATAATGGCTTGTAGTAAAATAGTGGAAAACAAAATAGTAAGTGAGTTAGATCTCAATAGCCTTATGGTTTTGAAAAATTTATCCCATATGGGAATATAAAGCGCCTTGATTTCTGTATTACAGGTTTTATTCCCATATTTGTCCTCTTGTTCCTTATCAGCGATTTAATTCTGATTACACTCGCATATTAGGAAGTGAAAACAAGCAGTCCTTCTAGCATCATCCATACACCAAACACACGCATTTTAACCTTTTTAAAACACCCACTCAATACAGCAACATTGTCATCAAGTAATTATCGAATTGAAATTGTATATTTTTGGCATTTTTGGCAGTCATTGTGCTGAGGCGTAATTGTTGTAATTAATATATTATTTACCAAATTCGTAAATGTTAAATAGCTTCATATGTATGATGATAATCATGTCATTTGCGTAATTCGCCGTAATCATTCAACAAAAATATATCATCATCATTATCACCATTCAAGGCATAATGAACGTCGGTTGGGTTGGGGAGATTTTCAACGCAATGTCACAACAAATTGATTGATGACTTCTTGTTACTTAAATCATGATTTACATCTGAGTTTTTTTGTGGCTTGCTGCTGTTCTTTATTTAAGTCAATGCATGAAAAAAATTAAATCAGGCCATAAAGGAAGAAGACTGATGAATACCCCACAATACACATGGGAAAAAATTCTGCCAAGGTTTTAAATACTTTTGAAATTTCCAATTGACTCAGACGATGTAATTTATTTATTTGGATTTATATATTTAATATACGTATTTTAATTGTTATGATTCAGGGGGATAATCATCTACTTAGGTATTTTCGAACTTTTGAAAATCCCTATAACTTCCATTTGACTCAGACGAACGATAAACTTAGATGAAGGATAAAGGGCGATAATCATCATGATACAAATATTTCTAATTCTCCACATGTATGTACTATATTTAAATTCAAATTACTCTTTGGAGTTCTTATTATGCGTGAACTTGCCCTATCGTGCGAAACATTATTTTTATACTTTGGTTGCACTGTTGAATAGCAAATATTTTGCAAATTCATATTATGAAAAATCACGCATTTGAAATGCAATACACAAGAACATATTCGTGGTTACTATTTTTGAAAACTGAACTACAACAAATCTTCCACATTGGCCATTTGCAACTAGAATGACTTTTTCACATTTTATATAGTTCCGAGGTAATTTATGAATTTGAAATGCAAATATATTTGTTAGTTGATTGTTTATTGGGCCCTTTTTAAATATTTAAAAAAATAATTTGCAATGATTGCACTTGTTTTACAAAAATATACAAAACAAAGCTTGAACTCACATTTGGTTCTGCTCAATACATTTGCATCTGAGAAAATTTGATTGAAATCTGATGAAATTATTTTTGTTTTGATAATATATTGAGAGTTAAACCATTTACATATGTATTAACTGGAAACATCATAAAGGAATAGAGTTAACTAAATAAACAATTGAGCAAAGGCTATAGTCGGGACGGGACCGACTATATGATACCCTACACCACTATCCCTGTGTATAAGCTTTTCACTTGTAAACATTTCTTTTAGGGAGATACTAAAGTTTTAAAGGCGAACTGAACCAAAATAATATTTTACTACTGTCAACATCTACTTTGTACTGATTGAAAGCTTTGCTGGTCTTCTTGATTAGCATTTTACATGTCTTTTATACACCAAATAGAAGAAGAGGTATTTGTCATTAAAGTAAAATCTTCAAAATATTAAAATTGTATAGCTTGGCGCCTTTTGCAATAACTCTAATATTTCATCATAAATGCCACATTTTGTATTAACCAAAAGCTCAGATGGTTTAGTTTCATTATCAAGCTCTCGCATTGGAATATGTCCAACAGAAACAGACATATCTGAAATTGAAATAAAATTTCATAAATTGGAAATTGGGATATAGCAGCGTCTTTTTCAACATCACAAGCACTTCACGAATTTTGATAACACAATTGCGAGCATTTTAAAGCTCAGAATGTCTTCATTGTTTAAACGCACCCAACCAAAGCTGAGATACTCGTCATTACAATTCAAATAAAGAAATGGGAAGTGGGATTTGCGCCAACCTGTTTAGGATCATAATATATGTAGGTGATATTCTTCTAATCCATCGAAGGACTTTCCTTTTGGAATCAAAATTGCGACCTGTAGCGTGGTTACAAGGAAAAATAGGATGCATTACCGACTTTTGCGATATCTTCGTTGTTTGACCACTTACGCCAATCTATTTTGCAACAATGTAAAGAGAGTCTTATTTTTTCTATTGACGGGCTTTCCTTTTTCAATACGCCTACTAGAAGTGGAGATATTCGCATATGAATTAAACGTTGAATGTTCTCCACATACGTTTTTTGCCCATTCCGACCGCTGAATATTATCCGACCATCACTAAAATCCGTAGGCTTCTTCTTATGTGGGACTCGCATTAACCTTCAAAAATTTGTTACGATCCGATCAAAACTGCGATCTGTAGCGTGATTAAAACATGTGGAAAATTGGGATGCATTACCGACTATTGCGCTATCTCCGTTATTTAGCCACCTACGCCAACCTACTTTGCATCATTGTAAAAATGGGATTTTCTACTTTCATAATCAGGATTTGCTTTTGGAAGGACCCTATCCAATGTTATGATATTCGCCATTATAATTAAAATCGCAAATATGAAAAGTTGGGTTTCATTAGCGACTATTGCGATATATTCGTTGTATGACCACCTACGACAACCTACTTTACATTGTTAGAAAGGTGAAATTTTCTACTTTTGGCATACCCCTTATGGAAGCGGAGATATTCGCTTTGAAATAAAACGTTTACTTTTTCCGACCCCTGAATATTATCCGACCATCATCAAAACAATAGACTTCTTCCCCTCCTGGAGCATTATCAATACACAAAATTTGGTGACGATCCGATCAAAATTGCGGCCTGTAGCGTGATTACCAAAAAATGGAAAAATGGAATGTACTACCGATTATTGCGATATCTCCGTTATGTGGCCACCTACGCCAACCTACTTTGCATCGTTGTAAATGTGGGATTTTATACTTTCATACAGAGATGGCCTGTCGGAAACTGAGACATATATGACATACATTTTCGACGTATAATACATACGTCAGAAACGTCGTAAACCTACCCAAAAAACATAGGTTTACAACAAAATTAAAACATTTATAATTTCAACAATATTTGTTTTTAATCCAATTCAATAACATTTTAGATTTTCTTGAGATCTTATTTTATTTTAACAAAAAGAACAACAAATTTAAAATATATTAATTTAATAGATTTTGCTTCCATTTAATATTAATTTAATAGATTTTGCTTCCCTTTTGTGGGGGAGGAACCATAAGGAGAGGGCCTATATGGACTATATTCAAAGTTAAACTACAATTGGACAAAATATTAGGAAATCCAAAGTTTGGTTGATCAGTTCGAGAGTTCGTACCGATAAATTCTAGTCACATTTTTCCAGTATGAAATTGTATATACCCTCGTTAGCATAAATTTAAATTAAAATGTGCAAATATAACACCAAATAATCCATATAGTATAGGTAATAAATGTGTAACAATAATTTAAATTAGAAATCAAATAGACATAGACATTTTTAGGTTTATGACGTAAACTACTTTTTATACGTTTCATACAGGTATGTGACGTTTCCGACGTTTACAAAACCCAAAAAATCGTCAAACAGACCATTTCTGCTTTCATAGTCAGACCACCTACGACAACCTACGTTTCATCGCACAGTGGATCCACCCATTGGCCAAAAATAAAAAAATTAATGTCAAAATGTTGGTACAACATCTGGCAACTCTGGCAGCTATCACATGGACCTTTTTAAAAATTTATTAGTTTTTGTTTCATTCGAACGCGATCTTCTTAATAGCTTCAAAAAACTAATTCGTATGGCAAAATATTATAGTGGATTTTGAAGGAGGAGGTAATAGCTTAATTTTCATTAAAAA
This sequence comes from Musca autumnalis, assembly GCF_047663935.1. Lineage (NCBI taxonomy): Eukaryota > Metazoa > Arthropoda > Insecta > Diptera > Muscidae > Musca > Musca autumnalis. The sequence goes on along the minus strand of NW_027412088.1, from coordinate 152,538,147 downwards.
ATAGTGTTTTAGTGTGTTGTGGAATTCTAGTGAGCTGCATATTTTCTTAGTGTATTTTGTAATGCCAATTCGATCATATACTTAAATTTGACCTAAGGTTTCAGTCGTGATGTCCACCAGTGCCCACCTCGGGAATAATTTTCCAAAGTAGGTCATGGGTTTAAGATTATTCAGTATTAGTAGTGCCAGACTATAAATGGTGGATCGCTGACTAAAGCTGCCCTAGCATAGGGTTTCTATGGATATATTAGCGTATAACTCTGTTATCTGACCACATACATTAACATAATTGGCATCACTGGCAAGATGAAGAAATCTTCTTCCAAATTTGTCTTACGTTGGCGGTATGTGCCTTCCAGGAAAAACGCTATAAGATCTATATTAAAAATTTTACCAATTTTCAGACAAAATTTTTGATTTTTTTAAACCGCTAAATTGGTTGGATTTTATGTTGTTTTGGAGATTGTTTTGTTTCCCCAAGCCTACTTTTGCAATCATAAGATTATCGGGAACTTTGTTCATGTCATTTTGTATTAACAGCATAATACAATTCTTATCGTATTCCCCTCCAGAGGGGAAAGGGGGGGAGAATGTTACGCTCGTGGTCTCTTAAAACACTCTTCGCAGCAGCACAAAGCTGTAACCGGCGTATTGGCTTGATTTTTACACTCTAAATATTTTTGGTCACTTTCTTCATACAAGTGGATCCACTGTGCATCGTGGCAAAGGTGACATCTTCTTCTTTTATTAGCAGGATTTGCTAGAAGCGGAGATATTCGCTTTGAAATAAAATGTTGACTTTTTCTCCAAATAAGTTTTTTGTCCGCTGAATATTATCCGACCATAAAATCAATAGGCTTCTTCCCCTCCGGGACCTTCATCATTACCCAAATTTTGGTGACGATCGGATTAAAATTGCGACTTGTAGCATGATTACAAGTTTTAGATGGACAGACGAACGGACACAAATAGCCAGATCGACTCAGCTAGTCGAGAAATTCATTTTGGTATATATATGTATGGGTCTACGGCGATTATTTCGATGCGTTACAAACTTTTTGGCCAAAACCAACTTATAATACCCTCCCCACATAGTGGTTTAGGGTATAAAAAGTACTAGTTTTACGTGGTTATATACGCGTTTAGTGGCGGTATTATGTCAAAGCACATGGTGCGATTTCGACATATTATCTGTCCGGTTAGTTCTTCAATTTAATAAATCTCTCGACCTCATGCCATCAGTACCATTTCTGTTCATAAAAATACCTCCAGGTTAATATAACACCTTCTACATTTTGAGTCAACTTTTTTTGTATAAAAGGAAATTTCTATTATCTTTCGACCTGGTGAGCAAATACATTTTATCAAGTCTTATAACTTCAATATTGATTTAAATCAACGAAAAGTACTCGGTTTCACCACTCGCAAAAACAAATACAAGAATTTGAGGAGCTGAGATTTTTTAACAATTCAAAAAACAATTTCGTAGGCTGTAAAGATGACATGCAAAAATATTCCGTTTACAGTACCGTTATATTTAAATTTTACCGGAAAATAAAAAATGTGCATTTTTAAATTGAACATTGAAAATTATGCATCACTATAATCGATTAATAATTTCCAAATTTTTAGCTTTTTATGCCATTTTAGTAATCAGAATGGTGAAATAATTGGTTCCCTATAGTTTTCAGTAGTTTTGTCATTGTTTCCGATAGAAAAAAAGGATGTTCCTGATGTAATTTTGGCATGATTGTAATTAATGTCCTTTTGTAGGCAAATTTGGCTAGAAATTTACAGTTTTTAAGTTCGATGGTGGACTATAACGGTCCACGCTTTTGGTATAGCCTCCAAATAACGGTTTCGGGCATTTTGACGTTTTTAGTCACATTTTCAAAACGAATTAGTTCCAATTTGACATTTAGGGTTCGTAGTGATCAACAAGTTTATATTCCAAAAATTATGGGCATAGCACAGTGGGCATAGCATGGGAAGGGTGACAAAAATACTTCTAAATAATATATCGAACTGAAATTCTTATCAATGGGTCATAGTGGCCTAAAAACACTCTAAGTAAAATGTTTGGTCCTAGGTCCAAAATTTCGCGTGGTTGCCATGTAATGAATCATTCTGAATTGAAGTATTTTACTGTTACCAACACATTTTTCAACCGAATTTGCTGTAATCCGGTACCAAGAGTTTTTAATGCATAGTAAATCTCCCTGCGAAAAATTGTCAGTATTGGTCCATTATTTGGTATACTTCCTAATGGAACTCTTAAAGATATGCAAATTGATTATCCCGCTTCTTATCACTTCAACCCACCTGATGAGATTGTAGGAAATGCCTAGGTCTATAAGTTAATTATGGATAGGCCCCCAACTTAACGATATTCAAGACTCCATCTGTATCTCGATCAACCCGACAGCATCAATCAGTACAGTTTTCACCGAATTACCTTTAGTATAGGTTAGTTCGGCAGAACTGAAGTAACTTGTAGTTTGGCCTTAAATTCCAAATTCAACAGCCTTTCTACGAGTATAGCTTTAAGTTAGGCCGGGGCGATTTGAAAACCTTAATGGGCCCTTCGCGTTTCTGATTCCTGGGGTTGAACTGAGCAAAAAAGTCTACTGGACCATATGTCTACGATGAAAATCGAGCCTCCCGATTTTGACTTTAAGTTTTTTATTGACGTTTTTTGGATATTTTGGCATATAACAGCCAAACCATTGGGATTTTCGATCCAACACAAAGACAAACATTGTAGCCAAGACAGTAATTGAAAACTCTCTAATACATCGCAAAAGCATTGGAAAGCTCCTTCAGGCAGTTTTGGCCTTAAGAATGTGCAAACTTTTCGGAAAATGTCGATTAATGACATTGTGCTACAAAATTTGACTCGAAAAATATTCAAGTGTTCTGATGCAAAATTATATCGTGTTGGGATCCATGGACAACGCCAATGCCTTTATTTCGTTTGGGTCACTTCTTTTTATTTTTTTTATAACGGTAAAAGTATAACGGTAAAATCTGGGTTTCTTACATTTTCGGATTTCTTTTGATCCTTCTTCCTTTTAAAGGGGTGAATAATGTCTTTTGAATAAGCTATTATTGTTTTAAATCCGTTAACAAATGGCTAAGTTATAGTGGTTTATGTCTGAAAACCCCCACAAAAAACCTATAAAGGAATTTCTCATAATTTTCAAAATAAATATTGAACAAACCAAAAAAACATTATATTTTTGAAAATTATGAGAAATTCCTTTATAGGTTTTTTGTGGGGGTTTTCAGACACAAACCACTATAACTTAGCCATTTGTTAACCGATTTAAAACAATAATAGCTTATTCAAAAGACATTATTCACCCCTTTAAAAGGAAGAAGGATCAAAAGAAATCCGTGGTGGAAAAAATAAGATATGCCCGTTTAAATTTGAAAATGTAAGAAAACCAGATTTTCACTACTTTTACCGTTATAAAAAAATAAAACGAAGTGACCCAAACGAAATAAAGGCATTGGCGTTGTCCATGGATCCCAACACGATATAATTTTGCATCAGAACACTTGAATATTTTTCGAGTCAAATTTTGTAGCACAATGTCATTAATCGACATTTTCCGAAAAGTTTGCACATTCTTAAGGCCAAAACTGCCTGAAGGAGCTTTCCAATGCTTTTGCGATGTATTAGAGAGTTTTCAATTACTGTCTTGGCTACAATGTTTGTCTTTGTGTTGGATCGAAAATCCCAATGGTTTGGCTGTTATATGCCAAAATATCCAAAAAACGTCAATAAAAAACTTAAAGTCAAAATCGGGAGGCTCGATTTTCATCGTAGACATATGGTCCAGTAGACTTTTTTGCTCAGTTCAACCCCAGGAATCAGAAACGCGGAGGGCTCATTAAGGTTTTTTTGCTTCCACACAAATCGCCCCACCCTACTTTAAGTACAAAGGAAGAAATGCTAATCGGTCTATAGTATTTTGGTAGTACATATGTCACTTGTCTTCCTTGTTTTGGGGGTGAATGACACTGTGACTTCCCTCCATAGAGCCCATATGTATGAGCAACTCAAACGACCTATGAAATACTCTCTTGACATGGTATCAGCACCTCTGACGCCTTTTGCATGTGTTTATCGCTCAGGCAAACTTTGGTTGACTTATGATTTCCTTGATGTCATATACCACATGGTCTTTGGAAGAGGATCGCACCGGCGATCTGATACGTTTGCGAAATTTGGGAACTGGGTCCTAACTAACGAAATCAAGAATCTCCAGGCCATAGTTAGTCCACGTTTGACACTTACAATAGTCTGGTAATTCTTAGAAAGTATCCGACGGAATCTAGCCACGTTCTGGACTTCTTCCATCGACTTATTATAGCTACTCATGATTTTCGCTTAGCCTTCTTGAATTCGTTGTTGTACTTATTGGCTGCAAGGATTAGCCAGGTCCTTTGTACCACCATACAGGAACCTGGAATTGCATCTGCCGGTGATTGGCAAAGGAGCTCTCGTTGGATACTCTTCATTCGCTACTGATCGACTTATTCTTATTAATAATGGTGAGGTCAATGACTTCCTTTTTGTTCCTATTCTGGAAGGTAGTTTTATATTAATATTATATCGCACTCCGCTGGCTGCGCTAACTGTAGATATCAAGCCAGAAACTCTTTTAGACTAGGGAAGATAAAGATGTGAGGGAGTCGCTTTTTTGGACACGTTTCTATCCTCTGCGTAGAAGGCTGTCTGGTCCCTCTAGGAATCGGTGATTACCTCTCCCCAATACTCAAATCTTGAGAGGGTAGGACCTTGATTTCCAACTAGGAGTGGCTGGAGCCATTGAAGACTACTTTCACCAAGCCTGACCGTTTACACGGATTGACATGGAAGAGTGCTCTGGGCCGGACGTTTTTGCAAGGAGTTCGATGTCATACGACAACCTGCTTGACAGGCTTGTTGACCTAGGCGTTCTCTGTTGTAACTTTGGACTTATCTTTCTAGATCATGATGATCCCTCCTGACATAGAAGGTCCAATGAAGACATGAGGAGACAGCCTGCTGCAGTTATCGCAGCAGCATTCTGACTGGTTTGAATAAAGCACGGGCCGACCTATCGCGTCATATGCGATCAACAAAGTTTCTTTCTCTGTTTGAGGACCTTGTTCCTACATCTCAGCTTGTCCAAGGTTAGCTGTAAATTTTAGAAATTATGTGCCGTTAACAAAATTCCTTAAGTTTTGGAGTCATATGCCCTGTTTTGGTTATGTTATTGAATTGTATTGCTTACCATGAGTTGGGTTCTTAGGACCGCGTAGGCTGCGCAATGACAAAGGTAATATTCCAACGTTTCTTCGTCCTCGCGGTTCTCTGTTGTAACTTTGGACTTATCTTTCTAGATCATGATGATCCCTCCTGACATAGAAGGTCCAATGAAGACATGAGTAGACAGCCTGTTGCAGTTATCAGAGCAGCATTCTGACTGGTTTGAATAAAGCACGGGCCGACCTATCGCGTCATATGCGATCAACAAAGTTTCTTTCTCTGTTTGAGGACCTTGTTCCTACATCTCAGCTTGTCTAAGGTTAGCTGTAAATTTTAGAAATTATGTGCCGTTAACAAAATTCCTTAAGTTGTTGGAGTCATATGCCCTGTTTTGGTTATGTTATTGAATTGTATTGCTTACCATGAGTTGGGCAATGACAAAGGTAATGTTCCAACGTTTCTTCGTCATCGCGGTATTCACTATTTTCTGCGGAACCTATTTTGTACACGTGCACTTGTAGCCCAGGGTGTCATGTAAAGAAATCTGTCAAATATCTCGTTACTCCCAATGCCCGCATTTCTTGGTTCAAGGAACCATTAGAGGAGAAGTTGTTAATTCAACTTATGCAGTCCACAACAGTTCTTGATTTCACTGTCTTATTTCTTATGGTCTTAATATGTAGATATTTAACTGTCTGTGAGGACAGTTTGTGTTCGGTCGGATTTCCGCCTAGAAAATCGTGTTATTAAAAGACAGTCAGAGTGAGATTTTTCTTTCCGGTTCTTCACTTTAAAGTTCCAGATCCTGCTCTACCACATCTAAGGTTGTATACATGTGTAGAGTTCTCTTAGGCTTGAAGCTATGTGAGGAAGGTACCAGAAGGTGTTGTCCGATATAGAACTTCCTGGAACTTAATGAACGTTAAAATGTCCACAGTTTCACGAAAAAATTTTGGAAGGGAAGGATTAGTCGCAACTAAGTACATATTCAGACCTGATCTACATATGTCTGGTAGCAAAAGTACGCTGTGCACAGTAATGCTTATGTCATTTTTGAAGTTTTTATACCATTTAAAATTGCAAGTGGTTTTCGACTTGGAAGCACAATAACAAATATTATTTGGGATTTCCGATGCCATTTATCAGGATTTTATCACCAACATTTTCACGTGAAAATTGTTGTATGACTGACTGGGCTGCCCTAAATAAACCAAAGTGCGTGACGGAAATGAAAGCATTTCTAGGGTTAATTTTGCATTCATGTAAGCGAATACAATACGTTCAGTAGAAAACTCACTTGCAATCAACCGCACTTTGGTCTTTTAACATTTTACAAAACCCCCCAGAAATGACTGTGAAACGAAATTGGGTCAAAGAGTTAAATGCATAAAAGTCATATTTAATTGTAAAGTAAATACGAGATTTTTTATAATAATTTCTGTAACACTTTATTACTATTAACGAGAAAAAACGTCATGGATTTCATACAAACTTCCAGGCGTATCACAATTTTTGGCGGGTGGCTCGGATAAAGTTCATTGAACCGCCACAATTCGGAGGTGCAATGAATAAACACAAACAATTCATCGCAGCATGTAATTATAAACTTTTTGATAGAGTATGTAGTTCAACGAACTGGCTTGCGTGGACATGCCAAAAGAATTTCTCACAGTGGCTATCAAAACATGAAGTGCGACACACTCGCGTAACAGAGACAAGGTACATATGGAGTGTTGTGTTGCTGATGATGACGACCATAAATATTTACTTTTGATTATGGCATTTGAATGTTTGTTTATCGGAAAGAAGTTTAATATTCATTAACATTTTGCATGTTCCTGCCTACCGAACGTAATCTTTTAAACATCGTCATACCAATTGCCGCTTAAAATTTTGCATTCATGACACAAAATGTTTCTGTGAATTGGTAATTAGTTTCTGTTTTTTTGCCAATGAATTCTTCTTTTCTTAATCTTGTCTTAAATTTCCTTTTGCAGCTTCAGCGCTTTGTGGTCGTCTAAGAAATCGTTAACTGATATTAGTCACTTAAATCTTAAACCGCAAAGGGTTTTCTGGTTATTCCCAGTGTTAACAAAAAAACAAAAAAGAACACATTCATAGCAAATTAACGCGTCATCGCACATATCAGCCATCAGGTGTTTGTTAAACGATACAGTAAAATAATCGATTGAGGTTTAAAACCGGTTTCAAATTTCGTGGGAATAACCAAAGTTTATGAATGACTTTAGGAAATTATGAATGAATTGAAATAGTAGAGAAATGTGTAAACTAAATTGGAAATTTTTAGTGAGTAATGAATAGACAGCGGAATTTTATGCAACCCCTATTTTTGGTCCGATTCATGTAAAATTTTGAGACTGGGTATATTTTTGGCTTCTGATTACATTGCAATCGAAACATATCACATATGCAAAATTATGCAAAATGCATAAATTTTTGCATATGCAAAATTTATGCATTTTACATATTTTCTTATGCAACAAATATTTCAATAATAGGTACAAAAAATGTTTGTGTGTACATTTTTTCTGTTAAAAATTCTCTTCAGACAAGTCAATAAAATAGAGAAATGTATAACCACAGCCAAAACCTTCAAAATACCGAAAATCGGGAGGTATCGCTCTATGGGGGCTATATGAAGGCCTGAACCTAAACCGAAAAATTTTAGGTGGAAAGTTTTTTACCCCCAAGGAAGACTTAATGCCAAATTTCAGCCATTTCGGAGGGATATTGAGGCCACAACCTTCAAAATACCGAAAATCGGGAGTTACCGTTCTATGGGGGCTATATGAAGACGTGGACCTATACCGATAAATTTCAGGTGGAAAGTTTTATACCCCCAACGAAGACTTAATACCAAATTTCAGCCATTTCGGAGGGATATTGAGGGCACAACCTTCAAAATACCTGAAATCCGGAGGTACCGTTCTATGGGGGCTATATGAAGACGTGGACATATACCGACAAATTTCAGGTGGAAAGTTTTATACCCACAGCGAAAATTAAATGCCAAATTTCAGTCATTTCGGTGGGATATTGAGGCCACAACCTTCAAAATACCGAAAATCGGGAGGTACCATTCTATGGAGGCTATATGAAGACGTGGACCTATATCGAGAAATTTCAGGTGGAAAGTTTTATAGCTCCAAGGAAGACTTAATACCAAATTTCAGCCATTTCGGAGGAATAGTGAGGCCACAACCTTCAAAATACCAGAAATCCGGGGGTACCGTTCTATGGGGGCTATATGAAGACGTGAACCTATACCGAGGAATTTCAGGTGGGAAGTTTTATACCACCAACGAACGCTAAATACCAAATTTCAGTAATTTCGCTGGGATATTGAGGCCACAACCTTCAAAATTTCGGAAATTGGGAGGTACCGTTCTATGGGGGCTATATGAAGACGTGGACCTATGCTGACAAATTTCATGTGCAGTATTTTATGCCCCCAACGAAGACGAAATACCGATTTTCAGTCATTTCGGTGGGATATTGAGGCTACAACTTTCAAAATACCGAATATCGGTAGATACCGTTCTACCGTATGCGGACAGATTTCAGTTGTAAAGTTGCTTACCCCTAACAAAGACTTAATACCAAATTTCAGCCATTTCGGTGGGATATTTAGACCACAAATCCTTGAATATATTTTTGCATATGGTTTTGCATATGCTCATTTTACGCAGATATGTACAAATATGTCAAAATATGCACGATATGCAGAATATGCAAAATATGCAAAAATTTCTGGGCCTAATTCGTTTTATTTTGTAATAAAACGAGTTTCTGTCTAATCAGATTTTCTCTACGACCATCCTAACCATATATGCATTTGCATAGGATTCCGCTGTCTAGTAATGAATAACGTAAATGGGCTGATAATCGACTTCTACTTTCTACAAAATTCGGCATAAAATTAATGTTTTTTAGGATATTGGCAAAAATGTTGAATTTAATACCTAACAATGTGGAATACATATAGCAATGACAAAAGCTTATCGTAAGGCTTCGTATAGTGATTCAGAATCATGTTTAATAATCTAAACCACTTCACTTTTGAACGGATTGAAAACATCTCTTCCAAACATTGTTGAATTGAACTTTAGATAGGAACCCCAAAAACATAAAATAGACTAAACATTTTCACAATAGGTTTACATTAGTATAGACACTATATTTTAAATATATTATAAATGTAGGCTCAAAGTGATATATCTGGGTCTATAACGAAGAATTGTTCTCTAGAAAAAAGTGCTTTTGCAGTTAATTATTCTAATTTATTTTATTTTGACAAAAAACCCTCGAAATTTTGACAAAAAAACCTCGAAATAAATAAAATTGGGCAATACCGCTCTAGACCTAAACCTGAATATATGATAAAAACCAAATTTTCTTTACAATTCCATTTAAAAAAAAAATAAAAAAAATTTGCGAGCACATCTTTGATTTTTGGTAAAGAGGTTTAGGAAAAAATTCTGGTTTCAAATCTGTTCGCGTTCAAAAAATTGGGCGAAGCGCGCAAAAATTATAGCGGTTTTTATTCTCCTATAAAGAAAAATATTTTAACATTTCTTATTTGTTGTATTGAGAAAATGGATGCATACATCAGTGACAGCATTTGATATCCATCCGTAGATGCACCGTAATTTCTAAAATTTGTTTTTATTTTCACGAAAAATCAAGAAAAAATCTGGGATCAAATCTAAATTATACTACCCCACAGACTGTATAAACCTCTAAAATATATATTAAAAATACGTACAGAATCTAGACAACGCGTAAAAAAATATGAAACCAAAATTATAGCCATTGGCTTTATAAATTGCATATTATAGCAAGAACAAAAGAGAAAAACTTATTGTTAAGATATTATTGCAAATATATATTTTGGTCCGATTAGAAAATTTAAAACAAAATATTTGGGAGTTCTCCATCTATTTCGCTTAAATCCCATACAATAATTAATGTATACTCCTAAAACTTCATCAAGAAATATGGTTTACCATCGCGAAAGCTTAACTACTTACTGTGATAATACCCATGCATCTTTCGATGTTTCACTCAGCGGCCATTGTACACTGGTCCCAACCTGCGACAAAAATCGAAAAATCGATATTAGCAAATCTCTGCGATAATTCAGCAAATTGTCTCTAAACATATTATATTTTAATATTCCAGCACTGTTTTAGTAATTTATAATGGTATTTAACAAAACAAAACAGAAGAAGTTGACATTTACGTATGATCTCTTAAAAACTTTAAAAACATCAGTAAGGTTGTGACTCCTTACAAGGCAAGTAACTCAAAATTGAAAGGATAAAATTGTTTTTTTTCGAAATGGAAGGTTTTCTAATTACTTTTACATAAAAAATTTTTACACATTATTCGCATAAAATGTTCTGGAAATCACATTTTTTTATAATACTTTTTTGAGGATTTTTTTCCGTGTCCTAAAAATTGAAGTTGAGTTTTTGAACAATGTTCGAAATAGTGTCAAGTTTACAAAAAAATTGGTTCCAGCTGCATATATTTGCATTTCCGTGTGTGACATTAAAAATACTGACGATGCCTCTGGTCGTTTCAGTGAATATGCCGTGTTACTGTATTCTCAGTTTATTCTTTGTTTTTAATTTTAATTGTTTGTTTTGGTTTTTTCTTTAAAGATTTAGACATTTTTGTTTAGGGATCTACTTATGAGTGTATTTTTTTACATTTGTATATTTTTGATATATGTATGTTGCTACATATAATATGAGAAACATGTAAAAATGTCAAGTTCTGTCGCACCGAACTTTATTATATCCCCCACCATGAAATATTCTGACCTCAAATGGAATAATCTGTTTCCTTTCCTGTCCACGATACAAGTCGGAGACGTTTTTTGATCACTAAGAACTCCAAATAGCAAATTATAACGAATTCGAACAGACAATTTAGATAAAATCCTCAAAATAACTGAAATAGGGATGTACCGTTATATGAGGGCTATACCGAAACCTGGACCTAAGACCACAGTTTTTGGCGCAGAAGTTTTTGATCATTGAGAACTCCAGATGGCAAATTACAACCAATTCGTGTCGAAAATGTTGATAAAATCTTCAAAATACCTGAAATCGAGAGGTATTGTAATATACCGAAACCTGGACCCAATACCACAATTTTTGAGATTGAACTGGACCCATGTTGATGATTTTTTGGCTAAAGTATTTATACCCTATACCACAATGTGGAAAAGGGTATTATAAGTTTGTGGTATACCATTCTTCATATCTCGATGAGATAAAGCGATTTTGAGATGTGTGGCCGTCCGTCCGTCTGTCCATTATAAATTGTAAACACGCTCCAGGCCGCAATTATGGACCGATCGTCACGAAATTTTGTATGGAGGTCGGGTTCAGATCAGAATAGATCCCTATTCTTATTGGTGATGATGGTGAAATATTTAGCGGGTGAAATGGACCAAAAACATAATATTTATCCAATTTTCTAGCGGCTCTGTAGGTCTCATTAATAGTCCGATCAACGCGTAATTTTAAATAAGGTAAGAGTATATCACAAAGGAGAAGCTTACAATTTGAGATGGCGATCGGATAATATTTAGAGGGTTAAATGGACCAAAACTTTTGTGTGAAAATTGTGGAAAATTTTAATATACAGCTTATATCTTAATTCCTGGAAGTGACATTCCGGACAAGTGAGATATACTTGAATGTGGAACGCTTGACCTTTCAACTGATGCCAATTATGTTGGTGTGCATGATCAGATAACAGAGTTACAGCCTAATATATCCCGTTATTTGTTTGTAGTATAATAATAAACTCGATAGAAGTCACGAAATGTTGCACCGGGTATGAGTATAGGTCGAAAAAGATGAATGATGATCTGACATTCTTTTGTATGAAAAATATAAAAATTGTATTTTTGGTCGATATTTTAATTCCTTGAGGACATATATACATATTTCGCAAAGTAGCCTACATATGGAAAAAACTACTGACCTTTCCTCTGATGTAAATTGTAATAAAGTGTTTGCTAGATAACGGGCCTACTGCCTAATATATATTGGGTTCTGTATAGAGAACCACATTTTTATCCCATGCTACATATTGTTTCTCCAAAAGTAAATGTAACACTACGACATATTCGTCCTAGACCCCTAATTTGGTATGCCAAAATTCATATCTCGACGAGATAAAGCGATTTAGCGATGTGTGTCCGTCCATTAAAAATTTTAAGCAAGCTTAAGGCCGCAATTATGGACCGATTGTAACAAAATTTTTAAGGGCCAGAATAGAAATGATTAGTTTTTGGTGATGATCATGAAATGTTCAGGGGATGAAATGGACCAAAAACAAAATTTTAACCAATTTTTTAGCGCTCTGTAGGTCAAAATAATAACCCGCAAAATTTTAAACAAAGTTTGAGTTTATGATGAAGAAGAAGCGTACAAACCAACGTGAAGATCAGATAATACTTAGCGGGTTAAATTGACTGAAACTTTTGTGTGAAATTGGTAAAAATTTCAATAACGTAGCGGTTAAACAACGGAAGTAGTAGTACTACATAAGTGGGTTTCATTACATTTTAGTTTGTGTGAACTAAATTTTCCTTTCCTGCTACAAAAATGTCTTTGTCATGCTAGATAACTTTTTGGTTTTGGTCAAAAGTATTATACATTACATCTCTAATATTTGATAATTAAATTTTCACAATCATTGAAAAGAAGTTCCGTGGAGAGCGATTGTCCAAAGATAGTGGTATAGGGTATCCCATGGACGGCTCCGTCCGACTGTAGACTTTTCTTACTTGTTTTTACTTGTTTTTAGCATATACTGAAAATGAGATTGATGCCAAAAACCTTAAAGTGGGTAAAAGTCGCGCAATGTGCATACGACTTAGATGCGCATCCGATTTCATTGCGGCCCATCAAAAATACACCTATTTCAAATAGATTCTTCAAGAACCGCGGATGTGCCTTTACTCGGGGTTTAATAGCGATTGAATGACACTTGTAAATTTTAAGCGCAAAAAATAGGTTTTTTAAAAGAAAATTCACGCATCAACTTTCGGCCTTTAGGCTCCAATTACTAGGATACTCTAAGGAGCACACTCATAAGATATACATTAAACGACGTAAAATCACGAATTATATAATCCTATTATGAGTTTGGAATACTATATTGTTGCGCGTCCGGATTATTAAAAAAAATTCAAAAAACGCCGAAATTCCGGCTTCAAATGGTCAGTATCAATTGTAGGTGGATCCAGTGGATATATCGAAAATCAAACACTAGTATCATGTTGCCCATGGGTTGTAAGGTTAAACCAGAAATCGTAAGGGAACGTAAAAAAACTTGTTGGCTTCAACCCATTTTTCTACATTGATGTCAACACAGCTTCCACGTAAATTAATATTAATGGTCGACATTGTGGGATCACTCCAAAAACATTTCATTTTAAAGAATTTCAGTCATATTATATAGAATATATTAACGAAATCGCGAAATCTGAATGGGTGAAACTCAGATTCGTCGGTTGTAAAACATTTTTGGTAAATATATATGAGATTGCAATATAATTGGGCACATTTAGTTTTAGACCGAATTCAGCCACACATTCCAAATTTTATCGAAATCCGATATGTAAAGCGTGTTTTGTAGAGCAAATACGTGAAATCAGCCGAAAATATATATGGGATCTATATCCAAATATGAACCGATTTCGATATTATTTGGCACAATTATTTCTAGACTGAATACGGTCACACATTCCAAATTTCATCTAAATCGGGCACAATAGGGTATTTGGTGCAGCAAATACATAAAATCGGTCGAAAATATATGTATATGGGAGCTATATCCAAATCTGAACCGATTTCAATAGAATTTGGCACATTTATTTCTAGATCGAATTCAGTCACACATTCGAAATTTCATCTAAATCGGACATATATAGCGTGTTTGGTGCAGCAAATACGTGAAATTGGCCGAAAATTATATGGGAGCTATATCCACATCTGAACCGATTTCGATATTATTTGGCACAATTACTTCTAGACTGAATACAGTCACACATTCCAAATTTCATTGAAATTGGACATATATGTATAGCGTGTTTGGTGCAGCAAATCGGCCGAAAATACATATGGGAGCTATATCCAAATCTAAACCAATTTCAATAGAATTAGGCACATTTATTTTTAGATCGAATTCAGTCACACATTCCAAATTTCGTCTAAATCGGGCATAAATAGCGTGTTTGGTGCAGCAAATACGTGAAATCGGCAGAAAATATATATGGGAGCTATATCCTAATCGGAACCGATTTCGATATAATTTGACACATTTATTTCTAGATCGAATTCATTCAAACATTTCAAAGACATATTACCACTTACCACTGTGTGGTGTAGGGTATAAAAATCGGTAGTAACGTTCTATGGGGGCTGTATTTAAAATTTACTTGTACAACAAAAACTAAATCCAAATTTCATTGGGGGCTAACTGAAGGTTTGACTTATATTCAAAATAACGAAAATCGGGCGTACATTTCTATGACAAAATTCAGGTGGAAAGTTGTATAACCCCAATGAAGACTAAATACCAAATTTCAGCCGTTTCGCTTGGATACTGATGGCACAACCTCCAAAATACTGAAAATCTGGAGGTAACGCTCTATCGGGACTATATAGAGAGGTGGACCTGTACCGACTAATTTAAAACAGAAATTTTTATATTCCCAACAAAGACTAAGTACCAAATTTTAATCATTTCGGTAGGATGTTGCGACTACAACCTTCAAAATATTGAAAATTGGGAGGTACCGTTCTATGGGGGATATATGACGACGTGAACCTATGCTGACAAATTTCTGGTGATGTTGAGGCCACAACATTCAAACTACTGACGCCACAATCTTTAAAATACTGAAAATCGACAGCTACCGCTCTATTTGAGCTATATAAAGATGTGGACCCATACCGGCAAATTTCAGTTGGACGGTTTTATACCCCCCAACGAAGCTAAACACCATGTTTCAGCCTTTTCGGTGGAATATTGAGACCACAATCTTCAAAATACCGAAAATCGGGAGGGCTATATGAAGCCGCTATATGAAGTCGTGGACCGATATAACACATTTTCCATACCAACGCTTTAGAACCAAATTTTAAAGCTTTATCTTTAAAATTGCGAGCTGTATCTTGATTTCAACAGACAGACGGACGGACAGAAGCCAAATTGCTATAATTTCACATATTGTTTCTTATATAGGTCAACGGTTTTATAGCCCCTTCATACTGACAATTCTCAAAGCTTAAAGATTTTCTCGCGGAGAAAGGTGCCATTCAAACTTAACTTCGGTCTTATTGAGTTTTCATTTCAATGGGATAAGTTCAGGGTTTATATGTAAGTTTTGTAGTTGAGTACATATTATATTAGAACGAATGTTCTCTCAAGGAATATCTTATGATAAATCCAACATATAGGAAAAATTTAGAACATGTATGTACATATATTACAAATTTTGGGTGGTATTGAAAATTACCCTCGGAATCGACTCCGGAGTCTGGAGTCGTGAAAAAAGTCGGAGTCGAATTAAAAATGGCTCGACTCCGAAACCGTGGGTAGGTTTGACAGAGTTGCTGAAAAGTTGCAGTGTTTTGTGCGGGGCTGTGCCGCATTTTGGGCAGATGTTTTGCACAGTGTCACCATCCCTTGCCCTAAAGGAATTTAGACGGCTGATACTGAGCGTAGTTGAACCAAAAACTTTCTGGTATGTCGTTGCAGCTTACACTCCTCAACTGCGATATATGCGGGATATACTCCGAGGACCGAATTCATACGACAGTTGTTTATGGCACCTGCAGTTGCCCGAACGATATTTAAATCTGTTTGATAGGCTTGCTCTTGTAACATTGGACGTCTCCCTCTCTCTAGATCAGGGATAGCCAATGGGCGCTTACTGAGAGTAAGTGATCGTAAATTTCAATGTAAAACACATTGAAATGTATGCTCACTTGCTCTCAGTAAGCGGCCACTGGCCATTCCTGCTCTAGATCTAGATCAGTTACGAACACCGGTACCTGACGCCAAGATCGTACAATTATCCGCATATATTACGATCTCAAAGCTGCCTTGGTGGGAAGGTGGAATAAAAGAGAGAAAGAGGTTAAACATTTTCACACAATTTCGAACGTTTTCGTTTTAGGTCTTACTGCGAGTATTCGACCAACAGATATAAAACGAAGGGCTGTAATGATGTCTCGGAACGTCTTCTCTGCCACCCGAATTGTTGAAGCAGTGATTAGTGAACGCTCTGAAACAAAGCCAATTAGCTTTCCCATGACTGATGAAACTGAAACTCAGAGTTAATGAAATCGGGTGGTCTGC
Source organism: Musca autumnalis (assembly GCF_047663935.1). Classification (NCBI taxonomy): domain Eukaryota; kingdom Metazoa; phylum Arthropoda; class Insecta; order Diptera; family Muscidae; genus Musca; species Musca autumnalis. Next base: position 152,521,472 of record NW_027412088.1, on the reverse strand, counting down.
TGATGGAGACAAATATGGGGTTATGGTCTGACAAAAGAGAAAGTACGGGTTACCAGGTGAAGTGACTGGCGAATTGTGACAATCTGGATGTCCTCATTGACCGTGCAAAACGTTGAGCCATCAAACTGCTCAGCAAGCACTATATCTTTCTGGTCAATGCCTAGCACCGAATACCACAACTCATGATGATCGTTAAAGTCGCATAAAATCAGTCGGTTATGACTTTCCAAAGTGGGCTAATGTTGGGCCAATAACCTGGAGTACACCTATTTATCAGGTTTAAGCGAGATAGGTCTGTTTTCAACTGACTGTTCCACTTCTGGTTCGATCCTTCTTCAGTAGGTTGTAACCATCACAACTCTGTAAAGAGCAGTTTTCCTTGAGCTTGGTTTCCTGCTTCGCCGTGACCCTGATATTATTTTGACTACCATATGCTGCTTCCAACATGGAAAAAACGAAACATATTTAAACATAGGAACACAGAGGTGGCTTCAGCTGGCCGGAACACGTGTGTTGTGTGGTTCCCATTCAATCCCGCAGCCGTAGAATGGCTAATCAGTAATTTTGTTTGCTGCCGGCAAGGTTGTTTCCAACTTTGAAGCCATTATCTCAATTTATCTCTCTTCCCTCAGGAACGGAAGATGAAACAAGAGACAAGAAAACTCACGGTCGAAGTGTATATGCCGTCGTTAACTTAAAATTGAGGTTTTAATCACCACTGGGCTCGCGAGCCGTGTCTGTGTGAACACACACAATCTTAATTGTGGTGAGTTTCAACGTTATTCTCACCACCGATCATCTTCTTTGTTTTAGCAATGAATTAACGCACACGCTGTTTATCGAGAGATCGAGAAATAATCACGTATGTGTGCCCAACACAAACGCAACGGTTGAATTTGTTGTTGCTGGTGAACACTGTCTTAAATACTGAGGGTATATTTATCTATAACAGCATCCGGCAAAAAGTGGCACACGTGCCCTTGATGAGAATAACAGAAGAACAACCACCATTCAGTATTCGTTCAGAAGTCGAAGGAGAAGGTTCTGCTGTCGCTTGTTTCAATGATTTTTAATTTTAACAATGCATTAACACACGCTGTTTGTGGAGAGAGCGAGAGAGAGTCGTATGCGTGAGACCACAAACAATGCGATTGTGTTAGTGCCGATACCTGATATATAACACTCCTAAAACTATTCCACAAATTCCGACTTTGATGACCTATAGCAGCATCCGGCAAAAAGGGGCACACGTGCCCTTGATGAGAATAACAACAGAACAACCACCACTCATTCTTCGTTCAGAAGTCAATGATGAAGGTTCTATTGTCGCTTGTTTCAATGATTTTTAATTTTTGCAATGTATTAACACACACGCTGTTTGTGGAGAGAGTCGTATGCGTGGGACCGCAAACAATACGTTTGTATTAGTGCCGATACCTGACCTATAGCATCATTTCCAAATACTTATTTCATATGCCGAACAATTGTGAAAAAAGTTAAATGGAGCCACTGTGCTTCTGTAGAATAACAGGGGCCTACTTCATATGGGTTTTGGCAAAATTGTCATACAAAGCATCATTTTAGAAGAATGACGTCAAAGACAAAAACGTTCTCCGCTAAATTTCACAATAGGTCACCAAAGAAATGTTTTGTTTTTCCATTGTTAGATGTTTCACTATGGAGACTGAATTTCCCAACTGTTGGGCCAATTTTGGGGTTAAAATCGCCTAGAATAATTTTTTACGTCATGGGCAGAACAACGGTCATCTGTTTCTTCTAAGGGCTCGTAGAATATATTTTTGGTCTGTTCGTACTTGTCTTCGGTTGGGGCATGAGCGCAGATAAGTCTAATGTTGAAGAATTTTGCCTTTAACCATATTGTAGCAAGTCTTTCATTCACTGGTATGAAGCTGGAGACAAGATGTTTTAACCTCCGACCAACTACAAATTCGTGTCGTGGCAGCTATAATACAGTGCGTCACCTTTAGGTGTTGTTGTGACACTTTTCCCATTCCATCGTATTTCCGGTATGGCAGTAATGTCTGCCTTATACTTTTAGCTCACTTCCTTTAACGGGTGTTAAAGGCAGCTACCCCAGGTGATACCACGGGAGGTGAGTGTCCACTTGAGATGAGAGAGGGACCAAGATATATACTGGACTTTGCCATGTTAAAGCCGGTCAGGACCGTTCATTGGTATCTTTCATCCCCTACGTCACCGACGATTCTTCACGACATTCAATATTATTATTTGCCGATAGCTTCCTTCGTTTGTTTTGTTCTTACAATATTTAAATTTAAAATAACAACAACGTAGAAGGTTTCGTACTATCTTTAATTGTTCGGCTGCAACATCATTTTTAATTAACATATGTATATATAACCATTTTTCAATTATAAACATTTATACATATGTCCACGTTTTGTTATTTCTCACTGCATTGACATTTAATCCTTTATTCTTTGCATTTAAGGGTAATATCCGATTAACACTTTCCGTCCCAAGGGCACGCCTTTCGTGGAAATTAAAAGACAATGAAAACAAATAAGAAAGAAAAACAACAACCATACCTTTACTGGGAGGCAAATCCTCTGCTATGACTACTGCGGCGATGACAACGACGACCACCAACCATCCTGTTGATATCATTCTCACATGCAACATGAAAAATTACTTAAAACCGGGTGTGTAAAGACATCTTACGAAATTAAATAATCAAATGGCAAGGAAATGAATGGACGGATGGATGAATGAGTGGACAGTGGCAAAGGTGAGCAAGCAATGATAATTTCAATGGTCCGAAATGAAAAGCAGAAATAAAAGAGAAGAAAACTTTTACATGTCATTTGTAACGAATATAATTTACGACATTAAGAATAATCCAATAATTGAAAGAAATTCTGGAAATGCACATTCGAGGCAGATACAAATTTTTAATATGAGCATTGCTAGCAATTGGGATCCACCCGGAAAGGGAAATGAGATTGTGTGTATGTTCTTTTATACATATAAAAATTTGTTTAAAAAAAAAGAAAATACAAAATTGCACGAGTCAATAGATAATGTGCACACAATTGGCGTCCCTATATCACACGTGCATATTAATTTTATATTATATTTTGTATATTAACACATGGCGTTTCTATATCACACGTGCCATTGGGTATATTAACCTTGTATAGTTTTTTTGCCTCTAACTTATGATGGTCAGTATATTAATTTTGTTATTTCGTTTGAAACTACTGTTCGATGTCAAAACCAATACATTTGAATTTATACTCGTATGTCGGCATATATGTATGTATTATTCCCTCCAACATAATATGGATGGTATAATTAAATTTGTCATTCCGTTTGTAACACATCGAAATATTCGTCGTAGACCCTACAAAGTATATATCTATACTCCTGATCAGCACAAAGTTCTAAGTCGATAAAACCGTCCGTCCGTCTGTGTGTTGAGGTCTAGTAACAGCGATACTTAATATAGAGATTTAAAATTTGGTTTAGAAGTTTTATTACTCCTAGGATGTTAGGTATTGAAAACGGACTATATTGGTCCACGTTTTGATATAGTCCTCATAGAACGGTACTTCGGCATTCAGCCCTCGTCGGGGGTTTACAACTTTTCACCCGAAATATTTCGGCATAGGTTTACGTTTTCAGATGGTTCAGTTCTAAGTCGATAAAACTGTACGTCCGTCTGTGTGTTGAGGTCAAGTAACAGCAATACTTAATATAGAGATTTAAAATTTGGTTTAGAAGTTTCTATTACTCCTAGGATGTTAGGTATTGAAAACGGACTATATTGGTCCACGTTTTGATATAGCCCTCATAGAACGGTACTTTGGCATTCAGCCCTCGTCGGGGGTTTACAACTTTTCACCCGAAATCTTTCGGTATAGGTCTACGTTTTCAGATGGCTTATGACGAGTGGTTTTGTCTAAGGCTGAGGTAAGTTCAGTCGTCTCCAGGGTCAACTCCAATTCTTTATTTAACTCTTGGTTGTTAATAGAATGAATGGATATTTAGATGTAATTCAGATAGTTATAAGCAGATACGATTATATGTGTGTTTTTTGTATATATATGTAATTGGACAAATCCGGTGGAAAAATCCGAGGGTCTAGGTTCCTCTGTTTCGGCATATGGGTGCTGTTGACTAGTCTGGTTCTCATATAATAAACGGGTGCTGGCTATGCACGATTTCAGTGAGCGAGTAGCTGGTTACGAGCGCTGAATAGTTAGCGAATAGCGGACTACGAGCGTTGTCAAATCGGGGCGGTGGGCGTTGCGGAGCGGTGAACGAGCATTGGGCGGCAAGCTGGCTGACAGCGATCGTTGGGTGGCTATCAGGTCACAAGCGTGTCGCTAGCTCTAAGCGTTGGGTAGCTGGCTGGTCTCTCACTGGCTGGCAACGAGCGGGTGAGCTGGCAACGAGCGCGTAGCTGGCAGCGGTTAAGGATCCGGCAAAGAGCGGGTGGCTGTCTACGGTTAAGAGCTGGCAAAGAGCGGGTAGCTGGCTACGGTTAGAAAGCTAGCAAAGAGCGCGTGAGCTGGCTACGATCAGTTGGCTACGGTTAAAGAGCTGGCAAAGAGCGGGTAGCTGGATACGGTTAAGAAGCTGGCAAAGAGAGTGGCCGAGTACTGCCTACTAAGTCTGCGGACATGCCCCACATCACTTAATTTGTCACTTGTTCTACAAACTCTGTGATGAAACATTGAACATCTTATCTATCTGCTTTTACAATGTAAAGGAATGCAAGTAAGAAATCAAAATGTCCCGGGCCCCCATGTCCTCCCCCCTTACGTACGTCCCTGGTTGGTGGTATACAACTTTGCCCCAGAAATTTGTCGGGATAAGTCCACTTTTTCATATAGTCCCCATAGAAGGTCACTCCCAATTTTCGGCATTTTGAAGATCGTGACCTCAATATCCCACTGAAATGGCTGATATTTAGTATTCAATCTTCATTGTGGACATAAAACTTTCCACCTTAATTTTGTCGGTCAATGTCCACACCTTTATACTGCCCCCAAAACACGGTACCTCCCGATTTTCGGCATTTTGCAATTTTTAGCCTTAATATCCAACCGTAATGGCTGAAATTGGAATTTAGTCTTCGTTGGGGGTATTAAACTTTCCTCCAGCAATTTGTCGGTATAGGCCCCATAGAAGCTAAGCACTCGTAAAATGTATCTTTGGTCTGCTCGTTCTTGTCTTCAAGTTGAGCATGAGCGCAAATAAAACGATTCAATCCAAAACACACAATTCGCAAAAAAAAAACTATTTTAAAATGATAAGTTCAATGGAATTATTTTTTGATAAAGAAAATGTACAGGACATTGTATATATTAGAAGAAATTTGAGGGGCAAGTCAAATCCATTAGAATTGCCATCTGCACTGTAAGTAGATGCTCGTGTTGGAAAGATCTGTATAATCAGTAAATTATTTTAGGTTTAAGGCGTATTTTCGAAAATGTGTGTTCAAAAATTGTGTGTGTAAGTATAAGTTTTGGTATAGACCCATATAACCCCAGCAAACCAAACACGTCTGAACAATTTCGGAAGCAAAGTCGTTCAGATTTCGTTCCAATTTCTAAACGATTTTTCGGAGAGGAAATAGTTCAGATTTTGTACCGATTTCGTTCCGATTTCGGAATTGAGCTAGAGCACTATATTTTTGCACCCGAGGTTAAGTTCGAAGATTGGCTATAACGGACCACTTTTTGGTATAGCCCCATATAACGGTACTTCCCGATTTTCGGTATTTTGGGGAATTCAGCTACAATATTTGACCGGACCACCTGTAATTTGATAGTTGAGGTTCCTAGTGATCACAAGACATATCCATTTAAAACTGTCAACCCAGCAAACCAATCGTACCGACATCGTAACGAAATCGGAACAAAATTCGGACGATACGTCCGATATCTGATCCGAAATCGTAACGATATCTTAACGAAAGTTCTATGAAGTGGTTGACATAAGTTCGGAACGAAATGTCTTAGCGACATCGGATCGATTTCGGTCCGATTTCGTAACGAAATCTGAAGAAAATCCTTGGGAAATTCGGATAGGAAATTTCTTTCCGACATTCGTTCCGAAATCGGAACGAAATCGGTACAAAATCTGAAGTATTTCCTATCCGAAAAATCGTTTAGAAATCGGAACGAAATCTGAACGACTTTGCTTCCGAAATTGTTCAGACGTGTCGGACATCAGACATTTGGTTTGCTGGGAACATAGGTCCATGTTTGGTATAGCCCCCATATAGCGGTACCTCCCGATTTTCGGTAGTTTGAGGATTTTAACTACAATATTTGACCGATCTACCTGTAATTTAACATTTGAGGTTTCCAGTTGTCACAAAATATCTCCTTCAAAAATGGTAAACATAGGTCCACGTTTTGGAACAGTACCCATAACGGTAACTCCCGATTTTCGGTATTTTGATGATTGTAGCTACATTTTGATTTGACGTTTGATGATCCCTGTGGTCACAAAATATCTCCACCAAAAACTGTCAATATAGGTCCATGTTTTGGTATAGCCCCCGTATAAAGCTACCTCCCGGTTTTCGGTATTTTGAAGATTTTAGCTACAATTTTCGACCGAACTATTTGTAAGTCGACATTTGAGGTTTCCAGTGGTCAAACAACATCCCCACCAAAAACTATCAACATAGGTCCATGTTTTTGTATGGCCCCCTATATAAATTTTCAACATAGGTCCATGTTTTGGTATTGCCCCCATATAACGGTACCTCCCGATTTTCGTTTTTTTTTTTTTGATTTTAGCTACAATTTTTCCCAAGTATCTGCAATTCGACATCTGAGGTTCCTAGTGGTCACAAAACTTCTCCACCAAAACATATGTCCACACTTTGATATATGTAGCCCCATATAAGGTTCCCGACCGATTGAATACATTTTTATGCTTTTTATACCGTCAGCATTTATGATAACGAGGGCATATGGTAAATTTCAAATTTCCTTTACAATTACATAGAAAAAAAATTAAAAACTTTTTTGGCGAGCACATCCGCCATTTTTGGTACATGGGTTACGAAAAAAATCGTGGTCTCAAATCTGTTCGCGTTCACAAAATTGGATGCTGCACTCAAAAGTTATATACGGTTATACTCTCTTGTAAAGAAAAAATATTTAAAAATTCCTATTGTGTTGTAATATGAACATGTATATATGAATCGTTAGCAGCATTTGATATCTATCCGTAGATGCTAAAATAGTTGCTAAAGTTATTTTTATTTTCGCGGAAAATCAAAAAATATTGAAGAAATGTTGGAATAAATTTTATTTATTCTAAAACAGAGTCCAATAAATCTCCAAAAAAAATAATTTAAAAATACGTACAGAATCTAGACAACGCGTAGAAAAATGTGAGACCAAAATTATAAAGATCGCGTTTATAACTTGCATATTACAGCAACAACAAAGAACGGAAACATATTGTTGGAAATTATTTCAAAAATATATTTTTGGTTAAATACGAAAAATTTGAAAAATAAATGTTGGGAGTTATTCTATTATTTCGCTAAATTTCGATCCAAAGCCTGAAGTATTTTGCTTAAACTTCTACGAGAAAAGTAATTAGTCATCGTGAAAGTATATTTGCTATCTGTGATAAGCAATAGAAATAAGAAGTAGAGAGTAATATTGAAATTGCAATCAAAGAAAAAACATTGTTACGCGCCGGCTATCCGCTGAATAAATTCAAAGCATAAAATCGAATAAAAATGTATGAAAAATATACGAGGTCGGTTTGGGCATGGTAAGATAACAAATTTGCCTGGCTAGCTCATCCAGGAGGTAAGTTCTCAACCCGTTATTCTTCAGCGCGCGAACATATTAAAATAAACATTCCATGCCACGGAAACCAAACGTCTATTAAAAAGTAGAGTTGATTTTAAATTATATTGCACAAGGTCAATTGTGAGTCATTGTTGTATCTTACCTGTGACCATTTGTGGTATGACGAGGTCTAATGTCATACCTAGGTACACTTGTCCCACCCTGTCGCCTATGACATTGTATGTACCTTTAATTTACAATGTCCCTTAATGTGACCTTCAAAACCTAAAAGCCTTGGTTACCCAACATTCCTTTTAAATGTGAAGTCAATTTAGCATTTCATATTCATAACAAAATTCATTTTATTGAACATAATTCATAATAATATTTAAGAAAAAATTAATTGAAATTAAAAATGAAAAATTAATTGCATATTTGCATTAATTATTAAATTAATTAAACATAAAAAAATAGAAAAAAGGAAAAACTAAGAAAAAGGCTAAATGTCAAAATATTGTTTTGTTTATAACAAAACTCCCATTTTGTGCAATGGCACTAACCAAAAATTCTATTAAAATAGCCTGATGATTGAGCTCAATAATCTAGCACTCGAAAAAATTACCCATTAAAATATTATATTTGGGTCAGGTCTAAAAATGTTTGCTGGGTTGTGTTCTAATATTTGACACTCATCTTCTTTTACAAAAAAAAAAAAAACACTAGGCTATTCTTAATTCCTAACGGGATGTTGTTTACAAAAAAGAAATCTAAAAAAAATATGTATGTCTAATTATGTATGTACATGAAGGTCAACTAAGTACCGTTATGTACATAAAGCGCAAGAAATTCAGAGAAAGCAAAAATTCAATAAGTCAAAAAAAATTATGTATAAATATGTATTACATATTTATCAATATGTAAATACATACATATTTCGTTTATAAACCGTTATTCATGGCAAACAATTATTTTATAATATGTCGAAAATTCGATAAGGGAAAAAAATATGTTAATTCAAGAATTCCAATTTTGAAATAATTATGAGGTCTATTCAAATTAATGTGGGCTATGATGTAAATTTTAGCTATTCACTACAATTTAATTTCTTTTATACATCACCGCATAAATTGTTTGTATGGTTATGTTGAGGAGTATGATTTAATGCTGGGAAGGATTTGGTGCCTTGCACTTGAACATGGAAATCTGCATCAACATTCCAAAATTGATTGTAAGGTCGTTTTGGCACTCTTTCTTCAATTTCATTCATTAATAATTCCGCAAATCCAATAAATTTATTGTAGGCACTGTGCAAGCATAAATATGTATTTGAAGGTCACTACACAGTTGAAAAAAAAATTAAAGAAAATCATTTTATTTCACATTCAAGAAACACCGGTTTTCTTGCAAATGTCTTACCATGCATAAAAAATGCGGAGAAAAAAAATGTAAGTAGAAATTTGGTTTGTTGCTAAGGTCACGTTCAGATTTATCACTGATCACAATGAAAGTCTTTTATTTGACTGTAAACTTATTTGCCTTGTTCAATAAGATCAGGAAATCGACTTCAACTTTTGTATTCCTCTTGGGATATATTTAATCAGCACGAGGGTCTTAATTGCAATTTCCTTTTCTCTACGTCTTCTTCGCTTGCCGGTTTTTTAATAATGATCACTGTGATGCTCGAGTCCAATTTGACATTCCCATACACGTATGTATTAGTGAACGCAAAAGTGTCAGTGATGACAATAACAGTGTTGCTACTAGGTACGTCTTAATGTTTGACGTCGCGTATAGCATAGCGTATGACGTCAATGTTAAGGTCTACACACATTGTGTGCGCCCAAATAAAATGAGGCGATCCGTTTCAAAACTGCTTCGTCTCTAGATCTATGATCGTAGAACGAACAGGCAGGATAGCCGCAAAAAAAAAAAACGTGTGGCTCGACCCACGTAGCCGGGCTTTACTAAAAACAGAAATATGGCTATGCTATGCTCGAAGGTCTGAAGCATGGTATTTTCCAATGTAATTCCCCTTGAGGTCTTCAATGTCATATAGGGCATTACCTATTTTCTTCCGAATTCGGCACTTGACAAATTTTGGATTAAATTTCGCATTAATTGCATTTTTAAAGTCACTTTGTGAGTGATTTACCCTAAAGACTTCCTGTCCTTCAACAAAATTAATCGGTCTGACTCTAGTATTATAGGTCTTGGCAGCTTTCTCATGAGCTAGGTCAAGATTCTTTCGGATTTTATCACGTATATTTTGTAGTCGGTCTGCATTTTGAACTCTGGTATCATCGTTTATCATATTTAATTGATTTAAAATTGAATATGTCGAACCATGCAAAATCATATTTTGACCAAATGCTGCAAAATATGGTGAAGTCTGAATGGCAGAATGATAATCACTGCGTAGTACCGATAAAATTTTATAAATGTCTCTATCCCAATTTGTATGGTCAGAGTCATTTTTAAGGAAAGGTCTAATCTTCGAAATAATCTCTCTATTTGCTCTTTCGGAGGCATTCGCCTGCGGAGAGTAAAAACCTGTTGTTATATGTGTGATTCCATACAGTGAAAAGAAGTCTTGCATCTCTCTGGAGACAAACTGTCTACCATTGTCACTGTGGACATATTGCGGAACACCAAAAGTGCAAAATAGGTAATTCTGGAAAAAGTCAATTACGTTGATGGACGTTGCCGATCTCATAGGCTTCAGAAAAATAAATTTGGTGAGATGATCAACCACTATGAACAACTGACAATTTTTCGACTTACTACATGGGTAAGGACCCAAGAAGTCACAATATAACCTTTGAAAAGGTCTAAAAGTAATAAATTGTTCACCCATTGGTGGTCTAGAGATCCGATTATTCGGCTTAATAATTTTACAATCATCACATTTCCTGATAAAGTCTTTAACATCACGTGCCATCCGTGGCCAAAAGAATTTTTGTCTCAGTCTATAGAGTGTTTTGTGGTAACCTCCATGGCAACCTTCTTCATGAGCTTTATTAATAATGTCATGAGTCAAGGTCTGGGGTAGCCATATCCTCCAAAGACTCTCTTCGGTTTCTTCTCCATCACGAAATTTAACTCTTTTGTGGATCACATTATTAGAAACACGAAGGTCAGGTAATGATTCTTTATTTTCCAGAATGTTATTTTTCAATTTCGAATAATCAGGGCTGTCAAATTCGGGTGACGTGAGGTCTAAATCAAGTGGAGCTAAATTAAGGTCGAGTTCATCGACATCAAATCTTGATAAGGTGTCTGGAACCACGTTTAACGTACCTTTTCTATGCTCCATCTTAAAATCAAAACCTTGGAGCTTGAGGCTCCATCTAGCAAGTCTACCAGAGAGGTCCTTTTGACTCATGAGCCATTTGAGGCTTGAGTGGTCGGTCACAATTTTAAAAGGAAGTCCTTCAATGTAAGGTCTGAATCGCTGTACACAAGTGATGGCTGCAAGGCATTCAAGCTCTGTCACTGTATAATTGCGTTGAGCCTTATTCAGCTTTTGTGATACAAAAGCAATTGGGTGTTCTTTTCCGTCATCATCGACTTGATAGAGAACACCGCCTACCCCTACTCGTGACGCATCACACTGAACTACGAATTCTCTATTAAAATCTGGTTGAGCCAGTACTGGGGCACTTGACAAGGCCGCTTTTAATTTAGAGAAAGAGTCAATGGCTTCTGGTGTGAGCTTAAAAGGTTTATTTGACTTTTGAAGGCAGTCTGTGAGAGGTCCAGAAAGGTCAGAAAAATTATCGATGAAAGCACGATACCAATTAGCCATGCCAACAAAACGTCTAACTTGACGTGGGGTCTTTGGGAGAGGAAAGTTAACAATAGCCTCGACTTTGTCGGGGTCAACTTTCAAAATTCCACCTCCTATCCTATAACCAAGATATTTTATCTCTCGTTGACAAAAGTTGCTCTTTTTCACATTAATTGTAAGGCCAGCTGATTTTAGGCACTGAGCTACTTCGGCTAATAAGGTCATATGGCTTTCAAAGTCAGGACTACATACGAGGAGGTCGTCTAAATAAATAAAGACTCGGTCTCTTATCCTTGAAGGTATGGTTTTGTCCATAAGACGGCTCATAGTCTGAGGTCCATTGCAAACACCGAAAGGCATTACTTTATATTGATAAAGAGGTCGCCCTGGTACTGCAAAGGCTGTCTTTTCTTTAGAGGTCTCAGACAATTTTATTTGAAAATAAGCGTCTTTAAGGTCTATCCCAGTTATATAATGAGTGTCTTGAAGACGACTCAATAAGCCGTTAATATGAGGAAGTGGGTAGGAATCCTTTTTAGTTAAGGAATTCAACTTCCTACAATCAAGACAAAGTCTTATTTTCCCCGGCTTCCTAACTGTAACTATGGGACTACACCAAGGAGAGTTTGATTCCTCTATTACACCGAGGTCTAAAAGTCGATCTAACTCCTCGTAAACTTCTGCTTGTCTAGGGGGCGAAAGGGGGTAATGCTTGGATTTGACAGGAGTTGCATCTCCAGTGTCAATATGATGCTCAATAAGTTTTGTGCATCCAAGCCCTAACTTTTCGAAAGATGGGAAGTCTAAAATTCTGGTATCGAGTTCAAGTTTTTGTTCTGGGGTAAGGTCGTGAAATAAAGCGTCTTTATTTTCTTTTATCTCCAAACACGAAATGTCGGGTATAATCTTTGGAGCAAGAGCATAGGCTCTCCAAAAGTCCACTCCAAGATATCCCTCTTGAGATAATGTAGGGACTATATAAAAGACAATATTTTTCTTCACACCTTTAAATATCACTGGAAGTGAACAGAAACCAACAACTTCATTCTTCGTACCATTTGCTGTTGAAATTTTAGATCTAAATCTTTCCAATTTAATATTGTTTTTCTTTACAAAATCTAAGCTACCCTTTCCTAAAACAGATACATTTGCCCCAGAGTCTAGCAAACATAGAAGGTCATAATCAAAAATTGTAATCCTGGCATATGGTCTACCATCATCAGAAGTAGATAAAAATGACGATTCAATAGCTTTTCTAAATATTTTTCTCTTCTTGTACCTCTCTCTACATTTTAAAATCTGCCACGAAGGCTGAATTTTTAATTTATTCGTCCATTCTGGTAATTGATCGGAAGAGAAATGTACCTTTGGAATATTTTCATCCGATATAAAATTCGATTCGGGATTTAATTTTGGGAACGAGGGTCCCCGGTTAACTTCTCGCTCCGACGGAAGTTTAAATTATGTGTATTCGTACACTTCGGCGTGGTTACTCCCCTGTTTCCACATTTGAAACAAAAAATATGTCTCGATTCATCGGGACAGTAGATATAGCTATGCCCCATTTGAAGGCAATTCCAACATTTAATGCCAGAATAATCTCGCTTATTTTGAGGTCTGGTTACCCTCAAAGCTTCAATCTGTGGATCGGGTTCTTCATCAGAATCGTCGGAAACATTTTTAACCGAAATCTCATTTACATGTTTAGGTCGGGTTACAGTAATTTGGGATTTATTTTCTTGAAGTACCTTCTCGGCCTTCCTAGCAATGTCCCTAAGCTCACTTAAATCCTTTGGGCTAGCTATGAAAAGCATAATCTTAAGGTCAGTATTCACATTTTTCTTAATAATGTCTATTACTGAAGCATCAGGTAATGGTTGACCAAGCCGTTGGTTCATTTGGACTATTACTGAATGAAAGTCATCATAACTTTCTTTAGAATGCTGTTTACGAGTAGACATCCTTATAATTACCTCATGATCACTTTCAAGATTTCCAAATTCGCGGGTCATGGCAGCTTTGAGCTGAGGGTAGGTCAAACCTGGATTCTGTTTTGTGTACATCCAGTACCACTCATCAGCTTTTCCATTCAGGAAAACTTGAAAATTTGCCATTAAATGATCATATGGGCACTGAGACCTTTCCGTAAGGGTATCTATTTTAAATAAAAAGTCCGAAACACTACCTGTACCATTGTATGTGATATTCCAATCTTTAAGATTTTTCGAAAATCCAGAAGAAAAGTTTGAAGGTATGCTCGTATTTGGAGAAGGTAAGTCCCCATCAATTCTGTTCTCAGAAGTCGCTCTAGAACCCGTAGGTTGGCTTAATGTCTGTCGAATCGAGCTAATTTCTCTCCTAAATTCTTCCTGAGCTTCCCTCATAACTTCTCGGAAATATAAAAGTAGTGACTGTGTTGAGTCAAGGTCCTGATTATCAGGGCGTTCTGTCAATGGTGGAGGAGGTCTACCAGATCCCTCGTTATTTTCTTCTGACGCCATATTTGGTGGATTAATTAAGTCTTCAGATGAATCAGTATCTTCTGACTCAATAGATAAAAATAATGATTTACCTCGACCTCTAGTGGAAGTAGCAGAAGTATTTAAAATATTTTTAGGATTAGCTTTTGTACTGAAAAGTCCTGCACTACTAGTTCTATTGTAAATCCTAGTAGTTGGAGAACCTCTACCTCTGGTACTCGAAAATGGTGTATTTAGTGAGCGATTACTTGATGTACTGGAAGTCGATCGAGTAACACGTTTGCTCATATTTCAAAAAAAATATGTCAGAAAATAACTTTAAATGTATTAAAGTTTTCAAATAAATCGAAAATATTTCATAAAATGTCAAGGAATGTTGAGTAACTATACTAATAAGTCTTCAGGTCACACTCAAAAGAATTGCAAAGATACCGAAGTATACTGTCTATTCTATATGCCTTTGGCTCATCACTATCTCCCAAATGAAGAAATTAATTGATGACTCAAAGAGAAATTAATTTATATTCAGAAATCTGCTGTTCTATTTTTAATATTCTAATGCTTTAGCCTTATGTCCTAACATTGACCAGCGTCTATTGTCCAAAATCTTATAAGAGACTAGACAAAAGTCTGAAGGAAAAGTCAAGACAAAATCGATTTACCTAGAAATGATTCCTTTATGCAACATAAACTGAACTACTCATAGTCGTCAGTCTGGACTCTAAATTCCTCATCAAAAGATAAAAAAAGATCTAGGCATTTTAAAATAGAAATCTGAATACGGATCTAATTATTTCAATTTATGTCCTTTTATAGTCAATTTTACCAAGTGTATACAGGTCCCAGTAAAAAGGTCTTATAAAAATGACAAAAATATCCATAAATAGAAAAAAGAACAAATATGTCACTAAAATGTTTCAATAGAAATCACCTGTATATGATTCAATTAAAACAATTGTTAATAAGATCCAATCAATGACTCAGAATTTTTAATTTGTTCAAAAGAACTGATTTTTCGAAAAAAGTGCAAAAATAATTTAAAATCAAAAGGTCAAAATACACAATGTATTTCGTTGGGCGCCATATATGTTACGCGCCGGCTATCCGCTGAATAAATTCAAAGCATAAAATCGAATAAAAATGTATGAAAAATATACGAGGTCGGTTTGGGCATGGTAAGATAACAAATTTGCCTGGCTAGCTCATCCAGGAGGTAAGTTCTCAACCCGTTATTCTTCAGCGCGCGAACATATTAAAATAAACATTCCATGCCACGGAAACCAAACGTCTATTAAAAAGTAGAGTTGATTTTAAATTATATTGCACAAGGTCAATTGTGAGTCATTGTTGTATCTTACCTGTGACCATTTGTGGTATGACGAGGTCTAATGTCATACCTAGGTACACTTGTCCCACCCTGTCGCCTATGACATTGTATGTACCTTTAATTTACAATGTCCCTTAATGTGACCTTCAAAACCTAAAAGCCTTGGTTACCCAACATTCCTTTTAAATGTGAAGTCAATTTAGCATTTCATATTCATAACAAAATTCATTTTATTGAACATAATTCATAATAATATTTAAGAAAAAATTAATTGAAATTAAAAATGAAAAATTAATTGCATATTTGCATTAATTATTAAATTAATTAAACATAAAAAAATAGAAAAAAGGAAAAACTAAGAAAAAGGCTAAATGTCAAAATATTGTTTTGTTTATAACAAAACTCCCATTTTGTGCAATGGCACTAACCAAAAATTCTATTAAAATAGCCTGATGATTGAGCTCAATAATCTAGCACTCGAAAAAATTACCCATTAAAATATTATATTTGGGTCAGGTCTAAAAATGTTTGCTGGGTTGTGTTCTAATATTTGACACTCATCTTCTTTTACAAAAAAAAAAAAAACACTAGGCTATTCTTAATTCCTAACGGGATGTTGTTTACAAAAAAGAAATCTAAAAAAATATGTATGTCTAATTATGTATGTACATGAAGGTCAACTAAGTACCGTTATGTACATAAAGCGCAAGAAATTCAGAGAAAGCAAAAATTCAATAAGTCAAAAAAAATTATGTATAAATATGTATTACATATTTATCAATATGTAAATACATACATATTTCGTTTATAAACCGTTATTCATGGCAAACAATTATTTTATAATATGTCGAAAATTCGATAAGGGAAAAAAATATGTTAATTCAAGAATTCCAATTTTGAAATAATTATGAGGTCTATTCAAATTAATGTGGGCTATGATGTAAATTTTAGCTATTCACTACAATTTAATTTCTTTTATACATCACCGCATAAATTGTTTGTATGGTTATGTTGAGGAGTATGATTTAATGCTGGGAAGGATTTGGTGCCTTGCACTTGAACATGGAAATCTGCATCAACATTCCAAAATTGATTGTAAGGTCGTTTTGGCACTCTTTCTTCAATTTCATTCATTAATAATTCCGCAAATCCAATAAATTTATTGTAGGCACTGTGCAAGCATAAATATGTATTTGAAGGTCACTACACAGTTGAAAAAAAAATTAAAGAAAATCATTTTATTTCACATTCAAGAAACACCGGTTTTCTTGCAAATGTCTTACCATGCATAAAAAATGCGGAGAAAAAAAATGTAAGTAGAAATTTGGTTTGTTGCTAAGGTCACGTTCAGATTTATCACTGATCACAATGAAAGTCTTTTATTTGACTGTAAACTTATTTGCCTTGTTCAATAAGATCAGGAAATCGACTTCAACTTTTGTATTCCTCTTGGGATATATTTAATCAGCACGAGGGTCTTAATTGCAATTTCCTTTTCTCTACGTCTTCTTCGCTTGCCGGTTTTTTAATAATGATCACTGTGATGCTCGAGTCCAATTTGGCATTCCCATACACGTATGTATTAGTGAACGCAAAAGTGTCAGTGATGACAATAACAGTGTTGCTACTAGGTACGTCTTAATGTTTGACGTCGCGTATAGCATAGCGTATGACGTCAATGTTAAGGTCTACACACATTGTGTGCGCCCAAATAAAATGAGGCGATCCGTTTCAACATAGAAGTTAAAAACCGTATAATTCGCGAATTGGTTTAAATCGGTTGAGGTGCATGTGCTTTTCGGATACAGGGAGTCCATGTCTATCAATATGCATGGATTTTCCCATGTTTCATTCAGCGGCCAAAGTGTGCCATCAGTTGCATCTTACTATTCAAAAAACCTTCAAGTGGGCAAAAATTACGCGATATACATATGATTATAAGGTGCATCCGATTTCAATGGCCCCCTATTAAAAATACGTCAATATAAATTATTTTAGACAGATTCGTCAAGAACTGCGGATGTGCCACCGCATTCTATTTCGGGATAAATAGGGATATTACTCCTGAATCTTTGTAATTTGTGACACACCTTTTTGGCAAATATTATAATCGCGTATAAAGGATTATGCAAAAATAATCAAAGAAAATCGCGGTTCAATTCGCGGAATTGTCAAAATATATTTTTGCAGATTTTCCTACTTTCAAGGTATCTATATCCGGCGTTTTAGTAGATGGATTCGACCGCGGAAGAGCTCATTAGATCCGGCACGTAAAAAAAACTAAAATCACGCGGGGTTCAGGGGTACCTGTACGACAGTTGTAAATTTTAAAGCCAAAAAATAGGTTTTTTCAGAAAATTTACGCACCAAATTTTCGCCTTTGGACTCCTATTACTAGGAAACTGTACGGAGCACACTCATGAGACATCGAACGACGTGGAATCGCGAGTTCTACAATCCTATAAACTAGTTTGGATTATTATCTAGTTGCACCCTCTAATTATAAGAAAAATTCGAAAAACCCAGTTTTCAAAACTTCAAAATGTCAGCATCGATTTTAGGGGGACGCAGTGTATATATCGAAAAGTCATACATTAGAACCATGTTGCCCAAGGGGTATACATCGATATAGCCATGTCCGTCCGTCTGTCCGTCTGTGGAAATCACTCTAGCGTCCGAACGGATTGACGTAGGTGGATGAAATTTTGGGAAAATCTATTATTTGTACGTAGGACTTTTGGTATTGAAAGCGGGCTATGTAGGTCCACGCTTTCGTATAGCCCCCATACAAAATGGCGCGTGACGCGTCGTCGTTTTAAGGAATTTTTAAGATATTTGTCCCATTTTACCACCGAATTGGTTGTAATTTGGTATTTTGTGTCTCCAGAGGCCAAAAACATTCCTACCAAAGTTGGTTTATATAGGTCCACGTTTTGGTATAGCCCCCATATAACGCCCCATATAAAGTACGCGTCATTTTAATATATTTTGAATGTATTAGTCCCATTTGACAACAGAATCGGTTGCAACTTTGTATTTTGTGTTTCCAGAGGCTAAGAAACATTTCTACCATAAAATGTTTATATAGGTCCACGTTTTGATATAGCCCCCATAGGACGATATCTCCCGATTTTCGGTATTTTGAAGGTTTTGGCCTCATTAATCCACCGAAATGCCTGAAATTTGTGGTGGAGGGTATAAAAAGTTCGGCCCGACCGAACTTAACGCTTTTCCCACTTGTTTTATATTACCACCAACACAGCTTTCACGAAAATTATTTGTTATGGTCCATATTATCAGATCGTGGCTAAAACACTTCAATTAATATAAATATATTTATATTTTATAAAATATATTAACAGTTCGCGACTTATTAAATGGTGAACCTCAACTTCAACGATTGAAAATCTTTTTTGAATATTACAATATACACTTTCTTACGGGCAAAATGTGTCTCATCGAAATAATGGTTTAAGACCCCAAGTATGTTCGTTCCACTCATTCTGATACCTCCCACACAAAATTATGGAAAAGTTCAGTTTAAGACCAGCTCTTAAATCGCTTTGAATTTTGCTGTAGCAACTTGTGCTCACTGCCCCCCGTACGACAGTAAAAGTTTTACCAAGGGCAAGTCCATACTTCCTGAGAAAATAGCCCGAAAGATGCAAACAAAATTCTATGACACCGTTTGTAGTGGTTGGAGCTCAAGTTAACTCTCGAACGAATCTGCCGATTCGGTCTAAAACTTGGCCTTCGCAATATTTTGTCCTACTTAATTTAAGTTCGAAGATGAGCATTTCGGTCCACTCCTTCAGGTACCTCCCCCACAAAAGTTAAAAATGTTCGGAAAAATTGTGCGCACGATAAATCTTGAAAGGAGGGACCTATTTGGTTCACACTTTAAACATCCTAATATATCTACCAGATACAAATCAGGTTCGAATATGGACTATATTTGTCCCCTCATCGGGTACCTCCCACACAAAATTTAGGATATGTTCACTTTAAGACCTTTTCTCGAATCATTTTTATGTTGAAGCAACTTGCATTTGCTGCCTCCATTACGACGGTAAAAGTTTTTCAGGGGCAAGTCCATACTTTTTGAGAAAAAAGCCTAAAAGATGAAAAAACCCATATGGCACCATATGTAGTGGTTGGAGAGCACGATAACTCTCGAACTGATCAACCGCCTTGGTCAAAAATTTGGCCTTCCTCATATTTTGTGCAAACATAGTATCAGTTCGAAGATGAGCAATACCGGTCCACAACTTCCGGTACTTCCCCCTATATTTAAAAAAAAAGTTCACTAAAATGGTATGCACGATATCTCTTGAACGGGACAACAAATTTGGTCAATACTTTGGATCTCTTAATATTTTGTCTAAATTTAGTTTAACTTATAAAATGGTCCTCTCCTTAGCGTACCTTCCCCACAAAAGTTCAAAGTTTCAATTCACATAGGCTGAAGGTATATCTCTATCGGCAAAGCCGACTGATACTTTCTTACTTGTTTTAGCTTATTTAGGTATCAGTGGTCACAAAATATCTCTGCCTAAAATTGTGGACAGGAAAGAACATAATTATTCCGTCTTAGCTCAGAATATTTTATGGTGGAGGGTATAAAAAGTTCGGCCCTGCCGAACTTAACGCTTTTTTTACTTGTTACTTTTTAATTGTAAAGTCGAATAGCCAAGGATTTGATAGGGTAGGGTATTACATGATCGGCCTCGTCCCGAACATTTTTTTGTTTACTTCATTTTAATTGAAAATATTTTTGCTTTTCTTATAGTGGAGCATATAATAATTTCTGTGCGTCAGCATTTAGTCCCGTTTTTATTTGTGCCAAATCTACAATTGTATTTTTAATTACATTTTTATTTTTCATTTCCGAATTTATTATAGTGACATGATTTGTTCTTAATAGACACAAAGTCACGTTTAATTCAAGTGATTTGAAAACCAAAGGCTGAAAAAGCGATAGCAATGAAACATTGTAATTGAACAACGAATCAATCAAAAATTTAGAAAGTCAAAAGGCAATTCTAATTAAACCGCCTAGTTTATTTCAAGATCACAAATAAAATGATCATTTGCGTATTAAAGCATGGCTTAATTGACAAGATCAGTCACAGTGACACATTTAAATATCTCATGGTGGTAGATAAAACAATTCAGTTGAGTTGAATATTAAATTGTGTTGAATGCTACTGGCAAATGTTACATTACAATTCAAAGGCGGAATTCTATCCAAAATGAGACAAAACTTCAAAAATCGTTAAAATATTGTATATTTATCAGAGAACAAAATCGGGCGTTAAACATTTTGAAAAACGAATATATGTAAAGCTTCTGAAAATTCAATGTGCCTACCAAATTTTTTATTAAATAATTATGCTTTTGATAAAATTTGTAACTATACCTTTGATATCGAAAAACCTAAATGCAGAGAACATTTTCTTGTTGCGATAAGATAATATATCACATTTTTAATTATTATATATCGCGATGACACCCCTGGAAAAGTTCAATCCATCAAAATCTGTTACTTTGCACTTTAACAATACGATAACAATAATTGTAGGTCTGTTTCCGTTCATTGTATACAGCGCCACATACATGATTCATTCTATGTACATAAGTGCAGCCAGCGGTCATTGTTATTCTGATATTTATTTATTTACATTAAAGATACCAAGTATACAAAACAATAACAAAAAAGATAAATTAAAACAAAAGCAAATAACAAAACAGTAGCAGACACAACAAAAAAGATTAAGAAGCGAGAAAACATGTAGTAAACTAAGCGATATTTCATTCATATTGTATTTGGTACAATCAAATTTTGAGTTCGTGACCAGGTACGATTATGAAACTCGTGCCGAAAATGAATGGAAGCAAATGGTGTTAATTAACAATACCCAGAAAACAAATGTGATGAAAATTCGCTCACTGTGGTATAGGGAATTTGTCTACATAAGGCTGAAATAAAGTTAAAATTTATTCGCCATCACCACTATGTGGAAAGGGTATCATAAGTTTGTTTTGGGAAAAATTCATGTAACACCGCGAAATATCAGTCCTAGACCCCCAATTTGGTATACCAATTTTCATATCTCGACTAGATAAAACGATTTTGAGATGTGTGTCCGTCCGTCCGTCTGTCCATTATAAATTGTAATCAAACTCCAGGCCGCAATTATGGACCGATCGTCCTGAAATTTTGCATGGAGGTCGGGCTCAGACCAGAATAGACACCTATTGTTATTGGTGATGATCGTGAAATATTTAGCTGATGAAATGGACCAAAAACATAATTTTTATCCGATTTTGTAGCTTCTCTGTAGGTCGCTATAATAGTCCGATCGCCTCGAAATTTTAACTAAGGTAAGGTATATGACAGAGAAGAAGCTTGCAATTTGAGATAGTTATCAGATAATATTTAGAGGGTTAAATGGACCACCATTTCTTGGCCTTTTCATTGATGCGAATTATGTTGATTTACTTGCTCAGATAACAGAGTTACAGCGTAATATATCCAATTATTTGTTTGTAGTGTAATCAGAAGTACGCTAGAGGTCGCAATTATATATCAATAGTCACGAGATTTTGCACAATTTAAGAGTTTAGGTCGAAGAACATGCCTACAATGTTGGATGACGATTACATATTATCTAGTGGGTTAAATGGACCATTACTTTTGTATGAAAAATATAAACATTTAAAATTTGGTCCATATTTTACTTCCTGGAGGGCATATACCAGCAAAGTTGCCTACATATGGAAAAAAGAACTACTGACATTTCCCCTGATGCAAATTGCAATTATGTGTCTCCTGGCTAACTAACGTGCCTACTGCTTAATAATATTATAATAATAATATTATTATACCCTACTCCACAATGTGGAAAGGGTATTATAAGTTTGTTTTGCTAAAAATTCATGTAACACCGCGAAATATTCGTCGTATACCCCCAATGTTATATACCATTTTTCATATCTCGACGAGATAAAGCGATATAACGATGTGAGTCCGTCTGTCCATTATAAACTGCAGGCCGCAATTATGGACCGATCGTCACGAAATTTGGTATGGTGGTCGGTTTCACATCAATATATATCGCTATTCTTATTGGTGATGATCGTGAAATATTTAGGGGGTGAAATGGACCAAAAACTAATTTTTTATCCGAATTTGTATCTGCTCTGTAGGTCGCAATCATAGTCCGATCAGCGCGAAATTTATGAGTTTATGGCAGAAAAGAAGTTTGCAATTTTACATGATGATCAGATAGTTGTTAGCGGGTGAAATAGACCGAAACTTTTGTGTGAAAATTTGAAAAATGTTTAATATATGTATATCTTATATCTTTATTCCTAGTAGACACACTTCGCCTACGTGAGTTATTTTTGAAAGACGATCTCTCGACCTTTCCATAGATGCCAATTAGTATGTTGATGTACGTGCTCGGATAACAGAGTTACAACCTAGTATATACAGAAATTCCACAGTTTTAATTGTGTGTATAGTAACCATAACCACGCTAGAGTTCGCAGTTACAATTTAATACTGACAAATTTTTGCACGAGGTAAGAATTTTGGTCAAGGAAGATGCCAACAATTTTGGATAATGAGCGGATAGTTCTTAGCGGGTGAAGTTTTGTGGGAAAATTCAATTTAATGGTCTATGTTTTATTTCTAGAAGGCATATTTCGGCAATCTACGAAAATAAACTTGAAACCCAACATGAATATAGTGGTTTGATAACTGAACTACTGCCTAACATAAAATTGTTTTTTTTTTTATTGTTGTGATTTTCTTGCATAGAACTACATTTACATTCCATGTTACAAAATGTTGCAATCACGATAGAAAAGTTTTCAAATCATGAAAGAAGGATTCCCAGTTATTTAAATTGTTACATATTACAATATTGTATGGTGTCTTGAAGTTTTTGTGAAACCTTTGGTAAAAAATAATGTAATAGTACCTTGAAATATTGGTCTTTTTTCATTGATCGATTCGATAGAAGTCACCGAAAACTATTTCTAAAATTCTTTTAATTTTTGTTACACCCTGAACATTTAGACCAACGAGATTATCGAAATAATGATTTTAGACCCCAA
Source organism: Musca autumnalis (assembly GCF_047663935.1). Taxonomy (NCBI): domain Eukaryota; kingdom Metazoa; phylum Arthropoda; class Insecta; order Diptera; family Muscidae; genus Musca; species Musca autumnalis. The sequence continues at coordinate 152,497,940 of NW_027412088.1, read as the reverse complement.
GTATGTTTAGACGAAATCCATTTCAGACAATTTGGAGTCGATTTACCCATGTCCGTCCGTCTGCCTGGATGACTCGTAACGTAAATTTTGTCCAAACTTAGTATAAGTTCGAAGATGAACCATATCGGCCTACCCCTTCCGTTAATAACCCCCATAAAGTTCACAATTATTCGCACGATTGTTCTAGAAGGGACTGACCTGATTGTTCCAAACTAGGGATGTGGAAATATTAATATGTACTATATCGGGCCACTCCTTTGGGAAAAGTATAGTTTAAAAGCTCTTCTCGAATCGTTTTAAATTTGTTTGAAACATGTTCGCCTTGCGGCCCCATTTACGACGGTACAATTTTTTTGGTCGTCCTGAGACGACGCCAACTAAACTGACTAGTGCCTAAGATAACCCTCGAAAGGAGAAACCGGTTTGTTCTTAATTTTGTACATCGTAATATTTCTCAGAGACTTGGATTACGTCCGAATATGGACTACATCGGAACACTCCTTCGGGTGCCTCCCACACAAATTAAGGGCTCGTCCCGGGTTGTTTCAATTTTTTTGCATTTTTTTGTCTTTGTCTTTATGTTTTAAGTTTTTTTTTGCGTCCGAGGCTGAGGGTATATCTCCGTCTGCAAAGCTGACTGATACTTTCTAACATGTTTAATAATATGTATGTAGCGAAAAAGCCCCGAATGGTCATTATAAAATACGGAAAATAATACCTTACGTTTCCAATAATGACGGCGTATATATGTATGTATGTTCTATATCTCTGGTATGTTACCATGTATATCAACTTATGTATGTATGACCGGACGGCTAAAATATGTCGCAATAATATGAAAGAAATTCCTTGGAAAATAGTGCCCAGGTTTAGTGGACTAGGGTATCATATGCTCGGCCCTGTCCGACTATAACCCTCTCTAACTTGTAATAATATTATTTTTGGTGAAGGTATATGAATACTTTTGGGAGTCATAAATTTTTTTTGAATGCAAATTATTTGAATTTCTACACAATATATGAGGGAAAGTCAAAAAAATTTAACATTGATGAAACCAAGGTTTGCACTATTATAATACGCGAACTATTCAAGCGTATCACAAAATATGACCATAGTTGGACCAAATTAATTGTTTTTGATCGAAGCTCAAAAATGTGGCTAAAAAAGTTAATTTGCGCGGACCTCTATGACCGCGTAAATGAATAAAAATAGGTAAAAACACGTTGAAGCAAACGAGTTTTTTTACATTGTTATTCGATTGCCGGTCAAACCGTTTTAAGTACGGATATCTGCCCAAAGTAAAAGTAGAAGAATACAAAATGAAGATTACACTTCTAATGTATCACTTTTCAAAATTTCCACTGCATCCACCTTTTATGGATGCTGACATTTTGAAGCCAGATTTTAGGTATTTTTTGAATTTTTTATATAACAGGGACGCGCATTCGGCTTTTTCTAAGAGTCATTAATAGGCTTAAAGTACTCGCGTTTACGCATAATTTGATATATATATTGACTATATAGCCGACACAGCATCACAGTAATCTACCGCCAAAAGCCAAAATTTAGTGCGATATTTTTTCGAAAAACCCTATTTTTTGGGTACAGTATTTTCAATATCCTTTTATTGTGCTGGGACCCCAAGATATTTTAGTTTTTTGACAGTCCGGATCATATAAATCATAGATCGTGAAAATCCATCCACTAGAACGGCGAAAACAGCAACTGCAAAAACCGAAACATGTGCGAAAATGTTTTTGAAAATATCGCGGATTTAATCGCGTTTTATGTGAATCGTTTCCTTGTCAATGAAAAAACTAACACCTCCCTCGCGTTTTTACGAAAACAGCGGTTTAAAAAATTTAGTGGCATGGGAGCTGTATCCGATTTATCCCAAAAATAGTTTGTGGTGCTACATCCACGGTTCTTGATGGATTTTATCGAGGTAGGTTTAGATCGATGTATTTTTTCATAAATGATAGTAAAATCGGATGCGCATAAAAAGTGTATGCACTTTGTGCAAATTATAAGCGTTATACAGTTTGTTGCACACTAAATTGCAGGCGATGCTACATCTTAGCCACCAAAGTAAATCCTGGCAAATGTGTACAAATTAAAAGAGAAGAATTCGCCGTATTGATAAACCGTATGCGCATCAAGTGATTTGGAGGATTTCGCGAATTACACGCATTTCAAAATGAACATTATCCTATACAGTTTTATTTCTAGAGTATATCCCATTTAAAGGAACCCAACATTTATTTGAACGATACCCGTATCTTCCGCTAGATGTTAGCGTGTATTCGAGTGATTAGAATAAAAAATGTGATTTTTTGCGTGAAATTTAACTAAAATAGAAGAATATATAGAAGACCGATTTTTGCTACATTTTCTTCAACTAACAAAATAAATTTTAATAAAAATAAAATTTTATAAATTTCCTGAATATATATTTTTGTGTTTTTGCTATAGTATGCTAACCACTAAGCGGATTTGTATAGTTTTGGTTTCATTTGAATCTCCGCGATTTGTAGATTATGTACATATTTTTTTATATTTTTCAGATGCATAAATAACTTGAATTTTATTTAAACAAGTTGCAAACTACCAATTGTTTGAATTCTTTCCTAATCTCCGCGAAAATTTACAACTTTTTAATTAAAGTTCTGGAACCTCCGTAAACATATAGTATGTAGGAAGCCATAAATAAACAATGTTTCTAGATATAATGAATAGCGTTTTTATAGATTTTTTCTATTAATCAGAATTGAAACCGCCATAACTTTTGCACGCAATATCCAAAATTAGTATCTCAAACAGATTAAAGAATGGAAATTTTTTCTCAGTCCATGTACCAAAATTCGTTCATGCAGCGCACAGTGCGAAATATGAGCACTTTAGCGGAACTTTACTAATAACTTTTAAAGGAAAGGGCGTAGATTCCTAAAATTTTGCAAAAATGTCTCTTATATTAGTGGATAGTGTGGGACCCAAATTGGGCCACATAGGCCCGCGGTTTCCCGTAGCGTTCATGTAACGCCGGCTGCCGTTTTTACGTTTTACATTCATTTTTCAATCGATTTTGCTGACATGACATGTCATTTTAACCAATGCTTTGGCATGTCATTTTCACCAACCCCTTGGCATGAAATTTTCATGTCTTATTTGGAAAATGGAAATGCTGTATTGAAATATGGTTTTCATGAAAAACAAAACTCTTTATTAATTCAAACGAATTCATGAAATAGCTACAATTAATTTATCAGTTTAGTTTTTCAAAAGTTTACATCCAAAATTGCAATGTAATCACCACCGCTGCAACGCAAAAGATTACTTCCTCCGATCTCCCAAACTGATATTCTTTCATCTTACAAAAGTTTTTTTCAATTATCTTCCCATCACCAGTTCAGATTTCAACATGGACTCCAAATGCACTCCTTTAAGTATTTTTATTTCGTAAATTACTTTTATTTTATAATTTTGTTATTTTATAACAACATTTTGGTAATTTATACTCTTTTGTTTAGTGACGGAAATATGTAGGGATCTACAACCCGGCTTGCTTTAGGGATCTGTAACGAACGGGGAGGAGAGACTTTTTATGGAAAATACCATTTATGCTTAATTAATTTATTTTTAATTGTTTCTTTCCAAAAGTAGTTTCTTCTTTATTTTCAGATTCTTGTTCCTTTTCGTTTCGGACTTTTTTTCAAATTCCAAGAAGCGAGATTTGATTGATTTCATTCTATGTCAGATTTAGAACAGACAAGGGAACTTTTAAAATAGCAATGTGTGCAATCCGATTCTATTTTTAGCTCGATGGTTGGGACTTCATATAATACCAATTGTTTAGAAGTTTCAGTTGTTTGATATGCAGGAAATGTAAGACAACATCACGACGACAATTCTAACAACTTTGGTCTGTTCCAGAAACTGCAAGAATCTACTTATTTTTACTACGATAACAATTTTTCCTTTATGTTATCGGAAAAAATAGTAAAAATTAGTAGATTTTTGCAGTACTGGAACATACCAAAATGAAAATAAACAGGTGTGTAAATAAAAACACAAACATCATCTCTATTGGATCGATGGAATGGGTACAAATGCTGATGAAAATATTGGATCTTTCACGACTTCCTTGGCATTGGTTCAAATCCTAATGAAAAGATCGGATCTTTCACGACTTCCTTTGAACCAATGCAAAAGATGACATGAAATCACGTCATCGCAAAGAACCCCTTCCGTCAAATTTTGCTGGGTATCTGCAGCCATATCGTTAGTTGGACAATACTTTAACTCCACTTCTTTATTTCGAACAACATCACGAAGTGATGAAACTTTATGTCAATATGCTTCGTTCTATTGTAGAAAACGGGATTCTGCGCTAACATGTAAGCTCCTTGATTGTCGACATATAGTAATACAGGATCACTTCTTATGTATTCCATTTCTTCCAACAAACGTTTCAGGTACACTCCACGTCAGTAGAATAGAACACCTACATTTTTGTTAATGTTAGCTTATTTATCCCAAAACGAATTAACCTACGTTTTTAATCTTGTGGGGATTTAAAGTCTATGATGTTCCGTATCAAACACAGAAAAAAATGTGTTTCTAGCTCTTCGCGAAATGATTTTCTGATCATTTTTCCGATAGTACTATGAAAAATAGGCATTTATTTTTGGTCATCAGGATAGAACAGTCACTATATTTTCGCTAATTTTTGAGATATTAACGCCGAATTTTCTTTCAGTCGATAAAGAAAGGCTTTCTTATCACTTTTACCAAAGAAAACCTTTAAATTATTCCGCGGGCACCGAAATAACAGCGTTAAAGGGTTTAAATTGACATATATTTGAAACATCTCGGAATATCAATAGGAGTCGCGCAGTTTTGTCATATTTCTTCACAATAAGATAGACATCGACAACATCGACGGATACAATCGAGTGCTTCGGATGCTGATAAGATGGAACATTATCAAAATAATTATGAAAAACGTAAAAATTGCTTATAAAAACCATAATGTTTTGTTCCATAAAATGGGTTTTCCGCGAAAAAGTCTGCCGTTTCAAGGTTAGGAAATATGCTCCAGATTTAGAGGAAAATAATCTGATATGAAAACAACCGCTATTTTAATACACTGAGGAAATTTTAGCACATTTTTCAAATTGAACACACCGTTTGGACTTCGAGTTTTATATGTGTTCTTTTTTCGGTGTCCGCAACTGTTATCAACAGTGTTATGCTCCAATATAAATGGACCAGGTTATGCTCTCTATACCGGATTTTACGAATTAGTTGTTTTTTAACTGAACTCGCAAATGTAAAAGCCCCGTTTTCGCGGGAAAACACAGTCATTGAAATTGAAGTTTTAGGTTTCGTATGTTGTTTTAAAAAGTACTAAAATTTCCTCAGTGTATTAAAATAGCGGTTGTTTTCATATCAGATTATTTTCCTCTAAATCTGGAGCATATTTCCTAACCTTTAAACGGCAGACTTTTTCGCGGAAAACCCATTTTATGGAACAAAACATTATGGTTTTTATTAGCAATTTTTACGTTTTTCATAATTATTTTGATAATGTTCCATCTTATCAGCATCCGAAGCACTCGATTGTATCCGTCGAGGTTGTCTGTGTCATATTCTATCTTATTGTGAAGAAATATGACAAAACTGAGCGACTCCTATTGATATTCCGAGATGTTTCAAATATCTGTCAATTTAAACCCTTTAACGCTGTTATTTCGGTGCCCGCGGAATAATTTAAAGGTTTTCTTTGGTAAAAGTGATAAGAAAGCCTTGCTTTATCGACTGAAAGAAAATTCGGCGTTAATATCTCAAAAATTCGCGAAAATATAGTGACTGTTCTATCCTGATGACCAAAAATAAATGCCTATTTTTCATAGTACTATCGGAAAATTGATCAGAAAATCATTTCGCGAAGAGATAGAAACACATTTTTTTCTGTGTTTGAAACGGAACGTCATAGACTTTAAATCCCCACAAGATTAAAAACGCAGATTCATTCGTTTTGGGATAAATAAGCTAACATAAACAAAAACTTAGGTGTTCTATTCTACTGACGTGGAGTGTATATTGCCTCCTTTGCTGCGTTCGACATAGCCACATACTCGGCTTCTGTGCTGCTGAGGGCCACAGTGTTTTGCTTCTTGCTCTCCCAGGATACAGCACAACCATTGAGGGAAAATATGTAACCAGTATAAGATTATATATCCCTTGTACTACTTCCCCAATCTGCATCTGCATATCCGTATACACATTTTCACCTGCTTTGTATACCAACTTATAATTCATTGTTCCTGCCAGAGTCGTTTTCCAAGGACTTGTTCGTTTCTTCCGGTGTGCCGCAAGGTAGCCACCTGGGCCCACTTTTATTTGTACTATATATTAACGATCTTCCTTCAGCTATACGTTACTGCAAAATTTTAATGTATGCTGATGATGTAAAGCTATTCTTTCAACTGAATTCATTAAGTAATTCAATATATCTACAATATGATCTGCACACTCTTACTAATTGGTGTTACGCAAATGGGATGACTTTGAATCTCAAAAAGTGTAAAAAATTTTCCTTATTTAGATCACTTCGGTTTTTCTCCAATTATTATATTGGTTCACATCAATTGGAAAATGTTGACTCTTTCCTAGATCTAGGTGTTTAACTAGATCATAAATTGCGCTTCAATTTGCACATTGATTCTTGTGTTAATAAAGCTAAATCGTTATTGGGTTTTATAAAGCGTTGGACTAAAGAATTTGATGACCCATACGTTACGAAACGTTTGTTTGTTAGCCTTGTCCGCCCAGTTCTGGAATATGGTTGCATTCTATGGAGCCCTTATTACAAATCATACTCTGATAAGATTGAGTCGGTTCAAATCCAATTCCTACTGTTTGTCCTCCGTGGTCTGCACTGGGACACGACCACGCTACTCCCACCTTATGAAAGCCGTTTAATGTTAATTGATCTTCCTACTCTTGAAAAAAGATGATTTACACTAAGAGCGCTATTTTTTATTAAACTGTTACGCGGCTTAATTGACTGTCCGTACTTGATAGGAGAAATAATTGACTGTCCGAAATAATATTTAATGTTTAATGCAATTAATTTGCCTACTGTGAAAACTAACTATGAAGATAATAACCCATTACGTTCATTGTGTGATATATACAATAACATCTATAATACGACACCTTTAACTGAACCATTACATACCTTAAAAAAATTAATATTGCATTCATAATGTATAAACAAGCAGGTTGCCAATCCTCTGCAATGTAGTATTCAAATTTTTAATAACTTAGTTTAGAATTTATTGTTCTGTGAACTACTTGTGCCTGTTAAGAACCCTTCAGCTCAGCATATGTATATCTACAACTCCCTCTGCGGAACAGTAGAACGCAGCTAATGAGCAGAAACTATTTATACCCTCCACCATATGGAGGGTATAATTAAATTTTCATTCCGTTTGTAACACATCGAAATATAAAGTATATATATTATTGATCAGCATAAAATTCTATGTCGATTTGACCATGTCCGTCTGTCCGTCCGTCCGTCTGTCTGTCTGTTGAAATCAAGATACAGCTCGCAATTTTAAAGGTTGGTACAGACGTTTTTTTTTACTTGCAGGATGGTTGGTATTGGAAATGGGATATATCGGTCCACGTTTAGATATAGCCCCCATAGAACGGTACCTCCCGATTTTCGGTATTTTTAAGGTATTATCTTCAATATCCTACCAAAATGGCTGAAATTTAGTACGTAGTTTTCTTTAGGGGTAAAAAACTTTCCCCCAGAATTTTGTCGGTATCGGTCCACACCTTCATATAGCCCCCATAGAACGGTACCTCCCGATTTTCCGTATTTTGAAGGTTTTAGCTTCATTATCCTACCAAAATGGCTGAAATTTAGTACGTAGTTTTCTTTAGGGGTAAAAAACTTTCCCCCAGAATTTTGTCGGTATCGGTCCACACCTTCATATAGCCCCCATAGAACGGTACCTCCCGATTTTCCGTATTTTGAAGGTTTTAGCTTCATTATCACACCGAAATGGCTGAAATTTGGTACTTAGTCTACGTTGGTGGTATAAAACTTTCCCCCAGAACTTTGTCGGTATCGGTCCATGCCTTCATATAGCCCCAATAGAACGGTACCTCCCGATTTTCGGTATTTTGAACGTTGCGGCCTCAATATTCCACCGAAATGGTATTTAGACTTCGTTGGGGGTACTCAAACTTTCCCTTTAAATTTGTCGGTATAGATCCACGCCTTCATATAGCCCCCATGGAAAGGTACCTCCCGATTTTTCGTATTTTGAAGGTTGTGTCTTCAATATTCCACCAAAATGGCTGAAATTTGGTATTTAGTCTTCAATGTGATATAAAACTGTTGGCCAGAAATATGTTTGTACAGGTCCTCCCTTTCATATTGCCCCATTTCTGACTAAAATTCGTCGGTATAGGTCCACGTTTCGATATAGCCCCCATAGAACGGTACCTCCGGATTTTCGTAATACTGAAGATTGTGACGTCAATATCCAACCAAAATGGCTAAAATTCGTTATTTCGTTCCAAGAGTTATAAAATATTCCAGAAGAGTATTATCAGTATAGGTCCACGTCTTCCTATATCCCCATAGAAGCTTACTTCTTGATTTTCGGTATTTTTTAGTATTAGCCACATTCTCTTACCGAGATATAGGAAATTTGGTATTTTGTCTTCTTTGAGCCTAAAAACTTTCCGTCAGAAATTTGTCGGTATAGATCGACGTTTTGAAATAGCCCCCCTAGAATGGTGCCTCACATTGTTTTACCGAAATTACTGAAATTTAGTATTAAGTCTTCTTCGTACACGAAAGGAAACTAATTATTCCATTTTACTTCAATACAACTTGTGGTGGAGGGTATAACAAGTTCGGCCCGGCCGAACTTAACGCCGTTCTTACTTGTTTTAATTTATGTCTATCACCCTTGTTCGTTCTAAAGTTGAGTGTCTAAAAAATTGAGCTCTGTTTAACGGCAAACTACATCTCCCTCAGCGGAACCAGTAGTATTCAGCCTAAAGAGCCTGTAATGTAAATACATATTATTTGCCCTAATTAAATTATGTTGTTGTTCTAGTTTATAATTAAATTTTTATATCGGCTGATATAATTTGTAGCCGGTAGTTTTATCCCCAACTAACCCGCCATTGACCGGTCCATGGTGTGTACGTGCTCCCTACGTAAGGGGAGGTGGCCCCCTCGGTCGGCAGGGGCGGGTGTGAGAGGCGTGGGAACGAACGAAAAAAGATATAGTAGAATATTTTTCGCTGCCAATAAGTGTTCAATATGAGGATCAGCATTTCTTTGAGCAAGCTTGTTTACTGAATGTAGAATGTCTAGTCGGGTAGTAATTGCGAGATAAGTCAATGCTCCAATTAATGATTGATACTCATGTTGATTAGCTTTCTTGCAGTTACCATTACATTGAGTTTGATATCCTGGTGTTAAGGGTACTGACGACGTTTTGCAATCTTTCATTAAATATTGTTCTAGCATGTTCTTAATATTTTGAATTGGGCTTAGTTTTATTGAACCCGTGTTATTCTTACGTTCAATCTCCATGCTCAGAAAATTTTGCAATCGCCCCTTGTCACTGATATCGAATTCTTCTGCAATCATTGCCTTCATTTGTGCAATTTGTTGTTCGTCCTTGCATGCTATGATGATGTCATCAATGTAAACTGCCACTAAGATAATTTCATTATCTTTCTTCATTTTGTATAAACATGGTTCGTTTTCAAATGATGTAAATCCAAAATTCTTCAAAACGGTGTCTAATTTCTCATTCCATGCTCGTCCTGACTGTTTTAAACCGTATATTGCTTTTCTCAATTTCAGAACCTTGCCGTTTCCAACTTTTAAACCTTCTGGTGGTGCCATGTATAAATCCTTTTGTAATTTGCTATTAAGATAAGCCGTACTAACATCAATTTGGTGCAAGTGCATTTTCTCCTGAGCTGCAGTAGCCAATAACATCCTTATAGTAGCACTGGAGAAAAAGTCTCTTTGTAGTCAATCCCATATCTCTGGCTTCATCCCTTCGCTACCAAACGTGCTTTATATCTTTCTATTTCACCGCGCTTGTTTCGTTTTAACGCGAACACCCATTTACCACCAATGGTTTTATATTTCGGTGGCAACTCTGTTTTCTGTTTCCATAGCTTTAGCCATCGCTCGGAATCTTCACTTTCCATAGCTTCTTCAACTGTTTGAGGTATATTCTCCGTAGTCATGCGATTCAATACATTGTATAACTTTTTGGGTCTTCCAGGTTGCCCCGGCGATAAACAGTAGGTCCCATATCATTGAGCTAAATATGGGTGGTGCACTCATTAATATGAGAGAAGTCTCCATTGTCCCGTACGGGATGTTGTGGAACAATGCTTTTTTTGTCGTGCCTGCTGTAAAAATTCCAAACGATCCTATATCCTAGGAATGTCAGGAAACATGGACTTGTCCACGAAAAACATTATTGTATCGCTGCAAAACGGACTACAAGATGTAGTTTCGGTAAAAGTTTGCAAACCATCCTCGAACAGTCCTTAAACTGAAACTTCTTAGCCTATCAATGAAAGAGAATAGTTAGTTTTTCAAAAATATTTTTATTTTTCAATATAATCTCCTGAAACTTCAATACACTTAGTCCAACGCTTTTCTAGCAATTCTATCCCTTGATTAAAATAGTTTTCCTCAAGGTCTTCAAAATAGTGGTTTACAACTGTAATTGCATCTTCATTTGAAGTAAAACGCTTGCCAGCAAGGATTTTTTTTAGATTTGGGAACAAGTAAAAGTCGCTGGGAGCTAAATCAGGAGAATAGGGTGGGTGGTCAAGCAACTCGTACTTTAATTCGTTGATTTTAGCCATTGTGGGTGGGTGGTCAAGCAACTCGTACTTTAATTCGTTGATTTTAGCCATTTTAAGCCAGGATGTTTTTCTCGAATTTGTGCATTTAATTGATCCAAAAGGTTGCAATAGTACTCTGAATTTATTGTTTTACCCTTTTGCAGATAGTCAATCAATAAAATAACTTTGAAGTCCCAAAAAAACGTTGCCATAACCTTACCAGCCGATTGAATTGTTTTTGCCTTCTTTGGGGCACTTCCTCCAGCTTCAGTCCATTGTTTGGATTGACGCCATTTTATTTCGCTTAAAACGATCCAAACAAGCTTGAGAAATGTTCATTCTTATGCGTTTTGGATCGACTGTTAACAAATGCGGCACCCATCTTGCAGAAAGCTTTTTCATCTGTAGTTCTTCATGCAAAATTAAATGGACTCGATCATTTGAGATGCATATGATATTAGCAATTTCACGCACTTTTATTCGTCGATCATTTAATACCATATCATGCACTTTGGCTACAATTTCTGTTGTTGTTGCTGTTTATTTTGTTCTTGTAGCCATTATCTCAGAAGTGAAAATCGTAAAAGGGACCGCGAGAAAAACCAGCCGAAAAAATTTCATGACAATCCGAAAAGTGTTCCTAATCTGTCCTTGTTCCAAAAATTTTGAAACTTTGTGTGAGAAATACCAAAAGGAGTGGACCGATAAAGTCCATGTTCGATGTCTGGTATAAATATAACCGTGCTCAAAGTATGGACCAAATCGGTTACAGCCTTAGAAAGGGGAGACACCCGAAATAGTGGACCGATGTGGGGCATCTTCGAACATGATCTTAGTTTATACCAAATATTAAGAGGGCCCATTGTGGAGAAATGGAGAAATAAAGCAACAAAAAGAGAGAAATGAAAATGTTTTCTTTTTTTATTAATTTTCTCCTTTAGAGTTAAGCTTGATGATCGAAATTTTTTTGCAAGTGAAAAAGTAAAGCCAAGGACTCGAACCTGCACAGTCAAATTATGTGACCGGTTTAAGTGTTAGTTGGGCAGCTCTTCAGACATATCGACTGTGGAATGGCTTCTCTGTCCTAGAACTTTTGGTTTTTCAAATGCAAATGTGTTTTCATACAATAACGGATATTTGGCCGTTGAATTGTATTTCTTTATGACAAACGCTTTTTTGCGCTGCCTTTGAAGTTATGAGTTTGGCTTTAAACGCTAACACACCGAGACAACATTTTTGCCAGCAAATCCCAGCCGGGCTCAGTCTGTTTATTATTTTTTTGAAATTTGCCTGTTAGGGCGAAGATCATTTTTAATGATTTTTATTAATTTTCTAGTTTAGAGTTAAGCTTGATGATCGACATTTGTTTGCAAGTGAAAAAGGAAAGCCAAGGACTCGAACCCACACAGTCACAAAATTATGTGACCGGTTTCACCGTAGTTGGGCAGCTCTTCAGACAAATCTTTTCTTAGCTCGGCTTATAGGACAAATGTCCTGCAGAGAACCAACTAAGTCAGTTAGTACATGTCCACATTACAACATCAAACGTACAATGCTCCTGATTAGCAAAAATCTACGAAATACGGCAAGACTTATTGCTGTGCGAAGTGATTAATGGGTTATTTGTAATATTGCAAAGCGCCTTAATCTACCACATACCGAGCACGGAAGCAGTTGCTGAAAAGAAAAAGAGGAGGAAACGGTTGATTGTCTTCTCTGTCCCTACCCTGCACAAATGCTCTAGGAAGCCCGTTCCTTCACGATCTTTATACTAATCATGCTATCCAAGTAAATTTGCCAATACCTAAACTGCACCACCTTCTCTGTCTAGAGTTAGGACATTTCGGATGCAGTTGTTGACCCAAAAACATATTTTTGGTCGGTCTTCTTTTCATTTTGCATTCTCGGAAGAGTATCTCATTGAAAAATTGAAAACTGTCAGAGCGAATAATAGTTCTTCAGCTATGAATTTTCTTGATAATTATTAGTTCTGACAATGACATTAAGTACCACATACGAATAGCACTTCACAGAAAGCCTGATAAGAATACTGCATTTATTTTGATAACGCGCTTCTTAGCTATGACAATAACAGCAACAGCATATTGCAAAGACCAATTATAAAAATTTCCCCCTTACAAATGATAAATATGCTTTCGAAGCGTTATCTGTCATTTTCCGGACGTTTATATGCATAAATACATACATACATATTTTTTCTACAAATATATATTTCCAGTAAAAAGAACAACAACAATATATCTGTAAATAAAATGCTCGTAGTCGTGCTCGATGTTTAACAATAAATTATGTGTTATAATATTGTTACATATCCATTAATTAAATTGTAAATAAATAAAAAGCTATTTTACAATAACAAAAAATAAATAAATAAAGTAAAAACAATATCATTGTGACAGTGACAATGTGCGGCTAACTGAGTCACGTCATGGATGTTTTCTTTTAATGTCATTTGATTAACTTTCTCACTCACTCGCACTTTTTGTTGCACTTCAGCTGTTCTGTACATTGTTGTAGTTGGTTGCAACAGTCAAATGCAATTTTCCCTCAATAAATTTTGCATCATTTATGGCCGGCTGCGGCTTTTGTTGCCGACAACAGAAAAACATGACTTGATTTTGTTAAAATTACCATAAATTTTCCAATTGTTGCTGTAGAGCATCAGCATCGTTCAATGCACGATCTGTAATTAATTTATCACTGCTTTGCAAAAAAATGATAACAAAATACAAACAAACAATTTAAATTGGTGAATTGTTGTTTTTGGGCTGTTGTTGTTGTTTTTCTCTTTTCAAGTTAATTGAAATGTTGGTAACAAATCGATATTCATTTGCATTGTTATTTACATTTAACAAAATTGGAGTTGACAATACAATGGAAGTTGTCAATGTTGATTAATTGTATGTATTAAAATGAAAAATAAAGCCTTTTATTTAAAAAAGTGGTTTATTTATTGTGGGCGGATGTGGTCCAGAAGTGAAAGTAATCAATTCATCGCTGTTATCCGATTTTTTGGGAATTTTCAAGAAACTTCAGTAGGATGTATTATGTTCTTTCAGACAAATATTGTTTTATTGTTTTATAGCGCACCAAACACATATAATAATTACATATAACATCATACATATTGCAGTATTGCCACAAAAATAAAACTTTTCGATTTATTTTATAAACATAAACGATAAATTCTACAACATACGGATGTTGCAATTATTATAGCACAGTTGAGGATCATTGCCAATGCCGCTACTTTGTTTGTTAACTTATGTTCGATATATTCAATATAAAAATTAAGCTGCACTTTTTTATACGGAGAACACACATAGCAGCTGCACTTAGCACACTGTTCACACCTTGTATTTACCACCATTTATGGTCATTTTATGTTCATTCAGCGGAGGTTTCCACTTGCCAGTGGGTGGAGTATGGAATCTATAAAATTAATGAGAATTTCAAATTTAATCAGATTAAATATTGCATTGACTTATTAATATCAAGATTTTCCAGCTTGTTATAGTGTTAACATGTGAAATTAATATGATGAAGATGATAATATCAACAACAATAATAATAAATATTATGGCAGAAATTAGTATTTAATATTTTATTTATTTTTTTAATAGTTAGGCTTACAACCAAGCCGTTGTGTTAATATTTTATTAAAAAATGGTATTTATTAGTAATTTAAATTTGGCATTATTAACATAGGGATCACCCATAAGGTCACCCAATCCGAAGAACTGACACCCGAAGCAGATGGTTTAATTCTGGCCGTTGTGGGTTCCACTGTGATTTAGTAAAATCCACTAAATTTTAGTAACATTCCAATTTTAGTGGAGTAGAACTTTTAGGAAACAGAAAGATGCGTTTACGTTTAACACTTTTAAATGTATTGAAATTACATCTGTAAAAATGTATATTTATACCCTCAGCATTTATGCCAACGAGGGTATATACACTTTCACACGGGCAAAATGTGCCTCATCGAAATAATGGTTTTAGACCCCAAGTATGTTTGGACGAAATGTGTTTCAGACAATTTGGAGTCGATTGAGCAATGTCCGTCCGTCTGTCTGTCTGTCTGGCTGGCTGGAGCGCACGATAACTCTCGAACGGATGAGTAGATTCGGTTCAAATTTTGGCTTTCGCAATATTTTGTCCAAACTTAGTTTAAGTTCGAAGATGGGCTATATCGGTCCACTCCTTCCGGTACCTCCCACACAAAAGTTCGAAAATGTATGAAAAATTTGTGCGCACGATAACTTTGCACATCCTGAAATGTGTACCAGACTTAGATAAGGTTCCAATATAGACTCAATCGGTCCACTCCTTCGGGTACCTCCCACACAAAATTTCCCGATATCGAATCACTTTGATTTTTGTTGAAGCCACTTGCATTCGCTGCCTCAATTACGATGGTAAAAGTTTTTTCAGGGGCAAGTCCATACTTCTTTAGCGAACAGCCCGAAGGGTGTAAAAACCACATAGGCACCATATGTAGTGGCTGGAGATTCACTTCCATAATGGTCAATTTCGATCCATTCCTTTTAGTATCTGCTCCGCAAAACTTTTGATCTTTAATCATAATCAACATTTTTGTCGGTTCAAACGCCCAAAATTTTTAAAACTCCCTAATATACACAGGCTGAGGGTATATCTCTGTCGGCAAAGCCGACTAATACTTTTTTACTTGTTGTTATTATGTTTCCCAAATTAATTACAAAAATGGACAGTTTTTAAGTATAAGTGTTGTTATATGAGTTATGTGAGCTTTATGAAAACCCAAGTAGAATTTTCTTTTAATTTTTGAAAAAAAATTATATTTTTTGAAAAAAATTATATTTTTTGAAAAAAATTTTTTTCAATTTTTTTTTATTTTTCAGTTTTTTTGTATAATTTGCTTTGGTGTCCGTTTAGTTCAAATCTGGTAACTAATTTTTAACACAGTTGCAGTTGACTAACACTATGCAACACTGAAAATGCAAACAACTTTTAGTATGCATTTTTTGAAAGTACGAATTTAGACTACAAAAACCCTAGTAGGGTTTTGTCCTGTCAGATCCAGTTCTGATTTTATGGCCTCATCTAAACCGGGCTAAATCTACACTTTTTATACCCTCCACCATATGTCATTTGTCATTCCGTTTGTAACACATCGAAATATTCGTCGGAGACCCTATAAAGTATATATATTATTGATCAGCATAAAATTCTATGTCGATTTGACCATGCCCGTCTGTCCGTCCGTCCGTCTGTCTGTTGAAATCAAGATACAGCTCGCAATTTTAAAGATAGAGAGTCAAAATTTGGTACAGAAGTTTTTATTACTTGCAGGATGGTTGGTATTGAAAATGGGATATATCGGTCCATGTTTTGATATAGCCCCCATAGAACGGTACCTCCCGATTTTCGGTATTTTTAAGGTTTTAGCTTCATTGTCCTACCAAAATGGCTGAAATTTGGTACGTAGTCGTCTTTAGGGGTATAACATTTTTCCACACAATTTTGTTGGTATCGGTCCACACCTTCATATAGCCCCCATATAACGGTACCTCCCGATTTTCGGTATTTTGAAGGTTTTAGCTTCATTATCCAACCAAAATGGCTGAAATTTGGTACTTAGTCTACGTTGCTGGTATAAAACTTTCCCCCAGAATTTGTCGGTATCGGTCCATACCTTCATATAGCCCCCATAGAACAGTACCTCCCGATTTTCGGTATTTTGAAGGTTTTAGCTTCATTATCACACCGAAATGGCTGAAATTTGGTACTTAGTCTACGTTGGTGGTATAAAACTTTCTCCCCAGAACTTTGTCGGTATCGGCTCATGCCTTCATATAGCCCCCATAGAACGGTACTCCTCCCGATTTTCGGTATTTTGAACGTTGTGGCTTCAATATTCCACCGAAATGGCTGAAATTTGGTATTTAGACTTCGTTGGGGGTACTCAAACTTCCCCTTTAAATTTGTCGGTATAGGTCCACGCCTTCATATAGCCCCCAGGGAAAGGTACCTCCCGATGTTTCGTATTTTGAAGGTTGTGTCTTCAATATTCCGCCAAAATGGCTGAAATTTGAAATTTCGCCAGAAATATGTCTGTACAGGTCCACGCTTTCATATTGCCCCATTTCTGACTAAAATTCGTCGGTATAGGTCCACGTTTCGATATAGCCCCCATAGAACGGTACCTCCGGATTTTCGTAATACTGAAGATTGTGACGTCAATATCCAACCGAAATGGCTGAAATTCGTTATTTCGTCTTCAAAAAGTTATAAAATATTCCAGAAGAGTATTATCAGTATAGGTACACGTCTTCCTATATCCCCATAGAATCTTACTTCTTGATTTTCGGTATTTTTTTAGTTTTAGCCACATTCTCTTACCGAAATATAGGAAATTTGGTATTTAGTCTTCTTTGAGCCTAAACACTTTTCGTCAGAAATTTGTCGGTATAGATCGACGTTTTGAAATAGCCCCCATAGAATGGTGCCTCACATTGTTTTACGGAAATTGCTGAAATTTAGTATTAAGTCTTCTTTATACACGAAAGGAAACTAATTATTCCATTTTCCTTCAATAAAACTTATGGTGGAGGGTATAACAAATTCGGCCCGGCCGAACTTAACGCCGTTCTTACTTGTTTGCATTTATCAGGCCTTTATCTCAGAAACGAATAGGAATTTGGCCTTGCTGTCTTTAGCAATATTGTAGCCCTAAACCAGTAGAACTTATCTTTTGAAAAAACCACATAAGAAAAACTCCATCTAGGGCATCAAAATCTATAAAATATAGAAAATTTTACATAATTACTGAAGTTCTGGTCAGTATCGGCTAAACTATTGGGGGTTGAACCAAGTAACCTTCTACAAAAATCTTCCAAATAAAGTTCTCAACAATTCTTTAGAACATTCCGAAACTCTAAAATGCTTACTTCATCTTGTTTCAGCGGTATTTTGCATCATATCTTTTACACCACGTATTTCAAACACAGTTCACACCAACAGTTTATTCTCGCATTTCGGATTTCACTCCTTTATTGGCATTTTTATTAAATCGTCGTTGAAAAATGTACTGAAAACAAGGGCATAGAGGCATTTTACAACAATGACATGTTCTGAAGAGTTGTGTATTACATTCCAGGGAATATTTTTCAAAAAGAAAATATTCAGAAAAAAATAACGGTTTTGGACATACGGTGCGAAATGTATGAAAATTGTGGAATTTTTGCATATATTTTGCAATTTGAGGCAATAAATCTAGTTTTTCAAGTTCATTATTTCTCCAAACATTTTATTCTAGACCTTATCTACTAATTTGCTTCAGAGGTCAGAAGAAGATTCGCATTGGTTTCAAAGATATACCCACGAATTTCTTTAAAAACTCAATATTTAACCATGTTTATATGGGGCCATAAAATCCGAGCTGGATCTGACACAACAAAACCCAACTAGGGTTTCATGTCGTTTGAGTGTGTACTTTCAAAAAATCCTCATTTCGAATTGTTTGCACAAGATCACCATAAAAATGTTGCACAGTGTAATCGAACTGAATCTTTGCACACTTTTCAGATTTAGATGACAATACATGAATATGGAACTAAAACAAAGATTGGTCCATTTAACAGTGTTTTAACGGTGTTTTATTTAACTTGCATTTCAAATGTGGTAACTCATTTTCCACACAGTTGCAGTTGACCAATCGAACTGAAACTTTGCAAACTTTTCTGATTTGGATGGCAATACATGAATATGAAACCAAATCCATATCCTATAGCCCCCATATAGCGGAACCCCCCGGTTTAGTTCAAATCTAGAAAGAATATATTTATTGAGGCTAAGCGACAAATTATTTTCTAGTTTTAAGTGCATTTCTAAATAAAAAACTGAAACTTAATTTTTTTAATTATTTTTTATTTATAATACTTTTTTGTTGATTTTTTTCCAAATCCTAAAAATTTAAGTTGAGTTTTGCTAACATCGAATCCTTCGCCACTCTCCAACTTTTTTGAAGAATGTTCGAATTAGTGGCAATTTTACAAAAAAGTTGGTTCCAGCTGCATATATTTGCATTTCCGTGTGTGACATTAAAAATACTGACGATGCCTCTAGTCGTTTTAGTGAATATGCCGTATTACTGTATACTCAGTTTCTTCTTTGTTTTGTGTTTTAATTGCTTGTTTTGGTTTTTTTGACCACTAAGAACTCCAAATAGCAAATTACAACCGAAAATGTAGATATAAACCTCAAAATAACTGAAATGGGGAGGTACAGTATTATGAGGGCTATACAGAAACATGGATCTAAAACCACAATTTTTGCCGCAGAAGGTTTTTGACCATTGGAAATCCCAAGTATCAAAGTACAGCGAATTAGGGCCGAAAATATAGATAAAAGCCTCAAAATGCCTGAAATCGGGTGGTACCGCTACATAAGGGCAATAGGAAAATCTGGACCAATATTGATGATTTTTTGGCTAAAGTATTTTTTACTTATTTTAAGAATATACTGAAAAATCAGATTGATCCGACGATTATAAATATTTTTGTCGCACCTTCCCATACAAGTGAAGGGGCCTCAAAGTTTCCTTAGTAATCGGTATGGGGCCAAAGATGAATTTTCACGAATTCGCCCTACAGACCATATACACTCTAAATTATTTGTTGAAAATTGCAATAAAAATCACTGTGATTTTTTGTTGATTTTTTAGGAAATGCGTAATAATTAACAAATTATAGTGTAATTTATGGATATGCGTAATTTCAAACACAAATTATTGCAGAAAACAGAAGTTTCAACAGAATATGCCTGAAATTAAACACAAACTGATTAATTTCAAACATAAACTGCTGCAAAAACTGTAATTGCAGCAAATTCATTTTCGCACAAGATTCCGCGCGAAATCACGAAACGACGCCGAATGTAAACCAAGCAATACGTTTATCCCTTGTTACTGATCAAAACACAAAATCACAAACGCTCATTTTTGTTTACGGATGAAACTCATCAAACCTGTAGTGGGATTCTGTAACTCATTTTTGCTGTTACCGACAAAAATCGGTAAAATTAAATTGCAAAATTATGACTAAAAACATAAAGAAAAGTTGGCAACACTGTTTGTGTCGGTAGAGGCTAGCGACTCCTTTTTATTCATCGTTAACTTATGGGTACTTGACACGATATGTTATTTTACATATGTGTTGTCACTTTGCGTATACATTTTGTATATAAAAAGTGACAACCCATATGTAAAATACATATCGTGTAAAGTACCCATTACCGAAAAATTTCGTTAATTATCGAAATTATAAGCATTTTAATTTTAACGACAATTATCGATAACAACAAAAATGAGTTACAGAATCCCACTACTGATCGTTCTATTCGATCCGATTCGAAAACAATCGTTCTACGCAGATCAAACACAACAACGCTATGAACAAAAATCGAGTAAGTGAACGAGTGTGATGAAATTATTTTTGATCGAAGCCATTCTCTGATATGAAAAGAAAACACAAACAAGTAAGAAAGTATCAGTCAGCTGAGCCGACAGAGATATACCCTCAGCCACGTACCCGAAGAAAAAAGTTAACACAATACTTCTGTAGGTTTTTTAGCTGTTGGGAAAATTTTCCAGGATGGAAAGTGTCGCAAAAAACTACATGTTGCAACAAAATTCAGAATGATCCAAGACGAGTGCATTTTTTCCAAACTTTGGGTAGGGTGTAATCCGATGTAGTTCATATTCGGACCTAATACAAATCTGTAGGAAATAATTTTTTTTCTTTGTGATCCGATGTAGTACATATTCGGACCTAATACAAATCTGCCAACTACGGCACATGGTATTAAATGGTTTGTTTGCAGTTTTTGTGCTGATTTCTGAGGAAGTATGGACTTGCCCCTGAAAAATTGTATCGTAGTAATGGGCGTAGTGAATACAAGTGGCTGCAACAAAAATCAAAGCGATTCGAGAGCAGGCCTTAAACTGCACTTAAGCAAAATTTTGTGTGGGAGGTACCCAAAAGAGTGGACCAATAGGGTCCTTATTAGAACCTCATCTATGTCTGGTAAAAATGTCACCATGTGCAAAGTATGGACTAATTCGGTTACTCCCTTCAAGAGTTATCGTGCGGACAATTTTTCCGAACATTTTAGAACTTTTGTGGGGGAGGTACCTGAAGGAGTGGACCGATATGGCCCATCTTCGAACTTAAATAAAATCTAGACAAAATATTTCACTACCCAAAATTTGAACCGAATCGATTGATCCGTTCGAGAGTTATCGTGCGCACCAGCCAGCCAGACAGACAGACGGACGCACATTGCTAGATCGACTCAAAATTGTCTGAAACGGATATCCTACAAACATACTTGGGGTCTAAAACCATTATTTCGATGAGGTACATTTTTAGTCGTATCAAAGTGTAATTACGACCTTAAACCGAAAAACACTTCTCAGATTGTGGTGTAACTCAACTATCAAAACACAAAGATGAATATGAAATGTACAATGTACACAGTACATACACAAAAAAAGAACAATGATAAACTAAGAGGAACTCATACAAATAAAACTCACAAAAATTGTTTTTTCAACACGGCATCGAATACCGAGAGTAGAGAATAAAATTGTCCAGCAGACAAAATCTATTGTTGGTGTAGAGGCGCATTGTAGATACTGGCAAAGATGAGTATTGCTGGCACCTAGGAATTGATGGTTGTACTTCTCTGGTTTTGTTTTGTATCTGGCTCTATGTTAATTTGCATAAACAGTTTTGGCTGTTGCTTCGTTCTATTTTAGCACTGTTTAAGGGAGGATTACAGATCTTGTTAACAGCTGTTACATCCGATTGTGGTGTTGACGCTGGTACATTTGTTGTAACATACTTTTAAAGTTGTGTTGGAACGGTTCTGCTTACTGTTAAGTCAGTCGACCGCATTGGCTGTCGATAGCCCGGAGGAAGAGTCTGGGGCTAATAGACGGTTGGAGAGGGTTCAAATCCCAATGGGGGTGATTCTTTTTCATTATATTTTTTTTTATTTATTCATTTATTCTTGATATTTTCCACAACCTTCGTTTTTCCTGAGTTATGATATTATTTTAACGTGATGTACTTTCGATTGGGCTCTCATGATGGTTGGCATAAGGGCAGTTGGACATGTTGCTATAATTTCCCCTAGCCATGGTGTGGTGAAAAATTAATTCCCTCTTTGAGTGGCATTTCCAATTTCTTTTTTTTTTGGCCTACTCATACATTGACAGGGAAATTTGAAAGTGGCAAGTGTATATTACTATTATAGGTAGCCATATTGGCATTTTTGAAAATTGGGTTGGTGGTAGTTTTCAGCTGCATATACCATTGGGGTAGCTGAAATTACAAAAGCCGATAACGGACTGGACACAGGCATCATTTCTGTGCAAACTTGGTAATGGTTGTGAGATCGTGTTCATAGTGGCAACAAAGGTTATGGAGTAGTCTGTTCCAACCTTATACCTTTGTTCATTGGATTCCGTTGGATTTCAAAATTTGATCATTAAAAGTATTTTGGTGAAAATCACAGCAACCATCAATAAATTCGGGAGGAAATTTGTTGAAGAAATTTCGTTTGGAAACTATTTGTTTCATTTGCTTCACCCTGGTCTGCACTTTCCTGAAAGTGAATTTATTTTTTCTGTTTGATGCTGTTATGCTGTTTTACTAATCACGGAATCCCATTGTATTTTCCTGCACATATCACATAACTACAAGTTCTTGGAGGAGAATTCACGTGGTAAGGTTGCATTACTTCTGTTAATTATCTCAATAAATTGAGAACTGATGGTTTCTTTGTGGCCTTTCCTTTCGTTTGTTCGCAGGATACCCTCTTGCCCCGTACCCTTTCCCTTTGTCCCAGGCTGTCGGCAGAATTTTTTTACAGTCTGAGGAGAGATAAACCAAATTGTTGGAATGCTCAGTGGTTTTTGAACATGTCATTGAGCTGGTTGTCTACATATCAATACTAGTGGAAGACAGACGAGAACTAAGCTCTTCATATCATTTTTTTAATCGCACATGTTGACTGGTGAAGTAAATTGATTTTTAACCGGGAAAAATCTCCAGTTTGCACACGGAAAGACGTATCTAGTTAATTAATTTATTTTTAAATATTAATATTATTTGCCATTCGAGTGTAAGAGGAAATCTTAATGTTTTACTGTGATCACGGAACTTTTGGTAGTGAAACAAGGTGTAATTGAGTGAAATAATTTGTGAACATTTATTGTGCAGTGAGAGCGGTTGACTCAAGACAAATCTATTGAAAAGAAAAGAAATCTCAAGGGAAGAACCATAGAGTTAATTACAAATCATATTAAATAATTTGGAACATCACGTATGTGCGTATTTTCTGTGCAATAAGGCTAAATGCTGATATTGGCTGGAGTTTGCGGAGAATATTTTATGTTTCACCCCCCTCACCGAAAGGCCTTTATGCGTGGGAGCTCCAACAACACGACAAAGTAAGTTTTGTTACATTTTTTTTTACATAATACACTCACTGTAAAATCACTTGGGTCAGAGAGTGAACAGTAATCCCGTTAACTCTCCCGATCTTGGTGGCGCTTGTCCAGATTGAAATCTATTTATTCAACTCTTACATCAAATTGTTTAAAAATATTTTTATCAAAGATAAAATATTATTATTACACATTTCCAAGTGATTTTTCTGAGTGTATGGTCCTTTTCATTTCCTCTTGTCTCGTACCTTGTAAGCTGAGTTGGATATGTTAGCACCACTGATTTAACAGTCGATTTGTTGTTAATGTCGTTTCAATTCGCTGTTAAGCATTTGGTAAAGAGTCACAGTTTGTAAAGCACTGCTTGGCCCTGACATGAAGTTATGATTTTCATGCTAATAAATTTTGATGTGAATTATTAAGTGGCGTGAATATATCCAAATCAGCTTCATTATATTACTATACTTATTATTTGATATGATTTGAATGAATTCCTTCATCATTGGTACGCATGGTCGAAACATATTTTTGTACAAAATTAAAATAGCCAGCGTATGCTGTCTGATCCTACATATGTGTTAGTGTTAAAATTTTCTAGGGTCAACGAACTCTCACAGCTGATTGGTTTTGTGAACAGATAATGTTACAATTTAAACGATACTCGCGAACGTACAAACATACATAAGAAATCATATCATCAATTATTGTTTCACCGTCAAAAGTTGTTGTGTTCTATATATTATTAAAAACATCATAGTCAAATTTGATTCCTAGTATTAAGAACGCTATCCAAGTTAATTTTAAATCTGGTAATTCCAATAAGGCTAACAAGTTATTTGGTTTATAAACTTAATTTA
This sequence comes from Musca autumnalis, assembly GCF_047663935.1. NCBI lineage: Eukaryota > Metazoa > Arthropoda > Insecta > Diptera > Muscidae > Musca > Musca autumnalis. Next base: position 152,473,649 of record NW_027412088.1, on the reverse strand, counting down.
TTGCAATTGTAACGATCGTGGGTGTATTGCAATTTGCTTTACTTGCTTAATGATAGGTTGTTTACACTGTTGCAAACATTATCATTGCCTTTCCATAATGAATTTTAAGAATAGTGGTGGCAAATTCTACCAAATTATTATATTGATAAAAGTGTTATTTCTGCTTTAGTTTTAACGTAATCTCAAGTTGTTTATAATTAAATTTTATTTTCAATAAAATGGATTGTTACCTAATTATGAACTGAAAAATCCTTCCAGTTTGATTTGACGGGTACTGATCGGTAAGGTAGGATAATTGATGGCGGGTTCACCATGGAGTGTTCTGATATTTTCTTGCGGTTTTGGATAATTAGGTGAACAGGTAGGGTGGGCCGGGATGCGGTTACATCTGTGCATGCCTCAACCTGGCGTAATGGGAAATGTTTTAACGTCTTCTTTCTCCCTTTGACTATAGGTAGCCTTTTCATTTGTTACTTTCTCTGACACTATCTCTTCGTTGTTAATCATACACGCATTAAAAATTTAAAACTGTTGTTAGTGGATACATTGGGTGACTCTGTGGCAAGGTCCCACCCCCATACGACGAGCATTAAGGCCGGTGAAATATGCGTGGTCAGCCCTAGAGTTCATCTGCAAATAATTTTATGGAAAATTTGATCATTCCTGAGGCATGCACGTTACATTGGATATGACCAAAACAATTGTTGTAATTAACAAAAACGATTGTTGGAGTCACAATACTACATACGGAATCTAACAATATCTTTACAATACATATTTTGCTCTTCGAATATTGTTGGATCAATCATATTTTTTTTCTTTGCGTGTGGTTGGTGGGTTTTATGTGTGAAGAATTAGTTCTTTAAGACAAGAGCTAAAACTTTGCCTCCGAGCAAATTAAAATCCTCAGCGGTTTAGAAAAGCCTGACAAAATGATCCCTTTTGACAACAAGGCCTCAAACCTTGGGGCCGATAACTCTTATTACTTGTTTTTTTTCGATTATGCACTTGACTAATGCCTGCCTTTCGTGAAACATCAGATGGTGAGGATTTGTGAGTATGGTATCGTGAGTTTACTGTGAAAATTATGAAAAATTAAAATGAGTTATGATGCGTGGATTCTATTGTTGGTGATCCCAGACCTATTTAAATTGAATATTGTTCTTATATTGATATAACATAAACCTTACAATCCACTGTGGCCAATTTTCAGAAAAACCCGGTCAAAATTTAAAAAAATCATAAATTTACACCAAATATTGCTTAATGTTGTTGATATGAAAGAAAAAATATGTTTTTCAGGTGAAAGTAACACCAGGTGAAAGTAACTTTCTTGGAAATTTATCCGTCACTTTTCGTAATCTCGACTTATGGTCGTTTATAATATACAAAAAACAAGTTTTTAAATATTCCCTTTTGATAATGACAATGAAAGCTATATGAAACCTGCTTATTATATTCAGTGTCGCCAATGAAGTGTGCGTTTATTAATTATGTCAAATATAGCTGTACATGATGATTTTTTTGGATTTAATTATCACAGTTGTGAGAGTGGTTGAGATGAGCTGTTTAACTTATCATTTCATAATAATGGACGCATTTTTAAAACTTGAAATTAAATGCCACATGCCGCCACTGCATTTTTATGTGATAGTCCACACTTTCCGAGATATGGATCTTTTTTGGAATATTTTTACCTTATCACCATTACGTAGTTTATGGACAATCCCCTGGATATTTTTATCGAGGGTAGGGATTACTCATCTGCGGGAAAAGTCCATACTTCTCGGTATAACCAAATTGCCAAAATAACCAAAGCCAATTCATAAGGGGGGGGGGGGGGGGGGGTGACGCACATTGGTGAAGCTTCCTTGTAAACGTGGAAAAAATAGAAGGAGTTGACCTATGATAATGAATTTTTGTACATGTAATTATGACGGCATACACACAGAAAAAATGGCCTCTCTAACATATGTCCCAAACATATTTTGCAGCAAACATATATTTGTTTGCAAGCAGTCCCAAACATAACGTATGTTTGGGTCCTCCAAACAAATATATGTTTGGGTGTAAACAAGTTATATGTTTGGGTGCAAAGAAATACAAACCCAAAAGCCACAAAAAAAAAAAAAAAAAAAAAAGAACATGCACCAGTGGGCGCTTTCTGAGAGCAAGGGAGCGTAATTGTCAATGTGAAACACATTGACAGCAAGCGCTCACTGGCTATTTCTAACATGTAAACACATTTATAAATGGTGGTGTTTTTTATTGAAGGCAAAAGCAAAGCAAAAAAGGCACATAGGTACATTCAAAATTCCAAGGAAATACATAACACACTTTAATAAAAGAAAAACTGAATGAAGGAAATTGTAAAAAGTCGCACTTTTAAAAAGAAAAAAATTATATAGAAACATCGTTGAACGCTTCTTTTTAGTTGTGAAATAAAACACATTTTCTTCAAAGTTGAAATCATCAGAGAAAAATCGGCAAATCAAATGATTATATCTATATATATAAAAAAGGACGATGTTAGTTACTACGCTTATAACTCAAGAACGGCTGAACAGATTTTGACAATTCGCGCCAATTCGGAATGGTCTCATGGCAGAAAAGGATAAAACCTAAAAAAATCGCGAAACTTTGCGAATAAATTGCAAAAATATTTTTTCAAAAAAGTCAAATTTTCCACATATTTATATCGAGCTTCGCGTTTGGAGTATACCTTGACACCTATTTGGACAGTTTTTGACAAAAAATACCTCTGTTTTGTAAATTTTTGAAAGTTGTATAGAATTTTTATTCACAAGCAAATCGATTTTCTTTTATTTTCAAGCTTATTTTAGGAAATTAACAGCGATGGGGATTTGTTTGAAGTATACGCAAAGGAAGTGACATTTGAAACCCAGTGGGTTTGTAAAATCCGGTTATATATAAACATACTATTAGTTTATAGTTTGTAAAGATTAGTGATGGTTCCCACAGTTTTGAGGAAAAAGGTACAAATCCACAAAATTGGTGGGTTATTTGAAAAATCAAGAGCTCGGAGGTAATTTCATTGGAAGTGAAGTTGTGACATACATACATATATGTATAATTTTAAACCGTAAGTAAAACATCTTAGAAAGATCAACTTCCGATTTATGGGGAATAAAATTTAAGCTGTACCAGATATATATTGATACTGTTTAGATCCTGTCATGATACTAAAAAATTATGTCCCCACTGAAAAGAAGTATGAATTCAATCAGTTTAGTTCCCGCAGAGCCGGAAGGTAATTACAATTGGCCAAATACATACATATGTACACTGGTATTGTTGATACACTGTACGAATGTACATCGAAAAAGGATGATATTCAAAATTGGAAAGAAAGAAAAAAAAAGAAATTGAAGGTACTGACATGTATTCATTATCGGGCGACATAAGTAGGTAAATACTTATTAAACGTTAATTAGTTTGTTATATTAATTTGACTATGTTATTTACATCGAGATTAAATATAGGGTGACTAAGTAATCGACAACAGTCACGTGTTAGCATGACAAGACTCCAAGCATCCGAAACACACAAAGAACGGCAACTAATAGAATAGCTCTGCTAACAAGGATCAATGTATCAAGTACTGGATTGTACAGTCCCAATCAAAATTAAATTACCGCATTTGTCCGTGTTACCAGAGCCATTGCGTCTAATTCCGAATTTGCAATGCAAGTAGAATTCGGGAGATCACGTTAAACAGAGAAGTCAGAAAAAAGTAGACGAAGGTGGTTACCTGATAACGATCGTATCCCTCTGCTCAAAATAGGTTAATTGATTCAAACGCAAATTTAAACAAGCACTATATTCAGCATTAAATTTAAATTCCTACGATCGCATTCCTTCCTTCGTATTCAATTGCTTGAGTGAAATATCGTGTTCAGTGGTGAAAACAAGAATTGCAGAAAACCATCGATTATGAAACGAATAGGGGCGTTATGATATTATTTTGCTTCAACTGTGCTACCAAATATTTTTATTTACATCGCAAAACGTGTTACTTGCTTAAAATATATATCTTAGTCCCGATTTTCAGTTGTGTTCTGTACCTAACAAACTGCGAGACGAAGTTCGCCGGGTCCCCTAGTAATGTAATAAATAGGTACATCCATATTTCAAATATACATACATATATACGTATATGAAAAATGTATGATGTATTTACCAATATTAAATGCGATTTCTTCCTTGTCCAATAAAATATTTCCATTCACCTTTTTGATTCAATTATAAAAAGTATTGGACATTTAATTTACCAAAAAGCACAATTTCTTTAAGAAAAGACAAAACACTGATTTATTCACTCACTTTACCGTCTTTACTTAACGATGTTCTCCAGAACACTGATGAAAAAGACCAGTATAATTAATACCATTTTTATATCCTCCACCATAACATGGAGGGTATATTACGTTTGTCATTCCGTTTGTAACTCATCGAAATAATAATTTGCGACCCTAACAAGTATATATATTCTTGATCAGCGTAAAATTCTAAGTCGATTTAGCCCTGTCCGTCCGTCTGTTGTAATCACGCTATCTTTCGAATGTGTTGAGCTACAGGTCTGAAATTTCGTACACATGTGTTTTTTGTCTAAACTTAGATCAAGTTCGAAGATGGGCTACATCGGTTCACGGTTTGGTATAGCCCCCATATAACGGTACCGCCCGATTTCAGATATTTTGACGTTTTAGCTACATTTTCAGACCGAATTAGCTATAAATTGACATTTAGGGTTCCCAGTGAGCAAGAAACTTCTCCATCGAAAATTATGGACATAGGTCTACGTTTTCCTATAGCCCCCATATAGCGGTATCGCCCGATTTCACCTATTTTAACGCTTTAGCTACATTTTCAGACCGAATTAGCTATAATTTGACATTTAGGGTTTCCAATGACCAAAAAACTTCACCACCATAAATTATGGGCATAGGTCCACGTTTTCTCGTAGCCCGATTTCCAGTATTTTGAAGTTTTTAGCTACATGTTCGGGCCGAATTGGCTATAATTTGGCACTTAGGGTTTAGTTAGGTTAGTGGTCAAGTGACTTCTCCAACTAAAATTGTGTGCATAGGTACTCTCGCAACAGAAAGAAAACTAATAATTCCATATTAGCTCAGAGTTTTTTATGGTGGAGGGTATACAAAGTTCGGCCCGGCCCGAACTTAAAACTTTTTAACTTGTTTTTCTTATCCTCTTCGCTTGATATGTTGGTTAACAGCAACAAAGCACGAAATACACGTGTTTTGCGCATACACATCAAAAAACGTATGTGTCTCCTATTACACCATGCACACAGCTCTTTATTATAAACCAGCATTCCGCAGCTGCGAGAGCCCTGTTTTTTACTCTCTTTGACAAAAATCCTCTCCACCCATAAAAAATATGTTCTAACATAAAGAATATGTTGGTACCCAAACATATTAAATTGAGATATGTTACAAAATATTGCAAACATATATTAGTTTGGACACAAACAAATTATGTTTGGATCCAAACATATATTTGTTTGCAATCAGTCCCAAGCAAATATTTGTTTGGATCCAAACATATTTCTAACATATATTTTTCTGCGTGTATGTTTTCTAAGAAAAGTCCCGGGGTTTACTTCCCCCTCGTCCTCAATAATGTTTCAGCTTTCATAGAATGTCACTACCAATGTGTACAGCCAGATTCTATTTTTAGTTTAATGATACGGCCGAGTCCGAACACCTTTTCGAATATTGTATGACTTCAGTTATAGAGAAGTTACATGTATTCTAAAAGAAGAAGAATAAAGAAGAAGAAGAATAAAATATTTGGAGAAATAATGAACTCGAAAAACTATCAAAAATTTCCATAATTTGTATATATTTCGCACTATATGTACAAACCCGTTGAATTTTTCTTAATGTTTTCTTTTGGAAAAATATTCGCTGGAATGTAATACACAGCTTTTCAGAACATGCTATTGTTGTTAAATGCCTCTATCACGTTGTTTTCAGTATATTTTTCAACGACAATTTTATAAATATGTCAATACGAGGGTCACTAAAAACCTTCTGGCCTAGGCAACACGCAGTGTCGCCAGGCGTCATTTGACATTTTTTTTTTTTTGAAAGTTTGACAGTTTTATCCTAAGCGTACTCAGGACAGTTTCACATACCATGTGTTGTTTTGTTTACAGTGACTTGAAAAAATTACTTTGCATAAAAAACATTTTCGTCCGATAATTTTTCACAACTTTCGACGTGGATAATCCCGGTAAGAGTGGATCGATCCAATTAAATCTTTGTATGTCGATAAAGGACCATCCTATAGCACTATGAAAAACTGGTTTAATGAATTCAATCGTGGCCGACACTCGCCAAAAAAACGAAGTGATTGAGGGTCGTCCAAAAACGGTAATGCAAAATCGCCATGTTATGTACCGTGAGATAGAGGCATCCTTGGGCATTTATTCTACCAACTAACATTTGATATTGCAAGAACGCTTGGCGCCAAAAATGGGGGTTTTCTCGTCGGATCCCGTTTTGGTCTGTGCAAGAAATTTCGAAAAAATACGCAGTGCTTCAAAGACGGTGCTTCAAAAGAGGAGGTGTCTCAATCAAGCCACTGTATACATCCCAACACATGGTCGTATGTCACACTGTCCTGAGTACACTTAGGCCAAACATTGTTAAACTTTTCAAAAAAAATTTCTGAAGAATTGTTGAAAACTTTATTTGGAAGATGTTTGCAAAAGATTACTTGGTTCAACTCTCAATAGTTTAACTGATACTGAACAGAATTTCAGCAATTATGTAAAATGTTCTATATTTTATAGATTTTGATGCCCTAGATGGAGTTTTTCTTATGTGATATGTTCAAAGATATATTAGGGATACAATATTGCCAAAGGCAGCAATGCCAAATTCCTAATCGTTTCTGAGATAAAGGCCCAATAAATGCATAAAACTTTAGTTTTAGCCCGGTTTAGATGGGGCCATAAAATCCGAACTGGATCTGACAGAACAAAACCCTACTAGGGTTTGTGTAGTCTCAATATGTACTTTCAAAAAATGCATACTAGAAGTTGTTTGCATTTTCAGTGTTGCATAGTGATATAAACATAGAAACCTACATATAAAAAGGAAATAATTAAAAAATATTCGGTTACAGTGTTTTATTTATAAAGGCACTAAAAACTAGAAAATAATGTTTCTCTTACCCTCAATAAGTATCTTCTTCTTTATGATTGGATTTCCCATTTAATTTTATCACCATTTTTAATTTTAATGCAACTTTTATTTAAGAGATCCCATCATAAAGAGGAATATACTTATTGAGGCTAAGAAAAAAAAATTAAAAAAAAACTGTTTCATTTTCTATGATTCAACATGCCAACGTTGCATATGCTGCAAAAGGTATTAAACTATGGTGGTGAACTCTTAAAATCCTTGACACAATTCAATCCTTAAGCAATCCTTTTGTTATTTTAATATTCCTTCGTTAACTGAAATAAACATGAATATGAAATTTATTACTTAAATATTGAAATACAAGAGGCGAAACATGCGATAAACAAACCACAACGGATACCTTCGAGGGCACTTTCAGCAAAAACAAAAGAAAAAAGAAAACAACAGCGATAACTCCTGCAAGTACATACCTCAATAACATTTACACAAGCATGTTGGAAGTAGTACGTGCCATTTAGGTCTTCAAGTAAATAACAGTACTTGTTTAAACATTTTATACATATTAATTCAAAATGTAGAGAAAAAAATGTGTACAGTAAACAATAAGGGAATATGAAAATAAATATCGATTGATAAATTCTTGAAATTTTACAATTCATTGCATATGCTGAGGCTGATATATGTGGATGGCCAAAAGTATGCTACAGAAAGAAGCAAAAAATAACGTCATCATCATCCACAGCAGAAGTAAAACACTTGAAATGCCCCAAAAAACAACGGCCACATCACTGTCACTCACTTATTTCCATCAGACACAATGCCAATGCGATGCTGCCATTAGCTGGAGTCTCTTCCATGGCATTTCGAATGCCAGTAAATGGGCAATGTATCAATTAATTCAATTGAATTGTTGCAATCAATGTTTTTGATAACCTTAAGGGATTAACGCTGGCCAGCAGAGCACATACACTTTGGCGAAAAACAAAAAAGCAGACACTCAAACCCATGTAAGCAGGGAGACACCACACATCCAACCACCCACACTGGCACATATGGGCACACACATTGGTTTTTGTTCAATAAACTTACTGGGAAAATGCACTTGATTTTAACGCCTTTTTTAATTTTTGGCTCAAATGCAAAATATACTAACTTTTTTGGCAATTGATTTCGAATGAAATCAGTGTTCGAAAATAAACACTATAATATCGTACCGTACCGTTCTGTACCGTACCAAGGTGGATAGGTACACTACGATAGTGTACCGCTCCGGAGCACAAACACTAAAAAATATTTTAGTGATACTGTACCGGAACACAACGATAATCGTAGTGTACCGCATGCCGGAGCACTAAAAATCGTAGTGCTCCGACTGCGGAGCACTAAAAATTTTAGTGTTCCGACTGCCGGAGCACTAAAAATCGTAGTGCTCCGACTGCGGAGCACTAAAAATTTTAGTGCTCCGACTGCGGAGGACTAAAAATTTTAGTGTTCCGACTGCCGGATCACTAAAAATCATAGTGCACCACGTGTTGGAACACTAAAAAATAATAAAGGTATTATGTTTTCTTAGGAAAATTAAATATTTGGTTAAATTTGATCAAATAAAAATTAAGATAAACTGTTACATCCATGTATGTTTAAATTAGTTAAACACATTGCGAAATATGGTCAAAATGATGAAAAAACAATATTTAGTTTTTGTGGAATGAAGCAGAAAGATCGTTGTGCCGGAGCACTAAAAATCGTTTTGTACCACGTTTTGAAACTATAAGGTAATGAACCATACATTAATTTATTATGATTTCTGAGGAAATTAAATATTATATATATATATTTTTTAATAAATAAAAATTAAAAGAAAATGTGAAAAACATCTGATTTGGTTTTTGGACAATGGAGCACTAAAAATCGTAGTGTTCCGACTGCCGGATCACTAAAAATCGTAGTGTTCCGACTGTCGGATCACTAAAAATTTTAGAGTTCCGACCGCCGGATCTCTAAAAATCGAAACAATGGATCAATAAAAATTGTAGTGTTCGGTTGTGGAGCACTAAAAATCGTAGCGTACCAAGAGCCAAAACGCTAAAAATAACGTTAAAGTAATCGACTGTTTATTATAATTTATGAGGGAAATTAAATATTTTATGTTTTTAGGATAAATAAATACATATTAATAAATAAAAATTAGAAGTAAATGTGTAAAATATCTGATTTGATTTTTGGACAATGGAGCACTAAAAATCGTAGTGTTCCGACTGCCGGATCACTAAAAATCTTAGGGTTCCGACTGCCGGATCACTAAAAATTTTAGTGTTCCGACTGCCGGATCACTAAAAATTGTAGTGTTCCGACCTCCGGATCTCTAAAAATCGAAACAATGGATCAATAAAAATTGTAGTGTTCAGTTGTGGAGCACTAAAAATCGTAGTGTTTCTACCGCAGGATCACTAAAAATCGTAGTGTTCCGATTGCCGGATCACTAAAAATTGTAGTGTTCCGACCGCCGGATCTTTAAAAATCGAAACAATGGGTCAATAAAAATCGTAGTGTTCGGTTGTGGAGCACAAAAATCGTAGTGTTCCTACTGCCGGATCACTAAAAATCGTAGCGTTCCGACTGCCGGATAAGTAGAAATCATAGTTTGTCCGACTGCCGGAGAACTAAAAATCGTAGTGTTCCGACTGTCGGAACACTAAAAATCGTAGCGTACCACGAGCCAAAACGCTAAAAATAACGTTAAGGTAATCGTCTGTTTATTATAATTTATGAGGGAAATTAAATATTTTATGTTTTTAGGATAAATAAATACATATTAATAAATAAAAACAAGTAAAAAAGTATCAGTCGGCTTTGCCGACAGAGATATACCCTCAGCCTGTGTATATTGAAACAATTTTTTTTCCAAAAAACGCATGTATTTAGGGAGTTTTAAAAATTTTGTGCGTTTGAACTGACAAAAATGTTGATTAGGATTTAATATCAAAAGTTTTGCGGAGGAGATACTAAAAAGAATGGATCTCCATCCACTACATATGGTACCATAGGGGTTTTTTAGACCTTCAGGGATGTTTGCTCAAGAAGTATGAACTTGCCCCTGAAACAACTTTTACCATCACAATTGAGGCAGCAATGCAAGTTGCTTCAACAAAAATCAAAGTGATTCGAAAGCAGGTCTTTAAGTGAACATGTATCCGAAATTTTGAGTGGGAGGTACCGGATAGAGTGGACAAATATAGTCCATATTTGAACCTGATCTATATCTGGTAGATATATTAGGATGTGTAAAGTATGGACCAATTCGGCCACTCTCTTCAAGGGTTATCGTACGCACAATTTTTCCGAACATTTTTGAACTTTTGTGGGGGAGGTACCTGAAGGAGTGGACCGATATGGCTTATCTTCGAACTTAAACTATGTTTGGACAAAATATTACTAAGGCCAAACTTTGGACCGAATCGGCAGACCTGTTCGAGAGTTATTTTGCCCTCCAACCTCCTCACACGGTGTCATAGGGTTTTTTTGCAACTTTCAGGCTATTTTCTCAGGAAGTATGGACTTGCCCCTGATGAAACTTATACCGTCGTATGGAGGGCAGTGAATACAAGTTGCTAAAGCAAAAATCAAAGCGATTCGAGAGATGTTCCTAAACTGAACTTTTCCAAAATTTTGTGTGGGAGGTACACGACGGAGTGGGCCGATTGAGTCCATATTAAAACCTGATCTAAGTCTGGTACACGCTCCACGATGGGCAAAGTATGGACCAAATCGGTTACACCCTTCAAGAGTTAGCGTGCGTACAAATTTTCCGAAGATTTTCGAACTTTTGTGGGGGAGGTACCGGAAGGAGTGGACCGATATAGTTCATCTTCGAACTTAAACTAAGTTTGGACAAAATATTACGAAAGCCAAAATTTGAACCGAATCGGTTCATCCCTTCGAGAGTTATCGTGCGCTCCAGCCAGCCAGCCAGACAGACAGACGGACGGACATTGCTCAATCGACTCCAAATTGTCTGAAACACATTTCGTCCAAACATACTTGGGGTCTAAAACCATTATTTCGATGAGGCACATTTTGCCCGTATGAAAGTGTATATACCCTTCATAGCCTAAAGGCTGAGGGTATAATTAGAAGTAAATGTGTAAAATATCTGATTTGAATTTTGGACAATGGAGCACTAAAAATCGTAGTGTTCCGACTGCCGGATCACTTAAAATCGTAGGGTTCCGACTGCCGGATCACTAAAAATTGTAGTGTTCCGACCGCCGGATCTCTAAAAATCGAAACAATGGATCAATAAAAATTGTAGTGTTCGGTTGTGGAGCACTAAAAATCGTAGTGTTCCTACTGCAGGATCACTAAAAATCGTAGTGTTCCTACTGCCGGATCACTAAAAATCGTAGTGTACCACGTGCAATACAATAAGGTAATGTACCACACATGAGTTTATTATGATTCGTGAGGAAAATTTAATATTTTATGTTTTTTTTTTAATAAATACAAATTAAGAAATAAAAATAAGTAGGAAATGTGAAAAACGTCTGACTGGTTTTTGGACAATGGAGCAGTAAAAATGCTACTGTTCGACGTTTAGGTAATCATCTGTTTATTATGATTTATGAGGAAAATTAAATATTTGATGGCTTTTGGGTCAAGTAAAAATTAATAAATACAAATTAAGATGAGCATGTTATATCCATGTACTTAAAATTAGTTTGAGAATGTTAGTAGAAAATATGACAAGATGTATGCGGTACAAATTTTTATAAACCACAAACATCCCATACGGGAGACTTCTCTCATATTAACGAGTGCACCCCGATTCATATTAGCTCAATGATATGGGACCTACTGTTTATCGCCGAGTCCGAACGGCGTGTCTTAAGACACCACTTTGTAGAAAAGTTTTACATGGCTGAAGAAAGATGTACATATTCGTATAAAAATTGTCTTCTTGATCTTCATGAATTACTTAATCTTTTTAATGTGAACAAAAGAAATAGCAAACAAAAAAAATATTGATATATTTATTGATATTTATATATTTTAGATATTTTTATTGGTACCACAAAGTAGCAGGCAACTTTACTATGTCTTATATAAAAACCCGACATAATTATGTTTATTTTTGTATTCATAACAAGATAGTGTTATTATGAAAACAAAAATGAACATTATTATGCCACTAAATTTTGGACACATTTACATGTAAAATGCCTATCAAAAAATCTAACATTTCCACACAGATCATAAGAACCATATGTGTGGTTCATTACCTTTACGTTATTTGTTAAGTGTTGCGGCTCGTGGAACACTACGATTTTTAGTGCTCCGCAGCCGAACACTACGATTTTTATTGATCCTTTGTTTCGATTTTTAGAGATCCGGCAGTCGGAACACTAACATTTTTAGTGATCCGGCAGTCGGAACACTACGAATTTTAGTGCTCCGCAGCCGAACACTACGATTTTTATTGATCCTTTGTTTCGATTTTTAGAGATCCGGCAGTCGGAACACTAAAATTTTTAGTGATCCGGCAGTCGGAACACTACAATTTTTAGTGCTCCGCAGCCGAACACTACGATTTTTATTCATCCTTTGTTTCGATTTTTAGAGATCCGGCAGTCGGAACACTAAAATTTTTAGTGATCCGGCAGTCGGAGCACTACGATTTTTAGTGCTCGGCAGTCGAACACTACGATTTTTATTGATCCATTGTTTCGATTTTTAGAGATCCGGCAGTCGGAACACTACGATTTTTAGTGCTCCGCAGTCGAACACTACGATTTTTATTGATCCATTGTTTCGATTTTTAGAGATCCGGCAGTCGGAACACTACGATTTTTAGTGATCTGGCAGTCGGAACACTACGATTTTTAGTGCTCCGCAGCCGAACACTACGATTTTTATTGATCCATTCTCCAAAAATCAAATCAGACGTTTTTCACGTGTTCTATTATAGTTTACTTCTTAATTTGTATTTATTAAAAAAAATTATAAAATATTTAATTTTCCTCACCAATCATAATAAACTCCTTTGTGGTATTTTCTATGTATCCACAGTCAGAACACTACAATTTTTAGTGCGCCATTGTACAAGAACCGAATTAAAGTTTGTCATATTTTCTACTTAAGTTCCCAACGTTATTAATTAATATGTATACATATATGGATATAACAGGTGTATCTGTGTTTTTATGTCTTAATTTGTACTTAATTCAAAAATTATAAATATTTAATTTTCCTCCCAAATCATAATAAACTCGTGTGTGGTACATTATCATTACGTTATTTTTTAGTGTTCCGACATGTGGTACACTACGATTTTTTAGTGCTCCGACTGCGGAACACTACGATTTTTAGTGTTCCGACTGCGGAGCACTACGATTTTTAGTGTTCCGACTGCGGAGCACTACGATTTTTAGTGTTCCGACTGCGGAGCACTACGATTTTTAGTGTTCCGACTGCGGTACCCAACGTTTTTAGTGTACCAAAATGTGGTACACTACGTTTTTCGTTGTGCTCCGGAACAGTATCACTAAAATATTTTTTAGTGTTTGTGTTCCGGAACACTAACGCTAAAAATATTTTAGTGATACTGTTCTCGGAGCGGTACACTATGTTAGTGTACTGTTTATTTTCGAACTCTGAATGAAATATGGAAGGAAAACCTTATAATGTATGTATATTAGAGTTATGACTTTTTGAAATTTTTTCTCAAAAATGATTTCCTATAGTGAGAATGAATGAACTTTTGCCTATTTATGCCTAAAATCACGTTAAATCCATTTTATTATAAAAAAGGTTCCGCACAAACCACTTTGAAAAAAATTTTGAAAAAATACTATGAAACGAAAATTACTTTTTTCTCAAAAAATAATTTCCTGTTGCACGAATGAATGACCTTTTGCCTATTAATGACGAAAATAACTTTTATTCCATTTAAATATTGAAAAAGGTCCTATACAAACCACTTTTAACATTTATGATATATGAAATAAAGTTATATATAATATAAATGATATAAATGATTTATATGTAATGATTTGAGGATAAAATTAGCGCGTGATTAGTGAGAAACAAACGGTTATGTAATTTCTATACCCTATACCTTAATTTCAAATAAATATCGGCTTACAGCGATTTTAAAAAATGTTCCAAAATTCTGAAAAAAATAAAAACTTTAAAAGCTTTTTGTGCGGAAGCTTTTTTGATCGAATTACTTTATTTTTTTATGTACATTTTATGTACTCTTAGGTAAAAACTCATCAAAGTATCATACAGGGATATGAGGTAGTAAAAAAGTCATAACCCTAATATGTATGTTACAAATAACCTGTAATATGTATGTTACAGATTACAGAACCATCTAAGTTTTCACATACACACTGCCACATCCTCAGCCGAACTAGGAAAAGATTTTCTGGCGATCAAATTCGGTCTAGTAGGTGGAGAGGAATTCAAGATCAAAGTTATAATTTTGAGTTTTTTTCATATTTTGCATCAAAATGTGAGTGTTTTATTTAACTTGGTTTGGTGTCTGTTTAGTAACTCATTTTCCGCACAGTTGCAGCTGACCAATCGAACTAAAACTGTGCAACTTTTCAGATGTGGATGACAATAAATGAATATGAAACCAAAACCAATATGGGTTCCTTTTTTCGTAAAGCCTCCATATAGCGGAAGATTTTATCTTCATTTTGGTGGTAGCGATACCAAACCAGTTCAGGTATTTTGAAGTTTTTATCTCCATTTTCGGCCTAAATTGGCTGTAATTTGGTTATGGGGTTTCGTTCAAGGTGGAAAGGGCAGATTGAGAGGCGGAAGTTCGGAGGAGGTTGTTCGGAACTTCGGTCTGGGTTGTTCGGAATAGTAAAATCTATTTACTCAAAAATTAAAAATACAAAATAATTGAAAACAAGTGAGCAAAGGCAATATTCGGGACGGGGCCGAATATGTGATACCCTACACCACTACCGCTATGCATAAGCTTTTCACTCGTAAACATTTCTTTTAGGGAGATACTAAAGTTTTCACCTATCTGGCTTTTATACCAAACTAGCCGGCCCGGTCCACGTTGCTGGCCCTTGAAACAGTTTTATGTTACCTTTCCTTAAGTAAATTATATTTTTCTTGCGTCGCAAAATAGTCGGGAACTGCAAGTGACTACAAATAAAACATCTTCAGAAATGTTGGTGTCTATATGAAATTTTGGCGGTATGTTAACTGATGACTTGAGGCATGCATTTATTTCATCTGCTGGAATAGTATAACTGGCAGTGTTTGTCTGAAATCTAAACGTGAACTGCTCTTAAATCCTTTAAGAATCGTTCTAAAGCTTCTTGGGAATTTTTATGTGCCATCGTACCTTCGTTCCAGATGATAACTTCTATTTAATATTGCATATGTGCAATTCAATCAAAATAATGTCCAGTGGCAACTTAAGGGTCGACTGTGTCGTCCTTGCACCTTCTTATAATGTATACCTGATGAAGCTATAGCTATCGATATGTTGCCTTCTAATATAAAGACTTGCTTTCCAATAAGAAGTTTTGGGGATATAAAGTATTTAAAAAATTTGCGTGCTAAAAGGGTTTAAAAAAAGGAAGGAATGGGGGAGGTACCCCGTCCCCTCCGAAATTCAAAAAAATATATACAACTGGTGTTCATGGTGGGCCATCGCTGTACATTCTCTGAAATGTTAAAGAGAATCGGCTCAGTAAAGCAAAGACATAGTTTTAATAAAATAGGGCAAAGGGAAGGTACCCCGCCCCCTCAGAATTTCAACAAAATATATTGTATATTTTTACCAGGGGTCATCCCTATCCATTCCCAGAAATTTTCAAGAAAATCGGTTTAGTAGTTTTGGATTTATAAGATATTTAGAAAGTGGGCGTAGTCTGGTCCAAATGAGTACATAGGGTCGGAGACACAACCACCATTGTCCCCAAGTTATTTTTCTCTCCGATACGTCCTTCAGTTTTGTTAAAATATCGTTTTCAAAAAAATAGGGCATGGGGGAGGTTCCCAGCCCCCTCCGAAATTCAACAAAATATATCACCACAGGTCCTCCCAGTAGATACTCTGAAATTTTCAAGAAAATCGGTTATGCAGTTTTTGATATATAAGCTATTTAAAAAAGTGGGCGTGGTCGGGTCTTTAGGCCCCAACTCAGTACTTAGGGTCGGAGACACAACAACCATTGTCTCCCAAATAAATTTTCTCTCCGATACGTTCGCCAATTTTGTTAAAATAGCGTTTTTAAAAAATAGGGCATGTGGGAGATACCCCGCCCCTCTGAAATTCAACAAAATATATACCCTATTTTCGCGTCCTCCGAGTAGATACTGTGAAATTTTCAAGAAAATCGGTTAAGCAGTTTTTATATATATAAGCTATTTAAAAAAGTGGGCGTGGTCGGGTCTTTAGGTCCCAAATTAGTACCTAGGATCGGATACATAACAACCATTGTATCGCAAATTAATTTTCTCTCCGATAGGTTCGTCAGTTTTTCTCAAATAGCGTTTTTAAAAAATAGGGCATAGGGGAGGTACCCGACCCCTCCGAAATGCAAAAAAATATATAGCATATTTTCACCACCGGTGTTCCCTGTACATTCTCTGTAATTTTCAAGAAAATCGGTTCAGCCGTTTTTGAGACTATACGGAACATACAAACATACTAACATACACACATTGTCTTTTATATATCGACACCTCCAAATAATAGTATGCTAAGTCTAAAAAGTGAGTTTTGCAGGAGAAGCTCTCAAAGTTTGGAAATTTTTTTGAACTTCAGTACTATGCTAAGTCAATATTTGTTTATAACTTCTGTTCGGATTGACCGATCATTACCAAAATTAGACAGAATTTAAGTTAAAGGACGTTCGACACCTACAAATAATAGTTTGCTAATTCTAAAAAGCGAGTTTTGCAGGACAAGCTTTTAAAGTTTGGAAATTTCTTTGACCTTCAGTACTATGCTATGTAAATATTTGTTTATAACTTCTGTTCGGATTGTCCGATCATTACCAAAATTTGACAGAATTTAAGTTAAAGGACGTTAAATATAAAAATGTAAAGAACTTGAAAACATGCTAAGTCGACTTAGCATACTATTGTTTGGAGGCGTCGATATAAGAAGATGACTTAAGGCGGACTGAAACAAACTTAATAAAATTTAATTTTATATTTGACTATTGTCGACATGTGATTGAAAGCTTTTTCTAGAAGCAGAGGTATTTGTTATCAAACTAAAAATTTCGAAATATTAAAACTGTAATAGCTTAGCGCCTTTTGCAATAACTCTGATATTTTACCATAAATCCCACATTTTAAATTAATTTAAAGCTCAAATGGTTTAGTTTCATTATCAAGCTCTCTTCTCGAAATATCTCCAATAGAAGCAGAAATATCTGACATGGAAAACAAGTAAGCAAAGGTTATAGTCGGACGGGGCCGACCATGGGAATTAGCAGCAAATCAAAATTCATTTATGAAACAAATAAGCTTGTTGTAAGAAATAACTTTGTCGAGTCTGCCATCTTATCACATTAAGCTTGGGACCTACAGTTTATCGCCGAGTCCGAACGGCGTGTCCTAAGACACCGCTTTTAGAGAAGTTTTATATGGCTGAAATACTCAGAAAATGTCGCCAGCATTACTGAGTTGTATTTTGCCACCGTTGAAAGTTTGATGTTACCGCGCCGGGGAATCGAACCCACGACATTCTACGTACAAGGCGGATTTGAAGTTGAAATATAGCTCCACTCTATGGAATAATATTAGAAACGAAGATACGTATTAAATGTTTCCGAAGTCTACTCTTCAAAAATCAAAAACATATCTAACAGGGTGCAACCGTGGTGCAATGGTATGCACCCGTCTACACGCTGAATGCCCGGGTTTGGTTCCTAGGCCAGGCCACATTCAATTTTCAACGGTGGCAAAATACCCCTTAGTAATGATGGTGACATTTTCTGAGTATTTCAGCCATGAAAAACTTCTCTACATGCGGTGTCTTAGGACACGTCGCTCGGATTCGGCGATAAATAATACGTCCCTTATCATTGAGCTAGTATGAATCGAGGTGCACTCATTCATATGAGAGAAGCCTTCCTTGTCCCTACTGGGATGTTTGTAGAACAATTATGTATATCATTATACTTTCTAATAAAAGTTCCAAAATTGGAAAATTGACATTGGTAGCCCCTTCAGATACATCTATAAATTTTCTTTGAATGCCAGGTTCCTTTTTTGAAATACACGTAATATAAATAAATATATAAATAAGCCGCTAGATAATATGAGATCATCATCATCCAAAATTGTAGGTATGTTCTTCGACCTAAACTCTTACATCGTGCAAAATCTTTTGACTGGTATTTCAACCTCTTGGAAGATATGAATCCTTCGTACCAAAAATTATTAACATAGGTCAATGTTTTGGTTTAGACCCCACACAACGGGACCACCCTGTTCAACAAATTTTGGCAGTTTTTGGTCATTTTGGTTGATAAAACGTAAGAATTGCTGTTTGTACACATTCTTTAAAAATAATAATTAATTTCAATACAAAATGGACGTTGAAATAGTTTTGGCTTTGGGACCATAGTGCTACCTAACAAAAAAACAATCAACACAATATCTGTTATAGTTTCCGAAAAATAGCTATACTTTTTCTCCAGAAATTCGCAAACATTATTGGTTTCCTTAGTTTCAATATAATTCCTATCGAATCCCGTATAGAAGCTAACAATCGGTGACGACAAAAATTGGGGTTTTGGCCAAGAAAATCACTGCCTTGTCTGCTAGCGCAAGTACCCGCGCTTCGGAACCATACATTATCACGGGTAAAGTGTTATTTTTGTTTGGCCTGGCCTGTTGGCCAATATTATTATTTTTCATATTTCACAAACTGATGTTGTTGGTTGTGTCTACGGCGGCGCCGAGGTAGACGAAGTCTTTAACTATCTCAAAATTATATGAACCAACTATGGATGCATTTTGCGTCGATATCATCAGGTTAGTCTTGTTGCCGCACAGTGGTTCAGAATCATTTTTCCCTGCTAAAGCTCCGTAACTTTTAAACGAATATATTGGTTTATTTTTCATAATTTAAATTTTATTGTTCGACAGGTAACACATTCAGCTTTACAGTGAATTAAAAACGGTCATGTTCGGTCTAGTAGTTGCAGAGGAAATCAAGGTCAAAATTTAAAATTTGTGTTTTTTCATATTTCGAATCAAAATATGAGTGTTTTTGTGTTTTCTATATGTTCCAATATATTAAAAAGGATCAAACCCCAATGAATAAACTACAGAAATACAAAATATTGAAAAAAAAAATTAAAAAATGGAAAATTTTCTTAAAAATTAAAATTCTATTCTTAATTTCATATTTCATAAAACTTATATAAAAACTCATTTATTTCAAAAAAGTACATTTTTGTAAAAAAAAACTATAAATCATATCGGAAAACGCGTAAGAAACAATTAAAAAATATCAGTCAGCTTTGAGATATACCCTCAGCCTATGTGAATTGAAACTTTCATCTAGGGACAGATCGAATGTATTTAAGGTCCTTTCAGACCCTTAGACCGAGAAAAATGTGGAGTAGGAATAAGGTTCAAAAGTATTGCAGAGGATGTACTTGAAGGAATAGGCCGACATAGTCCATTATGGAAGAGGATCTTATTTTGGGAGCATGTATTTTCGATAGATATCGCGCCCACTAGTCATTTCAGTGGGTCATCGTATAACTTTTGGACCAGTATGCCAGGAAGCATAGACTTGTTCACGGAAAATATAATATCGCAGTAAACAGGACAGACCCTAAACTGCACTTAGACAAAAATGTTGAACTTTCGTGGGGGACGTACTCTAAGGAGAGGACCGATATGTGGCATTTTATAATTTAAACTAAATTTGGACAAGCTATAAGGAGGTCCATTAATTAAGAATTAAGAAAAAATAGTAAACGTTCGAATCCCACTACCAAATAGGACTTAAAATTTTTGTAATTAATCGTAGTATTGATAAAAATTGATTTTAAATTTTAAATCGCGAAAATTTCATCCAAGCCCACTGTGAAAATTTTTTTCTATTTGTTATTAGATAGCTGATAAAAACAAACAAAAAAATACATAAAAGATTTTTTTCTGTTTGGACCAATATTAAAGAAGTTATGAGTATTTCTTTGCACATAGTTTTTACAGAATTTGAGTTTTTCAAGGCGCGATATCTCTGGAACCGTTAGTCAAAAAAAAAATCGAAAATATACTAAAGTGTTTTGCTGATGAGCCGCGTCACCACAGCAAAAATAAAGGAAATCAAAAACCTCATCTTGAAAAAGTGTCCGATTTCACTCAGAAATCGCCATATACACCCAATAGAAATCCAGATAAGGTATGAAGCGGCCGTCGCTATACGACTTAAAGCGATGGACGAGTGGATCAGAAAGGACCAAGTAACATACCATCAAAACATTTCACGGGTAACAACGGGAGAGTCAATGTATAACATTGTATCGGACCTTATACCTGAAACAATTGTAGCTGCCTCATGTGAGGCATTATTTCCAGACAGAGACTAGTGGATCGGCGGAACTCTAGCACAAATGCCGACTAGAAACTGTTGTTATACAGACGGCTCCATGCTAGGTAGGAGAACGGGGCAGGGTCTTTTCATTGAAGAACCACAGACCGAAATATCTCTTCGTTTGCCAGATCATAATACGGTCCGTCAAGCGGAGATCCGAGCGATTACAGAGTGTCTGAACTGGCTTAATGCCAACACGAGACTAACTACTGTTGTAAAAGTAAAATGCAGTAAAATCACAAACAGTCTTGGATTGTGTAAATTCGATCAACAGCTATTTTCAACATAGCTCGGTGCGTATAATATGGGTACCGGGACATGTGGGAAATTAGGTAATGAGATAGCAAATTCTCTGGCAGAAAATGGAAGGGAAGTAGCAACAGTAAACATAGAGAACGCAAACGCGTCTCGTGTAGAGTTAAAAACTTGGGCAAAAAATGCCCACTTATCCCTACGGAATAGAGAGGAAATAGGAAAAACCACAAAAATCCTATAGGTAGACCCAATTGAGGAAAAAACTTAAAACTTGCTAGGTAAGGCGGAGTTGAGTAGACTTACAGACTTACTAACTTGGGTTTAAAAGCTCATCAGCACAAGATTAATTGTGCAGACAACAGCATATGTAGGGCATGCGGAGACGATGACGAAACCCTGGAGCATTTTCTCTGCCAATGAGATGCTTTCGCAAACATCAGATCCCAGTTTTTAGGGAACGACACCATAGACAAATAAATTTATAGACGAAGGAATGCTCAGTTTTGCCGCAGTCAAGTCAAACACGAAAACTCAAAAAAGTTCGAAGACGATTTTTGCGGAAAAGGGCAATATTTTCATGGATATTTTTGTCTGAGGATATTGTTCCCATCAAAAACTAACCCCATGCAGCCTTTTGCCAGAACAAAATATTTATTTGCTACTTTTGGGCTATTTGGTCGAAAAGTAGCAGATAGTACATAATTACCATTGGTCAACAACAACAAATACAAAATATTTATTAACTTGTATTTTTTGGCATTTTATTTTGAGTTTCTTTTTCACAACACTCAATTCGAACATACTCAGTGAGAGCTTTCCGTCGTTTATAAATTTATTTGTCTATGACGACACAATACCAGATCGTAATCAGAGTTCCTTAAATAAAATACAGTAGAGTCCCCATCTTCAAACAAACCTAGTCTAGAACGCACAACAGGCCTACTTCTGACTTAAGTGTATGTTCACCATGGCACCTAACCTAACCATATGGATCCACATTCGTTTGTTAGTCAACTTTGCTATCTACACCCTTCGATATATACGCCATTTTAAGTAGATTTCATTGCGGTCGAAGCAACACATTTTCCAACCAACGAAATTAAAAAATCAATTCATTTTTTCCGGCTGCCCGTCGTTTGGGCTGAACAGCTATCAGCTAAGTAAGTGGACGTGAATGTGTGTCAGGCCACAGATGAGGCCATTGAGATAATGATGGCTGGGCATCGAAATTAAAACGAAACCCAAAATTTGGATCTTTTGTTCTAGGCGGTCGTGTTGCTGTTGTAGCAGTTTTATTTAATTTTTTTCAAGCTATTGTGCTGCTGCTGCACATTTGCATTTGACTCACACATCTGTGTGAAGCTATTTCAGAACAGAGATGGTTTAAGTGACGGGGTGAATGTATATGACTGTCATGCTTTTGCTGTCAAATGTAGAACACATTAAAGCCTTCCCACATTTCTTGTTGTATCGATGTGTGTGTATCGTTTATGGGATATTTACAGTAAAGAAATGCCTATTGATTATGTCCATAATATAACGAGCTATGTCTAAAGTCAATACATGTGTCGGGTTGGGGAGAAATTGGAAAGATTCTGTGTTGGTATGTTAATTAGGGTCGTATTGAAATTTTGTTGTATTCGGAGGCTGATCGTTTAGATGAAGGTGTCTGTGGAATATTGGCAGACAATCGGGAACTGTACATGATTGGTTATTGTCGTTGTAGCAATGCAAATATGTTCGTCCGTATATTATATTCAGTTATCTGGTTATGGTTCCTCTGCATCCAGATTCAAAAATTCTACAACCTGCATAGGCTGCGTCCATACATATTCAGGAGACAGGTGAGTTGGGTTATCTGGACAGTTAAACAAATGCAACGTGTCGTGTGGTCCGAATCCACATCCCATTGCAGCCGTTCAGGTGATTAACAGTGTAGCAGTGGTTTAGCGGCGGATATTTTCATATTCATCAGATAGAAGAACTGCACTAAATCAGCTATGTAGACATTTAGCCAACGACATATATATGTATATGTCATCGGCGATAGGACCCGACGCCTAGAAAGTCCAATCATCCGCATACATTACAATCCCCATGCCGTCTGGAGGGTAAGGAATGTGTGGAAGGTAGAGCTTAAACAGATTCGGAGATTTCACCCCGTCTCCTTGTTTCACCCAACGGGTCATGTAGTTATTTTGAAATTCTTCAAACGACTGGCGTCCACACATATAGTTTATTATCCAATATTTCAAACGCGACCGGAGGTAAAACTTCTCTATGTCCTCAAGCAGGTTGGCATGGTTGACGCCATCGAAGACATTCGATAGTTCAAGAGCCGCCATCACTTTTATGTTCGGACGACCTGCTCTGGTTCAGTTTTCGACTGATATGTGTGGATATGGCGCATAATGCTGTTGTGTTGCAAATGTCGGGCATATAACGCAAGGCATAGCTATTCACAGTATGTTCACATTAAGCAACTTTACCTTGACAGTCCCACACTTTACTGCAATACATTCCATGTTTGTGCCACTGAAGTCAAGCTCAAGCGAAATAGGTCTGTTTTGGACAGACTGGTCCGACTCATAAAGTCTGCGATTTCGCTGACTATTTTGCGGAGGTCATTGCAATTGAATTGCAGGAATCACTGACATAGACAGAGAGGGTCTTAATATGCTTGCTGATCTAAGGCGGGGAATCCTATCTACCATATGGTAATGATCCTATCTGCCATAGGATGACTCTCACGGTAACACTCGAGTAAGGACTGCAACTGTAACATGCCATTGTATTGCCGTACTGGAAGAATCTTCGTCTGCTCATTCAGGTAGTTCACTGATGTCATGGGGAGGCACCTTGTTTCAGTTCTCAGGGCGGAGTTTTGACAGGTGAGAATGTTCCTAGATGTCAGCTTCTGGCAGATATTTAGGTACGGAATGCGCGGACGACGTGAACATACTGTCGAATGTGACCCGTAGTCCATGTGATGAACAGAGCGGCCGTAGCTTTAGTGGCGGAAAAAGCTGATCAGATCTGTTAAATATGAGTTCAGTTTTACCAAAATAACATAAGAGGACGCATCCAAAGCCAAGATCGTACAATCATCCGCATAGGAGAGGTAGAGGTTAAACAGTTCCGGAGGAACTCATTATATCATAGATTTCACTTCTTGCTCCTGACACCCACGTGCGACTCATGTCCACACATATAATTGATTATCCAATGTTTCAAACTAGCCTCAAGGGTAGTCATCTCGTTATCCTGAAACAGTAGTATTGCTTGGCATTATCAAAGGCTTTCTTCCGTTTTAGTGGAATTCGGAAAGCTTTTTCCGATGCTGGGGAGGAGAAAAGCCTCTAGAGTCATAGAGATTCCGTCAGGATTCAACGATTTGGATTTGTTACTCCTGGGGTTCTCAATAAATTGTCTATTACAATAACTTGCACGCCACTTCGGATCAGCGCAACGTTGCCAAACGTTACTGAGATCATATTTTCCTTATTCCCAGGATTCGTGGGTGACTAACCGTTGCCCACAATCACTTATTTCGACTCCAATGTTGCAAATCTTGAGATAATCGAAACCCTTATTTATCTAGTGCTCTCCAATCAACCTGTAAACTTCCAGAGCCTATCCCGCTCATGTGTTAATCCCACGTCCTATGTCGGGAAATTTGAGGAAAGTGCGTCATTCAGAAGTGTTGAAGTCAGGCGGTCTCTTGATGGATATGATTGTAGAGAGCCAAGAGAAATGTCGGGTTTCCACGTGACGTCATTTATCAGCCCAGATGACATTATTGTTATGTTTGCAAAATGTAGTATTGCTATGGTTATGTTTTTCCAACACGGGCTAATGTTGGGCCTATAAACTGGAGTATCGGCAGCATGTATTCGTTAAGTAACTCTACCTCGGAACCAACAGTAAAGCTAGTCCTACATCTCAACTTGTTGGTAAAAATCCATAAGATGTACTGTACTGTGTGTGTGTGTGTTTATGGATGTGTTGAGCGTTATGTCTGGATGTGTGTGGAAGAGAGAATTAGTCGGAATTTGGATTAGTTTGGGCGCTGTAGAAAATTTGCTGCTTCGACTGGTGGTAACCATAGATGTATGGGATGAAGGTCTGTAGGTTGAGATGGAAATGCGAATATACATGTTAGGTTAGGTTTAAGGATGCGGTGTCATCTAATGGTATAGGTGACTGCTTCACTCGGAGACCGTTGGTCCATTGTGTTCATCCTGCGTAGATTAAAGTTGCAGAAGATGATTTAAAGATGTAAGGATGATAGTGTGGTGAAATAAGATGAGGATGATAATGTAAAGATGGACATGAGGTAGACATGTGAAATTGATGGTGTGGTAAGGTTATGATGAGGTACAGGTGCAGATGAGGCAAAGATGCAAGGTTGAAGGCGTTGTACGATGATGCTGATGGAGTAGAAATGAGGATGTAGCAAAGATGAATAGGTAGAGATGACTATTAGTTGATGATGTTGAGGTGGAGAAAGGGCTTGCAGCAGAGATTATGAAGGTTGTGGTAATGGCTCGTAAGGGTTAGAGATGTAGATGAGTTGAATACCAGGTTGTAGGCAGCTTCTCTGATCGATTGCTTACTGGAAGTGGAGGAAAATTTGTTAGTATTTAGTGGTTAGGGACCCTTGCCAAGCCATAATAGATGCTTGACAAAGTTGAGTAGAACAATGGAATCTATGTTTGACAGGTCAGAGTATCTATATCATATCTGCCCAGTATTCGGTGTATCCTTGTTTGCAACAACCGTCTCTATCTCCTCTGCAGTAGTCAACTTCACTGTCATCCCATTTTGAGGTTAGAGATCTCACTCTGCAGTGACCTGCTGTAAGCCCCACCGTGATTTTGATCCCTAACTTATCAAGTGAGAGGAGGGACGTCGTTCTTCGACGAGAGACCACAGGCCAGATAGCCTTCGATACACTACAACCAGGTTCCAAGAGCCCTCTCATCGAAGATCTCACGAAGTTTGCCGATAAAGTAGCACATCGGTGGGCGGACGGTTTCATCAACTGATAAGTCGATAGACACCTCGAGCTAGTTCATCTGCTGCCTCGTTTCCCGTAATGTTACTGTGATCCGGAACCCAATCAAGAACAGCTCGAGAGTTAATGGTCCATGACTTGAGGGTAGAGCTGGCAAAAAATCGATGGCACTATCGATAATATCGATTATTATTTAAAAATTCAAAATCGATAAATAGTTTTGCCTATCGATATAATCGGAATAAAAATCCCTATCCTTAAATCCATAGAAATTTCGCTGCTTCCTTTCGGTTATGTGTGTGTAAGAAAGTAAGTCCGTAGTCACACGTACACATTTTTCGGTAAACTAAAATTATTTTTTTTTTACATTTTTTGTAAATTAAAATTAAACTTAACGATAATATCGATAGCAATCGATATTTTAAAACATTATATCGAAAATATCTAATGTTGGGATTATCGATGGTTTGCCAGCTCTACTTTAGGGCCGCCTGGCTATCGACATATATAGTCACCGGTCCTGTAAGACTGCCTTCAAGACTTTTCCCCAGTTCCTGATATGCGAATAGATGGTTCTGTCCTTATCTACATTTAGCTCAGATTTCTTCAACACCTGCAATTATTTTAGCCTGGCAGGTGTTGACGATTTTTCACCAGCTAAGCTGAGATAAGATGGTTTTGGTTTGTCTGGGCAGCGATCGTTCGTTTTGGTTAATGCTCGTTTACAGCTGGCTGGACTGTTGAACAAGTGACAATCGGCTAGTGACAATCGGTCGATGTCCGCTGGTATGACATCCCGCACATCAGGGCTACATCCTTGATGTTCTTCAGGATGTGTCTGTTCATGATGATGTTCATTAACCACAATATGATGTTTGGGAAGCGCGGGAAGATGACATACCAGCAGGAACTATCGAGTAAACAACAAATTGTGTTGCCAAACTGACAATATTCTTGCCTCCTGTTGCGGATGTTACACACTTGTCATCTGGACACATCCGGTTACGGTGCGCAGGACATTACTCTGCGTAGTCTGGGTATCACTTATGAAGGAAGTCAATACGGGTGTTGTGTAATTAAGGACTAATCGGTCCTGTTCTGTTTCTGGACTTTAGACTTCACGACTGAAGAACGATGCAGCCTGTCGAAGGAAACGCCAACTATTTTTGGACTTTGGACAGTTAGAATGGTCCCATCTGCAAACTTCACCTCCTCGTAGTTCACAGCAGATTTTAACTGACAAACATCCGAATATTTAAAAATAATTACATATATTGGGTTGGCGTCCCTCATTATACCGCCCTTCTTATGTAACCAAACTATTACGTTCATGACTAAATTAAACTTCTTCGTCTTCATTACTAAAACTTAACGACAGAATATGGGCATGAGTTAAGCAAAGGGTTTGACACTTTAACTGTTAAAGACTTTGGAAAACTTCAACGGCAAGACGTTCATCACAGGGACCTACATTTGCAATGGATTTAGAAGAATCTTTCCGTTAGCCTGAAAATGCATTTTCATTTTACAACTGACACATGGCCTATCCTTGTCTTCTTGTGTTCGTAAATTTCGGCTAAAAGAACATGTTCATAGTTTCGGGAAAAAATCCTGTGCCAGATACCTTCTCTTTGTGGTGCCAACGTAAAGGAAAACAATCAACATAATTAAGCTGCATGTTGCATATTCATACTGTCACGAATACACACATCCACGCACACAAATACAAGCAATGCTTGGTTGTCACCGACTGACTGGCCCTGTAAGAGTATTACGTTTGTTGCCGTTTTTCTATTTTCGCATCCTCAACTAGCATCTGGGGTCAGCTTCAAGTGTAGCCCCCACTTTGAAATGTGGCGTGATTCACACTAACCACAGTCACTTGTGTTGAATGGCGGTTTACCCATAATCACACCATACCACCACTACGCAACAGTAGTGCTGCAGAATTGTAATGGACTTTGGGCATTATTTGAACGTTCTCTGCCTTGTTATTGGTTACTTGCCAATTACCATATTGATCTGCATATAAGGGAGTTGTTGCTGTTGATACAACAAAGGCGTATCTGCAACCACCAGAGTTTATCGTTTAAGGACAATTGATGTGACTGACACTCTGTTGCTTCATCATACATGTTGTGTGTCACCATTTTTCGTTGCTCCCAACATGAAGATTCCGATGAATTTAAGAATTTGGGTTTCTGTAGTTTTGTAGAAAAGTCAATTCAAGAGTATTATCTTAATGTTGCTGTTGTTGTTAAATTAATAAACAAACGATCTGAGGGCGATGCGTCAACCTGTCACCTGCATCTAAAATTGATCTCTCACTATGCTCAACCTATCCTCCACAAATTACTTCATAACCAATATAGAGGATATCACTCGGAAACATTCCTTCTTTGAATTAAAAGCCGAGTATTCTCCGTGGATTCTAAGCTTGTTGTTACATTTCAATTAAATTTTCCAATAGGAAAACCTTCCTTGTTTCAAATCAAAGCTGTTGGAGCAATGCTAAGGGAATTGTCATCAAGTTTTTGTTTGATGTTGTTGTAAGAGTGTTTATTATTGTATGTTTGTGTGTTCGTCATTCTGCTCAATCTGGCTCTGGGTCTATCTCCAGTTCCAGGAAGTTACTGCTTCGATGGGATGTAACCACAGATCCACTGGAGTTAGATGAGTAGGTTTGGCAGGGCAGTTGAAAAGGTGCAGTGTGTTGTGCGGGCCCATGCCGCCTTCTGGGCAGATGTTGTGCACGGTGCGATGGATCTTTGCAATATAAGAATTTAGGCGACTACAATATCCCGAGCGTAGATGAGCGAAAATTAATATGGATTGTCGTGGAAGCTGACGCTCCTCCGCTGCGATAGATGGGGGATGCACTCCGAGGACTTTATACACTCTATATTTGTTTATGGCCTTAGCAGCTGCGTCCGTGTGAATTATATTTAAACTTGCTTGATATGCTTGTTGATCTGGGGGTTCTCTCCTGTTTCTTTGGACATCTTCCTCTAGATCGTGGATAATCTCCTTGATGTGCCTGGGTGTGTCGGGCCTACCCACCATATGATGATTGGGATGGATCTAACGATAACACCCGAGCAAGTACTGAAACGCAAGCATCTTATTGTTTTGCAGTACTGGGAGAATCTTTGTCTCCTCATGTAGATGGTCCACTGAAGACATTAGGAGGTACCCTGATGCTGTTCTCATGGCTGCATTCTGACAAGTTTGAATAGTATTCCATTGCATACCACATAAACTATGGGATCAAACTGGTGCCGCATAGCTTACTACAGACCGACCTATCGCGTTGTATGTGGTCAATGTGGACTTGAGGACATTGTTCCTAAATTTCAGTTCGTCGCAGATAGCTGCAGCATGAGTGGACGACGTGAACCAAGTGTCGAATGTGACCCCTAGAATTTTGAGGCAGTTTGTGGTCGCAATTCTGCTACTGTTTACCACGAAATTCAACCCTCTTCTCACCTGCGCCGTCCATGTGGTGAACAGAGTGGCCGTAGATTTAGTGGCGGATTTCTGCATTTTCCTCACGTGAAAAAATGTGGTAAGATCGGTTAAATAGAAGTTCAGTCTTTCACAGATGTCAATAGGGAAGTTACCTGAAGACAGGATCGTGCAATCATCAGTATAAGTTACGGCTTTTGATAAGTCAAGCGCCACCATCACTTTACCATCACACGACAGCCTGTGGTTGAGTCCTCGATAAATATGTGTAGAGATTGCGTGCAGCGCTCTTGTCGTGCTTACGGAATCCATGCTGATGATCGGCAACTGGATAGCTATTTCTGACGCTGGGAAGGACTAAGGTTTTTGCTACGGGCGATAAAGGCGAAATCGGCCTGTACGATTCACTTTTGCTGGCATCCTTGCCTGGCTTAAGTAGCTGGACCATCCTGCCCATTTTCCAGACTTCGGGAACAGTGAGAGTGGCGAGCGACAAATTGAGAACTTTAGTGAGATACTCCACTCCCGGCTCATGCAGCTGCTTCAGAATTACCATGGAGATTCCATAAGGACCCAGCTCTTTGGATGATTTAGCGTTCCTGATCTCAACATCATCCATTGTAAACTGTGGTGGTTCATGCTCAGCAGGAAGAGATCTGATGTGACGTATTACTCTTTTCTTCGCACAGTCACTAGACAAACTGTCGATTGAAATAACTTGCACACTTCTTCGAGTCCATCAACTTCTTTCCAGGGTTCGAAAGTGACTTAACCGTTGCCCGCAATTCACTTCTACCGGCTCCTATGTTGCAACTCTTCCGATGATTTAAGCAATTGTTCCGCTTATGCTACCTGACCAACCTGTTAAATGCCAGTGTCAGCTCCCTGACTCCGGGGTCACTGGGGTTGGCTCGTTTATGCTCATCAGGCTCCCGTCGCCTCTGCTAGGAAGTTTGGTTTCACTTCGGGTAATCGACCAGCAGGTATATGGCGAGTGGCTGAAGCAGTGATGATGTCTCGGAACGTCCTTTCCGCTGCACGAACATCAGAAGGATTGGGCAGATCTCTGAAGCGGTGATTTGTGAACTCTCCGAAACTCGGCCAATCAGCTTTCTCATGACTGACGAAAGTGCGGCGTTCAGGGGTGATGAAATCAGGCGGTCTACTAATGGAGACAATTAAGGGATATGGTCTGATCCAAGAGAAATGACGGATTACCAGGTGACACGATGGTTCTATCTGGCGAATTGTGACATTCTGCTCTAATTCTTGTAGGGGTGTCCTCATTGACCGAGCAAAACGTAGAGCTATCAATCAGCTTATCCAGTGCCGTTTGCGAGGACCGAATACCACATCTCATGATGCCACATCTCATGTCCCCCAAGTTTTTGTTTGTCGGGGATGTCAGTAATAATTAAATTTTACAGGATTGGTCCCAGAAGTGATTCTTGAGCCACTCCTGTCTTCGGTCTAACATGGACTCCTATATAAAGAATGGGAGGATATCTAAAAATTGTTTTTCTCAGATGATACCTTTCATATTTCTAATAGGAATCCCAGGAGAATAGATTGGGGCAAATTCAGAGCTCTGGCAGCTTCAAAATTGCGTGAGCTCAGTGGTCTACACACAGTAAAAGAAGTGAAGATAGCTGTGGATGTTCTTACCAAGATGGAGGAAGGCACTGGCGCCTGTATCTACTCCGAAAATCCACTCATCCAACAATCGTATAAACTTTATGATTGCTGTAGCGTATTTCAGTGATTCTAACTACCCGCAAAGCAGTACAGTTGGTTAGAGGACTTGAGAACAGTCTCACCGGTCTATAGTCAGGCAGACTTGAAGACTCTCTATAAAGTATAATGATTCTTGATGTTCATCCGTCTGTCTGTCGTAATCACTCTAGCATCCAAACAAATTGAGATAGGACGCTAAAATTGTCCACAGATGCGACTTTTGTTTACAGGCAGGTCAAGTTTGCTATATATATGATATTTATATATAAATATATCATATAACGGTACCGCCTGATTTCAGGTATTTTGGAGTTTTTGCTACATTTTCACACCAAATTGGATGTTATTTGGCATTTAGAGTTCACAATGGTCAAGAAACTGGGAAGAAAATAGGAATAGCCTCTATATACCGGTGACAACCGATTACAGGTATTTTAGAGCCTTTAAAACATTTTCTGGCCCAAATAGCTATAACTTGGCCTTGTGGGTTCCTAGTGGTCACACATGTTCTCCACAAAAAATTTTTGAATTAGACCCACGCTTTGGAATAGTCCCCATTTAACGAAACAGGCCGATTTCAAGGATTTTGAAGGCCCATGATGCGTTTACATTTCTTTTCACAGAAATAGTCTTCGCTTTTCTAGGTCTTGTGAAATTCTATATCAATAAAATGTAGTACCGGGAGAAAAATATAATAGCACACCATATGTAAACACTTGAGTAAATTATTTTATGAAAACGTAGGTCCTTCTTAACTATAAAAAAGTTATTCAATAAATTTCAAATTAAAAAAAAAAGTTGCATAAAATATTTGCAATCATTTACATATATTTAGATCTAATGTTTGGCTCCCTGAGTTTTATTAACATATATACTTTTGATTTCCATACATATTTCAAACAAAGATAATGCCAAAACAGGTCTCAGAACCAAATTTATTATTCTCTAAAGATTGCAACATTTTTTATACCCTCAGCCTTTAGGCTAAAGAGGGTATTTACACTTTGATACGACCAAAAATGTGCCTCATCGAAATAATGGTTTTAGACCCCAAGTATGTTTGTACGATATCCGTTTCAGACAATTTTGAGTAGATCTAGCAATGTCCGTCCGTCTGTCTGTCTGTCTGTCGGTCTGTCTGTCTGTCTGGCTGGCTGGTGCGCACGATAACTCTCGAACGGATCAATCGATTCGGTTCAAATTTTGGGTATCGAAATATTTTGTCCATATTCGATTTAAGTTCGAAGATGGGCCATATAGGTCCACTCCTTCAGGTACCTCCCCCACAAATGTTCAAAAATTGTCGCAAACTTGTGCGCACGATAACTCTTGTAGGGAATAACCGATTTGGTCCATACTTTGCACATCGTGTAATTTCTACCAAACTTAGATGAGGTTCCAATATGGACTCAATCGGTCCACTCCTTCGGGTACCTCCCACACAAAATTTCGGTAAAGTTCAGTTTAGGACCTGATCTCGAATCGCTTTGATTTTTGTTTACGCAAGTTGTATTCGCTGTCCTCTATACGACGCTGTAAGTTTCATTAGGGGCAAGTCCATACTTCCTGAGAAAATAGCCTGAAAGTTACAAAAAACCCTCTGACACCGTGTGTAGTGGTTGGAGCGCAAGATAACTCTCGAACGGATCAACCGATTCGATCCAAAATTTGGCTTTCGTAATATTTTGTCCAAACTTAGTTCAAGTTCAACGATGGATTATATCGGTCCACTCCTTCCGGTACCTCCCCCACAAAAGTTCGAAAATGTTCGGAAAATTTGTGCGTACGATAACTCTTGAAGGAAGTGACCGATTTGGTCCATACTTTGCACATTATGAAATTTCTACCAGACTTAGATGAGGTTCCAATACGGACTCAATCGGTAAACTCCTTCGAGTACCTCCCACACAAAATTTCGGAAAAGTTCAGTTTAGGACCTGCTCTCGAATCGCCTTGGTTTTTGTTGTAACATCTTGTATTCGCTGTCCCCTATACGAAGGTACAAGTTTCCTCAGGGGCAAGTCCATACTTCTTGAAAAAATAGCCTGAAAGTTGAAAAACAAACCCTATGACACCATGTTTATGGGTGGAAGCGCAAGATAATTCTCGAACGGAAATGCCGATTCCGGCCAAAATTTGGCTTTCATAATATTGTTTCCAAACTTAGTTTAAGTTCGTAGATAAGCCATATCGGTCCACTCATTCAGGTACCTACCCCACAAAAGCTCAAAAATATTCGGAAAAATTGTGCGCACGATAACTCTTGATGGGAGTGACCGATTTGGTCCATACTTTACACATTCTCATAATATCTACCAGATATAGATAAGGTTCGAATATGGACTATATTTGTCCACTCCGTCCCGTGCATCCCACACACACTTTTGGATAAGTTCACTTTATGACCTGCTATTGATTTTTGTTGAAGCAACTTACATTTGCTGCCTCAATTACGATGGTAAAAGTTGTTTCAGGGGCAAGTCCATACTTCTTGAGAAAACAGCCCGAAGGGTGTAAAACCGCCTATGGCACACCCATGGTCTAAGTCGGTCCATTCCTTTAAGTACCTTTTCCGCAACATTTTTGAACTTTAATCCTAATCAAAATTTTTGTCGGTTCATACGACCAAAATGTTGAAACCCCCTAAATACATAAGTTTTTTGTGAAAAAAAACTGTTTCAATTTGCACAGGCTGAGGGTATATCTCTGTCGGCAAAGCCGACTGATACTTTTTTACTTGTTTTATTTTAAATCAAAACAATTCAATAGTTCAAACCTAAACAAATAATTCTTCCATTCGCAAAAAAATACCAACCCACTCCTAAATGTCCGAAAATAAAACACATCCTTGTAGTCCTCCATTTTAATCTGCATTTCATCATAAATTTTCATTTCATATTCAAAACATCTACGTTTCAAATAAATCTCAACATAATAACTCCTAAGAACATTCTATCATCTATCTTCCGGAAGTGGCAGTAGCAGTGGAAGCACTCGTCTATGTGCCAAGTCCTGCCAAATTCCTCGCAGCGTGTTGTACTTAAGTAAATTGGCTGAAAGCAAACTACAAATTTGCAAAAGACAATAGAGATGACCATAAATAAAACCAAGAACTCCAATAAAAAGCAACAACAAGAAGAACAGCAACAAAATAACTGGCCACCAAACGAGAACAGCAAAATGTATATGTTTTCTTTTTTTTTGTTGTTTTGATTGTCTAAAATACCAATAGAATGGACCACCATCGGCGACTGCTGGTGGATTTTTTGGTTGGGCGTTTTAGTTTAGTTTTGCTTTTGGCTGTTGCTTCCGACAAATATATGTTTACAATATTCATATTTATGGCATTGCATTGCGAGAATATTCATTCACATGTTGAAAGGTCCAACAGAGCACAAAAACTGTGCTAAGTACCGAAAATATTCGCCGCTTAATATATGTGGCCATCCATTTTTTGGGCGGGCGGCGGTATATACTAGGACAAGGAGGTGGGATAAAACAAAGAGTGGTGCACCATGGTACTGCCATACTCAAATATATGAAAGTTAGATGAAAGGGTGCAGCATTATAAACGTGATGAGAGAAGACGTTTTTGCGAATATGAAGTCCTGTGGTCTTGTATTTGAAGTCCTGTGGTTCAATATTTGAACTCCCCTGGTCTTCTATTTGAAGTCCTCTGGTCTTCTATATGGAGGCCTGTAGTGTTCAACATTAAAACCTGTTTATAAGGAGGACCTGTGATCGCCCATAGGAGGATCTGTGGTCTTCCATAGGAATAA
This sequence comes from Musca autumnalis, assembly GCF_047663935.1. NCBI lineage: Eukaryota > Metazoa > Arthropoda > Insecta > Diptera > Muscidae > Musca > Musca autumnalis. The sequence continues at coordinate 152,438,601 of NW_027412088.1, read as the reverse complement.
CTGTGGTATTCTTCGAAGACCTGTGGTCTTCTAGACGAAGACCTTTGGTCTTCTATATGAAGACCGGTGGTTTTCTAGACGAAGACCTGTGGTTTTCTAGACGAAGACATGTGGTCTTCTATACGAAGACATGTGGTCTTCTATACGAAGACATGTGGTCTTCTATACGAAGACATGTGGTCTTCTATACGAAGACATGTGGTCTTCTGGACGAAGACCTGTGGTCTTCTATACGAAGACCTGTGGTCTTCTATATGAAGACCTGTTGCCTTCTATACGAAGACCTGTGGTCTTCTATACGAAGGCCTGTGGTCTTCTATACGAAGGCCTGTGGTCTTCTATACGAAGGCCTGTGGTCTTCTATACGAAGGCCTTTGGTCTTCTATACGAAGGCCTGTGGTCTTCTATACGAAGACTTGTGGTCTTCTATAAGAAGATCTGTGGTCTTCTATACGAAGACTTGTGGGCTTCTATAAGAAGATCTGTAGTCTTCTATACAAAGACCTGTGGTCTTCATTACGAAGACCTGTGGTATACTATACGAAGACCTGTGGTCTTCTATACGAAGACCTGTGGTCTTCTATACGAAGACCTGTGGTCTTCTATACGAAGACCTGTGGTCTTCTATACGAAGACCTGTAGTCTTCTATACGAAGACCTATGGTCTTCATTACGAAGACCTGTGGTATGCTATACGAAGACCTGTGGTATTCTATACGAAGACCTGTGGTATTTTATACGAAGACCTGTGGAATTCTATACGAAGACTTGTGGTATTCTAAACGAAGACCTGTGGTATTTTATACGAAGACCTGTGGAATTCTATACGAAGACTTGTGGTCTTCTATACGAATAAATTTGGTCTTTTATACGAAGACCCGTGGTATTCTATACGAAGAACTGTGGTCTTCTATACGAAGACCTGTGGTCCTCTATACGAAGACCTGAGGACTTCTATACGAAGACCTGAGGACTTCTATACGAAGACCTGCGGTATTATATTCGAAGACCTGTGTCTGTACGTACACCTGTGGTCTTCTATACGAAAACTTGTGGTTTTCTATACGAAGACCTGTGGTCTTCTATACGAAGGCCTGTGGTCTTCTATACGAAGACCTGTGGTCTTCTATACGAAGACCTGTGGTCTTCTATACGAAGACCTGTGGTATTCTATACGATGACCTGTGATATTCAATACGAAGACCTGTGGCTTTCTATATGAAGACCTGTGGTCTTCTATACGAAGACCTGTGGCCTTCTATATGAAGACCTGTGGTCTTCTATACGAAGGCCTGTGGTCTTCTATACGAAGGCCTGTGGTCTTCTATACGAAGGCCTGTGGTCTTCTATACGAAGGCCTTTGGTCTTCTATACGAAGGCCTGTGGTCTTCTATACGAAGACTTGTGGTCTTCTATAAGAAGATCTGTGGTCTTCTATACGAAGACTTGTGGTCTTCTATAAGAAGATCTGTAGTCTTCTATACAAAGACCTGTGGTCTTCATTACGAAGACATGTGGTATACTATACGAAGACCTGTGGTCTTCTATACGAAGACCTGTGGTCTTCTATACGAAGACCTGTGGTCTTCTATACGAAGACCTGTGGTCTTCTATACGAAGACCTGTGGTCTTCTATACGAAGACCTGTGGTCTTCTATACGAAGACCTGTGGTCTTCTATACGAAGACCTGTGGTCTTCTATACGAAGACCTGTGGTATTCTATACGATGACCTGTGGTCTTCAATACGAAGACCTGTGGTCTTCTATACGTAGGCCTATGGTCTTTTATACGAATAACTGTCGTCTTTTATACGAAGACCCGTGGTATTCTATTGGAAGACCTGTGTCTAACTAAGACCTGTGGCGTTCTATACGAAGACCTGTGGTCATCTATACGAAGACATGTGGTCTTCTTTACGAAGACCTGTGGCCTTCTATACGAACCAAAATTCAACATCCTTTAGGTATTACGTAGGCCTGTGGTATTCTATACGAATAACTGTGGTCTTTTATACGAAGACCCGTGGTATTCTATTCGAAGTTCTGTGTCTATACGAAGACCCGTGGTATTCTATTCGAAGACCTGTGTCTATACGAAGACCTGTGGTCTTCTATACGAAGACCTGTGGTCTTCTATAGGAAGACCTGTGGTCTTCTATACAAAGACCTGTGGTCTTCTATAGGAAGACCTGTGGTCTTCTATACAAAGACCTGTGGTCTTCTATACGAAGACCTGTGGTCTTCTATACGAAGACCTGTGGTTTTCAATACGAAGACCTGTGGCCTTCTATACGAAGACCTGTGGCCTTCTATACGAAGACCTGTGGCCTTCTATACGAAGACCTGTTGCCTTTTATACGAAGGCCTGGGGTTTTCTATACGAAGACCTGTGGTCTTCAATACGAAGACCTTTGGTCTTCAATACGAAGACCAGTGGTCTTCAATACGAAGACCTGTGGTCTTCAATACGAAGACCTGTGGTCTTCAATACGAAGACCTGTGGCATTCTATATAAAGCCCTGTGGTCTTCTATACGTAGGCCTGTGGTCTTCTATACGTAGGCCTGTGGTATTCTATACGAATATCTGTGGTCTTTTATACGAAGACCCGTGGTATTCTATTCGAAGTTCTGTGTCTATACGAAGACCCGTGGTATTCTATTCGAAGACCTGTTGCCTTTTATACGAAGGCCTGGGGTTTTCTATACGAAGACCTGTGGCCTTCTTTACGAAGAACTGTGGTCTTCTATACGAAGACCTGTGGTCTTCTATACGAAGACCTGTGGTCTTCTATACGAAGACCTGTGGTCTTCTATACGAAGACCTGTGGTCTTCTATACGAAAACCTGTGGTCTTCTATACGAAGACCTGTGGTCTTTTATACGAAGACCTGTGGTCTTTTATATGAAGACCTGTGGTATTCTATACGAAGACCTGTGGTATTCTATACGAAGACCTGTGGTCTTCTGTACGAAGACCTGTGGCCTTCTTTACGAAGACCTGTGGTCTTTTATACGAAGACCTGTGGTCTTCAATGCGAAGACCTGTGGTCTTCAATACGAAGACCTGTGGTCTTCAATACGAAGACCTGTGGTCTTCAATACGAAGACCTGTGGCCTTAAATACGAAGACCTGTGGTCTTCAATACGAAGACCAGTGGTCTTCAATACGAAGACCAGTGGTCTTCAATACGAAGACCTGTGGCATTCTATATAAAGCCCTGTGGTCTTCTATACGTAGGCCTGTGGTCTTCTATACGTAGGCCTGTGGTATTCTATACGAATATCTGTGGTCTTTTATACGAAGACCCGTGGTATTCTATTCGAAGTTCTGTGTCTATACGAAGACCCGTGGTATTCTATTCGAAGACCTGTTGCCTTTTATACGAAGGCCTGGGGTTTTCTATACGAAGACCTGTGGCCTTCTTTACGAAGAACTGTGGTCTTCTATACGAAGACCTGTGGTCTTCTATACGAAGACCTGTGGTCTTCTATACGAAGACCTGTGGTCTTCTATACGAAGACCTGTGGTCTTCTATACGAAGACCTGTGGTCTTCTATACGAAAACCTGTGGTCTTCTATACGAAGACCTGTGGTCTTTTATACGAAGACCTGTGGTCTTTTATATGAAGACCTGTGGTATTCTATACGAAGACCTGTGGTCTTCTGTACGAAGACCTGTGGCCTTCTTTACGAAGACCTGTGGTCTTTTATACGAAGACCTGTGGTCTTCAATGCGAAGACCTGTGGTCTTCAATACGAAGACCTGTGGTCTTCAATACGAAGACCTGTGGTCTTCAATACGAAGACCTGTGGCCTTAAATACGAAGACCTGTGGTCTTCAATACGAAGACCAGTGGTCTTCAATACGAAGACCAGTGGTCTTCAATACGAAGACCAGTGGTCTTCAATACGAAGACCAGTGGTCTTCAATACGAAGACCTGTGGTCTTCTATACGAAGACCTGTGGTCTTCTATACGAAGACCTGTGGTCTTCTATACGAAGACCTGTGGTCTTCTATACGAAGACCTGTGGTCTTCTATACGAAGACCTGTGGTCTTCTATACGTAGGCCTATGGTCTTTTATACGAATAACTGTCGTCTTTTATACGAAGACCCGTGGTATTCTATTGGAAGACCTGTGTCTAACTAAGACCTGTGGCGTTCTATACGAAGACCTGTGGTCATCTATACGAAGACATGTGGTCTTCTTTACGAAGACCTGTGGCCTTCTATACGAACCAAAATTCAACATCCTTTAGGTATTACCAGTAGCAATTTCGTTGTCCTTTGATTGTTTTCACAAATTTTCCGTTACCCCGTCATCATTGCCACAACGACCAGCATCATCATTATCATCGCCAAGGATATTGGGTGGTGGTGGTGGTGGCGAATGGACAGATTTGGAAAACACTGCGGTAGAATGGTTGTGGTATATGTATATTTTAGTCAAGTGGAACACACATTCTATAGCAAACATCCGGATGATTTCTCCCTTTCTTTGTTGTTGTTGGTATTTATTATTTGGTTGTTTAACTTCTTGCATAGAGTTTTTGTAGGTCAAAAGCTAAGCTTTTGCTATTATGAATGTCACTGAACTGCCATAACTCATGGAACAGCAAACAATTGTGTGTAGATGTCAGTTGGTAGTTTTTTAGGGAGAATATCTTGTCATTCGCCGAATGAAAATCAAACAAACAATATTCAAGAAAAAAACTTGTGCATGTGTGAAAAGTAGTGAACAGTAGGTTTATTACTGAGAAACAAAACTCAAAGTGTCAAAACTAACTCCAAAGTGTCAGCTTTGATGTTGTTTGCTTTTGGTATGGACGAAAACCAAACAAGAGGAACAGCAAACTCAAACAACAAAATGTAAAACAACCCTTTGGAATTTGTTTAGGAGCAGCTTGAAAAGGTTAAGCTATGAAGGATATATCAATTTGTTGTTGTTCTTGTTTTGATTGTATTTTCCTTCTTTCTTACCCTGCAGCAAGAGTTTTATGCAAGTGTCAGCTGTGATTTCGCTGAATTTATGCATGACATTTAACTCTGTAAATTTGTACAATTTTATTACAACGGAACCTTGTTTCCATTTTGAGAAAAACTAAAAAAGAAATGGAAATTCTTGTCCTCCTTTTTGCGTTGCAATATTTAAAACACTTTGAAATTTTCTTCTCAAGTTGTTGTCAAGTTGGGGAAGGACAAGTTTATCATTAGCCAACAATTAGAACTACAAAAGTTATGTGTTCAAGTAACTAAAATAAGAAATAGTTGTTATTAGTTGCAGTGTGGGGAAGGAACCCATTGATGAACAGTGTAACCTTATAACAGAAAAGACGCCAGGCTTTTTAATAATAAGAAGAAAATAAAGAATAATGAAAACCTTCTGTGCACTCTTTTATAGATATGAGTGAATGTCGTCTTTAGAATCTAAAGTTTAGATATGAGTGCTGTCTCAGGGTATTCGTTCGCAGAAGTGCTTTGTATGGTTTTACGGACTAACAACTAAACCAACTCATATAGCCTACTCGTCTTGAAGTGCGACAGATGCTAATTTGACGACATTCAGTGGATTGGAGATCAAAAGATGAGTATAGCGATAAGCTATATTAAAATGATATAGGATGTGATTAGGACTCTACAGGGTATGTGCAGTTTGCACACTGGCGGATATACTTGGTAAGTACACAGATAAAAATTACTGCATTGTAGGAATAGTAATAGTATCGTAAAGTCTTGCCAAGGTTCAAATTTCGGCATTTCATGAAACCCCTTCATAGAGCAAAAAAAAGATATTGGTCTCTTCCGAGAGATTGAAAAAAACAATTTTGGCGAGTTGTTTAGTTTTATCGACTAACAACCACCACACCAAACCAGAGACAAATTTTGCTGCTTTTCATTAATGCTTTTATTTTGTGTTATTTTAATTTACCGTTTCTTCTAATGATTTTCACTGTAGTTGTGATTGTCTTGTGAGCATAGCCGAACAGTACGAACCATATGTACACACATACATGTTGAGTCTATCAGCACTAGGTTGAGATATTAGATGTTGCCTTTATATTAAAGAAATTAAAAAATTGTAGATGCGAACTATATCGTACAGCCAATCACTGGTAAGTAAGAGTACCAAATTTACTCTCCGATTGAGCACACAATTTGAAAATGTTGTTTCAAATAGATTTTATTTATTTTTTAATATGGTAAGATCAAAAAAGTAATTTTAAATGACAAACAATAAATTTAATGTTTTAATTCTAATTTACAAGCACTATTCAAGTACAACATAAAGAAAACATTACGTACGTCCCTGCTTGTGTGCTTTCTTTGACGTCTCATTAACCACTGAATGCTAGAGAATATAAAAACAATCAACGCTAGATTATGATTTCGTTCATCCCTGATATATTCCATAGATGAACAAGATGAGCACTCGCCCTTACGTTTTCGTACGATTCACCTACAAATCGACACCTCCAAATAATAGTATGCTAAGTCTAAAAAAAAAAGTTTTGCAAGAGAAGCTCTCAAAGTGTGGAAATTTTTTTGAACTTCAGTACTATGCTAAGTCAATATTTGTTCGGATTGACCGATCATTACCAAAATTGGACAGAATTTAAGTTAAAGGACGTTCGACACCTCCAAATAATAGTTTGCTAATTCTGAACAGTGAGTTTTGCAGGACAAGCTCTAAAAGTTTGGAAATTTCTTTGACATTCAGTACTATGCTAAGTAAATATTTGTTTATAACTTCTGTTCGGATTGTCCGATTATTACCAAAATTTGACAGAATTTAAGTTAAAGGACGTTAAATATAAAAATGTAAAGAACTTGAAAACATGCTAAGTCGACTTAGCATACTATTGTTTGGAGGCGTCGAAATGCTCTCTTCTTGTTCATGATTGATATAGTCTCAATGTGATGGTGAGACGATGGTAGGGGTTGTGTTGTGATTTGTTGACACAATGTGTCAATGTGATGGTGAGACGACGAGACCATTCAAAAGAAAAAGGGAACCAAGTTGAGAGCATTTGCCAAACAAGAGAGGAAGTATGAGAGCAAATAATGGGAATGTGGGGAAAATAGGAAAGTAATTTTGCATCTCATGAAAATCTTACATATTTTTGAAAAAATAGTGGATTTCGGATGGATATAAGAAATTGCACATGTATCTTGTGAGGTACCTGTACAGTATGAACGAAAATATGAAAACATTCTTGAATGTTTTTTCTGCGTATAAAGCTGATATTATCGCCGTACAGGAAGTGCGATGGAACTGGGCAGACGTAAAGATCACAAACGATTACGCACTGTAATATAGCTGTCATGAAACGAAACATAAGCAAGTGTTGGATTTATCGCCAATCGAAGGCTTAAAAATCTCGTCTCCAGTTTCATTCCGGTTGATGAGAAAATTGCTATAATCCGTATAAAAGCTAAGCTTTTTAACAGCAGTCTCATCTCCGTCCATGCCCAGACCGAAGAGAAAGATGAACAGACCAAGTATGTATTCTACGAGAGCCTAGAGAGAGCATATGACTGCTGCGCTGACCATGACATTAAGATTGTTCTAGGGGATTTTAATATTAAAATTGGGAGGGAAAATATCTTTGTTTCCACGGTCGGCAAGTTCAGCCTTCATGAGCTAACATCCGACAACGGAATGAGGTAACAGTAAAATGCTTATAATTTCGGTAATTAACGATGATTTCGGTAAGTTACCGACGAATAAAAAGTTGTCGTAAAGTTCTACCGATAGGAAGAGTGCTGGCAACTTTTATTTAAAATTTTCATTCATAAGTTTGCGTTTTAATTTTACCGATTTTTGTCGGCAACTCAAAAAATGAGCTAGAGAATCGGACTACAGGATGAAAGTTGGATGTCGAGAGGCCGCAAACACCACAGATAGCACTAGCTTATTCCACTCAATTGACCCACATGCTGGAAGACGGCACTCCTTGCACCGATAATGTGGGAGCGCAGTGGCAAAGAATAGCCGGTTCTCTTCAAACTGCCGCAAGATCTATACTCCAAGGTGTTGTGTCTGAGTTTGGCAGTCCTGCACAAATAATACGATTATGCAGTATGGCAATGGCTGACACAATATCAGCAGTTAAAATAGAAAAGAACCTCTCCGAGCCATTTAAAACAAAACGTGGTTTCAGACTAGGTGACATACTATCGTGTGACCTATTTAACATTCTATGTTAAATCTTAGAGGTAGTTTACACTATCTATCAATGTCACATAACACGAAATAAAAACATTCTATATCACCCACGCAGGCAATGTGGAGACGTAATTTGACTGGTATGGACGCATAAAGTAAATGGCGTAAGGAAATCCCCCAAATTTCAGGTCATATGACATTGACATATAGTGTAAACTACCTCTAAGTAAGTATATATAAACCCAGCGAAATAAAGTCGATTTCACCCTATCTGCCACTTAGCCCAACTTGATCATCTTTACGTTGCAGATGGAACTTTACTCCAAAATTAAAGTACATAAAACTAATGAGATTCTTGTTGAATTACATTGCTAAGTATCCCATGACAAATGCCTCATATTCAGTTTTGCAATTTACCCCGCGAAACAACTATAAATGCACTTAAAAGTTGCACTTTGTAAAACAATATTTATTTTCCTTAAAAATTGCTTCTAACTTTGCTTAAGTAATAGTGTGTTACAAACAAATAGATTAGTTGGCTATAGTTTTTAGTTTCTGTTATAATTCTTTACAATTTTTAATTATAGAGTTGTAATATCTAGAGTTGTATATAGAGTTGTAATATCTAATTTAGTTTAGTTGCTATTCGTTACCCCAAAAATGCGACTTTTTAAAAGTCTACTAAATCTTCTTCTTTATAATCTTTGGAGGTTTTTAAATGTGTTCACAGAAAAAACAAAAGTATGACTTTTTTACTAATTCCGTTCATAACTTTTTTGTCCATAATTTGAACGCACCTCTTTTAAAGTGAATGGACAATTTTTTTATTCATGTACACAATACTAATATACTAAAATACAAAAATAAATTTTCTAGTTTCCCCTGCATTGCCCATTTTTTTTTCTGGCGAAACCGGTTTTTGTGCTTTGCCTATAAAGATGTTGTGGTTTTGCTTCTATTGTTTTTGTCTTTATTCCCCTTTATCGTATCTACCCAGCAAACACAATGTCGGACGTCCGACGCGTCTGCTCAAAGTCGGAAGTTTTTTCCGAGGCGTCTGACCGACTTCGGTCCGAACTCTGTCCGACTAATCTGACGAACTTTTTCCTGTCCGCTCTCTCCCTCTCTGAAGGAAATTTTTCTATTTTCTCTTGTGCTGCTTTGGCAAAATTAAGTGTAAATAAGCAGAGAGAAAAGAATTGTACATGTTTCGCTCGCACATTGTAAATGTGTAATTGTTGATGTGCCGACATTGATGCAGTACGAAGAAAAATTGAGTGCTCGGGTTTTAATTTCTGTATCGGAGAACAAATTTGGTTTATTTTTGTTATGCGTGTAGATGCATGATAGTGTTTAAATGTTATTCATAGTGATCGGTTGCATACATATTTCTTTATTTTTGTGAAGTTAATGAAAGTAAAGATTTTCTTCGTCAAACTTCAACACTATGTTTTATATTTGTATATGGCCAAAGTTAAGTTTCTTAACACTTTTATGTGTATGAACATTTTTTGCATGTGAAGACATGTATTTCCACAGATCGTGTTGACGAATTTGTTGTTTTCCACAGTTTGTTTTCCGCATTTAACACAGCATAAGATGATATTAAAACCTTTAATATGTTTATAGTAGATAAACTTTTATAGGATTTGGATATTTCTTAACTAAAACACTTTCGAATTTCATAAGATTTTACTTCCGAATTCGGACCGATAGCTGTCCGAAAGTCGGTAAATAAATCAGAAATTTATACGATAGTTTATCAGAGTTCGGACCGAATTCGGTCGGAAAGTCGGCTAAAACATCCGATTTTCATCCGAATTTCGGTCAGAGAACACGTCAACCACGCCATATGACTTTCGGTCAGAGTTCGGACCGAATTCGGATCCGAACTCGGACGTTTCATCCGACTTTCGGACCGAATTCGGTCCGAACTCTGATGTTTTTTCCGATTTTGGTTTGCTGGGTACACGCACATTGCTCCGTGTCAACAAAGCCCAACAGCCTAAACAACCACCACTACCACACTAACAAACCAACAACGTATAAATTTCGTTTGTTGTCGGAAAATACTCACTATTCAATAGCATTATTTCGCATATACAATTTTTGAATTTCTTTAATATAAATGTAATAACTCGAGCTAGCGCTGATGATCTCAATATGGATGTACATATGGTATACATTGTTCTGCTTTACAAGATACATAACTCATTAGGAAAAATTAATTAGTAGACACGTTTAAAGTGGAATAATTATAAATTTAAAAAAAAAATCTAATTTCAAAACAAAATAAAAAAAAACTAATTTCAAAATAAAATTAAAAAAACAAAATTTTTATAGAAAAAATAAATTTATAAAAAATAAAAACAGAGTTTTGAATATAAGTAACTTTTTCTCTTCCTTTAATTTAATCATATTTTGCAAAAGAGAATAGACATATATTCCATGTTTATGTTTCATTCAAAAAAGAAACTAGTATTTATTGCTTTATGAATTAGGTTCATACAATGTAAAAATCTGAATATTGGAAACTATTTTTGAACACTATTCATAAATTGAATGAATTTTTTTTCTGTGTTGTCGTGAGTTGCAGAATAAATCGCACATTTTCTGAGAGGAATCATAATTTTCTTTGGGCAAACCAAAAAATAGCTGCAGGTTCGCGCAGGTATATGCGACTTTTTCAGAAAGTCATTGGAATATTCATACATCTATATTTTTGAAAATTTGATAGAAGAACCGCCATTAGACGTCATTGTTGGTTTCGTTTATGCCAAAATGGGTTCACCAATACTAAGAAATCTTGTTTTTTATAGTTTGAAGACTATTCTTGCTAATTTTATTCACATTATATAGAAAAAAATGTTCAAATTTGAGCAGTTTTCAAATTTGAAGAACAAAAAATGCCAAAATACAAACAAATAGGTTGATAAATGTGCTTGGAACCTATAAAATATGTCATATCGGCCGGTACGGGGACTATACCAAAACGCGAACAGATATTGATATTATTTTGTACAGATGTTCTCCATCCACTCAAAATCCCAATATACCAATTTGCACCCCATTACACCAATTCCGATACGTGGAGGCTATAGGAAACCGCGGGTCTATGTGGCCCATATTTATCCACATACGACCCACAAATATAAGAAACATTTTAGGAAAATTGTAGTAACCTACGTCCTTTACATTAAAAGTTTGTTACGTGCCACCTGCAGTGGCGCTACGGGGAGGTACCAACTAGCTCAGGGGTGTCATCTTCAGGCCGGTCCCATCCCATAATTTTTATGAAAACTTAACACCAACGATCACAAATATTTATTGAGTCAATTCTCAGATTACCATTTTCTTCACGTATAGCGACGCATATTGTTAGACCAACCTGGGCCAATCCTTGTTATTATTACGACCTGCCTAATAGAGCTCTGTTAGCGGTTTTTGAGACTCACTTCTTTTGTCTCCAAAAAAATCAAACTAATAGAAATTTAGGCTAAACGTTTTAAAGGGCAACCCTACACTCGCATTTAAAAAAAAAAAACTTGGCGTTAACTTTCCTCACAATCAATAAAAAGAATATAATTAGAGTAAACACTTAGGACAACACAACTTAACCTAGTTATTTTAGTTATGTATTATAAAAATTTTAGGCATCAATATTTTTGTATGTTAATTTTGTTCTTAATTAATTTAATTTCTGGTACTTAGCAGTTTATTTATCTTTGTTTTCTTTTCTCATTTTTCTCATTCCAGGTGACCAGCCGTTTTGGGTGCAGACATTAATGGACATCACACATGCGGAATATAATGGCTTTATGCCCCACAACCATTCGGCAAATTAATTATCAATGACGTCATCTGCACATCAAGGGAACTTTGTCGCAAAGCAATTTACGGCCGTTATAAATAAATGAAGCTGAGGGGGTCAGCTTCATTTATTTATAACGGCCGTAAATTGCTTTGTAACGGCTGAGGAGATCAGTGAAGGTCTGGTTTGGCTGAGTGGCGTACACTTTAAATAAATAAAGAACACAAAATACAGCTATTTATACACAGTCACCGCATACAATATTCTCGAAACTTACGATTTTTATCACGCCCACAACAATTACAAAAACGAGACTTTCGAGTCTTTTAATAAAACAGCACATCAATTGCAAAACAAAAATGTCTGTGTTTTTTTTACTTGTTTCTAGTTTGTTAGTTATATTTTTAAATCACAAGTTTAAGGGTTTTAATTTGCCGGCACCACTTTGGAAATGAAAATGGTCTGAGTTTGGTATTTTCTCCTTTTATATCAAGAAAAAGGACGCTGAAATTCTTTCCTTTTCCTGATTTCCATAATTTTTCGACGTTTCTTTTCGTTCGTTTTGGTTTTGTTCTGTCTAAACATCTGTTCGCTCTGTCACGAAGGTAGAGCTGTATTTGTTGAGTGCGTTACTTAAGCACTAACCTACATGCATTAATAATATTGGCAGCACTGACCCTAGGTGCAAAACTGTTTCCGCTTTCATTCTTTTCATGGCCGGCAGCTACATTCGATATATTTACGCATTCATAAGGCCGGCCCGAAATTACAAAAAAAAAAATAAATAAAAAACTCATACAGATACACGCAACAAGTTATGAGTAAAGTTCCACTAAAGTGCCCATATTTCGCACTGTGCAACGCCCCAATTAGTACTAATTGTAATCCTACTGGCCTTGTTATATGCCCTCTTGCTAATCTTCCTGAGGTTAACTAGTTCAAGGTGTAACTAGTGAGGTTATTCATATGTTTGTCAACATCTCATGCTATGTGAATTTCAGTGATTTCACTCGATGATGATGCTAACAAGTTGAGTTTAGCCGGTTGCGATTGTTTTTTTAATTTTTACGAATCTTGAAAGTAGGCGATATACTTGGTCCAGAAAGTAAATTAAAGTATGTTAAAGGCGTTTGCTCCATATTTGTAAGAGTGAGATCTTTATCTCCTCTTTTAACATATTCCAGGAAATTCACCATTTCTCCTTATTGGATACGCGCACTTTAAACCTGTTACTCTGTTCGAATGTTATTGTGAACTCCAGCCTAAATCGGTAAATCGGACCCTAATTGTCTGAAACGGATTTGATCTTGACATATCATCGGTGTCATGCTTAAGTGTTCCATACGCCATTTGCCTTATTCGAGAAAAACTCAAGTTAATGTTTGAGCCACATGGTATGGTGGTGCAAAAATCCAATACTTTAAGGGAACAGTTACACTTCACTCAACTCAAAAAATATATCAGGAGTTTATGTCAGTCGGATATCTGAGATAGTCTAGAAATTATGGCCAATTTTTATACCCTACACCACTATGTGGAAAGGGTATTATAAGTTTGTTTTGGTAAAAATTCATGTAACACCGCGAAATATTCGTCGGAGACCCCAATGTGGTAGACCAATCTTCATATCTCTACGAGATAAAGCGATTTTGAGATTTGTGTCCGTCCGTCTGTCTGTCCATTATAAATTGTAATCAAACTCTAGGCCGCAATTATGGACCGATGATCACGACATTTTGTATGGAGGTCGGGTTTAGGCCAGAATAGATCCCTATTTTTATTGGTGATGATCTTGAAATATTTAGCGGGTAAAATTGATCAAAAACATAATATTTATCCAATTTTGTAGCGGCTCTGTAGGTCGCAATCAACGCGAAATTTTTAATTAGGTAAGAGTATATGACAAAGAATCTTGATCATGGCGATCAGATAATATTTAGGGGGTTAAAAGGACCACAACTTTTGTGTGAAAATTGTGAAACTGTTAAATATACAGCTTATATCTTTATTCTTGGAAGAGACATTTCGGGCAAGTAAGCTATACTTGGAAGAGGAACGCAATGAACTATAAATAATTGCAAAAAACTTAATTTTGCTTTCAAAAAAATATTTTAAATAAAATTTCCTAAAACGTGCATTTTTGTTGCAAATATATTGGCTACCCCTGCATATAAAATACAATCGCACCGCTGACTGAAGTTGATAAACCACTTGGCATTCTTCTCCACAATAATATTTTATATTACAAGGATATTCTTTAGGGAGAAAGTAGAAAAGAAAAAATATGAAAAATATTTAAATGTTGACGACACTTCGGGGGAAAGAAAAGAAGTGCATGAAAAAATATGCAATTTTGTTTCATAAAAGTTGTGTGTTAGTACCAGGGGACCAACAACACTAACAACAACCAAACACTGCACGGCAAATTGCAAACAATTAGCGAAAAACTGCCAAGAACATCCTAAAGAGCTGATTCTTCTTTACTGTCGCTGTTATTATTGCTATTGTTGTTGTCTGCACTTTGGTTGTTCACAACAAGTTCATATTGCCGCGGTACCTCATAACAAAGTTGTTGCATTTTTATTTCTTACTAAAATGTTGTTAAATGATTTGATGTGAAAATAAGCACATAAAAGAGAATAGACAGAAATCACAATTGCACGCATGTTTAATTTATATATTTTTATAAATTATTTAATTTGTTCCTGAATATAACCATAGACATAGACTAATGAATTTATAGTCGACGGTAGCCGAGTATGTTCGAATTGAGTGTGGTAACCAAGAAACTCAACATAAAATACCAAAAAATACAACTTAATTAATATTTTATTCTGGCAAAAGACTACACGGGGATAGTTTTCGATGGGAACTATATCCTCAGATAAAAATATCCAAGAAAATATTGCCATTTTCCCCAAAAACCGCCGTTGAACTTTTTTTTGAGTTTTCGGGGTTGAGTTATTTGACCGCGGAAAAATTGAGTAACCCGTCGTCTATAAATTTATTAGCCTATGCCATAGACCAAAAAAAGTATGGACAAAGAAATCCTCTCACCTTAATTCTTTCGCTGTGTGTGAGTTGAGTCAGTTGGATATGCACTCAATTTTTAAAATGGCAATAACTATACATTTTTTAACTATTTATGCTAGTAAAAGACATTATGTGGGTAATCTTGTCCTCATCTACATCCTCATATAAAAATATTCACATAAATATTGCAATTTATCCCAAAACATTGTGCAATTGAGTGAAAACTCTGTGCCGTTTCCGTAAAGGCGACAAATAGAAAAAACAAACACACTACAATTTCTCTGTCTATACATTTATTACCCCCAGTTTTTGTAACTTATTTTTGTTCGTTCGTCTATATTCGTAATAATTTAGGCATTCATAGCTCAGCCCCCAGATGACATTCACATCTAATGTTTAGTATACCCGTTCCATATATCGTTAAGGATTCCTCATTTAAAAATCAGCGCTCTACATTTGCGCTAAAGCGAGTAAATCGATCTACAAATTTTGACAATTCGTGTGAGAAGAATTAAAATTTTTACAAAAACTGGGGGTTAGTCTATGGTTCAATAAGTTTCAAAGATAAATAGTGAACACAAAATGTAAACTAGAAGTACGTGTTGCTCCTTAAAATATGCTTTAATAATTTTAAATAATGATTCTCATTTTTATTTGGTTGAAACCAAGGCGAATTTAAGAAGGTGATCCAATGGGCAAACTCAGGCGAATTCAGGTGGTAGTCTTCATTTGCTGTCAAAAATTTTTTTCATTAAGCTTAAATAAAGATGTTGAAACACAAATTCTTGATAGAAGTGAAAATATTGTTATTTATTTTTTACTAGCTGAACCCGGTGCGCTTTGCTACCCCGACTTAGATAAAATATAATGGAATACTTTTTTAATATTTTAACGTATAAATATAGGAGATATGAAGGCGTTCTCTACCCATTTAGGGCAGTTTTGGAGCTACTATGGTATTTTTGTATGTTTCTGGAGGTAACACTCCTCCTAAAGCCTTTTCGACTATAAGTATTCCTACGGTAGTTATATACTCTTACAGTATTAATTTCTTCTTATTTGTACAGATTGGATTTGGAGTGAATAGAATTAAGAATAGAACCAGGTTTGAGAACCTTTGGTTTTAGGATAGTTGTAATTTATTTTATAAATGGGACTAATTTTTTTCAGATCATATACATATTAACATATTGTGATATCTTAAATTACTCTTACTCTTAATAACTCCCACTCGTTTTATAATTTTTACTCAAATAATGATTTAATGATAATGATTGCGAGAAGTCTCCCTTGTCCCGTATGGGATGTTGTGGAACAATGTTTGTTTTTTTTTTTTTGTTTTTTTTTTTTTTTTTTTTGTTTAATGATTTAGTTATATCATATTGAAACATTATTCTTAAGAAGTCTCTCAAAGATATAATATTTAAAGCTGTAGCCTTGGTCAATTCTTTCTCAACTATAAGTACTTGTGGATATAATGATGACTTCTAAGTGTCTTCAAAATTTCATTGAAATTGGACATACGTAACAAAAACATGAAAATATATATGGGAGCTATATTCCGATCTGAATAGATCTCGATATCATTTTGCACATTTATTTTTACACCAAATTACGTCCCACATTCCAAATTGTAATGAAATTGAACATACATAACGTGTTTGGTGCACAAAATGCAGGAAATCGGCCGAAAATATATATGGGAGCTATATTCAAATCTGAACCGATTTCGATATAATTTGGCACATTTGTTTCTAGACCAAATTCCGTCACACATACCAAATTTCACTGAAATTGGACATAAATAGCATGTTTGGTACATAAAATACAGGAAATCGACCGAACATATATATAGGAGCTATATCCAAATCTGAACCGATTTCGATATAATTTGACACATTTATGTCTAGATTAAACTGCGTTAGACATTCCAAACATTCGACGAAATTCGACTTACATAGTGTTCTTGGTGCACAAAATACAGGAAATCGGCCGAAAATATATATGGGAGCTATATCCAAATCTGAACCGATTTCGATATAATTTAGCACATTTATGTCTACACAAAATTTCGTCAGACATTCCAAATTTCAGCGAAATTGGACATACATAGCGTGTTTGGTGCATAAATTACAGGAAATCGGCCGAAAATATATATAAGGGCAATATCCAAATATGAACCGATTTCGATATAATTTGGCACATTTGTTTCTAGACCAAATTCCGTTACACATTCCAAATTTCATTGAAATTGGACATAAATAACGTGTTAGGGGCATAAAATACAACAAATCGGCCGAAAATATATAAGGGAGCTATATCCAAGTTATAACCGATTTCGATATAATTTTGCACATTTATGTCTAGACCAAATTCAGTCAGACATTCCAAATTTCAGCGAAATTGGACATACATACAGTGTTTGGTGCATAAGTTACAGTAAATCGGCCGAAAATATATATAGGGGCAATATACAAATATGAACCGATTTCGATATAATTTGGCACATTTGTTTCTAGACCAAATTCCGTTACACACTTCAAATTTCAGCGATATTGGACATATATAGCGTGTTTGGTGCATCAAATGCGGAAAATCGGCCGAAAATATGTATGGGAGCTACATCCAAATCTGAACCGATTTCGATATAAATTGGCACATATATTTCTAGGCCAATATCCATCACTTATTTTAAATTTCAGCGAAATTGGACATATATAGCGTGTTTGGTGCATAAAATAAAAAAATCGGCCAAAAATATATAAGGGAGCTATATCCAAATTATAACCGATTTCGATATAATTTTGCACATTTATGTCTAGACCAAATTCCGTCAGACAATCCAAATTTCAGCGAAATTGGACATACATACAGTGTTTGGTGCATAAATTACAGGAAATCGGCCGAAAATATATATAGGGGCAATATCCAACTATGAACCGATTTCGATATAATTTGGCACATTTATTTCTAGACCAAGTTCTGTAACACATTCCAAATTTCAGCGAATTTGGACATATATAGCGTGTTTGGTGCATCAAATTCAGAAAATCGGCCGAAAATATATGGGAGCTACATCCAAATCTGAACCGATTTCGATGTAGTTTGGCACATGTATTGCTAGACCAAGTTCAGTCACACGTTCCAAATTTTATTGAAATTGGATATAAATAGTGTGTTTGGTGCCTCAAATACATGAAATCGGCAGAAAATATATATAGGAGCTATATCCAAATCTGAACCGATTTCGATATAAATTGGCACATATATTTCTAGGCCAATATCCATCACTTATTTTAAATTTCAGCGAAATTGGACATATATAGCGTGTTTGGTACATAAAATAAGGAAGTCGGCCGAAAATATATGTGTATGGGAGCTATATCCAAATCTGAACAGATTTTGATATAATTTGGTAAATTTATTTCTACATCAAATTCCGCCACACATACAAATTTGGAGATTTTATCTGTAATAGTTCTAAAGATATTTGCATACAAAATCTTGTTGAGGGATATATAATAGTCATGGAAATAGAAGCAAATCGTTCATGTAGAAGGGGAATACGAACTCTCTGTGGGGCAATGGAGAAGGTAGGGCCTTACCGAGAAGGATTACAATTTGATTGGAGCAATCAGGATTCATGCATGTGGTGGTTACCGACTTTAAATGGGGTTACACACTAATGTTGTCCTAGAAGAGGATTTCTATGGATACATTACCATATAACCATATTATCGGACCACGTACACTAACCTAAATGTATAAATAAAAAGATCAAGTGATCGTCTTCCAAATATAGCTTACGCGGGCGTTATGTGTCTTAAGGGAAAAACACTATAAGATATATTATAATTTTCACCAATTTTCAGAAAAAAAGAAACAATTTGTCTGTTTAATCCACCAAAGTGGCTAGTCTTTATAGTGTTTGTTCCCCCCTCATAACTATTTTCCATCCTAGGATACTCAGTACTTTTGTTAATGACAATTTGCATTAACAGTATCTAACAATGTATAACGTGTACCCCTTCCAGCGGGGAAATAAAGGGAAAGCACTACGCTCGTAGCCCCTTAATAAGATCCTCCTATTTGCACTGGGAATAATTTGGCCCCTTCCCGGATACCAGGGCTGCCATGACAGCAGGATAGTACGGATAAATAGAGGGGAGGGAGAGATTATTCGTCGTTGAGTAACTCGGATGGATCACTTCAACTGTTTTACTTGATGGTGGATGACGTGACTTCTGTTCAGGAAATATAACCCACTAACCAAGGAGGACAGGCGAACATATACTGAAACTCGCGACACAGTAATAAAGGTAGCTGTTCCCATGGTTATGGTACAATGAGGCTTGTTCCCTTCATTTAATAGTATACATTACAGGACAGACTTCGTCTAGTAGTGAGAACGTATAATTATCTTCTCTCTGTGGAGGGGAGAAAATCAATTTATATTTTTTCCAAAAAAATACCTTGTTATGTTCACAAGCATTTTGGGTGGCATAAGGAGGGTCTTTGGGGGTGACCAGTAAACGATGGTTGCCTTTGATTACCCTGCAGTCATGAAAATAGGTGGCGGAGCAGCGGCCATGACACGGTCGACGAAGCCGACCATAACCTGAAATGAATGTTGTATTGTTGGGATGGGTTTTTGGTAATCCGGGACACATACCTTTCTTAAACATGCCTTAGCCTTGAGCAAAAATGTCCACTTATACGTTTAAGGAGGTCTGTGCATTGTAACCCGAACTAATCCGGGATGAATTCATCCATCCATTGCGACCACTACAAGCGGTGGCCTCGTTAGTTTTTTTTTACTGGGATGATTGGTTTACGCTTGTAGGTAATTTTCAGAGGCAGAAGGATAAAAGTTGTTGTCCCCTGTTCAATTGTTTTGCGCTCAAAGTCTTTTAATTTAATTTTTATCTGCATTTAATTTCAATTTTTTCCAATGTCGACAAAAATGCATGTGACACCGTCATTGCCAAGAGACGGTGTGAAACATATGGTATGTGGAACTTATTCGTTTGACAGTTGGCAGGGTTGGGATGTTCCGTACGATCTGGTAAAGTTGCACGTAAGAGCGTATGGAAGAGAGCTGTGCGCTCAATAAAATTAATTCGATTTCACCAATTTCAAGGACAGGCGTGCAATGAACTTGGACCGTTGTTCAAGCACGGGAAAATTGTTGGTAGAAGAGTGAAATTCTAAAGGTACCGGAGAGTAATATGGAAATGCTATTGAGGCAAATGAGTTAACGTTTTATGAGAGAAATTTGATGGTAATTTATGCGACAGAAGTCGGGCTAAAGTAATTTGTTCATGTGCATGAAAGCTAGTCTGAAAGTAAAACTCATTACAATAACTTTAACTGAAAATTATTTGAAGATAAAGTTTAAAAAATTGTTGCAACATTATCAATTTAAATCAACTCGGTGTATACCATCTAAACCGTAGATAATTGCAGCATTTCATGCGAAAATTATTCAAATTAATTGAACATTTTATTAAAGAAATTAAAGATTTTGAAGTTACCATTAATTAATTTTATTGACGTGTGCGGCATATTCTATGTGAATGTGAGTTGTGATGACAATGGTTATATATATTCATAGTAATAAAAATTGTTTTTACGTTTAGAAAATTTTGAAATTATTCGGAAAGATATCCTTTGGAATTGCGAGTGAGTTGGCGGGTCGCTAGGAATATACGTAGCGCAAGGCGTTTAGCCCATTTAGTGCCTACAGACAAACCCAATTATTGGATCGTGTGGGTTCACAAATTAAAAGTGGAACTTGAAGAGAGTCGACTCCAGCTGTTATCCACTTTCCACTTGAAATCCAATACCGAGAGCACTCTGTGGGAACCATTCCAAAGGAAAGAAAGATAAGTCCTAGCATACCTCTAGGCGCCGTTCATGCAAGGCGAATTTGTGTTTGTCTGTTTGTGTGTGTGTCCTAGTGAATTGTTGCTAGTTATAAGTTTAAATTTATATAATTTTTATTTTTTGTCTACATTTCCTTTTTTTATGATTTTATTTAATTTTTATAGTTTAATTTGAGATTTTTCATAAAGATAATAATAGTCGTTTGTGAGGGATCTATCCTAGGCTAATTGATATTGGTTCGTCCTGGTAGGATTTCCACTATAAGAGCTCTGATAGTTAGGATTTCTGAAGTAGGACTTTGAACTTAGAAGGTGGGCTAGATCCTTAGTATTTAGAGCGCTAATGAGATTTCAATTTATCCGAGTGTTCTCAACCAGGGAAAAACATAGAACAGTTTTTTTGAGTTACTAGTACAAATTTTATTTTATTTATTTTTAATTATTACATCTAAATCTATATAAAACCGAAAGAGACCTGGAAGAAAAGGAAAAAGATATATATGTATTATTAATGTTTTTAATTAAGATTGAACTTTATAATAAATGTTAATTGTCAGTGTTTAAAATGATGGCTTAATTTGTTATTTGGAAGGGGAGAAAGGATATGAAGGGAAAACGGAATCCGTGACGTAAGTTCACGAGGTAATGGTGTCTGGAAAAATGGGGTCCCTGGAATACTGGGGATATCAGGATGGGAGGGTAAAGAGAGGGGACCAGTGATCTGGATCCCTGTATGCATTGGTTGTTTGGTCGTGTGGTGTTGTGTCAATAGTCCATTTTCTATGTAGTTTAACTTACTTGTTGTGAACTCAATGTGTCCAAGGGTTAAGAGTCCACGGCCCAGATCAACCTAGCCGGGTCAGACACGGGGAAGAAGGGGTTACGCAACAGTAATGGCGCCCAAAAAAATATATAACCGCACAGAGTCCTGGTTACCTAGTAACAGTGACAGAAAGTAATAGTAAAAGCGAGAATGAAACATATTTCCGCCAAGCAATGAAGTTGGTGAGAAGCCGCAAAAGGAATCTTAGGTTATAAAGCGTAACTGTTTCTTTTGAGGTAGAATATGTTTAATCAAAAACGATCCAAGGAAAGATATTGAGATCTCAAGATATGACATCTTTGATGGCTCAATTTCGGTCCATAAAAACAGTTTTCGAAACCCATTGTCAGTTTTTTGATTTGGATGTTCGTGTAAATTTGTCTTGTAGAATGTAATACGACCAAATAACTAGTGTGTAGACACCAAGTAGGATACCGTTTACCCAAAATTACATATCCTTTCAATCCTTCATTAATGTATGTGTAATCGTCTGTGTATTATAATTAGAAAATTTTGCTATCTGAATTTATTAGTATATTCAATATTAACCTTAATTCTTATCCTGGTACATTATTGAATTACTTATACCAACAAAATGCCCCTTGAACGTTCGCCGTCGGGTTCGACCGGAAATATACAGTCTCAGGTTAAATCTGGTAATTCAGGTGATAGCTCTAGTGCACAAGCTAGTTCATTATTGGACTTCTCTATGCCCCCACCTGCTTTCCCTCCAGCAGCCGCTAGGCAAAGAAACAGCCCCAAAAAATATGCCGCTATGGTATCCGCATTAATTGCTGATGCCAACGAAGCGTATCGGTCTCAATTAGAAGATAGATTAGAACAAAGAATTAATGAAACCATTCAGTCTGGTTTTGAAAGTGTAAGGAGGGAGCTTAGTAAAATTTTGGTAGGGAATAAACAAAACGATTCCGACTTAGATAATGGTAGCAGGGGATCTTCTAGACTGTCCGGGGAAGTTGGCCATCAAGATCCGGTAGGCGTCGCTCCAACAAAATCTAATGTTCGGCTAGACTATAATGAGGACCCCCAAATAGCAACACAGCGTGTAGGAAACTATCCTCACCAACAAGTCCAACAGCAAGTGGTTCAAACGGTGGCAGGTAGAATCCCTATTGTAGTAGACAAATGGAATGTGTCCTTTGATGGAAAACCGGAAGGACTAGATGTTGAAGATTTTGTTTTCCGAATCGAGCACCTCCAAAGAATGTATGGTTGCCCTTGGAGTGAGGTTATCCGAGATTTTCATCTACTTCTAAAAGGTGAGGCAAAAGAATGGTTCTGGGTGCTCATAGGCAACAAAGATATTAATAATTGGAACGATTTGAAAGAGGCATTAATTCAACAGTACCGGTCGAATAGAAGCGAGTATGAGTACCTTCGAGACTTAGAAGAAAGAAAGCAACGCATGGGGGAATCTATTGATGAATATTTTCATGCAATGAAAAAACTTCGGGCAAAGCTTCGTACTCAACTTCCAGAGATCGATATGATAAGAATTGTTAAAAGAAACCTACGTCCTGATTTGTCCCATATAATATATGCAATGAAAATCTACACTATAGACCAATTACGAGATGAATGTAAGGAATTAGAAAAGAATTATTTAAAGAAAGAAAAGTACTCGCAACCTCTAATGAAAACATCCCAACCGATACGCCGGAATTATGCGGTGAATGAAATCTACACCGTAGAACATCCGGAGGACCAGCGGGAAGACGACATAGTGTTGGTAGACGAAATTAGCCAGAATAGGGGCATGGAAAGGAGACCAATTAATCTCACCTGTTGGAACTGCCAAGCCTCCGGGCACACCTATTTTGAATGTCCTGTTCCACAACGGAATTTATTTTGTTACAGGTGTGGATATCAGGGGGTAGCATGTCCCAGCTGTCCAAAATGCCTGGGAAACGGTCAGAAGGGCGTGTCGAAGACGGGAGAGGCGCGCTCTGGTCAAAATCCCGAGAAATGAGTCAGGATACAGTCAGTCCAGGTTATTTAGTTGATTTCCAGAATAAAATATCTATCCTGAAAAGACATAATGAGGGGAGAAAAAGCATTATAAAAGAAGTTTCGCCTAGAAAATATAAGAGTTATGAGGAAAGATTGCAGAATTATAAGGAGGTCAGAGATCGAATTTTTAATACTGAGGCTAGCAGTGAAACGGATTGTGAGTCATACAGTAGTAATATTCCAAAAAATAGTCATGAAGAGAAAGAAGATAGCGATAAAGTTAGTAGGAAATTAATTAAAATAAGAAAAACTAGAGATAAGTTTAAAAATAAAAAACACATATACAAAGTAGTCAAAAAATCAATACAGAATTGTTCGTCGGTCATAGATAAATCCTCGGGTATAATCGGATAATAGGGCATATGTCACCATCAAGACAGGGAATGTAAGTATAGAAGGTCTTCTAGATTCAGGAGCCTCAGTCAGCATTCTAGGAAAAGAGTCCGATAAGTTAATGGAACAAATTGGGGCAAAAGTGGAACCATTCTGTACATCGATTAGAACCGCAGGAGGAAATCACTTCTCGGTTGTTGGGAAAATACGAGTAACAGTGAAATATAATGAAGTTGAAAAGGAAATGATATTCTATTTGTGTCCCGATTTGTTTCAAACTGCGTATTTAGGAGTGGATTTCTTTAAAGTATTTCATTTAGCTCCAAACATTTTTGGTGTTGAAGAAATAAGTCAGGATGTGTTAGAGGACTATCCCGCCATAATATGTGAAAATACAGAACATGAACTTACAGAGGAGATGAAACAGAAGTTAGAAGAAGTAAAAAGAATGTTCAAATCCTATGAAGAGCATGGGTTAGGTAGAACAAGCTTAGAAAGACACACCATCGAACTAATAGAAGGGGCTCAACCTATAAAAGAGAGGCATTACCCAGTGTCCCCGGCGGTTCAAAGCCTGATTTACGCAGAGGTAGACGAAATGCTTAGGTTAGGAGTAATAGAAGAATGCCACAGCCCTTGGAGTAATCGGTCAACATTGGTTCGAAAGCCAGGAAAAAACCGATTATGTTTGGATGCGAGGAAACTTAATGAACGCACAATTAAAGACGCATACCCCATCCAAAATATTGAGGGAATCCTAAGCAGACTTGAGGACACCTACTATATAAGCAGCGTGGACCTCAAGTTTGCTTTTTGGCAAATCGAGCTAGACCCTAAATCCAGGCCTTATACCGCATTCACAGTACCTGGACGGCCTTTATACCAATATGTGGTTATGCCGTTCGGTCTGTGCAATGCGGCGCAGAGGCTGTGCAGGCTTATGGATAAGGTCATTCCCGAGGAGCTAAAGGCCAATGTGTTCGTATATTTGGATGACCTATTGGTAATTTCTGCAGATTTTAAAACACATATGAGCCTGCTGGAAAAAGTAGCCAACTGCCTGAAAGAAGCCAACTTAACAATAGGCTTAAAGAAGTCAAAGTTTTGTTACAAGGAGCTTCATTATCTGGGGTTCATAGTTGGGGGAGGGATCATGAAACCTGATCCGGCAAAAGTAGAAGCAATCCGAAAGATCGCAGTTCCAAGAAATGTTAGAGAGGTACGCAGTTTTATTGGAGTAGCTGGCTGGTACCGTAGATTTATCAGAAATTTCTCTGAATTAACCGTACCGCTTACTAACCTGATAAAGAAAGACCGGAAATTTATGATCACCAACGATGTTTTGGACAGTTTTAATAAAGTGAAATATGCGCTAACCCATGCTCCGGTATTGGTCCATCCGGACTTTAAAAAAAGGTTTTATATCCAATGTGATGCATCCAATATCGGGGTAGGAGCCGTATTGTTTCAAATGGACAATGATGGAAATGAACGGCCAATCTCTTTCTTTTCACAGAAGCTAAACAGTGCCCAGGTGAACTACAGCGTCACCGAAAAAGAATGTTTGGCAGCAATTCTGGCTGTTAAACGATTCAGACCATATATTGAATTAATGCCATTTACCATTATAACCGATCACGCCAGCTTAAAATGGTTAATGTCTCTGCGAGATCTAAACGGGAGACTGGCGCGATGGGCTCTTCAACTCCAGATGTTCGACTTCGACATTCAACATAAGAAAGGGTCAGAAAACATCGTTGCCGACACTTTGTCCAGGTCAGTGGAAGAGATTCTAATGCCCGAGGACGCGGTCGGCTTCGAGACAGTTGAATTCGAGTCTGAAGATTACCTGGCCTTGATAAAAACAATTGAAGAAAATAGAGACAAGTTTCCAGATATCAAAGTGGACCATGGGATGGTGTTCAAGAGAACCACCGCTAAAGCGGAGATGGAACTGGAAGAGTTTGAATGGAAGCTGTGGATACCAGAAAACTTGACAACCACTTTGATTCAAAAGGCCCATGAACCAGCGGAAAAGTCCCATGGAGGTATTCGGAAAACCTTAGGGCACCTGAGGCTTAAATATTATTGGCCCAATATGGCAGTTCAGGTCAGAAGCTTTATAAGAAACTGCACGATTTGTAAAGAATGCAAGAGCTCAAACCAACATCTAATGCCCCAAATTGGGGATGAAGTCCAAACAGATCGTCCTTTCCAGAAATTATATGTTGATTTTTTGGGAAAATACCCCCGTTCAAGAAAGGGAAATTCATATGTTTTAGTTGTAGTTGACCATTTCACAAAGTTTCTATTTTTAAAACCATTGAAAGAAGCCACCAGTAGTAATGTAATCCGATTTTTGATAGAAAGTGTGTTTCAGCAGTTTGGAGTACCGGAAACAATCCATACGGATAATGGGAAACAGTTTGTTTCCAAAGATTTCCAGAAAATGATAGAAGAATATCAGATAAACCACATGAAAACGGCGTTTTATTCACCCCAATCCAATGCGGCTGAAAGAGTGAACCAAAGCGTTCTAAATGCTATCCGATCGTACTTGGATAGTGACCAGACAAATTGGGATCTGAATTTGTCCAAGATTGAGCTGGCCCTAAGAACTGCAGTTCACTCAGCCACTGGGGTGACACCCTTCTTTGCCCTTTTCGGTCAAAACATGTTTACCTGCGGTAAAGATTATAAATTGGCCCGAAAATTAAAAACGCTTAGCGATGGTGAGCTTCTACTGGTGAATAATAGTGATAGAATAAGCATAATAAGGGACATGATTAAAGAAAATTTACATGAAGCATATGAAAGGAGCGCTCTTAGGTATAACCGGAAAGCAAGGGTGGTACGATATAAACCTGGACAAGAGGTATATAAACGCAACTTTGTCTTAAGTCGATTTCAGGACAACAGAAATGCTAAATTTTGCCGAAAATTCACTAAGTGTCGAGTAGCAGAAGTCCTCGGCAATAACATGTATAGGTTGGTTACATTAAACGGCGATCCTTTGGGTGTTTACCACGCTAAGGATATAAAGCAGTAGCTTAGAACAAGGTGCAATAAAGCAAGTGACCAGACAATACTCTATAGTGCAATACTTTTCCTTGTTGTGCAATATTAGAGTAAGTTGTGTCACGGTCCTTATTTATTATATTAATTATTTGGCTTATGATTGTCCAGTGTTTAATGTACCATCTGTGATATTTTAAAGCCTTTGCAGGGAAACAAAGTTGATAGGGTTACTATAAACGAATGTTACGATTATGATCAAGTCTATGTCTTAAGTCTTTTGTTTGGTGCCCGGCTAACTCTCTTATCATCAAAAAGCATGTATTTCCACTTTAAGAAAGCCAGTTGTGTGGGTGTAGCCTACGTTGGGCGCGTAAATTTTCAAAAATACTTTAGAGCAGTACGATGATACACTTCCCACCCAAGGAAAACATTGTGTATTTAAACCTATATATTTACGATAAGCTTTTAATACCAATGCCTTTTCCGTAATATCAAGATAATTCTAACCAGAAATAACCTATCGCGTTTAAAAATTGAAAACAGTAATGACGTGCCAAGATTGGCGATCAATTTCAACGAAATGCCGAAAAAATCTTCTAAAGATAAGGCGTTCTACTGAACCCGAGTGTTTCCGGGAGTTGTAGAAATATGTTTAGAATTAAAGATAAATTTAATGTTTGACGAGTATAGTTTTGGCGAATAAGGCCTATGCCCGTTAGGGCGATCGTTATAGATAAGATACGTCTCCTTGAGGCGTTCTAACTTTAAGTAATCCACTCAAATAGGTTGTAATTAGAAATATCATAAAGGGAATTAATGTAGGTGTATCTACTGCTAAGAAAGTCCAACATCCCTCACACTGGTGTTCCTTCAGTAGACATTGTAACCCCAGAGTTTTGTTGAGGGATATATAATAGTCATGGAAATAGAAGCAAATCGTTCATGTAGAAGGGGAATACGAACTCTCTGTGGGGCAATGGAGAAGGTAGGGCCTTACCGAGAAGGATTACAATTTGATTGGAGCAATCAGGATTCATGCATGTGGTGGTTACCGACTTTAAATGGGGTTACACACTAATGTTGTCCTAGAAGAGGATTTCTATGGATACATTACCATATAACCATATTATCGGACCACGTACACTAACCTAAATGTATAAATAAAAAGATCAAGTGATCGTCTTCCAAATATAGCTTACGCGGGCGTTATGTGTCTTAAGGGAAAAACACTATAAGATATATTATAATTTTCACCAATTTTCAGAAAAAAAGAAACAATTTGTCTGTTTAATCCACCAAAGTGGCTAGTCTTTATAGTGTTTGTTCCCCCCTCATAACTATTTTCCATCCTAGGATACTCAGTACTTTTGTTAATGACAATTTGCATTAACAGTATCTAACAATGTATAACGTGTACCCCTTCCAGCGGGGAAATAAAGGGAAAGCACTACGCTCGTAGCCCCTTAATAAGATCCTCCTATTTGCACTGGGAATAATTTGGCCCCTTCCCGGATACCAGGGCTGCCATGACAGCAGGATAGTACGGATAAATAGAGGGGAGGGAGAGATTATTCGTCGTTGAGTAACTCGGATGGATCACTTCAACTGTTTTACTTGATGGTGGATGACGTGACTTCTGTTCAGGAAATATAACCCACTAACCAAGGAGGACAGGCGAACATATACTGAAACTCGCGACACAGTAATAAAGGTAGCTGTTCCCATGGTTATGGTACAATGAGGCTTGTTCCCTTCATTTAATAGTATACATTACAGGACAGACTTCGTCTAGTAGTGAGAACGTATAATTATCTTCTCTCTGTGGAGGGGAGAAAATCAATTTATATTATTTAAAAAATATTATTATTTAAAAAATACCTTGTTATGTTCACAAGCATTTTGGGTGGCATAAGGAGGGTCTTTGGGGGTGACCAGTAAACGATGGTTGCCTTTGATTACCCTGCAGTCATGAAAATAGGTGGCGGAGCAGCGGCCATGACACGGTCGACGAAGCCGACCATAACCTGAAATGAATGTTGTATTGTTGGGATGGGTTTTTGGTAATCCGGGACACATACCTTTCTTAAACATGCCTTAGCCTTGAGCAAAAATGTCCACTTATACGTTTAAGGAGGTCTGTGCATTGTAACCCGAACTAATCCGGGATGAATTCATCCATCCATTGCGACCACTACAAGCGGTGGCCTCGTTAGTTTTTTTTTACTGGGATGATTGGTTTACGCTTGTAGGTAATTTTCAGAGGCAGAAGGATAAAAGTTGTTGTCCCCTGTTCAATTGTTTTGCGCTCAAAGTCTTTTAATTTAATTTTTATCTGCATTTAATTTCAATTTTTTCCAATGTCGACAAAAATGCATGTGACACCGTCATTGCCAAGAGACGGTGTGAAACATATGGTATGTGGAACTTATTCGTTTGACAGTTGGCAGGGTTGGGATGTTCCGTACGATCTGGTAAAGTTGCACGTAAGAGCGTATGGAAGAGAGCTGTGCGCTCAATAAAATTAATTCGATTTCACCAATTTCAAGGACAGGCGTGCAATGAACTTGGACCGTTGTTCAAGCACGGGAAAATTGTTGGTAGAAGAGTGAAATTCTAAAGGTACCGGAGAGTAATATGGAAATGCTATTGAGGCAAATGAGTTAACGTTTTATGAGAGAAATTTGATGGTAATTTATGCGACAGAAGTCGGGCTAAAGTAATTTGTTCATGTGCATGAAAGCTAGTCTGAAAGTAAAACTCATTACAATAACTTTAACTGAAAATTATTTGAAGATAAAGTTTAAAAAATTGTTGCAACATTATCAATTTAAATCAACTCGGTGTATACCATCTAAACCGTAGATAATTGCAGCATTTCATGCGAAAATTATTCAAATTAATTGAACATTTTATTAAAGAAATTAAAGATTTTGAAGTTACCATTAATTAATTTTATTGACGTGTGCGGCATATTCTATGTGAATGTGAGTTGTGATGACAATGGTTATATATATTCATAGTAATAAAAATTGTTTTTACGTTTAGAAAATTTTGAAATTATTCGGAAAGATATCCTTTGGAATTGCGAGTGAGTTGGCGGGTCGCTAGGAATATACGTAGCGCAAGGCGTTTAGCCCATTTAGTGCCTACAGACAAACCCAATTATTGGATCGTGTGGGTTCACAAATTAAAAGTGGAACTTGAAGAGAGTCGACTCCAGCTGTTATCCACTTTCCACTTGAAATCCAATACCGAGAGCACTCTGTGGGAACCATTCCAAAGGAAAGAAAGATAAGTCCTAGCATACCTCTAGGCGCCGTTCATGCAAGGCGAATTTGTGTTTGTCTGTTTGTGTGTGTGTCCTAGTGAATTGTTGCTAGTTATAAGTTTAAATTTATATAATTTTTATTTTTTGTCTACATTTCCTTTTTTTATGATTTTATTTAATTTTTATAGTTTAATTTGAGATTTTTCATAAAGATAATAATAGTCGTTTGTGAGGGATCTATCCTAGGCTAATTGATATTGGTTCGTCCTGGTAGGATTTCCACTATAAGAGCTCTGATAGTTAGGATTTCTGAAGTAGGACTTTGAACTTAGAAGGTGGGCTAGATCCTTAGTATTTAGAGCGCTAATGAGATTTCAATTTATCCGAGTGTTCTCAACCAGGGAAAAACATAGAACAGTTTTTTTGAGTTACTAGTACAAATTTTATTTTATTTATTTTTAATTATTACATCTAAATCTATATAAAACCGAAAGAGACCTGGAAGAAAAGGAAAAAGATATATATGTATTATTAATGTTTTTAATTAAGATTGAACTTTATAATAAATGTTAATTGTCAGTGTTTAAAATGATGGCTTAATTTGTTATTTGGAAGGGGAGAAAGGATATGAAGGGAAAACGGAATCCGTGACGTAAGTTCACGAGGTAATGGTGTCTGGAAAAATGGGGTCCCTGGAATACTGGGGATATCAGGATGGGAGGGTAAAGAGAGGGGACCAGTGATCTGGATCCCTGTATGCATTGGTTGTTTGGTCGTGTGGTGTTGTGTCAATAGTCCATTTTCTATGTAGTTTAACTTACTTGTTGTGAACTCAATGTGTCCAAGGGTTAAGAGTCCACGGCCCAGATCAACCTAGCCGGGTCAGACACGGGGAAGAAGGGGTTACGCAACAATCTAAATTTTTTTCGAGGTACCTCCGGTTTTGATGCTATATATATAAGAAGGTGATCCAAAAGGCGAATTCAGACCGTAGTCTTCATTTGCTGAACAATTTTTTGTGGGAAATATCCACAAAAGGTAGAAGAAAACGGTAAATATTGTTCGCGAAGCTTACATAAAATGTTGTACACAGATATTCTTTAAAGAAGGGAAATATTTGTTATTTATTTTTGATTAAAAATATGTTTTGACAGCAAATGAAGACATCAGTTGGTATTGTTGTATCACCTTCTTTCTAGCATCATGGTATGAACGGTGGTACGTACTATTATTTTACAGGTAGATGCAAGTGTTGTTGTACAACAAACGTAACACAACAACCACATAGAATTTTGTGTCAATAAATTATTTTAATTTCATAAATAAATACAGTATAATCTCGATAATCCGGACACCACATGTTTCGGCGGTGTCCGGATTACCGAATTGTCCGGATTACCGTGTATTAACAAAAACATATCAATTTGTACGTTTAAATCATTAATAACAGACTTTCACTAGGTAATAACCTGACATATAAAGTAAACGAATTAATGTTTAGCAAATATCACGGGTTGCGACCACTTTAAGACCGGGTGCAGCTTCCCTGGCTACCAAATTTCAGCATAATTTAGGTTACATTTGCTGAGTATTTTTGTCATGTAAAACTTCTCTACAAGTCACGGTGCTCTTGAAGCAACTTTAAATGGAAGGTGCTTACACCTGCGAAGTTTTTGCGGATTCTGAAACTACAATGTTCACAGATGAGAAAAATCACCGGAGCGCTTTTTAAATAAATCGAGATTCAAGTCCGCATTTTTACGAGCTTTTTAGGTTTTCACGAGTCTATGTTAGGTCTCTACTCGTTTCCACATTTAGCTACAAATCTAAGTAAAAACTAAGCTATTCCCAGCGTTTTAAATGATTCAATCATTTCTTGGAATACATTACATACCCCAAAGGACTTTTTCCCTGATTCCTTTACAGGAAAGGAACGCGCAATCTCAAATTTTAGGGGAACTAGGCTACCCAGCACTAGCTTTAAAATACTGTTGCTTATCATTATAGATGGGATTCTATCCGGTATTTACCCAAAACTTGGGTAAACACCAGGTAAATACCAAATAAATATCTTTTTTGGGTGTTTATTTGGGTAAATAAAATTTTATTTTGAAATCAAATTTTTGTTTTTTCTTTCAGACAGAAAATCAAAAAGAATACCAGAAAAGCGGTAAACCACGCGGACTAAACTTTTTATATGTAAAATCGGTCGTTGGAGCTGCTTGTGCGAAACAGTTAGCAAAGAATGCAAAAATTATAGCTTTTTCGAGGAGGACTCAAATCTCAAGATTATCCGCTGAA
This sequence comes from Musca autumnalis, assembly GCF_047663935.1. Taxonomy (NCBI): domain Eukaryota; kingdom Metazoa; phylum Arthropoda; class Insecta; order Diptera; family Muscidae; genus Musca; species Musca autumnalis. Next base: position 152,405,927 of record NW_027412088.1, on the reverse strand, counting down.
GTCGTGGGTTATCCATCTGATATATAATAAAGTTTGGATTTCGATCCACCATGTATGATTTTCTGCAAGAAGATATACAACAAACTGCTCCAAAAGTTGTCAAATACCAAAAATATGATGTCACAATATATGAGAGATTTACCAAAATATGGACCAAAATTTATCATATTTTAACTTGCCCCGTATCCAAAAAGGTAATTTAATTCATAGTCATTTAAAATTTGGTAAAACACTGCGTTTTGGCATCTAATTTCATGATTTTAGTTTCTGTAGTTTATACCCACAATTTGGGTAAATACCAGGGTATGTACCCATTTCTACCCAATTTACCCATTTTAATGGGTATTTACCGTTTGGGTATTTACCCATTTCCCATCTCTAACTATGAATAAAATTATCTTTTTGGATACGGGGCAAGTTAAAATATGATAAATTTTGGTCCATATTTTGGTAAATCTGTCATATATTGTGACATCATATTTTCGGTATTTGACAACTTTTGGAGCAGTTTGTAGTATATCTTCTTGCAGAAAATCATAAATTGTGGGTCGAATTCCAAACTTTATGATACATCAGATGGATTAACCCACGACTTCAGCGGATAATCTTGAGATCTGAGTCCTCCTCGAAAAAGCTATAATTTTTGCATTCTTCGCTAACTGTTTCGCACAAGCAACTCCAACGACCGATTTGACGTATAAAAAGTTTAGTTCGCGTGATTTTGCCGCTTTCTGGTATTGTTTTTAATTTTCTGTCTGACAGAATTTTTGATTTCAAAATAAAATTTTATTTTCCCAAATAAACACCCAAAAAAGATATTTATTTGGTATTTACCTGTAGTGGGATTCTGTAACTCATTTTTGCTGTTATCGATAATTGTCGGTAAAATTAAAATGCTTATAATTTCGATAATTAACGAAATTTTTCGGTAAGATAACGATGAATAAAAAGTAGTCGCTAGCCTCTACCGACACAAACAGTGATGACAACTTTTCTTTATGTTTTTAGTCATAATTTTGCGATTTAATTTTACCGATTTTTGTCGGTAACAGCAAAAAAGAGTTACAGAATCCCACTACTGGTATTTACCCAAGTTTTGGGTAAATACCCAGTAGAATCCCATCTACATATATGTATAACTGAGTTACCAGTGACTATCTTGAAAGTCAAGTTTTGGACCGAAAACTTTGAAAAACTTAATTTTTCTTATGCATACACCAATTACTATTGCTAAGATCGAAAACGCCAATGAAATAAATAAGAATCTAATGCTCAAGATAGGAAAAAATATTGGTGTCCGGATTATCGAGGTAAGAAAAATATGTGATGTCCGGATTACAGAGTCTACAATGTAAAAAATTCTAGTGTCCGGATTACCGCGTTGTCCGGATTAACGAGTGTCCGGATTATCGAGACTATACTGTATTTTTAGATTTGTTTACATAAATTTGAAAATCATATATGAAAATTCGATTTATGTCAAAGATGTCAATATTATAAGATAGGAAAAGTCAATTGTGAAAAATTAACTGTAGAGAGAGTTAACCTCAGTTGCTACGATATCATAGCAACATTCTGTTAAACGAAAACTGTTACTCATTGGAATATTGACAAGAAAAAGATTAAAACTCAAGTTTGACGGCATTCGCTTTTGATTTTTTCATTGAATGAACAATAAAAAAAGAAAAGAAATAAATTTCAGCCACAAAACACGACGTTAATGTTTTCTGCCGCGAGAAATGGGAATCAAAAACGATTGGCATTGCTGTTATCAATTCCAGTGAGTTGTGTAGCCATCTGCAAAGACATAAATACAACAATATAAGACATTTTTTTTGTTATCATTCCTCAGTGAATGGCTTTTGAATTTAACATAATGTTATATCACGATATGGTGATATAACATTTTTTATACCCTACACCACTATGTGGGGAGGGTATTATAAGTTGGTTTTGGCCAAAAAGTTTGTAACGCATCGAAATAATGGTCGTAGACCCATACTTATATATATCAAAATGAATGTCTCGACGAGCTGAGTCGATCTGGCTATGTGTGTCCGTCCGTCAGTCCGTCCGTCCGTCCGTCTGTCCGTCTGTCCGTCTGTCCATCTAAACCTTGTAATCACGCTACAGGCCGCAATTTTGATCGGATCGTCACGAAATTTTGGATATTGATGGGGGTCCCGGAGGGGAAGAAGCCTATTGATTTTAGTGATGGTCGGATAATATTTAGGGGTCGGAAAGGGCAAAAAACTTAGGTGGATAAAAAGACAACGTTTTTTTCCAAAGCCAATATCTCAGCTTCTATATGGGGTATACCAAAAGCAAAACCCGACAATGAAAGCAGAAAATATCACCTTTCTAATGATGTAAAGTAGGTGTTCGTAGGTGATCAAACAACGAAGATATCGCAATAGTAGCAAATAAAACCCCAATTTTCATTTTTGCGATTTTAATTATATTGACAAATATCACAGCTTTGGTTGAAAATTTTCCAAAAGCAAAGCCTGACTATGAAAGTAGAAAATCCCGTCTTTACAATGATGCAAACTAGGTCGGCGTAGGTAACCAAATAACGGAGATATCGCAATAGTCGGTAATACATCCCATTTTTCTATTTTTTTGGAAATCACGCTACAGGTCGCAATATTGATCGGATCGTCACGAAAATTTCAGGGTTAATGGGGGTCTCACAGATGAAGAAGCATATTGATTATGGTGATGGTCGGATAATATTTAGGGGTCGGAATGGGCAAACACTTATTTGGAGAAAAGTCAACATTTTATTTCAAAGCCAATATCTCTGTTTCTTTAAGAGGTATATCAAAAGCAAAACCTGGCAAGAAAAGTAGAAAATATCACCTTTACAACGGTGTAAAGTAGGTTGTCGTAGATGGTCAAATAGCAAAGATATGGCAATAGTCGATAATGCATCCCATTTTCCGATTTGTTTGTAATCACGCTACAGGTCGCAATTTTAATCGGATCGTCACGAATTTTTTGGGAGTTGATGCGGGTCCCACATAGGAAGAAGCCTATTTTGGTGATAGCCGGATAATATTTAGGGGTCGGAATGGGGAAAACTCATTTGGAGACAAATTCAAAGTTTTATTCCTTGTGAATATATTGGCTTCTAGTAGGGGTACTCCAACGACAAAGCCTGTCAATGGAAGAAGAAAATATTACCTTTACATTGGTGTAAAGCAGGTTGGCGAAGGTGGTCAAACAAGGGAGATACCACAATAGTCGGTAATGCATCCAATTCTTCCATTTTTTTGCAATCAAGCTACAGGTCGTAATTTTGATCGGATGGTCACGAAATTTTAGTTGCTTATGGGGGTCCCAGAGACAAAGAGGCATATTATTTTTGGTGGTAGTCGGTTTATATTCCCTAAAAGAAATGTTTACCAGTGAAAAGCTTATGCACAGGGGTAGTGGTGTAGGGTATCACATGGTCGGCCCGTCCCGACTATAGCCTTTGCTCACTTGTTTCTTTTATACATTTTTACGTATTTAACCGAATTTACCGATCCAATTGACATAGAATTATTCTTGAATAAATCCTTGAATTCATAAATTTCGTTTCTGATACCATTACATGAAATGTTCCTCCTTGGTTGCGATTTTGAATTAACTGCAACCTGTTAAGGGTAATGTTTCTATACAAAGTTTCGTAAACATTTTTTTGTTGCATGCATTTTGTCTAGTCTTAGTTGTATTTATGTCTTTGCCATCTGTAACCAAAATGTGGAATTATTAGCATATGTTTTTGGAAAATGCATTTGTTCGGGTCTTTATTGCTATACGTCTTTGTTTATGTTCAATTAATTCTAATGTTTCCAACTCATTCCTCAAAATGTACATATAACTGCAATAATTGTTGCAAAAACGTTTGGGTTCGCTAAAAATTTAATGAAAAATTAAAGGCTGCTTCAATCTTTTGTTTTTAAAAACAAAAAACTTATGTTTATTAGGACTTTATTTTTTTAAATTTTAAAAAATAACACACATTTTGTGCCACCTTCTCTCCATCGCGAAAAAAAGTTTTCGCATCGAAACAATTTTAAGTATTTTCTGCTCTGAAGGGAATCACATATTGCAAACATTATCTTAAATTGACAATAGGTTGATTAATGCATCTTACATAAACATCGATGTAAATGTACTCCAGGACACTGTCGGTCAATATATGCTGCCTATGGATTGAAGACAAATTACAGAGGGAATCCCTGTTCTGCAAAAACATATTCTCTTAAGTTGTGCATATAGCAAAAAAAGACACAAATATGTTCATAATTTTCAAGATCGCAGTGTGAAGATCGATATTGGGTATATTATTGTGAAGTCCATCTTGGGCGCCAACTTCGCGGCTGCTAAAATCGCTCTCGAAATTGTTCTGAAGAAATGTCCCCATATGTGGCGTCATAAAATGTGAGGCAGTTCGTTCGGACTCGAAGAATCTTTCATTGATATGAGGGAGTTCTTCCCGTTTTATTTTCGGAGATATTCGTGGGAAATAGTTTTTATTCTGAATGATATTTTGTTCTCAAAAAATATACATATATCCCTAATGTACATAGGAAATAGAAAGAAGAATACAAAATGTCTTTTGGAACAGGAGAATCAAAACAGCTGGCACTTAATTCTACATGTAAATTATTGTTTAAACAACTATCCAATTTTTGCTTTTCTTTTATCATTTTCCGTATTACTAAAAATACCGAAAAAAAAACATAAAACAACTGTGTGAACTTGCACCAATTGTTCAACGGCGGGATAGGCTAATATCATAGTTAGGTTCTTCTTATGTACCCAATCTCTATAAATTTGGTATCATATTTTTCTACGCATTGTCTAGATTCCGCATATATTTTTTAATTTATTTTGTACGGACTCTGGGACAGGATAATTTGGATTTACTTCCAATTTTTTTATTATTTGTTGATTTTCCGCGAAAATAATAATAAATTTAATAACTATTTAAACATCTACGAATAGATGTGGAATGCTGTTAACGATTTATGCATACATTTTCTCATAACAACAAATAAGATATTTTTAAATATTTTTTCTTTATATGAGAATAAAAACCGCTATAACTTTTGCGCGCATCGTCCAATTTTGTGAACGCGAACAGATTTGAAACCAGATTTAACCTCTGAGCCGAAAATTGTAGATTTGCTCGCAAATTGTTTGTTTTTTTCAAATGGAATTGCAAAGGATTTTTGGTTTTTGCCATATAAAACAAGTAAGCAAATTCTATAGTCGGACGGGGCCGACCATGTGATACCCTACACCACAACTTCTAGGAATTAGCTATGTGCAACCATTTTGCACGCTGAATGTCACGGTATGTTTCCCACGCCTGGCCAGATCAAATTTTCAACGGTGGCATAATACCCCTTTGTAATGCTGCCGATATTTCCTGAGTATTTCAGCCATGAAAAACTTCTCTACAAGTGGCAACTTTGGACATGCCTTTCGGATTCGGCGATAAAAAATACGTCACATATCAATGACATAACATGAATCCATTGGTATAGGATAAGCCTCCCTTGTCCTTACTGGGATATTTGTGGAACAATTATATAAATTATACATTTCTAAACAATATGCCAAAATTAGAAAATTCACATTGATTGTGGGTTTATTGAAGATCTATCGTCCCCACATATGCTTGGTAATGCACGCAGTTTTGTGATTTTCAGGCCATTTCGAAAAGAGTTTATTGTGGTTATATACATATTTTATACCGATTGAAATAACTAATAATGAAATAATTTGCATGCAAACAAATTTATAAATCCCAAAATTATTCATATTCAATTACACACCAAGTAAGATAGTATAAGTCAGCTCCGCTAACGGTGATATACCCTCAGCATCAGACCAAAAAAGAAACAAACACAATGATTATGAAGCATAAAAAAATATATATTTTGTAGGTATCGGAATGTAAGGCTATACCAAATCAATTGTAGTAAGCTAACTTCTGAGTTTTGAAAAACGTTTGAGAATTATTTTTTTTTGAAATTTTGGACCATTATCTCAGGAAGTATGGACTTACTCCGGAAAAATTATACCGTTGCAATAGGTACCGTTAAAAGAACCTTCTTCAAAAAATTCAAATAGATCCGAGACTGGTCCTCAAACTGCACTTTTCCCAAATTTTGTGTAGGATATAGGCCATATTCCAACCTGATACATTACTGGATGAAATAATAGGATGTGCAAAGTTTGGACCAATCAGAAAATCCCCTTGAGCGTTATCTTGCGGATTTGCCATTTTAGTTAGTTTCCTTTTTTGTTATTCAGGGTTTCTTGGACCCTTTCGGCCATAATCTCTGGAGGTATGGACTTGCCATTGTATTTGTACCATCGTAAAGGGGCCGGAAGGACAATCTGCTTACCCGACCTATATCTGGAAGGAATAATAATATATGGAAAGCTTGGACCAAATCGATTTCGCGCTTCGAGAGTTATCGTTCACACAATTTGTCAGAAAAATTTTGTACTTTTGTGGGGGATGTACCCGCAGGAGTGAACAGATATAGCCCATATTCGAAATTACACTAAGTTTGGGCAAAAAATTACGAAGTGCAAAATTTGGTTCGAATCGATAGATCCGTTCGGAAGTTATCGTGCGGACCAGCCAGCTAGACAGTGAGTGATGCAGATGAACGGTCAGGGGTAAATCGACTCCAAACTGTTTGAAACTAATTTCGTCCAAACATACTTGGGGTCTAAAACCATTTTTTCGATGGGCACATCTTTGGTCGTATTTTGTATATTTTGTATTAACCTATAGGCTGAGGGTATAAAATAGGTGGCGAAGCGACCCCTTGCTGCAATATTTGACAACTGATATAAAAATTTCTCTGTCATGATTGAAACAATTTGTAGTATGAGAGGAAATTGTGGTTCTCTACACAAAACCCATTATATATTAGGCAGTAGGCCCCTTATTTAGCAGACACATTATTGCAATTTGCATCAGGGGAAATATCAGTGTTTATTTTTCCATATGTAGGCTACTTTCCCGGTATATGCCATCCAGGAATTAATATATGGACCAAAAATAAAATTTGTATATTTTTCATACAAAAGTAATGGTCCATTTCACCAGCTAAATAGATCATCATCCAAAATTGTAGGCATCTTCTTCGACCTAAACCCATACCTCATGCAAAATTTCGCGACTATTGAGCTATATTGCGACCTCTAGTATGCTTATGATTACACTTCAAGCAAAAAATTGGATATATTAGGTTGTAACTCTGTTATCTGACCGCGTAAATCAATATAATTGGCATCAATGGAAAGGGCAAGAGTTGGTCTTCCTAATATTATTTACGTGGCCGGAAAGTGTCTTCCAGGAATAAAGATATAACCGGTAAATAACAAATTTTCACACAAAAGTTATGGTCCATTTAACCCTCTAAACATCATCCGATCACCATCTTAAATTGCAAGCATCTTCTTTGTCATATACTCTTACCTTGTTCGAATTTTCGAGGCCATCGGGCTATTATTGCGACCTACAGAGCAGCTACAAAATCGGATAAAAATTAAGTTTTTGATCCATTTCACCCGCTAAATATTTCACGATCATCACCAATTAAAATATCGATCTATTCTGATGTGAAACCGACCTCCATACCAAATTTCGTGACGATCGGTCCATAATTGCGGCCTGGAGTTTTATTACAATTTATAATGGACAGACAGACGGACGGACAGACACACATCTCAAAATCGCTTTATCTCGCCGAAATATGAAGATTGGTATACCACATTGGGGGTCTCCGACGAATATTTCGCGGTGTTACATGAATTTTTTCCTTTCCACATAGTGGTGTAGGATATAAAAAACATGTTTTATATTCCCAACGGAAACCAAATACTAAATCTCAGACATTTGTGCTAAAACCTTAAAAATATAGAAATGCGGCATCTTCCGGCGACTAAAATCGCCTTTTTTGTAGTGTTGGGCAATCTCGTTCATTGAGCTGATCGATCTTTTTCATTCCGTTCACCAAAAAGATCCGGGTCGTTTACTTCGTTCGTTGGCTCTTTTTCGTTCAACAATACATTTGAGTGTACATATTATTTTCTTTTGAAGTCGTTCGTTCTCTGCTGCATACGACTCCGTCGTTCTTTTCACCGAATCGTTCTTTTGAAAATGTTCGTTCACGAATGACACAACTGTTGTGTTACTTGCTTGTTGTGTGCTAATGGGGGTGGTTTTGTTTCTGAACGTAGTGGTGGTGGTTTTGATATGAAAGAACCAGATGAACGAATGATGCAAAAGAAAGATATGACCGAGATGTGCTACTGAATGAGGTGAGTTACTGAGCGAGAGTAGCTCTCTGAATCATTGTTTGTTTTGTGTGGAAGGAAATGTGTGCTGCTTTCGCTAACGCAGCGTTTGTTTAGAGTTTGACTGCAAAACCAATGCTGCTAATTTTGTAAGCAGCAATGACTCGCCCATCGGGGATCTAAATGAACGATATAAAAGAATGAGCTGGATACGGATCCGTTCGTTCTTTTCACGGAATCGTTTCTTTGAGCCGGTTCGTTCATGAACGACGCAACTCTACTTTTTTGCCCACGCCTTTTTTCTTGATGTTCGGGAATCATATGAAGTGATTGTGTGCCAAATCAGGGTTTTACGGCGGATGACCCATCAATTCCACGTTTTGTCCTGTCAAAAAGGTGCTGTTTGAAATCGACGTTTGGTGCACAATGATTCGTTTTCTCATGTTCGTATTTCAAATTTCTCCGGAGAATTCAGGTAAACAAATTGTAGTGTACCACTCACAATTAACCGTCCTACGTTGCTCAAAGCGTATAGTCGACGCATGGTCAGTTTTGCCGAAGTGCTTCATTCATGAACAACTTTCGTAGGATTTCGCACGCCTTCAAAGACCCACACGATCGATGGCTATTTTGTTTCGGGCTTTTACGCATAAATCCAAGATTGGTCATCTATGACGATCTTATAAACGTCGTTTGAATCACCCCAACCGTATTTATTCACAATTTCTTTTCAACAATCGGCAAGAGACTTTTTTTAGGTCAGGTCATGTATTCATGCGATATCATATGTTAGTTGGTTGAATGTCAAAGGAAGCCTCTTTCTCACGGCGATCATGCATTATCCGTTCACGCACAGTTTACATTTTTTCGGACGGCTGTTTTTGGACCACCCTTACGGCAATCATGCATTATCCGTTCAATGTAGGATTGTCTTTCATCGACATATAAAGATTGAATATGATTTATGCACTCTTGCCGTGATTATCTACGTCGAAAACTTTAAAAATTATTGGACGAAAATGTTCAATTTCCAAATGAAATTCCATTTTTTTTTTTTTTGCAAAGTGATCGTATGTCAAACTTTCCGGAGGGTAAAAACTGTCAAACTTTCAAAAAAAAAAATGTCAAATGGAGTCTAGCCCGCAAACTTTTGTAGTTCCCCTCGTATACGTGTATATCAAAACGTGAACCGATATTGCTCATTTTCAATGCCAAACATTGAAGGAGTAATATAAACTTATATTCTAAATTAAAAAGCGTTATCTTAGATATTGCGAGCTGTATCTTGATTTCACCTCAATTCTCCATCCAGAAAACTGCGCAAGAAAAATCGTCTAATATAAAGCTTGACTTAAATAAAAACTAAAAAATCTATGCCTGATTAACGCTGTACTAGAAAACAAAGACGATATGTGGTGAATTAACGTTTAAATTTACCACAACTCAAATTGTGTATGCACTTTGACCAAACGTCCATGGGAGCTTCATATACCACCATACCTCTTTTTATTAGTTCATTGCCGAACCTGTTCATGTTGAATAACGCCTAAAATCATTCTACTGTGTTGAATTTTAGTTAAACCATTATATTTCGCAGCTACATTTTTACTAAACTCTAAGTATAAATGCCTTAATGTGCAAGCAGCACAATGCCTCACTGAACTTCGGTGGTCCGGGGTGCAGGCTTCAAACCTGTAGTCGATTAGCGTCGAAGTGGTTCGATTCCACCTGGGAGGCGGAACGGCTAAAAGGAAAAACATTTGCTTTTGTAGATAATTTTAATCCATATTTAGTTAATCAATATTTATTTATTAATATGTATTTTTCGTATTCAGTTTTTTTTTGGTTTTTTTGATAAAATATCTATTTCTTTCCAATATCTATAACCAGACATCTAAATAAAGACATTTTTAATTTTGTTTGTCAACAAGTTGAATTTGAAGGCAGAATGTGTGTATTTTGCCTTCACTGCTGAAAATGATTGTTTTTATATAAAATTTGCGTTTAAATAAATTTATATACCGAAATAAAAAAGTGAATGTTTCCGCCCGGGATTGAACCGGGGGCCTTCCGCGTGTTAGGCGGATGTGATAACCACTACACCACGGAAACCGTTGAGGATGGTTTCACTAATCAGAGTTTTGTTCCGTTATTTCCCACCATCTAAAAAACATTGTTCATGCTATAAAACGACATTCCTGTATCATGTTTGTTTGTTGATGGTATTTTTGAGATGTATACAACTGTATTCACCATTAGTGGTTAATGCAGTCATTGGTGGATTACTGATACAATCTGGGTAAGCTGTGGTTAGTTTTCCTGTCATATAAAATTTTGTTAAACCGACACAGCTGTACTTCGGTTTTTCGAGTTCTCTGTAGACAGGAAATCTTCTGTCAAAATATTGTTGTTAAGGGTGACCCTACTTGTACAGACCGAAAAAGGCAATTTTTCATGAATTTTTCAAAGAAAACTACCAAACTTTTTTGGTAGATTTTTTCATCTGAAAGAGCACATCTTAATCTAGTGTCTGATTTTTATACCCTCAGCATTTATTCTAACGAGGGTGTATACACTTTCATACGGGCAAAATGTGCCTCATCGAAATTATGGTTTTAGACCCCAAGTATGTTTGGACGAAATGTGTTTCAGACAAATTGGAGTCGATTTAGCAATGTCCGTCCGTCTGTCTCCGTGCGGAGTTGTTTTTCTTCATTTTTTTCTCCTATCGGACGCCTCCCCAGGTGGTGGATAAGGGAATGATCGTCGGCGATTGCTCACTGAAGGGTACCGCAAAAATAAAACATGCGGGGCGAACCAAAAAAAAAAGGGGAAAAGGCAGTGTCTGTTCCCACATTGGGCGACTGCAAACAGCGTCTGTACTCCAGTGGAGCGGCTGAATACGGAGACGGTAAACTCCAAACCCTTTAGAAGGCAACGGGAAACCACTAAAGTAATATCCCATGAAAATCATACAATGAAAATGGAAACACAAAATAACAATCGGCCCTCAGTCTCCGGCCAAACGAGGGTGCTAAGAATCCCCGGAGGTAAAACAAAACTTAACATCGGAACATGGAATGTTCGAAGTCTTTATGAGCTTGGAAAATTGGATAACACCATAAGCGAGATGAAACGGCTGCAAATAGATATATTGGGTATAAGTGAGACATGGTGGACTGAAAGCTCAGAGTTCTTCTCTGAAAATACAAAGGTTTATCACTCAGGCAATGTTGACGGAATCCACAGAAAGGGCGTTGCTATCTTAGTTAAACGTAACATTGCACCCAGTGTGACAGGATACTTCCCGATTTCGGATAGGGTGATGATGATCAAAATAGCCGGAAAACCGGTTAACTTGAACGTAATACAAGTTTATGCACCCACATGTGATGGCGACAATGAGGAAGTAGAACAATTTTACAGTGATGCATGGTTTAATAAGAAAGGTTAGCCAAAGCTTCATGTCAATTTAATTTTTTTCATTCGAGTATGCCTAAAACTTCAAAACAATATAAACAAAATGTGTATGTGTGTGTGGTGTTTGAATAATATGCCAAACAATTTTAAAAACAATCGAATTCAATAATTTTTAAAATTGTTTTTAGACCATTTGTATGGAAGAAATTGGTGAGATTTGCATTGAAACAATCAGTTTATCATATTCACAACTCGATTATGTGGAGAAAACTTAACTCTTCATTCATTTTTCGCATTTTTTAGAAAATGCTCAAAAAATGCATTGTAAACAAACCCACTTGATGCTTTTATTTTGAAGTTTTAGGAATTCAAGAAAAACAAGGGTTCTATAGATTTTTTTCATTTAAATCTACCTCTTTACTTATACCATGCAGTGATGTGGAAAAAGTATTGACAATGACAAAACCCCATGATATCACAATAATACAGGGGGATTTTAATGCGAAAGTTGGGAAGGAAGAAACAACTGATGTTACAGGTAAATTTGGATTAGGCCAACGTAACGAAAGAGGAGAAAGGCTAATCCAATTTTGCCAAGAACATAAGTTTAAAATTAGTAACACTATGTTTAGTCTCCATCCGAGACGATTATATACTTGGAAGTCGCCACAAGACAACAATAATAACATAGTCAGAAATCAAATTGACTACATATTAATAAATAAGCGATATTCCTCGTGTGTGAGTAGATGTTCCACATATCCCGGTGCTGACGTTCCCTCAGATCACATCCTTCTAATTTGTAAAATACGTTTAAAACTGGCGATAACACGCAAGAGAAATCCCCAGAAGAAAATCAATTTTGAAAGGCTTAGAGACCCTTCTACGTGGCAAACAATGAAAAATCAAATAAACGACAATCTAAACATCGTTGGAAATAACATTGAACAGCAATGGAACAGTTTAAAAGAATCCATCAACAACGTGTCAAAAGTTGTATTAGGTACAACAACAACTAGACGTAAGAAGAACGACTGGATAACTGAAGAAATACGGGCACTTCGCGAAGAACGAAGCAACTATAAAAATATTAACTTTGAAAAATATTGGGAATTGAATCAAGAAATCAAAACCGCAACCCGTGCCGCAAAAAATGCACAAATAAACAAGGAATGCCAGGAAATTGAAAGATTACAACTACTTCACGACGATTTCAATCTCCACAAAAAAATGAAAGAGGCATCCGGTATTTACACAAAAAGAACGTCCACATTTATTTGCGATGATAATAACGTAGCCCACTACGAACGTCAGGATAAGAAAAAAGTATGGGAAATATATATCAGAACTTTATTCACAGACGAAAGTCGAACTCAGCTCCTAAACAATACTCACCAAATCGGCTTACCAGAAAGACTAATCAATGAGGAAGAATTAGAATCGATAATAAAATCTATGAAAGACAAAAAGGCACCGGGCCCTGATGATATACCTGTCGAAATACTCAAACTAATAGAAGGCAACAATAAACAACTGTTATTGAAGTTGTTTAACCAAATTTATGTTACAGGGGAATATCCGCAAGATTGGCTCCAATCAACGTTTATACCAATACCCAAGAAAAATAATGCGAAGGCGTGTGGTGACTTCAGATTAATTAGTTTAATGAGTCATGCCCTGAAAATATTTCTAAAAATAATACATAGAAGAATATACCCAATATGTGAGGCACATATGGGCCAGACGCAATTTGGATTCAATGAAGGCATGGGAACTCGTGAAGCATTACTTGGACTGAACGTATTAATACAAAAATGTCGCGAAGTTCAAAAGGACGTATTTCTTTGCTTCGTGGATTATGAGAAGGCGTTTGATACGGTGAAGCATGACAAACTGATGAATATCTTGACTTCTATTGGGCTGGACGAATGGGATATAAGATGCATCAAAAATTTATATTGGAATCAGTTATCAAATATTAAAGTGGATGATGAGACAACTGACAATGTTAAAATTTCAAAGGGAGTAAGACAAGGATGCGTTCTGTCTCCACTTTTATTCAATATATATTCAGAACAAATATTTGCAGAATCCATAGCTAAAAAGAACATAGGTATTGCTGTAAACAACACGCTTATTAATAACATTCGTTATGCCGACGATACAACATTATTAGCAAGTAGTTTTGCGGGGCTACAACGATTACTGGATGCACTCACGAAAACAAGTGAGGAATATGGACTACGTGTTAACATAAAAAAGACCAAATTTATGATTGTAAGCAGAAAGAATGTGGAAACAAATGCGCCTATGTTAATAAATAATACGGAAATAGAAAGAGTAAAAACATTTAAATACCTTGGTGTCCAGAACGATGAGTGGGATATGTCAAAAGAAATAAAGTGCAGAATTGAAATGGCACGAAATTCATTTTTTAAATACAAAAAAACGCTTACCAGCCACGATATAAGCTTACCAACAAAAATGCGTTTTGTTAAATGTTACATATGGCCAGTACTACTATATTCAGCCGAAACCTGGACCATAAAGGCATCAGATCAAAAAAGAATAAATTCGCTTGAAATGTGGATATATCGTCGCATTTTAAAAATTCGCTGGACAGATCGTGTCTCAAACGAGGAAGTGCTTAGACGCATGAATGCCGAACTCCAAGTTGCACGTACGATAAAGACCAGAAAAACATCCTATCTGGGTCATGTAATGAGAAATGAAAAATATAAGCTTCTCCAAACCATTATTCAATCTAATATCGAAGGAAAAAGACCCAGAGGAAGGAAAGAAACAACATGGATAAATAACATTAAAGAATGAACGGGTCTGCAAGAAGAACGAAGTCTTCTGAATGCCGCCAGAAACCGAAGCCTTTTGATAATTGAATAAAAAATGTCATTTAATTGTATAATAATATAAACAATTAGTTAAGTTAAATGTTGTAACACAAAATTGTAATTGTATGATCGCTAACATCCGAATACGGATTGGCAAATAAAGAAGAAGAATAAGTCCGTCTGTCTGTCTGGCTGGTGCGCACGATAACTGTCGAACGGATGAGCCGATTTGGTCCAAAATTTGGCCTTCGTAATATTCTGTCCAAATATAGTTTTAGTTTGAATATAAGCCATATCGCTCCACTCCTTTAGGTACCTCCCCTACAAAAGTTCAAAAATGTTCGGAAAATTGTGCGCACGATAACTCTTGAAGGTATGTATTTACTGATTTTGTCTACACTTTACAGACAATAACATATCTACCAGATATAGATCAGGTTCGAATAAGGACTATATTTGTGTACTCCTTCGGGTATCTCCCGCACAAAAATTCGGATGTATTCGCGGTAAAAGTTTTTTCAATGGCAAGTCCATACTTCTTTTGAAAACAGCCCGAAAGGTGTAAAAAGCATATGTAGTGGCTGGAGAGCAACGATAACTCTCGAACTGATCAACCGATATCGTCCAAAATGTGGCATTCGTCATATTTTGTCCAAGCTAGTGTGCGCTATATCTATCGGAAAGATATAAGATCCACTTCCATATTGGACTATGTTGGTCCATTCCATTCCGCAACACTTTTGAACTCTAATCCTAATCCACATTTTTGTCACTCAGGGTCAGAAAAGACCCTAAATACATTTGATCCGTAGATGAAAGTTCCGATTCACATATGCTGAGGGTATATCTCTGTCGGCAAAGCCGACGGATACTTTTTTACTGTAGGAAGGGTATAATAAGTTTGGCCAAAAAAATTGTAACGCATCGAAATAATGGTCGTAGACCCACGAGCTGAGTCGATCTGACTGTGTGTGTCCGTACGTCTGTCCATCTAAACCTTGTAACTACGTTACAGGTTACAATTTTTATCCGATCGTCACCAAATTTTGGGTGTTGATGAGGGTCCCGGAGGGGAAGAAGCCTATTGATTTTGGTGATGGTCGCATAATATACAGGGGTCGGAATGGACAACAACAAAAATTAATTGGGGAAAAAGTCAACGTTTTATTTCAAAGCGAATATGTATCTCCGCTTCTACAATGCGTATATTAAAAGCAAAACCTGTTAGTAAAAGTAGAAAATATCACCTTTACAACAACGTAAATAGGTTGTCGTAGGTGGTCAAACAACGAAGATATCGCAATAGTCTTTAAATGAACCCAACTCTTCATTTTTGCGATTTTAATAATAATGACGAATATCACACATTTGGTTGGGACCTTCCAAAAGCAAAGTCTGACTATGAAAGTAGAAAATTCCATCTTTACAATTATGCAAAGTAGGTTGACGTAGGTGGCGAAATAACGTAGATATCGCAATAGTCGGCAATACATCCCATTTTTCAATTTTTTTGGAAATCACGCTACAAATCACAATTTTGGTCGGATCGTCACGAAATTTCGGTGGTTAATGGGTGTCCCGGAGGGGAAGGAGACTACTGATTTTGGTGATGGCCAGACAATATTCTGGGGTCGGAATGAGCAAACAAGTTATTTGGAGAAAAGTTAACGTTTTATTACAAAGCGTATATCTCAGCTTCTATAAGGGGTATACAAAAAGAAAGACCTGGCAATGAAAGAAGAAAATATCACCTTTACCACGATTATATTTCGTAGAAGGTCAAACAACGGAGATATCGCAATAGTTCCTAATCCTATACAAGTTTTCATTTTTGCGATTTTAATTGTAATGACGAATATCTCAGCTTTGGTTATGGACCTTCCAAATGCAAAGCCTGGCTATGAAAGAAGAAAATCTCACCTTTACAATGATGCAAGGTAGGTTCGAGTAGGTGGTCAAACAAAGGAGATATCGCAATAGTCGGTTATGGATCCCATTTTTCCATTTTTTTTTTTGTAATCACGCTAAAGGTCGCCATTTTTGATCGGATCGTCACGACATTTTTAGAGTTGACACGGGTACCAGAGAGTAGGAAGCCTACTCAGCCTATTGTCGGATAATATTCAGGGGCCGGAATGGGAAAAAACTTATGTTGAGAAAATTCAACATTTTATTGTTATGCGAATATATCAGCTTTTAGTAGGAGGGTTCCAACGGCTAAGCTTTTCAATGGAAGAAGAAAATATCACCTTTACATTAATGCAAAATAGGTAGGCGAAGGTGGTCACACAAGGGAGATATCACAATAGTCGGTAAGCATCCAATTGTTCCCTTTTTTGTAAAAACGGTACTGTAAACGGAAAATGTTTGTATGCCATCTTAAAGACAACTTTTCAGCCTACAAAATTTTCAGACCTCGTCGAATATCACGCTGATCAAGAATATGTAAATTTTAATGGATTTTAAATGATTATTTCGAGGAGTTACAAATGGAATGGAAAAGTTAATATTCCCTACATTATATGGTGGAGTGTATACAAATTGGGATTTCAGACACTCAATCACTGTATTGCATGTCGAAGATTGTACACCACCCACCACATATACATAGATTTTTTCGTAGACGAAATGTTCAGAAAATGGGGGATTTAGTCACACCCAAAGAATATGATATAACCTTCCATGTGTATAAAACTTACGACATTCTGTGTGTAAGACAGGTATGCTTACAACTATACCTCTTAAATGAATAAAGAACGATAAAAAGGACCACTATTGCTGAAATAGAATACCGTATATTCCTAGGTATAGCCCCCATAGTCCGTACTAGTATTAGATTACGGACGCGACACTTATATAGGGGCTTACATCTTCATTATCATAAAATCATACAAACATCGTAATTTTTATGAAAATTTATTTAACAACATAATATACCAATCACAATTTATTCCAATTGCAAAAAATCAGTAAAACCAATAACAAGAAAACCTTTACTTCTTCAAGAGTGGACTGGAGTATACTACGGGAGCAGTATATGCAGAAGAGTATGCGCTATAAGATGGAACTGCAGAGTATACTTTCGAAGTGTATACAGGAACAGCGGATGAGTAGGTGGTATATGCAGGAGCTGCTGCATAAGTGGCAATTGCTGGTAAAGCAGCAGCGCTATAGGTAGTGGTTAGAGGAGCTACAACACCAGCAGAAGCGGCAGCAATGAAGAGAGCGAAGGTAATCAAAAACTATAATAGAAATTAGAGGATATAATATAGTAATATTGATCAGGAATGGGTTGAGGATCGAAATAAACTTACTTTCATTTTGTTATTGTGGTAATTTAGTATGTGTTCTTTGCAGTAGAGCTTAATGAACTGATGCCAAATAGTATTTTCAATTGGCTATTTATAATACAAATGCTGGCGACAACAATATGAACTTCTGTATTACTATGTTTATAATTTTAAGGTTTTGTTTTACTAAGTGACACTAAAGTATGCATAAATATATTTAGATTTAAAATGGCATGCAAATCTTTGATTTGCTTCTGGTCTTATGAGATCTTAATGAGATCAATAAGTTTATAAAATTTCCTGTTTAACTATTAACAAGTAAGAAAAGCGTTAAGTTCGGTCGGGCCGAACTTTTTATACCCTCCACCACAAATTTCAGCCATTTCGGTGGATTAATGTGGTCACAACCTTCAAAATACCGAAATTCGGAAGGTACCGTTCTATGGGGGCTATATGATGGCGTGGACCTATACCTACAAATTTCTGGGGGAAAGTTTTATACGCCTAAAGAAGACAAATACCAAATTTCAGCCATATCGGTGTGATAATGAGGCTAAAACGTTCAAAATATCGAAAATCGGGAGATATTGTATTATAGGGGCTATATCAACACGTGGACCTATATAAACATTTTATGGTAGAAATGTTTCTTAGCCTCTGGAAACACAAAATACAAAGTAACAACCGATTCTTTGGTCAAATGGGTCTAATACATTCAAAATATATTAAAATGACGCGTACTTTATAAGGGGTCTTATGTGGGGACTATACCAAAACGTGGACCTATATAACCCAACTTTGGTAGGAATGTTTTCTGGCCTCTGAAGACACAAAATACCAAATTACAACCAATTCTGTGGTCAAATGGGTCTAATACATTCAAAATATATTAAAATGACGCGTACTTTATATGGGGCCTTATATGGGGGCTATACCAAAACGTGGACCTATATAACCCAACTTTGGTAGGAATATTTTTTGGCCTCTGGAGACACAAAGTACCAAATTACAACCAATTCGGTGGTAAAATGGGCCAAATATCTTAAAAATTCCTTAAAACGACGACGCGTCACGCGTCATTTTGTATGGGGGCTATACGAAAGCGTGGACCTACATAGTCCGCTTTCAATACCAAAAGTCCTACGTAAATATAACATATTTTCCCAAAATTTCATCAACCTACGTCAATCCGTTCGGACGCTAGAGTGATTTCCACAGACGGACAGACGGACAGACAGACAGACGGACAGACGGACAGACGGACGGACATGGCTATATCGATGTAGAATTGCACGCTGATCAAGAATATATATACTTTATGGGGTCTACAATGATTATTTCGAGTAGTTACAAACGTAGTGACAAACTTAATATACCCCCATCCTATGGTGGAGGGTATAATAATGTGGATGTGCTGCAAAAATAATGTAAAAAGTCATAATTTTGAGCCTTATTTGTATAGCGACGTAGTGAGTTGCAATTGTTTTGTCTTGCTATAATATGGGATATTTCTTTTAAGTACGCTATTAAAAGTGGACCACCGTTATAAGGTAAAAAAACTAATTGTGGGTGTTTTCTTCGGAGAAAGAAAAACATTTTAATGCTGAAAAACTGAACAAAAAGTTGATTTTTACAAATATTATAGCGCTAAAACTAAATTGTATGTGTCAGTTGCAAATGTTTTGTCCGATACTGTATATGTGTTATTGAAGACTGATAAGAAAAATCTAGATCGATACCGATTTCTTATTTATTTTATAAATTATTTATTTATATAATAATAGAAATATCAATAGTAGCGACTAATCTCATACAAGCAAGTCATGATAAATCTATGTGCACATTAATGTATACCTTTCATAATATAACAAAAACATATCAGTAATAACAATGTAAATCCGAATAATGATAGCTGTCAACAAAACAAATTTTAATTATAAATAGCCAATTGAAATTGTAATTTGTCATCAGTTCATTACGCTCCATTGCAAAGAACGCTGTTAAATTAACACAAAAATACAACAAAATGAAAGTAAGTAATTTGTTGGTCCTGAAAAGATTCATAGACATCGCCACTTTAAAATATACGTATCCTTAAAATTTCCTTCTCAGTTCTTGATTTGCTTGGCTCTCTTCATTGCCGCCGCTTCTGCTGGTGTTGTAGCTCCTTTAACCACCACTTATAGTGCTGCTGCTTTACCAGCTGTTGCCACCTATGCTGCAGCTCCTGCTTATACCACCTATTCAGCCGCTGTTCCAGCGTACACTTCTAAAGTATACTCTGCAGTTCCAGCTTATACCGCATACTCTTCTGGCTACACTGCTCCTGTTGTTTACTCCAGCACTTTGTTGAAGAAGTAAAAGTTTTTATTTTTGTTTCTATGGATCTTTGAGATTGAAATCACCTGGGTTGGATTCGAATTTTCTACCTTTTTTAATAAATATTGTTTAAAAACTCTAAATTTGATTGAAATTTGTTTGTATCATTATTGGATGGAAAAATAAAAATAGAGAATGAAAACAATACATGCGGCTGATCAACTACCAAGCAATTCACTTGGCAATAAATTCGCTTAACATAATTTTAATGTCATGGGTAGACACCGGTAATATGTTTTTTTTTCAAGCGCTCGTAAAATATAACTTCAGTCTGCTCGTCCTTGTCTTCAGTGGGAGCATGAGCGCAAATAACACTGATGTTGAAAAACGAAGCTTATATCCGAATTGTAGCCTGTTTCGGGGTAAAGCTGGAGACCAGATGTTTTAAACTCCGACCAACAACAAATCTGCATCAAAGTTATACTTTTGGTCGTAACTAATGTTTACGGCGGTCTTCAACTTTTGAGGGGTTTGTTATAATTTTTATTTTTTTAATAGAAAGCAAAAAGAAAATTCATAGTCAAATAATGCGGTTTAATAGTACTTTTTGGTAGTCGTAACTACTTACAAAACCCCCTACTAACCCACTATTTTACCAATGGCATGACGCTGTGAATGATTATACCCAGCAAACCAAATGTCTGATGCCCGACACATCGGAACAATTTCGGAAGCAAAATCGTTCAGATTTCGTTCCAAATTCTAAAAGATTTTTCGTACGGGAATTCGTTCAGATTTCGGAGAAAATGTCGGAACTAATTTTCCCTTCGAATATGCTAATGTTTTTCTTCCGATTTCGGATCGATATGTCGGAAACAAATTTCCCTTCGCACAACAACCACCTTTTGTATATATCTAACAAGCAACATTGTAGTTTGTTGTCGAAAAACAAAATGCTTGGTCTCAAAATTCGCATATGCAATTTTTAAATATTTTAAATATAAATGCAACATATAAAAATTCAACCTAGTGCTGATAGACTCAACATAACGAAGTTTACATTTTTCTACTATAACTACAAAATGATAACAACAGTGAAAATCATTAGATGCGTTTGTAATTATAATCTTCCAATAAAAAACATAACAAGGAAAATTGATCAATAAGAAAGGGGCGTCAGAAAAAAACTTTTCCTTCGATATTCATACGGCGTTATTACAAAATTGTTGAGAAATCTTTACGAAGATTCGGAAGGTACCTTAGATTTGCATACGACATTATGCCGAAATCGTTCAGAAATCTGTACGAAAATTCGTAGGAAAAAAATCGCATTCCGAATTTCCCAAGAATTTTCTTCCGATTTCGTTCCGAATTCTGAACGAAATCGATCCGATTTCGCTCCGACATTTCGTTCCGAAATTATGTTAAGCACTTCATACAATTTTCGTTAAGATGTCGTTACGATTTCGGATCCGAAATCGGACGTATCGTCCGAATTTTGTTACGATCTCGGTACGATTGGTTTGCTGGGTAGTTGCGTTTGAAATTACAATCATCCAATAAAAAAAGAAAAATTTATCAATAAACAAGTAAGAAAAGCGTTAACTTCGGCCGGGCCGAACTTTTTATACCCTCCACCACAAATTTCAGCCATTTCGGTGGATTAATGTCCACAACCTCCAAAAAACCGAAATTCGGAAGGTACCGTTCTATGGGGGCTATATGATGGCGTGGACCTATACCTACAAATTTCTGGGGGAAAGTTTTATAAGCCTAAAGAAGACTAAATATCAAATTTCAGCCATCTCGGTGTGATAATGAGGCTAAAACCTTCAAAATATCGAAAATCGGGAGATATTGTATTATGGGGGCTATATCAAGACGTGGACCTATATAAACATTTTATGGTAGAAATGTGTCTTAGCCTCTGGAAACACAAATACAAAGTTACAACCGATTCTTTGGTCAAATGGGTCTGATACATTCAAAATATATTAAAATGACGCGTACTTTATAAGGGGCCTTATGTGGGGGCTATACCAAAACGTGGACTTATATAACCCAACTTTGGTAGGAATGTTTTCTGGCCTCTGAAGACACAAAGTACCAAATTACAACCAATTCCGTGGTCAAATGGGTCTAATACGTTCAAAATATATTAAAATGACGCGTACTTTATATGGGGCGTTATATGGGGGCTATACCAAAACGTGGACCTATATAACCCAACTTTGGTAGGAATGTTTTTTGGCCTCTGGAGACACAAAGTACCAAATTACAACCAATTCGGTGTTAAAATGGTACAAATATCTTAAAAATTCCTTAAAACGACGACGCGTCACGCGTCATTTTGTATGGGGGCTATACGAAAGCGTGGACCTACATAGCCCGCTTTCAATACCAAAAGTCCTACGTACATATAATATATTTTCTCAAAGTTTCATCAACCTACGTCAATCCGTTCGGACGCTAGAGTGATTTCCACAGACGGACAGACGGACGGACATGGCTATATCGATGTAGAATTGCACGCTAATCAAGAATATATATACTTTGTGGGGTCTACAATGATTATTTCGAGTAGTTACAAACGTAGTGACAAACTTAATATACCCCCATCCTATGGTGGAGGGTATAAAAAGAGGCGTCAGAGAAAAATTTTTTCCTTCGATATTCATACGACATTATTCCAAAATCATTCAGAAATCTTTACGAAGATTCGGAAGATACATCCGATTTTTATACGACATTATCAGGAATCTGTACGAAAATTCGCAGGAAAAAAATTGGAATTCCGAATTTCCCAAGGATTTTCTTCCGAATTCTGACCGAAATCGATCCGATTTCGCTCCGACATTTCGTTCCGATATTATATCAACCACTTCATACAACTTTAGTTAAGATATCGTTACGATTTCGGATCCGAAATCGCACGTATCGTCCGAATTTTGTTCCGATTTCATTACGCAAAATTAATAGGGCGAAGATAATATTAATTTTTATAAATTTTCTAGTTGGAGTTGAGCTTGATTATCAAAATAAAAGATCATAAAATGTAACAGTCGAGTTTGCCGACAAAGATATACACATATCCAAATCTTTTTCCTAAAAATTGTTTAGTCTGGGAGTTTCAGTGGCCTTTTTTGAACCGACAAAAATATCGAAACATTTGGGGTATATAACTTCACGATTATGGGTCTTGCGAATAAAAAATGTTTATGTTGTGCTCAAAAATTTGTCTTCGATAAAAGTGCAAAAGTTTCGCACTTTTGTGGAGAAGATACCTGAAAGAAGGTCCGATATAGTCCATTCGGAAAGTGGACCTAATGTTAAAAGTCTTTCCTTTTGATAGTTATCATGTCAAGACGTCATATTTGTTGGTCACCGTAAGATTTAGAGCTTTTGGGTCAGAAATCATGGACTTAACCACGAAAAATAGAATATCGCTGTAAACAAGATTAACTGATCAATGGACCCTCGAACAGCCCTTAAACTGCACTTATGTTAAACTTTTGTGAGGGAGGTATCCGAATATGTTGTCCAATATATACCCTCTTAATATATGTACGTCTGGAAGTAATTTTAGGTTGTTTCAGTGAAATCGGATATTTGAAATTTTTTGTGGGAGGTACCTCAAGGAGTGAACCGATTTAGACCTTAGAGAGTTTTTGTAAACACCATTTAGGGGAGTGCTCGAAGGGGTGGATCGATATGACATAAAGTTTGGACAAAATATTGCGAGATCTAAAATTTGGACCAAATCCGATCGAGAGTTACCATGCGCTCGAGCCGGACAGACGGACCAACGGGACTAAATCGACTCCAAATTGTTTGAAGTGGGTTTCTCAAAAACAGATGAGAAGTCTAAGACCATTATTTCGATTAGCTACATTTTTTATCGTTAGCTTAAAGGCTGAGGGTACAATATCCAATAAAAATTACAGCAGATTTTAATACCATATAACCAATGTTTGAGCATTAATTTCGATTATGGTTGCTTTCAGCTACAACTTTGTTAGTGATAGGAAAAAATTCAGGTGGGTACGCTACTTATAGCAGATATTAGCACTTTATGACGCACAACAATACTTTATTCACCACTATTTTCTCCTACTATTTAGAAAAAAAGATTATCTAAAATATGAATATAAATTTTTGATTAAGACAGTAAATCGATTTTCTAATTGGTTTTCGAGATAGATTCTAGATATATCGTATATTTTGTCCAATATACATTTAATTTCATGCACTTCTATTGATATTAATGATACAGAGTACCAGCTCATGGTAGATCTAAGTCAATCGATCTGCCAGCTGGTGAGTCAGTTAACCCACCAATGTGCTACTACAGCGGAAAACTTCGTGAGTTCTACTCGGATATGGCTAATGAAACCCGGGTGCAAGACAAACTTAGGGGCGGTCGAACATCTACTTTGAAGGTGTCCATTGTTATACACAAGAAGACGCGGAATGTTGGGTAGATACGATATAGATACTCTAACTACGATACTGAACTAATAATTTTTATACCCTCCACCATAGTATGGAGGGTATATTAAGTTTGTCATTCCGTTTGTAACACATCGAACTAATCATTTGCGACCCTATGAAGTATATATATTCTTGATCAGGATAAAATTCTAAGACGATCTAGCCATGTCCGTCTGTTGTAATCACTCTAGCGTCCGCAATAATTGAGATAGAGCGCTGAAATGTTGCATATGAGGGTCTTTTTTCCATAGGCAGGTCAAGTTCGAAGATGGGCTATATCGGTCCACTCTTTGGTATAGCCCCCATATAACGGTACCTCCGGATTTGAGGTATTTTGACGTTCTTCGCCACATTTGCAGACCGAATTAGCTTTAATTTGGCACTTAGGGTTCCTGGAGGCCAAGAAACATATCTACAAAAAATTATGTATATAGGTCCAAGTTTTGGTATAGCCCTCATATAACGGTTCCTCCCGATTTGAGGTATTTTGGTGTTTTTAGCTACATTTTCAGACCGGATTAGATACAATTTTGCGTTTAGGGTTCCTGGAGGCAAACAACATATCTACAAAAAATTATGTATGTAGGTCCAAGTTTTGGTATAGCCCTTATATAACGGTTCCTCCCGATTTGAGGTATTTTGGTGTTTTTAGCTACATTTTCAGACCGGATTAGATACAATTTTGCGTTTAGGGTCTCTGTAGGTCAAAAAAACATTTTATCAAAAATTCCACGTCCACGTTTTGGTATAGCCCCCATATAAAGATACCGCCCGTTTTTAGGTACAGTCGGACCTCGATTATCCGTGATGGTCGGGACCGGAGGCATTACGGATAATCGATCTTCCCGGATAATGGAGGCAATGCTTTTATGCAGTTTTTGAACATATTTTTAAGTAAAAATGGCATAATATTGTACAATAATATGAAAATCTGCAATTTTAATTAAATTCGTGACGGTAATCCATCAAATTTTAGAAGGATACATAATATCATCATCACCAGATTCATCTGAATGGACTTTGCCCCATGGTTTTTGTGATACCATAAATATACAAATTGTGTAATACGGGAGAATTTCCATTTTTCGTTTGTTTACCTTCTGTTTGCTTAATCAGATTAATTGGAAAGTGTGTTTTTACTCCCGAGCAACGAAGTTTATAACGAAAAATAGAAGAAATGGAAAAAAGTCCAACATTTCTTTTCTATCACGGATAATAGAGGTTCCCGGATAATCGATTCACGGGTAATCGAGGTTCAACTGTACTTTGAAGTTTTTATTATACCCTCCACCATAGTATGGAGGGTATATTAAGTTTGTTTTTCCGTTTGTAACGCATTGAAAAAATAATTTGCGACCCTATAAAGTATATATATATATCGTTAATCAGCGTAAAATTCTGAGTCGATCTATGAATGTCCTTCCGTCCGTCTTATCCAACAAACATCGTCAATATAGGTCCATGTTTTGGTATAGCCCCCATATATCGGTACCTCCCGATTTTCGGTATTTTGTGGATTTTAGCTACAATTTTTAACCCAACTAGCTATAATTTGACACATGAGTTTATCTGTGGCCACGAAACTTATCCACCAAAGTCGTCAATATAGGTCCATGTTTTGGTATATCTCCCATATAACGGTACCTCCCGATTTGCGGTATTTTGTGGATTTTAGCTACAATTTCTAACCGAACTAGCTGCAATTTGACATATGAGGTTCTATGTGGTCACGAAACTTATCCACCAAAAATCGTCAATATAGGTCCATGTTTTGGTATAACCCCCATATATCGGTACCTTCCGATTTTCTGTATTTTAAGGGTTTTAGCTACAATTTTTAACCAAACTAGCTGTAATTTGACATATGAGGTTATCAGTGGTCACGAAACGTATACACCAAATATCGTCCATATAGGTCCATATTTTGGTATAGCTCCCATATAACGGTACCTCCCGCTTTTCAATATTTTGAGATTTTTAGGTACAATTTTTAACTGAACTAGATGTAATTTGGCATATGAGGTTCTCTGTGGCCAAGAAACCTCTCGATCAAAAATCGTCAATATATGTAGGTCCATGTTTTGGTATAGCCCACATAAACGGTACGTCTCGGCTTTCCGTATTTTGAGATTTTTAGCTAATTTTTTTAACCAATAGGAGATTGGAGATTTTATGTAAAGTTAAATGGTATTATATAGTAACATAATTTACTCCTCCTAGGAATATGCCTTGACGTGGCGGAGGATCTAAGTACTTCCCCAATGGAAAGGAAACCAATTATTCCATTTAGGTTATTTTATGGTGGAGGGTATAAAAAGTTCGGCCCGGCCGAACTTAACACTTTTTTACTTGCTTGAATACAGAATGAGCTTAAAACCTCAAGACCTTGGGCCTAATTACGTGATTCGATATCGAGTTGTTTCGACCCGAGTACTCAAAGTTGGGATGACAACATTCGTTATCGAGTAAAATTATCGAGAAATTGAGCATAAATTTGCGAGTAATTTCTCGTAGCCAAATGGCCTATCGTAAACAAACAAAATGAAAGATTTCTTATTGTATTTTTGTTTAAAATGTAAAAAATTGTTGTTTATTGACGGTTTATAGAGGAAAAATGATATTAGTAAATAATTGTGAGCATTCTTTCTTTACACAAAATAACAAGAGAAATTGGGAAAGTTCTTTTCAGTCGTTTTGAGAAATTGTGATAAAATTAGAATTAAAGTAAATACATATGCATGCTATCATTAACCAAAAATTAGTGTTTGCAGTTGTTAAAATACAAGTTAAAAAAATATGAATTTCTGCAAAACAAAAAATTATTTAATATTAATAGCCTTCACTTTATAGGCGAACAACTTTTAATAAAGTGCATTTTATACAGTTCATCCCCCGTTGTTTACCAAAGGAAATACTCTCTCAGAGAGGCTAAGTCAAAACACCCACCAAATTCTCTCATTTATTTTGAGAGAGAATTATTAAGGTAGATGTATTAGCAAACTGTAACAAGAATGTCAAAACAATTTTGCAAACATTACTAATTTTCATATTTTCTTAGCACAACTTCATTCCGAAATTATTATACAATGTAGGTATTGTTCAAAAAATTCCACAAATATTTACATTTTTCATCCATAATTTTGTTTTTTAGTTTTTGCTTTGAAATAAACACATTTTTTTGACATCTACCTTCATAACATTCCCTGAAGAACACATAGTTCGATTACCGGTTACTCTCGAAACATTCGATCAACGATTTCGATCGAGTCTTATCATGCCGTTTTTTTCTCGTGTCGAAAACTTATTCACGAGTAAATTCACGATCGAATCGACTCACATAATTAGGCCCCTTTATTTGTATTACAAAATTCCGCGATCCTTTTTTATTTGATAATGAAATGACATGGCATAAAGAAGTAAATCAGATATGATTGGAAGTTTCTCTCAAAAAAAATTTTGAATATTTCTCTGACAACTTGTTAATAAATTTTGAGTAGAGAACATTCAGAAAAATATATGTTTTCATTTGAAATTTCCAAAACTAAAAATTATTTTAGAGAAAAAACGTAAAAATTCCTTAAAGTAGCTCAAAAAAAAATTATGGGACCACATCATTTCGTACGTCCCTGGCTAGAGGGAAAAAAAATTCGGCTCGGCCGAACATAACGACTTTTTACATGCCATTGTTATTATGGGTGAATGCGCTGCACATGTAAGCTCACTACCTTTAACTGTCTACTTGTGTCGAAAGAGGGACTGAGATAAGTACTGAGCTTTGTCATGTTAAAACCGGTCAGGGCCTTTCCCTTGCGTCATCCTACCCTTCCTATGTATCTGATTGGAAACTTTAACATTTTAAAAATAAGATTAAGCCCATATTCCAATTTTCGATATTAACAAATAAAATACAGATTTCATTTTCTGACCATCACCATTTCTATTTGAATATTCGTTTCAATTAAAAATTAAAAAATCAAAGATTCTCTGAAACCGTAATTAATATTTGAAAAGATCTACCTACCCAGCATTGCGACATCATGACTGACTGACTAACTGGTTGGAATTTAATATCAATTAGTCTTTGGTTATTCGTTGAAATTAATTATTAAAATTTTTAATAACTGTTTAGCCCGTAGTCAAGCCTTTCAGCGGAGGTGGTTAGAACGGTAACGGAATCATTGATACGTGGTCGTTATCAGATTACAATGGAAGGCGACGGTGAATGTAAAACAATTCACAACAACAACACAAACAATGTGAAGTTTGTGACAAACCGCAAGAATTTTCGCCGCACCTAAGAGTAAAGAAATGTTAATTTCTTAACGCAATTCATGTGAAAATAGGTAAACCGCATCAAGTAAGCTAAGCAAACTGCGACCAACCGCAAAATCGTATTTGTAATTAGATTCTGTAAATTTAAAAAGATTTGTTGATAGATATGTATGTACATATTTTCATAATTTAATATATTTTAATTAATTTACTAAAATTTAAGATAAATTAAAACATGTAAAAATGGATTTTGATTAAAAAAACTATATCTATAGTAGTGAATGTAAATGTACCAAGAAAAGTTCCCACTCCTTCAATTCAAATAAAATCTTTATTCCCTTTAGTTGTTGGCAAAATAAGTATCGGATTTTTCTGGGACTGTATGGAGAAAGTATATAGCTGAAATATGTAGTAGTTATCAAGGGAAATGACTCTAAATATTCGATTTAATTTAAAACAAGTAAAAATATCAGTCGGCTTTGCCGACAGAGATATACCCTTAGTCTGTGTGAATTTAAATTCTTCTTTCCCAAAAAACATGTATTTAGATAGATATCGCGCTCACCAGTCATTTCAGTTGCTCACCATATAATTTAGACCTTTGGACCATTATATCAGGAAACATGGACTTGTCAACTGTAAACAGGGACACCAGGAGTACCTTCGCTAAAAATGTCCAAAGGATCCCCTAACAGACCCTTAACCGCACTTAAACAAAAATGTTGAACATTTGTGAGGGTGGTACTCCAAGGAACGATAGGGCCCACTTTTGAACATAAACTAAATTTGGGCACAATATTTCGAGATCCAAAGTTTGGAAAAATCGGTTGCTCCGCACGGTGCTCTTGAATCAAATTTAAATGGAAGGTGCTTACACCTGGGAAGTTTTTGCGGGAAGTTTTCATAGATGAGAAAAATCAAAAAACTAAAAAAATCGCCGGAGCGCTTTTTAAATAAATAGCGATTCAACTTGACATTTTTAGGGGTTGTTTAGGTTTTCACGATTTTGCTTAGAAACCGCAAGTCCTATTAATATAAGACTGAAGAAAATGTTGTAGCTATGAAAATTCTCTACAAGAATGACCTTTAACGTAGGTTTTACCATTTTTGAGATATTGAAGTTCAAATTGGGACAATGCACTGACTGTATCGCCCCCTTATAAAACAATGTCATGAAGGGTGCGCCTTAACTAACTTTTAATGAAAACCGCTTACACAGGGGAAGTTTTTATGAATTCTGAAACAGCAATGTTCATAGATGAGAAAAATCCAAAAAGAGGAAAAAATCGCTGTAGGGATTTTTAAATAAATCGCGGTCAAAATTCAAATTTTTAGTTTTTTAGGTTTTCACGATTTCGAAATGGAGCTGAAGATAATGTTGTAGCTGTGAAAATTCTATACAGGATTTACGTTTATGATTTGTTCTCGGGCTGTACCATTTTTGACATAAAGAAGCTCAGTTTACATTTTTAGGTTTTTTTGTTAGGGTTTCGCGATTTTTTCTTGAATACGGCATTATCGGCATAGGACCTGAGAAAATCTTATAGCTGTGAAAATTTTCTACAAGACTGGCTTATGTAATTTTTCCTAGGTTGTACTATTTTTTTCGATATATAAGTTTAAGTTGGGAAATTGCAGTCATGACATTGTTTTATAAGGAGACGATACATAATTGAATTGAATTTGAATTGTCCCAATTTCAACTTCTATATCTCAAAAGTTGTAAAACTTGCGAAAATAACATTAGGGTCAGTTTTGTAAAGAATTTTGATAGCTACAGCATTTTCTTTATTCCCTTTTTGATAGGACTTGCGGTTTCCAAGCAAAATCGTAAAAACCTAAACAATACTAAAAATGTCAACTTGAATCGCGATTTATTTAAAAAGCGCTCCGGGGATTTTTTTAGTTTTTTGATTTTTCTCATCTATGAACATTGTAGTTTCAGAATCCGCAAAAACTTCCCAGGTGTAAGCACCTTCCATTTAACGCTTCCATAACGCGCGTATCATTTTATCGAATATTTTCGAACTTTTGTGGGCGAGGTACCAGAAGAAGTGGACCTATAAGCGCCACCTTCGAATTTTATCTAACATTCGAAGAAATATTACGATATGCAAAGTGTGGACCAACGCCAGCCATTACACTTGCTGGCCGTAGGAGTTTTTCACAGCTTTCGGGTCATTTCCTCAAGAAGTATGGACTTGCTACTCAAAAAACTTGTACCGTCATGATGGGGCAGCTATAACAAGTTGCTACAACAAAAATCAAAACGATTTGAGAGGAGTGAACTGATATAGTCCATATTAGTAATTAATCTATGTTTGGTAGTTATATATTTTGTATTTTTTAAACCATTTCTACTTTGGAAAAGAAAATCTTGAAATCCGTTGGTCCATGAAAAACTTTTGAGATAATGGCCCAAAAGCTCAAAAAACCCTGCCGGCACTAATATAACTGATGAGCACGATAACGTACAAATGCGGTATCCCAAATCGACCAAACTTAGTTAGGTAGTTTTCGTGATTCTGATTACAACGAAATATTTTTTTCGAGAGCCGGTCTATGCTTCGTGACATAATGACTAACATTTTTGCGCTATAATCCGGTTAAAAATTATATTTCGGATGGTGTTAAAATACTTTGAAAATTAGGATCTGTCCAAAGGACATTTAGTTCGCCCACTCCAGTTACTGTTTGAAAAGAACCAGTGACGTGAAAACACTTCTAATTTTGCTTGGTAGTTAATCAGCCGCTTACATTGTTTCCTTTCCTTTTTCTGTTTTTATACCCTCAGCATTTATGCTAACGAGGGTATATACACTTTCATACGGGCAAAATGTGCCTCATCGAAATAATGGTTTTAGACCCCAAGTATGTTTGGACGAAATGTGTTTCAGACAATTTGGAGTCGATTGAGCAATGTCCGTCCGTCTGTCTGTCTGGCTGGCTGGAGCGCACGATAACTCTCGAACGGATCAACCGATTCGGTCCAAAATTTGGCTTTCGTAATATTTTGTCCAAACTTAGTTTAAGTTCGAAGATGGGTTATATCGGTCCACTCCTTCCGGTACCTCCCCCACAAAAGTTCGAAAATGTTCGGAAAATTTGTACGTACGATAACTCTTGAAGGGAGTAACCGATTAGGTCCATACTTTGCACATCGTGAAATTGCTACCAGACTTAGATGAGGTTCCAATATGGATTCAATCGGACCAGTTTAGGACCTGCTCTCTAATCGCTTTGATTTTTGTTTCAGCAACTTATATTCACTGCCCCCCATACGACAGTACAAGTTTCATCAGGCGCAAGTCCATACTTCCTGAGAAAATAGCCTGAAAGTTGCACAAGACTCCTATGACACCGTGTGAGATGGTTGGTGCTCAACATAACTCTCGAACGGATCTGCCGATTGGGTCCAAAATTTAGCCTTAGTAATATTTTGTCCAAATATAGTTTAAGTTCGAAGATAAGCCATATCGGTCCACTCCTTCAGGTACCTCCCCCACAAAAGTTCAAAAATGTCCGGAAAAATTGTTCGTACGGTAACTCTTGAAGGGAGCGGCCGAATTAGTCCATACTTTACACATCCTAATATATCTGCCAAGTATAGATCAGGTTCAAATACGGACTATATTTGTCCACTCCATCCGGTACCTCCCACACAAAATTTCGGATAAGTTCACTTTAAGGTCCGCTACCGAATCACTTTGACTTTTGTTGAAGCAACTTGTATTCACTGCCTCAATTACGATGGTAAACGTTTTTTCAGGGGCAAGTCCACACGTCATGAGCGAACAGCCCCAAGGGTGTAAAAACCCACAATGGCACCATACGTAGTGGCTGGAGATCCACTTCCATAATGGTCAATGTCGATCCATTCCTTTAAGTATCTCCTCTGCAAAACTTTTGCTCTTTAATACTAATCAACATTTTTGTCGGTTTATACGCCGAAAATTTTTAAAAACCCCTATATACATACGTTGTTTGGGAAAATTTGTTTGAATATACACAGGCTGAGGGTATATCTCTGTCGGCCAAACCGACTGATACTTTTTTACTTGTTATTACAGTGTTTTATTTAACTTGCTTTGGTGCCCGTTTAGTTCAAATTTAGTAATTCATTATACCCTCAGCATTTATGCTAACGAGGGTATATAATATACACTTTCATACGGGCAAAATGTGCCTCATCGAAATATTGGTTTTAGACCCCAAGTATGTTTAGACGAAATCTGTTTCAAACAATTTGGAGTTGATTTAGCCATGTCCGTCCGTCTGTCTGGCCGGAGCGCACGACTACTCTCGAACGGTTCAACCGATTCGGTCCAAAATTTGGCTATCTTAATATGTTGTCCAAACTTAGTTTATGTTCGAAGATGGGTTATATCGGTCCACTCCTTCCGGTACCTGCCACACAAAAGTTCGAAAATGTTCGGAAAATTTGTGCGGACGATAACTCTCGAAGGGAGTAACCGATTTGGTCCATACCTTGCACATGGTGAAATTTCTACCAGACTTAGATGAGGTTCCAATATGGATTAAATCGGTCCACTCTTTCGGGTACCTCCCACACAAAATTTCGTAGAAGTTCAGTTTAGGACCTGTTCTTCAATAGCTTTGATGATATAAGTTTCATTAGGGGCAAGTCCATACTTCCTAAGAAAATTACCTGAAAGATTAAAAAAAATCCCTATGGCACCGTGTGTAGTGGTTGGAGCGGAGCGCAATATGATTCTCAAACAGATCTGCCGATTCGGCCCAAAATTTGGCCTTCGTAATATTTTGCCCAAACGTTATTTAAGTTCGAAGATAAGCCATATCGGTGAACTCCTTCAGGTATCTCCCCCACAAAAGTTTAAAAATGTTCGGAAAAATTGTGCGCCCGATAACTCTTGAAGGGTGTGATGGATTTGGTCTATACTTTACACATCCTACCATATCTATCAGACTAGATAATGTTTGAATAGGGACTATATTTGTCCACTCATTTGGGTACCTCCCACAAAATATTTCGGATATATTCACATTAAGACCTGCTCTCGAATCATTTTGATTTTTGTTGAACCAACTTGCATTCGCTGCATCCTTTACGACAGTAAAGTTTTTTCAAGGCAAATCCCTACTTCTTGAGAAAACAGCCTGAAAGGTGTTAAACCCCTAGCCATATGTAGTGACTGGTGATAACTCTAGAACTGATCAACAGATTTGGTTCAAAATATGGCCTTCGTCCAATTTTGTCCAAATTTAGTTTCAGTTCGATGATGGGCAATACCGGTCCACAACTTCCGGTAGTTTCAATTCGAATATGGGCAATACCGGTCCACAACTTCCTGTACTTCCCCCCAGTACTTAAAAAAATTCACTAAAATGGCATGCATGATATCTCTGGCACGGGCCAACCAATTTGGTCCAAACTTAGGATCTCCTAATATTTAGTTTAAATTTAGTTTAACTTCTAAGTTCATTGGCAAGTTAAAATGTCAAAAAAGGCCCTAAATACATTCGAACTGCCCTTAGATGATAGTTTCAATTCACATAAGCTGAGGGTATATCTCTGTCGACAAAGCCCTCAGCCTGTATATATTAGGTGTGTTCGTTTACTCAACAATTTGTACAAATTTGTTAAAGTTCAGTAACTTCTTGTAATCGGCTAAGGTCTTTTGCATTGTACTGTAGAGTAAACGAACAACATCCAGTAACAATTTGTTCAAATTTTGAGTAAACGAACACACATATTGAAACAATTTTTTCCAAAAAAACGTATGTATTTATTGGGTTTTAAAAATTTTGGGAATTTGAACTGACAGAAATGTTCATTAGGATTAGATATCAAAAGTTTTGCGGAGGAGATACTAAAAGGAATGGATCTACATTGACCATTATGAAAGTGGATCTCCACCCACTACATATGGTGCCATAGGGGGTTTTTACACCCTTCGAGCTGTTTACTCAAGAAGTGTGGATTTGCCCCTGAAAAAACTTTTACCTTCATAATTGAAGCAGCGAATGCAAGTTGCTTCAACAAAAATCAAAATGATTCGATAACAGGTCTTAAAGTGAACTTATCCGAAATTTTGTGTGGGGGTACCGGATTGAGTGGACAAATATAGTCCATATTTCAACCTGATCTATATCTAGTAGATATATTAGAATGTGTAAAGTATGGACCAATTTGGCCACTCCCTTCAAGAGTTACCGTATGAACAAATTTTCCGAACATTTTTGAACTTTTGTGGGGGAGGTACCTGAAGGAGTGGACCGATATGGCTTATCTTCAAACTTAAACTAAGTTTGGGCAAAATATTGCGAAAGCCAAAATATGAACCGAATCGGCAGATCCGTTCTAGAGTTATCTTGCGCTCCAGCCAGCCAGCCAGACAGACGGACGGATATTGCTCAATCGACTCCAAATTGTCTGAAACACATTTCGTCCAAACATACTTGGGGTCTAAAACCATTATTTCGATGAGGCACATTTTGCCCGTATGAAAGTGTATATACCCTCGTTAGCATAAATGCTGAGGGTATGATTAAGTTTCAGTGTTTTATTTAGAAATGCACATAAAGCTAGAAAATAATTTGTCGCTTAGCTTCAATAAGAGGAAGAATATATTTATTGAGGCTAAGCGACAAATTATTTTCTAGTTTTAAGTGTATTTATAAATAAAACTCTCAAACTTAGTTTTTTAACTATTTTTTATTATACCCTACACCACACTGTGATAAGGGGTATTATGTCTGTGTGCATTTGTATGCAACACATAAAAGGAAACGAGATATACCCATAGTTCCTTCTAGGCATATACATATAATC
This sequence comes from Musca autumnalis, assembly GCF_047663935.1. Taxonomy (NCBI): domain Eukaryota; kingdom Metazoa; phylum Arthropoda; class Insecta; order Diptera; family Muscidae; genus Musca; species Musca autumnalis. The sequence goes on along the minus strand of NW_027412088.1, from coordinate 152,370,153 downwards.
ACATTCTGAGTCGATTTATGCATGTTCGTCCGTCCGATAGCAACGTTCAGGTCGCATTTGTTGTCCGATTCTGCTGAAAATTGAGAGTATAATGTTTTAGCCATGGGAAGAACGCTATTGCTTTTGGTGAAAATCGGTTCAGATTTGGATATAGGTCCCATATATATATTCGGCCGATTTCAGGTATTTGCTGCACGCTATATCTGTCTAATTTTGATGAAATTTGGAATGTGTGACTGAATTCGGTCTAGAAGTAAATGTGCCAAATTTGATAGAAATAGGTTCAAAGTTGGATATAGCTCCCATATATATTTTCGGCCGATTTTACGTATTTGCTGCACCAAACACGCTACATATGTATGTCCGATTTCGATGAAAATTTGGAATGAGCGACTGAATTCAGTCTAGAAATAAATTTGCCAAATTTTATCGAAATCAGTTCAGATTTGGATATAGATCCCATATATATATTTCAGGGGATTTCACGTATTTGCTGCACAAGACACCCTACAGTCTGTCGCAAAAATTAGTATACAGCTGTGTAACTTACATGATTTATTTATTTCACGAAACATATGTTTTCTATTTCTTAGTAACAAACGCAGTCTTCATTTTTAAATAACAAAATAAAAATTGTTAAAAAAAATTTTTATGAGTAAAAACTTAAGAAGGTACGAAATTTATATCGCAAAAGTTAGTATACAGTATAAACGATAATCCAATTTTTATTAAATATGATTAATATTTAAAAAAATGAATTGACTTAGTATTTTGTAGGGTATCCTTTAGAATCAATGACGGCTTGAAGTCGAGAAGTCATAGAATTCACCAAATTTTTGGTTCACATACACTGCAATTTTGGACCATTCTTCAACATAAACTTCTTTCAGATCATCTCTGTTTTTTACATTTCTTTTTCGAATTTGGCGATAGAGATGGTCCCAGAGATGCTCTATAGGATTAATATCGGGCGACTGCGGCGGAGTTTTAAGTTGGTTTGTATTATTTAGCAACCATTCCCTAACAATTAAAGTGTGCTTGGGATCATTGTCCTGTTGAAATACGAAATTGTATGCTATTCCCAAAATTTCTTTTAAACTATCTTTCAATATGTCCAAATACATGGGATCATTCATGATTCCATCAATAAAAACGAGTTTACCAACACCTGAAGCTGCCATACAAGCCCAAATTAATATAGTTGAGAATTTGGGGTTCTCCACACTTTTTCACGTCCAGAAAAAATAACCATACAAGCCCAAATTAATACCGAACCACCACCGTGTTTAACAGTTTCTTTGGCAATAGTTGAGAATTTGGGGTTCTCCACACTTTTTCACGTCCAGAAAAAAATAACCGTATTCCAGAAGGATTGTGGATGGTTAACATACTCTTTAGCGAAGGTTGCTCTCTTGATACGGTTCGTATTATTAATGAATGGCTTTTTTCTCATAATATTCGGCTCTGTGCAACACACGTCGTATGGTTTCAGTACGGCAAGATTTTGCAAACACTGCTTCAACTTCTGACCGAATTTGAGGTGCACTTATCATTGGGTTTACTTTGACTTTCCTTACAATACACCTTTCATCCTGTGAGTTGAACACTTTGGGCCGTCCGGAACGTGGCTTATTTTTAGTAAAATTTTTTATCACTTTTTGTACAGTTCAACGGCTTTTGTGTACGATTGCGGCTATTTTGCCCAAAGAATTTTCTTCTTTATGCAAAAAAGTTATTAAATCCCTTGAATCCTGGGACATATCCTTTCCGCGGGCCCATATTAAAAAAAGGATATTTTCTACATATTTACTTAATCAACGACGAGATCAAACTGAGTGTATACTTTCTTTTGCGACCAAAAACATGCTGTAAAACTAACGGGATAAAATATAACAATTGTTGGTTTTATTTTTTATGAGGGCATAGGTGCATGGTTGCCACGGTGCACAACAACTTTAAATTTACTGGGAGCAAGTGCCGAAAAATGTCTGTATATGCTCAAAATGCATGCTTTATGCTTTGTGACAGACTGTATAGGTATCTGTTCAATTTAGATGAAATTTGGAATGTTGGACGGCACATGGTTTAGTAATAAGTGTACCATATTATATCGAAATCAGTTTAGATTTATAAATATCTCCAATATATATTTTACATTTTCACATTGGTGTAGAGTATCACATAGTCGGCGCTGCCCGTCTTCACTGGTCTTTTGTTCGTTTAATGATACAATAAAATTTGCTTTTAAATCAATATTTATTTGAAATTTAAAAATAATATTTAAATAATTCCATTCTCAAAGTTCAATGAAAACAAAACAAATATAAAACGCATTACTTCTTCAACAAAGTGCTGGAGTATACAACGGGAGCAGTGTAGCCAGAAGAGTATGCGGTATAAGTTGGAACTGCAGAGTATACTTTAGAAGTGTATGCTGGAACAGCGGCTGAGTAGGTGGTATAAGCAGGAGCTGCAGCATAGGTGGCAACAGCTGGTAAAGCAGCAGTACTATAAGTGGTGGTTAGAGGAGTTACAACACCGGCAGAAGCGGCGGCAATGAAGAGAGCCAAGCAAACCAAGAACTGTAAGAAAAATTTAAAGGATATTAGGAGGGTTGGCGTTTTTTGTTTGGGATAACGACTTCTATTTTGTTTTTCAAAATAGTCAGGCTTAATCCCATAGTCGTTGTCTTAATATTTTATTAAAACAACTTTAATTTATTAGTGGGAAAAAATTGGCGATGTATACCAAGGGGTAAGGCAGGGAATACTATAGTTTCAGATCTCGCCACAGATCTTCATCAGTTCCCTTATTTCTTGTTTTTCAACAAGAAACTTTTTATACCCAAGTGTCAATTGCTAGCTCAAATAGATACGTGCGCAAAGAAACACTCTGATCGAGAATTTCTTTGGCACTACCTAAACTCTAGCAACTTCACTTGCAAACAAATCCAAATTTTTCCCACTGCTATGCGTTCGTCGATTCTCGACGAAAAAGCACATAACTAGTTTGTTGGTATTGCATACTACAGCAATAAACAACATTTTGACGGTGCCCGGTCTCACAATTAGGAGGGTTGGCGTTTTTTGTTTGGGATGACGACTTCTATTTTGTTTTTCAAAATAGTCAGGCTTAATCCCATAGTCGTTGTCTTAATATTTTATTAAAACAACTTTAATTTATTAGTGGGAAATTTTGGATTTGTTTGCAAGTGAAGTTGCTAGAGTTTAGGTAGTGCCAAAGAAATTCTCGATCAGAGTGTTTCTTTGCGCACGTATCTATTTGAGCTAGCAATTGACACTTGGGTATAAAAAGTTTCTTGTTGAAAAACAAGAAATAAGGGAACTGATGAAGATCTGTGGCGAGATCTGAAACTATAGTATTCCCTGCCTTACCCCTTGGTACACATCGCCAATTTTTTCCCACTAATAAATTAAAGTTGTTTTAATAAAATATTAAGACAACGACTATGGGATTAAGCCTGACTATTTTGAAAAACAAAATTTAAAGGATATGTTTATTAAAAAGAAATCCTTTTAGGACCCAACAAACTACTTACTTTCATTTTGTTGTTTGTTAATTTAGCAGTATTCTTTGCAATGGAGCGTATTAAACTGATGGCAAGCTATAATTTCAATTGGCTATTTATAATTGAAATTTGTTTTGTGGACAGATATCATTATTCGGATTTGCATTGTTATTATTGATTTATTTTTGTCATATTGTGAAAGATATACATTATTTTGCACATAACTTTATCATGACTTGCTAATATGACATTAGTCCCTATAATTTATCTTTCTATGTATATTTATAAATAATAAAATAAGTACGACATGAATATTGAAACAGATTTATTTATCGATATGTACAAAATTGTTATTAATCTCTTGCCTCTTTTCACAAACGGAGCAGAAAACTTTATACACAATATAAAAATATTCCAAAAATTGTGTTGCTGATCAATAGAGTACATATAAACAATTTTGAATTTGCTTAAGACCAGTAGTAAATCGATTATTTGAAAGTCATGTTAAATCCAAGTGCCTTTTAATAAAACAAAACATTAAAATAATAAATACAGAAGTTCATAATGTTGTCACCAACATTTGTACTATAAATAGCCAATTGCAAATGCTAATTGTTATCAGTTCATCAAGCTCCATTGCAAAGAACACACTTTCAATTACCAAAAAAAAACAACAAAATGAAAGTAAGTTTATTTTGAACCTGAAAAGATTCTTAATCCACATTACCAAATTTTATCCCCAAATTTTTGTTCTAGTTTTTGATCTGCTTGACTCTCTTTATTGCTGCAGCTTCCGCTGGTGTTGTAGCCCCTCTAACCACTACCTTTAGTGCTGCTGCTTTACCAGCTGTTGCCACCTATGCTGCTGCTCCTGCTTACACCACATACTCGGCAGCTCTTCCCGCATACACTTCCAAAGTATACTCTGCTGTTCCAGCTTATAGCACATACTCTTCCGCTTATACCGCTCCCGTGGTATACTCCAGTACCTTGTTGAAGAAGTAAAGTTTTTCTGTTTTTTATTGATTCTTTGAAATTGCAATAATGTTTATTAAGATGTTGAATAAATGTGCATAAAATTTAGTACTTTGGTATGCTTAACTAACATATTAAAATGGCGCGCTGGTAATTTCAGAGAAAGTAATAAAGCTCAAGGGACCCCAATATAACTTTTTAGGAATCATCATCAATTTTGCAATTGGGAAAAAGATGTGGCGGTGGGAGGTACCGCCAATGGATGCACATTTTTAATATCGTATTTTTATACCATCAGCCTTTAGGCTAACGAGGGCATATTCACATTGATACGACCAAAAATGTGCCTCATCGAAATAATGGTTTTAGACCCCAAGTATGTTTGGACGAAATTCGTTTCAGACAATTTGGACTCGATTGAGTTCGTCCGTCTGGCTGGCTTGTGCGCACGATAACTCTCAAGCGGAACAACTGATTCGAACCAAATTTTGCACTTCTAATATTTTGCTCAAACTTAAAATAATATTTTTGAGATTTTTTAAGCATTTTTTAAAAAACAACTTTTTTCTCTAAAACGTATAGTTTTCCTGCAATCGGACCTTCTTTTAAAAGTTCCAAAAACTTTGGAGTTGAATATTTGTGTATCCTTACATGCCAATCCCTTGGTTTTTGATTGAGAAAATACTCTTGCTATATTCCTAACAAATCCCTGACTTTATATGATTCTGACATTTTTGATAAAATTAGGTCTGTACGATAACTTCGCAAGTGAAAAGTACTTGCAAGTACTCAGCAAGTTCTCAGTAACGTCTCTCCACCAATTTACTCTCTCGAAGCTAAAAATTTGCAGATTGTTATCGAACAGCAATTTGCAAAAACTTCCAAGAAGTCATGTGTTTGGAGAAGAAGAAGAAGTTAGTGGAAAAGATAAAATAAATAATAAAATAAAAAAGTAGTCACCACAAACTACAAAATAAGATATTTTATTTACATTATCGTTTTCCATAATTTATTTAATAATTTTTCCCTTTTTTATTTCTATTTATTTTAATAACCAAACGTTTGTTTATGTTTTTGACAAGAAGTCCGCCACAAACCATTCGAATTTAAATCAGCTGATCAAACTTTCAAGTTCTTACAAGAAAAATTTTCCTTGCAAAAACTTGTAAACAAAACTCTCCAAAATTCTCTCACTATTGTCTCCAAATTCGCTCTCTCTTACTTTACAAGTTTGTTATCGAACAGCATTTTTTTTTTTGCAAATTTGTACAAACTTTTGAGTTATCGTACAGACCTATTTTTATCGGATTTTTAAATTTTTCATCAAAAGTCGAAAATTACAAAAAGTCGATTTTTTTGAATAGCTTGGTTTTGGCCAATTGCGTGGAAATGCGTAGATCAAATGAAGCGCTATCGGCGTGAAATTATAGATAACAGACAATACTATAACAAAATGCAAAAACCCCACAAAAATATTTGAAAAAACCAGAGTTTTACGTCAATTTTTGCAAACATTTTTTGTGGCGTTTAAACGACCAGTGGCTTTATCTGGGTTAAGCTCGAAGACTGACCATATCGTTCCACTCCTCCCACATAACAGTTAAAAATTTTCTGTAAAATGGTGTGAACCCTCAAAGGGAGCAATTGATTTGATCCAAACTTTGCACATCGTTTTATTCCTTCCAGATATTGATCGGATTCGAACATTGGGATTAGGTCCACTCCTTTGGGTACATCCCACTCAGAATTCGGAAAAAGTGAAGTTTAAGAGCTCCTCTCGGATCGTTTTGGAATTTTCAGCAGGTTGTCGCTGCGGCACCATTTACGAAGCATATTGGGGTAAAATCCATAAAAACGGAGATTAATTCAGGGGTTCAAAGCTTTGGATTTTTCGAATCTTGGTGTCACATTAAACTAAAAAAAAAAACAAGTAAGCCAAGGCTATAGTCGGACTGGGCCGACCATGCAATACCCTACACCTCTACCATTTAGACCAAACATATTTTTTTTGTATTTTTCATACAAAAGTAATGGTCCATTTCACCCGCTAAATAATATAAGATCATCATCCAATATTATAGGCATCTTCCTCTACCTAACTCCCAACCTCGTGCAAAATTTCGTGATTATTGGGCTATAATTGCGACCTCTAGTGTGTTTATCATTACACTACAAACAAATAACAAGGTATATTAGGCTGTAACTCTGTCATCTTATCATGTACACCAACACAATTGACATCAAGAGAAAGGTCAAGCGTTCCTCTTCAAAGTATAGCTTACTTGCCCGGAATGTCTCTTCCAAGAATAAAGATTTAAGCTGTATACTAAAATTTTTCACAATTTTCACACAAAAGTTTTGGTCCATTTAACCCTCTAAATATTATCTGATCGCCATCTCTAATTGCAAGCTACTTCTTCGTCATATAATCTTACCTTACTTAAAATTTCGAGGCGATCTGACTATTATTGCGACCTACAGAGCATCTACAAAATCGGATAAAAATTATGTTTTTGGTCCATTTCACCCGCTAAATATTTCACGATCATCACCAATTCAAATAGCGATCTATTCTGATGTGAAACCGACCTCCATACCAATTTTCGTGACGATTGGTCCATAATTGCGGTCTGGAGTTTGATTACAATTTATAATGGACAGACGGAAACACGGACGGACGGACGGACACACATCTCAAAATCGCTTTATCTCGCCGAGATATGAAGATTGGTATACCACATTGGGGGTCTCCGACGAATATTTCGCGGTGTTACATGATTTTTTACCAAAACAAACTTATAATACCCTTTCCACATTGTGGTGTAGGGTATAACAATTTCTAAGCACAACCTTAAGTTAATTACTATGTTTTCTATTAATATTTTAGTTTTCGAAATTTTTGTTATTTAAAAATATTACATAGTTTTGTGGCAAACGGCCGTTTACGAAACAATCTTTTTACTAAAGCGGTTTGAAGTGACTACTCTAACTAGAAAACAAATAAACCTATCTTCCTATGTTTTTGTGGGCTTATTGAGAATATAAAAATCTTGTATTTCATAGGCGAATTTTACAAAATATTAGTTTATACAAAAGTGCTGGACAGTCAAATCAACATTTTTACCTTAGAACGACCACGTTTTGATCATAAAATTGCAAATTAATATTTTTTAAATACATCGGTCGATAAAAGGACTAGATTTCGATGTCCTAAATAAGCCCACAAAAATATTGGTATTAGTTTTCGGGCTACAGCTACAGTAGTCACCGATTTCCAAAATGCCATTTTGAGAAAAACGCAAGTCCATTCGCTTTCAATGCTCATATCTCAGTCGTTTTTTTTCAGATCCAAAACACACAACAATTAGCATTGTTTGCATTTTTAATTTCAGCTTCAATTCAATTTTTGTAATATTTATTGATATTTTTGTTTTGATTTCATTTGAATTGCCGAAACTTAATCAGTTTTTAATACTCAGTTTGCATTCCTCCAAAATGTTTATGTAGGAATATAGGATTTTTATGTATTTATTAATTAATGCATTTCGTGTGTGACCTACACAGGAGGTAAATTCGCCCCTTATTCTGTTCATCATGTCAAAATTTTTTGTAGCGAGAAATGCATCAAGAAGATTAGAATAATAAAATATTATTGACAAAATTCAAGTAATATTCCTTTATTATTTTGTTAAAGCAAAAGTATATTCTAATAGCAAAAGTAAACATTAGCTGGGAATACTGTATCATCTGTAGTGCGATTCTCTAACTAATTTTTTGAGTTACCGACAAATGTCGGTAAAATTAAAACGCAAAATTATGAATGAAAAGTTCAAATAAAAGTTGACAACACTGTTGCTATCGGTAGAACTTTACGACTATTTTTTTTCTGTACAGACAAATTTCTGGCGAACAGTTTTATATCACATTGAAGACTAAATACCAAATTTCAGCCATTTTGGTGGAATATTGAAGACACAACCTTCAAAATACGAAAAATCGGGAGGTACTTTTCCATGGGGGCTATATGAAGGCGTGGACCTATACCGATAGATTTAAAGGGGAAGTTTGAGTACCCCCAACAAAGTCTAAATACCAAATTTCAGGCATTTCGGTGGAATATTGAGGCCACAACGTTCAAAATACCGAAAATCGGGAGGTACCGTTCTATGGGGGGCTATATGAAGGCATGGACCGATACCGACAAAGTTCTGGGGGAATTTTTTATACCACCAACGTAAACTAAGTACTAAATTTCAGCCATTTCGGTGTGATAATGAAGCTAAAACCTTCAAAATACCGAAAATCGGGAGGTACCGTTATATGGGGGCTATATGAAGGTGTGGACCGATACCGACAAAATTCTGGGGGAAAGTTTTGTACCCCTACAGAAGACTACGCACCAAATTTCAGCCATTTTGGTAGGATAATGAAGCTAAAACCTTCAAAATACCGAAAACTGGGAGGTACCGTTATATGGGGGCTATATGAAGGTGGGGACCGATACCGACAAAATTCTGGGGGAAAGTTTTGTACCCCTACAGAAGACTACGTACCAAATTTCAGCCATTTTGGTAGGATAATGAAGCTAAAGCCTTAAAAATACCGAAAATCGGGAGGTACCGCTCTATGGGGGCTATATGAAGGTGTGGACCGATACCGACAAAATTCTGGGGGAAAGTTTTATACCCCTAAAGAAGACTACGTACCAAATTTCAGCCATATTGGTAGGATAATGAAGCTAAAGCCTTAAAAATTCCGAAAACCGGGAGTACCGTTCTAAGGGGGCTATATGAAGGTGTGGACCGATACCGACAAAATTCTGGGGGAAAGTTTTATACCCCTAAAGAAGGCTACGTACCAAATTTCAGCCATTTTAGTAGGATAATGAAGCTAAAACCTTAAAAATACCGAAAATCGGGAGGTACCGTTCTATGGGGGCTATATCAAAACGTGGACCGATATATCCCGTTTTCAATAACAACCATCCTGCAAGTAATAAAAACTTCTGTACCAAATTTTGACTCTCTATCTTTAAAATTTGCGAGCTGTATCTTGATTTCAACAGACAGACGGACGGACGGACGAACGGACGGACACGGTCAAATCGACATAGAATTTTATGCTGATCAATAATATATATACTTTATAGGGTCTCCGACGAATATTTCGATGTGTTACAAACGGAATGACAAATTTAATTATACCCTCCATATGGTGGAGGGTATAAAAATGTGTTGGAGAATCGCACTACTGGTAATTGTAAATAGACTGCAAATTTATATGAAAATTTATAAGAACGAAATGAATTCCAAAGTGTCGGCATTAAGTTGCATCGCCATTAATTCATACAAATCATATATAAAGTTCCGATTACTATATATGAGTAAAGGACAAAAAATTTAGTTTCCATGAAGCCAAGTTTTGTACTATTATAATACGCGAACTATTGTAGTTTACCAGTAACTATGACTATTACAGGATCAAATTAAGTGTTTTTGAACAAAGGTCAAAAATTTAGCAAAAAAATTAATTTGTGTGGACATAGGCAAAAACACGTTGAAGCTATCGAGGTTTTTTACATTGCTATTCGATTGCTGGTTAAACCATTTTGGTACAGTATTTACAATATCCTTTTGAGTGTGCTGGTACCCCGCGATATTTTAGTTTTTCGGAGGTCCGGATCATCTAAATAATAGATCGGCGAAAACGCTACTGCAAAAATTAAAAAATTTGCGAAAAATGTTTTTGAAACTATCGCGGATTAATTCGCATTTTCTTTGGATCGTTTCTTTTTCACTTAAGAAACTGACACATCACTCGCGTTTTTGCGCAAACATAGGTTTAAAAAGTTAAGCGGTATGGAAACTGTATCCGATTTATCCCAAAATTACTGTGTGAGGCTACATCCACGTTTCTTGGTGGATTTTATTGAAATAGGTTTAGATCCATGTATTTTGTTCACGGTTGAAATTGTGAAATCGGATGCGCATAGAAATTGTGTGCACTTTGTGCAAATTATTAGCGTTATATAATATTTTGCACACAACTGCAGACGATGCTACATCGCCGCCGCCAAAGTAAATCTTGGTAAATGTTTACCAATGAAAAGAAAACAATTCGTTGTATCGGGAAACCGCATGCGCATCAAGTTATTTTGAGGATTTCGCGATTTACACGCATTTCAAAATGTATGTTAACAAATACAGTTTTCTTTCAAAATTATTCCGCATTGAAAGGTACCCAAAATTTATATGAACATCTTCCCTATCTTCCTCAAGATGTTAGCGTGTATTCCGGAAGTGATTACAATGATAAATGTGCGTTTTCGCGTTAATTTTATCTAAAATATATGAATAACTCCGACCTAGTTTCCTACATTTTCTTCAACTAACTCACAAAATAAATTTCAACAAATATTTTTTTCTTAGGCCCATACCTATATACGGACGTATGTATACCCAGGTCGTGTGTGGTGAAAAAAGTAGAACACATATATTCTTATGAGAACTACCGAAATACGTCGAGCGTATACTTTTTGTAAGTTGAAAAAGTTTAACTTTTTTAACTGTTAAAGTTTAACTGTTTTGTACAAGGTACATTTATACAAGGTAGAAGTGACAATCAGCTGTATTCTTACTTTTTTTGTAAATGTTGTTTTCAAAATGTAATAGGGTCTACTCATGAAATTTGAAATTTCGAAATTTGCTACTGTTTTTCTTCCTAAACGTGTAATAAAAATGACCTACGACAGTTCTGAATGCTTTATATTTATATTGTCATTCAAATTTGTTCTATTTTGGAGGATTTTCAAAATGTATTCATGTTTTTCCTGAGAAAATTTTTGGAACGACCCTATTATTCAATATTTTCTTTGACAATTAATTTTCAATACCAACAATGTTGTTTTTGTAAATTTGTTAGTTGTTGTAATTCATGCACATACCTTCTATAAATTTACCTTGGTTTTGTATTTTAAAAACAAAAGCCCAACAAAACATGAAATACAATTCATTCCAAAGGAAAATTATTTGTTTTACGAATGAAAACATTTAAGTAAGTTTCGGTCGCGGATTTTGTGTTTAAAATGTGAGTTGGGACTCAACGTATTTGGGTAATACGGACGCTCAGAGAGCGTTATTTTGGTAGGTTGGAGAAATATTTGTGTGCGCCCCGTCGCTATTTAGGTTTAGCAGTTACAAACGTTACATGGTAGAACAATATAAGGTAACAGCAAAACTGGGCTGTAATGTTAGTGTCAAATTCCATACGACATTTTATATTTTTATTTCAATTTTCAATGTATATTAGGAATATATATTTTTTGAGGAAAAATATATCATTGGGAAAAAATATTTCCCGTTAAGCCTTCTTCACATCAATGATATGTAACCTCTTCCAAATCCAAACAACGTGCTGCACACTATAACACCGCTTATAGAATCAGTACAATATTTATTAATATATCTGGTATTTTGTTAAATTTGAAAAAAAAAATTAAAGCCCTAATAAACATGTACTTCTTTGATATCAAAAACAAAAGTTTGAAACAACTTCTCCTTTTTCAATGAGTTTTTAGCGACCCCAAACATTTTTGCAAGAATTCAACTTTCTGCGTAAAATTATCCATTTACCAGAGGAATGATATGGATACTTTCAAATTGAAAATGTAACGATTTTTCATTTATGTTTTTCAAAATATTCAATCAAATGTGAAAAATATTAGTTTTATAAATTCCAATAATTTATAGACATTTCCTTGTTTTGTTTATATTTACCGGTGACACTAACATTACAAACAAAAAAACCCTTTGTGGTTATTGTTGAGTTGTATTTGTTGTAGTACTTACTCTACATTCTTTGTTCTACCATACAAACGTTATTTAAATTATTTAAATATATTTAAGATGCATAAACAGCTTGAATTTTATTTAAACTGTTGCAAACTATAATTTTTTTTAATTCTTTCTTATTTTCCGCGAAAATTTACAACTTTTTCAGAAAAGTTATGGGACCTCAGTAATCATTTAGAATGTAGGAAGCCATTAATTTACAAAGTTTCCCAATATAATGAGTAGCGTTTTTCTTTGGAAAACTAAAACATTTTGTCTTTTGGTGTTGTTTGCTTTTGTTGAAGTTATTTTGTTTTTATTATTTTTATTGGTTTTTAAGCTTACTGACCTTTTCCTCATATAGTAATGGTAAGCCTACATGCATAATCTTATCTGGGATGAACACAGGCATCAATGCAAAACACGACATAATGTACAACAAGACCAGAGAAAATGAAGACAAAACCCCAAAAAATATGACCCATGACTATTTTAACCATTTTTGACATAACTCAAAATGCGCAAAAAACGGCATAGGGTTTTAGCGGAAAATCAAAGAGAACACTTAAGAGAAAAATACAAAAAAATTCTCACGACCTTCTCGACAGTCCTTTTTTCTATATTCTAATATATTTCAAAATTGTGGACAATTTGGACATATTTTGATTTTTTTTAGGCACATTTCTACAACAAGAAGTAAGAACAATTTTTTTTTCTAAAATATTCAGAAATGCCTCTACTTGATACATACATACAAAAATTACACTTTTATATATTAAAAATTATCACCGTTCACAACCACCCAAATTTGTGTTTTTTCAACAGTTCGCAAAAACTTGAAATATTTCTCAATTTTTAATTTATTTTTTTTTATACCCTCAGCCTTTAGGCTATGAAGGGTATATACACTTTCATACGGGCAAAATGTGCCTCATCGAAATAATGGTTTTAGACCCAAAGTATGTTTGGACGAAATGAGTTTCAGACAATTTGGAGTCGATTGAGCAATGTCCGTCCGTCCGTCCGACTTAGATCAGGTTTTAATATGGACTCAATCGGTCCACTCCATCGGGTACCTTCCACACAAAATTTTGGAAAAGTTCAGTTTAGGAACATCTCTCGAATCGCTTTGATTTTTGCTTTAGCAACTTGTATTCACTGCCCTCCATACGACGGTATAAGTTTCATCAGGGGCAAGTCCATACTTCCTGAGAAAATAGCCTGAAAGTTGCGAAAAACCCCTATGACACCGTGTGAGGAGGTTGGAGGGCAAAATAACTCTCGAACAGGTCTGCCGATTCGGTCCAAAGTTTGGCCTTAGTAATATTTTGTCCAAACATAGTTTAAGTTCGAAGATAAGCCATATCGGTCCACTCCTTCAGGTACCTCCCCCACAAAAGTTCAAAAATGTTCGGAAAAATTGTGCGTACTATAACTCTTGAAGACAGTGGCCGAATTGGTCCATACTTTACACATCCTAATATATCTACCAGATATAGATCAGGTTCAAATATGGACTATATTTGTCCACTCCATCCGGTACCTCCCACTCAAAATTTCGGATACATGTTCACTTTAAGACCTGCTTTCGAATCACTTTGATTTTTGTTGAAGCAACTTGCATTGCTGCCTCAATTGCGATGGTAAAAGTTGTTTCAGGGGCAAGTTCATACTTCTTGAGCAAACATCCCTGAAGTTCTAAAAAACCCCTATGGTACCATATGTAGTGGCTGGAGATCCATTCTTTTTAGTATCTCCTCCGCAAAACTTTTGATATTAAATCCTAATCAACATTTTTGTCAGTTCAAACGCCCAAAATTTTTAAAACTCCCTAAATACATGCGTTTTTTGGAAAAAAATTGTTTCAATATACACAGGCTGAGGGTATATCTCTGTCGGCAAAGCCGACTGATACTTTTTTACTTGTTTTATTTAAACCCTACGTTCGACGGTACCACTTTTTCTCGGGCCAGTTCTTCCCACGATAATGGCCTAAAGCTCCAAGAAACCCTGACGGCACAAACTAAAATGAAAAATCCGGATGATAACTCTCTGATTGGTTCATCTACACGCAGAGAAAAAATATTTTTCGCTTTTGTTGGAACAAAAATATATGTTTTGGTTCCAAAAATGTATTTGTTTTGTTCAAACATTGTAATCCAAATCCAAAAATACCATCTTTTGTTCCAAACAAAGAAAACAAAAACAACTTTCGAATTTCCGCAATATTGTTAAAATCGTTAACAATACCGATTGTAGGAACTATCATAATCTAATTTTGTTTACAAAAAGTATTGTCAATACAGAAAACCAGCCCAGAAATTTTTGATTTGAGTGCATATACTTCTCATATACACTTTTCGCATAACTTGGATATAAATGTCGCGTATAATATTGCAATCATTGATGAACACAATACATGGTTTGCTGCATTGGCTGACAACAAAGACAAACAAAAAGCCACAAGAACCCACCACAACATAAGGAATAATTAAACACCATAACAAACATGAAAAGGAAAGAATAATGAAACAAAACAGAAACAAATAAAAACAAGAGTCTCACAAGTACATACACACACAAACAAAGGTAAAGGCAGCATGTCATACAAACACACCACAACTCACCAAAATTGTTTTTTCAACACGGCATCGAATAGCGAGAGAAGAAAAACAAATTTTCGAAGAAAAGAGAGAAATATTGTTCAGTTGACACAAACTATTTTTGGATTTACAATACTACATGAGGAATCCAACAATATGTTAACAATACATATTTTGCTCTTGGAATATTGTTGGATCAAACATATTTTTTTCTCTGCGTGTAGTCACGTATCAGGTTGGAATATGAAAAATTTGGGAAAAGTGCAGGCTCGTCTTGGATATATTTGAAATTTTTTGCAGAATGTTGTTGTTGCGGTCCCTATTACAACGGTAAATCCTTAGATCTTTGCAGAGGTGGCCTACATACTTAAGATTTTTACTGAGTTTCTGTTTTTTAACATACAAAAATACTATATCCTAAGATATCTGTCTATAGAGCTACCAAACAAATGGTGAACGACTTTATCTCCGCTATATTTTTGCACTAAACTCCTTAATAACTATATAATTGTATAACAATATATTATTATAAAATCAACAAATTTTTCCGGTACTTTTGCATCATTTACATGCCCAACAACAAAAAAATTAACAACACATTTGGAGAAATCGGTAACTTTGCTTCAGAAAACCTCGAAAAAAAAACTGACATCAGAGGCCAAACATTGTTTCCGGATCAGTGTATTTGGTTATCTTTGCAAATGACGTTGCAATCAAGACTTTCTCAATTTATATTCTAAAGCGACGAAAATGTTGTGATATAGTCGACATCGCCCGACTTTGATCCATACATTAGCGGTTTTCATACAAATTTCTATTAGTGAAATAAAAATCTTTCACTTTTTTCAGTATGTATTTATTTAAAATAAAAAAAAACGTAATCCAAACTCAAAGAATCAAAAATCGATGTAAACAAAAAAATAAAACCGCTTTACTTCTTCAACAATGTGCTAGAGTATACAACGGGAGCAGTATAGGCAACTGGTGCAGCAGAGTATGTGGTGTAGGCAGGCAATGAAGAATAAACTTTAGAAGTGTACGCTGCTGGAACAGCGGCTGAGTAGGTGGTATAAGCAGGAGCTGCAGAATATGTGGCAACAACTGGCACAGCTGCAGCGCTATAAGTTGCGGTAAGGGGAGCTACAACACCAGCAGAAGCGGCAGCAATGAAGAGAGCGAAGCAAGTCAAGAACTAAAAGGAAATTTAAAGGATATGTAATGATGGCTAGGAATGCTTTGAGGACCAACAAAATACTTACTTTCATTTTGTTGTTGTTTGTGTATTAGCTGTGTTCTTTGCAGTGGAGCGGTATGAACTGATGACAATCTACAATTTCAATTGGATATTTATAATTGAAATGTGTTTTGTTGACAAACATCATTATTCGGATTTGTATTGTTATTACTGATATGTTTAGGTTAAATTTTGAGAGGTATGCATAAATGTGCGCACAGATTTATCATGACTTGACGATTATTTTTTCATTGTTAAGAAAATGTTTTAACAACAATCATAAAATCATAAGTATAAATGTTAAAACTGATTGCTAATGTAAATAGAAGCTGGTTTTGAAGTATTGCGTTATATTTTCTAAGGCATTTAATCTATTTATATCATTTAGAATGGACTTTATCGGAATGACAAAAATATGGTGGTATGTGATGGAAAACGATTCGACTCGTTTTGCCATAAATCAAAATCGTATATCTATAATTTTTGTGAATATTTTAATGAAATTGAAAATGGATTTTAAAAATATTATTCAAATAAGGAGCGTTTGCGAAGCAAAACTATATATATCATCAACGGCACTCCGATTATATAGCATTTCGATTCTGCAAATCGATTCGATTCGGTTTTCATCACATACCCTATTATCTCTTAGTTTCTGATTCACCTGCAGTGTTCCGGATTTGGCGATTTATCGTCATTTTGACGATTTATTGTCATTTTAGCGATTTATCGTCATTTTGACGATTTATCGTCATTTTGACTATTTATCGTCATTTTGGCGATTTATCGTCGACGATTTATTGGGCCAAAATTGAAATATGACGATTTTATGGTTCAAAATGACGATTTTTCACATAAGTCAGAATTGCATGAAATGAAAGACGATAACTATATTTTGACCAAACTCGGTTTTATGAGCTTTTTTAATGTTTTATAGCAATTTCCAGACGGATTGGCCATATTTAGGCACGTATCAGGAATACATGTATTTTCATAGTTTTTGCTCATCTTCCATTTACATTAGCTGAAAAATTCCGTTTAGGATTGTTAATGGATGAAAATCTTCCATGAAAAGTTTTCGGGATGAAATACTTCCTACTAATGTCCTCTTTAAGCGGTAAGTCAGTTTTGAATGACCGTTTCTATCGATTTCCGACTACCCAACAACCAAAATGTACGTGTACAGACAAATATGGACGGTTACACTGTCAAGCAAACGATATTTGAGCTAAGCTGTCATTGAAACTGGCAATGTGCTGCTGCATTACTGCAATCTCGATAACCATGGGGAGAACTATCATTTTGTGAAAGCTGTTTTTATAGCGGTATTTAAGTAAGATTGGGTTAGTTTTATTGCTGTGGGTTGCATATTTTATGTTGTCAGTCTCATTGACAAAACTATCAGCGCCTTAAACGGTAACCATACCTAGTTTTGGATCATGTTGATGATTTTCCAAATTTTGTTGACGATTTCCGATCAAAACCTATCGGCAACGCTGCTCACCTGTCCATAGTAATCTTATGTCTCAAAGCAGAACAGGAAACTTTATTCAGTTGTTGAATTTATATGTCTGTTATACAAATATTTCAATAAAAAATAATTTAAAAAAATTAAGTTTCAGTGTTTTATTTAGAAATGCACTTAAAACTAAAAAATAATTTGTCGCTTAGCCTCAATAAATATATTCTTTCTCATGATAGAATCTCTCAAATAAAACGCTTGCATTTGAATTATGAATGGTGGCAAAATTAAACGGCAAGCGCTTTATTTGAGAGATTCTATCATGAGAAAGAATATATTTATTGAGGCTAAGCGACAAATTATTTTTTAGTTTTAAGTCCATTTCTAAATAGAACACTGAAACTTAATTTTTTTAAATTATTTTTTATTTATAACTTTTTAGTAAATAATTTTTTTCACTACTGAGAACCCCAAATGCCGAGTTACATTCCATTTGAGCAGAAAATGTAGATTAAAATGCTTGAAATTGGGTGGTACCGTTATATGGAGGCTAAATTAATCCTTGACCTACGTCCACAATTTTTAGTGGGGAATTTCCTGGACTATTGAGAACTCCAAATGCCAAGTTACAGCAAATTCGGGCTAAAAATTAAGACAAAATCCTCAAAATACCAGAAGTCGGGTGGTACCGTTATATGGGGGCTATAGGAAAATATGGACCCATATTGGTTTTGGTTTCATATTAATGTATTGTCATCTAAATCTGAAAAATGTGCAAAGTTTTAGTTCGATTGGTCAACTGTAACCGTGCTAAAAATCAGTTACCAGATTTTAAAAGGGGGTCAAGTTAGACACCGTAAAAACCCTGTAAGAATGAACCAATATTAGTTTTGATTTCATATTCATGTATTGTCATACAAATCTAAAAAGTGTGCAAAGTTTAAGTACGATTGGTCAACTGCAACCGTGTTAAAAATCAGTTACCAGATTTGAAAAGGGGGTCAAGTTAGACACCGTAAAAACACTGTAAGAATGGACCAATATTAGTTTTGATTTCATATTCATGTATTGTCATCCAAATCTAAAAAGTGTGCAAATTTTAAGTTGGATTGGTCAACTGCAACTATGTGAAAAATGAGTTACCAGATTTGAAAAGCAAATTAGATAAAACACTGTAAAACAGTGTAAAAATGGACCAATATTGGTTTTGATTTCATATTAATGTATTGTCATTCACATCTGAAAAGTGTGCAAAGTTTTAGTTCGATTGGTAAACTGCAACTGTGTTAAAAATGAGTTACCAGATTTGAACTAAACACACACCAAAGCAAGTTAAATAAAACACTGTAAAAATTGAATATTCGCAAGTCACGTTAAACTTAAGCTCCTACATACTCAAGTAACGCCTAATATAAAAAAAAACTCAAATAATAGTTGTACTACAAATCTGCATATTGTTGTCACCCCCAACAGTATTATAAATAACCAATTGAAATTATTACTTGACATCAGTTCATCACGCTCCATTGCAAAGAACACACAATTACTACAAAAACAAAATGAAAGTAAGTTTATTTTGATTATCAAACAATCCTTTTAACATTATTACTACATATTATATTGTAAAATTATATTCTCCAATTTCCATTCTAGTTCTTGATTTGTTTCGCTCTCTTCATTGCTGCCGCTTCCGCTGGTGTTGTAGCCCCTCTAACCACTACCTATAGTGCTGCTGCTTTACCAGCTGTTGCCACCTATGCTGCTGCTCCTGCTTATACCACATACTCAGCCACTGTTCCAGCATACACTTCAAATGTTTACTCTGCAGTTCCAGCTTATACTGCATACTCTTCTGCCTATACTGCTCCCGTTGTATACTCCAGCACTTTGTTGAAGAAGTAAAGGGTTTTTGTTATTTGTATTCTTTGAGATTGGATAATTCGGATGTTAAATAAATTTGCATAAAATTTATATTGTCGTATAATTCGCTAATATATCAAAAAAGGACTTATGTTCTGCACTGTATAGTAATATGATAGCTACGCCAAAGATGACTTACCGCACTCTGTTATAGAGTAGATTAAGGGGTTATCGAACGAATGGACAGTAACAATTTTTAGCGATGATCATTAGATTCATATTTCTTAATTTTTTTAAGAATAGTTTTGGCGATCAAACACCCCGGATCGACGAACCTATAATATCAGATCTTAATACAAGATATTTGAAGGGAAACAAGTAAAGCTGGGTACACATTGTCAGTTTTGAATGACAGCTTTGTTGGTGATTGCTAGTATGGCCTTTCATATTTGTCATTCATCATGCAACCACAAAATGTTTTGTGGTTGCAGGACGGTTGGACAGTTATCGATAACTGCGAAATATCGGCATTCAAAACTGACAATGCGTA
Source organism: Musca autumnalis (assembly GCF_047663935.1). NCBI lineage: Eukaryota > Metazoa > Arthropoda > Insecta > Diptera > Muscidae > Musca > Musca autumnalis. The sequence continues at coordinate 152,350,111 of NW_027412088.1, read as the reverse complement.
CTGCTCTTAAAAAAAGGATCAGTCGGCTTTACCGACAGAGATATACCCTCAGCCTATGTTAACATAAATTTTCATCTACAGACTGATCGAACGTATTTAGGGCCCTTTGGACATTCGAACTTGCCGACAAAAATGTGGATTAGGATTAAAGTTCAAAAGTGTTGCGGAGGAAGTACTTACAGGTATGGACCATTATGGACTTGGTCCACGGAAAATATAATATGGTGATGGGAGTGACCGATACCCTAAGTAGAGGACCGATATGGGCCATTTTAGAAGTTAAACTAAATTTGGACAAAATATTAGGAGATCCAAAGTCTGGACCAAACTGGTTGCCCCGTTCAGGATATGTCGACCATTCCATTTTAGTGACATCTTTTAAATATTGGGGGAAATGCTGGAAGTTGTGGACCGGTATTGCCCATCATCGAACTGAAACTAAGTTTGGACAAAATATAGTCCAAATTTTGGACCAAATCGGTTGATCAGTTCGAGAGTTATCGTGCTCTCCAGCCACTACCTATGGTGCCATAGGGTTTTTTTTACACTTTTCGGGCTGTTTTCTCAAGTAGTGTGGACTTGCCACTTAATAAACTTTTACCGTTGTAATTGAGGTAGCGATTGCAAGTTGCTTTAACAAAAATCAAAGTGATTCGAGAGCAGGTCCTAAAGTAAACTTATACGAAATTTTGTGTAGGAGGTACCCAAAGGAATGGACAAATATATTCCATATTCGACCCTGATCTATATCTAGTAGATATATTAGGATGTGTAAAGTATGGAACAAATCGGTCGCTCCCATCAAGAGTTATCGTGCACACAATTTTTCTGAATATTGGTGAACTTTTGTGGGGGAGGTGGACCGATATGGTTTATCTTCGAACTTAAACTAAATTTGGACAAAATATTACGAGGGCAAAAGTTTGGACCTAATCGGAAGATCCGTTCGAGAGTTATCTTGCGTTCCAACCACTACACACGGTGTCATAGGGGTTTTATACAACTTTCATGTTATTTTCTTAGGAGTATGAACTTGCCCCTGATGAAAATTGTATCGTCGTATAGGGGACCTTGAATATACGTTGTTACAACAAAAATCGAAGCAGGTCCTAAACTGAACTTATCCGAAATTTTGTGTGAGAGGTGCACGAAGGAGTGAGTCCATATTGGAACCTCATCAAGTCTGGTAGAAATTTCACGATGTGCAAAGTATGGACCAAATCGGTCACTCCCTTCAAGAGTTATCGTGCGCACAAATTTTCCAAACATTTTTGAACATTTGTGGGTGAGGTACCGGAAGGAGTGGACCTATATAACCCATCTTCGAAAATATTACGAAAGAAAATGTTGAACCGAATCGGTTGATCCGTTCGAGAGTTATCGTGCGCTTCAGCCAGCTAGACAGACAAATTGTCTGAAACTAATTTCGTCCAAACATACTTGGGGTCTAAAACCATTACAGTATAGTCTCGATAATAAGCCATTGATGACTGGCTATGATTTAAAACCTAATGTTGGGAAGCCTAGTTTCCTAAAAGATCGATGTTGCAGCTGCCCCCACTAAATCCTTCATAAAAGTTGTGGAAATTTAGTCTGTGATTCAAATATTAAAAAATGTCGCAGTTGTTCTGATGAACTATTTTTTAGTTTTGTGTTGTGAAGAATGGTGTTTGTATTCTTAATTTTAAATGGGCATAACATCTTATTTCAAATTTATTTTTTCTTTAAAGGGGCGACAACAAGCCCTATCTTTTTAAAAGCGGTTAACAAATGGTTAAGTTATAGTGGATGAAGTGTAAAAAACGCATTAAGAAATGATGTTCCTCGAGCTCTAGTCTGCTTAGAAGATATCAAACAGTATAATTTATTTATTATTTATTAATATTCAATTTATTATATCTTATTAAGCTTTCGAAAATTGGAAAAAACCAATGAATGCGGTGGAAAAATAGATGAGCTATGCAATTTTTATACCCTCCACCATAGTATGGAGGGTATATTAAGTTTGTTTTTCCGTTTGTTACGCATTGAAATTCTCATTTGCAACCCTATAAAGTATTCATATTTTTGATCAGGATAGAATTCTGAGTCGATATAGTCATGTCAGACAGTCTGTCTGTTGAAATCAAGCTACAGCTTTGAAATATAGAAGTTTTTATTGTATCGGTCCAAAATTGGTTTAAGTTCGAAGAGGGCCATAATCGTTGATGAAATTCTTTAAAGTATGTTTATACGATCTTTGTCTCGTAGAAATATTTTAGCAAAAAGTCTTAAACGTTTATGGGGGAGGTACCTGAAGGAGTGGGTCGATATCTACGAACTTAAACTAAGTTTGAACAAAATATTACTAAGGCCAACCAATTCGGTTGATCCGTTCGAGAGTTATCGTGCGGAAGGAAAGACATGGCTAAAACTACTCCAAATTGTGCGAAACAGATTTCCTCCAAACATATTTGGGGTCTAAAACCATTGTTTCGCGCGCATAATCATGGTAAGGCTTAACTCAAAGTTTCGCAAGATATCCATCGTACAGTGCTATGCCCTAACGGAACCAGACGATGAAGAATCAAAAGACCTATTCTACTCTCAGCTTGATGCAGTTATTATCTCTCTACCGAAGGGGGACATCAAGCTTATTATCGGTGATTTTAACGCAAAAGTGGGTTGCAATAACAGCAAGTTAAGCACTGTCATGGGCACACAAGGCCTTGGGGACATAAGAAACGAAAACGGCGATAGACTGGTTGACTTCTGTGCTAGACACCGTTTATTTATTGGGGGCACAAAGTTTGCACATAAAAATATTCACAAATACACATGGGAATCCCCAGATGGCCACACACGAAACCAGATTGACCATATTCTCATCAGCAAACTGTTCCTGGGATCGCTGATGGATGTAAAAACGAGACGCGGTGCCGACATCGATAGTGATCACATGCTGTTAGTTGCTACTCTACGTTTACGCCCGGCCGTGCCCGGCCGTTGTAAAGCGTCAACATCAAAAGCGCAATAAACTAAATCTTCTGCAACTGCAAAACCCAGAAGTCGCGCACAGATATAAGCTAATGCTTACTGAAAGGCTCCAAGGAAGCAACTCGAACACATGGGAAAATATAGCAGAAACGTGCAGAGAAGCAGCGACCACCGTCATTGGAACTGCAAAGCAAACTCTAAAGCCATGGATAACAAGCGAGACTCTCGAGGCAATAAAACACCGTAAGCGCCTACGCAATATATTCCTAAAATCCAAAACAAACGAAGCAAAAACACAGGCCAAAGCTAGCTACCGTACCGCCGCAAATACTGTTAAGGCAACAATATTAGGCCTATTTCAACAATCAAGGATGAAAACGGACAGGAATTAAGCAGCCCTGATGAGCAAATAGATCGCTGGCGTCGGTTTTTCAGCACTGAAACCCCTTCAGATAATGAGACACAGCCATATACTTCTACTTCTACATTACGCCGCAACCCGAGGAGAGCTCTAAAGTCACTCAAAAATGGCAAGGCAGCTGGTCCGGATAACATACCCTCGGAACTACTCAAGTACGGAGCGGAACCCATTGCGCAAACTATCACCCCAATTATAAGAGACGTGTGGAAGACAAATGTCTTTCCCAACGAATGGAAAAATGGCACAATTGTTACAATCCCAAAAAAGGTGATTTGACTCAGTGTAAAAATTGGCGAGGAATAACATTGTTAAACGCAATTAGCAAGGTAATGGCACAACTTATACTACACCGCATATCTCCAGTGCTCGATTCAATTTTACGGAAGGAACAGGCGGGTTTTCGCCCTGGTCGATCGTGTGCAGATCACATCAACTCCTTACGTATAATTATAGAAAAATCTGCTGAATTAAACTCACCTCTCTATCTTTTATTCGTGGATTTCGAGCGAGCTTTTTATACCGTTTACCGAGATGCTATGTGGAACGCCCTTATAAATAAAGGCCTCGCTCCTAAAATTGTATCCCTAATCAGGGAACTCTATAGAGACGCCAAAACGTTCGTCCGTTTCAACGGCAAAGAAAGTCTACCCTTCGAAACCAGTAAGGGAGTAAAGCAAGGATGTCTCTTGTCCCCCACACTTTTCCTTATACTTCTAGATTCTGTTCTAGAGACAACAAACATCGAGGCCCCCATGGCATTCGTTGGAATGTAAATGATTTCCTTGGCGACATCGATTATGCGGATGACATTTGCTTTTTCGCCCACAACTTCGACCACATCAAAACCAAATTGGAATCGCTTACCCGAAATGCCTCAAAAGTTGGTCTAAAAATAAACACCGCAAAGACAAAGCTTATGAGATTAGGCACAACAAGTCAAACGCCACTCTCAATAAACGGACAAATTATCGAAGACGTAAAACACTTCTGTTACTTAGGTAGCAAGATTACCAAAGACGGCGGATCAGAAGCAGATATCAGCGATCGTATTAACAAAGCTAGAAATGCGTTCCGATCACTCAATAAAGTCTGGAGGTGTAGTGCCATATCAATCACAACTAAAATTAGGATATTTAACTGCAGTGTAAAATCTATTCTACTGTATGGTTGTACGACTTGGAGTTTTACGCAAGCGACCACTAGAAAGCTCCAAGTATTTATCAATCGGTGCCTACGGCAACTTCTGAGAATCTTCTGGCCTAATAAAATATCAACTTCGGAACTACTACTCCGAACCAATTGTAGCCCTGTCGAGGTAGAAATTCGAAGGAGGAAATGGACTTGGATAGGCCACATCTTTCGGCGACCAAACAGTGACATCGCCAGAACAGTTCTAGACTGGAATCCGCAAGGACAACGTAAGAGAGGACGCCCAAGAAACACATGGATCCGTTGTACAAAAAGAGAGCTTGAATCAGGCTATATATCCTGGGGCCAGGCAAAACATATGGCCAATGATAGAAGGAGATGGAGAGAGCTTGTCGATGCCCTATGTTCTACCTGAACTTTTTACATCTGTTTTTTATGTAATTAATGCAATTTTTTTATGTAAGATATACCGATGTAAATAAAGGACATATATATGTATGTATATATATATATCTATATATATAAAAGAGTAAAGTGATGATGTGATCTACAACGCCCAGACGAAACGGCTGAAACTAGAATCCCCAAATTTTGTGTGAGGATTAGCCTTGGGGCAAAGGTGCTCGATAAGGCTGGGTTTTTGGAAATTCGTCCTAGAAGGGTACGAAAAGTATTAAAATGTACTAAAAATGGTACCATTTGTGTGGGGGGCCGACTAAGAATCAACGCCCAGACGAAACGGCTGAAGCTAGAATTCCCAAATTTTAGGTGAGGATTAGTCTTGGGGCGAAGGTGCTCGATAAGGCTGGGTTTTTGGAAATTCGTCCTACAAGGGTGCGAAAAGCACTAAAATGTACTAAAAATGGTCAAATTTGTGTGGGGGCCGATTAGGAATCAACGCCCAGACGAAACGGCTGAAGCTAGAATTCCCAAATTTTGGGTGAGGATTAGTCTTGGGGCGAAGGTGCTCGATAAGGCTGGGTTTTTGGAAATTCGTCCTACAAGGGTGCGAAAAGCACTAAAATGTACTAAAAATGGTCAAATTTGTGTGGGGGCCGACTAAGAATCAACGCCCAGGCGAAACGGCTGATGCTAGAATTCCCAAATTTTGGGTGAGGATTAGTCTTGGGGCGAAGGTGCTCGATACGGCTGGGTTTTTGGAAATTAGTCCTACAAGGGTGCGAAAAGCACTAAAATGTACTAAAAATGGTCAAATTTGTGTGGGGGGCCGACTAAGAATCTACGCCCAGACGAAACTGCTTAAGCTAGAATTCCCAAATTTTCGGTGAGGATTAGTCTTGGGGCGAAGGTGCTCGATAAGGCTGGGTTTTTGGAAATTTGTCCTACAAGGGTGCGAAAAGCACTAAAATTTACTAAAAATGGTAACATTTGTGTGGCTGATTGATTAATAATCAACGCTCAGACGAAACGGCTGAAGCTAGAATCCCCAAATTTTGTGTGAGGATTAGTCTTGGGGCAAAGGTGCTCGATAAGGCTGGGTTTTTGGAAATTCGTCCTAGAAGGGTACGAAAGGTACTAAAAATGGTACCATTTGTGTGGGGGGCCGACTAAGAATCAACGGCCAGACGAAACGGCTGAAGCTAGAATTCCCAAATTTTGGGTGAGGATTAGTCTTGGGGCGAAGGTGCTCGATAAGGCTGGGTTTTTGGAAATTCGTCCTACAAGGGTGCGAAAAGCACTAAAATGTACTAAAAATGGTAAAATTTGTGTGGGGGGCCGACTAAGAATCAACGCCCAGACGAAACGGCTGAAGCTAGAATTCCCAAATTTTGGGTGAGGATTAGTCTTGGGGCGAAGGTGCTCGATAAGGCTGGGTTTTTGAAAAATCGTCCTACAAGGGTGCGAAAAGCACTAAAATGTACTAAAAATGGTCAAATTTGTGTGGGGGCCGACTAAGAATCAACGCTCAGACGAAACGGCTGAAGCTAGAATCCCCAAATTTTGTGTGAGCATTAGTCTTGGGGCGAAGGTGCTCGATAAGGCTGGGTTTTTGGAAATTCGTCCTACAAGGGTGCGAAAAGCACTAAAATGTACTAAAAATGGTCAAATTTGTGTGGGAGGCCGTATAAGAATCAACGCCCAGACGAAACGGCTGAAGCTAGAATTCCCAAATTTTAGGTGAGGATTAGTCTTGGGGCGAAGGTGCTCGATAAGGCTGGGTTTTTGGAAATCCGTCCTACAAGGGTGCGAAAAGCACTAAAATGTACTAAAAATGGTCAAATTTGTGTGGGGGCCGACTAAGAATCAACGCCCAGACGAAACGGCTGAAGCTATAATTCCCAAATTTTGGGTGAGGATTAGTCTTGGGGCGAAGGTGCTCGATAAGGCTGGGTTTTTGGAAATTCGTCCTACAAGGGTGCGAAAAGCACTAAAATGTACTAAAAATGGTAAAATTTGTGTGGGGGGCCGACTAAGAATCAACGCCCAGACGAAACGGCTGAAGCTAGAATTCCCAAATTTTGGGTGAGGATTAGTCTTGGGGCGAAGGTGCTCGATAAGGCTGGGTTTTTGAAAAATCGTCCTACAAGGGTGCGAAAAGCACTAAAATGTACTAAAAATTTTCAAATTTGTGTGGCTGATCGCCTAATAATCAACGCCCAGACGAAACGGCTGTAGCTGAAAACCTGAAATTTTGTGTGAGGGTTAGTTTTGGGGCAAAGGTGCTCGATAAGGCTGTGTTTTTGGAAATTCGTCCTTCAAGGGTGCGAAAAGCACTAAAATGTACTAAAAATTTTCAAATTTGTGTGGCTGATCGCCTAATAGTCAACGCCCAGACGAAACGGCTGAAGCTAGAAACCTGAAATTTTGTGTGAGTGTTAGTCTTTGGGCGAAGGTGCTCGATAAGGCTGGGTTTTTGGAAATTTGTCCTACAAGGGTGCGAAAAGCACTAAAATGTACTAAAAATGGCAACATTTGTGTGGCCGACTGATTAATAATCAACGCTCAGTCGAAACGGCTGAAGCTAGAATCTTGACAATTTGGGCGAAGGTGCCCGACAAGGCTGGGTTTGTGGCGAAGGTGCCCGACAAGGCTGGGTTTTTGGAAATTTGTCCTAGAAGGGTGCGAAAAGTACTAAAATGTACTAACAATGGTGCTTTTTGTATGGCTGACTGTTAATAATCAACGCTCAGACGAAACGGCTGAAGCTAGAATCTTGAAATTTTGTGTGAGGGTTAATCTTGGGGCGAAGGTGCTCGATAAGGCTGGGTTTTTGGAAATTCGTCCTTCAAGGGTGCGAAAAGCACTAAAATGTACTAAAAATTGTCAAATTTGTGTGGCTGACCGACTAATAATCAACGCCCAGACCGAACGGCTGAAGCTAGAAACCTGAAATTTTGTGTGAGTGTTAGTCTTTGGGCGAAGGTGCTCGATAAGGCTGGGTTTTTGGAAATTTGTCCTACAAGGGTGCGAAAAGCACTAAAATGTACTAAAAATGGTAACATTTGTGTGGCCGACTGATTAATAATCAACGCTCAGTCGAAACGGCTGAAGCTAGAATCTTGACAATTTGGGTGAGGGTTAGACTTGTGGCGAAGGTGCCCGACAAGGCTGGGTTTTTGGAAATTTGTCCTAGAAGGGTGCGAAAAGTACTAAAATGTACTAGCAATGGTGCTTTTTGTATGGCTGACTGTTAATAATCAACGCTCAGACGAAACGGCTGAAGCTAGAATCTTGAAATTTTGTGTGAGGGCTAATCTTTAGGCGAAGGTGCTCGATAAGGCTGGGTTTTTGGAAATTCGTCCTAGAAGGATGCGAAAAGCACTAAAATGTACTAAAAATTGTCTCATTTGTGTGGCGGACCGCCTTATAATCACTGCCCAGACGAAACGGATGAAGCTAGAAGCTTGAAATTTTGAGTGTAGGTTGGTGTTGGTATGTAGGCGTGAGATAAGGCTCGGTTTTTGGAAATTCGAACTGGAAGGGTACGAAAAGTACTAAATGGTACTAAATATAGTACCCTTTGTATTTGGCAAACGGGAAAAGCTAGAATTTTGAAATTTGGGATGAGGGTCACTGGTGGAGAGTTAGAAAGATGTACCAAAGGTTTTTTGGAATTTCGACCTAGAAGTGTACGAAAAGTACTAAAAGTTATAAAATTTAGTACCAGTTGTATATTTTGAACGGCTATAGCTAGAATCTTGAAATTTGGTATGGAAATAAAGGATGGGAGGTGGTGTTTATGCAAGGAAATCCGTTCTCATGTGTACGAAAAGTACTAAAGTGTACTAAATTTAGTACAATTTGGATTTGAGTGAACGGATAAAGCTGGAAACTTGAATTTAAAAATTAAGACTACTATTGAAGAGTAGGATTGAGATATGAGGGTTATTTTTGGAAATTCGTACTTATGTGTACGAAAAGTACTAAATTTGGTACAATTTGGATTTGGGTGAATGGATAGAGGTGGAATCCTGAAATTTGGAATCAAGATTACTGTTGGACTGTAGGATTGAGTTAATCTTGGAAATTCGTACCTATGGGTACGGAAAATACTAAATTTGGTACAATTTAAATTTAGGTAAACGGACAGAGCTGGAATCTTGAAATATTGAATTAAGATTTCTATTGGGCTGTAGGATTGAACAAGTTGTGGAAATTTGTACGAAAGTACTAAATGGTACTCAATTTGGATTTGGGTGAACGGATAGAGCTGGAATCCTGAAATCTGGAATTAAGGTTACTGATGGAGTGAAGGATTGAGGTAGTTTTGGAAATTCATACTTATGGGTACGGAAGGTACTAAATGTACTTAATTTGGTACAATTTGGATTTGGGTGAACAGATAGAGCTGGAATCCTGAAATTTATAATTAAAGTTACTTATGGGGTGTAAGATTGAGGTAGTTTTGGAAATTCGTATTTATGGGTACGGAAAGTACTAAAAGATACTAACTTTGGTATACTTTAGATTTGGGTGAACGAATAGAGCTGGAATCCTGAAATTTGGAATTAAGATTACTGTTGGACTGTAGGATTGAGTTAGTCTTGGAAATTCGTACTTATGTGTACGGAAAGTACTAAATTTGGTACAATTGAAATTTACGTGGACCGATAGAGCTGGAATCCTTAAATTTGGAATTATGATTAGTTATGGAGTGTAGGATTGAGGTAGTTTCGGATGTTCGTACTTATGGGTACGGAAAGTACTAAATGGTACTAAGTTTTGTACATTTTGCATTTGGGTAAACAGATAGAGCTGGAATCCTGAAATTTATAATTAAGATTACTTATGGAGTGTAGGATTGAGGTAGTTTTGGAAATTCGTACTTATGGGTATGGAATGTACTAAATAGCACTTAATTTAGTACAATCTATATTTGGGTGAACGGATAGAGCAGCAATCCTGGAATTTCGAGTTAAGGTTATTGTTGGAGTGTAGGGTTAAGGAAGTTTTGGAAATTCGTACTTATGGGCACGGAATGTACTAAGGGGTACTAAATTGGTACAATTTATATTTGGGTGAACGGAGAGAGCTGGAATCCTGAATTTTAGATTACTGTTGGAGTGTAGGACTGAGATAGTTTTGGAAGTTGTACTTATGGTTACGAAAAGTACTTAATGGTACTTAATTTCGTACAATTTAGTTTTAGGTGGAAATGAAGCTGGAATAATAGTGTGTGAAAAGTACAAAATTGCAATCAATTTTGTATTGGGCTAAGGAATAGGTATATTATCTATTTGACAGGTTCATTTTTAGAAGTGGTCGTACAATAAATGTACTAGGGGTATTAAGTAATACTAAATATTGAAGCACTGGTATTGGGGGAATCGATAATTGAAATTTGTTGTGAGGATCACTGTTGAGATTGGATCAGAATGTTTATTAAAATCCACCTTTAAATGTATGAAAGGTTTCCACATGTAATACTATTGACATTGGGTGAACAAGTAGATCTAAAACTGTAACAAGCTAATGAGCTAAGGTTCTGGTTTCTAAAAATTGTACTGAATAATGTTCTATTGTTTCTATATTAACACGAATTCGGTTTCTAAATAATGTAATAATTGTTTCACAAACATCCCAGACGGGACAAGGGAGACTTCACTCATATCAATGAGTGCACCCCGTTTCATATTAGATCAATGATATGGGACGTACTGATTATCGCCGAGTCCGAACGGCGTGCCTTACGACACCATTTGTAGAGAAGTTTTACATGACCGAAATACTCAGTAAATGTCGCCAACATTACTGAGGGGTATTTTGCAACCGCCGAAAATTTGATGTTGCCTGACCGGGGAATCGATCGGTTTTCTATATTTTGATATCACAAATTCCAAAATTCGGACTGAAATTTAAAATGTAGGTCGCTGTTGAAGTGTAGAGGCCTTTTTTCTTTTGAGATTCGAACAAAACATGCACGAGCAGTACTTGAAAGAAATTAAATATCAATTTAAATAGGTATAAGTACATAAAAATGTTCAGTGTTCACCATATTAAATGTTTATTTGAATATTATTTCTTTTCCGCATACGAAGTAGCGGGCATTTTGCTAGTATATATATATATATACTAGCGGACCCGGCGAACTTCGTCTCGCTATTAAGGAATAAAATTTCATACAAAAACCCAATTTTCGATTTTTTTAATTTTCCGATTTTTCCAGAGAGATTTTCCAAAATTTTCTTCCGTAAAGACCTTCTCCTCGAAAATACGAATAACTGACAAAAAATTTTACAGAAATCGGCCTAGAAGTTCTCATTTTATGAATTACTATACATTTTTTACACCATTTATATATATATATATATGTATATATAAACTATTGTTTCGATAAGGCACTTTTTGATCGAATTTAAATTGTATATGGCCTCGTTAGCCTAAAGGCTGAGTGTAAAAAATGCCATACCAAAACGTGGACCTATGTTCGAAATTTTATGTTGGCTATTATCTATTATTGGATACATTTTTTGACCACCTTGAACTCAAAATTCCAAATTTCAGCCAATTTAGGGCGAAATACCTTAACCTTAAATTCAAAATTAAAGCAAATACAGACAGATAATATAGTTAAAATCTTGAAAACAACTGATATAGGGCAAAGCCGTTATATGGGGGATATACCAAAACGCGGACCTATGTACTCAATTTTTGGTGCAGATGTTTTTTGATCGCCCTAAATGCCAAATAATACCTACACGCAGAGAAAAAAATATGTTTGATCCAACAATATTCCAAGAGCAAAATATGTATTGTTAACATATTGTTGGATTCCTCATGTAGTATTGTAAATACAAAAAATAGTTTGTGTCAACTGAACAATATTTCTCTCTTTTCTTCGAAAATTTGTTTCTCTTCTCTCGCTATTCGATGCCGTGTTGAAAAAACAATTTTGGTGAGTTGTGGTGTGTTTGTATGACATGCTGCCTTTACCTTTGTTTTTGTGTGTATGTACTTGTGAGACTCTTGTTTTTATTTTTTTCTGTTTTGTTTCATTCTTCTTTCCTTTTCATGTTTGTTATGGTGTTTAATTATTCCTTATGTTGTGGTGGGTTCTTGTGGCTTTTTGTTTGCCTTTGTTGTCAGCCAATGCAGCAAACCATGTATTGTGTTCATCAATGATTGCAATATTATACGCGACATTTATATCCAAGTTATGCGAAAAGTGTATATGAGAAGTATATGCACTCAAATCAAAAATTTCTGGGCTGGTTTTCTGTATTGACAATACTTTTTGTAAACAAAATTAGATTATGATAGTTCCTACAATCGGTATTGTTAACGATTTTAACAATATTGCGGAAATTCGAAAGTTGTTTTTGTTTTCTATGTTTGGAACAAAAGATGGTATTTTTGGATTTGGATTACAATGTTTGAACAAAACAAATACATTTTTGGAACCAAAACATATATTTTTGTTCCAACAAAAGCGAAAAATATTTTTTCTGTGCGTGTAATTCGGTCTTTCCAAAACTTCAGTGTCAATTTTTGTGGATGATCAATTCTACCATAGTATGAAGAGTATAAAAAGGTAGACCTTATACAGTAAAACAGAGATATCTTGCATTCTTAAGAAATTCCGATTCAAATCCAAGTATGCTATATGCGTTGTTAAGGAATTACTGTGCTCGCACCACAAGAGGATGTCATTAGCTGTATATTTCACTTGTTTCGGAATATACGAGGGATGCACGATAACTATCTATCCTAACAATGAAAACGCGAATAGTTACCATCAAACGAAAATCGTTGACCACGCCTTTTTTTCTTGATATGCTGGAATGAAATGAAATCATGGATCCCCAGTCAGGGCTGTACGGCGGACGACCCATCAATTCCACGTTTTGTCAAACAGGCGCTGATTTGAATCGATGTGTGAGAACTATCACTGTCATGATGCAGATTGATTCGTCTTCTCTTGTTCGTTTTTCGAACTTCTCAGGAGACTTCAGACAAACAAATTGTAGTGTGCCACTCAGAATTAACCGTCCTAAATTTCTCAAGCCGGTTAGTCGCCACCAGTCGAAGTGCTTTTTTACATTAGCAACTTTTGTTGGATTTGACTCGCTTTCGAAGACCTAAACGATCGATTCCGGTTTTGTTTGGGGCTCCTAAGCATAGATCCAAGATTCGTCGTCTGTAACGATCTTCTAAACTTTGTTTTTATTCACAATTTCTTTTCAACAATCCACAAGAGCCTTTTTGAGCGTTTGTCCAATTTCGCTGGATCTAAGTGTATACACTCCGATTCATCTGATTAGAACCAACCTGATTGAATTTACAAATACCGTTATATCTAACGGTAGGAGAGGACTTGTTAGTCCTATTTTTGGGGACATGTAGAGTATATAGTAGCCGAAATTTTCAATACCTAACATGTTTCACATATGCGTTACAACGGTACTTTTTACTCGCTTTATGGAAATATATGTACATTTTAGCATTTTTACATGGTTCACTGGAATAGAACCATGCTAAAAATTTACGTAGATCAATTGTTGTTCGCGGTAAACGTTTATAAAAAAATTTATACTGAATTGTGTTCAAAATTTTCAAAACCACAAGAAAATTACAAATAAGGCATATTTGACAGGTTTATAAGTCCAAAACAGAAAAAATATGGCAAAGATAACTCCAATTTCTGCCTTTTTAGTTCAAAAATTAATATTCTTTCTCATCAGGCAATATCAAATGTTAGTTGGTGGAAAAAATGCCCACAGATGCCTCTATCTCACGGTATATAACATAGCGATCTTGCATTATCCGTTCACACACGGCTTAATATTTATCTGGCACAAGTGTCGGCCACGATTGAACTCATTAAACCAGTTTTTCATAGTGCTATGAGAAATGATGGGACGAAAATGTTCGCAAGTAAGTTCCAATTTTTTTGCAAAGTGATTTTTTCATGTCACTGTAAAAAACACAACACATGGTTTCATACGACTGTCCTGAGTACGTCTAGGATAAAAACTGTCGAACTTCCTAAATAAATTTCAAATGGAGCCTGGCAACACGTGGTGCTACCTAGGCCAAATAGTTTTCGTGCAACCATCGCACTACTTCATCCAGTCATATATCAAAGACATAAAGTAATAAAGACCTGACAAAATGCATGCAACAAAAAAATGTTTACGAAACTTTGTGTAGAAACATTACCCTTAACAGATTACAGTTAATTCAAAATCGCAACCAAGGAGGAACATTTCATGTATACATTTCATGTATACCATTATAATGGTATCAGAAACGAAATTTATGAATTCAAGGATCTATTCAAAAATAATTCTATGTCAATTGGATCGGTAAATTCGGTTAAATACGTAAAAATGTATAAAAGAAAAAAATGTTATATCACCATATCGTGATATAACATTATGTTAAATTCAAAAGCCATTCACTGAAGAATGATAGCAAAAAAAAAATGTCTTATCTTGTTGTATTTATGTCTTTGCATATATCAGGTTGGAATATGGACTATATCAAACCGTCCTTCGGGTACCTCCCACACAAAATTTGGGATAAGTGTATTTTGAGGACTCGTCTCGATCTATTTGATTTTTTCAGATATTACAAAGGTCCAGTTCTCTGTGAATCAGAACATTGCTTACTATTGCGTACCTACAGATTCCACCTATTTTAAAGCAAACTCTTGATATTTTATATATGGCATAATTATTGTTTTTTGCTTCTTTTTTCAGGGGCTATTAGGGTATATCCCCTAAACAACGATGCCGCCCCATTTCTACAAAATTTTAGCTGACCGAATTAGGTTGCGTAATTGGTTTACGCAGCTTACGGGTGATTTTATTTTGTTCCCCAAACTGATGAAGGCAATTAAATGCAGTTTCATTGAAATACTTATTCCCCATGTATGCATTTCTGTGTAGAATTGGGATTGTAAAAGATATTTCTACAATTAGTTTACGCTTTAATCTCCTTTAAAGATAAAATTTATGTATGTCTTTGAGGATTGTTCGTCGCCACGAATTCGACGGTCAGAAGGAATCCAAACCGGTGTTTAGATTTGTTCTTAATTAAATTTTTGATTGATATATGCTCGTGTCTATATGTGTTTTCAACAATCTATCTGTTAGAAAAAATTGGGTTGAAGTAGGATTCGAAACAATATTAATTGATTGGCTTAGTAGCTTTTGACACCAATCCGATATAATCTTAATAAAGGTGTGTTGTCATTGTTCGAAAAGCATGTCATGTTCTAAATATGTCACATTTTGCAATATTTTGATTTGATTTTTAATAATTCATCAAAAAGTCACACGCGAAGCTGATAAACTCAAATCAGAATTGCAACGGAGAGGAGACATAACTCTAAAAATAATTCTTAATGTGGGTGTTTTATTCGATGACCTTGAGAAACGAGTCGTATCATTTATCCAATTAAGAGATAACAATTATGAAAATATTATTGCAAAAATATTATACAATACCACACAATACATAAACACAAATAAATTAAGTATAATTGATATGTGAATATTTCGTTTGTTTTCTATTTTTATAAATTCTTTAAAAAATAAATAAAATATTTAAACAAAATACAAACATTTTATTGAATAAATAAATTCCATTCTAATAGCCAAATTAGATGAATTTGAAAGAAAATTGTCACTCATAAAAAATGCAGCTTATCAAGTATTCGAATAAGTGTTGATCGGCTTATGGAATACTGAATGTTTGACTGTTTGGCTGCCGGCAGTGCTTGTGTATGGGAAGCAATAAACCAAGAAAATATCCGCAATTGAAGTAGTCAAACAAATTCAACATTTGGGAATTTGTCACCAATATGAAAAATCACACTGTGCTACAGAATGGATAAAAAACTTTTGTGAAACCATAACAATATTTATATATATATCTTATATCTATATCTTGCTCAAAATTTCAGGGTATATTACCACATGGCTTGAAAGTAACATAGACTATAAAAAGTTTTGAAATTCGGATCAGATCCGGAGATATAGTATCAGAATCGGAGGTACCTCAAACAAATTTAGATTTTTTATGCAAATATCTGTAGAATGGTAACAGATAATGTCTCCAAATTTTGGAAGTGTGAAGGAATTGGGTCTAGAAATAGATTTGCCAAATTATATTGAAATCGGTTCAGATTTGGATATAGCTCCCATATATATTTTTTGCCGATTTCATGTATTTTATGCATTAATCACGCTATGTATGTCTAATTTCAATGAAATTTGGAATATCATATTCCAAATCGTATTCCGAATATGTGACGGAATTGGGCCTAGAAATAAATTTTTCAAATTATATTGAAATCGGGGCAGATTTGGATATAGCTTGGCCGATTTCATGTATTTTATGCATTAAACACGCTATGTATGTCCAATTTCAATGAAATTTAGAATGTGTGACGGCATTGGGTCTAAAAATAAATTTTCCAAATTATATTGTAATCGGTTCAGATTTGGATATAGCTCCCATATATATTTTCATCCGATTTCATGTATTTGATGCACCAAACACGCTATATATACCCGATTTTAATGAAAGTTGGAATATGTGAAGAAAATTGGCCTACAAATAAATTTGTCAAAATATATTTTACCATATTCGGGGTAGCGAAGCACACCGGGTTCAGCTAGTATAAAATAAAAATAAAAAGTATTTATTGAAAATGTATCTTCAGTAGACTTTTAAAAGTCCTGTATTTATGAACTTTAGAACTTTTTATATCCTCCACCATAGTATGGATGGTATATTATGTTTGTTTTTCTGTTTGTAACACATCGAACTAATCATTTGCGACCCTATAAAGTATATATATTCTTGATCAGGATAAAATTCTAGCCATGTCCGTCTGTTGTAATCACTCTAGCGTCCGCAATAATTGAGCTAGAGCGCTATATTTTTGCACCCGAGTATCTTTTTTCATAGGCAGGTCAAGTTCGAAGATGGGCCATATCGACCCACCTTTTGGTATAGCCCCATATAACGGTACCTCCCGGCATTTTGAGGAGTTTAGGTACAATTTTTGATCGAACTACCTGCAATTTAACATTTAAAGTTTCCAGTGGTCACAAAACATATCCACCAAAAACAGTCAACATAGGTCCATGTTTTAGTATAGCCCCTATATAACGGTACCTCCCGATTACCTGCAATTTTACATTTGAGGTTCCCAGTGGTCACAAAAAATCTCCGCCAAAAACCATCGACATATGTCCATGTTTTAGTATAGCCCCCATATAACGGTACCTCCCGACTTTCGGTGGATTTTAGCTACAATATTTGACCGAACTACCTTTAATTTGACAGTTGAGTTTCCTAGTGATCACAAAACATATCCACCAAAAACTGTCAACAAAGGCCCATGTTTTGGTATAGCCCCCATATAACGGCAGTTTTTACATTTGATCAAAAATTGTCAACACAGATCCATGCTTTTGTATAGATCTATAAAACGGCACCTTCCGATGTTAGGTATTTTGACAATTATATGTGTTTACCGAACTATCTGTAATTTGACGTTTGAGTTTCCCAATGGTCACAGAACTTTTTATCAAAATTGGTCCATGTTTTGATATAGACCAATATAAAGTTACTACCCGATTTTAGGTTTTTTTGTTAACCGAACTATCTGTGATTCTACATTTGAGGTTCTCAGTGGTCACATAACTTCTCCACCAAAAATTTTCAACATAGGTCCACACTTTGATATAGCCCCATATAAAGGTGCCGCCCGACTGAAGAAATTGTTAGATGAATTTTTTACCTTAGTTAAGTATCCTTGGTCACAAAATATTCCCGCCTAAAATTGTGGACAGGAAAGAAAATAATACTCCATATTTAGTATCAGAGTATTTTATGGTGGAGGGTATAAAAAGTGTGGTAGATAACATATTACATACTTTAGTTTCCAGTTCATTGAGTATGAACTTAGCATCCACCCATATAAGCAAAAGAGGACAATGGAAGCGCCTGTGTTCATAATTACCAGCTCAGCGATAGCTGATTGTTCCTAAAGTAGCACGAACTTAACTGACAGTGAGCAAAAGGAAGCCCAACCCAACAGACATTGTAAGCAGCTTTTTATAAGCTCACACATGCAAAGCAGCAACGCACTATGGTCTCAAATCCAAATTTTCTGGCCAAAACTATTTCAACGTCCATTTTGTAATGAAATGAATTATTATTTATAATAAATGTGTAAAAACAGCAATTCTTACGTTTATCGACCAAAATGACCAAAAACTGCCAAATTTTATTGAAGAGGGTGGTACCGTTGTATGGGGTCTAAACCAAAACATTGGCCTATGTTAATAATTTTTTGTACAAAGGATTTATACCTTCGAAGAGGTCGAAATACCAAATTTCAGCCGAATCGGTCATAAATGTCGCTAAAAGTCCACAAAATATCTAAAATAGGACGGTACTTTTATGTGGGGGCTTAACACTCTGAAACCTTTAAATATGAATTTTAAGGAAAAATCGGTTTATAGATGTCGGTATTACCGTTCTATTTCAATGTGATACTACACACGCAGAAAAACAAATATTTGTTTGGGACTGATTGTAAACAACTATATGTTTGGATCCAAACATAATTTGATTGTTTATTTGAAAATTTTGCCATTTTAGGCGAAGATCATTTTTATACCCTCAGCCTTTAGCCTCATCGAAATAATGGTTTTAGACCCCAAGTATGTTTGGACGAAATGTGTTTCAGACAAATTGGAGTCGATCTAGCCATGTCCGTCCGTCCGTCTGTCTGTCCTGCTGGCTGGAGTGCACGATAACTCTCGAACGGATAAACCGATTCGGTTCAAATTTTGCCTTTCGTAATATTTTGCCCAAACTTAGTTTAAGTTCGAAGATGAGCTACATCAGCCCACTCCTTCCGGTACGTCCCCCACAAGAGTTGGAAAAGGTTCGGAAAGTTTGTGCGCACGATAACTCTTGAAGAAAGTGACCGATTTGGTCCATACTATGTATAGCGTAAACTTTCTACTAGAGCAATATGAGGTTTAACTATGGACTCGGATTTCGGAGAAGTTCAGTTTAGGACCTGCTCTCGAATCGCTTTGATTTTGGTTGTAGCAACTTGTATTCACTGCCCCCCAATACGACGGTACAAGTTTCATCAGGGGCAAGTCCACACTTCCTGAGGAACTAGCCTTAAAGGTGCAAAAAACCCCTATGACACCGTATGTATGTAGTGGTTGGAGCGCAAGATAACTCTCGAACAGATCTACTGAGTCGGTCCAAAATGTGGCCTTCGTAATATTTTGTGCAAACTTAGTTTAAGTTCGAAGATAAGCCATATCGGTCCACACCTTCAGGTACCTCCCCTAAAAAAGTTCAAAAATGTTCGGAAAAATTGTGCGCTCGATAACTCTGGATGGGAGTGAGCGATTTGGTCCATACTTTACACATCCTAATATATTTACCAGATATAGATCAGGTTCGAATATGGACTATATTTGTTTTGTCCAGTCCTTCGGGTACCTCCCACACAAAATTTTGGATAAATT
Source organism: Musca autumnalis (assembly GCF_047663935.1). NCBI lineage: Eukaryota > Metazoa > Arthropoda > Insecta > Diptera > Muscidae > Musca > Musca autumnalis. Next base: position 152,330,587 of record NW_027412088.1, on the reverse strand, counting down.
CACTTTAAGACCTGTTCTCGAATCACTTTGATTTTTGTTGACGCATCTTGCATTCTCTGTCTCAATTAGCAAGCGAAGAGGAAAGGAAAAAAATGGTATTAATTATGTTGTTCTGTTTTCTTCAGCTTTCTAAATACAATCGTTGAGTTAAGGCGGTAAAGTGAGTGAATAAATCAGAGTTTTATGTTTTCTTTAAAAAGTGGTGATTTTTAGTAAATTAAATGCCCAATACATTTTATAATTGGAAATTTTGTAATTGAATCAAAAAGTTGGATGGAAATATTTTATTGGACAAGGAAGAAAGCATTTAATATTGGTAATTACATCAAAACATTTTTCATATACATACATATGTATATTTGAAATATGGATGTACCTATTTATAACATTATATACTTCATTTGATTCCAGACACCGATTTCCCGCTGTTGATTTCAACTTTGAGGAGCATGTGTTTTATTTCACAAATAAGGAGAAGCGTTCAACGATGTTTCTATATAATTTTTTTCTTTTTAAAAGTGCGACTTTTTATAAATTATTTCATTCAGTTGTTCTTTTATTAAAGTATTTCTTTTTGTTTGTTTTTTTTTTCTGTGCCTTTCAATAAACCACCACCATTTATAAATGTGTGTATATGTTTGAGATAGCCAGTGAGCGTTTACTGAGAGCCAGTGAGCATTCCAGAAGTCTTTAGAATGAGTTCAACCTGTGGGGATTAGTTGTGATGATTGTTGCCAATATAAATAGCGTGACAGACGTTATAATTCGACTGCAGCAAATGTTCGAAGAAAAAGGTCACCCAAGTTTGGCATAATGTGTTCTACGCGTTGTCATGGAAGATGAGCTCCATGGGTCGACTAAATCGTCAAATATCGAGTACATCATTGTGCAGGATTTGATGAGCAATTAAGTTTAATTGAAAGCAGCCTTCACCAATGGTAAAACTGAGATGATTGTGATCCCTGTTGTAAAGTTTAAGTGGATCCCAAACATCTGAAATACCATTGTAAAAGGGGCTGCGAGGACAACCTTCTGCAAAAAAAAATGCAAAAGATCGGATATGTGCCCTTTACTGGCACTTGTGCGGGAGGTACCTGAAGAAGTGGCCGATATAGTCCATACTCAAATGCATGAAATATTATGAGAAAAATAATTTTGGACATTATCGCTTGATTCGCTAGAGAGTTATCGTGCCTACCATTTTATCGAAAACAATGGGTGGCCCGATATAGCCAATCTTCGAACTAGTTGGGCTACAGGGTGAGCACACACAGAAAAAAGGCCTCTCTAACATATGTCCCAAACATATTTTGCAGCAAATATATATGTATTTGATTCCACGCAGACCCAAACATAACATATGTTTGGGTCCTACAAACGAATATATGTTTGGGTGCAAACAAGTACAAACCCAAAAGCCACAAAAAAAAACACATGTACCAGTGGGCGCTTACTGGGAGCAAGGGAGCGTAAATTTCAATGTAAAACAGAATTCCGCAGCTGTTTACTCGCGAGCAAGCAAAGAGAGTTTCTCTCTCCACTCACTAATTGAAAAACAATGCACTGACAACAATGTTTGTGTGCCGATTGCTGATGTAAAACACATTGAAATGTATGCTCACTTGTTCTCAATAAGTGCTCACTGGATATCTGTAACATATACACACATTTATAAATAATGGTGGTTGTTTATTAAAACGCATGGAAAAAAGAAGTTACACTTTTAAAAAGAAATAAATATATATAAACATCGATGAACGCTTCTCCTTAGGTGTGAAATAAAACACATTTTCCTCAAAGTTGAAATCATCAATGGGAAATCGGCAACTGGAATTAAATGATTATAAATGTAATAAATATGCACATCTATATTTCAAACATACATATGTATGTAAAATTTATTGGGCATTTAATTTACTAAAAAGTACCATTTCTTTAAGAAAATACAGAACACTGATTTATCACTCACATTACCGTCTTTATTCTACGATTTTATTTAGACAACTGAAAAAAAGAACAACATAATTATTTTTTTTCTTTTCCTCTTCAATTGCTACGTTGGTAAACAACAAAGCACGAAACACACGGGTTTGGCCAACGCTTCTGCGTCTCCTATTACACCATACACACAGCTCTTTGTTATAAAACAGCATTCCGCATCCGCGAGAGCCCTGTTGTTACTCTCTTTGACAAAAATCCTCTCTCCACCCATAAAAAATATGTTCTAACATAAAAAATGTGTTGGCACCCAAACAAATAAAATTGAGATATGTTACAAAATGTTGCAAACATATATTTGTTTGTACACAAACAAATTATGTTTGTATCCAAACATATTTTTAACATATATTTTTCTGCGTGGGGGTATAAAAAGTGTCTAAAACTCCCCCTACTCTAAATAATTTAGAAAATCAGGTACTTCATCTGTGTATGCATTTAGTTTTGTGTCATTCGGTGTATTACTATGTTGAAGGACATCAGTGAATACAGTGTATAAAATATCCTTATTTCTACAATACATAATGTGAAACCTCTTATTGTCTTCCTCATTACATTCCAGTGGGTTATCTTCTAAAGCTGTCGATTTTCCATGTAAAAATTAATACATACTGAAATCATTAATTTTATTTAGAGATTCTACTGATATATGTATCTTTATGCAATAATCTAGAGTTAGAAAAGTGGTATGGGCTTCTGTATTAAAAGAATAACTCCAAAAAAATACTTAAAATACATGTATTAAGTTTACACTACCTTTATTATATATTCTATAGTTTGGATACGTTTCATTAAATACAAGTGTATAAATACAATACTATGACAATTAATTTGTTATATGAGGCGTTCAGAGCACACTTCGACTAACTCCATAAAACAAAAAGTTGAGAAAAGCAATGATGAAGTGTATATTGTTTTTTAAAATTCCCCTGATAATATGGATTCAAATATAGAATGTAGAATGCATAATAGCAGGTATAGCTTTCATCTAACGGTATATAAAATAAAATAAAAAACAATAGTCAACAAGCAATCGTTAGTAATGTTGTGGTAATGGTGGAGTTAATCGAAGTGTGCACTGAAAAAAGTAATAAAGTTAGGTCTAGAATTTTTTTAATTACGAAAAACTTAGTTTTATACACATATATTACAGGTTTTACATAAAAATTAATGTTGGCAGTTCGGTTATAAAACAATATTTGTAATTAATTCATGTTAGCTTTATGTTAGCGGCATTCTTCATGGCTAGGTTTACGACGTTACCGACGTATGTAATATACGTCAAAAATGTATGTCATATACATATTATTACAATATATATAATTTCCTAAAGGCCATCTATTGTTTCAACAAAAGCCGAAAGAGCATTGCATGTAAAAATGTACACGTTGGGAGCAGAGCTACGTTTGAATGTGGAGTTAATCGAAGTGTGCACTGAAAAAAATTGCATATTATTCAGTGGTCAATAAAAACTTGTTATTTAAAGGTGCTCATCTTTATTATACCCTACACCACTATGTGGGGAGGGTATTATAAGTTGGTTTTGGCCAAAAAGTTTGTAACGCATCGAAATAATGGTCGTAGACCCATACTTATATATACCAAAATGAATGTCTCGACGAGCTGAGTCGATCTGTGTGTGTCCGTCCGTCAGTCCGTCCGTCCGTCCGTCTGTCCGTCTGTCCGTCTGTCCATCTAAACCTTGTAATCACGCTACAGGTCGCAATTTTGGTCGGATCGTCACCAAATTTTGGGTGTTGATGAGGGTCCCGTAGGGGAAGAAGCCTATTGATTTTGGTGATGGTCGGATAATATCCAGGGGTCGAATTGGGCAAAAAACTTATTTGGGGAAAAAGTCAACGTTTTATTTCAAAGCGAATATCTCCGTATCTATAAGGGGTATATCAAAGGCAAAACCTGCTAGTGAAAATAGAAAATATAGCTTTTGCATCGATGTAAAGTAGGTTGTCGTAGGTGGTCAAACAACGAAGATATCGCAATAGTCGCTAATTGAACCCAACTTTTCATTTATTCGATTTTAATTCTAATGACGAATAACACAGCTTTTGTTGGGGACTCTTCAAAAACAAGGCCTGGCTATGAAAGTGGAAAATCCTGTCTTTGCAATGATTTAAAGTAGGTTAGCGTAGGTGGCCAAATAATGGAGATATCACAATAGTCGGTAATACATCCCATTTTTCCACTTTTAAAGAAATCACGCTACAGGTCGTAATTTTGATCGGATCGTCACCAAATTTTTGGGTGTTGATGAGGGTCCCGGAGGGGAAGAAGCCTATTGATTTTGGTGATGGTCGGATAATATCCAGGGGTCGAATTGGGCAAAAAACTTATTTGGGGAAAAAGTCAACGTTTTATTTCAAAGCGAATATCTCCGTATCTATAAGGGGTATATCAAAAGCTAATGAAAGTAGAAAATATCACCTTTGCAACGATGTAACGCAAGTTGTCGTAGGTGGTCAAACAATGATGATATCGCAATAGCCGCTAATAAAACACAACATTTCATTTTTGCGATTTTAATAATAATGACGAATAGCACAGCATTGGTTGTGGACCTTCCAAAAGCAAAGTCCGACTATAGAAGTAGAAATTCCCATCTTTACAATGATGTAAAGCATGTTGGCGTATGTGGCAATATAACGGAGACATCCTATTTGTTAATTTTTGTAATCACGCTACACGTCGTAATTTTGATTGGATCGTCACGAAATTTTGGGTGTTACTGGGGGTCCCACAGAGGAAAAAACCTATTGATTTTGGTAATGGTCGGATATTATTCAGGGGTCGGAATGTGATGATTGATGGTTGGCGTACATCCTACTTTTTAATTTTTTTATTTGAGTTATTCTGACGATGCACTTAAATGCGTTTCAATAAAATTGACCTGTATTACTGAAGACATTCAGAACAAAGGCGCTAAGCTATCCCAATTTTGAATTTTACCAGTCAAAAGCTTATGCACAGGGGAAGTGGTGTAGGGTATCACATAGTCGGCCCCGACCCGACTATAGCCTTGGCTCACTTGTTATTCAGGCAAGATATTATAATCATAAATAGATATGGCTATATCAAAGGCTTTGACACTAAAATCTCAAATTTTTCAAAAAGTGGAGTTAGTCGAAGTGTGCACTGAGCGGCTCATATAGTGTAAATAATCCATCAATATAGTTATAAGTTCATGAAATTCATCAAATCATTGGCGAAAAAGTGTTTAAAGACAGGTAAACAACCAATAACAATAACTTCAAACTGTGGTCGGTCAACTACACTCTTTTGTTTTTTTTATGACAGAGGAGAGCATAACATTTATTTTCATTAAATTTTGTCATTTCATCGTGTTTTTCTATTTCGTTTTTTTTTTCAGAAGCCCCAATTGTTTCACAAAACCCATTGACAAATGATGTTGTCGTTGACGGTAATAACGGCATAACAAGAGCGAAACGAATTCCAGACATGATTTTCTAAAAAATCTGTGCTTGTATCTATGTACGAATGTAATACCCTAGCTTCGATCATTGTTTGTGACCAAAATTCGTTCCCTTATGTTTTGCTGCTACTGCTGCTGTTCTACTATTAGAATTTTAAGAGTATAAAAACCACTTGACTGGCTTGTAATCGATATCAGTTCATTAAGCTCCATTGCAAAGAACAGCCTTCAACTTCAACAAAATGAAAGTAAGTTTTTTGTGTGTTAATTGTGAAACTAGGAGCACCACCGTTTTAATTGACTTTTGTTCTCCTTTTTGTTTTATTTTCCATTTATCCTTTAAAGTTCCTCGTGTGCTTGGCTTTGTTTGTGGCTGCCGCTTCCGCTGGTGTTGTTGCTCCCATTACCACAACTTATAGTGCTGCTGCTGTACCAGCTGTTGCTACTTATGCTGCTGCTCCAGCTTATACCGCATATGCTGCTCCTGCCTATACCCAATCGGTTTATAGCGCCGCTGTTCCAGCTTACACATCTTCGGTTTACAGTGCTGCCCCAGCCTATACCGCCTATGCTGCTGCCCCTGCTGTAGCCTATAGTGCTCCCACTGTTTACTCAACCTTCTTGAAAAAGAAGTAAATTAAGTTGAATTTCTTTGAGATTGGATTGATGAAAATGATTTGAAATTTTTTTAGTAGAAATATATTTTAAAACAAAATTGAAAAATGGGTTGTTTTATACACATAAAAAAGTGCATGTTTAATGGTATAAGTTGTTAGAGAGATAAGCCTTGATAAGCCATCTATACAGGTATGGATGGAAGTTTCTCACTTTCTTAGTTATCTTCTACCATATTAGTTTACTCGCTTGTCAGTAATATTTTAATCACGGTGTTATCTATGGCGATAAACTTCTGATGTTCTGTTCTTAAATTTTTAAAAGCATAGGAACACACCAAATGTTATTTATTCTAAAAAGTACAGTGTGTAAAGTGTGATAATTCAAAAACACTTTCTTCTAAATTCATAAATCCCACGTTGCGTTTCGTAATTTCCAAATTTTTATTATGTGGCCCATTAGCTCAGTTGGTTAGAGCGTCGTGCTAATAACGCGAAGGTCGCGGGTTCGATCCCCTCATGGGCCATTCAACAATATTTTTTCTTGTATAATTTATAATTTATAAATATTTAATTGAAATCTAATATAGTTTTGAATGTCATATAACACATGAACCGGACTATATACTTCTGAAACTATAGGAAAAATGGAGTAAAATGAAACTTACGATGTTTCATTTTCTCATCCTCATTAAAGGACACTCAAATTTCAAAGCACAAATTTTTTCAAAAAAAAAAAAAAAAAAAAAATTAAAAAAAGACATATTCTGACACCACAGCATGATAGAAGACCAAAAATAAGAAGACACGTGTCCCCGCGTTTTTCCCCATCACTTCCACAAATTCTGAACACATAAATCCACCGAAACACATCTTCACGATCAAAGTCGTCAAGGTCAGATTTCCCTTATATCAAACTAATCAAAATTGAAGCAAACAGCCATCTACAAAAATATTCGTTAGAGCTCAATAAACATGTTTCTAGAACATGTAGAAGCGGTTCTCACAGGTCAAAATGTCAAAACAAATTCGATGTTTATCATTTTTTCTCTAGTTCTGGTCCATAGATACTAAACAGCTGAAAATTCAAGAAAACAATCAACAGCAATATCGTAGCAAAGATATCAGTCGAAAACTTTCTGGAATATACGAACTGTCTATGAACGGTCCTTTTTTGTAAACCAAAACCCTAGAAAAAATTGTAAAGGAAATTTGACCTTGACGATTTTGACCGAGAAGATATGGTTTGGTGGATTTTATGTGTTCAGAATCAGCTACAACTTTGCCTCCGAGAGCAAATGAAAATTCTTAGCGGTTTAGAAAATATGAGGCTGGCTACATTATCCCTTTTGACAACAAGGCCTCTAACCTTATACAAACATTTTGTGAATACAGAAAAGCAAGTAAACTTAATCTTGAAGATCGAAATCGCTAACAAAAACTACAGAAATGTAACTAAGATCCCAATAAACAACATTCTAGAAAACACCAATCTTGTGGAAACTCTTCTCAAAATAGCAAAGCAAAAAAACGTTTAAACAGTTCGTTTTTTCTCCGGTTCAGTTCCAAAATTCAAGGAAATAATAAACAACATAAATGTACCAAAGATCAGGATAAATAAATATCTAAAATAAAATAATAAAATAAATATCAACAAGTAACAAAGCGTTAAGTTCAGTCGGGTCCAGACTTGAAATATTCTGAACTGAATGCCAAAATACACCCAATTTGACCGAGAATGTAGATGAAAACAACAAAATACTTAAAATCGACTCGTACCGTCATACCAATATGTGGGCCTATGTCCGCAAAACTACATTCAGTTTGTGCTGAAAATGGATTATTGTGACACCCAAAATAAGACCCACTTTCGAAATGGAATATGTCGGTTCATTCCTTTAGATATCTTCCCCGCAAAACATTTTGAGCTTCTATCCAAATCCATATTTTTGTCGGTTCATAAATAAATTTTCAAAACGCCTTAAATATATACGTTTGTTGAAAACAAAAAAAATGTTTCAATTTACAAGGCTGAGGGTATATCTCTGTCGGCTAAGTCGACTAATCCTTTTTTACTTGCCACACTCGTGCATATTTTGAGAATGGCAAGCAACACTTGCATTTATTTTTTAGAGTAAAAAGTCGCACATACTCGTACACTTGTTTTTAGCGTGTGGCTCATGAGTGTCAAAATCGGCTACTTACGCATTTCTCTGGTGAAAATTCTCTACAACATGTTTTTAGTCCCGTTCATCTCATCTACATATGTAATTACTGTTTCAGAATCCGCGAAAACTTCCAAGGTGTTAGCGGTTTTCATTTAAAGTTAGTTAAGGCGCACCGTGCTTGACATTGTTTGATATGGAGGCGATACAGTTAGTGCGTGCATTGTTAGAATTTCAATGTCTATATCACAAAACCGCTATAACCTAAGAAACTATAATAAACTTCAACCTTGCACATAGGTTTCAATCAGGAAATTTTTGGCCAAAACCCTATTTTTGAAGTTTCGAAATTTTAATTTTTTTTTTGCACATAATAATAAAAAACACATCAAGTCATCTGAAAATAATTAGTTTTTGTAAATAACGTAAGTATTCGTTGATTGGCGCAGTACCAAAGTTGACACTTTTTTATGTAAAAATAAAACAGACTTTGTGTTGTAAAATATACAATTTTTGTTCTATTGCGTCGCTGCATAAATATACAGAAGTGAGACCAAACTTATTATGAATCGGGATGCTGTTAATGAACACTTTCATAATATTTACAAAAAGAACGATGGAATTTGTAAAATTAGCGTAATACAATCAATGTTTTTATATATACATATATAATATATATATTAAAAATTATGTTTTACAAATATTTTTTAAATATTCTTAAACTTTAAAAAAATGTACAAATATGTCCACCTCCAAATCGAATTTGAAAGATAGCAGGGGGTCTGTACTAATAAATTCAGAAGTCAAATCGTGCTCAAATTTGCCACAGTTAAAATAAAGTGGATTTTTCTATTTTAAGATGGGAGAATTTTTTGTAAATACCTGTTGAGACTGTACGTAGTATCGAACAGAAATAGAACGGTAATACCCACATCTATCAGCCGATTTTCCTTAAAATTCATATTTAAGGGTGTCAGAGTGTAGAAAACAAGTATGTATAATTTTTTTGAAAATAGGTCCATTTTTTGTCATAGCCCCCACATAAAAGTACCGTTCGATTTTAGATATTTTGTGGATTTTAGCGACCGATTCGGCTTAAATTTGGTATTTTGACCTCTTGGAAGATATGAATCCTTCGTACCAAAAATTATTAACATAGGTCAATATTTTGGTTTAGACCCCACACAACGGGACTACCCTGTTCAACAAATTATGGCAGTTTTTGGTCATTTTGGTCGAAAAAACGTAAGAATTGCTGTTTGTACACATTTATTATAAATAATAAATAATTTCAATACTAAATGGACGTTGAAATAGTTTTGGCCAGAAAATTTGGATTTGGGACCATTGTACCTTGTAGAGAATTTTCAAACAGAATAGTTAAAAAACCCACAAATGTGAAGTTTGACTGCTTGGAAACCGCAAGTCCTATCGAAGTGGGAATAAAGAAAATGTTGTAGCTATCAAAATTCTCTACAAAATTGATCTTAATGATATTTTCGTAGGTTTTACAACTTTTGAGATATAGAAGTTGAAATTGGAACAATTCAAATTTAATTCAATTATGTATCGTCTCCTTATAAAACAATGTCATGACTGCAATTTTCCAACTTAAACTTATATGTATATCTAAAAAAATGGTACAACCTAGGAAAAATTACATAAGCCAGTCTTGTAGAGAATTTTCACAGCTATAAGAGTTTCTCAGGTCCCATGCCGACAAGACTTGCCGTATTCAAGAAAAATCGCGAAACCCTTACAAAAAACCCTAAAAATGTAAACTGAGCTTCTTTATCTCAAAAATGGTACAGCCTGAGAACAAATCATAAACGTCAAGTCTGTAGAAAATTTTCACAGCTACAAAATTTTCTTTAGCTCCATTTCGATTGCACTTGCGGCTTCCAAGCAAAATCGTGAAAACCAAAAAAAAAAAAAAAAAACACCTAAAAATGTGAATTTTGACCGCGATTTATTTAAAAATCCCTACAGCGATTTTTTCTTGTTTTTGGATTTTTCTAATCTATGAACATTGCTGTTTCAGAATTCGCAAAAACTTCTCCTGTGTAAGCGGTTTTCATTAAAAGTTAGTTAAGGCACACCTTTCATGACATTGTTTTATAAGGGGGCGATATAGTTAGTACATTGTCCCAATTTGAACTTCAATATCTCAAAAATGGTAAAACCTACTAAAATACCGTAAAGGTCAATCTTGTTTTCATAGCTACAACATTTTCTTTAGTCTCATTTTGATAAGGCTTGCGGTTTCTAAGCAAAATCGTGAAAACCTAAACAGCCCCTAAAAATGTCAACTTGAATCGCGATTTATTTAAAAAGCGCTCCGGCGTTTTTTTTTTTTGTTTTTTGATTTTTCTCATCTATGAACCTTATAGTTTCAGAATCCGCAAAAAATTTCCCAGGTGTAAGCCTCTTCCATTTAAATTTGATTCAAGAGCGCCGTGATGAGTCTACGGCCATTATTTCGATACGTTACAAACTTTTTGGCCAAAATCAACTTATAATACGCTCCCCACATAGTGGTGTAGGGTAAAAAATTAACGCATAACGTGTCGTAATAAAAATGTAAAATCCTATCTTGTGGTACATTTACTATGGTTCAAGAAAGAAAGGACGAAAAGGGCATGGAAGGAATTGAGTTACAAGCATAAAATGTTTTGGCATTCGATTTGTAATCTCAAAACGAAGCTACAATAACGCCAAACAAAAATATAAGAAGCTATTTTCTCAAGCATTATAGGGGAAAATTCAAAAAATTCATCACACGATATCTCAGATATTTGATTAATTAAATAATGAGCGGAATTAATATAGAATCTTATTTTCCCCCAACAATGTATTTAATGCCACCCATGAACAATTAAGCGATTGTTTGGGGTATATTCTGACTCGTTTGTATATGGCCTTTTTGTTATTTTATTCAATGAGTAATTAATCTTAATATAAATAATTTTTCAAACTATTAATATGCGAAAACAAGTACGTATGCATATACATATAATCGTATTAAATAAAATGCTGGCTGTAATTTATTATAGGCTCATAATTGAAGTGATATATGATTGAATATGTTTTATTGGCCGCCTAAATACGAGTATTCTTATTGCAAATGACAGCTGTGGATAAACAACAAAAACTTCTACTTTTAATGTGGTATTTAACATATTTTCACATTTGATTTATAAATAAAAGTTAAAACCGATTTATTATATAGACATTTTCTGCTTTAATAGCTTTTCATAATAACGTCATAATTTATAAAGTGAAGATTTATTTATTAATGTCATTAAATTGTGATAACTTTATTACGGATTACAAAAACAATAGTTTTTGTGTCAATCGTTTCTATAAAAATTAAATATTTTGTGTAAAAAGCAAAAAATTGTGTGTGTTGGCCCATGGGGGGATCGAACCCGCGACCTTCGCGTTATTAGCACGACGCTCTAACCAACTGAGCTAATGGGCCAGACGTCGAAGTTATGACACAGTCTGTATACAAAGCTGCGCACTGTTATCACTTGGTCACCTTTCTTAACATTAGTGGGCTGGCTGTTAAACTCAACACTGTTATTTGTGTAAACAACGATAGACTGTTAATATGGAAATGTAAATAACTTTTACACTTTCTACTTGCTTCTGGAAATGCATAACAGAATTAAATACGAACCATTGCACAATTACCCAGGTTGATGCATCGTAAAATTTTGAAAACTTTATGTTGTTGGGGAAATTACAATGATTTGACTTTTCATATTCGATCAGCTAGTGTGATACCACTACCTGGTAGTTTTGCCATGATACGAACAATTCGTTTATTCACCATACAGGTGTGAATTTTCATCGTCTCACTTTCTACGGAATTTTCAGGTTAGCCAGACAGGTTTGTAGGTGTTCATTTTTATGATGACTGCAGTGCGATTTTGTAAAAGGACAAAGGTTGATGCACAAGCAATCGCCAGCAAACCAAATGTCGGATGAGTCATGTTTTATTAACCATATTCTGACTCCACAGTGTGATAGAACATCAAAAAAGAAAAGACAAGTGTCGCGCCGTTTTTCCCTATTTCATCAACTTTCGCGGTTACAGGCCTCCAAAGGTTTGAGGCTTTGATGTAAAAAGGGTCATTTAGTCAGGACTATATCATCCAAACCGTTAGGAAATTTGAATTTATCTCAGAGGCAAAGTTGTAGCTCTTGTCTTAAAGAACAAAAATTGTGAACACATATAATTCATCAAACTTCATCTGCAAAGACAAAATCGCCAAGGTCAAATTTCTTTTAAAATTTTTTCTCGGGTTTTGGTCTACTTCTATCAAAACGATCAAATTTGAAGCAAACATCCAACTACAAAAACGAACCTCAGATCTCAATAAACATCTTTCTAGAATATACGAACTCTGTAAAGACGGTTGTTAAAGGTCAAAAACAGACAGCAACAATTGGTACAAATTGTTAAAAATTTTAGGGTAACCAGACAGTCTTAATGTCATCGATTGTGTAAAAATTATCACGAGTAACAAACAACATTTGCATGACGCGATTTTGTTTTTGGCTGGTAAATACAAATGTACAAGTTCCGATACAGGCGTATGGACTTGTAGGGGTTCTAAATCTACAGAGTAGTTTTAGAGACGAAATTAATTGTTGTCCAAAGACGAACAACAACAGCACTTCAATGAATATAGACAACACAACAAGTATTCAGGCGATACTTACGTGTTGCTATTAGGAAACTGGTGGTGTAGGTTAAATGAAACACTTAGTTTAATAGACGCAGGCGGTCTGAACTTTGGTTTTATTTATTTTATAATTAATTCTTTTGCGGCAAAGTTGCTGCTTCTGCTTCAAAGGTTTACAGATGATTTGTGGATGTGACGTTTTAGTGATGGGATATTTTGTGACATTTATATGGCGTCGATAAATACAATAGTCGAGGTTTTGGCAAGTATCGATATCGGCATGCGATTGGTTCCAAACCTCGACATGCTCCCCCTCTTGCACGGGTGCAATATTCGGAAAGGACTTGAATCAGTTTTGTTATTAGCCGAACTCCTCTTTTGTAATGGGGATTAGGCAACAAAATGAGTTGTAGGATGTTGTTACCATTTGTCGAAAAGTTTTCCATTCGTTGTTGTGGTCGGTTCTGATGAGGTAGCATTCTCCGGGTTTTGTAATAAAGACATTGTTGCTGGTTTACATTAGAACTTTTTCTCCGGTCAATCTTCTTCAGGTGGATTTATTTGAGGTATACGTAATTGACATTTGAAGTCCATTGGTTTTATTAAAAAAACAGACACAGCAAAATTTTCCAACGTATCGCCGATGTATTGAAATTCGGTTCCAAATCCTTATTTGCCTCTGAAAAAACTTTGAAGCAGAAAAAACACCATACTCCATATGGTACACATATTAATACATATATACTAAACCCAATGTTAATTATACTTTTTTGGCTGAAAGGTTTCGACCTTTCCCAAATTCCACCTCTAGTGGTCACATTTTCAATTTATTTATTTATTATATGTAAACCAAAGTATTTATGACGCTTTTCTGGCTAAAGCGAAGCCATTTTCTCTTCATAATCATTCAATTCTTAAAATCGATTTTTTAGAGTAATAACCACCTCTTGTAGTTATTCCCATAATTGGATCATTTACAAACTAAAACAAATTACTTTGCATTTTTTATTTAAATTTGAAGAAAATATTAATGAGACACCTCTAGTGGCTCATGAACGGATTTGTTTTTAGGCAGAAATTTTCTTTAAAATTACCACCTCAAGTGGATAATTCATTCATTGCATTTTTATGTTAAAAATCTTTTCATCTCTATCATTAATCTTGTCATTTTTTTATTAGTCACCTTTAGTGACATTTATTGTTTGCTTTTATTTTTATTATTCAGTCACCTCTAGTGCTTACATGTTGACTGTAGAACCATATTAAATTGATCTACGAATTTCAACTGTCACCTCAAGTGACATTCACTCTTCAAATCTTTTCTCATTACACGGGTGATTTGCCAATACCTAACCACCAGTTAATGTGTCCACGACACTAGGTCCATTTTGAATCATTGTTGCCACAAGAGACAACATTAAATATACTTTATATTCTTCATCAAATATCCCATATACAAACTCTATCTCTTTCTTTATTCTTCTTCATTTGTGCACTTACTGGTGCAATCGCCAGTGAACCTACAAAATTTGGCTTCTTCAATACACATCATTTTCAACATCACTTTTATCATCCTGTTATAATTACAAACACATTTATCCAATTCAGGCAACTGGAATTTGACAATGAACTCAATTTAATTTATCATGTCCTATTTTCAGAATTTTTCAACAAAATACAATAGATCATATTCTTTAAAATTATGATTTACCTTGTCCATCTGGAACAGTTACATTTTTCAGTTTATTTTAGTTTACAACATCTCTATTAATATTTATAGGACCGTATACATACCATCCAAAGATGGAATTTTGAGCTATCATGCTCCCAAGTATATTTCTTCTAGTTCCATTTAATATAATGGATGGTATCAAGTCACTGCCGATTAATATGTCCACTTGATCTGACTTTAGGAACCCTGGATCGGCAAGTTTCATATCATAAACTTCTCTCAAATTTGAAATATTATATGATTTATTTGGAACTGAATTAGTCAAGTTTGGAATGACTGCGACATTTGCTTTTATATCGGAGTTAGCTCCACACAAAGTTATGTTACACATTTCATTACTATGTGCAACCACTGACCCACTAAGTCCCCTTATATTAACAGCTTTGGTTCCTTTTGTTTTAATATCTATTTTCTTCACCATTCTATTTGTTATAAATGATCGTTTGGATCCTGTATCTATTAATGCCCTTGCAGAGAAAGTTTTTCCGGCATGTTTGATTTGTACAATTGCCGTTGGTAACAAAACGTCATCTTCACTCATAGATAAATGTGTTTCTACATTAGAAGTTTGTATTGGAGTATGGGAAGTACTAGCCATGTCATCTGTCGTGACATGTGATATTGTTTGTCTATTTGCCTCCGATCGAGGACTTTGGGAACCACGTATTGGTGAGTTCGTACTCGTTGGAACTTGTGACGCATTTCCAATATGCAACTTTGTATGATGCTTCTTTTTGCAATATGAGCATCTATGCATACTAAAACATTCTTGTGTTACATGTCCACTTTTAAGACAATTATTACACAAACAATTCTCACGTGAAAATTCAATTCTTTCATTCACTGACATATTATTAAATCTCACACAGTTCTTTAGTATGTGGTTTTTACCACACATGACACATCCATTAGATAGTGTCGTATGCGCATTTTGATGCGCTGTAAATTCGTATTCATTGGTCGGAGGTACTTCTCTTCTCAGACTATCGATTCGCTCAAGAACTCGATGTCTGTTTCTTAAGAAATCTTCCATTTGAGACCATTTGGGTAGCTCTGAATGTGATTCGAGCGATTGTTCCCAAAGGGTCAAAGTCTCAACCGGAAGTTTGGTTGAACACAAATAAATTAATATCGGATCCCACTGATCCACTTTTACATTGTGTGCCTTCAAAATAGCTAGACAGTCGCTAACTGTGGATTGAATTCTCTTTATATCTTCACTAGATTCAACCTTTGCTGGCGAAAGATTAAATAAAATTTTCAATTGGTTATCTACCAGAACTCTCAAATTCTCGTATCGCACAGACAGTGCTTCCCACGCTAAGGAAAAATTCTGATCTGATAATGGATAACGATCAACAATTCTCCCAGCTTCACCCTTTGTTTTGTTACGCAAATGGTAAAGTTTTTGCGCTGGCGTAAGTCTGGGATGATTACCATATATGGCCGTAAACATATCTCTAAAAGTTGGCCATTCTTCATAACTTCCGTAGAAGTCTTGAGTGTCACAAGGTGGCACTTTAATACAAATTTCCGACATATCAAAAGCAGCTGAGCTGTGAAATAGTGACGGATTTGTAACTTCGCCTCTAGCGGTATTATTTTGATTTTTGTCTTTTCTATTTTTCAATATTTCTAATAAATTGGCCTTCGTCGTTTGATACATGTCTCTGACGGACTCAAACATCTTTTTGGCTTTCAATTTATATTTTTTGTCTTCCTCATCTTCTGTTTCTACAAAAAAGACACATTCAAATGCACTACGTACATTGTGCCAATCTTCATCAATTGATTCTATTTTAGTTTCTATTAAAGAATCAGAAAGATCTTTCTCTGGAGTATTTCCTAGTTTTCTACAAGTTTGCATAAGGCTATCAGTCTCATATTCAAATCTAGCACAAGATATTGAATCCATTTTAATATTAATATTGATTTATTTACTTTTTTGTTTATATTTTTGAAATGTATTTATGGTATTATATTATTTATTTTTATAAATTAATTGTTATTATTTATTGGTTATTATTATTTTATTTTTATACAATCAAACTTTAACTTTCAATTTATATTTATTATAAATAAATATATGAAGTTAATTCGGTAAGTTTTTTTTGCGTTTGATGTACAAACTTGGACTTTCTCAATAAAAAATTTAAATATTTTTAAATTTTTTTGAAAAAAATTTATTTTTAATTATTTAAGAATTTTTTATTTTATTTCTTAATTTTTTTTTTTATATATATTATATTTATTTTTATTGAATTTATTTATTTTTATATTAAATTATATGTTTTTTATGATTATATTTTACGGATTCACTAACCGTGCTATATTTGATACGTTACGTCAGCCAACTTTACGTTACGTCGTTAACTACTTTGATTTTCCAACACACCTAATGATCGATGTGGCAACAAATGAGAAGTGACAGATTGATCACACACAACATAAACGTATGGCAATACTCTGTTGCAAATAATAAAATAAAAACAAATGTAACAAAATGATGCGAAAAAGTGATGAGTGAAAATGATAATTGTATTATTTGAAAAAAAAATGATGTTAGTGTATGTGTTTTATTTGATAAATACACGCAAAATCTCTTTCTAATTCTCTCTTTTTATTCTAATTTCCACTCGGTATTTCTTGGTAGTGTATTGTGTACAACAATAATGCAAAGGGCCGCCACATTCAAACACTGAATATGGGCAGAAAATTTTAGATTTTTTTCATACAAATTTAAAAAAAATTTTGTGTTCTTGGCAAATCAGCCGATTCGTTTTTAAAGGCTCGAAGGACCATGTACAAGTTCCGATACAGGCGTATGGACTTGTAGGGGTTCTAAATCTACAGAGTAGTTTTAGAGACGAAATTAATTGTTGTCCAAAGACGAACAACAACAGCACTTCAATGAATATAGACAACACAACAAGTATTCAGGCGATACTTACGTGTTGCTATTAGGAAACTGGTGGTGTAGGTTAAATGAAACACTTAGTTTAATAGACGCAGGCGGTCTGAACTTTGGTTTTATTTATTTTATAATTAATTCTTTTGCGGCAAAGTTGCTGCTTCTGCTTCAAAGGTTTACAGATGATTTGTGGATGTGACGTTTTAGTGATGGGATATTTTGTGACATTTATATGGCGTCGATAAATACAATAGTCGAGGTTTTGGCAAGTATCGATATCGGCATGCGATTGGTTCCAAACCTCGACAACAAAATTCTCAATGAAATTGGGTTATTCTTTCCAAATATGTATTATTGTTAGTCAAATACAATTCGCAGTTATAGCATTGGCAGTTAAAATTGTAATTTGCATTGAAAATTTGACAAAAATGCAACAATTTTAGTTTTTTTTGCAGAAAAATCAAATTCGCTGTAAAATGATTGGCAGCAAAATCAAAACTACTGTATTTTTAAATTGACTATAAACTGGTTGAAAAGTCATCTAGAGATCAACCACTTTGAACAGAAAAAAAATTCGACAATTGTCCATTTCTGCACTACTTTTCAACTAACTCTAAATTGGTTGAAAAGCCATCTAAAGATCAACCACTTTGAAAACAAGAAAATTTACCTTCTACAAAGTATTTGTGCGAAAATGTTTAAATACATAATTCACATTTGCCCCTGTCGGACTTTTATCAACCAGTTCATAAAATGGTTGATAATAAATAAATTATTTTTAAACTGACTATAAACTGGTTGAAAAGTCATGTAAAGATCAACCACTTTGAACACAAGAACATAAACCTTCAACAAAGTATTTGTGCATACCGAAAATATAAGGCACAAATGTATAAATAATTCACATTTGCTTTTTCTTAATATTTTTCGTATATATGCAGCATCCAATAGTAGATGACGGTGTTGATGGACTGAACATTTCATTATGAAATAACTCCCCAATTTTGAAAATGAAATAATTCCCTAAAAACTTTCGTTCTCTCTTATATTATTTTATTTTGTTCAAATGCAACAAAAAATAAGTTCTAAAAATAAAATAGTTTGTTGTAAATTCACGCAAATATATACATTGTAATGTATAATACAAAAAAAGTACATAATTGCATATAATATATACACTTATATAAATATCAGCATTGTGTCCTACACAGTACCGTGGCAATAGGGACATTTGAAGTTGCTACTTTTTTCAGCAATTGACTTAGCCTGAAGTTTTAGGACGCATTCGTCGCATACTTTTAGATGTCTGCATGGTAAAATAACAGTATTTGGAACTTTTGTCATGCAGACAATACATAAATTATACTCCCACTATGTTTCTTCGGCGAATTCATCATCTTCTGAGGAAGAATTTTCGCCAGTTTCATCTTTGAAAATTTCTATTTTCGGGACCATGTTTGTACAAACTCCGTTTCTTTCGTATACCATACGAGATAAAAAGGATTCGGTGATCATTCCATTTTGCAATAGGTTTGTCGAATTTTCTATTTCTCTGTCCTTAACGGCACTGCTTTTTCGCTTTTTCTTTGACAAAGATACACCACTCTCAC